>NC_135232.1:153902096-155315221 GCF_051348905.1 Ranitomeya variabilis
CGCATTTTAAAATGCGCGCGTGTCCAGCCTCCCGGCTTGTGATTGGTTGATCGCGACGCAACCAATCACAAGCCGGGACGTCACGGGAGGCTGGACAAGCGCGCATTTTAAAATGCGCGCGTGTCCAGCCTCCCGGCTTGTGATTGGTTGATCGCGACGCAACCAATCACAAGCCGGGACGTCACGGGAGGCTGGACAAGCGCGCATTTTAAAATGCGCGCGTGTCCAGCCTCCCGTGACGTCACGGCTTGTGATTGGTTGCGTCGCCCATGTGACTGCGACGCAACCAATCACAAAGCCGGGACGTAATTTTAAAATCCTTAAGGACCTGAAATTACGTCACGGCTTGCTGTGATTGGTTGCGTCGCCCATGTGACTGCGACACAACCAATCACAAAGCCAGGACTTCACGTAAGGAAAGAAAAGCGCGAATTTTAAACAAAGAACGCTGCCGCTTCCCTCGGTAAGGTGCAGGCTGCGTCGGAGAGGTGAGTATAGCAATATTTTTTATTTTAATTCTCTCTTTTACACATTTTTACATTAATGTTGTTTCGATACCGATACCCGATACCACAAAAGTATCGGATCTCGGTATCGGAATTCCGATACAGCAAATATCGGCCGATACCCGATACTTGCGGTATCGGAATGCTCAACACTACTTATGAGCTCTTTAATTATTCAATCTAGGCATGCATAGAAACTCCATGACTGTGAGCCAGAAATATTATTTAAGTATTGCACTCAGGTCCTGTACATGAATTTTTTTTACATCACATCTTTATCTCTTTTGAATGTAGCTTTTATTTTAAATACAATTTCCAATTATTTAAATCACTTGTGAAGACTAGTTGAATGGGGGCCTGAAGATCCTGTGTTTGCCACGCTGTCATCTGTATGACAGCGCAGTTAACACTGCTTCTCATCGGCGGAAAATCATTACAGATAGCCGCGGTGCACACGTTGTCAAATGACAGCATGAGCCCACAGATCTGATGTGATGATGATGGTGATGAGCAAATTTGTTCGGAATATGATCTCCAAGCATAAATTTGGCATGAATATGGCACATTTGTATTCGTGATCGGAAACACAAGCAAAATTTTAGAAAATTGGAAAAAATTGGTAATATTCGGTAAAAGGTGCAGGAAAATATTTACATTGCCACAAAAGTATTTTCAGCACTTTAGCAATGATGATGGTGGTGTATCGTGAGTATTTGGCAGGTGTTTGATGAGAGGAGGGGGTTTGCATAGATCAGAGGCACCGTGTTCTTGTAAACAGTAATTTTTTCCTAACTTTATGTGTGCACATTGTGGCTAGCCAATCAGGGCACAGGAAACACCCACAATGTCCTGACACAATGGCTTGTGTCATTGGCTGCTGAAATTACAAGTCCCTTTCCAAATAAAGAGTGGACATCTTGTTTTAGCACCATTTTGACACTGTATCAGTGTAGAGAGGCTGCTCCTGATGCTGGCACTGTAAGCAGCAAGATTTTAGCTAGTTAGCTAGACAGTTGTACATCAGTCAGATAGTGTAGCTAGCTAATGTCCAGTGTGGCCATTACTGAGCTCCACAGACAAAGAGAGCAGGGCACATGTCCCATGTCCTACAAGTGTGTTGTGCACTGCTTCTATTGTGCTCCATGCATGAGTATAGCATTCTAAATAATATTTTTTCACTAGCTAAATTTGAAATAGCCTACTGTATCCCACCTTGTCATTTAGTGCAGTGGTGATATGAAACTGTCTGAAGACCTAAAGCACATTAAAAAAAATTATAACTTTTCAGTTACAAAAAGTTAGACAGCCCGCCGTGTCACACTTTGTCATTTTGTTGGGTTGAAATTATACTGCAGAGGCCTGATCTAGAGGCCATCAAAAAAATTGTGTTCCTAACGTCATACAGTAGGTGACCTAACTTTAAAATAGTTTGGAGCATCTAGTGTGTTATAGAGGCCTGATCCAGAGACCACAAAAAATTCTTCTGTTCCTAGTGTCAAACAGTAGGGGACCTGACTTTAAAATAGTTTGTTGCATCTAGTTTGTTATAGCGGCCTGATCCAGAGGCCACAAAAATTCTTCTGTTCCTAGTGTCATACAGTAGGGAACCTGACTGTAAAGTAGTTTGTAGCAACTATTGTGTTATAGAGGCCTTAGCCAGAGGCCACCAAAAAGTCTTGTATTCCTAATGTCATACAGTAGGGGACATCTGACTTTCAAATTGTTTGTAGCATATCTTCTTTGTCGTACAGGCCTTATCCACACTAAAACAATTCTTTCTTCTGTGACTAACATGATACAGCACGCCATATTTCACCTTGGAATTTACTGTTGCTGAAGTTCAGCTGATTGCAGAGGTGTTGCAGAGTTTAAAATCTAATTTTTCATTGCTCATACTGTGTTCCTACCACACTATCTGAGCAACATGACTGGGAAAAAGTGAGTCCGTGGTGGAAGGGGAATTAGTCTTGGTGTTCAAGGTATATGTGGGGCAGATGGCAATGTCTGTGAAAGCACTAGTGAACCAACCTCACATCCTATGCAAAGACAACTGACAACATCTGTTACTGGACGGGCTACTCCACTACCTTTCTTTGGCAGACACACTGCAGTATGCCTTGTTGATGAGGCCCAGAAAGAGCATGTGTATGAGTGGATGGCAAGCAGAGCTTCAAATGGCTCTCCTCCTCTTCCTCCATCTCAACATCACACCCAGTACAGTCCACAGAGGTGGCACCCAAATTCCCCTTGCTTCCTCCATGTCCCAACTCTCCAATCGTACAACTAACTGTACGGAAGCACAGATAGGTGAGTCTGAAGAGCTGTTCACAGATTCTATGAAATTGTCATTAGAAGTGTACTCAAAAGCTTTGCAGCTTCAAGAGGAGGAATTCGGCACCGATGCCCAAAATTTTTTAACTTGGATCTGGGACAGGATATAGTATGGTCTGAAAAGCATCCTGACCCTCGTCATCAGATGTTAACCCCTGGGGGCAAGTGATCCTGATGAGACTCAGATATCTGAGACTCAGGCAGACTGTACTGTGCTGTCAGGGCAAGAAGATTAGGAGGGTGACTCCAATGGCGAGGAATGTGATAACACAGAGGATGATGAGGATGATGATGATGTGTTAGATCCCAGTTGGTGTGAACATAGAGGCACACAGCTGAGTTGGTCATCTGAGGAGGAAGACGAGGTTATGTTGTGCTGTACATCGCAGACATGTAGTGAGGCAGCCACGACGAGTGACGCATCCTCAGTCACATCTCTGCCTCTGACCAGCATCATCCGTGGGTCTTCAGCTCACAGGGGTGGCAAGGGTAGCCCAGCCTGGGTCTTTTTTGACACTGCAAAGGATGAGCCAACTCACGTAATCTGCCAACTTTGCAAAAAAAGTTGAGGTAAAAAGTGCAGTAATTTGACTACTACATTCATGAACCTTCACATGCACAATCAGCATGCTTTATTGTGGGTATCCCATTGTGCAAAAAAGTGGACCAGCAGACCTCAACAAACATCAGCCGCCCCATCAATCACATTTGCTGCTTTTTCCTCCTCCTCTGTCACCGTGCCAACTATTGAGATGCAGGTCTTTGACTGCAGAACCTCGGGACTATACCCGCTCCAGTCATGCTGACTGAGATGATGCCTTCAGCTGTAATGGAAGCGGACATGCCTGCTGTTTTTGAACCATCTCAGAGAACGATCACACCAAGTTTTTCAATCCACAGTAACGTCTCTGCTTGCACCTCTTTCATGGTCCAGCAGTTTGTCTGGTTCACCATACTCCACCCTCTCACAGCACTGCAGCCAGTCCACCATTCAGCAGTTGTGGTCACGTAAAAGATTGTTTCCTCCTACAAATGAACAAAGATAAGAGGTTGAACTCCACCATCTGCAATCTATTGGCCATGGAAGTGCTGCCTTTATGCCTGGTAGATACAGATGGTTTCCGAAAGCTGATGGCTATCGCAGTCCCCCAGTACCAATTACCCAGTCGCCATTACTTTTCTAAGAAAGCTGTGCCTGCGCTACACCAGCATGTCGTAGGCAACATCACTCGTTCCTTGACAAAATTTCTGTCTGCCAGGGTGCATTTTACCACAGACACCTGGACGAGTAAGCATGGCCAAGGGTGTTATATCTTGCTGACTGGGCACTGGGTGACTCTGGTGGCTGTGGGGACAGGCGCTGCTCCACAAGTCTTGGAATCCCCAAAGTTTGCCGGACAAACCTCTACATTTAGCATTTCCTCCACTGCTTCTGCTTCCTCTATCTCCTCTAAGGCTATCAGCTGTGCCCTCAACCTCTACCTTAAAGAGACACGCGTTCCAACAGTGCATCGCAAACCCCAACCACCTCCATACAGCATAGTCAGGGCTCAACACAATCAGGCAGTGTTAAAATTGATATGCCTTGTAGATCACAGTCATACAGCTGAAGAGTTGTGGACAGCTCTCCAGGCTGAGTTTGATCAATGGCTGTCTCTGTTGAACCTGCATCCAGGGAAGGCCCCATGTCCAATATCAGTGCAAACCTGGTGGGGGCCCTACGGCGAGGCAAGCTCACACATGTGCCTTGCATGGCTCATGTCCTCTACCTTGTGGAACAGCACTTTCTCAGCCACTATCCTGGTCTGGGTGAGCTGCTCCAGAAAGCACATAAGCTATGTTCTCATTTCCGTTGTTTGCACCCTCTGCTCATTGACTTGCATCGATACAGAGGTCTTTGTCCATGCCTGTTAACAGGTTAATATGGGATGTGCCGACACAGTGGAATTCCACTCTGCACATGTTGTAGCGACTGTGGTAGCAGCACCATCCCTGACACAGCATGTCATGTCGTATAGCCTGGGCCAATGCAGTATGGACTTGGCGCATATCATGTTTACAGAGTGGGCACAGATTAAAGACCTCTGCACCCTTCTGCACAGTTTCAAAATGGCTACTAAGATGGTTAGTGCTGACCATGTCATCATTAGCATCACTATTCATCTATATGCTGGAGCAGTCTTTAAATAGCCTGCGGGAAGAGATGGTTGCCCAAAAGAAGAGGAGGAAGCAGAGGATGATGCGGAAGGGATAACTGATCAGGGATCCACCTGATCAGAGACCAGAATGATGTAGAGACAGAGCAGAAAGACAGCCAGAGAAAGGAACATAAGAAAGAGGGTTCTGGAAAGTGCACCCAAATTGCTTGAGAGCTGGCTGGATCACTTACTCGGAGGACACAGCACCCTGGCTGGGGCAACTAAGAACTGTGAGTAAAGCTTTGGAAACTGCACCTTGCTGTGTCCTCACATTTATTTACTGTGCCATCCACCCTGCACCAAAGCTACTATAACTGCCACAAGCACCATCTTCACCTTTAACACTACAGCTGCCCTGGGGTTTTGCTCTACCTGTGGAGAGCTATACTAACTCTGCTGCATCACCATCAGCCCCAGTGGATTCCTTTAAGCAGCGTCGGCTAACACCTTTATTGCTGAATACCACAGGTGGCGTCACAAACAAACTTTACAAACTCTATTCCCATTTACATTAATCCCCTTTTATTGGATGCCCAGGACCACGGACCGGGTCACTGCCGCCATGACCACCTCTTTAAGAACAGAACCGGCCGGTTACTGAGTACCCCACAGTCCTAGCGGGCGCTCCAGGTGTCCAAAGGATGGGATTTCTGGGTGGCACAATAGGTGAGCAATATGGAATCATGTGAAATCAGATTATTTTGTTAAGATTGAAGGCTAGCAAAAAAATCTCTAACTTGAAGGGTAAACAGGAGGTTACAATAGTTTAGATATCAACAGAAGAATACAACAATTTAGAATAAGCAAGAGAAAGCATTTAAACATTATTTCTGATACCCTTGTAGTGCAGAGAATTGATTTTTATAATATAGTAAAATCCCATTAATCTTACATTAAAAGGGTTATTGAATAGTTATTTCTGATTCCAGATGGTCATAGAGGCCTTCAAAGGAAGAGGCCACAAATCAGATGAGTAGTGATATGTTATATGGTATTTAATATGAGACATTTGATGCTTATAAACATTAGTTACAAAATTTAAACAATTCCATTGGTAATTTGGGATAATGAATTTCTTCATTTTAACATGAAGCTGTATTTTACCTGATAATATGCTGTACAATGTGGCAGATATTTATTTTCCCAATGGGAGAAACAAAAGTCTTATGCTACTCATTACAAACTCAGCACATACTTCTTAGCATGCTAAATGGTCACTAACTGCTTGGAGGTTTATGACTTGACAGCCATCAATCATTACTGCTATGCATAGTTCTTTCCCTATGGATATGGTGAAACCAAGTAACTATGTATGAGAGATCATTGCTCCATAAATATAGTTGCATTGCATCATTTTGAAATGTTCTATTTATAAAGTTGATTTTATGCAGGATATTATACATAAGTTTAATTACTATTTTGCTGTGTCACTTTGTCTCATTCTTGATCCATATACATTATTGTTAATCTGCAAAGATGTGAATTCACAAATTTGCTTAAAAGGAACCTGTCACTAGAAATAAGTGTTATGATGCCAGTGTCAGTAAGGGCAGGAGGAACGGTTACAGCAGCCGCTCTGTATACTCAGAGCAGTGACTGAATCGGCAGCATCCCCACCTTCATGACTGAATACCGAATACTGATGGGGAGAAGAAAGATAATTCTCTCCCCGCTATATTCAGCTGCATGCAGGCGCTGGATAACATGATTATCCTCAACCTCTTCAGATATGAATTGACCTTCCACAACATAGTTTTCTCCTCGCCGTGGATGCTGAAATATTTGGGCATCACCGCACTGCACCTCCTTAAGACACTCTATAATGGTGCACATTGAGAGGCCTGACAAATTACAAGGGAAAGTAAACAGTTTTTTAGAGTAGCCAACATTGGGGTCATATGTCTCCTGGGACTTTTGATGGTGGGAGGAAGAAGGACCAGGTTGAGGATTCAGAGGCTCAGCCTCTTGGCTACTGAGACTTGACTGTGTGGAAGACTTTGTGGTGCTGCTTGTCAACACACTGGAGCCTTTGTCTTCCATCCAACCCACAACATCCTTGCACTTGTCTGGCTTTGTTAGTGGTGTAGCGCACTGACCAAACTTTAACAGGAACCTAGAACGAGATACAGTCACCTTCGGATCTGTCACATGGTCTTGGGGGCACCACTGCATCCACGTCCCTTTAGGTCACTCTTTCTCTTCTTGAATGCGTTATGCTTATGAAACAAAAAATACTGGCTTTATTTTTCACAAGTACCCCTAAAAAGGTCTTATTTAAAACTTCACTGTATCTAGCAATGTGTGGCTATTTTCTTTTTAGATAGCAGCTTGATTATACACGGCAAAAACAGACTGATGTAAATTACAGGTAAATAGTTACATTTTCTTATCTTTGCAGGCTTTGCGCCATTCACACAACTGATAGATAAAGAAATGTTATTAATTAAACAACAAAAAATTATGATTTTTTTCAATCATCTTGATGACACACTCCAAATGAATAGTAATGAAGATTATTGTCCCAAATAAATTATCATGTATGATTATCTCTACCTGGATTTCACCAGTCGCACAACTGCTAGACACATATTAGGTATTTTAAGCAATAGACGAGGAATATTATTTAGCAATTGTGTTTTAAAATGGATGTTACTATATGCTGCCACTAAGGAATATTATTTTGCTGTTAAAAGAAAAAAATTATAGGCTGCTACTCCGGAATATTATGTAGGTTCCGAAAAAATAGTTTTGCATATGATGATACTACCTTATATTATTTCCCTCTTCAAATAGCTGATTTTTGTATTTTGATAGTGGATAGAACCCTATCTATTTCCCCCTAATCCACAGTGTAGGGTTGAGCGAAACGGGTCGATCATTTTCAAAAGTCGCCGACTTTTGGCTAAGTCGGCGTCTCATGAAACCCGATCCGACCCCTGTGCTTGTCGGCCATGCGGTACGCGACTTTCGCGCCAAAGTCGCGTTTCAATGACGCGAAAAGCGCCATTTCTCAGCCAATGAAGGTGAACGCAGAGTGTGGGCAGCGTGATGACATAGATCCTGGTCCCCACCATCTTAGAGAAGGGCATTGCAGTGATTGGCTTGCTGTCTGCGGCGTCACAGGGGCTATAAAGGGGCGTTCCCGCCGACCGCCATCTTACTGCTGCTGATCTGAGCTTAGGGAGAGGTTGCTGCCGCTTCGTCAGAAGCAGGGAGAGCGTTAGGCAGGGTCCATTAACCACCAAACCGCTTGTGCTGTAGCGATTTCCACTGTCCAACACCACCTTCGGTGTGCAGGAACAGTGGAAGCTATTTTTTTTTTTTTCCTCAGCGCTGTAGCTCATTGGGCTGCCCTAGAAGGCTCCGTGATAGCTGTATTGCTGTGTGTACGCCACTGTGGAAACCAACTGCTTTTTTCAAAGCACATATCCTCTTGTTCCTTTCTGCACAGCTATCTTTTTTGTTTGTCCACACTTTTTATTTAATTTGTGCATCAGTCCACTCCTATTGCTGCCTGCCATACCTGGCTTAGATTACTGCAGGGAGATAGTAATTGTAGGACAGTCCCTGTTTTTTTTTTTTTTTTTTTTTGTGGGAGATTAAGATTGGCATTTCTGCTACAGTGCCATCCCTGTGTGTGCCATCTCTCACTGAGTGGGCCATAGAAAGCCTATTTATTTTTTCCGTGATTTGTGTTCTAAATTCTACCTCAACACAAAAACACTACATCAATCAGTGGTAGAAAAATATTGGCCTCAGTCAGGGCTTGTGTGCCACTGCTGTGTGTGCTATCTCTTATTCAGTGGGCTATAGAAAGCCTATTTATTTATTTATTTTTTTTCTTATTATTTGGTTTCTAAAGTCTCCCTGAAAAAAAAAAAAAAAAAAAAAAAAAACAGTGGGAGAGTAATATTGCCCTTTCAGCTTGTGTGCCAGTCTTGACTCCTGGGTGTGCCACCTCTCTCTCTAATTGTGGGCCATAGAAAGCCTTTTTTTTTTTTTTTTTTTAAATATTATTGGGTTTCTAAAGTCTCCCTTAAAAAACAAAAAATACATAAAAAAACAGTGGGAGAGTAATATTGCCCTTTCAGCTTGTGTGCCAGTCTTGACTCCTGGGTGTGCCACCTCTCTCTCTAATTGTGGGCCATAGAAAGCCTTTTTTTTTTTTTTTTTTAAATATTATTGGGTTTCTAAAGTCTCCCTTAAAAAACAAAAAATACATAAAAAAACAGTGGGAGAGTAATATTGCCCTTTCAGCTTGTGTGCCAGTCTTGACTCCTGGGTGTGCCACCTCTCTCTCTCATTCAGTGGGCCATAGAAAGGCTATTTATTTTTTTGGTTTTTTTAATATTATTTGGTTTCTAAAGTCTCCCTGAAAATAATAAAAAAAAAAAACTTAAAAAAACAGTGGGAGAGTAATATTGCCCTTTCAGCTTGTGCGCCAGTCTTGACTCCTGGGTGTGCCACCTCTCTCTCTCTAATTGTGGGCCATAGAAAGCCTTTTTTTTTTTGTTTTTTTTTTAATATTATTTGGTTTCTAAAGTCTCCCTTAAAAAACAAAAAATACATAAAAAAACAGTGGGAGAGTAATATTGCCCTTTCAGCTTGTGTGCCAGTCTTGACTCCTGGTTGTGCCACCTCTCTCTCTCATTCAGTGGGCCATAGAAAGGCTATTTATTTTTTTGGTTTTTTTAATATTATTTGGTTTCTAAAGTCTCCCTGAAAAAAAAAAAACATAAAAAAACAGTGGGAGAGTAATATTGCCCTTTCAGCTTGTGTGCCAGTCTTGACTCCTGGGTGTGCCACCTCTCTCTCTCATTCAGTGGGCCATAGAAAGCCTTTTTTTTTTGTTTTTTTTTTAAATATTATTTGGTTTCTAAAGTCTCCCTTAAAAAACAAAAAATACATAAAAAAACAGTGGGAGAGTAATATTGCCCTTTCAGCTTGTGTGCCAGTCTTGACTCCTGGGTGTGCCACCTCTCTCTCTCATTCAGTGGGCCATAGAAAGGCTATTTATTTTTTTGGTTTTTTTAATATTATTTGGTTTCTAAAGTCTCCCTGAAAATAAAAAAAAAAAAACTTAAAAAAACAGTGGGAGAGTAATATTGCCCTTTCAGCTTGTGCGCCAGTCTTGACTCCTGGGTGTGCCACCTCTCTCTCTCTAATTGTGGGCCATAGAAAGCCTTTTTTTTTTTGTTTTTTTTTTAAATATTATTTGGTTTCTAAAGTCTCCCTTAAAAAACAAAAAATACATAAAAAAACAGTGGGAGAGTAATATTGCCCTTTCAGCTTGTGTGCCAGTCTTGACTCCTGGGTGTGCCACCTCTCTCTCTCATTCAGTGGGCCATAGAAAGGCTATTTATTTTTTTGGTTTTTTTAATATTATTTGGTTTCTAAAGTCTCCCTGAAAAAAAAAAAAAACATAAAAAAACAGTGGGAGAGTAATATTGCCCTTTCAGCTTGTGTGCCAGTCTTGACTCCTGGGTGTGCCACCTCTCTCCCTCTCATTCAGTGGGCCATAGAAAGCCTATTTTTTTTTTTTTTAAATATTATTGGGTTTCTAAAGTCTCCCTTAAAAAACAAAAAATACATAAAAAAACAGTGGGAGAGTAATATTGCCCTTTCAGCTTGTGTGCCAGTCTTGACTCCTGGGTGTGCCACCTCTCTCTCATTCAGTGGGCCATAGAAAGCATTTATTTTTTTTTCCTTGATTTGTGTTCTAAAATCTACCTCAACACAAAAACACTACATCAATCAGTGGGAGAAAAATATTGGCCTCAGTCAGGGCTTGTGTGCCACTGCTGTGTGTGCTATCTCTCATTCAGTGGGCTATAGAAAGCCTATTTATTTATTTATTTTTTTTCTTATTATTTGGTTTCTAAAGTCTCCCTGAAAAAAAAAATACCTAAAAAAACAGTGGGAGAGTAATATTGCCCTTTCAGCTTGTGTGCCAGTCTTGACTCCTGGGTGTGCCACCTCTCTCTCTCATTCAGTGGGCCATAGAAAGGCTATTTATTTTTTTGGTTTTTTTAATATTATTTGGTTTCTAAAGTCTCCCTGAAAATAACAAAAAAAAAAACTTAAAAAAACAGTGGGAGAGTAATATTGCCCTTTCAGCTTGTGTGCCAGTCTTGACTCCTGGGTGTGCCACCTCTCTCTCTCATTCAGTGGGCCATAGAAAGGCTATTTATTTTTTTGGTTTTTTTAATATTATTTGGTTTCTAAAGTCTCCCTGAAAATAACAAAAAAAAAAACTTAAAAAAACAGTGGGAGAGTAATATTGCCCTTTCAGCTTGTGTGCCAGTCTTGACTCCTGGGTGTGCCACCTCTCTCTCTCATTCAGTGGGCCATAGAAAGGCTATTTATTTTTTTGGTTTTTTTAATATTATTTGGTTTCTAAAGTCTCCCTGAAAATAACAAAAAAAAAAACTTAAAAAAACAGTGGGAGAGTAATATTGCCCTTTCAGCTTGTGCGCCAGTCTTGACTCCTGGGTGTGCCACCTCTCTCTCTCTAATTGTGGGCCATAGAAAGCCTTTTTTTTTTTTTTTTTTTTTTAATATTATTTGGTTTCTAAAGTCTCCCTGAGAAAAAAAAAAAAATAAATTAGGTGGGAGATTAATATTGACATTAGTGCTTGAGTGACAGTCCTGCGTGTGTGTCATCTCTGTGATTTTGTGCCACAGAAAACAGAGTGTGTAACATTGTGCCTGATTTTCCTTGTGGTCTCACCAACCTGTTAAGGGATATTGAAATCATACTGAAGTTATAGCTCACCGTGTAAGTTGTTTGACAGCAACAAATAAAGTTACTTTGGTTAAGATTTTAAAACAATGAGGAAGTCTGGTGCAAGAGGTCGTCGTGGGCGTTCATTGTCAGCTGGTAATGATGGTAGTGGTAGTGGAGCATCAGGTGGTCGTGGGGATAAAAATATTCCACCTAAGTCTGGAGCTGTGGAGCCAGTTTCGTCGTCAGGCTACACAAGGCCTCGAACGCTCTCTTTTCTGGGAGTAGGAAAACCGCTTTTAAAGGCGGAGCAGCAACAGCAAGTTTTAGCTTACATTGCAGACTCAGCCTCTAGCTCTTTTGCCTCCTCTTCCGAAACTGGTAAATGTAAAAGCAGCGCGTCGCTTGTGGATGTTCACGGTCAGGGACAAGTCGCTTCCTTGTCCTCCTCAGCAAAAACTACAACAAGAGAGAAGGATGCAGCAGGCGACACAACGGGTCACTCCATGGAGCTCTTTACACATACCGTCCCTGGCTTAGAAAGTGAAACATTTAACAGGCCATGCCCATTACAAGTAGATTCTGACATGGAGTGCACTGATGCACAGCCACAGCCAGAGTACTATGCTGCTCCTTTGACTCAGACCACCACATTGCCCTCTCAGGGTACAGATCCACAATCAGACCCTGATGAGACTATGTTGCCCCGCCACGAACGCTATACCACCGACCGACACAGTGACACAGACGAAGTTGCACACGAGCTCGAAGAGGAGGTAATAGATGACCCATTTATTGACCCCGATTGGCAGCCATTGGGGGAACAGGGTGCAGGCGGCAGTAGTTCAGAAGCGGAGGTGGAGGAGGGGCCGCAGCAGGCATCAACATCGCAACAGGTTCCATCTGCCGGGCCCGTATCTGGCCCAAAACGCGTGTCAAAGCCAAAACCTGTTGGAGGACAGCGTGGCCATCCGGTTAAAGCTCAGTCTGCAATCCCTGAAAAGGGATCCGAGTCTAGGAAGAGTGCAGTCTGGCATTTTTTTAAACAACATCCAACTGATCAGCGCAAAGTCATCTGTCAAAAATGTTCAACTAGCTTAAGCAGAGGTCAGAATCTGAAAAGTCTAAATACTAGTTGCATGCATAGACACTTAACCACCATGCATTTTCAAGCCTGGACTAACTACCAAACGTCCCTTAAGGTTGTAGCACCCTCGGCCAATGAAGCTAGTCAGCAACGCAACATCCCTTCCGTCACTGTAAGGCCACCATTTTCCGCACCACCAGCAGTATCTGTGCAGGTTTCTTTGCCAGCCAAAAGCAGTCAGGGTCAGGGAACCACCAGTTTTGTAGGAGGAAATATTGCATCTAGGGCACCGGCGGAAACAATACCGTCTCCAACCGTCTCTCAGTCTGCCATGTACACCGGCACACCCGAAAGTTCCACGATCTCCAGCTCTCCAGTCCAGCTCACCCTACATGAGACTCTGGTTAGAAAAAGGAAGTACTTATCCTCGCATCCGCGTACACAGGGTTTTAACGCCCACATAGCTAGACTAATCTCGTTAGAGATGATGCCCTACCGGTTAGTTGAAAGCGAAGCTTTCAAAGCCCTGATGGAGTACGCTGAACCACGATACGAGCTACCCAGTCGACACTTTTTTTCCAGAAAAGCCATCCCAGTCCTGCACCAGCATGTTAAACAGCGCATCGTCCATGCACTCAGGCAATCTGTGAGTACAAAGGTGCACCTGACTACAGATGCATGGACCAGTAGGCATGGCCAGGGACGTTATGTGTCCATCACGGCACACTGGGTGAATGTGGTGGATGCAGGGTCCACAGGCGACATCAATTTAGGGACAGTTGTGCCTAGCCCACGGTCTAGGAAACAGTTGGCTGTAGGCGTTCGCACCCCCTCCTCCTCCTCCTCCTCGTCCTCCTGCAGAAGCTACAGCTCTTCCACAGAACGCAGTCTGCCAACCACTCCATCGGCAGATGACACTGTTGCACACCAGTTGTCCCATTATGGGCCAGCTACTGCCAAGCGTCAGCAGGCTGTATTGGCTATGAAGTGTTTGGGCGACAACAGACACACCGCGGAAGTTCTGTCCGAGTTCTTGCAACAAGAAACGCAGTCGTGGCTGGGCACAGTCGATCTTGAGGCAGGCAAGGTAGTGAGTGATAACGGAAGGAATTTCATGGCTGCCATCTCCCTTTCCCAACTGAAACACATTCCTTGCCTGGCTCACACCTTAAACCTGGTGGTGCAGTGCTTATTGAAAACTTATCCTGGGTTCTCCGACCTGCTCCTCAAAGTGCGTGCACTTTGCTCACATATCCGACGTTCGCCTGTACACGCCAGCCGTATGCAGACCTATCAGCGGTCTTTGAACCTTCCCCAGCATCGCCTAATCATAGACGTTGCAACAAGGTGGAACTCAACACTGCACATGCTTCAGAGACTGTGCAAACAGAGGCGTGCTGTTATTTATTTGTGGGAGGATACACGGGCAGGCAGTAGGATGGCAGACATGGAGTTGTCAGGTGTGCAGTGGTCTAAGATACAAGACATGTGTCAAGTCCTTCAGTGTTTTGAGGAATGCACACGGCTGGTTAGTGCAGACAACGCCGTAATAAGCATGAGCATCCCCCTAATGCGTCTGCTGATGCAAAGTTTGACGCACATAAAGGAGCAGGCGTCTGCACCAGAGGAAGAGGAAAGCCTTGATGACAGTCAGCCATTGTCTGGTCAGGGCAGTGTACAGGACGAGGTAGCGGGCGAAGAGGAGGTGGAGGACGAGGAGGATGATGGGGATGAGTATATTTTTAATGCCGAACCTTTCCCGGGGGCACAGGAAATTGGTTGCGTGTCACGGCCGGGTTCTGGTTTTTTGAGGGACACAAGTGACGTAGATTTGCCTGCAACTGCCCCTCAACCAATCACAACCGGAGATTTGACAACTGGAACTTTGGCCCACATGGCGGATTATGCCTTACGTATCCTAAAAAGGGACACACGCATTACGAAAATGATGAACGATGACGATTACTGGTTGGCCTGCCTCCTTGATCCACGCTATAAAGGCAAATTGCAAAATATTATGCCACATGAGAACTTGGAACTAATATTAGCAACCAAACAATCAACTCTTGTTGACTGTTTGCTTCAGGCATTCCCAGCACACAGCGCACGTGATCGTTCTCACACGAGCTCCAGGGGGCAGCAGACTAGGAGTGTTAGGGGTGCACACATCAGAAGTGGCGTTGGACAGAGGGGTTTTCTGACCAGGTTGTGGAGTGATTTTGCTATGACCGCAGACAGGACAGGTACTGCTGCATCAATTGAAAGTGACAGGAGACAACATTTGTCCAGTATGGTTACTAACTATTTTTCATCCCTTATCGATGTTCTCCCTCAACCGTCATTCCCATTTGATTACTGGGCCTCCAAATTAGACACCTGGCCAGAATTGGCAGAATATGCATTGCAGGAGCTTGCTTGCCCGGCAGCAAGTGTCCTATCAGAAAGAGTATTCAGTGCTGCAGGTTCAATATTAACCGAAAAAAGGACTCGTCTGGCTACCCAAAATGTTGACGATCTAACATTCATTAAAATGAACCACAACTGGATTTCGAAATCTTTTGCCCCACCTTGCCCGGCCGACACCTAGCTTTCCTATGAAAAGCTCTTGCCTGTGAATTACTTTTCTAATGTCTAATTTGCTGCAGCTGATTGTACAGCATACGACATGTTTACACCTCCCTAAATGGCAAAACTCCCCACACGGGGCCGTGGTATCGCGACTTGGCGCAAGCACCCGTGAGACTGCTGTTTGTCTGAAGAGGTGGGTGTGCTCGCTTTTGGTTGACGGCATTGCTACTGGGTCCCTCATAGTACAATGTAGTGTCTCTGGCGGTGGTGGTGCGCACCCAACGTCAGACACACCGTTGTAACATGAGGGGCCCTGGGGCGGTCCCGCCGGCCTCAAGAGAGTTCCCCCCTACCCAGCTCAAAATGTGCTCTACCACGTGCAAAATTATGTCGCACAGCTCCACCAATCTTTAGTCTATTCGCTGACATCATTCAATGTCTGGCACTGACAATACAAATTTGTAGACATCTATGATGCAACTTAAAGTAGTCTGTGTCTGTGTCCTATATTGGCACCATTAAATAGTTACTGCCAAATTACTATGTCAGAAACTCAGTAGATGAGCCCACCCCTGTACCTAAGTATGCCACCTTTTTTTTTGTTTTGGTTGTTTTGCGAGACATTAACATCTATTTATATTTTGGGAGTACTGGGACAGACACTCCTTGCACTACTCCTCCACTCACCACCAAGCTGCCTGTGTATCCATGTAACCGCTGTAAAGCTGCCATGAGCCTATTGTTTGTTATTTTAGGCCTTTGATAGCCTGTCTGCGGTCCCTACTTTAAATACTCCTCCACTCATCACCAGCTGCCTGCCCGTGTATCCATGTAACCGCTGTAAAACTGCCATGAGCCTATTGTTTGTTATTTTAGGCCTTTGATAGCCTGTCTGCGGTCCCTACTTTAAATACTCCTCCACTCATCACCAGCTGCCTGCCCGTGTATCCATGTAACCGCTGTAAAACTGCCATGAGCCTATTGTTTGTTATTTTAGGCCTTTGATAGCCTATCTGCGGTCCCTACTTTAAATACTCCTCCACTCACCACCAAGCTGCCTGTGTATCCATGTAACCGCTGTAAAACTGCCATGAGCCTATTGTTTGTTATTTTAGGCCTTTGATAGCCTGTCTGCGGTCCCTACTTTAAATACTCCTCCACTCACCACCAAGCTGCCTGCCCGTGTATCCATGTAACCGCTGTAAAACTGCCATGAGCCTATTGTTTGTTATTTTAGGCCTTTGATAGCCTGTCTGCGGTCCCTACTTTAAATACTCCTCCACTCACCACCAAGCTGCCTGTGTATCCATGTAACCGCTGTAAAACTGCCATGAGCCTATTGTTTGTTATTTTAGGCCTTTGATAGCCTGTCTGCGGTCCCTACTTTAAATACTCCTCCACTCATCACCAGCTGCCTGCCCGTGTATCCATGTAACCGCTGTAAAACTGCCATGAGCCTATTGTTTGTTATTTTAGGCCTTTGATAGCCTGTCTGCGGTCCCTACTTTAAATACTCCTCCACTCATCACCAGCTGCCTGCCCGTGTATCCATGTAACCGCTGTAAAACTGCCATGAGCCTATTGTTTGTTATTTTAGGCCTTTGATAGCCTGTCTGCGGTCCCTACTTTAAATACTCCTCCACTCACCACCAAGCTGCCTGCCCGTGTATCCATGTAACCGCTGTAAAACTGCCATGAGCCTATTGTTTGTTATTTTAGGCCTTTGATAGCCTGTCTGCGGTCCCTACTTTAAATACTCCTCCACTCACCACCAAGCTGCCTGTGTATCCATGTAACCGCTGTAAAACTGCCATGAGCCTATTGTTTGTTATTTTAGGCCTTTGATAGCCTGTCTGCGGTCCCTACTTTAAATACTCCTCCACTCATCACCAGCTGCCTGCCCGTGTATCCATGTAACCGCTGTAAAACTGCCATGAGCCTATTGTTTGTTATTTTAGGCCTTTGATAGCCTGTCTGCGGTCCCTACTTTAAATACTCCTCCACTCATCACCAGCTGCCTGCCCGTGTATCCATGTAACCGCTGTAAAACTGCCATGAGCCTATTGTTTGTTATTTTAGGCCTTTGATAGCCTGTCTGCGGTCCCTACTTTAAATACTCCTCCACTCACCACCAAGCTGCCTGCCCGTGTATCCATGTAACCGCTGTAAAACTGCCATGAGCCTATTGTTTGTTATTTTAGGCCTTTGATAGCCTGTCTGCGGTCCCTACTTTAAATACTCCTCCACTCACCACCAAGCTGCCTGTGTATCCATGTAACCGCTGTAAAACTGCCATGAGCCTATTGTTTGTTATTTTAGGCCTTTGATAGCCTGTCTGCGGTCCCTACTTTAAATACTCCTCCACTCACCACCAAGCTGCCTGCCCGTGTATCCATGTAACCGCTGTAAAACTGCCATGAGCCTATTGTTTGTTATTTTAGGCCTTTGATAGCCTGTCTGCGGTCCCTACTTTAAATACTCCTCCACTCACCACCAAGCTGCCTGTGTATCCATGTAACCGCTGTAAAACTGCCATGAGCCTATTGTTTGTTATTTTAGGCCTTTGATAGCCTGTCTGCGGTCCCTACTTTAAATACTCCTCCACTCATCACCAGCTGCCTGCCCGTGTATCCATGTAACCGCTGTAAAACTGCCATGAGCCTATTGTTTGTTATTTTGGGCCTTTGATAGCCTGTCTGCGGTCCCTACTTTAAATACTCCTCCACTCATCACCAGCTGCCTGCCCGTGTATCCATGTAACCGCTGTAAAACTGCCATGAGCCTATTGTTTGTTATTTTAGGCCTTTGATAGCCTGTCTGCGGTCCCTACTTTAAATACTCCTCCACTCATCACCAGCTGCCTGCCCGTGTATCCATGTAACCGCTGTAAAACTGCCATGAGCCTATTGTTTGTTATTTTAGGCCTTTGATAGCCTATCTGCGGTCCCTACTTTAAATACTCCTCCACTCACCACCAAGCTGCCTGTGTATCCATGTAACCGCTGTAAAACTGCCATGAGCCTATTGTTTGTTATTTTAGGCCTTTGATAGCCTGTCTGCGGTCCCTACTTTAAATACTCCTCCACTCACCACCAAGCTGCCTGCCCATGTATCCATGTAACCGCTGTAAAACTGCCATGAGCCTATTGTTTGTTATTTTAGGCCTTTGATAGCCTGTCTGCGGTCCCTACTTTAAATACTCCTCCACTCACCACCAAGCTGCCTGTGTATCCATGTAACCGCTGTAAAACTGCCATGAGCCTATTGTTTGTTATTTTAGGCCTTTGATAGCCTGTCTGCGGTCCCTACTTTAAATACTCCTCCACTCATCACCAGCTGCCTGCCCGTGTATCCATGTAACCGCTGTAAAACTGCCATGAGCCTATTGTTTGTTATTTTAGGCCTTTGATAGCCTGTCTGCGGTCCCTACTTTAAATACTCCTCCACTCATCACCAGCTGCCTGCCCGTGTATCCATGTAACCGCTGTAAAACTGCCATGAGCCTATTGTTTGTTATTTTAGGCCTTTGATAGCCTGTCTGCGGTCCCTACTTTAAATACTCCTCCACTCACCACCAAGCTGCCTGCCCGTGTATCCATGTAACCGCTGTAAAACTGCCATGAGCCTATTGTTTGTTATTTTAGGCCTTTGATAGCCTGTCTGCGGTCCCTACTTTAAATACTCCTCCACTCACCACCAAGCTGCCTGTGTATCCATGTAACCGCTGTAAAACTGCCATGAGCCTATTGTTTGTTATTTTAGGCCTTTGATAGCCTGTCTGCGGTCCCTACTTTAAATACTCCTCCACTCATCACCAGCTGCCTGCCCGTGTATCCATGTAACCGCTGTAAAACTGCCATGAGCCTATTGTTTGTTATTTTAGGCCTTTGATAGCCTGTCTGCGGTCCCTACTTTAAATACTCCTCCACTCATCACCAGCTGCCTGCCCGTGTATCCATGTAACCGCTGTAAAACTGCCATGAGCCTATTGTTTGTTATTTTAGGCCTTTGATAGCCTGTCTGCGGTCCCTACTTTAAATACTCCTCCACTCACCACCAAGCTGCCTGCCCGTGTATCCATGTAACCGCTGTAAAACTGCCATGAGCCTATTGTTTGTTATTTTAGGCCTTTGATAGCCTGTCTGCGGTCCCTACTTTAAATACTCCTCCACTCACCACCAAGCTGCCTGTGTATCCATGTAACCGCTGTAAAACTGCCATGAGCCTATTGTTTGTTATTTTAGGCCTTTGATAGCCTGTCTGCGGTCCCTACTTTAAATACTCCTCCACTCACCACCAAGCTGCCTGCCCGTGTATCCATGTAACCGCTGTAAAACTGCCATGAGCCTATTGTTTGTTATTTTAGGCCTTTGATAGCCTGTCTGCGGTCCCTACTTTAAATACTCCTCCACTCACCACCAAGCTGCCTGTGTATCCATGTAACCGCTGTAAAACTGCCATGAGCCTATTGTTTGTTATTTTAGGCCTTTGATAGCCTGTCTGCGGTCCCTACTTTAAATACTCCTCCACTCATCACCAGCTGCCTGCCCGTGTATCCATGTAACCGCTGTAAAACTGCCATGAGCCTATTGTTTGTTATTTTAGGCCTTTGATAGCCTGTCTGCGGTCCCTACTTTAAATACTCCTCCACTCATCACCAGCTGCCTGCCCGTGTATCCATGTAACCGCTGTAAAACTGCCATGAGCCTATTGTTTGTTATTTTAGGCCTTTGATAGCCTGTCTGCGGTCCCTACTTTAAATACTCCTCCACTCATCACCAGCTGCCTGCCCGTGTATCCATGTAACCGCTGTAAAACTGCCATGAGCCTATTGTTTGTTATTTTAGGCCTTTGATAGCCTGTCTGCGGTCCCTACTTTAAATACTCCTCCACTCACCACCAAGCTGCCTGTGTATCCATGTAACCGCTGTAAAACTGCCATGAGCCTATTGTTTGTTATTTTAGGCCTTTGATAGCCTGTCTGCGGTCCCTACTTTAAATACTCCTCCACTCACCACCAAGCTGCCTGCCCGTGTATCCATGTAACCGCTGTAAAACTGCCATGAGCCTATTGTTTGTTATTTTAGGCCTTTGATAGCCTGTCTGCGGTCCCTACTTTAAATACTCCTCCACTCACCACCAAGCTGCCTGTGTATCCATGTAACCGCTGTAAAACTGCCATGAGCCTATTGTTTGTTATTTTAGGCCTTTGATAGCCTGTCTGCGGTCCCTACTTTAAATACTCCTCCACTCATCACCAGCTGCCTGCCCGTGTATCCATGTAACCGCTGTAAAACTGCCATGAGCCTATTGTTTGTTATTTTAGGCCTTTGATAGCCTGTCTGCGGTCCCTACTTTAAATACTCCTCCACTCATCACCAGCTGCCTGCCCGTGTATCCATGTAATCGCTGTAAAACTGCCATGAGCCTATTGTTTGTTATTTTAGGCCTTTGATAGCCTGTCTGCGGTCCCTACTTTAAATACTCCTCCACTCACCACCAAGCTGCCTGCCCGTGTATCCATGTAACCGCTGTAAAACTGCCATGAGCCTATTGTTTGTTATTTTAGGCCTTTGATAGCCTGTCTGCGGTCCCTACTTTAAATACTCCTCCACTCACCACCAAGCTGCCTGTGTATCCATGTAACCGATGTAAAACTGCCATGAGCCTATTGTTTGTTATTTTAGGCCTTTGATAGCCTGTCTGCGGTCCCTACTTTAAATACTCCTCCACTCATCACCAGCTGCCTGCCCGTGTATCCATGTAACCGCTGTAAAACTGCCATGAGCCTATTGTTTGTTATTTTAGGCCTTTGATAGCCTGTCTGCGGTCCCTACTTTAAATACTCCTCCACTCATCACCAGCTGCCTGCCCGTGTATCCATGTAACCGCTGTAAAACTGCCATGAGCCTATTGTTTGTTATTTTAGGCCTTTGATAGCCTGTCTGCGGTCCCTACTTTAAATACTCCTCCACTCACCACCAAGCTGCCTGCCCGTGTATCCATGTAACCGCTGTAAAACTGCCATGAGCCTATTGTTTGTTATTTTAGGCCTTTGATAGCCTGTCTGCAGTCCCTACTTTAAATACTCCTCCACTCACCACCAAGCTGCCTGTGTATCCATGTAACCGCTGTAAAACTGCCATGAGCCTATTGTTTGTTATTTTAGGCCTTTGATAGCCTGTCTGCGGTCCCTACTTTAAATACTCCTCCACTCATCACCAGCTGCCTGCCCGTGTATCCATGTAACCGCTGTAAAACTGCCATGAGCCTATTGTTTGTTATTTTAGGCCTTTGATAGCCTGTCTGCGGTCCCTACTTTAAATACTCCTCCACTCACCACCAAGCTGCCTGCCCGTGTATCCATGTAACCGCTGTAAAACTGCCATGAGCCTATTGTTTGTTATTTTAGGCCTTTGATAGCCTGTCTGCGGTCCCTACTTTAAATACTCCTCCACTCACCACCAAGCTGCCTGTGTATCCATGTAACCGCTGTAAAACTGCCATGAGCCTATTGTTTGTTATTTTAGGCCTTTGATAGCCTGTCTGCGGTCCCTACTTTAAATACTCCTCCACTCATCACCAGCTGCCTGCCCGTGTATCCATGTAACCGCTGTAAAACTGCCATGAGCCTATTGTTTGTTATTTTAGGCCTTTGATAGCCTGTCTGCGGTCCCTACTTTAAATACTCCTCCACTCATCACCAGCTGCCTGCCCGTGTATCCATGTAACCGCTGTAAAACTGCCATGAGCCTATTGTTTGTTATTTTAGGCCTTTGATAGCCTGTCTGCGGTCCCTACTTTAAATACTCCTCCACTCACCACCAAGCTGCCTGCCCGTGTATCCATGTAACCGCTGTAAAACTGCCATGAGCCTATTGTTTGTTATTTTAGGCCTTTGATAGCCTGTCTGCGGTCCCTACTTTAAATACTCCTCCACTCACCACCAAGCTGCCTGTGTATCCATGTAACCGCTGTAAAACTGCCATGAGCCTATTGTTTGTTATTTTAGGCCTTTGATAGCCTGTCTGCGGTCCCTACTTTAAATACTCCTCCACTCACCACCAAGCTGCCTGTGTATCCATGTAACCGCTGTAAAACTGCCATGAGCCTATTGTTTGTTATTTTAGGCCTTTGATAGCCTGTCTGCGGTCCCTACTTTAAATACTCCTCCACTCATCACCAGCTGCCTGCCCGTGTATCCATGTAACCGCTGTAAAACTGCCATGAGCCTATTGTTTGTTATTTTAGGCCTTTGATAGCCTGTCTGCGGTCCCTACTTTAAATACTCCTCCACTCATCACCAGCTGCCTGCCCGTGTATCCATGTAACCGCTGTAAAACTGCCATGAGCCTATTGTTTGTTATTTTAGGCCTTTGATAGCCTGTCTGCGGTCCCTACTTTAAATACTCCTCCACTCATCACCAGCTGCCTGCCCGTGTATCCATGTAACCGCTGTAAAACTGCCATGAGCCTATTGTTTGTTATTTTAGGCCTTTGATAGCCTGTCTGCGGTCCCTACTTTAAATACTCCTCCACTCACCACCAAGCTGCCTGTGTATCCATGTAACCGCTGTAAAACTGCCATGAGCCTATTGTTTGTTATTTTAGGCCTTTGATAGCCTGTCTGCGGTCCCTACTTTAAATACTCCTCCACTCACCACCAAGCTGCCTGCCCGTGTATCCATGTAACCGCTGTAAAACTGCCATGAGCCTATTGTTTGTTATTTTAGGCCTTTGATAGCCTGTCTGCGGTCCCTACTTTAAATACTCCTCCACTCATCACCAGCTGCCTGCCCGTGTATCCATGTAACCGCTGTAAAACTGCCATGAGCCTATTGTTTGTTATTTTAGGCCTTTGATAGCCTGTCTGCGGTCCCTACTTTAAATACTCCTCCACTCATCACCAGCTGCCTGCCCGTGTATCCATGTAACCGCTGTAAAACTGCCATGAGCCTATTGTTTGTTATTTTAGGCCTTTGATAGCCTGTCTGCGGTCCCTACTTTAAATACTCCTCCACTCATCACCAGCTGCCTGCCCGTGTATCCATGTAACCGCTGTAAAACTGCCATGAGCCTATTGTTTGTTATTTTAGGCCTTTGATAGCCTGTCTGCGGTCCCTACTTTAAATACTCCTCCACTCACCACCAAGCTGCCTGCCCGTGTATCCATGTAACCACTGTAAAACTGCCATGAGCCTATTGTTTGTTATTTTAGGCCTTTGATAGCCTGTCTGCGGTCCCTACTTTAAATACTCCTCCACTCACCACCAAGCTGCCTGTGTTTCCATGTAACCGCTGTAAAACTGCCATGAGCCTATTGTTTGTTATTTTAGGCCTTTGATAGCCTGTCTGCGGTCCCTACTTTAAATACTCCTCCACTCATCACCAGCTGCCTGCCCGTGTATCCATGTAACCGCTGTAAAACTGCCATGAGCCTATTGTTTGTTATTTTAGGCCTTTGATAGCCTGTCTGCGGTCCCTACTTTAAATACTCCTCCACTCATCACCAGCTGCCTGCCCGTGTATCCATGTAACCGCTGTAAAACTGCCATGAGCCTATTGTTTGTTATTTTAGGCCTTTGATAGCCTGTCTGCGGTCCCTACTTTAAATACTCCTCCACTCACCACCAAGCTGCCTGCCCGTGTATCCATGTAACCGCTGTAAAACTGCCATGAGCCTATTGTTTGTTATTTTAGGCCTTTGATAGCCTGTCTGCGGTCCCTACTTTAAATACTCCTCCACTCACCACCAAGCTGCCTGTGTATCCATGTAACCACTGTAA
Source organism: Ranitomeya variabilis (assembly GCF_051348905.1). Classification (NCBI taxonomy): domain Eukaryota; kingdom Metazoa; phylum Chordata; class Amphibia; order Anura; family Dendrobatidae; genus Ranitomeya; species Ranitomeya variabilis. The sequence goes on from NC_135232.1 coordinate 153,926,297, forward strand.
AACTGCCATGAGCCTATTGTTTGTTATTTTAGGCCTTTGATAGCCTGTCTGCGGTCCCTATTTTAAATACTCCTCCACTCACCACCAAGCTGCCTGCCCGTGTATCCATGTAACCGCTGTAAAACTGCCATGAGCCTATTGTTTGTTATTTTAGGCGTTTGATAGCCTGTCTGCAGTCCCTACTTTAAATACTCCTCCACTCACCACCAAGCTGCCTGTGTATCCATGTAACCGCTGTAAAACTGCCATGAGCCTATTGTTTGTTATTTTAGGCCTTTGATAGCCTGTCTGCGGTCCCTACTTTAAATACTCCTCCACTCATCACCAGCTGCCTGCCCGTGTATCCATGTAACCGCTGTAAAACTGCCATGAGCCTATTGTTTGTTATTTTAGGCCTTTGATAGCCTGTCTGCGGTCCCTACTTTAAATACTCCTCCACTCACCACCAAGCTGCCTGCCCGTGTATCCATGTAACCGCTGTAAAACTGCCATGAGCCTATTGTTTGTTATTTTAGGCCTTTGATAGCCTGTCTGCGGTCCCTACTTTAAATACTCCTCCACTCACCACCAAGCTGCCTGTGTATCCATGTAACCGCTGTAAAACTGCCATGAGCCTATTGTTTGTTATTTTAGGCCTTTGATAGCCTGTCTGCGGTCCCTACTTTAAATACTCCTCCACTCATCACCAGCTGCCTGCCCGTGTATCCATGTAACCGCTGTAAAACTGCCATGAGCCTATTGTTTGTTATTTTAGGCCTTTGATAGCCTGTCTGCGGTCCCTACTTTAAATACTCCTCCACTCATCACCAGCTGCCTGCCCGTGTATCCATGTAACCGCTGTAAAACTGCCATGAGCCTATTGTTTGTTATTTTAGGCCTTTGATAGCCTGTCTGCGGTCCCTACTTTAAATACTCCTCCACTCACCACCAAGCTGCCTGCCCGTGTATCCATGTAACCGCTGTAAAACTGCCATGAGCCTATTGTTTGTTATTTTAGGCCTTTGATAGCCTGTCTGCGGTCCCTACTTTAAATACTCCTCCACTCACCACCAAGCTGCCTGTGTATCCATGTAACCGCTGTAAAACTGCCATGAGCCTATTGTTTGTTATTTTAGGCCTTTGATAGCCTGTCTGCGGTCCCTACTTTAAATACTCCTCCACTCATCACCAGCTGCCTGCCCGTGTATCCATGTAACCGCTGTAAAACTGCCATGAGCCTATTGTTTGTTATTTTAGGCCTTTGATAGCCTGTCTGCGGTCCCTACTTTAAATACTCCTCCACTCATCACCAGCTGCCTGCCCGTGTATCCATGTAACCGCTGTAAAACTGCCATGAGCCTATTGTTTGTTATTTTAGGCCTTTGATAGCCTGTCTGCGGTCCCTACTTTAAATACTCCTCCACTCACCACCAAGCTGCCTGCCCGTGTATCCATGTAACCGCTGTAAAACTGCCATGAGCCTATTGTTTGTTATTTTAGGCCTTTGATAGCCTGTCTGCGGTCCCTACTTTAAATACTCCTCCACTCACCACCAAGCTGCCTGTGTATCCATGTAACCGCTGTAAAACTGCCATGAGCCTATTGTTTGTTATTTTAGGCCTTTGATAGCCTGTCTGCGGTCCCTACTTTAAATACTCCTCCACTCATCACCAGCTGCCTGCCCGTGTATCCATGTAACCGCTGTAAAACTGCCATGAGCCTATTGTTTGTTATTTTAGGCCTTTGATAGCCTGTCTGCGGTCCCTACTTTAAATACTCCTCCACTCATCACCAGCTGCCTGCCCGTGTATCCATGTAACCGCTGTAAAACTGCCATGAGCCTATTGTTTGTTATTTTAGGCCTTTGATAGCCTGTCTGCGGTCCCTACTTTAAATACTCCTCCACTCACCACCAACTGCCTGCCCGTGTATCCATGTAACCGCTGTAAAACTGCCATGAGCCTATTGTTTGTTATTTTAGGCCTTTGATAGCCTGTCTGCGGTCCCTACTTTAAATACTCCTCCACTCACCACCAAGCTGCCTGCCCGTGTATCCATGTAACCGCTGTAAAACTGCCATGAGCCTATTGTTTGTTATTTTAGGCCTTTGATAGCCTGTCTGCGGTCCCTACTTTAAATACTCCTCCACTCACCACCAAGCTGCCTGCCCGTGTATCCATGTAACCACTGTAAAACTGCCATGAGCCTATTGTTTGTTATTTTAGGCCTTCGAAGCCTGTCTGCGGTCCCTCCTTCCACTAGGCCTCCACTGACCAGACCACTGCTGCCCGTGTACCCCTGGAACCAATTTTAAAGTGCCTACAGCCAGCCCATTTTATTGTGTTAGGCCTTCGAAGCCTGTCTGCGGTCCCTCCTTCCAATAGGCCTACACTGACAAAGGTACACCTGACAACAGACACATGGACCTGTAGGCATGGCCACGGAAGGTTACGTGTCCTTTGTGGCTCAATGGGTTAATGTATTGGATGCATGGTCCACACAGGGGACAGCCTGCTAAGTCTGTATGCAGTCCCTAATTCAAGTTGTCCTCAACTGAATAAAGCTGAGCTTCTACCTTCTGGCTCTCATTAAGTGTTTTTTAAAAAACAAAATGGTGGTTAGGGCCTACTAACGGCTTCTGCCCCTCCCTGGTGTTGCCCTCAACTGAATAAAGCTGAGCTTCTACCTTCCGGCTCTGATTAACTGCTGTTTTTAAACACATTGCTGGTTCCGGCCTACTAACGGTGTCTGCCCCTGCCTGGTGTTGCCCTCAACTGAATAAAGCTGAGCTTCAACCTTCTGGCTCTCATTAAGTGTTTTTTAAAAAACAAAATGGTGGTTAGGGCCTACTAACGGCTTCTGCCCCTCCCTGGTGTTCCCCTCAACTGAATAAAGCTGAGCTTCTACCTTCCGGCTCTGATTAACTGCTGTTTTTAAACACATTGCTGGTTCCGGCCTACTAACGGTGTCTGCCCCTGCCTGGTGTTGCCCTCAACTGAATAAAGCTGAGCTTCAACCTTCTGGCTCTCATTAAGTGTTTTTTAAAAAACAAAATGGTGGTTCCGGCCTACTAACGGTGTCTGCCCCTGCCTGGTGTTGCCCTCAACTGAATAAAGCTGAGCTTCAACCTTCTGGCTCTCATTAAGTGTTTTTTAAAAAACAAAATGGTGGTTAGGGCCTACTAACGGCTTCTGCCCCTCCCTGGTGTTGCCCTCAACTGAATAAAGCTGAGCTTCTACCTTCCGGCTCTGATTAACTGCTGTTTTTAAACACATTGCTGGTTCCGGCCTACTAACGGTGTCTGCCCCTCCCTGGTGTTGCCCTCAACTGAATAAAGCTGAGCTTCTACCTTCCGGCTCTGATTAACTGCTGTTTTTAAACACATTGCTGGTTCCGGCCTACTAACGGTGTCTGCCCCTGCCTGGTGTTGCCCTCAACTGAATAAAGCTGAGCTTCAACCTTCTGGCTCTCATTAAGTGTTTTTTAAAAAACAAAATGGTGGTTAGGGCCTACTAACGGCTTCTGCCCCTCCCTGGTGTTGCCCTCAACTGAATAAAGCTGAGCTTCTACCTTCCGGCTCTGATTAACTGCTGTTTTTAAACACATTGCTGGTTCCGGCCTACTAACGGTGTCTGCCCCTGCCTGGTGTTGCCCTCAACTGAATAAAGCTGAGCTTCAACCTTCTGGCTCTCATTAAGTGTTTTTTAAAAAACAAAATGGTGGTTAGGGCCTACTAACGGCTTCTGCCCCTCCCTGGTGTTGCCCTCAACTGAATAAAGCTGAGCTTCTACCTTCCGGCTCTGATTAACTGCTGTTTTTAAACACATTGCTGGTTCCGGCCTACTAACGGTGTCTGCCCCTCCCTGGTGTTGCCCTCAACTGAATAAAGCTGAGCTTCTACCTTCCGGCTCTGATTAACTGCTGTTTTTAAACACATTGCTGGTTCCGGCCTACTAACGGTGTCTGCCCCTGCCTGGTGTTGCCCTCAACTGAATAAAGCTGAGCTTCAACCTTCTGGCTCTCATTAAGTGTTTTTTAAAAAACAAAATGGTGGTTAGGGCCTACTAACGGCTTCTGCCCCTCCCTGGTGTTGCCCTCAACTGAATAAAGCTGAGCTTCTACCTTCCGGCTCTGATTAACTGCTGTTTTTAAACACATTGCTGGTTCCGGCCTACTAACTGTGTCTGCCCCTGCCTGGTGTTGCCCTCAACTGAATAAAGCTGAGCTTCAACCTTCTGGTTCTCATTAAGTGTTTTTTAAAAAACAAAATGGTGGTTCCGGCCTACTAACGGTGTCTGCCCCTGCCTGGTGTTGCCCTCAACTGAATAAAGCTGAGCTTCAACCTTCTGGCTCTGATTAACTGCTGTTTTTAAACACATTGCTGGTTCCGGCCTACTAACGGTGTCTGCCCCTGCCTGGTGTTGCCCTCAACTGAATAAAGCTGAGCTTCAACCTTCTGGCTCTCATTAAGTGTTTTTTAAAAAACAAAATGGTGGTTAGGGCCTACTAACGGCTTCTGCCCCTCCCTGGTGTTGCCCTCAACTGAATAAAGCTGAGCTTCTACCTTCCGGCTCTGATTAACTGCTGTTTTTAAACACATTGCTGGTTCCGGCCTACTAACGGTGTCTGCCCCTCCCTGGTGTTGCCCTCAACTGAATAAAGCTGAGCTTCTACCTTCCGGCTCTGATTAACTGCTGTTTTTAAACACATTGCTGGTTCCGGCCTACTAACGGTGTCTGCCCCTGCCTGGTGTTGCCCTCAACTGAATAAAGCTGAGCTTCAACCTTCTGGCTCTCATTAAGTGTTTTTTAAAAAACAAAATGGTGGTTAGGGCCTACTAACGGCTTCTGCCCCTCCCTGGTGTTGCCCTCAACTGAATAAAGCTGAGCTTCTACCTTCCGGCTCTGATTAACTGCTGTTTTTAAACACATTGCTGGTTCCGGCCTACTAACGGTGTCTGCCCCTGCCTGGTGTTGCCCTCAACTGAATAAAGCTGAGCTTCAACCTTCTGGCTCTCATTAAGTGTTTTTTAAAAAACAAAATGGTGGTTAGGGCCTACTAACGGCTTCTGCCCCTCCCTGGTGTTGCCCTCAACTGAATAAAGCTGAGCTTCTACCTTCCGGCTCTGATTAACTGCTGTTTTTAAACACATTGCTGGTTCCGGCCTACTAACGGTGTCTGCCCCTCCCTGGTGTTGCCCTCAACTGAATAAAGCTGAGCTTCTACCTTCCGGCTCTGATTAACTGCTGTTTTTAAACACATTGCTGGTTCCGGCCTACTAACGGTGTCTGCCCCTGCCTGGTGTTGCCCTCAACTGAATAAAGCTGAGCTTCAACCTTCTGGCTCTAATTAAGTGTTTTTTAAAAAACAAAATGGTGGTTAGGGCCTACTAACGGCTTCTGCCCCTCCCTGGTGTTGCCCTCAACTGAATAAAGCTGAGCTTCTACCTTCCGGCTCTGATTAACTGCTGTTTTTAAACACATTGCTGGTTCCGGCCTACTAACTGTGTCTGCCCCTGCCTGGTGTTGCCCTCAACTGAATAAAGCTGAGCTTCAACCTTCTGGTTCTCATTAAGTGTTTTTTAAAAAACAAAATGGTGGTTCCGGCCTACTAACGGTGTCTGCCCCTGCCTGGTGTTGCCCTCAACTGAATAAAGCTGAGCTTCAACCTTCTGGCTCTGATTAACTGCTGTTTTTAAACACATTGCTGGTTCCGGCCTACTAACGGTGTCTGCCCCTGCCTGGTGTTGCCCTCAACTGAATAAAGCTGAGCTTCAACCTTCTGGCTCTCATTAAGTGTTTTTTAAAAAACAAAATGGTGGTTAGGGCCTACTAACGGCTTCTGCCCCTCCCTGGTGTTGCCCTCAACTGAATAAAGCTGAGCTTCTACCTTCCGGCTCTGATTAACTGCTGTTTTTAAACACATTGCTGGTTCCGGCCTACTAACGGTGTCTGCCCCTCCCTGGTGTTGCCCTCAACTGAATAAAGCTGAGCTTCTACCTTCCGGCTCTGATTAACTGCTGTTTTTAAACACATTGCTGGTTCCGGCCTACTAACGGTGTCTGCCCCTGCCTGGTGTTGCCCTCAACTGAATAAAGCTGAGCTTCAACCTTCTGGCTCTCATTAAGTGTTTTTTAAAAAACAAAATGGTGGTTAGGGCCTACTAACGGCTTCTGCCCCTCCCTGGTGTTGCCCTCAACTGAATAAAGCTGAGCTTCTACCTTCCGGCTCTGATTAACTGCTGTTTTTAAACACATTGCTGGTTCCGGCCTACTAACGGTGTCTGCCCCTGCCTGGTGTTGCCCTCAACTGAATAAAGCTGAGCTTCAACCTTCTGGCTCTCATTAAGTGTTTTTTAAAAAACAAAATGGTGGTTAGGGCCTACTAACGGCTTCTGCCCCTCCCTGGTGTTGCCCTCAACTGAATAAAGCTGAGCTTCTACCTTCCGGCTCTGATTAACTGCTGTTTTTAAACACATTGCTGGTTCCGGCCTACTAACGGTGTCTGCCCCTCCCTGGTGTTGCCCTCAACTGAATAAAGCTGAGCTTCTACCTTCCGGCTCTGATTAACTGCTGTTTTTAAACACATTGCTGGTTCCGGCCTACTAACGGTGTCTGCCCCTGCCTGGTGTTGCCCTCAACTGAATAAAGCTGAGCTTCAACCTTCTGGCTCTCATTAAGTGTTTTTTAAAAAACAAAATGGTGGTTAGGGCCTACTAACGGCTTCTGCCCCTCCCTGGTGTTGCCCTCAACTGAATAAAGCTGAGCTTCTACCTTCCGGCTCTGATTAACTGCTGTTTTTAAACACATTGCTGGTTCCGGCCTACTAACTGTGTCTGCCCCTGCCTGGTGTTGCCCTCAACTGAATAAAGCTGAGCTTCAACCTTCTGGTTCTCATTAAGTGTTTTTTAAAAAACAAAATGGTGGTTCCGGCCTACTAACGGTGTCTGCCCCTGCCTGGTGTTGCCCTCAACTGAATAAAGCTGAGCTTCAACCTTCTGGCTCTGATTAACTGCTGTTTTTAAACACATTGCTGGTTCCGGCCTACTAACGGTGTCTGCCCCTGCCTGGTGTTGCCCTCAACTGAATAAAGCTGAGCTTCAACCTTCTGGCTCTCATTAAGTGTTTTTTAAAAAACAAAATGGTGGTTAGGGCCTACTAACGGCTTCTGCCCCTCCCTGGTGTTGCCCTCAACTGAATAAAGCTGAGCTTCTACCTTCCGGCTCTGATTAACTGCTGTTTTTAAACACATTGCTGGTTCCGGCCTACTAACGGTGTCTGCCCCTCCCTGGTGTTGCCCTCAACTGAATAAAGCTGAGCTTCTACCTTCCGGCTCTGATTAACTGCTGTTTTTAAACACATTGCTGGTTCCGGCCTACTAACGGTGTCTGCCCCTGCCTGGTGTTGCCCTCAACTGAATAAAGCTGAGCTTCAACCTTCTGGCTCTCATTAAGTGTTTTTTAAAAAACAAAATGGTGGTTAGGGCCTACTAACGGCTTCTGCCCCTCCCTGGTGTTGCCCTCAACTGAATAAAGCTGAGCTTCTACCTTCCGGCTCTGATTAACTGCTGTTTTTAAACACATTGCTGGTTCCGGCCTACTAACGGTGTCTGCCCCTGCCTGGTGTTGCCCTCAACTGAATAAAGCTGAGCTTCAACCTTCTGGCTCTCATTAAGTGTTTTTTAAAAAACAAAATGGTGGTTCCGGCCTACTAACGGTGTCTGCCCCTGCCTGGTGTTGCCCTCAACTGAATAAAGCTGAGCTTCAACCTTCTGGCTCTCATTAAGTGTTTTTTAAAAAACAAAATGGTGGTTAGGGCCTACTAACGGCTTCTGCCCCTCCCTGGTGTTGCCCTCAACTGAATAAAGCTGAGCTTCTACCTTCCGGCTCTGATTAACTGCTGTTTTTAAACACATTGCTGGTTCCGGCCTACTAACGGTGTCTGCCCCTGCCTGGTGTTGCCCTCAACTGAATAAAGCTGAGCTTCAACCTTCCGGCTCTCATTAAGTGTTTTTTAAAAAACAAAATGGTGGTTAGGGCCTACTAACGGCTTCTGCCCCTCCCTGGTGTTGCCCTCAACTGAATAAAGCTGAGCTTCTACCTTCCGGCTCTGATTAACTGCTGTTTTTAAACACATTGCTGGTTCCGGCCTACTAACGGTGTCTGCCCCTCCCTGGTGTTGCCCTCAACTGAATAAAGCTGAGCTTCTACCTTCCGGCTCTGATTAACTGCTGTTTTTAAACACATTGCTGGTTCCGGCCTACTAACGGTGTCTGCCCCTGCCTGGTGTTGCCCTCAACTGAATAAAGCTGAGCTTCAACCTTCTGGCTCTCATTAAGTGTTTTTTAAAAAACAAAATGGTGGTTAGGGCCTACTAACGGCTTCTGCCCCTCCCTGGTGTTGCCCTCAACTGAATAAAGCTGAGCTTCTACCTTCCGGCTCTGATTAACTGCTGTTTTTAAACACATTGCTGGTTCCGGCCTACTAACGGTGTCTGCCCCTGCCTGGTGTTGCCCTCAACTGAATAAAGCTGAGCTTCAACCTTCTGGCTCTCATTAAGTGTTTTTTAAAAAACAAAATGGTGGTTCCGGCCTACTAACGGTGTCTGCCCCTGCCTGGTGTTGCCCTCAACTGAATAAAGCTGAGCTTCAACCTTCTGGCTCTCATTAAGTGTTTTTTAAAAAACAAAATGGTGTTTAGGGCCTACTAACGGCTTCTGCCCCTCCCTGGTGTTGCCCTCAACTGAATAAAGCTGAGCTTCTACCTTCCGGCTCTGATTAACTGCTGTTTTTAAACACATTGCTGGTTCCGGCCTACTAACGGTGTCTGCCCCTGCCTGGTGTTGCCCTCAACTGAATAAAGCTGAGCTTCAACCTTCTGGCTCTCATTAAGTGTTTTTTAAAAAACAAAATGGTGGTTAGGGCCTACTAACGGCTTCTGCCCCTCCCTGGTGTTGCCCTCAACTGAATAAAGCTGAGCTTCTACCTTCCGGCTCTGATTAACTGCTGTTTTTAAACACATTGCTGGTTCCGGCCTACTAACGGTGTCTGCCCCTGCCTGGTGTTGCCCTCAACTGAATAAAGCTGAGCTTCAACCTTCTGGCTCTCATTAAGTGTTTTTTAAAAAACAAAATGGTGGTTCCGGCCTACTAACGGTGTCTGCCCCTGCCTGGTGTTGCCCTCAACTGAATAAAGCTGAGCTTCAACCTTCTGGCTCTCATTAAGTGTTTTTTAAAAAACAAAATGGTGTTTAGGGCCTACTAACGGTGTCTGCCCCTCCCTGGTGTTGCCCTCAACTGAATAAAGCTGAGCTTCAACCTTCTGGCTCTCATTAAGTGTTTTTTAAAAAACAAAATGGTGGTTAGGGCCTACTAACGGTGTCTGCCCCTCCCTGGTGTTGTCCTCAACTGAACAAAGCTGAGCTTCCACATTCTGGCTTTCGGCCTATACTATCAGATATTAAACTGCATTTGGCCTACTAGTGTGGTTAGGCCCTTGAAACAGTGTCTGCTGCTCTTGGGTTTGCTACTCCACTGAACAAAGCAATGCCGCCTGTTTAGTCCTGTTACCAATTTTGATCTGCATTTAGCCTACTTTATTCTTTGGCCCTATATCTGTTTCCTCATCATCCTGCCCATTGCCCAGCCACTGCTAGATGAGTCTGCTGGTACATTGACCTAGACCACTACATTCCCCTTGTACTCTACACAGCCAGAATCTGACCCTGCTGAAAGTAAGGTTCCCCTTCCCGCATATTATACCACCTTACACAGGGACAAAGAGGAAGGTGCAGATGAAAGTGCAGGTTCCTTCATCAGGTGGGGGGGCATACTCGTTGGCGACGTCACTGGCACTGGGCCACTCAGAGTACGCAAAAGTGTCGCTGCTGGTGGGAGGCGCCCCCGCCATGCAAACACACCGCCGTACTTTGAGGGGCCCTGTGCCAGTGCCAATGCGAACGAGTGGGCCCCCCCCTGCTTGCTCAGGATCACAGCACTTGCAACGTTGAAATACTTACCTCTCCCTGCTCCACCGCCATGACGTAGTCCATGTTTCCTGGGCCCACTAAAACCTTGAACCAGCCCTACCCCCACAACTTTTGCCAAATGACCCCCAATTTCCAGTGCCCAACTATTATTATAAAGTTAATTAAGATTGACAAGCTTCAGAAAACAAGAATGGATGTTTTTGGCAGTAAAATGTGCACTGTAGGTGTTTTCCTGGCCTCCACTCACTGCCGGCTATGCTTCCCCATTGACTTGCATTGGGTTTCGTGTTTCGGTCGATCCCCGACTTTTAGCGATAATCGGCCGACTTCACTCGACTCGACTCTGGACTAAATCGGGTTTCACAAAACCAGACTCGATCTTAAAAAAATGAAAGTCGCTCAACCCTACCACAGTGTGTTCATAATATTAACTACTATACAACACAGTGGAAAATAGCAGAGATCTGCAGCAAGTACTTGCAATGATGAGAACACCAAGGTGCCTGCCTTTCACCCTCCCTACTATTTAATCTCTCCCTACTTAAATTCCACACTAACAAACAAGTAATCTTTTCACAATCTTCAGCTCTTAGAATAGCTTTTTGGAATAAATAATGCTGACTATAACTTCCTATCACTCACCCTACTCTTCCTTCACTCTCCCTACACTGAAATTACACTGTCCTTATGCTGATTTTGGCTGCGATGTGCACAAGATGGAGTCGGCAGCCTTTAAATAGTCCGTATGATGCTGGAAGGCCAGCCAATCACAGTAATACCACACCAAAGATGGCGCCGGCATTACTGTGATTGGCAAGCAAGCCCTGCATATTCTTTGGCTGCAAATAAAGCACCAAATATGCTGGGCGGTTATTCAAATATACCGAGGCGAATACCTAATTACTCACTGAGTTGCGAATAGCCCGAATACCGTACTATCTGTGCTAGTAACGAATAGTGCCAAATGTATTCGCTCATCACGAATAGTACCGTATTTTCCGGCGTATAAGACGACTGGGCGTATAAGACGACCCCCCAACTTTACCAGTTAAAAAATAAAATCTTCTTAAAAGTCGGGGGTCTTCTTATACACCGTATGTCGTCTTATAGGGCCGGTGAATATGTGCCTTTTGGGGGGGGAGTGATCCTGATGACGACGAGGGGGCGTCTCACAGGAAAGTGAGTATCCCCCATTACCTTATCATAGCGCTGCAGCGTGGGGTCTCTGTGCTGGGAGCGGCGGCTGCTGTGCTGTGGTGCAGCGGCTCCTCTTCTGCAGTGTGGGGCCTCTGTGCTGTGGGGTGGCGGCGGCGGCGTATCTTTATTCAGTTGGGGCTCCTCCGCCATCTCATTAAAGCCTGGAGGCCCCGCCGGCAACTCCATCGGTACAATGCGGTGGCCTCCGGGAAAATGGCCGCTGCTCAGATTCAGATCTCGTCCCGAGATCTCGGGAGACGAGATCTGAATCTGAGCAGCAGCCATTTTCCCGGAGGCAGCTCAATAGGTGCGATGCGGTGGCCTCCGGGAAAATGGCCGCTGGGGGCTGCGCATGCTCAGATTTAGATCTCGTCCCGAAATCTCGGGACACGAGATCTGAATCTAAGCAGCGGCCATTTTCCCGGAGGCCACCGCATTACACCGATGGAGTTGCCTGCGGGGCTTCCAGGCTTTGAGATGCCGGAGGAGCCCCGACTGCATGAAGATACGCCACCGCCACCGCCCCACAGCACCAGAGGCCCCACACTGCAGACGAGGAGCCGCCGCACCACAGCACAGCAGCCGCCGCTCCCAGCACAGAGACCCCACGCTGCAGCGCTATGATAAGGTAATGGGGGATACTCACTTTCCTGTGAGACGCCCCCTCGTCGTCATCAGGACCACTCCCCCCCCCACCCACCATATACACCCGGCGTACAAGGCGATTCCCGGCATACAAGACGACCCCCGACTTTTAAGAAGATTTTCAGGGGTTAAAAAGTCGTCTTGTACGCCGGAAAATACGGTACTTTTAGTGTATGTAAATTTTTGACTTTGCAGTAAGTAATGAAAATGCCTTAAAACATTCTCATTAGTCTGGCATTTGGCAAATTAAAAATTATGGCAATCCTAAGTGACCTAAAATGGGAAAGGTTTATTCTGATTTCATGTCAGATATTGAGACAAACATGCATATGTATATGTCTTTTTATATGGTGTTTGTAAACTTCTGGTTTCAACTCTATGTTTTACCTGTACATTTTGGGATACTTTAGCATTTTCTACAGTCTACAACACCTTAACACTTATCTATAGGACTATTTCATGTAAAAAGTTAGTAACAACCATATTGTTTATAATAATACATACACAAAAATAAGAGCTACAATGATATTACTGGATTTTTGGAGTATTCTTGAAATATGAGCCCTACTCCAAAAATAAGCCCTAGCTACAGTCAGGACAGGTGTTTGGAGGTGCAAACTGGAAAATTGCCCAGGGTTTCCACTCTTTTGGGAGCCCCCAGCTTTTCTATTCTGATGTTAAAACTGCTTAAGTAACTTTGGTGACATCACAGTCATGTGAAAGCAGGAGACTAGAGGAACTAAAGACCAGACAGGCTGATATGCAGGACCATAGTTAGGGAGGAGAATGTGCAAACTAGGCAAATCTCAAGGCCCCCAGAATTTCTATTCTGAGCCTAAGACTGCTTAAGGATCTTTGGTGACATTACAGCTATGCTTCCATGATGTCACCAAAGGTCTTATAACTGTAGGGGTCCAGAAGAAATGAAGAGGAGACAGGCTGTTATGTATCATATGTGCAGTGTGTGATTGTTGTTCATGGAAAAAATAAGACATCCCCGGAAACTAAGCCCAAACCCATCTTTCAGAGCAAAAATAATATAAAACCCTCTTTATTTTTGAATAAACAGAGTAGGAATGCAGTTTCAAACATCATTATGTACATTTCTTACAGCCTTGCCAGTCATAATCAATAAATAGCTTTTGAATAAAAGAAACCCAACTTCAGGTTTCCCATTATTAAACTGCTGCCAGAGGGTTATGTCCCTCACTATTTGGATCCTAAAGATTCATTACACCCCTGCTGCATGGCATATAGCTTAAAATGATCTTTATTCACTACTATCCCTGTATGGTGGTCAGGGCCGAGTGATTCTCTAGGAGGCTGTGGAACAATCTCAGCACCTGTTGTAAGCCTACTATGATCTTGCTGGCCTTCTCCTTATGACTTCCATTGTTGGAACTAGGGTTGAGCGAAACGGATTGGACAAATTGAAAAATCGCCGACTTTCCGCAAAGTCAGGTTTCATGAAACCCGACCCGATCTCAGTGTGGGATCGGCCATGCTGTCGGCGATCTTCACACCAAAGTCGCCTTTCGTATGATGCTTTCAGCGCCATTTCTCAGCCAATGAAGGAGGACGCAGAGTGTGGGCAGCGTGATGACATAGGTCTCGGTCCCCACCATCTTAGAGAAGGGCATGACAGTGTTTGGCTTGCTTTCTGCGGCATCACAGGGGCTATAAAGGGGCGTGCATGCCGACTGCCATCTTACTTCTGCTGATCTGAGCATAGGGAGAGGTTGCTTCAGCTTCATCAGAAGCAGGGATATACTTAGGGAGGGAAGATTAACCCCCAAACTGCTTGTGCTGTAGCGATTTCCACTGTCCAACACCACCTTTTCTTTGCAGGGACAGTGGAGGCTAGATTTTTGTGCATCAGCTCTGTAGCTTATAAGGCTCCCTGATAGCTCCATTGCTGTTTGTACGCCGCTGTGTGTTAGGGTTTCCAATGGCAAGGAAACATCAGAAGCATAGAATAAACGGACAAGCTCTCGGGTGATGGAAACTAGAGCTGACCGCGATGCTAAACCTACACACCACACTAGAAGTAGCCAGGGGGCATTCCTGCGTTGTCTCTAGATGCCGCGCGCCAGCCGGAGAACTAACTACCCCTGGTAGAAGAAAACACAGTCCTGGCTTGCCTCCAGAGAATGTCCCCACAGGAGATAGCAGCCCCCCACATATAATAACGGTGAGAGCAGATGAAAAGACACACGTAGTATGAAAGCAGATTTAGCACAGAGAGGCCCGCTAACTAAATAGCAGAAAGATACAACAGAGGACTTCGCGGTCAGCTGCAAAACCCTTCAAAACACCATCCTGAAATTACCTTAACTCATGTGACAACTCATGCCACTGGAGTGGTAATGTCAGCCCAACAAGAGCTTCCAGCTGCAGAGATTCACATATGTGCAAACTGGACAAAACATACAAAAATAGACTTAAGGACTAAAGTGTCCAACTTAGCTGAGCAGAAAACTGGGAGCAGGAACATGCAACAGAATCACTCTGGATACATTGATGGCCAGCATTAGAATGACTGAGGAGCAAGGTTAAATAGGATACTCCCACATCCTGATAGGAACAGGTGAACTGAGAAGGCAAAGCTTGCAGGACACCAGTACCACAAGAGACCACCGGGGGAGCCCACGAACCGAATCACAACAGTACCCCCCCCTTAAGGAGGGGGCACCGAACCCTCACAAGAACCACCAGGGCAATCTGGATGAGCCCTATGAAAGGCACGGACCAAATCAGAAGCATGAACATCAGAAGCTGTAACCCAAGAATTATCCTCTTGACCGTAGCCCTTCCATTTCACCAGATATTGAAGTCTCCGTCTGGAAACACGGGAGTCCAAGATTTTCTCCACCACGTACTCCAATTCACCCTCAACCAACACAGGAGCAGGAGGCTCAACAGAAGGCACAAGTGGTACCTCATACCTCCGCAATAATGACCGATGGAAGACATTATGGATAGCAAAGGATGCTGGGAGGTCCAAACGAAAAGACACAGGGTTAAGAATTTCCAAAATCTTATAAGGACCGATGAACCGAGGCTTAAACTTAGGAGAAGAGACCCTCATAGGGACAAAACGGGAGGACAACCACACCAAGTCCCCAACACGAAGACGAGGACCAACACGAAGATGGCAATTAGCAAAACGTTGAGTCTTCTCCTGGGACAACTCCAAATTGTCCACCACCTGCCCCCAAATATGATGCAACCTATCCACCATGGTATCCACTCCAGGACAATCCGAAGACTCCACCTGACCAGATGAAAAACGAGGATGGAACCCTGAATTGCAAAAGAAAGGGGAGACCAAAGTGGCAGAACTGGCCCGATTATTAAGGGCAAACTCAGCCAACGGCAAAAAGGAGACCCAGTCATCCTGATCAGCAGACACGAAACACCTCAAATAAGTCTCCAAGGTCTGATTAGTACGTTCCGTCTGGCCATTTGTCTGGGGATGAAATGCAGACGAAAAAGACAAATCAATGCCCATCCTGGCACAAAACGCCCGCCAAAATCTGGACACAAACTGGGATCCCCTGTCGGAAACGATATTCTCCGGAATACCATGCAGCCGAACCACACTCCGAAAAAACAGGGGCACCAACTCAGATGAGGAAGGCAGCTTGGGCAAGGGCACCAAATGAACCATCTTAGAAAAGCGGTCACACACCACCCAAATGACGGACATCTTCTGAGAAACAGGGAGATCAGAAATAAAATCCATAGAGATGTGTGTCCAAGGCCTCTTAGGAACAGGCAAGGGCAACAACAACCCACTAGCCCGAGAAAAACAAGACTTGGCCCGAGCACAAACATCGCAAGACTGCACAAAAGTACGCACGTCCCGAGACAGGGAAGGCCACCAGAAGGACCTAGCCACCAAATCTCTGGTACCAAAAATTCCCGGATGACCTGCCAACGCAGAAGAATGAACCTCCGAGATGACTCTATTGGTCCACTCATCCGGCACAAACAATCTACCAGGCGGACAACGATCAGGCCGATCCGCCTGAAACTCTTGTAAAGCACGTCGCAGGTCTGGGAAGACAGCAGACAATATCACCCCATCCTTAAGTATACCCGTAGGTTTAGAATCACCAGGGGAATCAGGTTCAAAACTCCTAGAAAGGGCATCCGCCTTCACATTCTTAGTACCTGGCAGATACGAAACCACAAAATTAAACCGGGAGAAAAACAACGACCAGCGCGCCTGTCTAGGATTCAGACGTCTGGCCGACTCAAGATAAATCAAATTTTTGTGATCAGTCAAGACCACCACCTGATGTTTAGCACCCTCAAGCCAATGACGCCACTCCTCGAATGCCCACTTCATCGCCAAAAGCTCCCGATTACCGATGTCATAATTTCGCTCGGCGGGCGAAAATTTTCGAGAAAAGAACGCACAAGGTCTCATCACTGAACAATCTGAACTTTTCTGCGACAAAACCGCCCCCGCTCCGATCTCGGAAGCATCAACTTCCACCTGAAAAGGAAGAGAAACATCAGGCTGGCACAACACCGGAGCAGAAGAAAAACGGCGCTTAAGCTCCCGAAAGGCCTCCACAGCAGCAGGAGACCAATCTGCAACATCAGCACCCTTTTTAGTCAAATCAGTCAAAGGCCTGACAATGCTAGAAAAACCAGTTATGAATCGACGATAAAAGTTAGCAAAGCCCAAAAATTTCTGAAGGCCCTTAAGAGAAGTCGGTTGCGTCCAGTCACAAATAGCCCAAACCTTCACAGGATCCATCTCAATAGAAGAGGGGGAAAAAATGTACCCCAAAAAAGAAATCTTCTGAACCCCAAAAACACACTTTGAACCTTTAACAAACAGAGAATTGGTCCGCAAAACCTGAAAAACCCTCCTAACTTGTTGAACATGAGATTCCCAGTCATCCGAAAAAATCAAGATATCGTCCAAATACACAATCATAAATTTATCCAAATATTCACGGAAAATATTGTGCATAAAAGACTGAAAGACCGAAGGGGCATTTGACAGACCAAAAGGCATCACCAAATACTCAAAATGGCCCTCGGGCGTATTAAATGCGGTTTTCCACTCATCCCCCTGCTTAATTCGCACCAAATTATACGCACCGCGAAGATCAATCTTAGAAAACCACTTCGCCCCCTCAATGCGAGCAAATAAATCTGTCAGCAATGGCAAAGGATACTGATACTTGACTGTGATCTTATTCAAGAGTCTATAATCAATACAAGGTCTCAAAGAACCATCGCTTTTAGCTACGAAAAAGAACCCCGCTCCAAGAGGAGACGAAGAAGGACGAATATGTCCCTTTTCCAAGGACTCCCTAATATACTCTCACATGGCAGCATGTTCAGGTACAGACAGATTGAATAGACGACCCTTAGGAAATTTACTGCCAGGGATCAAATCTATGGCGCAATCGCAATCTCTGTGAGGAGGAAGAGAATTAAGAGTAGATTCCTCAAAAACCTCACGATAATCAGACAAAAACTCAGGAATTTCAAAGGGAATAGATGAAGCAATGGAGACCAAAGATGTGTCCCCATGATTTCCCTGACATCCCCAGCTTAGTACAGACATTGTTTTCCAGTCAAGGACTGGGTTATGAGTTTGCAACCATGGCAATCCCAGCACCAACACATCATGTAGATTATACAGTACAAGGAAGCGAATCACTTCTTGATGGTCTGGAGTCATACGCATAGTCACTTGTGTCCAGTATTGTGGTTTATTACTAGCCAATGGTGTAGAATCAATACCCTTTAAAGGTATAGGAACTTCCTGAGGCTCTAGATCAAACCCACAGCGCCTGGCAAAGGACCAATCCATAAGACTCAAAGCGGCGCCAGAATCCACATACGCATCCGCAACAATAGAAGATAACGAACAAATTAGAGTTACAGACAAAATAAACTTGGACTGCAAAGTGCCAATAGCAGAGGATTTATCAACTTTCTTTGTTCATTTAGAGCATGCTGATATAACATGAGTAGAATTTCCACAATAGAAGCACAAATGATTTTTGCGCCTATAAATCTGTCTTCTGACTTCTTCTGGACAGAAAGCTATCACATTGCATACTCTGTGGTGCCTCTTCAGAAGACACCGCCAACTGGTGCACAGGTTTGCGTTCCCGTAAACGCCGATCAATCTGAATTGCCATTGTCATGGACTCATTCAGACCAGTAGGCGCAGGAAACCCCACCATGACGTCTTTTACAGCATCAGAGAGACCTTCTCTGAAAATTGCCGCCAGAGCGCACTCATTCCACTGAGAAAGCACAGACCATTTTCGAAATTTTTGGCAATATATTTCGGCTTCATCTTGCCCCTGAGAGAGGGCTATTAGGGCTTTCTCAGCCTGAATCTCCAAATTTGGTTCCTCATAAAGCAACCCCAAAGCCAGAAAAAACGCATCCACATTGAGCAACGCAGGATCCCCTGGTGCCAATGAAAATGCCCAATTTTGGGGGTCACCCCGCAGTAAAGAAATAACAATTTTTACTTGCTGGGCAGGATCTCCAGCAGAATGAGATCTCAGCGAAAGAAACAATTTACAATTGTATTTAAAATTTAGAAAACAAGATCGATCTCCAGAAAAAAACTCCGGTATAGGAATTTTAGGTTCAGACCGAGGAGCATGTAACAAAAAATCTTGTATATTCTGAACTTTAGAGGCAAGATTATTCAAATTGGTAGCCAGACTCTGGGGATCCATATTTCAACAGATAAAGTCTGAGCCATTCAGGGGTTAAGAGGAGAGGAAAACAGGAGACTGCAATTAGAGCTGGAGTGCAACTTCAGAGGAAGGAAAAAAAAAAAAAAAAAAGGTTTCACACAGTTCCTTTTCTCTCCTGCTTCAGCCTATAGATTAAACATTTGGGGCTGGCCATACTGTTAGGGTTTCCAATGGCAAGGAAACATCAGAAGCATAGAATAAACGGACAAGCTCTCGGGTGATGGAAACTAGAGCTGACCGCGATGCTAAACCTACACACCACACTAGAAGTAGCCAGGGGGCATTCCTGCGTTGTCTCTAGATGCCGCGCGCCAGCCGGAGAACTAACTACCCCTGGTAGAAGAAAACACAGTCCTGGCTTGCCTCCAGAGAATGTCCCCACAGGAGAAAGCAGCCCCCCACATATAATAACGGTGAGAGCAGATGAAAAGACACACGTAGTATGAAAGCAGATTTAGCACAGAGAGGCCCGCTAACTAAATAGCAGAAAGATACAACAGAGGACTTCGCGGTCAGCTGCAAAACCCTTCAAAACACCATCCTGAAATTACCTTAACTCATGTGACAACTCATGCCACTGGAGTGGTAATGTCAGCCCAACAAGAGCTTCCAGCTGCAGAGATTCACATATGTGCAAACTGGACAAAACATACAAAAATAGACTTAAGGACTAAAGTGTCCAACTTAGCTGAGCAGAAAACTGGGAGCAGGAACATGCAACAGAATCACTCTGGATACATTGATGGCCAGCATTAGAATGACTGAGGAGCAAGGTTAAATAGGATACTCCCACATCCTGATAGGAACAGGTGAACTGAGAAGGCAAAGCTTGCAGGACACCAGTACCACAAGAGACCACCGGGGGAGCCCACGAACCGAATCACAACAGCTGTGCAAACCAACTGCTTTTTTAAAAGCAAAAATCCTGTTGCTCCTTTCTGCACAGTTCTATTGTTTATTTGTCCACACTTTTGTGTGCAGCAGTCCTTTTTATTAAAGGCTGCCATACTTGTCCTGAGATCATTGTAGGGAGATTGCTATTGTAGTACAGTCACTTTTTTTATATATATATCTTCCAGCCACGTTCTGCCACTTATATTGTGTAGTGTAATACAGTGGGCCTGGTTTTTGCAGCAGTCTCCCACATAATGAAGGGAGATTTAAATTGCCCCTAAGTGGATCTGCATCAGTTCTATTTGTCGTATATCTGCCAGCCACGTTCTGCCACTTACATTGTGTAGTGTAGTTCAGTGGGCCTGGTTTTTGCAGCAGTCTCCCACATAATGAAGGGAGATTTAAATTGCCCCTAAGTGGACCTGCGTCAGTTCTGTTTGTCGTATATCTGCCAGCCACTTTCTGCCACTTACATTGTGTAGTGTAATACAGTGGGCCTGATTTTTGCAGCAGTCTCCCACACAAAAAAGGGAGATTTAAATTGCCACTAAGTGGATCTGCGTCAGTTCTGTTTGTCGTATATCTGCCAGCCACTTTCTGCCACTTACATTGTGTAGTGTAATACAGTGGGCCTGATTTTTGCAGCAGTCCCCCACACAAAAAAGGGAGATTTAAATTGCCAACAAGTTTATATACACTTTCTACATTGTTTTACAGTACCATATAATGGTTGTTAGTTTGGTAACATTTTCCCAAAAATGAGGAAGTCTGGTGGAAGAGGCCGTGGGCGGTCATTGCCAGCTGGTAATGATGGTGGTGGTGGTGGTGGAGCATCTGGTGGTAGTGGGAAAAGCAAAATAGCACCTAAGGCTCGAGTTGTTCAGACAGCGTCATCGTCTGGCTACACAAGGCCTTGAAGGCTCCCTTATCTGGGAGTAGGAAAACCGCTTTTAAAGCCAGAGCAGCAGGAACAAGTTTTGGCTTTCATTGCTGACTCAGCCTCTAGCTCTTTCGCCTCCTCTTCAGAAAGGTCGATATATAAAAGCAGCGAGTCATCAGTGGATGCTCCCTGTCAGGAACAAGTCGCTTATTTGAGTCCTTCACCCAAAGCAAAAGTGAAGGATGCGGCAGGCAACACTACAGTTTACTCCATGGAGCTCTTTACACATACCATGCCAGGGTTAGAAAGGGAAATAGTTAACAGCCCATTACAAAATGAATCGGACATGGAGTGCACAGATGCACAGCCACAGCTAGATTATTATGCTGTTCCATTGACTCAGATCACTACATTGCCCTCGCAGTGTACTGAGCCAGAATCTGACCCTGATGAGACTATGGTGCCCCGTCCCGAACGCTATAGCACCTTACATGGTGACACAGAGGAAGGTGCACAGGACATTGAAGAGGAAGTGATAGATGACCCAGTTGTTGACCCAGATTGGCAGCCATTGGGGAACACGGTGCTTCTGGCAGTAGGAGAAGAGGAGGAGGATGATCCGCAGCAGGCATCAACATTGCAACAGCTTTCATCTGGCAGGCCCATATCAGGCCAAAAACGAGTGTCTAAAACAAAAACAGTTTTAGGACAGCGTGGCCATCCGGTGAAAGTAGCACAGTGTGCAATGCCTGAAAAGGTATTCGATAGTAGGAAGAGTGCATTGTGGCAATTTTATAACCAAGATCCGAATGATCAGTGCAAAGTTATCTCTAAGAAATGCTCAAAGACCTTTAGCAGAGGGAAGAATCCCCTAAATTTAAATACAACGTGCATGAGTAGACATTTAACCAGCATTCTCAGAATGAAGGTAGTCAGCAAAGCTACATTGCTTCCCTCACTGTAAGCCCACCGTTTAGGACACCACCTGGAGAAAATGTGGAGGTATCGTCGCAAGTCCAAGGCAGTCAGGGAATCACCAGGTTCTTGGTAGGAAACACTGTATGTATGCCAACATCAAGAATACCATCACCAACCCTCTCTCAATCTGCCATGTCCACCACCACCCCCGCTAGTTCCACCATATGAAGCTCTCCAGTCCAGCTCACCCTACAAGAGACTTTCTTTAGGAAAAGGAAGTACTCATCCTCTCATCCGCCTACACAGGGTTTTAATGCCCACATTGCTAGACTAATCTCGTTAGAGATGATGTTCTACCGGTTGGTTGAAAGCGAAGCTTTCAAAGCCCTGATGGCCTATGCAGTACCATGCTATTACCTACCCAGTTGACACTTCTTTGCGAGAAAAGCCATCCCAGCCCTCCACCAGCATGTCAAAGACCGCATTGTCCATGCACTCAGGCAATCAGTCAGTAGAAATGTGCACCTCACAACAGATGCATGGACCAGTAGGCATGGCCAGGGACGTTACGTGTCCATCACGGCGCACAGGGTTAATGTGGTGGATGCAGGGTCCACAGGGGACAGCCATAGTGGGACAGTTCTGCCTAGCCCATGGTCTAGGAAACACCTCCCTAAATGGGCTGAGTCCCCCCACAGGGCCGTGGTCACCACCTAGCGCAAGCACCCGTGCGAGTGCCGTTTGCCTGGACAGGTGGGTGTGCCCACTCTTGGGTGACGGCACTGGCATAGGGTCCCTCATAGTACAATGAAGTGTCTCTGACGGTGGTGGTGCACAACCAACGTCAGACACACCGTCGTAATATGAGGGGCCCTGTGCCAGTACAGCCACCCACAAGAGAGTGTTGCCACCCTGGTCGAACAGTGCTCTACCACTTGCAATACTTACCTCTCCCTGCTCTACCACAGTGTAGTCTGTGCTGATAAATCCTTCAATGGCACTGCCAATACAAATTTGTTTTAATGATAGATGATAGTTAAAATATACAGGGGCCCTGGCCTCCATTTAGACCATTTATTACTTTGCGCCAACTACCACTGTCTGCTACTCAGCAGAGGAGCCCACCCCTGTACGTAGCTATGCCACCTGTTTATTTTGAAAAAAATTTTGCCAGACATTTACCTCACTTTATTATTTTGGCCTACTAACTGTGTCAGCCACTCCTTACAGTTGTCCTCCACTGAACAAAGCTATGATGCCAGTTTACTGCTGTTACCAATTTTGAACTGCATTTAGCCTACTTACTTTTTTGGGCCTACTAACTGTGTCTGCCACTCCTTACAATTGTCCTCCGCTGAACAACTCTATGCCACCAGTTCACTCCTGTAACCCGTTTTGAACTGCATTGAGCCTACTTTTTTATTTTAGGACCACTACCTGTGTCTATCTGTGCCACTCCTTACAATTGTCCTCTGCTGAACAACGCTATGCAGCCTGTGTACCCCTATAACCAATTTTAAACTGCATTGAGCCTACTTTTTTATTTTAGGCTTACTACCTGTGTCTGTCTGCGCCACTCATTACAATCGCCCTCTGCCGAACAACGCTATGCCGCCTGTGTACCCCTGTAACCAATTTTAAACTGCATTTGGCCTACTTGTTTGGTTGGGTCTACTAACAGTGTCTGCTGCTCCTTGCTTTTCTCCTCCACTGAACAAAGCTGAGCTTCAATTTTCAGCCTATATCACATATTAAACTGCATTTGGCCTACTTGTTTGGTTGGGCCTACTAACGGTGTCTGCCACTCCTTGCTTTTCTCCTTAACTGAACAAAGCTGAGCTTCAATTTTCAGCCTATATCACATATTAAACTGCATTTGGCCAACTTTATTACTTGGTCCTACTAACTGTGTCTGCCACTCCTTACAGTTGTCCTCCGCTGAACAAAGCTATGCCGCCAGTTTACTCCTGTTACCAATTTTGAACTGCATTTAGCCTACTTACTTTTTTGGGCCTACTAACTGTGTCTGCCACTCCTTACATTTATCCTCTGCTGAACAAAGCTATGCCGCCAGTTTTCTCCTGTTACCAATTTTGAACTGCATTTAGCCCACTTTATTATTTGGGCCTATATCTGTGTTTCCTCCTCATCCTGCCCATTGCCCAGCCACTGCTAGGTGAGTCTGCTGGTACATTGACCCAGAACACTACATTCCCCTTGTATTCTACACAGCCAGAATCTGACCCTGCTGAGAGTCAGGTTTTCCTTCCTGCATACTATACCACCTTACACGGGGACAAACAGGAAGGTGCAGATCAAAATGCAGGTTCCCTTATCAGGTGGGGGGCATACTCGTTGGCAATGTCACTGGCACAGGACCCCTCATAGTACGCAAAAGTGTCTCCGCCGGAGGGAGGCGCCCCCGCCGTCAAACACACCGCCATACTTTGAGGGGCTCTGTGCCAGTGCCAATGCGAATGAGTGGGCCCCCCTGCTTGCTCAGGATCACAGCATTTGCAAAGTTGAAATTCTTACCTCTCCCTGCTCCACCACCGTGACGTAGTCTGCGTTTCCTGGGCCCACGAAAAACTTGAACCAGCCCTACCCCCCTACAACTTTAGCCAAATGACCCCCAATTTTCAATGCCTAACTATTATTATAAAGTCAATTAAGATTGACAAGCTTCAGTAATAAGAATTGATGTTTTTGGCATTAAAATAGGCACTGTAGGTGTTTTCCTGTCCTCCACTCTCTGCCGACTTTGATTCCCCATTGACTTGCATTGGGTTTCGCGTTTCAGTCGGCCCCCGACTTTTCGCAATAATCAGCCGATTTCACCCGACCCGACTCGATCCTAAAAAAGTAAAAGTCGCTCAACTCTAGTTGGAACTGATTGACATACAAGTGTATATAGTTAATTTTTTGAGGTAGAGAGTGTTAAATGGGTGCAAATGGTGAATTGTTAGAATCCCCATTAGGAGGCATGAAATGTGCTGGCAGCAGTATAATAATAGGAAACTTGATGACATATTTTCATGTAAACCTATTAAAAACACATTTCTTTTTCCAAAAATGCACATTAAGTGCTATACTTAGGACAAATAACTTATTGTTAGATACTAGCAGCATTTTAAAATGTTATTACATGTTTCGTTTCTGGTATTTTAAAGTATAAATTCAGTTGTAATTGAACACTATATACTTTCATGATTTTGTACTGTATATTATAATTGCTTTGAACTCTTATCTGTTTAGGCATTAATACACTTCTTATTTGAAAGCTGACAATTTTATGGACACTTGTCTTTCTCATAGAAAATCCCAAGTCTTGATGAAAAACCCTCATGTCTACATCAGTATTTCAAAAGAATTCTAATTTGTCAGAGTATCCCCTTTACTTGTTTTAATAAAAAGAATAAAGTCAAAGGGGTTCCTTTCAATCACTCCTCGTCATAAAAATTCTATGTCTTATATTGGAACATGGAGCCTTGGAGACTTCTCCTAAAGACTACAGCAAAGCAAGTTTCCTTTTGTTTGAAAATATGTTTATGTGGAGAACAAAACCGACAAGAGAAAGTAACTGCTCCCAAATTTTTCATGGGCACGTTAATCCTTTATTAATATGCAAATGTTGTTCTCTAGAAAGTTTCCATCGAATAAGATTTTTTTTCTTAAGACTGCTTCAAAATTGTCTTATTTTCCCAAATGTCTTTTCTGAATGATTCTAAGTGAAACTCTGTTTTCATGCAAATTCCCTCGATGATTCTGAATGCATTACTTTTCTTTGAAACTATATGAATTTCAGTGAGCGGCAATTGTAAAACATTAATAATTTATTTATTTTAAATATCCTATTTAACAAACATATGCCTTAGAGATGAGTGTCACTTTTGTATGGAGTTTTAAAGGAATTAAGCTACAAAAATATGTAAAAGAAAAGAAAATATTTATTTTTAAAACATTTATTTTACTATTTTCTAAAATCATGCTTGTTAGAAGAAAATAACAACAGACGGTAATGTGTACACTCATGATAATGTACAGCCAAAGATATTGCTACCCAATACCTTCATATTCTTCTTAATTCATAGGCAGACAACATGCAGCCAAGGGATGTAACCATTACTGTCGTCAGCGTGCACAACTGGCACTGTAGAATGACATTATTCAGATGTGCAGCAATATGGAAGATGTCCAGAAAGATATGGCGCTGTTTATGGACTCTCCTCTCCCCTGGACATCTTCCACATGCTGCACATCTGAATAATGTCAGTCTATAGTGCCAGTTGTGCATGCTGATGCCAGTAATGGTTACATCCCTGAATGGTAAAGGTGGCACCTTTGGGAAAGTTATGAGCAGAAAAGAAGGATGAAATAGCAGACAGACATTGTGAGATTTTGGTCAGTAAGGAAGTGAGGTCGGGTCCAGATAGATAGATCTGCGTGTCATCAGCGTAGAGATGATATTGTAAACTGTGAGATTCTATGAGCTGTCCCAGGCTGGAGGTGTAGATGGAGAAGAGTAGGGGTCCTAGAACTGAGCCTTGGGGAACACCGACAGACAGGGGGCGAGATGAGGAGGTGGTGTGGGAGAGGGAGACACTGAATATCTGGTCTGTAGATATGATGAGATCCAGGATAGGGCCAAGTCTGTGATGCCAAGAGATGAGAGAATCTGTAACAGGAGGGAGTGGTCCACAGTGTTGAAGGCAGAAGACAGGTCCAGGAGGAGGAGGTCAGAGTAGTGTCGCTTGCTCTTGGCAGTTAGTAGGTCATTGGTTACTTTAATTAGGGCAGTTTCAGTTGACTGATGTGGTCAGAAGCCAGACTGTAACTGTTCAAAAAGGGAGCAGGAGGAGAGGTGGGAGGACAGTTCAAGATGGACATGCTGTTCCAGTAGCTTTGAGGCATAAGGGAGAAGGGATATCCGATGATAGCTGGACACAGAGGATGGGTCGAGGGAGGGTTTTTTGAGGATAGGTGTGATTGACGTGTGTTTGAAGGATGAGGGGAAAACACCATTTGTAAGGGAGAGGTTGAAGAGTTGTGTTAGGATTGGCATAAAGACTTTTGCGAGATTAGGTATGAGGTAGGACGGGAGCGGGTCAAGAGTGCAAGTGGTGAGATGTGATCTTGACAGAAGGATGGAGAGCTGATCGTCTGTCATGGTGGAGAAGCTGGCTTTGTAACAGGGCTGAGAAGTCAAGAGTAGGGGCATTGGGGGCTACGGGCCAAAGCTTTGTCTGATGTTATCGATCTTCTGCTTAAAGAAAGAGGCAAATACTTCAGCAGAAATGAGAGGGGAGGAAGGAAATGCTCGAAACAGAGTAGAGAATTGAAAGTGTTGAAGAGTTGTTTCGGGTTGTGAGTCAGGGAGGATATGAGAGATGAGAAGTAAGTTTGTTTTGTGGCAGTGAGCGTGGATTTGAAGCTGGCGAGGGACTGCTTGTATGCAGTGAAATGCTCAGCAGAATGAGATCTCTTTCATCTCCGTTCAGCGACCCTGGAAGCCCATCTCAGTTCTTTGGTCAGGCTGGTTAGCCAGGGCTGCTGTTGTGAATTCTGTTCTCGAACTCCCTCCTGTGGTTATGAATGGTACTTCGGCGAGTTCTGTCCATGGACTCCCTCTGGTGGCTGTGGATGGAGCTGCTGGTTCTGAGGTTCCTTCCCCAGCTGACCTCGTTCAGGCCTTGGCTGGCTGCTCTATTTAACTCCACTCAGATCGTTACTTGATGCCAGCTGGCAATGTCCTATTACTGGTTCAGTTCTCTTGGATTTTTCAGATGACCTGTCTACTTCAGCAAAAGCTAAGTCCCCGCTAGCTTATTTGTTACCACTGTGTTTTTGTCCAGCTTGCTATTATGATTTTGTCTTGTTAGCTGGAAGCTCTGGGATGCAGAGTGGCAACACCGCGCCGTGAGTCGGTGCGGTGCTTTCTTTTGCATACTCGGCATGGTTTTTTGTTAGTTTTTTATGCTGACCGCAAAGATACCTTTTCTATCCTCAGTCTGTTTAGTTCAAGTCTGGCCTCCTTTGCTGAAACCTATTTCATTCCTGTGTTTGTAACTTCCATCTTAACTCACAGTCAATATGTGTGGGGGGCTTCCTATTTCTTTGGGGAATTTCTCTGAGGCAAGGTAGGCTGTATTTTCTATCTTTAGGGGTAGTTAGCTCTTAGGCTGTGAAGAGGCGTCTAGGCAGAGTCAGGAACGCTCCACGGCTATTTCTAGTTGTTGTGATAGGATTAGGGGTTGCGGTCAGCAGAGCTCCCACTTCCCAGAGCTCGTCCTGTATTACTAGTTTGCTCATCTGGTCATTTCTAGTGCTCCTAACCACCAGTTCAATCATAACAGTACAGCTGGCCGTAAAGTGTTAATGCATCTCAATAGAGGGATAAGAGAAGTTCTGAGACCATTTTTTTTTTCTCTGCAGTGTGTTTTGTTTCTCTTTTCCCCTAAATCTCTGGGTGGTTCAGGACACAGGTGTAGATATGGACATTCAAGGTTTGTCCTCTTGTGTGGATCAAATCACTGCAAGGGTACAAGGCATTCAAGATTATGTAGTTCAGAACCTGATGTTAGAACCCAGAATTCCAATTCCTGATTTGTTTTCTGGGGATAGATCTAAGTTCCTGAATTTCAAAAATAATTGTTTTTTGCTTTGAAACCCCGCTCCTCTGGTGACCCCATTCAGCAAGTAAAAATCATTATTTCTTTGCTGCGTGGCGACCCTCAAGACTGGGCATTTTCCCTTGCACCAGGAGATCCTGCATTGCGTAATGTAGATGCGTTTTTTTCTGGCGCTTTATGATGAACCAGATTCAGTGGATCAGGCAGAGAAAATTTTGCTGGCTTTGTGTCAGGGTCAGGATGAAGCGGAGGTATATTGTCAGAAGTTTAGAAAGTGGTCTGTGCTTACTCAGTGGAATGAATGTGCCCTGGCAGCAATTTTCAGAAAGGGTCTTTCTGAAGCCCTTAAGGATGTTATGGTGGGATTCCCCACGCCTGCTGGTCTGAGTGAGTCTATGTCCTTGGCCATTCAGATCGATCGACGCTTACGTGAGCGCAAAAATGTGCACCATTTGGCGGTGTTTTCTGAGCGGAGGCCTGAGCCTATGCAATGTGACAGGACCTTGACCAGAGTTGAACGGCAAGAGTACAGATGTCAGAATGGGCTGTGTTTTTACTGTGGTAACTCCACTCATGCTATCTCTGATTGTCCTAAGCGCACTAAACGGTTCGCTAGGTCTGCCACCATTGGTACGGTACAGCCAAAATTTCTTTTGTCCGTTACTCTGATTTGCTTTTTGTCGTCCTATTCTGTTATGGCATTTGTGGATTCAGGCGCTGCCCTGAATTTGATGGACTTGGAGTTTGCCAGGCGCTGTGGTTTTTTTCTTGGAGCCCTTACAGTATCCTATTCCATTGAGAGGAATTGATGCTACACCTTTGGCCAAGAATAAGCCTCAGTACTGGACTCAATTGACCATGTGCATGGCTCCTGCACATCAGGAGGATATTCGCTTTTTGGTGTTGCATAATCTGCATGATGTGGTCGTTTTGGGTTTGCCATGGCTACAGGTCCATAATCCAGTATTGGATTGGAAATCAATGTCTGTATCCAGTTGGGGTTGTCAAGGGATACATGCGGATGTCCCATTGTTGTCTATTTCGTCTTCCCATCCTTCTGAAGTCCCTGAGTTCTTGTCAGATTACCGGGATGTATTTGATGAGCCCAAATCCAGTGCCCTACCTCCTCATAGGGATTGCGATTGTGCTATTAATTTGATTCCTGGTAGTAAGTTTCCGAAGGGCCGATTGTTCAATTTATCTGTGCCAGAACACGCTGCAATGCAGAGTTATATAATGGAGTCCTTGGAGAAAGGGCATATTCGCCCGTCGTCGTCACTGTTGGGAGCAGGGTTCTTTTATGTGGCCAAGAAGGATGGTTCTCTGAGACCTTGTATAGATTACCGCCTTCTCAATAAAATCACTGACAAATTTCAGTACCCTTTGCCGCTACTGTCTGATTTGTTTGCTCGGATTAAGGGGGCTAGCTGGTTCACCAAGATAGATCTTCGAGGGGCCTATAATCTTGTGCGTATTAAACGGGGCGACGAATGGAAAACAGCATTTAATACGCCCGAGGGCCATTTTGAGTACTTGGTGATGCCATTCGGGCTTTCTAATGCTCCATCTGTGTTTCAGTCCTTTATGCATGACTAGTGTTGAGCATTCCAATACCGCAAGTATCGGGTATCGGCCGATACTTGCGGGTATCGGAATTCCGATACCGAGATCCGATACTTTTGTGGTATCGGGTATCGGTATCGAAAAAACATTAATGTGTAAAATAAAGAATTAAAATAAAAAATATTGCTATACTCACCTCTCCGACGCAGCCTGGACCTCACCGAGGGAACCGGCAGCGTTCTTTGCTTAAAATGCGCGCGTTTCCTGCCTCCCGTGACGTCACGGCTTGTGATTGGTCGCGTGCCGCCCATGTGGCCGCGACGCGACCAATCACAGCAAGCCGTGACGTAATTTTCAGGTCCTGTTCTAGGCATTCAGGATTTTAAAATTACGTTCCGGCTTGTGATTGGTCGCGTCGCGGTCACATGGGCGACGCGACCAATCACAAGCCGTGACGTCACGGGAGGCAGGAAACGCGCGCATTTTAAAATTACGTCACGGCTTGTGATTGGTTGCGTGCCGCCCATGTGACCGCGACGCGACCAATCACAGCAAGCCGTGACGTAATTTTCAGGTCCTGAATGCATGAGGTGAGTATAGCAATATTTTTTATTTTAATTCTTTCTTTTACACATTAATATGGATCCCAGGGCCTGAAGGAGAGTTTCCTCTCCTTCAGACCCTGGGAACCATCAGGGATACCGTCCGATACTTGAGTCCCATTGACTTGTATTGGTATCGAGTATCGGTATCGGATTAGATCCGATACTTTGCCGGTATCGGCCGATACTTTCCGATACCGATACTTTCAAGTATCGGACGGTATCGCTCAACACTATGCATGACATCTTCCGAAAGTACCTGGATAGATTCATGATTGTATATTTGGATGATATTTTTGGTCTTTTCGGACGATTGGGAGTCTCATGTGAAGCAGGTCAGAATGGTGTTCCAGGTCCTTCGTGCTGATTCCTTGTTTGTGAAGGGGTCTAAATGTCTCTTTGGAGTTCAGAAGGTTTCATTTTTGGGCTTCATTTTTTCCCCTTCTACTATCGAGATGGACCCTGTTAAAGTTCAGGCCATTTATGATTGGACTCAGCCTACTTCTGTGAAGAGCCTTCAGAAATTCCTGGGCTTTGCTCATTTTTACCGTCGCTTCATCGCTAATTTTTCTAGTGTTGTTAAACCATTGACTGATTTGACCAAGAAAGGTGCTGATGTGGTCAATTGGTCCTCTGCGGCCGTTGAGGCTTTTCAGGAGCTGAAGCGTCGTTTTTCTTCTGCCCCTGTGTTGTGTCAGCCAGATGTTTCGCTCCCGTTTCAGGTCGAGGTGGATGCTTCTGAGATTGGAGCAGGGGCTGTTTTGTCTCAAAGAGGTTCTGATGGCTCTGTGATGAAACCATGTGCTTTCTTTTCTAGAAAGTTTTTGCCTGCTGAGCGCAATTATGATGTGGGCAATCGAGAGTTGTTGGCTATGAACTGGGCGTTTGAGGAGTGGCGACATTGGCTTGAGAGGGATATCGTAGGGAAGAGAGGGACAGCCTGCGTTGAGTGGGGGTGCCGAAAAATTGTTTCTTAGGGTGCCAACCTCCACAGCAAGGCAGGCGTGAGCAGTAGGTTGTATTGTAGTACCTTAACAGGTGACCTATCAGGTGGTTCTTTTATCATATATTGTATCTAACTAGATTTTGTTTTAGGGTTAGGGTTTTATATATATTATGATATTAAAAGTTATATTTTAAAGGGATTACATGTACACAACTAATTTGATTAGTCCCTATTCCATTTAATTCTGGTTTGCTTGAGGGAGCCAAGCATCGCGTGGTGGTCTTGACGGATCACAAGAATCTGACTTATCTCGAGTCTGCCAAGCGGTTGAATCCTAGACAGGCTCGATGGTCGCTGTTTTTCTCCCGCTTCAATTTTGTGGTTTCGTACCTTCCGGGTTCTAAGAATGTGAAGGCTGATGCCCTTTCAAGGAGTTTTGTGCCTGATTCTCCGGGAGTTCCTGAGCCGGCTGGTATTCTCAAAGAGGGGGTAGTTTTGTCTGCCATCTCCCCTGATTTGCGGCGGGTGCTGCAGGAGTTTCAGGCTGATAGACCTGACCGTTGCCCAGCGGAGAAGCTGTTTGTCCCTGATAGATGGACTAGTAGAGTTATCTCTGAGGTTCATTGGTCGGTGTTGGCTGGTCATCCTGGGATCTTTGGTACCAGAGATTTGGTGGCTAGATCCTTTTGGTGGCCTTCATTGTCACGAGATGTGCGTTCTTTTGTGCAGTCCTGTGGGACTTGTGCTCGGGCTAAGCCCTGCTGTTCTCGTGCCAGTGGGTTGCTTTTGCCCTTGCCGGTCCCGAAAAGGCCCTGGACGCATATTTCCATGGATTTTATTTCAGATCTCCCTGTCTCTCAGAGGATGTCAGTTATTTGGGTGGTTTGTGATGGCTTCTCTAAGATGGTCCATTTGGTACCTTTGCCTAAATTGCCTTCCTCCTCTGATTTGGTTCCATTGTTTTTCCAGCATGTGGTTCGTTTACATGGCATTCCGGAGAACATCGTGTCGGACAGAGGTTCCCAGTTTGTTTCAAGATTTTGGCGGTCCTTTTGTGCTAAGATGGGCATTGATTTGTCTTTTTCTTCAGCTTTCCATCCTCAGACAAATGGCCAAACCGAACGAACCAATCAGACTTTGGAAACATATCTGAGATGCTTTGTTTCTGCTGATCAGGATGATTGGGTGTCCTTCTTGCCTTTGGCTGAGTTCGCCCTTAATAATCGGGCCAGCTAGGCCACTTTGGTTTCGCCCTTTTTCTGTAATTCTGGTTTCCACCCTCGTTTTTCTTCAGGGCAGGTTGAGCCTTCGGACTGTCCTGGTGTGGATTCTGTAGTGGACAGGTTGCAGCAAATTTGGACTCACGTAGTGGACAATTTGACATTGTCCCAGGAGAAGGCTCAACGTTTTGCTAACCGCCGTCGCTGTGTTGGTCCCCAACTTCATGTTAGGGATTTGGTTTGGTTGTCGTCTCGTTATGTTCCTATGAAGGTTTCATCTCCTAAGTTTAAGCCTCGTTTCATTGGTCCTTATAAGATTTCTGAAATTCTTAATCCTGTGTCATTTCGTTTTGACCTTCCAGCTTCTTTTGCCATCCATAATGTGTTCCATAGGTTGTTATTGCGGAGATATGTAGCTCCTATGGTTCCCTCCGTTGATCCTCATGCCCCGGTGTTGGTTGAGGGGGAGTTGGAGTATGTGGTGGAGAAGATTTTGGATTCTCGTGTTTCGAGATGGAAACTTCAGTACCTAGTCAAGTGGAAAGGTTATGGTCAGGAGGATAATTCCTGGGTGGTTGCCTCTGATGTTCATGCTGCCGATCTTGTTCGTGCCTTTCATTTGGCTCATCCGGATCGGCCTGGAGGCTCTGGTGAGGGTCCGGTGACCCCTCCTCAAGGGGGGGTACTGTTGGGAATTCTGTTCTCGAACTCCTTCCTGTGGTTATGAATGGTACTTCGGCGAGTTCTGTCCATGGACTCCCTCTGGTGGCTGAGAGTGGAGCTGCTGGTTCTGAGGTTCCTTCCCCAGCTGACCTCATTCAGGCCTTGGCTGGCTGCTCTATTTAACTCCACTCAGATCATTACTTGATGCCAGCTGGCAATGTCCTAGTACTTGTTCAGTTCTCTTGGATTTTTCAGATGGCCTGTCTACTTCAGCAAAAGCTAAGTCCCCGCTAGTTTATTTGTTACCACTGTGTTTTTGTCCAGCTTGCTATTATGATTTTGTCTTGTTAGCTGGAAGCTCTGGGATGCAGAGTGGCACCACCGCGCCGTGAGTCTGTGCGGTGCTTTCTTTTGCATACTCTGCGTGGTTTTTTGTTAGTTTTTAATGCTGACCGCAAAGATACCTTTTCTATCCTCAGTCTGTTTAGTTCAAGTCTGGCCTCCTTTGCTGAAACCTATTTCATTCCTGTGTTTGTAACTTCCATCTTAACTCACAGTCAATATGTGTGGGGGGCTGCCTATTTCTTTGGGGAATTTCTCTGAGGCAAGGTAGGCTGTATTTTCTATCTTTAGGAGTAGTTAGCTCTTAGGCTGTGAAGAGGCATCTAGGCAGAGTCAGGAACGCTCCACGGCTATTTCTAGTTGTTGTGATAGGATTAGGGGTTGCGGTCAGCAGAGCTCCCACTTCCCAGAGCTCGTCCTGTATTACTAGTTTGCTAATCTGGTCATTTCTACTGCTCCTAACCACCAGTTCAATCATAACAGGCTGCCTGTTGATTCTATGAGTTTTGCTATGCATGAGCGGGGCGGCCGAATCGAGTATTGCTGTTATTGTGGTGTTATAAAAAGAGGCAGCAGCATCTGTGTCATGTAAGGAAGTTATGTCTGTAAGAGGGAGAAGGGACGAGTGAGTGTAGATTGAGGTGTTTGAGATTTCTGCAAGGATGAGTGAGTTTGTGGAGTGGAGGTTGCGCACTAGGAGGGGAGAGGGAAGAAAATGTCAGTAGGTTGTGGTCAGACAGGGGGAGGGGTGAGTTAGTGAGATTAGTAAGGGAACAGAGGCAGGTGAAGATGAGGTCCAATGTGTGGCCATCTTTATGGGTGGCTGTGGATGACCATTGAGTGAGACCAAAGGAGGCAATAAAAGTTTAGAGGCGGCTGAGGTGGAAGTGTCAATGGGATATTGAAGTCACTTATGATGATAGTGGGGATGTCGGCTGAAAGAAAATCAAGTAGCCAGGTGGTGAAGTGGTAAAGAAAGGTAGAGATTGCTAGTTCTGGGGGGCGGTAGATGACAGCCAGCTGGAGGTTGGAGGGGGAGTAGATGCGGACGGAGTGCACCTCGAACGAGGGAAGAGTAGCGGAGGGTGGTAGGGGAATTGGGGTAAAGGAGCAGGTATCAGACAGGAGCAAGCCAACCCCTCCACCACATTTGTTGCTGGGGCGAGGGGTGTGAGACAGGTGGAATCCACCATAGGAAAGCGCGGCTGGAGAGACTGAGTCAGAGAGGGTGAGCCTGGTTTCAGTAATGCCAAGGAAGGAGAGTTTGTTATTGATAAAGAGGTCATGGATAAATGACAGTTTATTGCAGACAGAGCGTGCATTCCATAGTGCTCCTGGTAGGGGGAGTGGGGGCTGGATGAATGGGTGTGAGGTTACTGTGGTTGCGAAGACGTGTAGAGAATCGTAGCAGGGGATTAGAAATAAGTGTGGGGATGTGTTGAGGAGGGCCGGCATTAGGGGAAACGTCGCCAGCAATGAGGAGCAGCAGACAGAGCGTTAGAAGGTGGGAGCTGGATAGGTCATGATGTGGCCGTATGTGCCTGGAGAAAAAGGATTGTATGTGGAGGAACAGTTCTGTGGAGGAGGTGAGGTGGCTGGGGAGGATGGAGGAAGAAATGACTAGTTCCTTACTGGGTGGAGGGATTACAGGAGATAGGAAGAAATAAAGTAGTATGGGGGTGAATGTTAAAAGAAACCGAAACATTATAGTAGTTTTCTATTCCTTTACCTTCCAGTCAATTCCAGTCCAATTTTAGTCTAATTCATTGTAATTAAAAATCAGGTGGGAATTATATGCACTTCATACAGACAGACATAGCAGGAAACGCTGAGTAGATGAGCAGCATGCCAGGTGGGTATACAAAACAACTCGATTAGATGATACAGTTGGTGATGAGGGTCATAGTACAGCAGTGATAAATGGGTAAGTGCATCATGGAATTCTAGTCTAATTCATAGTAATTAAAAATCTGTAATTTAAAAGACGGAATTTGAAAGATGGTCAGACACGTCTGGTCAGACTCATGGCTTTGAATTTAAGACAGACATCTAGATATCTACCTATTCTATTTGTATTAACTGTGTGTAATCCTTATCTTCTATCCTGTTGGCTCCTGCAGTGATTTTACAGAACACGGCATATGAGTTACCGTCTTTTTT
Organism: Ranitomeya variabilis; assembly: GCF_051348905.1. Lineage (NCBI taxonomy): Eukaryota > Metazoa > Chordata > Amphibia > Anura > Dendrobatidae > Ranitomeya > Ranitomeya variabilis. The sequence continues at coordinate 153,961,671 of NC_135232.1, forward strand.
TCTCTCTATCTATGTAATATCTATACATACTGTATATACTGTATATATGTGTGTCACTGACATCTAAATAAATATCTATGTTTTCCATGTGTATATATTTCTTCTGTCTATTCTATTCTAACCTGTCAGTGTGATTTTACTGTATGCGGCACATGATTTGCCGGCTTTTCAAAGGACACCAGTGCGTAAAAATCAGACAGTATTCGCATGGTCCAAGTGCTGTGCGATTTTTTTTCTTACATCCATAGGCTTGCATTGGCGAGTCTTGGCAGAATATCGGTGACAATCGCACGTCGAATATGCCTGAGAAAAAATATGGTGATGTGAGGTGCCCCATAGATTAACACTAGTCCGAGTGCTGTGTGATATTATCTCACATATCACTCATCCGTATTCTACGGTAGCGTGACCCCAGGCATTAGCTATGGTTACATGATAGTATTTTCCCTCATCCGAGAGAATCAGTCCCATTCTGCTAATCACAAAAATCACAGCGTTTGATCAGAGTGTGATCATTGTATGATCTGATTCTCAGAAATAAGAAGATATAAAAAAATTCTCCATTTTCTCCATTCTGTCAGTTTATGAAAATTGTCATCCGAGTGCAGTCCAATGTTTTCCACAGACTCATTGACTTGCATGACCAAGTTTGATTCAAATATTGGATCAAACTTGGGCATGCTGTAATTTTTTCCTAGGACAGATGCATTCCAAAGATATAAATCAAACATGTGCACAGCCCCATAGAATAACATTGGTCCAAGTGAAATCTGATGTTTTTTCAGTAGGGTTGAGCGACTTTTACTTTTTTAGGATCGAGTCGGGTTTCGCGAAACCCGACTTTGTCATAAGTCGAGTCGAGTGAAATCGGCCGATTATCGCGCAAAGTCGGGGATCGACCGAAACACGAAACCCAATGCAAGTCAATGGGGAACCTCCTCCTCCTCCTCTCTCCCCTGCTCCCCTGTGATGCCACAGAAAGCAAGCCGGAACCTATGTCATCACGCTACCCACACTCCTTCATTGGCTGAAAAAATGGCGGGGAAAGCGTCATATGAAACGCGACTTTGGCGCGAAGATCGCCGACCGCATGGCCAATCCCACAGTGGGATCGGGTCGGGTTTCATGAAACCCGACTTTGCTGAAAGTCGGCGATTTTTGAAAATGTCCGATCCGTTTCGCTCAACCCTATTTGTCAGATCACACTCGGACTGAAAATACGGTTGTCTGAACAAGTCCCTACACTGAAAAGCACCTGTTAAACCCTTTTCATGGTAGGGCCTAACAAACTGCCATATTTGATAGACATGGAGGACATTATTTGATATCTAGTTGATATGACAATCATTGGCACCCCACAGTCACTTTGTGCAGGTGCCGATTGGGTGAGAGAGGAAACCGCCTGCTTTTTGTAACCATTTAAATATCACACCTGTCCTTAGTTGTCAAAGGGTGAGGTTGGCTATCAGGTAATAAAGGGAACCCATGCTATTTTTTTCTTTTATTTATTTATTTATTTATTAGCTAAAAACACATACAGAAAACTACACAAGCAAAGCACTGATTTCAGTGGTGAGTGGTCAGAGCTACAAATAGAAGAAAATGACCAGCACATCCAAACTAATGTGAACAGGTGGCAACTAAAAAAATATAACTATAGAAAATGATTACGTTGCACCCTTAATTGCTATCTAGAATATTGGAACTGCATTACTGCCATAAAAAATAGGAAAACACTACAATATGTACATAGAGAATAATGGAAAAATGAAACTGCAATATTACATAGTTACATAGTTAGTAAGGCCGAAAAAAGACATTTGTCCATCCAGTTCAGCCTATATTCCATCATAATAAATCCCCAGATCTACGTCCTTCTACAGAACCTAATAATTGTATGATACAATATTGTTCTGCTCCAGGAAGACATCCAGGCCTCTCTTGAACCCCTCAACTGAGTTCGCCATCACCACCTCCTCAGGCAAGCAATTCCAGATTCTCACTGCCCTAACAGTAAAGAATCCTCTTCTATTTTGGTGGAAAAACCTTCTCTCCTCCAGACGCAAAGAATGCCCCCTTGTGCCCTTCACCTTCCTTGGTATAAACAGATCCTCAGCGAGATATTTGTATTGTCCCCTTATATACTTATACATGGTTATTAGATCGCCCCTCAGTCGTCTTTTTTCTAGACTAAATAATCCTAATTTCGCTAATCTATCTGGGTATTGTAGTTCTCCCATCCCCTTTATTAATTTTGTTGCCCTCCTTTGTACTCTCTCTAGTTCCATTATATCCTTCTTGAGCACCGGTGCCCAAAACTGGACACAGTACTCCATGTGCGGTCTAACTAGGGATTTGTACAGAGGCAGTATAATGCTCTCATCATGTGTATCCAGACCTCATATATTGCTATGAAAAACTACAGTAAAAAAGAAGGTACTTAGCATAGAATGTGCTGGTCATTTTCCTCTATTTGCTGTTTGTATCGGATACATTGTGCATTTAGCCTAAGGACCGTTGCACAAGCATGGAGAGTGGTAAAATAAAGGATCAAGGCAAGACTGAGTGCTTCATAGTCTGTAGTTAAATATATAGGAGTTATATGTGACCGGATTTTTTTGGGGGGGTTGCAAAAATTGAGTATATTGTCATCAATAGAATATTACGTGCTTTGTGCTACATTTCTGTAATATATAACATTCCCAAAAAACATAGAAACATTTTTCTAGATTCAATTACTCACCCATATATTATTACATGCTCTGTGGTACATTTCAGTGTTAGAAAACTCTTTCAAAAATCGTTGAAAATTTTTTCTGGGTTAAATTACTCACCCATACAGTATTACGGGGTGTGAGGTACATTTCTGTGATGTGCAACACTACAAAAAAGAGCTTAAAAAAATTTCTGGCTTAAATTACTCACTCATACAGTGTTCTGTTATCTGGGGTACATTTCTGTGATAAATAACACTAAAATAAGCATTTCATTTTATTTCTGTATTCTCTTAGTGATCCATACAATGTAGCATGTTAGGTGAGTGACAAAGATGGCAGAACTATGCAAAACTCCCGAAAAAGTGACAGTAGGAATATTGGAGCCAGAGGAAGCTGGCGTGACAATAGAGAGCAAAGAGATTGTGGTCCAGATCCTGCTGCTTTTCCGGAACCACCAAGTCTTGAACCCAGACCACATCTTGGAAGAGGCAAGGAGGTGAGTCAGGACCAGGGCTGAAGAAATGCTATCGGGTTTGCTAACCACAAGGTAACGATAGTTGGCATCACAGGGAGTGGTCATTACATACGACCTGCAGCAGAGAAGAGTGTCCATTGAAGAGTTTGAGACCCATCATCACATTTTATTCAACCAACAGGCAGTAGAGACAGAACACTTGCCTCCAAGGCAGCAAGAGCTGATGGCTTGAACCAGGGTCACATTCCTCAAAATGAAGCGTCAAAATCGCTGGTATGCAATGGGTGGGATCCCAGAAGGAAGGGATCAGGATGAATCCTTCTTGAGGAATGAATGGGCCTTTGAACAGCTACATGAGGGAGATTAATATGGGGCTACTACCACCCCTGAGAGATCGTACACTTCATGGGGCTCTCTACCGTCTATGCGGGAGGAGGCAATGGTGCAGGTGACACAGGAGCTGTCACCCATATTTATGTCAGAAGCTCCAGCGCTATCAGAAGCCAGGTCAATTACAGCCCACTCATTTGAGAATCAGGCTCTTGGAAGCAGGTTGAAGCAGTTCTCCCATCCTCCTGAGGATAGAGAAGAAGTGGACACCTGAAGAGGATTACTGTATTACCCTTGTTAATTTTTTTCATGATTCTGTATTTTGTGCAAAGATTTTATAAGTGTAAGACTACAGCAAATTCACTTTAAAAATATTTGAATGACTTCTGCCAGTTGTTGCCTTTCAGGAATCTATGGATGACTCTGCTTATAATTTATTCCTAGCTTTGCACTTTCTGCAAAGCTTTTATGAATGTAGAAGTACATCAACTACACTTTCAAAACATTTACAATAATTTTTTTTCTAGATTCAATTAGTCATCTGTAGTGCTAAGATGTTAATGACCATCAGGAAAACATTTTGGTAGCCTGTCTTTAAGGAACCTTTAAGATATTAGACAATAACAGTTCAGCTCATATTAGCCTTGTATTTTTTGTAATTTTCCAAACACCTGGAAACTGCATAACTCCATCAATATTTAATTAAAACGTGCATGTTTATAGTATTTTATTTCCCCTAATTATCACATAGTTCTTTCATCAATATTTAATGAGAATGGTGTATGTTTATATTACCACATAGCTCTTCAGTGGGAAAGTGTATGTTTAAAGTTACTGCATAGTTTCATTGTTAATATTTGGTAAGAAATGTCACATTTATAATATGGTGGAATATCCGGTACCAGGAGAGTTTTTGGCATGTCATATCCGGTGATGTATTTGTCTGGTGTAGATTGACATCTGAAGAGCTGGCCACTCAGAAGAGAGAAAATATATTGGACAAATAGAATTTGTTAAAGTTTGTGTAACACTTGGTTACGCAATAATTTGTTTCTAAACAATACATAAGCTGGGGAAGACTGCAGCTAAGGGTACTGTCTCACAGTGGCACTTTTGTCGCTATGACGGTACGATCCATGATGTTCCAGCGATATCCATACGATATCGCTGTGTCTGACACGCAGCAGCGATCAGGGACCCTGCTGAGAATCGTACGTCATAGCAGATCGTTTGGAACTTTCTTTCGTCTCTGGATCTCCCGCTGTCATCGTTGGATCAGTGTGTGTGACACCGATCCAATGATGCGTTCACTTGTAACCAGGGTAAACATTGGGTTACTAAGCACAGGGCCACGCTTAGTAACCCGATGTTTAGCCTGGTTACCGTCGTAAATGTAAAAAAAAAAAAACCGTACATACTCACATTCTGGTGTCCGTCAGGTCCCTTGCCGTCTGCTTCCCGCACTGACTGACTCCCGGCCGTAAAGTGAAAGCAGAGCACAGCGGTGACATCACCGCTGTGATCTGCTTTCACTTTACGGCCGGGTACCCTAAGACAGAAGCCTGTAAACTGTGGACTGAGAAGGGGACGCCCGTGGGTCCATAGTGTTGATATCCAAGGAATTTCTCTATCTATGCTGTTTGCTGATGTGTACAATTCCTGGTGAAGTTTTTCCTGTGTAGTGTGTAATGTAGGTATTTTACCTTTGTGATTTATATTATGCAAAAGTGTAGGCAATATCATTTAATGTAATCATTTAATTATTCTAATAAAATTAATCACCTTCTTTAAATATCTGACCCCTTTAAGTACTTGGCAAAACACTTGGCAAAACAGTCATCCACACAGTGGTAGTAGTAGTTACATTACAGAACTATGTAAAACTACTAAAAAGTGTGGAAAAATATTTCTAGATTCAATTACTCATCCATAGAGTATTACTTGCTCTGGGGTAAAATTTTGGTGGTATATAACCCTGCAAAAAGTGTTCAAAATGTATCTGGATTCAATTACTCATCCTTATACTATTAAGTGCTCTGGGTACAATACAGTGATATAGAAACCTCCAAAAAAGAGCTGAAACAGTTATCTAGATTCAATTGCTTGGGGACAAACAAAAGGCTGAGTTATTAAACAGGCACTTTTCATTCATGTTCACCAATGAACTGTTACAGGGATCATTCAACAAGGCAAAATCAAAATGCACAACCTGATATAAGTAATTTAACACAGCAAGAAGTTAATTTACATCTGAGCAATTTAAACATTGACAAATCCCCCTGCCCAGATGGCATTCATCCACGGATACTGAGGGAATTGAGCTCAATAATTGACAGACCACTGTATCTCATATTCTTTTACTTTCTTGTAACAGGGGTAGTGCCATAGGATTGGAGGATGGCTCATGTGGTACCAATATTTAAGAAAGGTAAGAAGGTGGATCCGGGCAACTATTGTGAGGTAAGCCTGACATCAGTAGTGTGCAAAATTTTTGAGGGCATTATAAGAGATGACCTGCAGAAATATATTGCAGAGAATAATATAATAACTGACAACCAGCATGGATTCATGAAGAATAAGTTGTGTCTAACTAACATGTTGGGTTTCTATGAGGAGGTGAGTGCAAATCTGGATGTAGGTAATGCGGCTGATGTGATTTATCTATACTTTGCAAAGGCATTTGATACAGTTCTACATAACAGACTCATACTTAAGCTACAGAAGCAAGGACTGGGGGAAAGTGTATGCAGATGGGTAAGGAATTAACTAAATGACCGGAAACAAAAAGTTGTCATAAATGGTACATTCTCTAAATGGGATATAGGCAGCAATGGTGTACCACAGGGATCTGTGCTAGGGCCGATTTTCAACCCCATTATTAATGACCTTGTGGATGGGATTGAGAATAAAGTGTCAGTCTTTGCTGATGGCACCAAACTACTGTATGTAGGTTATTATAATCTGACCTTGACATCATTACAATATTGCAAAACGATCTGAATAAGATGACTGAATGGAGAAACACTTGAGATTTAATGTACTGTAGATAAATGTAAGGTAATACAGTAAGGACGGAGTAATCCTATTGCTGCATATACATTAAATGGGAGAATACTCGGGACTACAGAACAAGAGAAGGACTTAGGTATTCTCGTTACAAGTGAGCTGAGCAGCAGTACTCAATATCAAGCAGAAGCTGCAAAAGCAAATAAGATTTTAGGATGTATAAAAAGAGAGAGAAAATCCTGCGATCCCAACATATTATTACTCCTTTATAAATCACTGGTGACGCCACATCTACAATATGGGATCCAGTTTTGGGCTCCACATTTTAAAAAGATATTCAGAAGTTAGAATCAGTTCAACGACGGGCAGCTAGATTATTTCAAGGGATGGAAGGCCTCTCAGAGGTTGGAAAAGTTGGGCTTGTTTAGCTTTGAAAATAGATGCCTCAGAGGGGATCTCATTTACATGAATAAATATATTTGTGGCCAGTACAAAACACTAACACATGATTTGCTTTTTCCAAGGACCTTACTAAGGACTAGGGGGCACTCATTATTGGTGAAAGAAAGGCGATTCCAACAGCTAAACAGGAAAGGGTTCTTAACAGTTAGAGTAATCAGACTGTGGAATGCCCTTCCACAGGAGGTAGTAATGGCAGACACTATAACAAATTTTAAAAATGGGCTGAATGATTTCCTTGATACACATAACATTGAGGGTTTAGCTAGATAAGCAAAGAAATGTACAGTTGGTGGAGAAAGGTTGAACTTTGATGGACCTAGTTCTTTATTCAACCTATGTAACTATGTAACTTTGTGCTCGATTGGTTTCAGGGCTGCAGAATGGACAGGCCAGTCCATAATATTAATGCCTTCATCATGCAGGAACTGCTGACACACTTCAGCCACATGAGTCCTAGCATTGCCATGTATCAGAAGGATCCCAGGGACCACTGCACCTGCATATGGTCTCACAATGGCTCTGAGGATCTCCTCCCGGTACCTAATAGCAGACAGATTACCTCTGGCTAGCACATGAAGGACTGTGCGGTCCTCCAAAGAAATGTCTCACTACAACGTTACTGACCCACTGCCAAATCTGTCAGGCTGAAGGATGTTGCGAGCAGCAGAACATTCTCCATGGCATCTCTAGATTGTCATATCTGCCATATATTCTCAGTGTGAACCTGCTCTCATCCGTGAAAAGCACAGGGCACTAATGTTGAATTTTCCAATTTTGGTGTTCTCTGGCAAATGGCAATCGCCCTGCATGTGTTGAGCTGTAAGTACAACACTACTTGTGGATGTTGGGCCCTCATACCTCCCTAATGGAGTCTGTTTCTGCCAGTTTGAGCAGACAAATGGATGTTTGTGGCCTGCTGGAAGTCATTGTGCAGGGATCTGGCCTGCTCCTTCCGTTCCCCCGTGCACAAAGGAAGAAATAGCGATACTGCTGTTAGGTTGTTGCCCACCTACGGCCCCTTCACATCTCTTGGTGTACTGGCCTGTTTTCTGACATCTGCTTCATGCTCTAGACACTGTGCTGACAGACACAGCCACCTTTCTTGAAACAGTTCACATTGATATGCCATAATGGATGAGCTGCACTATCTGAGCAACTTTTGTGGGTTGTAGACACCGCCTCATGCTACTATACAGTACCTCTAGGGTTGAGAGCAATGACAAGATGCAAATGTGATTAAAACAACAGCAAGAAAGGATGAGAACAGAAAAATGGTCTGTGGTCTCCCCCTGCAGAACCATACCTTTGTAGGGGTTGTCTTGCTAATTGCTTATCATTTCTACCTGTTGTCTGTTTCATTTGTACACCAGCAGGAGAAATTGATTCACAATCGGGGTTTCTTTATAACTGGACAGGTTGATTTCACAGAAGTGTGATTAATTGAGGGTTACATTATGTTGTTTAAGTGTCCCTTTTATTTTTTTAAGCAATGTACTATCACGTGCTCTGGGGTACATTTCCGTGGTAACTAACCCTCAAAAAATTGTTCCAAAATGTATTTGTATTATATTGCTCATCCATAGAATATTACATATTCTTGAGTATAGTTCGGTGGTATCTAGTCCACAAAAAATTGTTCAAAATTTTCTCAGGATTATATTGCTCATCCATAGTGTATTAGATCTTCTTAAGAACATTTCAGTGGTATGAATAACCATACAAAAAAGCAGTGAGAATTTGTCATGATTCAATTACTCATTCATACAGTTTTATGTGCTTTCTGTTACATTTTGGTGTTATATAAAACTAAACAAAAATGAACACACTTTTATTGATACAATTACTGATCCATACAGTATTACATGCTTTCTGTTAGATTTCAGAGTTATATAAAAATCAAAAAAACTTGAAAAAATGTTTATGGATTCAATGATTCATCAATACTCTGTAACCTGGATCTTTTTACATTTCTCTGGTATTTTAAACCCTAAAAGCACCTTTCTAAAACTGTTTAGGGATTCAATGATTTATCCATACACTGTAACGTGGTTCTTCTTATATTTCACTGTTATATTAAATTAACAAAAAACATTCTAAAATTTTATAAGGATTCAATTGTTCATCCATACAATGTAACGTGGTTCTTGTTACAATTTGCTGGTATATTAAACTCTAAAAAACCTTCCAAAACTTTTTATGGATTCAATGATTCATCCATACACTGTAACATGGTTCTTGTAACAGTTCGCTGATATTCTAAACTCACAAAAACACTTCCAAAATTTTTTATGGATTCAATGATTCATCCATACACTGTAATGTTGTTCTTGTTACATTTTGCTGGTATATTAAACTATAAAAAAACTTCCAAGATGGATTCACTGATTCATCCATACGCTGTAACATGGTTCTTGTTATATTTCGCTGGTATATTAAATTCGCAAAAACCCTTCTGTCACGGATCCCTCCTCCGTGGTGATGAATAAGTGCCCGCTCTCACACGTGACTTGGGATTGTGCCTGCAAGGGATAATCTATCTCCCCTCTCTCAGTCCAGCATTCACCCTCTGTCCTATGCTGTAATGGGAGCATAAATCACACACCGACCCAGGCCACACACCCGCTCATACACGCTGCCACCACTCACCAAACACACGGGCGATGAGTCCCAGAAATAATAATAATAATACTAATAAAATATGTTTATCACTCATAAGGCTCACACACCTTAGGCTATGGGTTCTTTAGAACATTCAAGGCTCAACTTGTTAAAGTTTTATACTTTAATAACAAAAGGTTCAATGCTTACAAGAAGAAAAGGTATAAAAATATGGTAGTAAAAAGACATGCAATTTATGCAAAACAGTATCAAAATAAACAGGAGAAACTTACAGAAATCATCTAACTGGTAGTTTGCTTTCTGCTCCCTGAGGGGGGTGAATGGAGTTGGTGGAACACATCAGCTTCTCAGGCTGCACTCACATGTGAACACAATTCTCTGTCTGCAGCCTAAATTTATAACTTTGGTCTGGAGGTCAGGTTTCTAGAATGGCCTCTCAGGTCAATATCATAACTGCTGCCTGTTTGATTGGGCAACGGCCGCGCCCCCAATGAATACATTATTTTCTCTTTCAATACTTGTGAAAAGGTTCTCAGGAATAGATGCCCTCCGGCCGCAATTAGCATCTCCCCTCCAAGTCCTAGAAGGTGCCAAAGATTCCCTTTCTTCTTGGCCCTAGCTAGACCTCTTGGTGAGATATGGAGACACAATGTCTACTAGTCCCAAGGAAGTACCTATTAACACCTAGGTGCGACTTGGCTTCAGGACAGATGTTACATTATCACTAGGCACACATATAACCCTAGACATACTGTATGCCACTACACACATATAGATCTATATACACATATTTTACCACACCTTCCAAAACGTTTTATGTATTCAATGATTCATCCATACACTATAACATGGTTCTTGTTACATTTCACTGGTATAGTAATCTCTAAAAAAACCTCTCAAAACTTTTGATGCATTCATTGATTGATCCATAAACTGTTGCGTGGTTCTAGTTACATTTTTCTGGTATACCAAACTCAAAAAAAATTCCAAAACTTTTTAACCCCTTTCTGACATCAGACTTACTATCACGTCGAGGTGGGGTGGGCCCGTATAACCACCGATGGGATAGTACGTTCAGCGTGATCAACCGCGTTCACAGGGGGAGTGCGGCCGATCGCGGCCGGGTGTCAGCTATCGCAGCTGACATGCAGCACTATGTGCCAGGAGCGGTCATGGACCGCCCCTGGCACATTAACCCCCGGCACACTGCGATCAAACATGATCGCAGTGTTCCAGCGGTATAGGGAAGCATCGCGCAGGGAGGGGGCTCCCTGTGGGCTTCCCTGAGACCCCCGGAGCAACGCAATGTGATCGCATTGCTCCGAGGGTCTCTTACCTCCTCCTCCCTGCAGCAGGCCTGGATCCAAGATGGCCATGGCATCCGGGTCCTGCAGGGAGGTGGCTTCACTGCGCCTGCTCAGAGCAGGCACCGGGAAGCCTCAAGGAGCTGTGCACATCAGATCGCCGATCTGTCACAGTGCACAGCAAAGTGTCAGATCGGCGATCTTACACTATAACATCATGCCCCCCCACTATGTTATAGTGTAAAAAAAAAAAAATTCACATGTGTAAAAAAAAAAAAAAAAATCCCCAAAAAATGCAAAAAAAAATAATGTATTCTTCCTATAAATACATTTCATTATCTAAATAAAAAAAACTATAAAAGTACACATATTTAGTATTGCCGCGTCCGTAGCGACCCGCCCTATTAAACTGTCCCACTAGTTAACCCTTTCAGTGAACACGTAAAAAAAAAAAAAAACCCGAGGCAAAAAACAACGCTTTATTATCATACCGCCAAATAAAAAGTGGATTAACACGCGATCAAAAAGACGGATATAAATAACCATGGTACCGCTGAAAATGTCATCTTGTCCCACAAAAAACGAGCCACCATACAGCATCATCAAAGAAAAAAGAAAAAAGTTATAGTCCTCAGAATAAAGCGCTGCAAAAATAATTATTTTTTCTATAAAATAGTTTTTATCGTCTAAAAGCACCAAAACATAAAAAAAGATATAAATGAGGTATCGCTGTAATCGTACTGACCCGAGGAATAAAATTGCTTTATCCATTTTACCAAACACGGAATGGTATAAACGCCTCCCCCAAAAGAAATTCATGAATAGCTGGTTTTTGGTCATTCTGTCTCACAAAAATCGGAATAAAAAGCGATCAAAAAATGTCTCGTGCCCGAAAATGTTACCAGTAAAAACATCAACTCGACCCGCAAAAAATCAAGACCTCACATGACTCTGTGGACCAAAATATGGAAAAATTATAGCTCTCAAAATGTGGTAACGCAAAAAATATTTTTTGCAATAAAAAGCGTCTTTCAGTGTGTGATGGCTGCCAATCATAAAAATCCGCTAAAAAACCCGCTATAAAAGTAAATCAAACCCCCCATCATCACCCCCTTAGTTAGCGAAAAATTAAAAAATGAAAAAAATGTATTTATTTCCATTTTCCCATTAGGGTTAGGGTTAGGGCTAGGGTTAGGGCTAGATTAAGGGCTAGTGTTAGGGCTAGGGTTAGGGCTAGGGTTAGGGTTAGGGCTAGGGTTAGGGTTAGGGTTAGGGCTAGGGTTAGGGTTAGGGCTAGGGTTAGGGCTAGGGTTAGGGCTAGGGTTAGGGTTAGGGTTAGGGCTAGGGTTAGGGTTAGGGTTAGGGCTAGGGTTAGGGTTAGGGCTAGGGTTAGGGCTAGGGCTAGGGTTAGGGCTAGGGTTAGGGTTAGGGCTAGGGTTAAGGCTACAGTTAGGGTTGGGGCTAAAGTTAGGGTTAGGGTTGGGGCTAAAGTTAGGGTTAGGGTTTGGATTAAATTTACTGTTGGGATTAGGGTTGGGATTAGAGTTGGTGTGTCAGGGTTAGGGGTGTTGTTAGGGTTACCTTTGTGATTAGGGTTAGGGATGTGTTTGGATTAGGGTTTCAGTTATAATTGGGGGGTTTTCACTGTTTAGGCACATCAGGGGCTCTCCAAATGCGACATGGCGTCCGATCTCAATTCCAGCCAATTCTGCGTTGAAAAAGTAAAACAGTCCTCCTTCCCTTCCGAGCTCTTCCATGCGCTCAAACGGTGGTTCCCCCCAAATATGGGGTATCAGCGTACTCAGGACAAATTGGACAACAACTTTTGGGGTCTAATTTCAATTGTTACCCTTGGAAAAATACAAAACTGGGGGCTAAAAAATAATTTTTGTGGAAAAAAAATAATTTTTATTTTCACAGCTCTGCGTTATGATCTGTAGTGAAACACTTGGGGGTTCAAAGCTCTCAGAACACATCTAGATGAGTTCCTTAGGGGGTCTACTTTCCAAAATGGTGTCACTTGTGGGGGGTTTCAAAGTTTAGGCACATCAGTGGCTCTCCAAACGCAACATGGCGTCCCATCTCAATTCCTGTCAATTTTGCATTGAAACGTCAAACGGCGCTCCTTCCCTTCCAAGCTCTACCATGCGCCCAAACAGTGGTTTACCCCCACATATGGGGTATCAGCGTACTCAAGACAAATTGTACAACAACTTTTGGGGTCCAATTTCTTCTCTTACCCTTGGGAAAATAAAAAATTGGGGGCGAAAATATCATTTTTGTGAAAAAATATGATTTTTTATTTTTACGGCTCTGCATTATAAACTTCTATGAATCACTTAAGGGTCAAAGTGCCTTAATAAGTTCCTTAGGGGGTCTACTTTCCAAAATGGTGTCACTTGTGGGGGGTTTCAATGTTTAGGCACATCAGGGGCTCTCCAAACGCAACATGGCGTCCCATCTCAATTCCAGTCAATTTTGCATTGAAAAGTCAAATGGCGCTCCTTCACTTCCGAGCTCTACCATGCGCCCAAACAGTGGTTTACCCCCACATATGGGGTATTAGCCTACTCAGAACAAACTGTACAACAACTTTAGGGGTCCATTTTTTCCTGTTACCCTTGGTAAAATAAAACAAATTGGAGCTGAAGTAAATTTTTTGTGAAAAAAAGGTAAATGTTCATTTTTATTTAAACATTCCAAAATTTCCTGTGAAACACCTGAAGGGTTAATAAACTTCTTGAATGTGGTTTTGAGCACCTTCAGCGGTGCAGTTTTTAGAATGGTGTCATACTTGGTTATTTTCTATCATATAGACCCCTCAAAATGACTTCAAATGAGATGTGGTCACTAAAAAAAAATGGTGTTGTAAAAATGAGAAATTGCTTTTAACCCTTATAACTCCCTAACAAAAAAAAAATGTGGTTCCAAAATTGTGCTGATGTAAAGTAGACATGTGTGAAATGTTAATTATTAAGTATTTTGTGTGACATATCTCTGTAATTTTATTGCATAAAAATTCAAATTTGGAAAATTGCAAAATTTTCAAAATTTTTGCCAAATTTCCATTTTTTTCACAAATAAACACAGGTAATATCAAAGAAATTTTATCACTATCATGAAGTACAATATGTCACAAGAAAACTGTGTCAGAATCACCAGGATATGTTGAAGCGTTCCAGAGTTATAACCTCATAAATGGACAGTGGTCAGAATTGTAAAAATTGGCCCGGTCATTAACGTGCAAACCACCCTTGGGGGTAAAGGGGTTAAGGATTCAATAATTCATCCATACATTGTAACATGGTTCTTGTTACATTTTGCTGGTATATTAAACTCACTAAAACCCTTCCAAAACTTTTTAGGGATTCAATAATTCATCCGTACAGTGTAACGCAGTTCTTGTTACATTTCCCTGGCATATTAAAGGCTAAAAAAACCTTCAAAAACTTTTGTGGATTCAATTATTCATCCAAACACTAACGTGGTTCTTGTTACATTTCACTGATTTATTAAACTCACAAAAAATCTTCACAAACTTTTGTATGGATTCATTGATTCATCCATATACTGTAATGTGGTTCTTGCTATAGTTCACCAATTTATTAATTTGTAAAAAAAAAAAAAAAGCATCAAGGGTGTATGGATGACCCTGCGTGTAATTTTTGGAAGGCTTTGCTTTTACTGCATAACCTTTATGAGTCTAGGTATATCACTACATGAAATTTGAACAGAACGTGTATGAGGCCCTCCTTTATGTCTAATGCAGGGTGTAGCTGAGTCCTTTTTTCATCACATATATGGCAGTGTTTGCTTCCTTCATAAATTACTCTGAAATTTCCAATTTGTTACAAAAAAAATTCTATTTTAGTTTCCTTAAATTATTATTTTAAAAAACCTTTTCAAATGTTGCCTTATATAAAAGTCATGTCACAGCGCTGGGGTCCTGGGTTCAAATCCCACTAAGGACATCTGCCAGGAGTTTGTATGTTCTCCCCGTGTTTGCGTGGGTTTCCTCCGGGTTCTCCGGTTTCCTCCCACATTCCGAAAAAACATACTGATAGGGATTCTAGATTGTGAGCACCTTCGGGGACAGCGATGATAATGTGTGCAAACTGTAAAGCGCAGCGCCATATAAAAATAAAGATTATTAAGATTATTTTTCCCTTAAACTTCAATTTTTTTAGTCCTTAAAGTGGAGTTTAAGTGTAACACCATTGTTCTCAGCAGCGATCTAAGAGTCAGAGGTGTTTTCAGCGGTCTTCCCCATCCTGTTCTCCCTTCATTCATTACTTTTTCCTCTATTTCAACATTTTCACTGCCCTGAAAACCTCTTTGTAGGGTATGCCAGAAAAATGCTTCGATTTTCCATTGACTCCCATTATGCTCTTTACTCGAAACGAGCATTTGAGCATTTTAGTGCTTGCTCACCTCTAGTGCCATGAAATTAAGATGGTCAAAATAAATATTTGGCCTCTTTTTGGGGGCTGCTTAGTAAAGTCATGCCAGGCAGCTATTTTAAATGTCAGAGCTGCCTTGTGCAACTTTATTATATTGGGGCATGAAAAATGACATGCTTACTATGCAGGAGGAAGATGGGTGTGCACCTATTATGTGCCTTGGAAAACACTGGGACCTGAAGTTACAGCAACTGTCAGGCATCTGCCAGAACAAAATTGAAGTCAGTGCCCATAAAAGTAGTAGTAGTAAATAAAATTTGGCACTCAACTCTAGGGATTCCATTCCATGAGAAAAGATTTTTAATGCAGTCACAAATAAGAAACAGACGTTTCGGTCATAAATGGATCTTCATCAGTAAGCCGACTGCTCAGTTTAAGTATCCACGGTATTGTTATATGGTTATAAACCTGTATGAGGTGTATAGGTAATAATCTGTACACGGATCCACTGGTATATGGTGTAGCCGGCACAGAACATGGCAAGTAAACAGAAAATTGGGGGGACGTCAAGTGGTGACAGCTATAATAATACCCCTCTACACCTGATACATAAAGAAGTGAACAATGTTTCCTGATCACGCTCGGGTGACGTCTGAGTATTTATGACTGCATGGAGATTTAGTTTTCAACATGGCAGCTACTAGCCAGGCTGAGTACATGTGGGAGTTGCCTGGTTGCTAGGGAATCCTCACATGTAATCAAGCAGGCTAGTAGCTGTAAATAATTCAGCTGCCGCGATGAAAACAAAAATCTCCGAACACTAACAAATACTCGGAGGTCACCCGAGCAACAAGTAAACTCGCTCATCAATATTAACTATTTCAATTCCAGTGTTAATGACTAACAGCAATGTTTAAATAGAACTCTCACCCATCCAGGCGTACACTGGTTCCCATCCCCCATCAATAGAATAACAGGTCTCATAAGGGGACTTAAAATAAAGCAAAAAGCAAAAAAGCATTTTTTTTAGGGACCACCTCACATTTGAAGTCAGTTTCAGGGGTCTATATGGCTGAAAATACCCAAAAGTGACACCATTCTAAAAACTGCACCCCTCAAGGTGCTCAAAACCACATTCAAGAAGTTTATTAACCCTTCAGGTGTTTCACAGCAGCAGAAGCAACATGGAAGTAAAAAATGAACATTTAACTTTTTAGTCACAAAAATGATCTTTTAGCGAAATTTTTTTTATTTTCCCAAGGGTAAAAGGAATAACTGGACCACGAACGTTGTTGTCCAATTTGTCCTGAGTACGCTGATACCTCATATGTGGGGGTAAACCACTGTTTGGGCGCACGGCAGGGCTCGGAAGGGAAGGAGCGCCATTTGACTTTTTCAATGAAAAATTGGCTCCAATCTTTAGCGGACACCATGTCGCGTTTGGAGAGCCCCCGTGTGCCTAAACATTGGAGCTCCCCCACAAGTGACCCCATTTTGGAAACTAGACCCCCCCAAGGAACTTATCTAGATGCATAGTGAGCACTTTGAACCCCCAAGTGCTTCACAGAAGTTTATAACGCAGAGCCATGAAAATAAAAAATAATTTTTCTTTCCTCAAAAATGGTTTTTAGCCCAGAATTTTTTATTTTCCCAAGGGTAATAGGAGAAATTGGACCCCAAATGTTGTTGTCCAGTTTGTCCTGAGTACGATGATACCCCATATGTGGGGTTAAACCACTGTTTGGGCACACGGCAGGGCTTGGAAGGGAAGGCATGCCATTTGGCTTTTTGAATGGAAAATTAGCTCCAATCATTAGCGGACACCATGTCGCGTTTGGAGAGCCCCTGTGTGCCTAAACATTGGAGCTCCTGCACAAGTGACCCCATTTTGAAAACTTGACCTCCCAAGGAACTAATCTAGATGTGTGGTGAGCACTTTGAACCCCCAAGTGCTTCACAGAAGTTTATAACGCAGAGCCATGAAAATAAAAAATAATTTTTCTTTTCTCAAAAATGATTTTTTAGCCCACAATTTTTTATTTTCCCAAGGGTAACAGGAAAAATTGGATGCCAAAAGTTGTTGTCCAGTTTCTCCTGAGTACGCTGATACCCCATATGTGGGGGTAAACCACTGTTTTGGCACACGTCGGGGTTCGGAAGGGAAGTAGTGACGTTTTGAAATGCAGACTTTGATGGAATGCTCTGCGGGCATCAGGTTGCGTTTGCAGAGCCCCTGATGTGCCTAAACAGTAGGAACTCCCCACAAGTGACTCCATTTTGGAAACTAGACCCCCAAGGGAACTTATCTAGATGTGTGGTGAGCACTTTGAACCCCCAAGTGCTTCACAGAAGTTTATAACGCAGAGCCGTGAAAATAATAAATGTGTTTCCTTTCCTCAAAAATATTTTTTTAGCCCAGAATTTTTTTTTTGCAAGGGTAACAGGAGAAATTTGACCCCAAAAGTTGTTGTCCAGTTTCTCCTGAGTACGATGATACCCCATATGTGGGGGTAAACCACGGTTTGGGCACATGCCGGGGCTCAGAAGGGAAGTAGTGACGTTTTGGAATGCAGACTTTGATGGAATGGTCTGCGTGCATCATGTTACGTTTGCAGAGCCCCTGATATGCCTAAACAGTAGAAACCCCCCACAAGTGACCCCATTTTGGAAACTAGACCCTCAAAGGAACTTATCTAGATGTGTGTTGAGCACGTTCAACCCCCAAGTGCTTCACAGAAGTTTACAACGCAGAGCCGTGAAAATAAAAAATCATTTTTCTTTCCTCAAAAAAGATGTTTTAGCAAGCAATTTTTTATTTTCACAAGGGTAACAGGAGAAATTGGACCCCAATATTTGTTGCCCAGTTTGTTGTGAGTACGCTGATACCCCATATGTGGGGGTAAACCACTGTTTGGGCACACGTCAGGGCTCGGAAGGGAAGTAGTGACATTTGAAATGCAGACTTTGATGGAATGGTCTGCGGGCGTCACATTGCATTTGCAGAGCCCCTGATGTGCCTAAACAGTAGAAACACCCCACAAGTGACCCCATTTTGGAAACTAGACCCCCCAAGGAACTTATCTAGATGTGTGATGAGCACGTTCAACCCCCAAGTGCTTCACAGAAGTTTACAACGCAGAGCCGTGAAAATAAAAAATCATTTTTCTTTCCTCAAAAAAGATGTTTTAGCAAGCAATTTTTTATTTTCACAAGGGTAACAGGAGAAATTGGGCCCCAATAGTTGTTGCCCAGTTTGTTGTGAGTGTGCTGGTACCCCAAATGTGGGGGTAAACCACTGTTTGGGCGCACGTCAGGGCTCGGAAGGGAAGTAGTGACATTTGAAATGCAGACTTTGATGGAATGGTCTGCGGGCATCACGTTGCATTTGCGGCTCCTGATGTGCCTAAACAGTAGAAACACCCCACAAGTGACCCCATTTTGGAAACTAGACCCCCGAACGAACTTATCTAGATGTGTGGTGAGCACTTTCAACCCCCAAGTGCTTCACAGAAGTTTATAACGCAGAGCCGTGAAAATAAAAAATAATTGTTCTTTCTTCAAAAATTATGTTTTAGCAAGTAATTTTTTATTTTTGCAAAGGTAACAGGAGAAATTGGACCCCAACAGTTGTTGCCCAGTTTGTCCTGAGTATGCTGGTACCCCAAATGTGGGGGTAAACCACTGTTTGGGCGCACGTCGGGGCTTGGAAGGGAGGGAGCACCATTTGACTTTTTGAATGCAAAATTGGCTGGAATCAATGGTGGCGCCATGTCGCGTTTGGAGACCCCTGATGTGCCTAAACAGTGGAAACCCCTCAATTCTAACTTCAACACTAACCCCAACACACCCCTAATCCTAATCCCAACAGTAGCCATAACCCTAATCACAACCCTAACCCCAACACACCCCTAACCACAATCCTAACCCCAACACACCTGTAACCCTAATTCCAACCCTAACCCGAATCCTAACCCTAATCCCAACCCTAACCCTAATCCCAACCCTAACCACAACTGTAACCCCAACACACCCCTAACCCTATCCGTAACCCTAACCACAAGCCTAATCTTAACCCTATTTCCAACCCTAGCCCTAATTGCAACCCTAACTCTAAGGCTATGTGCCCACGTGGCAGATTCGTGTGAGATTTTTCCGCACGATTTTTGAAATATCTGCAGGTGAAAGGCACTGCGTTTTACCTGCGGATTTACAGCAGATTTCCAGTGTTTTTTTGTGCGGATTTCACCTGCGGATTCCTATTGAGGAACAGGTGTAAAACGCTGTGGAATCTGCACAAAGAATTGACATGCTGCGGAAAATACAACGCAGCGTTTCTGCACGGAATTTGGGCACAGCGGATTTGGTTTTCCATAGGTGTACATGGTACTGTAAACCTGATGGAAAACTGCTACGAATTCGCAGCGGCCAATCCACTGCGGATCCGCGGCCAATCCGCTGCGGATCCGCTGCCAATCCACTGCGGATCCGCGGCCAATCCACTGCAGATCCGCAGCCAAATCCACACTGTGTGCACATGCCATAACCCTAACCCTACCCCTAACCCTACCCCTAACCCTAACCCTAACCCTACCCCTAACCCTAACCCTACCCCTAGTTCCAACCCTAGTTCTAACCCTAACCCTAGTGGAAAAAGAAAAAATACATATTTTCTTTATTTTATTATTGTCCCTACCTATGGGGGTGCTAAAGGGGGGGGTTATTTATTATTTTTTTTATTTTGATCGCTGTGATAGAACCTACCACAGCGATCAAAATGTACTTGTAATGAATCTGCCGGCTGGCAGATTCGGCGGGCGCACTGAGCATGCGCCCGCCATTTTGGAAGATGGCGGCGCCCATGGAGAAGACGGACCGACACCGGGAGCCTCGGTAAGTATAAGGGGGGGGAGATCGGGGCACGGGTGGGGCGTCGGAGCACGGGGGGGTGGCATAGAAGCAGGGGGAGCGGACAAGAGGACGGGGGAGCGGAGCACAGGACAGAGGGGACTACGGGACAGATCGGTGGCTTGGGGGAGCGATCGGTGGGGTGGGGGGGATCACCTCAGTATTTCCAGCCATGGCCGATGATATTGCAGCATCGGCCATGGCTGGATTGTAATATTCCACCAGTTTTTTAGGTGAAATATTACAAATCGCTCTGATTGGCAGTTTCACTTTCAACAGCCAATCAGAGCGATCATAGCCACGGGGGGGTGAAGCCACCCCCGCTGGGCTGAAGTACCACTCCCCCTGTCCCTGCAGATTGGGTGAAATTGGAGTTAACCCTTTCACCTGATCTGCAGGGACGCGATCATTCCATGACGCCACATAGGCGTCATGGGTCGGATTGGCATGGGTTTTCATGACGCCTACGTGGCGTCAAAGGTCGGGAAGGGGTTAAAGAGCTCATTTGACTGAAAAGTAAAAATGTTACAGGTCTCAGAAAAAGGTGACACGAGCAAAAAATTTTTTTTTTCACAAACTTCAGATTTTTTTTAACTTCATATATTTAAAAAATCTATGCCAGCTTGTGTTAGGTGTCGAGCTCCTGCCGCTGCACAGGGGGAATCTTGAACCACCTCCGCTGCGGTCTCCCATTCTTCTCCAGCCGCAGTGGAGTCTGCTCAGTGGAAACGTCAGTCCAAGAGTCTGGCTCAGGCAGGAACTCTGCGCTTGGCTGCTGCTGCTCTTCCAGGCTCAGCTATTGTAGCCAGTACTGGTCAGCGGTGAGCAGATGCCTCTGGAACTAAGTCCTGCTTTTCCCCTTCTGAGCATGCCCAAAGGAAGACTTCTCATTGGAGGTCGGGGGTCACATACTCAGGTCCTGTAGCAACTCCCATTGGTCCTCTAGGAAGGTCCTGAAGTTTCTGCAACTATAAAAGGTTTACATGGCCGCAAGGCCATGTGCTAGTATCATTTGTGTATATGCTTGTCGTCAGTTGATACACTACCAATCTCTCTACATGTGGTGTGTGTTTGTTTTCCTTTGGGAATACTCTCAGGCAGGCAGTTAGCGTCAGTGGGGGCAATTAGCTGCTTGGCTTAGCATCAGGTTCTTTCCTGTGTGCGGTTAGTATGGAAGAGTTCCTGAGCAAGCACAACCCTAGTTAGGGCATTATTCCCATGTTGAATCTTACAACTCTGTGTAGCAACAGGGTTTGTTCATATTCAGATCGAGTGACAGAACTCGTGTCTATACCACCAAATAGTGCCGCCATCTATTAGCAGCAGGTCTCACTCCTGCTCTGTGGACCCCGGTCTGTGAACGCACCTATGCTACTCTACTAATTACTCGGTGCATTCCACCAGCCCTAGCAGCTTGATATCATCATCATGATTATTCTGAGCTGGACAATCATGATTCAGGGTCAATTTTAGCATAAGTATGAACACTGTAAAAGCAAAAACAAAAACATGTTAGAATTGCCTTTTTGTTTCCACCATTTCATTCCACTTAAAATTGTTTTTCCATCTTCCATATTATATTGTAAATATTGTAAAATGAAAAGTGTCATTCAAAACTACAAGTTGTCATGCAAAAATAAAGTCCAAGGCATAGGTAAGTTGATGGAAAGTAGGAAAGGTAACATTAAAGTACAAAAGCAACAGAAAAAAAAATCCCCTGATCCTTATCCAGTTGTCCTCACTTTTGCATAGGTACATTAAATAAATGATGGGTTTAGAATAATTTACTCAAAGGAACTCACCAGTTAATTTCATGTTTTTGCATCATAGTTAACGCATTGTCTATGTGTTGAGTTAAAAAAGCTACTTCTGCATATTATCAAATCAGTTTGTTTTTCATCACACTTTTCTTCTCTCTCTCTTCTCTACAATTGTAACATCAGTCTCATTTTAAAATGTCTGCAGTGCAAAGGCTGTAGCTTTATAGAAGTCTGTCACATTACTCTTTTGTAAATTTTCTTTAAGTGTGATTGTCTAGCCTGTTGGTTGTTTACACTACCTTTCCTGCGGGATATAATTATTAAAGTCCACAGTTTAACAGAGAGCATACGGCGGGCTTCATATTCACCTATGAGAAATTTAATAACAAGAATGTCAATGCTTACTGCGTTTTAACCTGTTGGGAACACTAAAATCTGTAAAAATGTATTCAACCTGACAAAACTTTTCAAAATAATTTGAACTAGCTCTTTACTGTGCAAAAGTTTTAGGCAGTTGTGGAGAAACACTGCAAAGTAAAAAGAACAAATTCTGCTTTCAAAAATGTGTTAGCTGAATTTTTTATTTCAGCAAAATGCAATTGAGAAAACAAAACAGAAATCTAAATCAATATTAATATTTCTTTTAACTACTATTTTCCTTCAAAACAGTAGCAATTTTTTTAGATACACTTGCACAAAGAGAAGGTATCTGTATGATTATACAAATTGTCTCATCAGAGAGGAAGAGGACTACTGTAGAACTCTAATGCCACCTATTTGAAGTAGCAATCCTAACACTTAATGTTGACCCTTTAATGAGCCTTGTCACATGACTTACGATAAGAGCCAAACCAGACCTCAATTTGCAGACACTGTGTTTCGGGGTACTGCCCCTTGTCAGTGCAAAGTGGAGATCTAGTTTGGCTGAGTGAGAGGCGTCTGACTGAGATCCAAGAAGTATCATTTCTCCTTGCGGAGATCGACATTCTAAGTATGCCGAGATGAGGAGACTTAAAGCTGCAATGTTCCTGTGGGTAATATGCTAATTATTCAAATTGTCTCTTTAGAGAGGAAGAGGACTAGAACTCTAGTGCCACCTATTTGAAGTAGCAATCCAACAGTCAATGTTGACCCTTTAATGAGCCTTGTCACATGACTTAGGATAAGAGCCAGCTTTAAATCTCCTCACCTCGACATGCTTAACATGTCTCTCTCCACAAGGAGAAACAATACTTTTTGGATCCCATGTATGATTATAGTAATTTACATTAATAACCAATTAAATGGAATGGATAATAATGATCATCGTTTTCATATGTAGGTTAAAACACATATATTAAGTAATACAAAAACAACTTTAGGCTGGTTTCACATGTCAGTGCCTCCGGTAGGTTTCACAGTGCCTCCGGTAGGTGTAGTGACAGTTTTCTCACGTACCGAAGACACTGACACACGTAGATCCATTAAAATGAATGGGTCTATGCACATGTCAGTATGTTTTCACGGATCGTGTGTCCGTGAGCAAAACATGCAGACATGTCTGCTTTTGTGCGACAGCACAGATCACACCGACCCATACAAGTTAATGGGTCCGTGTGCAGACCATGGGCATTTTCAAACTTATAGGGTTAACATTGAATCCAATTGTATCAATACTAGACAGTTGTCTAGATATTGCTTGGTCCAAACTTTGGCAAAATCTGGACAGCATTTTTTGGTGTGAGTTGGAGTGATATCACAGTGGAGGCATCTTTCAAGTATGGTGATTTTGGACTTTATTATGGCCCCCCGTGTGGACACAGAACGGCTAGTAAGTAGAGTTGAGCGATTTTTACTTTTTTCGGATCGAGTCGGGTTTCGTGAAACCCGACTTTGTCAAAAGTCAGGTCGGGTTAAATCGGCCGATTATTGCGTAAAGTCAGGGGCTGACTGAAACACGAAACCCAATGCAAGTCAAAGGGGAATCAAAGTCGGCGGTGAGTGGAGGACAGGAAAACACCTACAGTGCCCATTTTAATGCCAAAAACATCAATTCTTATAACTGAAGCTTGTCAATCTTAATTTACTTTATAATAATAGTTAGGCATTGAAAACTGGGTGTCATTTGGCTAAAGTTGTGGGGGGCTGGCTTAAGTTTTTTGTGGGCCTAGGAAACGCGGAATACGTCATGGCGGTGGAGCAGGGAGAGGTAAGTATTTCAACTTTGCAAGTGCTGTGATCCTGAGCAAGCAGTAGGGGCCCACTCGTTAGCATTGGTACCCTCATAGTACGGTGGTGTGTTTGATGGCGGGTGGCGCATCCCACCGGCAGAGACACTTTTGCGTACTATGAGGGGCCCTCTGCCAGTGACGTCGCCAATGAGTATATCTCCCCACCTGATGAAGGAAAATGCACTTTCATCTGCACCTTCCTCTTTGTCCCTGTGTAAGGTGGTATAGTATGCCGGAAGGGGAACCTGACTTTCAGCAGGGTCAGATTCTGGTTGAGTAGAGTGCAAGGGGAATGTAGTGTTCTGGGTCAATGTACCAGCAGACTCATCTAGCAGTGGCTGGGCAATGGGCAAGATGAGGAAGAAACACAGATATAGGCCCAAATAATAAAGTGGGCTAAATGCAGTTCAAAATTGATAACAGGACTAACCAGGTGGCATTGTTTTGTTCAGCGGAGGACAACTGTAAGGAGTGGCTGACACAGTGAGTAGGCCCAAATAAGTAAGTAGGCTAAATGCAGTTCAAAATTAGTAACAGGACTAAACAGGCAGCATTGCTTTGTTCAGTGGAGGTCAGCTGTAATGAGAAGCTGACACAGTGAGTAGGCCCAAATAAGTAAGTAGGCTAAATGCAGTTCAAAATTAGAAACAGGACTAAACAGGCGGCATTGCTTTGTTCAGTGGAGGACAACTGCAATGAGAGGCTGACACAGTGAGTAGGCCCAAATAAGTAAGTAGGCTAAATGCAGTTCAAAATTGGAAACAGGACTAAACAGGTGGCTCTGCTCTGTTCAGCGGAGGAAAACTGTAAGGATAGGCTGACAGAGTGAGTAGGCCCAAATAAGTAAGTAGGCTAAATGCAGTTCAAAATTGGTAACAGGACTAAACAGGGACATTGTTTTGTTCAGCAGAGGACAACTGTAATGAGAGGCTGACACAGTGAGTAGGCCCAAAAAAATAAGTAGGCTAAATACAGTTCAAAATTGGTAACAGGACTAACCAGGTGGCATTGCTTTGTTCAGCGGAGGACAACTGTAAGGAGTGGCTGACACAGTGATAAGGCCCAAATAAGTAAGTAGGCTAAATGCAGTTAAAAATTGGTAACAGGACTAAACTGGCAGCATTGCTTTGATCAGCGGAGGACAACTGTAATGAGAGGCTGACACAGTGAGTAGGCCCAAATAAGTAAGTAGGCTAAATGCAGTTCAAAATTGGTAACAGGACTAAACATGCGGCATTGCTTTGGTTAGCGGAGGACAACTGTAAGGAGAGGCTGACACAGTGAGTAGGCCCAAATAAGTAAGTAGGCTAAATGCAGTTCAAAATTTGTAACAGGACTAAACAGGTGGCATTGCTTTGTTCAGCGGAGGACAACTGTAATGAGAGGCTGACACAGTGAGTAGGCCCAAATAAGTAAGTAGGCTAAATGCAGTTCAAAATTGGTAACAGGAATAACCAGGTGGCATTGCTTTGTTCAGCAGAGGACAACTGTAAGGAGTGGCTGACACAGTGAGAAGGCCCAAATAGGTAAGTAGGCTAAATGCAGTTAAAAATTGGTAACAGGACTAAACTGGCAGCATTGCTTTGATCAGCGGAGGACAACTGTAATGAGAGGCTGACACAGTGAGTAGGCCCAAATAAGTAAGTAGGCTAAATGCAGTTCAAAATTGGTAACAGGACTGTTATGATTGAACTGGTGGTTAGGAGCACTAGAAATGACCAGATGAGCAAACTAGTAATACAGGAC
The DNA here is from genome assembly GCF_051348905.1 of Ranitomeya variabilis. Lineage (NCBI taxonomy): Eukaryota > Metazoa > Chordata > Amphibia > Anura > Dendrobatidae > Ranitomeya > Ranitomeya variabilis. The sequence goes on from NC_135232.1 coordinate 153,987,605, forward strand.
GAGCTCTGGGAAGTGGGAGCTCTGCTGACCGCAACCCCTAATCCTATCACAACAACTAGAAATAGCCGTGGAGCATTCCTGACTCTGCCTAGACGCTTCTTCACAGCCTAAGAGCTAACTACCCTTAAAGATAGAAAATACAGCCTACCTTGCCTCAGAGAAATTCCCCAAAGAAATAGGCAGCCCCCCACACATATTGACTGTGAGTTAAGATGGAAGTCACAAACACAGGAATGAAATAGGTTTCAGCAAAGGAGGCCAGACTTGAACTAAACAGACTGAGGATAGAAAAGGTATCTTTGCGGTCAGCATAAAAAACTAACAAAAAACCACGCAGAGTATGCAAAAGGGATGCACCGCACCGACTCATGGCGCGGTGGTGCCACTCTGCATCCCAGAGCTTCCAACTAACAAGACAAAATCATAATAGCAAGCTGGACAAAAAACACAGTGGTAACAAATAAGCTAGCGGGGACTTAGCTTTTGCTGAAGTAGACAGGTCATCTGAAAGATCCAAGAGAACTGAACCAGTACTAGGACATTGACAGCTGGCATCAAGTAACGATCTGAGTGCAGTTAAATAGAGCAGCCAGCCAAGGCCTGAACGAGGTCAGCTGGGGAAGGAACCTCAGAACCAGCAGCTCCACTCACAGCCACCAGAGGGAGTCCATGGACAGAACTCGCCGAAGTACCATTCATAAGCACAGGAGGGAGTTCGAGAACAGAATTCACAACAGTACCCCCCCTTGAGGAGGGGTCACCGAACCCTCACCAGAGCCTCCAGGCCGATCCGGATGAGCCAAATGAAAGGCACAAACAAGATCGGCAGCGTGAACATCAGAGGCAACCACACAGGAATTATCCTCCTGACTATAACCTTTCCACTTGACTAGGTACTGAAGTTTCCGTCTCGAAACATGAGAATCCAGAATCTTCTCCACCACATACTCCAACTCCCCCTCAACCAACACCGGGGCAGGAGGATCAACGGAGGGGACCATAGGAGCCACATATCTCCGCAATAACGACCTATGGAACACATTATGGATGGCAAAAGAAGCTGGAAGGTCCAAACGAAATGACACAGGATTAAGAATTTCAGAAATCTTATAAGGAACAATGAAACAAGGCTTAAACTTAGGAGATGAAACCTTCATAGGAACATAACGAGATGACAACCAAACCAAATCCCCAACACAAAGTCGGGGACCAACACAGCGACGGCGGTTAGCGAAACGTTGAGCCTTCTCCTGGGACAATGTCAAATTGTCCACTACGTGAGTCCATATTTGCTGCAACCTGTCCACCACAGAATCCACACCAGGACAGTCCGAAGGCTCAACCTGCCCTGAAGAAAAACGAGGGTGGAAACCAGAATTACAGAAAAAGGGCGAAACCAAAGTGGCCGAGCTGGCCCGATTATTAAGGGCGAACTCAGCCAAAGGCAAGAAGGACACCCAATCATCCTGATCAGCAGAAACAAAGCATCTCAGATATGTTTCCAAAGTCTGATTGGTTCGTTCGGTTTGGCCATTTGTCTGAGGATGGAAAGCTGAAGAAAAAGACAAATCAATGCCCATCTTAGCACAAAAGGACCGCCAAAATCTTGAAACAAACTGGGAACCTTTGTCCGACACGATGTTCTCCGGAATGCCATGTAAACGAACCACATGCTGGAAAAACAATGGAACCAAATCAGAGGAGGAAGGCAATTTAGGCAAAGGTACCAAATGGACCATCTTAGAGAAGCGATCACAAACCACCCAGATAACTGACATCCTCTGAGAGACAGGGATATCTGAAATAAAATCCATGGAAATATGCGTCCAGGGCCTTTTCGGGACCGGCAAGGGCAAAAGCAACCCACTGGCACGAGAACAGCAGGGCTTAGCCTGAGCACAAGTCCCACAGGACTGCACAAAAGAACGCACATCTCGTGACAAGGAAGGTCACCAAAAGGATCTCGCCACCAAATCTCTGGTACCAAAGATTCCAGGATGACCAGCCAACACCGAACAATGAACCTCAGAGATAACTCTACTAGTCCATCTATCAGGGACAAACAGCTTCTCCACTGGGCAACGGTCAGGTCTATCAGCCTGAAACTCCTGCAGCACCCGCCGCAAATCAGGGGAGATGGCAGACAAAACTACCCCCTCATTGAGAATACCAGCCGGCTCAGGAACTCCCGGAGAAACAGGCACAAAACTCCTTGAAAGGGCATCAGCCTTCACATTCTTAGAACCCGGAAGGTACGAAACCACAAAATTGAAGCGGGAGAAAAACAGCGACCATCGAGCCTGTCTAGGATTCAACCACTTGGCAGACTCGAGATAAGTCAGATTCTTGTGATCCGTCAAGACCACCACGCGATGCTTGGCTCCTTCAAGCCAATGTCGCCACTCCTCAAACGCCCACTTCATAGCCAACAACTCTCGATTGCCCACATCATAATTGCGCTCAGCAGGCGAAAACTTTCTAGAAAAGAAAGCACATGGTTTCATCACAGAGCCATCAGAACCTCTTTGAGACAAAACAGCCCCTGCTCCAATCTCAGAAGCATCCACCTCGACCTGAAACGGGAGCGAAACATCTGGCTGACAAAACACAGGGGCAGAAGAAAAACGACGCTTCAGCTCCTGAAAAGCCTCAACGGCCGCAGAGGACCAATTGACCACATCAGCACCTTTCTTGGTCAAATCAGTCAATGGTTTAACAACACTAGAAAAATTAGCGATGAAGCGACGGTAAAAATTAGCAAAGCCCAGGAATTTCTGAAGGCTCTTCACAGAAGTAGGCTGAGTCCAATCATAAATGGCCTGAACTTTAACAGGGTCCATCTCGATAGTAGAAGGGGAAAAAATGAAGCCCAAAAATGAAACCTTCTGAACTCCAAAGAGACATTTAGACCCCTTCACAAACAAGGAATTAGCACGAAGGACCTGGAACACCATTCTGACCTGCTTCACATGACACTCCCAATCGTCCAAAAAGACCAAAATATCATCCAAATATACAATCATGAATCTATCCAGGTACTTTCAGAAGATGTCATGCATAAAGGACTGAAACACAGATGGAGCATTAGAAAGCCCGAAAGGCATCACCAAGTACTCAAAATGGCCCTCGGGCGTATTAAATGCTGTTTTCCATTCGTCGCCCCGTTTAATATGCACAAGATTATACGCCCCTCGAAGATCTATCTTGGTGAACCAGCTAGCCCCCTTAATCCGAGCAAACAAATCAGACAGTAGCGGCAAAGGGTACTGAAATTTGACGGTGATTTTATTGAAAAGGCGGTAATCTATACAAGGTCTCAGAGAACCATCCTTCTTGGCCACAAAAAAGAACCCTGCTCCCAACGGTGACGAAGACGGGCGAATATGCCCTTTCTCCAAGGACTCCTTTATATAACTCCGCATTGCAGCGTGTTCTGGCACAGATAAATTGAACAGTCGGCCCTTCGGAAACTTACTACCAGGAATCCAATTAATAGCACAATCGCAATCCCTATGAGGAGGTAGGGCACTGGATTTGGGCTCATCAAATACATCCCGGTAATCTGACAAGAACTCAGGGACTTCAGAAGGATGGGAAGACGAAATAGACAACAATGGGACATCCCCATGTATCCCTTGACAACCCCAACTGGATACAGGCATTGATTTCCAATCCAATACTGGATTATGGACCTGTAGCCATGGCAAACCCAAAACGACCACATCATGCAGATTATGCAACACCAAAAAGCGAATATCCTCCTGATGTGCAGAAGCCTTGCACATGGTCAATTGAGTCCAGTACTGAGGCTTATTCTTGGCCAAAGGTGTAGCATCAATTCCTCTCAATGGAATAGGATACTGTAAGAGCTCCAAGAAAAAACCCACAGCGCCTGGCAAACTCCAAGTCCATCAAATTCAGGGCAGCGCCTGAATCCACAAATGCCATAACAGAATAGGACGACAAAGAGCAAATCAGAGTAACGGACAAAATAAATTTTGGCTGTACCGTACCAATGGTGGCAGACCTAGCGAACTGTTTAGTGCGCTTAGGACAATCAGAGATAGCATGAGTGGAGTCACCACAGTAAAAACACAGCCCATTCTGACGTCTGTACTCTTGCCGTTCAACTCTGGTCAAGGTCCTGTCACATTGCATAGGCTCAGGCCTCCGCTCAGAAAACACCACCAAATGGTGCACATTTTTGCGCTCACGTAAGCGTCAATCGATCTGAATGGCCAAGGACATAGACTCTCTCAGACCAGCAGGCGTGGGGAATCCCACCATAACATCTTTAAGGGCTTCAGAAAGACCCTTTCTGAAAATTGCTGCCAGGGCACATTCATTCCACTGAGTAAGCACAGACCACTTTCTAAACTTCTGACAATATACCTCCGCTTCATCCTGACCCTGACACAAAGCCAGCAAAATTTTCTCTGCCTGATCCACTAAATCTGGCTCATCATAAAGCAATCCAAGCGCCAGAAAAAACGCATCTACATTTCGCAATGCAGGATCTCCTGGCGCAAGGGAAAATGCCCAGTCTTGAGGGTCGCCACGCAGCAAAGAAATAATGATTTTTACTTGCTGAATGGGGTCACCAGAGGAGCGGGGTTTCAAAGCAAAGAACAGTCTACAATTATTTTTGAAATTCAGGAACTTAGATCTATCCCCAGAAAACAAATCAGGAATTGGAATTCTGGGTTCTAACATCGGGTTCTGAACTACATAATCTTGAATGCCTTGTACCCTTGCAGTGAGTTGATCCACACAAGAGGACAAACCTTAAATGTCCATATCTACACCTGTGTCCTGAACCACCCAGAGAGTTAGGGGAAAAGAGAAACGAAACACACTGCAGAGAAAAAAAAAATGGTCTCAGAACTTCTCTTATCCCTCTATTGAAATGCATTAACACTTTACGGGCCAGCTGTACTGTTATGATTGAACTGGTGGTTAGGAGCACTAGAAATGACCAGATGAGCAAACTAGTAATACATGACGAGCTCTGGGAAGTGGGAGCTCTGCTGACCGCAACCCCTAATCCTATCACAACCACTAGAAATAGCCGTGGAGCGTTCCTGACTCTGCCTAGACGCCTCTTCACAGCCTAAGAGCTAACTTCCCCTAAAGATAAAAAATACAGCCTACCTTGCCTCAGAGAAGTTCCCCAAAGAAATAGGCAGCCCCCCACACATATTGACTGTGAGTTAAGATGGAAGTCACAAACACAGGAATGAAATAGGTTTCAGCAAAGGAGGCCAGACTTGAACTAAACAGACTGAGGATAGAAAAGGTATCTTTGCGGTCAGCATAAAAAATTAACAAAAAACCATGCAGAGTATGCAAAAGAGAGCACCGCACCGACTCACGGCGCGGTGGTGCCACTCTGCATCCCAGAGCTTCCAGCTAACAAGACAAAATCATAATAGCAAGCTGGACAAAAAACACAGTGGTAACAAATAAGCTAGCGGGGACTTAGCTTTTGCTTAAGTAGACAGGTCATCTGAAAGATCCAAGAGAACTGAACCAGTACTAGGACATTGACAGCTGGCATCAAGTAACGATCTGAGTGGAGTTAAATAGAGCAGCCAGCCAAGGCCTGAATGAGGTCAGCTGGGGAAGGAACCTCAGAACTAGCAGCTCCACTCACAGCCACCAGAGGGAGTCCATGGACAGAACTCGCCGAAGTACCATTCATAACCACAGGAGGGAGTTCGAGAACAGAATTCACAACAGTACCCCCCCTTTGAGGAGGGGTCATCGAACCCTCACCAGAGCCTCCAGGCTGATCCGGATGAGCCAAATGAAAGGCACGAACAAGATCGGCAGCATGAACATCAGAGGCAACCACCCAGGAATTATCCTCCTGACCATAACTTTTCCACTTGACTAGGTACTGAAGTTTCCGTCTCGAAACACGAGAATCCAGATTCTTCTCCACCACATACTCCAACTCCCCCTCAACCAACACCGGGGCAGGAGGATCAACGGAGGGGACCATAGGAGCCACATATCTCCGCAATAACGACCTATGGAACACATTATGGATGGCGAAAGAAGCTGGAAGGTCCAAACGAAATGACACAGGATTAAGAATTTCAGAAATCTTATAAGGACCAATGAAACGAGGCTTAAACTTAGGAGATGAAACCTTCATAGGAACATAACGAGATGACAACCAAACCAAATCCCCAACACGAAGTCGGGGACCAACACAGCGACGGCGGTTAGCGAAACGTTGAGCCTTCTCCTGGGACAATGTCAAATTGTCCACTACGTGAGTCCAAATTTGCTGCAACCTGTCCACCACAAAATCCACACCAGGACAGTCCGAAGGCTCAACCTGCCCTGAAGAAAAACGAGGGTGGAAACCAGAATTACAGAAAAAGGGCGAAACCAAAGTGGCCGAGCTGGCCCGATTATTAAGGGCGAACTCAGCCAAAGGCAAGAAGGACACCCAATCATCCTGATCAGCAGAAACAAAGCATCTCAGATATGTTTCCAATGTCTGATTGGTTCGTTCGGTTTGGCCATTTGTCTGAGGATGGAAAGCTGAAGAAAAAGACAAATCAATGCCCATCTTAGCACAAAAGGACTGCCAAAATCTTGAAACAAACTGGGAACCTCTGTCCGACACGATGTTCTCCGGAATGCCATGTAAACGAACCACATGCTGGAAAAACAATGGAACCAAATCAGAGGAGGAAGGCAATTTAGGCAAAGGTACCAAATGGACCATCTTAGAGAAGCGATCACAAACCACCCAGATAACTGACATCCTCTGAGAGACAGGGATATCTGAAATAAAATCCATGGAGATATGCGTCCAGGGCCTTTTCGGGACCGGCAAGGGCAAAAGCAACCCACTGGCATGAGAACAGCAGGGCTTAGCCCGAGCACAAGTCCCACAGGACTGCACAAAAGAACGCACATCTCGTGACAAGGAAGGCCACCAAAAGGATCTAGCCACCAAATCTCTGGTACCAAAGATTCCAGGATGACCAGCCAACACCGAACAATGAACCTCAGAGATAACTCTACTAGTCCATCTATCAGGGACAAACAGCTTCTCCACTGGGCAACGGTCAGGTCTATCAGCCTGAAACTCCTGCAGCACCCGCCGCAAATCAGGGGAGATGGCAGACAAAACTACCCCCTCATTGAGAATACCAGCCGGCTCAGGAACTCCCAGAGAATCAGGCACAAAACTCCTTGAAAGGGCATCAGCCTTCACATTCTTAGAACCCGGAAGGTACGAAACCACAAAATTGAAGCGGGAGAAAAACAGCGACCATCGAGCCTGTCTAGGATTCAACCACTTGGCAGACTCGAGATAAGTCAGATTCTTGTGATCCGTCAAGACCACCACGCGATGCTTGGCTCCTTCAAGCCAATGTCGCCACTCCTCAAACGCCCACTTCATAGCTAACAACTCTCGATTGCCCACATCATAATTGCGCTCAGCAGGCGAAAACTTTCTAGAAAAGAAAGCACATGGTTTCATCACAGAGCCATCAGAACCTCTTTGAGACAAAACAGCCCCTGCTCCAATCTCAGAAGCATCCACCTCGACCTGAAACGGGAGCGAAACATCTGGCTGACAAACACAGGGGCAGAAGAAAAAGACGCTTCAGCTCCTGAAAAGCCTCAACGGCCGCAGAGGACCAATTGACCACATCAGCACCTTTCTTGGTCAAATCAGTCAATGGTTTAACAACACTAGAAAAATTAGCGATGAAGCGACGGTAAAAATTAGCAAAGCCCAGGAATTTCTGAAGGCTCTTCACAGAAGTAGGCTGAGTCCAATCATAAATGGCCTGAACTTTAACAGGGTCCATCTCGATAGTAGAAGGGGAAAAAATGAAGCCCAAAAATGAAACCTTCTGAACTCCAAAGAGACATTTAGACCCCTTCACAAACAAGGAATTACCACGAAGTACCTGGAACACCATTCTGACCTGCTTCACATGACACTCCCAATCGTCCGAAAAGACCAAAATATCATCCAAATATACAATCATGAATCTATCCAGGTACTTTCGTAAGATGTCATGCATAAAGGACTGAAACACAGATGGAGCATTAGAAAGCCCGAAAGGCATCACCAAGTACTCAAAATGGCCCTCGGGCGTATTAAATGCTGTTTTCCATTCGTCGCCCCGTTTAATATGCACAAGATTATACGCCCCTCGAAGATCTATCTTGGTGAACCAGCTAGCCCCCTTAATCCGAGCAAACAAATCAGACAGTAGCGGCAAAGGGTACTGAAATTTGACGGTGATTTTATTGAAAAGGCGGTAATCTATACAAGGTCTCAGAGAACCATCCTTCTTGGCCACAAAAAAGAACCCTGCTCCCAACGGTGACGAAGACGGGTGAATATGCCCTTTCTCCAAGGACTCCTTTATATAACTCCGCATTGCAGCGTGTTCTGGCACAGATAAATTGAACAGTCGGCCCTTCGGAAACTTACTACCAGGAATCCAATTAATAGCACAATCGCAATCCCTATGAGGAGGTAGGGCACTGGATTTGGGCTCATCAAATACATCCCGGTAATCTGACAAGAACTCAGGGACTTCAGAAGGATGGGAAGACGAAATAGACAACAATGGGACATCCCCATGTACCCCTTGACAACCCCAACTGGATACAGACATTGATTTCCAATCCAATACTGGATTATGGACCTGTAGCAATTGGCAAACCCAAAACGACCACATCATGCAGATTATGCAACACCAAAAAGCGAATATCCTCCTGATGTGCAGGAGCCATGCACATGGTCAATTGAGTCCAGTACTGAGGCTTATTCTTGGCCAAAGGTGTAGCATCAATTCCTCTCAATGGAATAGGATACTGTAAGGGCTCCAAGAAAAAACCACAGCGCCTGGCACACTCCAAGTCCATCAAATTCAGGGCAGCGCCTGAATCCACAAATGCCATATAAATAAAGAGAAAAAAGATAGACCTGACAGAGTGGGAGTCACCACCATATAGATGTAAAATATAAAAAATAACAACCTTTATTGAACACTTATGCAAAAGACAGCACATTTAAAAACATTTAAAAAGGGATCAAACATATCCCTGAACCAAACAGCCTATAATAAGGCCTAAGCACCGCACCTCCTAATGAAGGGTTAAATACACATGCCAAATACAGTGAACAACGAACGACCCTATAACTAGCACAATTGCTACAGATAAACTGTCCCCATGGTCCAAATACTGGCTAACGGTGCCTGTCAAATAACAGAAGTGTCAGCACCCCATGATGGCATACAACCTGAAAAACAGCAGTAATAAACATAATCCATAAGATACAAACTATACAGAAATGCTGTGACCATACCAGGATTAAAATACCCACCAAAGCGGGAGAGACCGGTGACCCAAAGTGTAGGAGCAGGCAATGACCCGTAGAACCCAGTCCTGAGCACAATAGCATACAAGGGCATGTGTACCCTAACATAGGTGAGTGCGGGCAACAGACACCCAACGCGTGTCGCCACACAGCGGTGGCTTCGTCAGGGGTGATGTCTGTGTGTGCTGCCTTCTGCTTAAATAGCGTGGCTGCAATAACTTACCGAGTGGCAGCTGTGTGAGCGGGCGGACCGCATGGAGAAGCCAGAACGAAGTTCCTATCAGCCGGGCCCGGCTTGTATTTACTGCGCATGCGCCGGCGTCCCAGAGCGGAAGTGTGCACTCCGCTCTTGGTTGCCGTAGCAGCGCACAAACAATCTACAGCGCTTGCGCAGAGTGAGAAGAATGGTTGCCGTAGCAGCGCTTAAACAAAAATGCGATTGCGCACCGGTGACTTGTGGGCTTACCAAGGCTGCGCTGAACAATGGTGAACAGCGCTAGCACAGAAATGAAGAGATGGGAAAAAGGGGAAGGGGAGAGGAGGGGAGGGGAGGAAAAAGGAGGGGTGAACATCACCATGAGGAATATGCCATAATAATGGAAGCAATAAGCAAAGGCTGCTCCAAGCTGCAGAGTAATAATAATGATGCTGTGGCCCAAGTAAATACATGGAAGACCTAAATCATTAGCAGGAAACAGTACAAAACCTTATCATGTATTACTTGGTACCTTTCTGTGCTAGCGCTGTTCACCATTGTTCAGCGCAGCCTTGGTAAGCCCACAAGTCACCGGTGCGCAATCGCATTTTTGTTTAAGCGCTGCTACGGCAACCATTCTTCTCACTCTGCGCAAGCGCTGTAGATTGTTTGTGCGCTGCTACGGCAACCAAGAGCGGAGTGCACACTTCCGCTCTGGGACGCCGGCGCATGCGCAGTAAATACAAGCCGGGCCCGGCTGATAGGAACTTCGTTCTGGCTTCTCCATGCGGTCCGCCCGCTCACACAGCTGCCACTCGGTAAGTTATTGCAGCCACGCTATTTAAGCAGAAGGCAGCACACACAGACATCACCCCTGACGAAGCCACCGCTGTGTGGCGACACGCGTTGGGTGTCTGTTGCCCGCACTCACCTATGTTAGGGTACACATGCCCTTGTATGCTATTGTGCTCAGGACTGGGTTCTACGGGTCATTGCCTGCTCCTACACTTTGGGTCACCGGTCTCTCCCGCTTTGGTGGGTATTTTAATCCTGGTATGGTCACAGCATTTCTGTATAGTTTGTATCTTATGGATTATGTTTATTACTGCTGTTTTTCAGGTTGTATGCCATCATGGGGTGCTGACACTTCTGTTATTTGACAGGCACCGTTAGCCAGTATTTGGACCATGGGGACAGTTTATCTGTAGCAATTGTGCTAGTTATAGGGTCGTTCGTTGTTCACTGTATTTGGCATGTGTATTTAACCCTTCATTAGGAGGTGCGGTGTTTAGGCCTTATTATAGGCTGTTTGGTTCAGGGATATGTTTGATCCCTTTTTAAATGTTTTTAAATGTGCTGTCTTTTGCATAAGTGTTCAATAAAGGTTGTTATTTTTTATATTTTACATCTATATGGTGGTGACTCCCACTCTGTCAGGTCTATCTTTTTTCTCTTTATTTATATGGTTCAGTTGTTATAGACCTGGGTTGAGTCCCACTGATCGTGGTGCCCCCACTGCTTTGTCTGATGAATCCACAAATGCCATAACAGAATAGGACGACAAAGAGCAAATCAGAGTAACGGACAAAAGAAATTTTGGCTGTACCGTACCAATGGTGGCAGACCTAGCGAACCGTTTAGTGCGCTTAGGACAATCAGAGATAGCATGAGTGGAGTCACCACAGTAAAAACACAGCCCATTCTGACGTCTGTACTCTTGCCGTTCAACTCTGGTCAAGGTCCTGTCACATTGCATAGGCTCAGGCCTCCGCTCAGAAAACACCGCCAAATGGTGCACATTTTTGCGCTCACGTAAGCGTCGATCGATCTGAATGGCCAAGGACATAGACTCACTCAGACCAGCAGGCATGGGGAATCCCACCATAACATCTTTAAGGGCTTCAGAAAGACCCTTTCTGAAAATTGCTGCCAGGGCACATTCATTCCACTGAGTAAGCACAGACCACTTTCTAAACTTCTGACAATATACCTCCGCTTCATCCTGACCCTGACACAAAGCCAGCAAAATTTTCTCTGCCTGATCCACTGAATCTGGCTCATCATAAAGCAATCCAAGCGCCAGAAAAAACGCATCTACATTTCGCAATGCAGGATCTCCTGGCGCAAGGGAAAATGCCCAGTCTTGAGGGTCGCCACGCAGCAAAGAAATAATGATTTTTACTTGCTGAATGGGGTCACCAGAGGAACGGGGTTTCAAAGCAAAGAACAGTCTACAATTATTTTTGAAATTCAGGAACTTAGATCTATCCCCAGAAAACAAATCAGGAATTGGAATTCTGGGTTCTAACATCGGGTTCTGAACTACATAATCTTGAATGCCTTGTACCCTTGCAGTGAGTTGATCCACACAAGAGGACAAACCTTGAATGTCCATATCTACACCTGTGTCCTGAACCACCCAGAGATTTAGGGGAAAAGAGAAACAAAACACACTGCAGAGAGAAAAAAAAAATAAATGGTCTCAGAACTTCTCTTATCCCTCTATTGAGATGTATTAACACTTTACGGGCCAGCTGTACTGTTATGATTGAACTGGTGGTTAGGAGCACTAGAAATGACCAGATGAGCAAACTAGTAATACAGGACGAGCTCTGGGAAGTGGGAGCTCTGCTGACCGCAACCCCTAATCCTATCACAACTAGAAATAGCCGTGGAGCGTTCTTGACTCTGCCTAGACGCCTCTTCACAGCCTAAGAGCTAACTACCCCTAAAGATAGAAAATACAGCCTACCTTGCCTCAGAGAAATTCCCCAAAGAAATAGGCAGCCCCCCACACATATTGACTGTGAGTTAAGATGGAAGTCACAAACACAGAAATGAAAAAGGTTTCAGCAAAGGAGGCCAGACTTGAACTAAACAGACTGAGGATAGAAAAGGTATCTTTGCGGTCAGCATAAAAAACTAACAAAAAACCACGCAGAGTATGCAAAAGAGAGCACCGCACCGACTCACAGCGCGGTGGTGCCACTCTGCATCCCAGAGCTTCCAGCTAACAAGACAAAATCATAATAGCAAGCTGGACAAAAAACACAGTGGTAACAAATAAGCTAGCAGGAACTTAGCTTTTGCTGAAGTAAACAGGTCATCTGAAAGATCCAAGAGAACTGAACCAGTACTAGGACATTGACAGCTGGCATCAAGTAACGATCTGAGTGGAGTTAAATAGAGCAGCCAGCCAAGGCCTGAACGAGGTCAGCTGGGGAAGGAACCTCAGAACCAGCAGCTCCACTCACAGCCACCAGAGGGAGTCCATGGACAGAACTCGCCGAAGTACCATTCATAACCACAGGAGGGAGTTCGAGAACAGAATTCACAACACAGGACTAAACATGCGGCATTGCTTTGGTTAGCGGAGGACAACTGTAAGGAGAGGCTGACACAGTGAGTAGGCCCAAATAAGTAAGTAGACTAAATGCAGTTCAAAATTGGTAACAGGAATAAACTGGTGGCATTGCTTTGTTCAGCGGAGGACAACTGTAATGAGAGGCTGACACAGTGAGTATTCCCAAATAAGTAAGTAGGCTAAATGCAGTTCAAAATTTGAAACAGGACTAAACAGGTGGCATTGCTTTGTTCAGCGGAGGACAACTGTAATGAGAGGCTGACACAGTGAGTAGTGTTGTGAATTAGACTTTTTGGCTCCCTCTTGTGGTCACTAGTGATATGACTCTGGGATTGTCTTTCTTCACTTTGGCACTCACCTGGGCCGTTAGTCCAGGGGTGTTGCTATATTAACTTCCTGGATCCTTAGTCTAGTGCCTGGCATCGTTGTAATCAGATCCTTCTGTTTGCTCCTGTCCGCTGGTCCTGGTTTTTGCAAAATTAAGCTAAGTCTTGCTTTTTGGTTATTTGGGTTATTTGCTTTGCTTCTATTTTTGTCCAGCTTGTACTAAATGTGATTTCTGACCTTGCTGTAAGCTCTTGGGGTGCTGGTGTTCTCCCCCCGGCCGTTAGACGGTTCGGGGGTTCTTGAATATCCAGCGTGGATATTTTAATAGGGTTTTTGCTGACCATATAAGTCATTTTACTATATTCTGCTATTAGCTAGTGGGCCTCTCTTTGCTAAATACCTAGTTCATTCTTATGTTTGTCTTTTCCTCTTACCTCACCGTTATTATTTGTTGGGGGCTTGTATCCAACTTTTTGGGGTCTTATCTCTGGAGGCAAGAAAGGTCTTTCTTTTCCCTTCTAGGGTTAGTTAGTTCTCCGGCTGGCGCGAGACGTCTAGAACCAACGTAGGCACGTTCCCCGGCTACTTCTATTTGTGGTGCTAGGATTAGCTATATGGTCAGCCCAGTTACCACTGCCCTATGAGCTGGTTTTTTGTGTTTGCAGACTTGGTTATTATTTCTGAGACCCTCTGCCATTGGGGTCATAACATTATGCCAGGCCCACATTGAATGTTTAATGCATTGCAGAAGTGGGATTATAAGAAAGGAAATTCTGAGGTTTTTTTTTTCCTCTCTTCCTCCCCTTTACCTCGGAGTGGCTTGTGCTTGCTGCAGACATGAATGTCCAGACCTTGATTACAAGTGTGGACAAGCTTGCTGCTCGTGTGCAAGGCATACAAGATTTTGTTACCAGGAGTCCTTTGTCTGAACCTAAAATACCTATTCCTGAACTGTTTTCTGGGGATCGATTTAAGTTTAGGAATTTCAGGAATAATTGTAAATTGTTTCTATCTCTGAGACCCCGTTCATCTGGAGACTCAGCTCAGCAAGTTAAAATTGTTATCTCTTTTTTACGGGGCGACCCTCAGGATTGGGCCTTCTCGCTAGCACCAGGAGATCCGGCATTGGCAAATATTGATGCGTTTTTTCTGGCGCTTGGATTGCTTTACGAGGAACCCAATCTTGAGGTTCAGGCAGAAAAAGCCTTGCTGGCTATTTCTCAGGGCCAGGATGAAGCTGAAGTGTATTGCCAAAAATTTCGGAAATGGTCCGTGCTTACTCAGTGGAATGAGTGCGCTCTGGCTGCAAATTTCAGAAATGGCCTTTCTGAAGCCATTAAGAATGTGATGGTGGGTTTCCCCATTCCTACAAGTCTGAATGATTCCATGGCGCTGGCTATTCAAATTGATCGGCGTTTGCGGGAGCGCAAAACCGCTAATCCTCTGGTGGTGTTGTCTGAACAAGCACCAGATTTGATGCAATGTGATAGAATTCAGACCAGAAATGAGCGGAAAAATTATAGACGTCAGAATGGGTTGTGTTTTTACTGTGGTGATTCTACACGTTATATCAGCATGCTCTAAACGCCTAACAAGGGTTGTTAGTCCTGTCGCCATTGGTAATTTGCAACCTAAATTTATTTTGTCTGTAACTTTAATTTGCTCATTGTCCTCTTACCCTGTTATGGCGTTTGTGGATTCAGGTGCTGCCCTGAGTCTTATGGATCTGTCATTCGCCAAGCGCTGTGGTTTTGTTCTTGAGCCTTTGGTAAATCCTATCCCTCTTAGAGGTATTGATGCTACGCCATTGGTGGAAAATAAACCGCAGTTTTGGACACAGGTAACCATGTGCATGACTCCTGAACATCGGGAGGTGATTCGTTTTCTTGTTCTGCATAAAATGCATGATTTGGTCGTTTTGGGTTTGCCATGGTTACAGACTCATAATCCAGTCTTGGATTGGAAGGCAATGTCTGTGTCAAGTTGGGGCTGTCAGGGTATTCATGGTGATTCCCCGCCGGTGTCTATTGCTTCCTCTACTCCTTCGGAAGTTCCTGAGTATTTGTCTGATTATCAGGATGTGTTCAGCGAGTCCAGGTCCAGTGCTCTGCCCCCTCATAGGGACTGTGACTGTGCCATAGATTTGTGTTGTGAATTCTGTTTGTGGGCTCCCCCGGTGGTGTTTTATGGTAGTGCCACTTATTTGCCTTCTTCTATCCTTGATCACCTGTTAACACCCATTAGGGGAGTTTCCTATTTAAGGCTGCTTGGCTGCTGGTCTGATGCCGGCCAACAATGTATCAGTAGCATTCTGTTGCATTCTCCTGCCTCAAGATCCTGTTCAGCTAAGTTGAATTTTGTTTCTAGTTTATGCTATTTTTGTCCAGCTATTTGCAATGTGACTCTCTGTAGCTGGAAGCTCTCGTGGACTGGAATTGCCACTCCAGTGGCATGAGTTGTCACTGGAGTTTTAAAGTAATTTCAGGATGGTGTTTTTGAGTAGTGTTTTGAAGTTGACCGTGAAGTGACTCTTTCCTGTACTTCTGCTATCTAGAAAGCGGACCTCACTGTGCTAAATCTGCTGTTCATCCTACTTATGTCTTTTCCTCTTGACTCACCGTCAATATCTGTGGGGGGCTGCTATCTCCTTTTGGGGGTCATCTCTGGAGGTAAGGCAGGCCTGTATATTCCTCTGATAGGGGTAGTTAGATCTCCGGCTGGCGCGTGGTGTCTAGGGCATCGTAGGAAACACTCCCCGGCTACTTCCAGTGTCGTGTCAGGTTCAGGTCACGGTCACTTTAGTTCCCATCACCCGAGAGCTAGTCCGTTGTTATTTTGATTTCCCTGCCATTGGGAAAATCATAACAGTTTGGCTGGCCCGTGTGTGTTAAAACTATGCACTAAAGCAGGAAAGGATATGAAAAGGTTTTTTTTTCCTTCTGTGTTTGGAAAGTGCACCTTAGTGATTATTTGTACTCCTTGCTTAAACTGCAGTCTTCAGCCTTTTTTTTTTTTCCTCCTCTCCTCTTAATCTCTGAATGGCTTTGGTTACACCTGTTTGAATCATGGATCCACAGAGTTTGGTTGCAGGTCTGAATAACCTGGCTACAAAGGTCCAGAACTTACAAGATTTTGTTATACGTGCTCCAATGTCTGAACCTAAGATCCCTATGCCTGAATTTTTTACCGGAGACAGATCCCGTTTTTTGAATTTCAGAGAGAATTGTAAATTGTTTTTGTCTTTGAAATCTCACTCTGCTGGTGATCCTACGCAACAGGTTAAAATTGTTATTTCTCTATTGCGGGGTGACCCACAAAGTTGGGCATTTGCATTGTCGCCAGGGGATCCTGCGTTATTAAATGTAGATGCGTTTTTTCTGGCTTTGGGGTTGCTTTATGAAGAACCTAATTTAGAGATTTTGGCTGAGAAAGCCTTGATAGCTCTTTCCCAAGGGCAAGATGAAGCTGAGATATACTGCCAAAAATTTCGTAAATGGTCGGTGCTTACTAAATGGAATGAGTGCGCTCTAGCAGCTAATTTCAGAGAAGGTCTCTCTGATGCCGTGAAGGATGTCATGGTGGGGTTCCCTGTGCCTACAGGTCTGAATGATGCCATGAAATTGGCTATCCAGATTGATCGGCGTTTACGGGAGCGCAAATCTGTGCACCATATGGCGGTATCTTCTGAGCAAAAATCTGTGCACCATATGGCGGTATCTTTTGAGCAAAAGCCTGTGCACCATATGGCGGTATCTTCTGAGCAAAAACCTGTGCACCATATGGCGGTATCTTCTGAGCAAAAACCTGTGCATCATTTGGCGGTGACCTCTGAAAAGGCACCAGAGTATATGCAATGCGATAGTGTATTGTCTAGAGGCGAACGACAGAATTACAGGCGCAAAAATGGGTTGTGCTTCTATTGTGGAGATCCAGCTCATGTTATATCAGCATGCTCTAAACGCATAAAGAAGGTTGATAAAAAGGTTGATAAATCTTTTTCTATGGGTACCTTGCAGTCTAAATTTCTTTTGTCCGTGACATTGATTTGTACTTTATCATCTGTTACTGTGGATGCTTATGTGGATTCTGGCGCCGCTCTGAGTCTCATGGATTGGTCCTTTGCCAAGCGTTGTGGGTTTGATTTAGAGCCTCTGGAGGTTTCTATTCCCTTAAAGGGTATTGATTCTACACCTTTGGCTAGCAATAAACCACAATATTGGACACAAGTGACTATGCATCTTTCCCCAGACCATCAGGAGATTATTCGTTTCCTTGTGTTATATAATCTACATGACGTATTAGTACTTGGATTACCATGGTTACAAATTCATAATCCAGTCTTGGACTGGAGATCAATGTCTGTGCTGAGCTGGGGATGTCAGGGGATTCATGGGGATGCACCTTTGGTTCCCATTTCTTCATCTACTCCCTCTGAGATCCCAGCATTTCTGTCAGATTTTTATGATGTCTTTCAGGAGCCTAAAACTGATTCTCTCCCCCCTCACAGAGAGTGTGACTGCGCTATTGAGTTGATTCCCGGTAGTAAATTTCCTAAGGGTCGCTTGTTTAATTTGTCTGTACCTGAACATACTGCTATGCGGGAGTATATCAGAGAATCTTTGGAAAAGGGTCATATTCGCCCCTCTTTGTCTCCACTGGGGGCAGGGTTTTTCTTTGTGGGTAAAAAGGATGGTTCATTGAGACCTTGTATCGACTATCGACTTCTGAATAAGATTACAGTTAAATACCAGTACCCGTTACCTTTACTGACTGATCTTTTTGCTCACATAAAGGGGGCGAAGTGGTTCACTAAGATCGATCTACGTGGTGCGTATAATTTGGTGCGGATTAAGCAGGAGGATGAGTGGAAGACCGCATTTAATACGCCTGAAGGCCATTTTGAGTATTTGGTAATGCCTTTCGGTCTCGCGAATGCCCCTTCCGTTTTTCAGTCCTTTATGCACGATATTTTCCGTGAATATCTGGATAAATTTATGATTGTGTATTTGGATGATATTTTGATTTTTTCGGAGGACTGGGAATCTCATGTTCAACAGGTCAGGAGAGTTTTTCAGGTTTTACGAGCTAATTCTCTATTTGTGAAGGGCTCAAAGTGTATTTTTGGGGTTCAGAGAATTTCCTTTTTGGGATATATTTTTTCCCCTTCATCTATGGAGATGGACCCTGTTAAGGTTCAGGCTATTTGTGATTGGATACAACCTACTTCTCTAAAGAGTCTTCAGAAATTCTTGGGATTTGCTAATTTCTATCGCCGATTCATAGCGGGTTTTTCTGCCATTGCTAAACCTTTGACTGATTTGACCAAGAAGGGTGCTGATGTTGCTAATTGGTCCTCTGCGGCTGTGGAGGCCTTTCGGGAGCTTAAGCGCCGCTTTTCTTCTGCTCCTGTGTTGCGCCAGCCTGATGTTTCGCTCCCGTTCCAGGTTGAAGTAGATGCTTCCGAGATCGGAGGAGGTGCAGTTTTGTCGCAGAAAGGTCCTGACTGCTCAGTGATGAGACCATGTGCGTTTTTCTCTCGAAAGTTTTTGCCCGCTGAGCGAAATTATGATGTTGGAAATCGGGAGCTCTTGGCCATGAAGTGGGCATTTGAGGAGTGGCGTCATTGGCTTGAGGGTGCTAGACACCAGGTGGTGGTCTTGACTGACCACAAAAATCTAATTTATCTTGAGTCAGCCAGGCGTCTGAATCCTAGACAGGCGCGCTGGTCGTTGTTTTTCTCTCGATTTAACTTTGTGGTTTCATATCTGCCTGGGTCTAAGAATGTGAGGGCGGATGCCCTCTCTAGGAGTTTTGAGCCTGACTCGCCTGGTGATTCCGAACCTACTGGCATCCTGAAGGATGGGGTGATATTGTCAGCTGTCTCCCCAGACCTGCGGCGCTCTTTGCAGGAGTTTCAGGTGGATAGGCCTGATCGCTGTCCGCCTGGTAGACTGTTTGTCCCTGATGACTGGACCAGTAGAGTTATTTCGGAGGTTCACTCTTCCGCGTTGGCAGGTCATCCTGGAATTTTTGGCACCAGGGATCTGGTGTCTAGGTCCTTCTGGTGGCCTTCCTTGTCTCGAGATGTACGTATTTTTGTGCAGTCTTGTGATGTTTGTGCTCGGGCTAAGCCCTGCTGTTCCCGGGCCAGCGGGTTGTTGTTGCCCTTGCCTATTCCTAAGAGGCCTTGGACGCACATCTCTATGGACTTTATTTCTGACCTTCCTGTTTCTCGTAGGATGTCCGTCATCTGGGTGGTGTGTGACCGTTTTTCCAAGATGGTTCACTTGGTACCTTTGCCCAAATTGCCCTCCTCCTCTGAGCTGGTCCCTCTATTTTTTCAGAATGTTGTGCGTTTGCATGGTATTCCTGAGAATATAGTGTCTGACAGGGGTACTCAGTTTGTGTCTAGATTTTGGCGGGCGTTCTGTGCCAGGATGGGCATCGACTTGTCTTTTTCGTCTGCATTCCATCCTCAGACTAATGGCCAGACTGAGCGTACTAATCAGACCTTGGAGACTTACTTGAGGTGTTTTGTGTCCGCTGATCAGGACGATTGGCTTGATTTTTTGCCATTGGCAGAGTTTGCCCTTAACAATCGGGCCAGTTCTGCCACTTTGGTTTCTCCATTTTTTTGTAATTCAGGGTTTCACCCTCGCTTTTCGTCCGGTCAATTGGAGTCTTCGGATTGTCCTGGAGTAGATGCTGTGGTTGATAGAATGCATCAGATTTGGGGACAGGTTGTGGACAATCTGAAGTTGTCCCAGGAGAAGACTCAACAGTTCACTAATCGTCATCGGCGTGTCGGTCCTCGTCTTTGTGTTGGGGACCTGGTTTGGTTGTCTTCTCGATTTGTTCCTATGAAGGTCTCGTCTCCTAAGTTTAAGCCTCGGTTTATCGGCCCTTATAGGATTCTGGAGGTTCTCAATCCTGTGTCCTTTCGTTTGGACCTCCCAGCATCTTTTACTATTCATAATGTTTTTCATCGGTCATTGTTGCGGAGGTATGAGGTGCCGGTTGTTCCGTCTGCTGATCCTCCTGCTCCTGTGCTGGTTGAGGGTGAGTTGGAGTATGTGGTGGAAAAGATCTTGGACTCCCGTGTTTCCAGACGGAAACTTCAGTATCTGGTTAAGTGGAAAGGCTATGGTCAGGAGGATAATTCTTGGGTGACAGCATCTGATGTTCATGCTCCTGATTTGGTTTGTGCATTTCATAGTGCTCATCCAGATCGCCCTGGTGGTTCTGGTGAGGGTTCGGTGCCCCCTCCTTAAGGGGGGGGTACTGTTGTGAATTCTGTTTGTGGGCTCCCCCGGTGGTGTTTTATGGTAGTGCCACTTATTTGCCTTCTTCTATCCTTGATCACCTGTTGACACCCATTAGGGGAGTTTCCTATTTAAGGCTGCTTGGCTGCTGGTCTGATGCCGGCCAACAATGTATCAGTAGCATTCTGTTGCATTCTCCTGCCTCAAGATCCTGTTCAGCTAAGTTGAATTTTGTTTCTAGTTTATGCTATTTTTGTCCAGCTATTTGCAATGTGACTCTCTGTAGCTGGAAGCTCTCGTGGACTGAAATTGCCACTCCAGTGGCATGAGTTGTCACTGGAGTTTTAAAGTAATTTCAGGATGGTGTTTTTGAGTAGTGTTTTGAAGTTGACCGTGAAGTGACTCTTTCCTGTACTTCTGCTATCTAGAAAGCGGACCTCACTGTGCTAAATCTGCTGTTCATCCTACGTATGTCTTTTCCTCTTGACTCACCGTCAATATCTGTGGGGGGCTGCTATCTCCTTTTGGGGGTCATCTCTGGAGGTAAGGCAGGCCTGTATATTCCTCTGATAGGGGTAGTTAGATCTCCGGCTGGCGCGTGGTGTCTAGGGCATCGTAGGAAACACTCCCCGGCTACTTCCAGTGTCGTGTCAGGTTCAGGTCACGGTCACTTTAGTTCCCATCACCCGAGAGCTAGTCCGTTGTTATTTTGATTTCCCTGCCATTGGGAAAATCATAACAGATTTGATTCCAGGTAGCAAATTTCCTAAGGGTAGACTATTTAATCTGTCTGTACCTGAGCATACCGCAATGCGTTCGTATATCAAGGAATCTCTGGAGAAGGGGCATATCCGTCCATCCTCTTCCCCTCTTGGTGCGGGATTCTTTTTTGTGGCCAAGAAGGACGGATCTTTGAGACCTTGTATTGACTATCGGCTTTTGAATAAAATCACTGTGAAATTTCAGTATCCTTTGCCTCTGTTGTCAGACTTGTTTGCCCGAATTAAAGGTGCCAAGTGGTTCACCAAGATAGATCTTCGTGGTGCGTACAACCTTGTGCGCATTAAGCGAGGAGATGAATGGAAAACCGCGTTTAATACGCCCGAAGGTCATTTTGAGTACTTGGTGATGCCTTTTGGGCTCTCTAATGCTCCTTCAGTGTTTCAGTCCTTTATGCATGATATTTTCCGGAAGTATCTGGATAAATTTATGATTGTTTATCTGGATGATATTCTGGTTTTTTCTGATGAATGGGACTCGCATGTGGAGCAGGTCAGGATGGCGTTTCAGGTTTTGCGCGAGAATGCGTTGTTTGTTAAGGGCTCAAAGTGTCTCTTTGGAGTACAGAAGGTTCCCTTTTTGGGGTTTATTTTTTCTCCTTCTGCGGTGGAGATGGACCCAGTCAAGGTCCGAGCTATTCATGATTGGACTCAGCCCACGTCAGTTAAGAGTCTTCAGAAGTTCTTGGGTTTTGCTAACTTCTACCGTCGTTTTATTGCTAATTGTTCTAGCATTGTTAAACCTTTGACGGATATGACCAAGAAAGGTTCTGATGTTGCTAACTGGGCTCCTGCAGCCGTTGAGGCTTTCCAGGAGTTGAAGCGCCGGTTTACTTCGGCGCCTGTTTTGTGCCAGCCTGATGTCTCACTTCCCTTTCAGGTTGAAGTGGATGCTTCTGAGATTGGGGCAGGGGCCGTTTTGTCGCAGAGAGGCCCTGGTTGCTCTGTGATGAGACCTTGTGCCTTTTTCTCTAGGAAGTTTTCGCCTGCTGAGCGGAATTATGATGTTGGCAATCGGGAGTTGTTGGCCATGAAGTGGGCATTTGAGGAGTGGCGTCATTGGCTCGAGGGTGCTAAGCATCGTGTGGTGGTCTTGACTGATCACAAAAATTTGATGTATCTCGAGTCTGCTAAACGCCTGAATCCTAGACAGGCCCGCTGGTCATTGTTTTTCTCCCGTTTTGACTTTGTGGTCTCGTATTTACCAGGTTCAAAGAATGTGAAGGCTGATGCTCTTTCAAGGAGCTTTGTGCCTGACTCTCCGGGAGTCGCAGAACCAGTTGGTATTCTTAAAGAGGGAGTTATCTTGTCAGCCATTTATCCGGATTTGCGACGTGTGTTGCAGAGATTTCAGGCTGGGAGACCTGATTCTTGTCCACCTGACAGACTGTTTGTTCCTGATAAGTGGACCAGTAGAGTCATTTCCGAGGTTCATTCCTCGGTGTTGGCAGGGCATCCGGGAATTTTTGGCACCAGAGTTCTGGTGGCTAGGTCCTTTTGGTGGCCTTCCTTGTCTCGGGATGTGCGGTCGTTTGTGCAGTCCTGTGGGACTTGTGCTCGGGCTAAACCTTGCTGTTCTCGTGCCAGCGGGTTGCTCTTGCCCTTGCCTGTCCCGAAGAGGCCTTGGACACACATTTCCATGGATTTCATTTCAGATCTTCCGGTTTCTCAGGGCATGTCTGTCATCTGGGTGGTATGTGATCGCTTTTCTAAGATGGTCCATTTGGTACCTTTGCCTAAGCTGCCTTCCTCTTCCGATCTGGTTCCTGTGTTCTTTCAGAATGTGGTTCGTTTACACGGCATTCCTGAGAATATCGTGTCCGACAGAGGATCCCAGTTTGTGTCCAGATTCTGGCGATCTTTTTGTGCTAAAATGGGCATTGATTTGTCGTTTTCATCTGCCTTCCATCCTCAGACTAATGGTCAAACGGAGCGAACTAATCAGACTCTGGAGGCTTATTTGAGGTGTTTTGTTTCTGCGGATCAGGATGATTGGGTGACCTTCTTGCCGTTGGCTGAGTTTGCCCTTAATAATCGGGCTAGTTCCGCTACATTGGTTTCGCCTTTTTTCTGCAACTCTGGTTTCCATCCTCGTTTTTCCTCGGGACATGTGGAGCCTTCTGACTGTCCTGGGGTAGATTCTGTGGTGGATAGGTTGCAGCAGATCTGGAATCATGTGGTGGACAACTTAAAGTTGTCACAGGAGAAGGCTCAGTGTTTTGCCAACCGCCGCCGTGGTGTGGGTCCCCGACTTCGTGTTGGGGATTTGGTATGGCTGTCTTCTCGATTTGTTCCTATGAAGGTCTCCTCTCCTAAATTTAAGCCTCGCTTCATCGGTTCTTACAAGATATTCGAAATCCTTAATCCGGTGTCCTTTCGCTTGGATCTTCCGGTGTCGTTTGCCATTCACAACGTGTTCCATAGGTCTTTGTTGCGGCGGTACGTTGTGCCTGTGGTTCCTTCTGTTGAGCCTCCTGCTCCGGTGTTGGTTGAGGGCGAGTTGGAGTACGTGGTGGAGAAGATCTTGGATTCTCGTCTCTCCAGGCGGAGGCTTCAGTATCTGGTCAAGTGGAAGGGCTATGGTCAGGAGGATAATTCCTGGGTGGTTGCCTCTGATGTGCATGCGGCCGACTTAGTTCGTGCCTTTCATGCTGCTCATCCTGATCGCCCTGGTGGTCTTGGTGAGGGTTCGGTGACCCCTCCTTAAGGGGGGGGTACTGTTGTGAATTAGACTTTTTGGCTCCCTCTTGTGGTCACTAGTGATATGACTCTGGGATTGTCTTTCTTCACTTTGGCACTCACCTGGGCCGTTAGTCCAGGGGTGTTGCTATATTAACTTCCTGGATCCTTAGTCCAGTGCCTGGCATCGTTGTAATCAGATCCTTCTGTTTGCTCCTGTCCGCTGGTCCTGGTTTTTGCAAAATTAAGCTAAGTCTTGCTTTTTGGTTATTTGGGTTATTTGCTTTGCTTCTATTTTTGTCCAGCTTGTACTAAATGTGATTTCTGACCTTGCTGTAAGCTCTTGGGGTGCTGGTGTTCTCCCCCCGGCCGTTAGACGGTTTGGGGGTTCTTGAATATCCAGCATGGATATTTTAATAGGGTTTTTGCTGACCATATAAGTCATCTTACTATATTCTGCTATTAGCTAGTGGGCCTCTCTTTGCTAAATACCTAGTTCATTCTTATGTTTGTCTTTTCCTCTTACCTCACCGTTATTATTTGTTGGGGGCTTGTATCCAACTTTTTGGGGTCTTATCTCTGGAGGCAAGAAAGGTCTTTCTTTTCCCTTCTAGGGTTAGTTAGTTCTCCGGCTGGCGCGAGACGTCTAGAACCAACGTAGGCACGTTCCCCGGCTACTTCTATTTGTGGTGCTAGGATTAGCTATATGGTCAGCCCAGTTACCACTGCCCTATGAGCTGGTTTTTTGTGTTTGCAGACTTGGTTATTATTTCTGAGACCCTCTGCCATTGGGGTCATAACAGAGTAGGCCCAAATAAGTAAGTAGGCTAAATGCAGTTCAAAATTGGTAACAGGTCTAACCTGGCGGCAGTGCTTTGTTCAGCGGAGGACAACTGTAATGAGAGGCTGACAGAGTGAGTAGGCCCAAATAAGTAAGTAGGCTAAATGCAGTTCAAAATTGGTAACAGGACTAAACAGGTGGCATTGCTTTGTTCAGCGGAGGACAACTGTAATGAGAGGCTGACACAGTGAGTAGACCCAAATAAGTAAGTAGGCTAAATGCAGTTTAAAATTTGTAACAGGAATAAACAGGTGGCATTGCTTTGTTCAGCGGAGGACAACTGTAATGAGAGGCTGACACAGTGAGTAGGCCCAAATAAGTAAGTAGGCTAAATGCAGTTCAAAATTGGTAATAGGATTAAACAGGCAGCATTACTTTGTTCAGCAGAGGACAACTGTAAGGAGAGGATGACACAGTGAGTAGACCCAAATAAGTAAGTAGGCTAAATGCAGTTAAAAATTGGTAACAGGACTAAACAGGTGGCACTGCTTTGTTCAGCGGAGGACAACTGTAAGGAGAGGCTGACACAGTGAGTAGGCCCAAATAAGTAAGTAAGCTAAATGCAGTTCAAAATTGGTAACAGGACTAACCAGGCGGCATTGCTTTGTTCAGTGGAGGACAACTGTAAGGAGTGGCTGACACAGTGAGAAGGCCCAAATAAGTAAGTAGGCTAAATGCAGTTCAAAATTTGTAACAGGACTAAACTGGCGGCATTGCTTTGTTCAGCGGAGGACATCTGTAATGAGAGGCTGACACAGTGAGTAGGCCCAAAAAAGTAAGTAGGCTAAATGCAGTTCAAAATTGGTAACAGGACTAACCAGGCAGCATTGCTTTGTTCAGCGGAGGACAACAGTAATGAGAGGCTGACACAGTGAGTAGGCCCAAATAAGTAAGTAGGCTAAATGCAGTTCAAAATTGGTAACAGACTAACCAGGCGGCATTGCTTTGTTCAGCGGAGGACAACTGTAAGGAGAGGCTGACGCAGTGAGTAGGCCCAAATAAGTAAGTAGGCTAAATGCAGTTCAAAATTGGTAACAGGACTAACCAGGCGGCATTGCTTTGTTCAGCGGAGGACAACTGTAAGGAGAGGCTGACACAGTGAGTAGGCCCAAATACTGTAAGTAAGTAGGCTAAATGTCTGCCAAATTTTTTTTCACAAATAAACAGGTGGTATAGCTAGGTACAGGGGTGGGCTCCTCTGCTGAGTAGCAGACAGTGGTAGTAGGCACAAAGTACTAACTTGTCTAAAAGGAGGCCAGGGCCCATGTATATTTTAACTATCATCTATCATTTCAACAAATTTGTATTGGCAGTGCCATTGAAGGATTTAACAGTACAGACTACACAGTGGTGGAGCAGGGAGAGGTAAGTATTGCAAGTGGTAGAGCACTGTTTGAGCTGGGGGGGAACACTCTCTCTTGGGGGGCGGTACTGGCACAGGGCCCCTCATATTACGACGGTGTGTCTGACTTTGGTTGTGCACCTCCACCGTCAGAGACTCTTCATTGTACTATGAGGGACCCAGTGCCAGTGCCGTCGCCCAAGAGTGGGCACACCCACCTGTCCAGGCAAACGGCACTCGCACGGGTGTTTGCGCCAGGTGGTGACCATGGCCCTGTGGGGGGAGTCAGCCCATTTAGGGAGGTATAAAAATGGCCTATGGTGGACATTCAGCAGCTGCAAATGGAGGAATTGGAGAAGTCAGTAAGAGGAGGCCAAAAGCAAGACATTTTTCAGGCAAGCTACGTGTCAGCAGGGGAAGGTGGGGCAAAATAATTTGAAATCCATGATTGGTTCATTTTAATGAAGGTTAGATCATCAACATTTCAGGTAGCCAGACGTGTCCTTTTTTCGGTCAGTATTGAACCAGCAGCACTGAATACTCTTTCTGATAGCACACTAGCAGCAGGGCATGCGAGCTCCTGTAATGCATATTCTGCCAATTCAGGCCAGGTGTCTATTTTAGATGCCCAGTAATCAAAGGGGAATGACCTGTGATGGAGAACATCGATAAGGGCAGAAAAGTAGTTCGGAACCATACTGGAAAAATGCTGTCTCCTGTCACTTTGAATCGATGCAGCAGTACCTGTCATGTCAGTGGTCATTGCAAAATCACTCCACAACCTGGTCATAAAACCCCTCTGGCCAACGCCACTTCGGATTTGTGCACCTCTAACACCTCTGCCATGTTGCCCACTACGGCTCGTGTAAAAACCATCACCACCGCTGTGTGCTGGGAATGCCTGAACCAAACAATCTACAAGAGTTGCTTGTTTGTTAGCCAATATTTGCTCAAGATTCTCATGTGGCATGATATTTTGTCATTTTCTTTTATATCGTGGATCCAGGAGGCAGGCCAACCAGTAATCGTCATCGGTCATCAGTTTGATAATGCGGGGGTCCCTTTTTAGGATACGCAAGGCATACTCAGCCATGTGGGCCAATGTTCCAGGTGTCAATTCACTGCTTGTGCTGGGTTGAGGAGAACTTTCTTGCAAATCAACATCACTTGTGTCCTGCAAAAACCCTGTACCTGACCTTGCAATGCCACCAGTTTCTATTGCCCCCTGAGAAGCATCCTCCTCCCATAAATATTCATCCCCATCATCCTCCTCCTCCTCCTCTTTGTCCGCCACCTCGTCCAGGAGAGTTCCCTGAGCAGACAATGGCTGACTGTCATCAAGGCTTCCCTCCTCTTCGGCTGCAGATGCCTGCTCCTTACTGTGTGTTAAACTTTGCATCAGCAGATGCATTAGTGGGATGCTCATGCTTATGATGACGTCTGTTGTGAACTCCGTTTTCAGGCTCCCTCTTGTGGTCACAGATGGTATTGTGTGACTTTGGTTTTTTGGCTCCCCCTGGTGGTTTGGTTTATTATCCTGCGGGTCTGCTGGATCAGCTGCCTCGTTATTCTCCAGGGAGGCTCCTATTTAGCTCTGCTTCACTTCCACTTGTTGCCGGCTGTCAATGTATTCAGTGCTATTCTGATTACTCCTGATTATCTCGTTTTCTGCCTCTTCAGGATAAGCTAAGTTCTGTTTGAATATTTTTTGCTCATCTGCCTGCAATATGATTTCTGTGTATGATGAGTCTAGTCCAGCTTGCTAATATGTGATTTCTTTTTGCTGGTAAGCTCTGGGGTACGGAGTTGCTTCCCCCGCACCGTTATTAGTTGGTGCGGGGGCTCGAGCAATCTCTGCGTGGATATTTTGAATAGGGTTTTTTTATTGACCACACAGTTCCCTTCCTATTTTCTGCTATCTAGTATTAGCGGGCCTCATTTGCTAAATCTGATTTCATCTCTGCATTTGTGCTTTTCCCTTAACTCACCGTTAATATTTGTGGGGGGCTATTCTATATCTTTGGGGTCATTCCACTGAGGCAAGTGAGGACTTACTTTCCCTCCAGGAATAGTCAGTTTCTCAGGCCGTGACGAGATGTCTAGGATTTTTAGGTAACGTTCCACGGCTGCCTATAGTTGTTTGTGGATAGGATCAGGTTGCGGTCAACCTAGTTACCACTTCCCCAGAGCTATTAGTCTGTTCAGTTACTTAGCTAGTCAGACCTGCGATCCTTGCCACTAGGATCATAACAGTACAGCCGGCCTATAAAGTGTTAATTGCATGGCAGAAGCAGGAGAAAAGAAGCTTGGAGATATTTTTTTTTTTTTTTTTTTGCTGCCGTGTGTCTAGCTGCTGTGTGTCTGGCTTCTCTCCTCCTCTTAATCTTGGTGTGGCTCTGAGTTCAGCTGCTGATATGGATATCCAGAGTTTAGCCTCCAGTGTGGATCATCTTGCTGCAAGGGTACAAAGTATTCAGGATTTTGTTGTGCACAGTCCTATGTCAGAGCCTAGAATACCTATTCCGGAGTTGTTTTCTGGAGATAGATCTAGGTTCCTGAATTTTAAGAACAATTGCAAGTTGTTTCTTTCTTTGAAACCTCGTTCCTCTGGGGATTCTGTTCAGCAAGTTAAGATTATTATTTCTTTCTTGCGTGGCGATCCTCAAGATTGGGCTTTCGCATTGGCTCCAGGGGATCCTGCATTGCTCAGTGTGGATGCGTTTTTTCTGGCCCTTGGATTGCTCTATGAGGAACCTAATCTTGAGAACCAGGCTGAAAAAGCGTTGTTGGCCCTCTCTCAGGGGCAAGATGATGCAGAGGTGTACTGCCAGAAATTTCGGAAATGGTCGGTGCTTACTCAATGGAATGAGTGTGCCCTGGCTGCAAATTTCAGAAAAGGTCTTTCTGAAGCCATTAAGAATGTCATGGTGGGGTTCCCTACGCCTGCAGGTCTGAATGAGTCAATGACTCTGGCCATTCAGATTGATCGGCGTTTGCGGGAGCGCAAACCTGCTCACCATTTGGCGGTGTCTTCTGAACAGACACCTGAGTCTATGCAATGTGATAGAATTCTGACCAGAAGTGAACGGCAAAATTATAGACGGCAAAATGGGTTGTGCTTTTACTGTGGTGACTCAGCTCATGTTATCTCAGCATGCTCTAAGCGCACAAAAAAGATTGATAAATCTGTCACCATCGGTACTTTACAGCCTAAGTTTATTTTGTTTGTTACCCTGATTTGTTCCCTGTCACCTTACCCGGTTATGGCTTTTGTGGATTCAGGTGCTGCCCTGAGTCTGATGGATTTGTCATTTGCCAGGCGCTGTGGTTTTGTTTTGGAGCCTTTAAAATTCCCTATTCCACTAAGGGGAATTGATGCTACACCATTGGCTACGAATAAACCTCAGTACTGGACACAAGTGACCATGTGCATGACTCCTGTTCATCAGGAGGTGATTCGCTTTCTTGTATTGCATAATTTGCATGATGTTGTCGTGTTGGGCCTGCCATGGTTGCAGACTCATAATCCAGTCCTGGATTGGAAAGCAATGTCTGTGTCAAGTTGGGGTTGTCAGGGAATTCATGGCGACGCTCCTGTGGTGTCAATTGCTTCATCCACTCCTTCTGAGGTCCCTGCGTTTTTGTCAGATTACCAGGATGTATTTGATGAGCCCAAACTCAGTTCTCTACCTCCTCATAGGGATTGTGATTGTGCTATAAATTTGATTCCTGGTAGTAAGTTTCCTAAGGGACGACTTTTCAATTTGTCAGTGCCGGAGCATGCTGCTATGCGGAGTTATATAAAGGAGTCTTTGGAGAAAGGACTTATTCGCCCCTCCTCCTCCCCTCTTGGTGCGGGGTTCTTTTTTGTGGCTAAGCAGGATGGTTCCTTGAGACCTTGCATTGATTATCGCCTTCTAAACAAAATCACGGTCAAATTTCAGTATCCTTTGCCATTGTTATCTGATCTGTTTGCTCGCATTAGGGGGTCTAGTTGGTTCACCAAGATAGATCTTCGTGGTGCGTATAACCTTGTGCGTATTAAGCAGGGTGATGAATGGAAAACTGCATTTAATACGCCCGAAGGCCATTTTGAGTACTTGGTGATGCCTTTTGGACTTTCTAACGCTCCTTCTGTCTTTCAGTCCTTTATGCACGACATCTTCCGCGAATATCTGGATAAATTTATGATTGTGTATCTGGATGATATTCTGTTTTTTTTGGATGATTGGGAATCCCATGTTAAGCAGGTCAGGATGGTGTTTCAGGTCCTGCGTGCCAATGCTTTGTTTGTGAAGGGCTCAAAATGTCTTTTTGGAGTCCAGAACGTCTCTTTTTTGGGTTTCATTTTTTCTCCTTCTGCTATTGAGATGGACCCAGTCAAGGTTCAGGCTATTCATGACTGGACTCAGCCTACATCTGTTAAGAGTCTTCAGAAGTTCTTGGGTTTTGCTAATTTTTACCGTCGCTTCATCGCTAATTTTTCTGGTGTTGTTAAGCCATTGACGGATTTGACCAAGAAGGGTTCTGATGTTACTAATTGGTCTCCTGCGGCTGTGGAGGCCTTTCGGGAGCTGAAGCGCCGGTTTTCTTCGGCTCCGGTCTTATGTCAGCCAGACATCTCCCTTCCTTTCTAGGTCGAGGTTGATGCTTCTGAGATTGGAGCGGGGGCTGTTTTGTCGCAGAGAAACTCTGATGGCTCTGTGATGAAGCCATGTGCTTTCTTTTCAAGAAAGTTTTCGCCTGCCAAGTGGAATTATGATGTTGGTAATCGGGAGTTGTTGGCTATGAAGTGGGCATTTGAGGAGTGGCGACATTGGCTCGAGGGAGCTAAGCATCGTGTGGTGGTCTTGACTGATCACAAGAATTTGATTTATCTAGAGTCGGCCAAGCGGCTGAATCCTAGACAGGCTCGTTGGTCGTTGTTTTTCTCTCGTTTTGATTTTGTGGTCTCATACCTGCCTGGTTCGAAGAATGTGAAGGCTGATGCTCTTTCTAGGAGTTTTGTGCCTGACTCTCCTGGTGATTCAGAGCCAGCTGGTATCCTCAGAGAAGGGGTGATTTTGTCTGCCATCTCCCCAGATTTGCGACGAGTGCTGCAGGAGTTTCAGGCGGATAGACCTGACCGTTGTCCACCGGAGAGACTGTTTGTCCCGGATAGATGGACCAGCAGAGTTATTTCCGAGGTTCATTCTTTGGTGTTGGCAGGCCATCCTGGGATTTTTGGTACCAGAGATTTGGTGGCTAGGTCCTTCTGGTGGCCTTCCTTGTCGCGGGATGTGCGTTCCTTTGTGCAGTCTTGTGGAATTTGTGCTCGGGCTAAGCCTTGCTGTTCTCGTGCCAGTGGCTTGTTGTTGCCTTTGCCTGTCCCGAAGAGGCCTTGGACGCACATTTCCATGGATTTTATTTCAGATCTCCCTGTCTCTCAGAGAATGTCGGTCATTTGGGTGGTGTGTGATCGTTTTTCTAAAATGGTCCATTTGGTGCCCTTGCCTAAGTTGCCTTCCTCCTCCGAGTTGGTTCCTCTGTTTTCTCAAAATGTGGTTCGTTTGCACGGGATCCCTGAAAATATTGTTTCCAACAGAGGATCCCAGTCTGTGTCTAGATTTTGGCGGACCTTTTGTGCTAAGATGGGCATTAATTTGTCTCTTTCGTCGGCCTTCCATCCTCAGACGAATGGCCAAACCGAGTGCACTAATCAGACTTTGGAAACCTATTTAAGATGTTTTGTTTCTGCTGATCAGGACGACTGGGTGACTTTTTTGCCATTGGCCGAGTTTGCCCTTAATAATCGGGCTAGTTCTGCTACTTTGGTTTTGCCTTTTTTTTGTAATTCAGGGTTTCATCCTCGTTTTTCCTCGGGTCAGGTGGAGTCTTCTGACTGTCCTGGAGTGGATGTTGTGGTGGATAGGTTGCATCAGATTTGGAATCATGTGGTGGACAATTTGAAGCTGTCACAAGAGAAGGCTCAGCGCTTTGCCAACCGCCGTCGCTGTGTGGGTCCCCGACTTCGCGTTGGGGATTTGGTGTGGTTGTCTTCTCGCTTTGTTCCTATGAAAGTCTCCTCTCCTAAGTTTACGCCTCGGTTTATCGGTCCTTATAAGATTTTGGAAGTCCTTAACCCTGTGTCATTTCGTTTGGACCTCCCGGCATCGTTTGCTATTCATAATGTGTTCCATCGGTCGTTGTTGCGGAGGTATGTGGTGCCTGTGGTTCCTTCAGTTGAGCCTCCTGCCCCTGTGCTGGTTGAGGGAGAATTGGAATGCATGGTGGAGAAGATCTTGGATTCTCGTATTTCTAGACGGAGGCTTCAGTATTTGGTTAAGTGGAAAGGCTATGGTCAGGAGGATAATTCCTGGGTTGTCGCCTCTGATGTTCATGCGGCCGATTTGGTTCGTGCCTTCCATGTGGCTCACCCTGATCGCCCTGGGGGTTTTGATGACGGTTCGGTGACCCCTCCTTAGGGGGGGGGGGTACTGTTGTGAACTCCGTTTTCAGGCTCCCTCTTGTGGTCACAGATGGTATTGTGTGACTTTGGTTTTTTGGCTCCCCCTGGTGGTTTGGTTTATTATCCTGCGGGTCTGCTGGATCAGCTGCCTCGTTATTCTCCAGGGAGGCTCCTATTTAGCTCTGCTTCACTTCCACTTGTTGCCGGCTGTCAATGTATTCAGTGCTATTCTGATTACTCCTGATTATCTCGTTTTCTGCCTCTTCAGGATAAGCTAAGTTCTGTTTGAATATTTTTTGCTCATCTGCCTGCAATATGATTTCTGTGTATGATGAGTCTAGTCCAGCTTGCTAATATGTGATTTCTTTTTGCTGGTAAGCTCTGGGGTACGGAGTTGCTTCCCCCGCACCGTTATTAGTTGGTGCGGGGGCTTGAGCAATCTCTGCGTGGATATTTTGAATAGGGTTTTTTTATTGACCGCACAGTTCCCTTCCTATTTTCTGCTATCTAGTATTAGCGGGCCTCATTTGCTAAATCTGATTTCATCTCTGCATTTGTGCTTTCCCCTTAACTCACCGTTAATATTTGTGGGGGGCTATTCTATATCTTTGGGGTCATTCCACTGAGGCAAGTGAGGACTTACTTTCCCTCCAGGAATAGTCAGTTTCTCCGGCCGTGACGAGACGTCTAGGATTTTTAGGTAACGTTCCACGGCTGCCTATAGTTGTTTGCGGATAGGATCAGGTTGCGGTCAATCTAGTTACCACTTCCCCAGAGCTAGTAGTCTGTTCAGTTACTTAGCTAGTCCGACCTGCGATCCTTGCCACTAGGATCATAACAGACGTCGTCTGCACTTAACAGCTGCGTGCATTCCTCAAAACACTGAAGGACTTGACAAAGGTCTTGTAGCTTCGACCACTGCACATCAGACAACTCCATGTCTGCCATCCAAGTGACTGCCCGTGTATGTGTATCCTCCCACAAATAAATTACAGCACGCCTCTGTTCGCACAGCCTCTGAAGCATGTGCAGTGTGGAGTTCCACCTTATTGCAACGTCGATTATTAGGCGGTGCTGGGGAAGATTCAGTGATCGCTGATGGTACAGCATACGGCTGGAGTGTATGGGCGACCAGTGGATGTGCGAGCAAAGTCTTCGCACCTTCAGGAGCAGGGCTTGTAACCCCGGAAAATTTTTTCAGGAAGCACTGCACCACCAGGTTCAAGGTGTGAGCTGTTATGATCTGGTGACCTTGGAGCCGCATGAAACTTTCTCTGGAGTCGGTGGAACCTGTACTGACATCAATCCTGAACTAACACCGCAACTAGAAGTAGCCGTGGGGTGTGCCTAACACTCCCTAGACACCTCGACACAGCCAGAGGACTAAATACCCCTATAGATGGAAATGGGAATGCTATCTTGCCTCAGAGCAGACCCCCAAAGGATAGGCAGCCCCCCACGAATAATGACTGTGAGTAGGAGAAGAATAGACACACGCAGGTAGAAAACAGGATTCAGCAAAAGAGGCCACTCTAGCCAAAGAGGAAAGGATAGGACAGATAACTAGGCGGTCAGTATTAAAACCCTTCCAAAAATATCCACAGCAGATAATACAAAAAGTTCCACAATCTAACTAAAGACATGGAATGTATATCTGCCACTCCAGAGAATCCAGCAAGACTGAGAAAATACTGACACAATCTAACCTGGACAAGAAAACACAAAGAATAGCACTGAATTGTGAAGCACACAACATGTGTGCCACAGGGAAAAAGAACCAGACACTTATCTTTGCTGATTTGGCAGAAAGGCAGGAGGAACCAGGCAGAGGTCCTACACCTCCCAACAACAATTGACAACTGGCAAGGACTAATGAATCCTGCACACCTAAATACCCCAGTCAGATCTGCAATCAGCAGATACACCTGACCAGGATTGCAACTCAGGGGCAACTGCATTACCATCTACAACCACCGGAGGGAGCCCAAAAGCAGAATTCACAACAGTGAGCCAGGCAAGGTATGTGTTTCAGTTCTGAAAGGGCTATGGCAGCCATAAAATTCCTTCCGTTATCACTGACTACCTTGCCTGCCTCAAGATGTACACTGCCCAGCCATGACTGAGTTTCTTGCTGCTAGTACTCGGCCAGTACTTCCGCGGTGTGTCTGTTGTCGCCCAAACACTTCATTTGTAACACAGCCTGCTGACACTTACCACTAGCTGTTCGACAATGGGATACCTCGTGTGCAACACTGGCAGCTGCAGATGGAGTGGTCGTGCGACTGCGCTCTGTGGACGAGCTTTCACTTCTGGAGGAGGAGGAGGGGTGGCGAACGCCTACAGCCAATTGTTTCCTAGACAGTAGTCTAGGCAGAACTGTCCCACTATGGCTGTCCCCAGTGGACCCTGCATCCACCACATTAACCCAGTGAGCCGTGATGGACACGTAACGTCCCTGGCCATGCCTACTGTTCCATGCATCTGTTGTGAGGTGCACCTTTCCACTGACTGATTGCCTCAGTGCATGAACAATGCGGTCTTTGACATGCTGGTGGAGGGCTGGGATGGCTTTTCTCGCAATGAAGTGCCGACTGGGTAGGTCATAGCGTGGTACTGCGTAGGCCATCAGGTCTTTGAAAGCTTCGCTTTCAACCAACTGGTAGGGCATCATCTCTAATGAGATTAGTCTAGCAATGTGGGTGTTCAAACCCTGTGTACGCGGATGAGAGGATGAGTACTTTCTTTTCCTAATGAGAGTCTCTTGTAGGGTGAGCTGGACTGGAGAGCTGCATATGGTGGAACTAGCGGTGGTGGTGGACATGGCGGATTGAGAGAGCGTTGGTGATGGTATTCTTGATGTTGGCTTAAATACAGTGTTTCCTACCAAAAACCTTGTGATTCCCTGACTGCTTTGGCCTTGCGACGGTACCTCCACATTTGCCGCTGGTGGTGTCCTAACCGGTGGGCTTACAGTGAGGGAAGCAAAGTAGCGTTTCTGACTACCTTCATTCTGAGCAGGTGCACCAACGGTACATGACGTTTGGTAGTTAGTCCAGGCTTGCAAGTGCATGCTGGTTAAATGTCTACGCATGCACTTTGTATTTAAATTTTGAAGATTCTTCCCTCTGCTAAAGGTCTTTGAGCATTTCTTACAGATAACTTTTGACTGATCATTCGGATCTTGGTTAAAAAATTGCCACACTGCACTCTTCCTACTATTGAATACCTTTTCAGGCATTGCACGCTGTGCTACTTTCACCGGATGGCCACGCTGTCCTAAAGCTGTTTTTGTTTTTGGCACACGTTTTTGGCCTCATACGGGCCTGCCAGATGACAGCTGTTGCGATGTAGATGTCTGCTGCGGATCATCCTCCTCCGCTTCTGAGCTACTGGCAGCGGCACCCTCTTCCCCCAATGGCTGCCAATCTGGGTCAACAACTGGGTCATCTATCACCTCCTCTTCAATGTCATGTGCACCTTCCTCTGTGTCACCGTGTAAAGTGCTATAGCGTTCGGGACGGGGCACTATAGTCTCATCAGGGTCAGATTCTGGCTCAGTACACTGCGAGGGCAATGTATTGATCTGAGTCAATGGAACAGCTTAATAATCTAGCTGTGGCTGTGCATCAGTGCACTCCTTGTCCGATTCATCTTGTAATGGGCAGTTAACAATTTCCCTTTCTAACCTAGGCACGGTATGTGTAAAGAGCTCCATGGAGTAACCTGTAGTGTCTCGTGACGCATCCTTCACTTTTGGTTTGGGTGAAGGACACAAGGAAATGTCTTGCTACTGACCGGGAGCATCCACTGACGACTCGCAGCTTTTATATTTTGAACTTTCTGAAGAGGAGCGAAAGAGCTGGAGGCTGAGTCAGCATGGAAAGCCAAAACTTTTTCCTGCTGCTCCAGCTTTAAAAGCGGTTTTCCTACTCCAAGATAAGGGAGCCTTCGAGGCCTTGTGTAGTCAGACGATGATGCTGGCTCAACGCCTCCAGCCTTAGGTGCTATTTTGCTTTGCCCACTACCACCAGATGCTCCACCACCACCACCACCATCAGTACCAGCTGGTAACGACCGCCCATGGCCTCTTCCACCAGACGTCCTCATTTTTGGGAAAATGTTACCAAAATAACAAACATTATATGGTACTGTAAAACAAGGTAGAAGATGTATATAAACTTGTTGAGAATTTAAATCTCCCTTTTTATTTTGGGGAGACTGCACTGCAACTCAGGCCCAGGGTCACAATGCACACAATGTAAGAGGCAGAACGTGGCTGGCTGATATACGACTAACTAACAGAACTGATGTATATCCACTTTGTGACAATTTGAATCTCCCTTTTTCTGGGGGCAGACTGCACCGCAACTCTGGCCCAGTGTATAACACAAAACAATGTAAGTGGCAGAACGTGGCTGGCTGATATACAACAAACTAACAGAACTGACTTATATCCACTTTGTGACAATTTGAAACACCCTTTTATGGGGGGGTAGACTGCACCGCAACTCAGGCCCAGTGTATAACACAGCACAATGTAAGTGGCAGAACGTCGTTGGCTGATATACGACAAACTAACAAAACTGACGTATATCCACTTTGTGACATTTTGAAACACCCATTTTTTGGGGGGAGACTACACCGCAATTCAGGCCCAGTGTATAACACAGCACAATGTAAGTGGCAGAACGTGGCTGGCTGATATACAACAAACGAAAAGAACTGACGTATATCCACTTTGTGACAATTTGAAACATCCTTTTTTTGGGGGGAGACTGCACCTCAACTCAGGCCCAGTGTATAACACAACACAATGTAAGTGGCAGAACCGGACATAACCGCAAGAGAAGTATGCTGCCTTCCAGGTGCGATGATCAAGGATGTGACCGATAGGATACCAAAGCTCTTCAGCTCCAAGGACGTCCACCCATTTCTGCTGATACATGTTGGCACCAATGACACGGCAAGGAAGGACCTACCGACAATCTGCAAGGACTTTGAAGAGTTGGGGAAGAAAGTAAAGGAACTGGATGCACAGGTAGTTTTTTCTTCTATCCTTCCAGTAGACGGGCATGGCACCAGGAGATGGAACAGGATCCTTGATGCGAACAACTGGCTAAGATGATGGTGCAGACAACAAGGATTCGGATTCCTGGACCACGGTGTAAATTACTTGTACGATGGACTCCTCGCCAGAGACGGACTACACCTCAACAAACCTGGGAAACACACATTCGCCAGAAGACTCGCTACACTCATCAGGAGGGCGTTAAACTAGAAGTAGAGGGGACGGGAAGAAAAACATTAGACTCGAACAAAGAAGACCCAGGAAAACATACTCAGAAGGGAGGTAAGAACATTTCTAAAACAATCCACAGCGAGGAGATTGGAACAAAACAAAATCCTCTAAACTGCATGCTCGCAAACGCCAGAAGCCTGACAAACAAGATGGAAGAACTAGAAGCAGAAATATCTACAGGTAACTTTGACATAGTGGGAATAACCGAGACATGGTTAGATGAAAGCTATGACTGGGCAGTTAACTTACAGGGTTACAGTCTGTTTAGAAAGGATCGTAAAAATCGGAGAGGAGGAGGGGTTTGTCTCTATGTAAAGTCTTGTCTAAAGTCCATTTTAAGGGAGGATATTAGCGAAGGGAATGAGGATGTCGAGTCCATATGGGTCGAAATTCATGGAGGGAAAAATGGTAACAAAATTCTCATTGGGGTCTGTTACAAACCCCCAAATATAACAGAAATCATGGAAAGTCTACTTCTAAAGCAGATAGATGAAGCTGCAACCCATAATGAGGTCCTGGTTATGGGGGACTTTAACTACCCGGATATTAACTGGGAAACAGAAACCTGTGAAACCCATAAGGGCAACAGGTTTCTGCTAATAACCAAGAAAAATTATCTTTCACAATTGGTGCAGAATCCAACCAGAGGAGCAGCACTTTTAGACAAATCTGCAGGTGGTCGGGCATCTAGGAAATAGCGACCACAATATTGTACAGTTTCACCTGTCTTTCACTAGGGGGACTTGTCAGGGAGTCACAAAAACACTGAACTTTAGGAAGGCAAAGTTTGACCAGCTTAGAGATGCCCTTAATCTGGTAGACTGGGACAATATCCTCAGAAATAAGAATACAGATAAAAAATGGAAAATGTTTAAGAACATCCTAAATAGGCACTGTAAGCGGTTTATATCTTGTGGGAATAAAAGGACTAGAAATAGGAAAAACCCAATGTGGCTAAACAAAGAAGTAAGACAGGCAATTAACAGTAAAAAGAAAGCATTTGCACTACTAAAGCAGGATGGCACCATTGAAGCTCTAAAAAACTATAGGGAGAAAAATACTTTATCTAAAAAACTAACTAAAGCTGCCAAAAAGGAACAGAGAAGCACATTGCTAAGGAGAGTAAAACTAATCCCAAACTGTTCTTCAACTATATCAATAGTAAAAGAATAAAAACTGAAAATGTAGGCCCCTTAAAAAATAGTGAGGAAAGAATGGTTGTAGATGACGAGGAAAAAGCTAACATGTTAAACACCTTCTTCTCCACGGTATTCACGGTGGAAAATGAAATGCTAGGTGAAATCCCAAGAAACAATGAAAACCCTATATTAAGGGTCACCAATCTAACCCAAGAAGAGGTGCGAAACCGGCTAAATAAGATTAAAATAGATAAATCTCCGGGTCCGGATGGCATACACCCACGAGTACTAAGAGAACTAAGTAATGTAATAGATAAACCATTATTTCTTATTTTTAGGGACTCTATAGCGACGGGGTCTGTTCCGTAGGACTGGCGCATAGCAAATGTGGTGCCAATATTCAAAAAGGGCTCTAAAAGTGAACCTGGAAATTATAGGCCAGTAAGTCTAACCTCTACTGTTGGTAAAATATTTGAAGGGTTTCTGAAGGTTGTTATTCTGGATTATCTCAATGAGAATAACTGTTTAACTCCATATCAGCATGGGTTTATGAGAAATCGCTCCTGTCAAACCAATCTAATCGTTTTTATGAAGAGGTAAGCTATAGGCTGGACCACGGTGAGTCATTGGACATGGTATATCTCGATTTTTCCAAAGCATTTGATACCGTGCCGCACAAGAGGTTGGTACACAAAATGAGAATGCTTGGTCTGGGGGAAAATGTGTGTAAATGGGTTAGTAACTGGCTTAGTGATAGAAAGCAGAGGGTGGTTATAAATGGTATAGTCTCTAACTGGGTCGCTGTGACCAGTGGGGTACCGCAGGGGTCGGTATTGGGACCTGTTCTCTTCAACATATTCATTAATGATCTGGTAGAGGGTTTACACAGTAAAATATTGATATTTGCAGATGATACAAAACTATGTAAAGCAGTTAATACAAGAGAAGATAGTATTCTGCTACAGATGAATCTGGATAAGTTGGAAACTTGGGCTGAAAGGTGGCAGATGAGGTTTAACAATGATAAATGTAAGGTTATACACATGGGAAGAAGGAATCAATGTCACCATTACACACTGAATGGGAAACCACTGGGTAAATCTGACATGGAGAAGGACTTGGGGATCCTAGTTAATGATAAACTTACCTGGAGCAGCCAGTGCCAGGCAGCAGCTGCCAAGGCAAACAGGATCATGGGGTGCATTAAAAGAGGTCTGGATACACATGATGAGAGCATTATACTGCCTCTGTACAAATCCCTAGTTAGACCGCACATGGAGTACTGTGTCCAGTTTTGGGCACCGGTGCTCAAGAAGGATATAATGGAACTAGAGAGAGTACAAAGGAGGGCAACAAAATTAATAAAGGGGATGGGAGAACTACAATACCCAGATAGATTAGCGAAATTAGGATTATTTAGTCTAGAAAAAAGACGACTGAGGGGCGATCTAATAACCATGTATAAGTATATAAGGGGACAATACAAATATCTCGCTGAGGATCTGTTTATACCAAGGAAGGTGACGGGCACAAGGGGGCATTCTTTGCGTCTGGAGGAGAGAAGGTTTTTCCACCAAAATAGAAGAGGATTCTTTACTGTTAGGGCAGTGAGAATCTGGAATTGCTTGCCTGAGGAGGTGGTGATGGCGAACTCAGTTGAGGGGTTCAAGAGAGGCCTGGATGTCTTCCTGGAGCAGAACAATATTGTATCATACAATT
The DNA here is from genome assembly GCF_051348905.1 of Ranitomeya variabilis. Taxonomy (NCBI): domain Eukaryota; kingdom Metazoa; phylum Chordata; class Amphibia; order Anura; family Dendrobatidae; genus Ranitomeya; species Ranitomeya variabilis. The sequence goes on from NC_135232.1 coordinate 154,028,370, forward strand.
ATTAGGTTCTGTAGAAGGACGTAGATCTGGGGATTTATTATGATGGAATATAGGCTGAACTGGATGGAAAAATGTCTTTTTTCGGCCTTACTAACTATGTAACTATGTAACTTAGCTGGCTGATATACGACAAACTAACAGAACTGACGTATATCCACTTTGTGACAATTTGAATCTCCCTTTTTTGGGGGTAGACTCCACCGCAACTCAGGCCCAGTGTATAAAAAAACACAATGTAAGTGGCAGAACGTGGCTGGCTGATATACGACAAGCTAACAGAACTGACGTATATCCACTTTGTGACAATTTGAAACCCCCCTTTTTTGAGGGGAGACTGCAGTGCAGCTTAGGCCCAGTGTATAACACAACACAATGTAAGTGGCAGAACGTGGCTGGCTGATATACGACAAACTAACAGAACTGACGTATATCCACTTTGTGACAATTTGAAACACCCTTTTTTGGGCGGGAGACTTGTTGTGAATTCTGTTCTTGGGCTCCCTCTGGTGGTTATAAGTGGTAGCGCTGCTGTCTGTCCTTCACAGCAGTTATCAGGTGTGTCCACTCTGGACTGGGCTATTTAGTCTGGCCTCACCCTTCAGTCAGTGCCAGTTGTCCATTGTATTCTGGAGGATTCACTTCCCTTCATGGTTTCTCCTGCTTCCTGGTCTTTTCACCAAGATAAGTTCTGCTTGTTTTGCAGCCCACATGTTGTGGGCCTCATTGTTCAGTGCATTTCTTGTTTTTTTCTTGTCCAGCTTAATCTGTGTAAGGATTTATGCAGTCAAGCTGGAATCTCTGGAGAGGCAGATATACCCTCCATATCTTTAGTTAGATGTGGAGTCTTTTGTATTTTCTGTGGTGGATATTTGCTAGTATTTTAATACTGACCGCATAGTTCTCTGTCCTATCTTTCCTATTTAGTTAGATTGGCCTCCTTTGCTAAATCCTGTTTTAAGCCTGGGTATGTTTTTTCCTCTCCTCTCACAGTCAATATTTGTGGGGGGCTGCCTATCCTTTGGGAATTTTCTCTGAGGCGAGATAGTTTTCCCTTTTCTATCTATAGGGTTAATTAGTCCTCCGGCTGTGTCGAGGTGTCTAGGATCAGTAGGTACATCCCACGGCTACTTCTAGTTGCGGTGTTAAGTTCAGGGTCCGCGGTCAGTATAGATACCACCTTCTCCAGAGTACGTCCAATGCTACTCCTGGGCCACCAGATCATAACAGTACAACTGGCCAACAATGAGTTAACTGCATCTCAGAAGAAGGGAAAGAAAGTGCTGAGCCATTTTTTTTTCTGTACTCTGTTGTGTTTTTTTTCCCTCTTTACCTCTGGGTGGTTCAGGAGTTTGGCGCTGACATGGATGTTCAGGGATTTGCTTCTCGTGTGGATCAACTTGCTGCTAGAGTGCAGGGTATTTCTGATTATATCGTTCAGACTCCAGCTTTAGAGCCTAGAATTCCAACTCCTGATCTGTTTTTTGGGGACAGGTCTAAATTTCTGAGCTTTAAAAATAACTGTAAACTGTTTTTTGCTCTGAAGCCCCGTTCCTCTGGTGATCCCATCCAGCAGGTTAAAATTGTCATATCTCTGTTGCGTGGCGACCCCCAGGATTGGGCATTTGCCCTGGAACCTGGGAATCCGGCGTTGCTTAATGTAGACGCCTTTTTTCTGGCGCTTGGGTTATTGTATGATGAACCTAACTCTGTAGAGCATGCTGAGAAAACCTTGTTGGCCCTGTGTCAGGGTCAAGAAGTGGCAGAATCATATTGTACGAAATTTAGAAAATGGTCTGTCTTGACTAAATGGAATGAGGATGCTTTGGCGGCAATTTTTAGAAAGGGTCTTTCTGAATTCGTTAAAGATGTTATGGTGGGGTTCCCCACGCCTGCTGGTTTGAGTGATTCTATGTCTCTGGCCATTCAAATTGATCGGTGCTTGCGTGAGCGCAGAGTTGTGCACACTATGGCGTTGTCTTCCGAGCGGAGTCCTGAGCCTATGCAATGTGATAGGATTGTGTCTACAGCTGAACGACAAGGATTCAGACGTCAGAATGGGTTGTGTTTTTACTGCGGCGATTCTGCTCATGTTATTTCTGAGTGCCCTACGCATGTCAAGAGAATCGCTAGTTCTGTGACCATCAGTACTGTACAACCTAAATTTCTGTTATCTGTGACCCTGATCTGCTCATTATCGTCATTTTCTGTCATGGCATTTGTGGATTCAGGTGCTGCTTTAAATTTAATGGACTTAGAATTTGCCAGACGTTGTGGGTTTCCCTTACAGCCTTTGCAGAGTCCTATCCCTTTGAGGGGCATTGATGCTACACCATTGGCTAAAAATAAACCTCAGTTTTGGACACAGTTAACCATGTGCATGGTGCCAGCCCATCAGGAAGATTCTCGTTTTCTGGTGTTGCATAATCTGCATGATGTTATTGTGCTGGGGTTTCCATGGTTACAGGTGCATAATCCGGTGTTGGATTGGAAATCTATGTCTGTGACTAGTTGGGGTTGTCAGGGGGTTCATGATGACGTTTCTTTGATGTCAATTTCCTCCTCCCCCTCTTCTGAAGTTCCTGAGTTTTTGTCAGATTTCCAGGATGTCTTTGATGAGCCCAAGTCCAGTTCCCTTCCACCGCATAGGGACTGTGATTGTGCTATTGACTTGATTCCAGGCTGTAAGTTCCCTAAGGGTCGACTTTTCAACCTTTCTGTGCCAGAACATGCCGCCATGTGGAGTTCTGTTAAGGAGTCTTTGGAGAAGGGGCATATTCGGCCATCTTCTTCTCCATTGGGAGCAGGTTTCTTTTTTGTTGCCAAGAAGGATGGCTCTTTGAGACCCTGTATTGATTATCGCCTCTTGAATAAGATCACGGTCAAATTCCAATACCCTTTGCCTTTGCTCTCTGATTTGTTTGCCAGGATTAAGGGTGCTAGTTTGTTTACTAAGATTGATCTTCGAGGGGCATATAATCTTGTTCGTATTAAGCAGGGCGACGAATGGAAAACTGCGTTCAATGCGCCCGAGGGCCATTTTGAATATCTTGTGATGCCATTCGGACTCTCTGATGCTCCATCTGTGTTTCAGTCCTTCATGCATGACATATTTCTGAATTATCTGGATAAATTCATGATTGTGTATTTGGATGATATTTTGATTTTTTCGGATGATTGGGAGTCTCATGTGAAACAAGTCAGGATGGTTTTTCAGATCCTTCATGATAATGCCTTGTTTGTGAAGGGGTCTAAGTGCCTCTTTGGAGTACAGAAGGTTTCTTTTTTGGGCTTCATTTTTTCTGCCTCATCTATAGAAATGGATCCGGTTAAGGTTCAGGCCATTCATGATTGGATCCAGCCCACATCCGTGAAGAGCCTTCAGAAATTTTTGGGCTTTGCTAATTTTTATCGCCGTTTCATTGCCAACTTCTCCAGTGTGGTTAAACCCCTGACTGATTTGACGAAGAAAGGCGCTGATGTGACGAATTGGTCCTCTGTTGTGAATTCTGTTTGTGGGCTCTCCCGGTGGTGTTTTATGGTATTGCCACTTATTTGCCTTCTTCTATCCTTGATCACCTGTTGACACCCATTAGGGGAGTTTCCTATTTAAGGCTGCTTGGCTGCTGGTCCCATGCCGGCCAACAATGTATCAGTAGCATTCTGTTGCATTCTCCTGCCTCAAGATCCTGTTCAGCTAAGTTGAATTTTGTTTCTAGTTTATGCTATTTTTGTCCAGCTATTTGCAATGTGACTCTCTGTAGCTGGAAGCTCTCGTGGACTGAAATTGCCACTCCAGTGGCATGAGTTGTCACTGGAGTTTTAAAGTAATTTCAGGATGGTGTTTTTGAGTAGTGTTTTGAAGTTGACCGTGAAGTGACTCTTTCCTGTACTTCTGCTATCTAGTAAGCGGACCTCACTGTGCTAAATCTGCTGTTCATCCTACGTATGTCTTTTCCTCTTGACTCACCGTCAATATCTGTGGGGGACTGCTATCTCCTTTTGGGGTTCATCTCTGGAGGTAAGGCAGGCCTGTATATTCCTCTGATAGGGGTAGTTAGATCTCCGGCTGGCGCGTGGTGTCTAGGGCATCGTAGGAAACACTCCCCGGCTACTTCCAGTGTCGTGTCAGGTTCAGGTCACGGTCACTTTAGTTCCCATCACCCGAGAGCTAGTCGGTTGTTATTTTGATTTCCCTGCCATTGGGAAAATCATAACAGTTTGGCCGGCCGCATGTGTTAAAACTATGCACTAAAGCAGGAAAGGATATAAAAGGTTTTTTTTTTCCTTCTGTGTTTGAAAAGTGCACCTTAGTGCTTATTTGTACTCCTTGCTTAAACTGCAGTCTTCAGCCTTTTTTTTTTTCTCTCCTCTCCTCTTAATCTCTGAATGGCTTTGGTTACACCTGTTTGAATCATGGATCCACAGAGTTTGGTTGCAGGTCTGAATAACCTGGCTTCAAAGGTCCAGAACTTACAAGATTTTGTTATACGTGCTCCAATGTCTGAACCTAAGATCCCTATGCCTGAATTTTTTACCGGAGACAGATCCCGTTTTTTGAATTTCAGAGAGAATTGTAAATTGTTTTTGTCTCTGAAATCTCACTCTGCTGGTGATCCTGCGCAACAGGTTAAAATTGTTATTTCTCTATTGCGGGGTGACCCACAAAGTTGGGCATTTGCATTGTCGCCAGGGGATCCTGCGTTATTAAATGTAGATGCGTTTTTTCTGGCTTTGGGGTTGCTTTATGAAGAACCTAATTTAGAGATTTTGGCTGAGAAAGCCTTGATAGCTCTTTCCCAGGGGCAAAATGAAGCTGAGATATACTGCCAGAAATTTCGTAAATGGTCGGTGCTTACTAAATGGAATGAGTGCGCTCTAGCAGCTAATTTCAGAGAAGGTCTCTCTGATGCCATGAAGGATGTCATGGTGGGGTTCCCTGTGCCTACAGGTCTGAATGATGCCATGAAATTGGCTATCCAGATTGATCGGCGTTTACGGGAGCGCAAATCTGTGCACCATATGGCGGTATCTTCTGAGCAAAAATCTGTGCACCATATGGCGGTATCTTTTGAGCAAAAACCTGTGCACCATATGGCGGTATCTTCTGAGCAAAAATCTGTGCACCATATGGCGGTATCTTCTGAGCAAAAACCTGTGCATCATTTGGTTGTGACCTCTGAAAAGGCACCAGAGCATATGCAATGCGATAGTGTATTGTCTAGAGGCGAACGACAGAATTACAGGCGCAAAAATGGGTTGTGCTTCTATTGTGGAGATCCAGCTCATGTTATATCAGCATGCTCTAAACGCATAAAGAAGGTTGATAAAAAGGTTGATAAATCTTTTTCTATGGGTACCTTGCAGTCTAAATTTCTTTTGTCCGTGACATTGATTTGTACTTTGTCATCTGTTACTGTGGATGCTTATGTGGATTCTGGCGCCGCTCTGAGTCTCATGGATTGGTCCTTTGCCAAGCGTTGTGGGTTTGATTTAGAGCCTCTGGAGGTTTCTATTCCCTTAAAGGGTATTGATTCTACACCTTTGGCTAGCAATAAACCACAATATTGGACACAAGTGACTATGCATCTTTCCCCAGACCATCAGGAGATTATTCGTTTCCTTGTGTTATATAATCTACATGACGTATTAGTACTTGGATTACCATGGTTACAGATTCATAATCCAGTCTTGGACTGGAGATCAATGTCTGTGCTGAGCTGGGGATGTCGGGGGATTCATGGGGATGCACTTATGGTTCCCATTTCTTCATCTACTCCCTCTGAGATCCCAGCATTTCTGTCAGATTTTTATGATGTCTTTCAGGAGCCTAAAACTGATTCTCTCCCCCCTCACAGAGAGTGTGACTGCGCTATTGAGTTGATTCCCGGGAGTAAATTTCCTAAGGGTCGCTTGTTTAATTTGTCTGTACCTGAACATACTGCTATGCGGGAGTATATCAGAGAATCTTTGGAAAAGGGTCATATTCGCCCCTCTTTGTCTCCATTGGGGGCAGGGTTTTTCTTTGTGGGTAAAAAGGATGGTTCATTGAGACCTTGTATCGACTATCGACTTCTGAATAAGATTACAGTTAAATACCAGTACCCGTTACCTTTACTGACTGATCTTTTTGCTCGCATAAAGGGGGCAAAGTGGTTCACTAAGATCGATCTACGTGGTGCGTATAATTTGGTGCGGATTAAGCAGGGGGATGAGTGGAAGACCGCATTTAATACGCCTGAAGGCCATTTTGAGTATTTGGTAATGCCTTTCGGTCTCGCGAATGCCCCTTACGTTTTTCAGTCCTTTATGCACGATATTTTCCGTGAATATCTGGATAAATTTATGATTGTGTATTTGGATGATATTTTGATTTTTTCGGAGGACTGGGAATCTCATGTTCTACAGGTCAGGAGAGTTTTTCAGGTTTTACGAGCTAATTCTCTATTTGTGAAGGGCTCAAAGTGTATTTTTGGGGTTCAGAGAATTTCCTTTCTGGGATATATTTTTTCCCCTTCATCTATGGAGATGGACCCTGTTAAGGTTCAGGCTATTTGTGATTGGATACAACCTACTTCTCTAAAGAGTCTTCAGAAATTCTTGGGATTTGCTAATTTCTATCGCCGATTCATAGCGGGTTTTTCTGCCATTGCTAAACCTTTGACTGATTTGACCAAGAAGGGTGCTGATGTTGCTAATTGGTCCTCTGCGGCTGTGGAGGCCTTTCGGGAGCTTAAGCGCCGCTTTTCTTCCGCTCCTGTGTTGCGCCAGCCTGATGTTTCGCTCCCGTTCCAGGTTGAAGTAGATGCTTCCGAGATCGGAGCAGGTGCAGTTTTGTCGCAGAAAGGTCCTGACTGCTCAGTGATGAGACCATGTGCATTTTTCTCTCGAAAGTTTTCGCCCGCTGAGCGGAATTATGATGTTGGAAATCGGGAGCTCTTGGCCATTAAGTGGGCATTTGAGGAGTGGCGTCATTGGCTTGAGGGTGCTAGACACCAGGTGGTGGTCTTGACTGACCACAAAAATCTAATTTATCTTGAGTCAGCCAGGCGTCTGAATCCTAGACAGGCGCGCTGGTCGTTGTTTTTCTCTCGATTTAACTTTGTGGTCTCATATCTGCCTGGGTCTAAGAATGTGAGGGCGGATGCCCTCTCTAGGAGTTTTGAGCCTGATTCGCCTGGTGATTCCGAACCTACTGGCATCCTGAAGGATGGGGTGATATTGTCAGCTGTCTCCCCAGACCTGCGGCGCTCTTTGCAGGAGTTTCAGGTGGATAGGCCTGATCGCTGTCCGCCTGGTAGACTGTTTGTCCCTGATGACTGGACCAGTAGAGTTATTTCGGAGGTTCACTCTTCCGCGTTGGCAGGTCATCCTGGAATTTTTGGCACCAGGGATCTGTTGTCTAGGTCCTTCTGGTGGCCTTCCTTGTCTCGAGATGTACGTATTTTTGTGCAGTCTTGTGATGTTTGTGCTCGGGCTAAGCCCTGCTGTTCCCGGGCCAGCGGGTTGTTGTTGCCCTTGCCTATTCCTAAGAGGCCTTGGACGCACATCTCTATGGACTTTATTTCTGACCTTCCTGTTTCTCGTAGGATGTCCGTCATCTGGGTGGTGTGTGACAGTTTTTCCAAGATGGTTCACTTGGTACCGTTGCCCAAATTGCCCTCCTCCTCTGAGCTGGTCCCTCTATTTTTTCAGAATGTTGTGCGTTTGCATGGTATTCCTGAGAATATAGTGTCTGACAGGGGTACTCAGTTTGTGTCTAGATTTTGGCGGGCGTTCTGTGCCAGGATGGGCATCGACTTGTCTTTTTCGTCTGCATTCCATCCTCAGACTAATGGCCAGACTGAGCGTACTAATCAGACCTTGGAGACTTACTTGAGGTGTTTTGTGTCCGCTGATCAGGACGATTGGCTTGATTTTTTGCCATTGGCAGAGTTTGCCCTTAACAATCGGGCCAGTTCTGCCACTTTGGTTTCTCCATTTTTTTGTAATTCAGGGTTTCACCCTCGCTTTTCGTCCGGTCAATTGGAGTCTTCGGATTGTCCTGGAGTAGATGCTGTGGTTGATAGAATGCATCAGATTTGGGGACAGGTTGTGGACAATCTGAAGTTGTCCCAGGAGAAGACTCAACAGTTCACTAATCGTCATCGGCGTGTCGGTCCTCGTCTTTGTGTTGGGGACCTGGTTTGGTTGTCTTCTCGATTTGTTCCTATGAAGGTCTCGTCTCCTAAGTTTAAGCCTCGGTTTATCGGCCCTTATAGGATTCTGGAGGTTCTCAATCCTGTGTCCTTTCGTTTGGACCTCCCAGCATCTTTTACTATTCATAATGTTTTTCATCGGTCATTATTGCGGAGGTATGAGGTGCCGGTTGTTCCGTCTGCTGATCCTCCTGCTCCTGTGCTGGTTGAGGGTGAGTTGGAGTATGTGGTGGAAAAGATCTTGGACTCCCGGGTTTCCAGACGGAAACTTCAGTATCTGGTTAAGTGGAAAGGCTATGGTCAGGAGGATAATTCTTGGGTGACAGCATCTGATGTTCATGCTCCTGATTTGGTTCGTGCATTCCATAGTGCTCATCCAGATCGCCCTGGTGGTTCTGGTGAGGGTTCGGTGCCCCCTCCTTAAGGGGGGGGTACTGTTGTGAATTCTGTTTGTGGGCTCTCCCGGTGGTGTTTTATGGTATTGCCACTTATTTGCCTTCTTCTATCCTTGATCACCTGTTGACACCCATTAGGGGAGTTTCCTATTTAAGGCTGCTTGGCTGCTGGTCCCATGCCGGCCAACAATGTATCAGTAGCATTCTGTTGCATTCTCCTGCCTCAAGATCCTGTTCAGCTAAGTTGAATTTTGTTTCTAGTTTATGCTATTTTTGTCCAGCTATTTGCAATGTGACTCTCTGTAGCTGGAAGCTCTCGTGGACTGAAATTGCCACTCCAGTGGCATGAGTTGTCACTGGAGTTTTAAAGTAATTTCAGGATGGTGTTTTTGAGTAGTGTTTTGAAGTTGACCGTGAAGTGACTCTTTCCTGTACTTCTGCTATCTAGTAAGCGGACCTCACTGTGCTAAATCTGCTGTTCATCCTACGTATATCTTTTCCTCTTGACTCACCGTCAATATCTGTGGGGGACTGCTATCTCCTTTTGGGGTTCATCTCTGGAGGTAAGGCAGGCCTGTATATTCCTCTGATAGGGGTAGTTAGATCTCCGGCTGGCGCGTGGTGTCTAGGGCATCGTAGGAAACACTCCCCGGCTACTTCCAGTGTCATGTCAGGTTCAGGTCACGGTCACTTTAGTTCCCATCACCCGAGAGCTAGTCCGTTGTTATTTTGATTTCCCTGCCATTGGGAAAATCATAACAGTCCTCTGCGGCCGTTTCTGCCTTTCAGGAACTTAAACGCCGATTTACTTCAGCCCCTGTGTTGCGTCAGCCGGATGTTTCTCTTCCTTTTCAGGTTGAGGTTGACGCTTCTGAGAGTGGGGCAGGGGCTGTTTTGTCTCAGAGGAATTCTGATGGTTCCTTGATGAAACCGTGTGCCTTCTTCTCTCGAAAATTTTCGCCTGCGGAACGCAATTATGATGTCGGTAATCGTGAGTTTTTGGCTATGAAGTGGGCTTTTGAGGAGTGGTGACATTGGCTTGAGGGGGCTAAATATCGTATCGTGGTCTTGACCGATCATAAGAATCTGATTTACCTCAAGTCTGCCAAACGGCTGAATCCTAGACAGGCCCGATGGTCCCTGTTTTTCTCCCATTTTGATTTTGTTGTCTCGTATCTTCCGGGTTCTAAGAATGTTAAGGCTGATGCCCTCTCTAGGAATTTTTTGCCTGATTCCCCTGGGGTCCTTGAGTCGGTCGGCATTCTGAAGGAGGGGGTGATTCTTTCTGCCATCTCCCCTGATTTACGACGGGTTCTTCAGGAATTTCAGGCTGATAAACCTGACCGCTGTCCAGTGGGGAAACTGTTTGTTCCTGATAGATGGACTAGCAAAGTGATTTCTGAGGTTCACTGTTCTGTGTTGGCTGGCCATCCTGAAATTTTTGGTACCAGAGATTTGGTTAGTAGGTCATTTTGGTGGCCTTCTTTGTCACGGGATGTGTGCTCCTTTGTGCAGTCCTGTGGGACGTGTGCGCGGGCCAAACCTTGCTGCTCACGCGCCAGTGGGTTGCTTTTGCCTTTGCCGGTCCCTGAGAGGCCTTGGACGCATATTTCTATGGATTTTATTTCAGATCTTCCGGTTTCCCAGAGGATGTCGGTTATCTGGGTGGTTTGTGACCATTTTTCTAAGATGGTTCATTTGGTACCTTTGCCTAAATTACCTTCCTCTTCTGAGTTGGTTCCGTTGTTTTTTCAGCATGTGGTTCGTTTGCATGGCATTCCGGAGAATGTTGTGTCCGATAGAGGTTCCCAGTTTGTTTCCAGGTTTTGGCGGGCCTTTTGTGCTAGGCTGGGCATTGATTTGTCTTTTTCTTCCGCATTTCATCCTCAGACAAATGGCCAGACCGAGCGAACTAACCAGACTTTGGAAACTTATTTGAGATGCTTTGTGTCTGCCGATCAGGATGATTGGGTGGCTTTCTTGCCATTGGCCGAGTTTTCCCTTAATAATCGGGCTAGTTCTGCTACCTTGGTTTCACCTTTTTTTTGTAATTCTGGGTTTCATCCTCGTTTTTCTTTGGGGCAGGTTGAGCCTTCTGATTGTCCTGGGGTGGACTCTGTGGTTTACAGGTTGCAGCAAATTTGGGCTCATGTTGTGGACAATTTGGTCTTGTCTCAGGAGTAGGCTCAGCATTTTGCTAACCGTCGGCGGCGTGTGGGTTCCCGGCTTCGGGTTGGGGATTTGGTCTGGTTGTCTTCCCGTCATGTTCCTATGAAGGTTTCTTCCCTTAAGTTCAAGCCTCGGTTTATTGGTCCTTATAGGATTTCTGAGATTATCAATCCAGTGTCTTTTCGTTTGGCCCTTCCAGCCTCTTTTTCCATCCACAATGTTTTTCATAGATCTTTGTTGTGGAAATATGTGGTACCCGTCGTTCTCTCTGTTGATCCTCCTGCCCCGGTGTTGATTGATGGGGAGTTGGAGTATGTTGTTGAGAAGATCTTGGATTCTCGTTTTTCAAGGCGGAGGCTTCAGTATCTTGTCAAGTGGAAGGGTTATGGCCAGGAGGATAATTCTTGGGTTGTTGCCTCTGATGTTCATGCTGACGATTTGGTACGTGCCTTCCATTTGGCTCGTCCTGATCGGCCTGGGGGCTCTGGTGAGGGTTCGGTGACCCCTCCTCAAGGGGGGGTACTGTTGTGAATTCTGTTCTTGGGCTCCCTCCGGTGGTTATAAGTGGTAGCGCTGCTGTCTGTCCTTCACAGCAGTTATCAGGTGTGTCCACTCTGGACTGGGCTATTTAGTCTGGCCTCACCCTTCAGTCAGTGCCAGTTGTCCATTGTATTCTGGAGGATTCACTTCCCTTCATGGTTTCTCCTGCTTCCTGGTCTTTTCACCAAGATAAGTTCTGCTTGTTTTTCAGCCCACATGTTGTGGGCCTCATTGTTCAGTGCAATTCTTGTTTTTTCTTGTCCAGCTTAATCTGTGTAAGGATTTATGCAGTCAAGCTGGAATCTCTGGAGAGGCAGATATACCCTCCATATGTTTAGTTAGATGTGGAGTCTTTTGTATTTTCTGTGGTGGATATTTGCTAGTATTTTAATACTGACCGCATAGTTCTCTTTCCTATCTTTCCTATTTAGCTAGATTGGCCTCCTTTGCTAAATCCTGTTTTCAGCCTGTGTATGTTTTTTCCTCTCCTCTCACAGTCAATATTTGTGGGGGGCTGCCTATCCATTGGGAATTTTCTCTGAGGCGAGATAGTTTTCCCTTTTCTATCTATAGGGTTAATTAGTCCTCCGGCTGTGTTGAGGTGTCTAGGATCAGTAGGTACGTCCCACGGCTACTTCTAGTTGCGGTGTTAAGTTCAGGGTCTGCGGTCAGTATAGATACCACCTTCTCCAGAGTATGTCCAATGCTACTCCTGGGCCACCAGATCATAGCAGAGACTGCACCACAACTCAGGCCCAGTGTATAACACAACACAATGTAAGTGGCAGAACGTGGCTGGCTGATATACGACAAACTAACAGAACTGACGTATATCCACTTTGTGACAATTTGAAACACCATTTTTGGGGGGAAGACTGCACTGCAAATCTGGCCCAGTGTATAACACAACACAATGTAAGGGGCAGAACATGGCTGGCTGATATACACCATACTAACAGAACTGATGTATATCCACTTTGTGACAATTTAAATCTCCCTTTTTTTGGGGGTAGACTGCACCGCAACTCAGGCCCAGTATATATCGCAACACAATGTAAATGGCAGAACGTGGCTAGCTGATATATGACAAACTAACAGAACTGACGTATATCCACTTTGTGACAATTTGAATCTCCCTTTTTTGGGGGGGAGACAGCACCACAACTCAGGCCCAGTGTGTAACACAACACAATGTAAGTGGCAGAACGTGGCTGGCTGATATACGACAAACTAACAGAACTGACATATATCCACTTTTTTGACAATTTGAAACACCCTTTTTGGGGGAGAGACTGCACCGCAACTCAGGCCCAGTGTATAACACAACACAATGTAAGTGGCAGAACGTGGCTGGCTGATATACGACAAACTAACAGAACTGACGTATATCCACTTTGTGACAATTTGAAACACCCTTTTTTTGGGGGGAGACTGCACTGCAACTCTGGCCCAGTGTATAACACAACACAATGTAAGTGGCAGAAAGTGGCTGGCTGATGTACGACAAACTAACAGAACCGATGTGTATCCACTTTGTGACAATTTGAAACACCCTTTTTTTGGGGGGAGGCTGCACCGCAACTCAGGCCCAGTGTATAACACAACACAATGTAAGACGCAGAACGTGGCTGGCTGATATACGACAAACTAACAGAACTGACGAATATCCACTTTGTGACAATTTGAAACAGCCTTGTTTGGGGGGAGACTGCACCGCAACTCAGGCCCAGTGTGTAACACAACACATTGTAAGTGGCAGAATGTGGCTGGCTGATATACGACAAACTAACAGAACTGACGTATATCCACCTTTTTGACAATTTGAAACACCCTTTTTGGGGGAGAGACTGCACCGCAACTCAGGCCCAGTGTATAACACAACACAATGTAAGTGGCAGAAAGTGGCTGGCTGATATACAACAAACTAGCAGAACTGATGTGTATCCACTTTGTGACAATTTGAAACACCCTTTTTTTGGGGGGAGGCTGCACCGCAACTCAGGCCCAGTGTATAACACAACACAATGTAAGAGGCAGAACGTGGCTGGCTGATATACGACAAACTAACAGAACTGACGTATATCCACTTTGTGACAATTTGAATGTCCCTTTTTGGGGGGTAGACTACACTGCAACTCAGGAACAGTGTATAACACAACACAATGTAAGTGGCAGAATGTAGCTGGCTGATAAACGACAAACTAACAGAATTGACATACTGTATATATACACTTTGTGACAATTTGAAACACCCGTTTTTTGAGGGGAGACTGCAGCGCAAATCAGGCCCAGTGTATAACACAACACAATGTAAGTGGCAGAAAGTGGCTGGGTGATATACGACAAACTAACAGAACTGATGTATATCCACTTTGTGACAATTTGAAACACCCTTGTTTTGAGGGGAGGCTGCACCGCAAATCAGGACCTGTGTATAACACAACACAATGTAAGTGGCAGAACGTGGCTGGCTGATATACAACAAACTAACAGAACTGATGTATATCCACTTTGTGACAATTTGAAACACCCTTTTTTGGGGGGGAGACTGCACCGCAACTCAGGACCAGTGTATAACACAACACAATGTAAGTGGCAGAACGTGGCTGGCTGATATACGACAAATTAACAGAACTGATGCATATCCACTTTGTGACAATTTGAAACACCCTTTTTTGGGGGGGAGGCTGCACCGCAACTCAGGCCCAGTGTATAACACAACACAATGTAAGTGGCAGAACGTGGCTGGCTGATATACGACAAACTAACAGAACTGACGTATATCCACATTGTGACAATTTGAAACACCATTTTTTTGGGGGGGAGACTGCGCCGCAACTCAGGCCGAGTGTGTAACACAACACAATGTACGTGGCAGAATGTGGCTGGCTGATATACAACAAACTAACAGAACTGACGTATATCCACTTTTTGACAATTTGAAACACCCTTTTTTGGGAGGGAGACTGCACCGCAACTCAGGCCCAGTGTATAACACAACACAATGTAGGTGGCAGAACGTAGCTGGCTGATATACGACAAACTAACAGAACTGACGTATATCCACTTTGTGACAATTTGAAACACCCCTTTTTTGAGGGGAGACTGCAGCGCAACTCAGACCCAGTGTATAACACAACACAATGTAAGTGGCAGAATGTGGCTGGCTGATATACGACAAACTAACAGAATTGACGTATATATACACTTTGTGAAAATTTGAAACACCCGTTTTTTGAGGGGAGACTGCAGCGCAACTCAGGCCCAGTGTATAACACAACACAATGTAAGTGGCAGAACGTGGCTGGCTGATATACGAAAAACTAACAGAACTGACGTATATCCACTTTGTGACAATTTGAAACACCCTTTTTTTGGGGGGAGACAGCACCACAACTCAGGCCCAGTGTGTAACACAACACAATGTAAGTGGCAGAACGTGGCTTGCTGATATACGACAAACTAACAGAACTGACGTATATCCACTTTTTTGACAATTTGAAACACCCTTTTTGGGGGAGAGACTGCACCGCAACTCAGGCCCAGTGTATAACACAACACAATGTAAGTGGCAGAACATGGCTGGCTGATATATGACAAACTAACAGAACTGACGTATCCAATTTGTGACAATTTGAAACACCCTTTATTTGAGGGGAGACTGCACCGCAACTCAGGCCCAGTGTATAACACTGCACAATGTAAATGGCAGGACGTGGCTAGCTGATATATGACAAACTAACAGAA
This sequence comes from Ranitomeya variabilis, assembly GCF_051348905.1. NCBI lineage: Eukaryota > Metazoa > Chordata > Amphibia > Anura > Dendrobatidae > Ranitomeya > Ranitomeya variabilis. The sequence goes on from NC_135232.1 coordinate 154,043,416, forward strand.
CTGACGTATATCCATATTGTGACAATTTGAATCTCCCTTTTTTGGGGGGGTGACAGCACCACAACTCAGGCCCAGTGTGTAACACAACACAATGTAAGTGGCAGCACGTGGCTGGCTGATATATGACAAACTAACAGAACTGACATATATCCACTTTTTTGACAATTTGAAACACCCTTTTTGGGGGAGAGACTGCACCGCAACTCAGGCCCAGTGTATAACACAACACAATGTAAGTGGCAGAACGTGGCTGGCTGATATATGACAAGCTAATAGAACTGATATATATCCACTGTGTGACAATTTGAAACACCCTTTTTTGGAGGGGAGATTGCACCGCAACTCAGGCCCAGTGTATAACACAACACAATGTAAGTGGCAGAACGTGGCTGGCTGATATACGACAAACTAACAGAACTGACGTATATCCACTTTGTGACAATTTGAAACACCCTTTTTTTGGGGGGAGACTGCACTGCAACTCTGGCCCAGGGTATCACACAACACAATGTAAGTGGCAGAAAGTGGCTGGCTGATGTACGACAAACTAACAGAACTGACGTATATCCACTTTGTGACAATTTGAAACACCCTTTTTTGGGGGGGAGACTGCACCTCAACTCAGGCCCAGTGTATAACACAACACAATGTAAGTGGCAGAAAGTGGCTGGCTGATATGCGACAAACTAGCAGAACTGATGTGTATCCACTTTGTGACAATTTGAAACACCCTTTTTGGGGGGGTAGACTGCACTGCAACTCAGGAACAGTGTATAACACAACACAATGTAAGTGGCAGAACGTGGCTGGCTGATATACGACAAATTAACAGAACTGACGTATATATCCACTTTGTGACAATTTGAAACACCCTTTTTTTTGGGGGGAGACTGCATCGCAACTCAGGCCCAGTGTATAACACAACACAATGTAGGTGACAGAACGTAGCTGGCTGATATACGACAAACTAACAGAACTGACGTATATCCACTTTGTGACAATTTGAAACACCCCTTTTTTGAGGGGAGACTGCAGCGCAACTCAGGACCAGTTTATAACACAACACAATGTAAGTGGCAGAACGTGGCTGGCTGATATACGAAAAACTAACAGAACTGACGTATATCCATTTTGTGACAATTTGAAACACCCTTTTTTGGGGGGGAGACAGCACCACAACTCAGGCCCAGTGTGTAACACAACACAATGTAAGTGGCAGAACGTGGCTGGCTGATATACAACAAACTAACAGAACTGATGTATGTCCACTTTGTGACAATTTGAAACACCCTTTTTTGGGGGGGAGACTGCACCGCAACTCAGGCCCAGTGTATAACACAACACAATGTAGGTGGCAGAATGTAGCTGGCTGATATACGACAAACTAACAGAACTGACGTATATCCACTTTGTGACAATTTGAATCTTCATTTTTTGGGGGGTAGGCTGCACCGCAACTCAGGCCCAGTGTATAACACAACACAATGTAAGTGGCAGAATGTGGCTGGCTGATATACGACAAACTAACAGAATTGACCTATATATACACTTTGTGACAATTTGGACCACCCCTTTTTTGAGGGGAGACTGCAGCGCAACTCAGGCCCAGTGTATAACACAACACAATGTAAGTGACAGAACGCGGCTGGCTGATATACGAAAAACTAACATAACTGACGGATATCCACTTTGTGACAATTTGAAACACCCTTTTATGGGGGGGAGACTGCACCGCAACTCAGGCCCAGTGTATAACACAACAAAATGTAAGTGGCAGAAAGTGGCTGGCTGATATACGACAAACTAACAGAACTGATGTATATCCACTTTGTGACAATTTGAAACACCCTTTTTTTTGGGGGGAGGCTGCACCGCAACTCAGGCCCAGTGTATAACACAACTCAATGTAAGTGGCAGAATGAGGCTGGCTGATATACGACAAACTAACAGAATTGACGTATATCCACTTTGTGACAATTTGAAACACCCTTTTTTTGGGGGGAGACTGCAGCGCAACTCAGGCCCAGTGTGTAACACAACACAATGTAAGAGGCAGAACGTGGCTGGCTGATATACGACAAACTAACAGAACTGACGGATATCCACTTTGTGACAATTTGAAACACCCTTTTTTTGGGGGGAGGCTGCACCGCAACTCATGCCCAGTGTATAACACAACACAATGTAAGAGGCAGAACGTGGCTGGCTGATATACGACAAACTAACAGAACTGACATATATCCACTTTGTGACAATTTGAAACACCCTTTTTTTGGGGGGAGACTGCAGCGCAACTCAGGCCCAGTGTGTAACACAACACAATGTAAGTGGCAGAATGTGGCTGGCTGATATACAACAAACTAACAGAACTGACGCATATCCACTTTGTGACAATTTGAATCTCCATTTTTTGGGGGGTAAACTGCACAGCAACTCAGGCCCAGTGTATAACACAACACAATGTAAGTGGCTAAATGTGGCTGGCTGATATACAACAAACTAACAGAACTGATGTATATCCACTTTGTGACAATTTGAAACACCTTTTTTTTTGTGGGAAGACTGCACCGCAACTCAGGCCCAGTGTATAATACAACACAATGTAGGTAGCAGAACGTAGCTGGCTGATATACGACAAACTAACAGAACTGACGTATATACACTTTGTGACAATTTGAATCTTCATTCTTTGAGGAGTAGGCTGCACCGCAACTCAGGCCCAGTGTATAACACAACACAATGTAAGTGGCAGAATGTGGCTGGCTGATAAACGACAAACTAACAGAACTGACATGTATCCACTTTGTGACAATTTGAAACACCCTTTTTTTTGGGGGGAGGCTGCACCGCAACTCATGCCCAGTGTATAACACAACACAATGTAAGAGGCAGAACGTGACTGGCTGATATACGACAAACTAACAGAACTGACGTATATCCACTTTGTGACAATTTGAAACACCCTTTTTTTGGGGGGAGACTGCAGCGCAACTCAGGCCCAGTGTGTAACACAACACAATGTAAGTGGCAGAATGTGGCTGGCTGATATACAACAAACTAACAGAACTGATGTATATCCACTTTGTGACAATTTGAAACACCTTTTTTTTGGGGGGAAGACTGCAGCGCAACTCAGGCCCAGTGTGTAACACAACACAATGTAAGTGGCAGAATGTGGCTGGCTGATATACGACAAACTAACAGAACTGACGCATATCCACTTTGTGACAATTTGAATCTCCATTTTTTGGGGGGTAAACTGCACAGCAACTCAGGCCCAGTGTATAACACAACACAATGTAAGTGGCAGATTGTGGCTGGCTGATATACGACAAACTAACAGAATTGACCTATATATACACTTTGTGACAATTTGAAACACCCTTTTTTTGAGGGGAGACTGCACCGCAACTCAGGCCCAGTGTATAACACAACATAATGTAAGTGGCAGAACGTGGCTGGCTGATATACGACAAACGAACAGAACTGACGTATATCCACTTTGTGACAATTTGAATCTCCCTTTTTTGGGGGGTAGACTGCACCGCAACTCAGGCCCAGTGTATAACACAACACAATGTAAGTGGCAGAACGTGGCAGGCTGATATATGACAAACTAACAGAACTGCAAATAGCTTGAAAATTTATTGGGTAGTACCAACAAAACTTTTCGGTCTAGTGCGACCTTCTTCAGTTACTACAGTGTGTGAGAAAATAAATTAAAGATGGATGAACAAAATTAAATACAAACATAGGCAAACTACCTAAAACAGAAAAAAAAAACAAAGTATATACAACATACGGGATAGGTCATATCTTAGTTTAGATAATTAGAAAAAACATGGATGCTACACATTAATCCTATACCCAACTTCAAAAGTATTATAGTGGAGACAAGAGGAAAAAGATGCGCTAGCGTACCGTATTTAAGGAAAATTGCGTGTTGCTTAGTGAGCGGAGACAAGTAGGTCTGTTTGGAATCACTGAGAATACAAAGGGTGCACATGGGTATTTATAAAAAGATAGGAGGAATGCCGTATGTGCCCCAACTGGATGAGTGTTACCTGAGGTGTAAGTGCCCTGCTCCTGGGATGGGCTGAGAGCTGTGGGGAGAGGAAGTATCCTTATGAAAACTGGTAATCATGCTGTGTAGCCAGCTAGTCTCACGGCGCAGCTTAAAGTTGACTAATGCTGTGAATGGGTGGCGGTGATGGAATTACCTGGATGTATCCGGAGCTTGACGCGGTGTCCACCACTAGTCAGCTCATATGCCGGAGTGAAGAGACTCTGAGAACGCGCCCATTATGTGAGCGCCGAGAGCTGACCGGAAGTGACGCACTGGACGTGCGTCACCAGGATACCGTGATTGGCATGTGTGAATTGTCCAGTGGGGAGATAGGAGATAGTGATGGGAGGCAGGTCCAAGGAGCTGTGCAGAGCGAGGATGTGATTCTAGTGAAAAAGTCCCCTATGCTGCGCATTGTGAGCTTCATAGCGCTTAGGGTGGTATGACGGTTGTGACCATTCTTGTGACATCCGATGTAATGGGAAGCAAGGAAATAGTTGTGAAGCCTCAATATAGGTGGCTCTAGAGAAACAGACAAAAGTATTAGTATATTCCAACTTGGTAACAGAACGTATATGCATTGGGCATGATAACAGAACAAACAGAATTCGTCATAGGTAAATACAGTGAATCCACATGACAGTTTGCAAGGGACAACAGGTCAATCCATAACTATGGTCAAATGTATACAGAATGAGAAGAACGCAGTATATCACATGATATAAGCCTGTTCATATGAAGGATAAAAGGTCATAATCCCTGTTCAATCCCTTGGGGTGTAGGGTGTCCAGGGTGTGAATCCAATACACCTCCCGGCATTTAAGGGAGGTTAATCTGTCTCCCCCTCGACTGGGAGATGGTATCTGTTCTATAACCTGGAACTTCATCTGGGATATATTGTGTCCCTTGGATATGAAGTGCCACATCTAATTGTAGATTTATGTTTTGAAATCCGGTCCCGAATGGACCGGGTGGTTTCCCCCACATATATCATGCCACAGGGGCACTTTATGAGATAGACTACATACGTGGAGTCACAGGTAAAATAGTTCTTAATTGGGAAACTTTTACCAGAGCGTGGATGGTGAAAGGAGCTACCCTTCAGAACGTTGCTGCACTGAGTACAGTGTAGACACGGGAAAGTCCCGAACCTAGGGTTCTGTAGGAAACGTTGTTTAGGAAGATGTTTGTCTGGTCCCATGTCTGCTCTAACCAGTGAGTCCCGGAGATTCCGTGCCCTCCTAAAACAAGGGAGGAAGGGTTTCTGGAATTCCGGGATATTAGGATGGGCAGTAGCTAGTAGATGCCAATGCTGGCGGATATTTTTATGTAAGATGTACGCGAACGGATGAAAAGAGTGGATAAATGGAATACGGCTGTTTTTCTTGGGTCTGACGTCGTTTGGACTATTGGAAATATCCTGGAGGATGGAGTCTGGATAGCCTCTGGACTGGAATTTGGACTTAATCTCGGTTACCCATTGTGCCCGCAAACTGTCATCCGAAACAATGCAGGACACGCGTTGGATTTGAGATTTGGGAATGGACCGTTTCACCGCTTGGGGGTGTAAACTTTCAAAATGTAGCAAACTATTGCAGTTTATGGTTTTTTTATATGGAGATCCCTACTCAACAGGCCGTTGGGATCCTTGATCACGACTGTGTCCAGGAAATTCATCCTGGACACATGGAGGTGTATAAGTCTTTTACATCTAGTGATGCCAGAGTGGAATCAGGTGGTACATTGCTCATTGAGCGTATGATTCTAAGAAAAGCACCTGTGTCCAAAAGATAGGATCTTGTAGACTGAGTGTGAGGGGTTAGCACTTTTTCTAAAAAAATGGCAATGGGGACAATATGGAGTTAGTGGCGGCCACAATTGGTTTTCCCGGGGGATGTTCTAGATTCTTATGAATTTTGGGGAGTGTATAAAAAACGGGGGTGACTGGATGGTCGTTGGTCAGATAATCACAAGTTTTCATGTCTAGAACGCCCGCTATGGTGTATTCCCGTAGCATTGCTGAAATCCTATTTCTGATAGAATGGGTAGGATTAGAGTCTAATTTGCGATAAATGGTGGTGTTATCAAGCTGTCTGAGTACCTCTTTTAGATAATCACTCCTATCCATAATCACTATAGCCCCTCCCTTGTCCGCCGGTTTTATCATGAGGCTGGTATCTTCCCCTTGAGAAAGCAGCGTCCGAGCGCTGCGAAACGTGCGTTGGGGCACTTCCACCGGTGGGACCCTCGCCTATCTCCCTCCCTCTACTTCGGTAAGCATGGCACTCTTTCTGGATATTGCTGTGTGGCGGGACGTTGTATAAATATACAGGGCACTTGCCCTTTGATTCCCTTCCTGTATGACCGCACGGCAACTTTGCTTTATTCTGTGCTTCATGCTTCCCATCCTTTCACCACTCTGCACCGTATTGGCACTTTATTATTGTGTATCTTTTATCTGTGCCTGTTCACAGTCATCCTATTTGGTGCTTTTTTTGGGGGGGGGTTGACAGGTAGAGGGGGTCCCCCATTTCCCCTTTATATGTTGTTGTCATATCTCCAGCATTTTGTTTCTGTTTTATGTCCTTATTTTTTAATAATAAACGAATTTTGTACATTTGTACTTCTGGCTCCTTGTTTCTCCTGTCTATATATATGGTGTATTCCCGTAGCATTGCTGAAATCCTATTTCTGATAGAATGGGTAGGATTAGAGTCTAATTTGCGATAAATGGTGGTGTTATCAAGCTGTCTGAGTACCTCTTTTAGATAATCACTCCTATCCATAATCACTATAGCCCCTCCCTTGTCCGCCGGTTTTATCATGAGGCTGGTATCTGATTGTAATGATTGTAAAGCCTGGCATTCTGTTCCTGTTAAATTTGGTGGATAATGGAGGTGGCCTAGTTCAACCTCCCCCCGAAGCATCTAAAATGAATTCTGGATAAATTCAATGAATGTCTCTAGTGCATGAGAACCTTGTGGGGGTCTGAAGTGACTCTTAGGACGCAGTCCTAGGCTCTCTGCCGTAAGTAATTGGGGTGGGGTATCTATGTTCCTAGAGGTGTGCGAGGTACTGTTGTTGGGATCTGAGCAATACACTTTCAATCGCAATGACCGAAAAAACCTTTGAAGGTCCATGTCCAAGTCAAAGGTACGGTAATGATATGTGGGGCAGAAAGAAAGTCCCTTTTGGAGAACACTACATTCTGATGTTCCCAAAGTCCTGGAGGAAATGTTAACGATTAGAGACTCTGTACCTGTGATCGTGTGATCCGCGTGTGGTCTGCATCTCTTCTGGTGTCCCTGGACCCTCCGCATCCTCTTCTTCTCCCACGTTAGCCACGTTGCCATAAAAAACAGGAGGTGTTTGGAATGGAGGAGCTTCTGTCCTGTTCGGACCCCGAGGTGGAGTAATCCGTTGATGAGCGATGTCCTGTTCTTGGAGTGGAGCGATGAGAGGAATAATTGTCCTGCCATTTGTACACCCTCCTGGACTCGTAGTCCTCTGTGTCCCGAGCAATCTTCAGGCATTTACTGTTCTCTGTGTCCTTACGATGTTGATCTGTCCTGGTTTTAATTTTGGATTTCAAGGAGTTTAGTTCCTCTGGGGTACCTGTGGACGAGAGCTGTATCTCAATAGCCTTGATCTGTTCTGAGCTTAACTCGATTTCTTTATGTAAGTGTTCTATGGTGAGGGTAATTAGATCTAGAGAACACTTATTCACGATGTGTTCAAACTTCGTGCAATATTCGGGAGAATCCCGAAATAATGTGGGATGTAAGGTAGCTCTCAGGCCCCTGGGAATACGTTGTACACGTAGGTATTCGGAAAGGGTGGCACAATGCAGTTTAATATTGATGTGGTGCCTCAATTCCCGTTCAAGGTCCTGTCCCCAAGTTTCCCGGGGTGCAGTCTTTAGAAAATCACACGAATACTTTGAGTGGGATAGGATATTAGTGGTTTCCTCAGCGTTGTAGGAGAATGTATTAGAGGACATGACCAAGTGAGCGTGCTATCACGTATGGGAAAATAATGTGGTGAACAAAAACGTGAGCACTGCTACGAAGGTGCACGGGTAGGTTCCCACACCTTAGTACCATAAAGATAAATAAACCCGGCATTCAACTTCAATGCAAATAGCTTGAAAATTTATTGCGTAGTACCAACAAAATGTTTTGGTCTAGTGCGACCTTCTTCAGTTACTACAGGCAGACTTCGAAGAAAGTCTAATTTATCCTGACACACGTTTCCGTTACAAAGCCCTGTTATGGAAACGATACATAGACGACATATTCTGCATCTGAGGCGACACGTTGGAGTCCCTCTTGTCGTTTTTTGACTTTTTGAATACAGCTTGGCCGGGCATTTCCTTCACCATTTCTTACGAACTACACAGGATGAATTTCCTGGACACAGTCGTGATCAAGGATCCCAATGGCCTGTGAGTACGGATCTCCATATAAAAAACACGGACCGCAATAGTTTGCTACATTTTGAAAGTTTACACCCCCAAGCGGTGAAACGGTACATTCCCAAATCTCAAATCCAACGTGTGTCCCACATTGTTTCGGATGACAGTTTGCGGGCAGAACGGGTAACCGAGATTAAGTCCAAATTCCAGTCCAGAGGCTATCCAGACTCCATCCTCCAGGATATTTCCAATAGTCCAAACGACGTCAGACCCAAGAAAAACAACCGTATTCCGTTTATCCACTCTTTTCATCCGTTCGCGTACATCTTACATAAAAATATCCACCAGCATTGGCATCTACTAGCTACTGCCCATCCTAATATCCTGGAATTCCGGGAACCCTTCCTCCCTTGTTTTAGGAGGGCACGGAATCTCCGGGACTCACTGGTTAGAGCAGACATGGGACCAGACAAACATCTTCCTAAACAACGTTTCCTACAGAACCCTAGGTTCGGGACTTTCCCGTGTCTACACTGTACTCAGTGCAGCAACGTTCTGAAGGGTAGCTCCTTTCACCATCCACGCTCTGGTAAAAGTTTCCCAATTAAGAACTATTTTACCTGTGACTCCACGTATGTAGTCTATCTCATAAAGTGCCCCTGTGGCATGATATATGTGGGGGAAACCACCCGGTCCATTCGGGACCGGATTTCAAAACATAAATCTACAATTAGATGTGGCAATATGCTCTTACCAATCCCCCATCACTTCATATCCAAGGGACACAATATATCCCAGATGAAGTTCCAGGTTATAGAACAGATACCATCTCCCAGTCGAGGGGGAGACAGATTAACCTCCCTTAAATGCCGGGAGGTGTATTGGATTCACACCCTGGACACCCTACACCCCAAGGGATTGAACAGGGATTATGACCTTTTATCCTTCATATGAACAGGCTTATATCATGTGATATACTGCGTTCTTCTCATTCTGTATACATTTGACCATAGTTATGGATTGACCTGTTGTCCCTTGCAAACTGTCATGTGGATTCACTGTATTTACCTATGACGAATTCTGTTTGTTCTGTTATCATGCCCAATGCATATACGTACTGTTACCAAGTTGGAATATACTAATACTTTTGTCTGTTTCTCTAGAGCCACCTATATTGAGGCTTCACAACTATTTCCTTGCTTCCCATTACATCGGATGTCACAAGAATGGTCACAACCGTCATACCACCCTAAGCGCTATGAAGCTCACAATGCGCAGCATAGGGGACTTTTTCACTAGAATCACATCCTCGTTCTGCACAGCTCCTTGGACCTGCTTCCCATCACTATCTCCTATCTCCCCACTGGACAATTCACACATGCCAATCACGGTATCCTGGTGACGCACTTCCGGTGTGTCACTTCCGGTCAGCTCTCGGCGCTCACATAATGGGCACGTTCTCAGAGTCTCTTCACTCCGGCATATGCGCTGACTAGCGGCGGACACCGCGTCAAGCTCCGGATACATCCAGGTAATCACATCACCGCCACCCATTCACAGCATTAGTCAACTTTAAGCTGCGCCGTGAGACTAGCTGGCTACACAGCATGACTACCAGTTTTCATAAGGATACTTCCTCTCCCCACAGCTCTCAGCCCATCCCAGGAGCAGGGCACTTACACCTCAGGTAACACTCATCCAGTTGGGGCACATACGGCATTCCTCCTATCTTTTTATAAATACCTGTGTGCACCCTTTGTATTTTCAGTGATTCCAAACAGACCTACTTGTCTCCGCTCACTAAGCAACACACAATTTTCCTTAAATACGGTACGCTAGTGCATCTCTTTCCTCTTGTCTCCACTATAATACATTTGAAGTTGGGTATAGAATTATTGTGTGGTATCCATGTTTTTTCTAATTATCTAAACTAAGATATGACCTATCCAGTATGTTGTATATACTTTTGTTTTTTGTTTTTTCTGTTTTAGGTAGTTTACCTATGTTTGTATTTAATTTTCTTTATCCATATTTAATTTATTTTCTCACACACAGTAGTAACTGAAGAAGGTCGCACTAGACCGAAACATTTTGTTGGTACTACGCAATAGATTTTCAAGCTATTTGCATTGAAGTTGAGTGCCGGGTTTATTTATCTTTATTTTTTTGGGGGGAGACTGCACCGCAACTCAGGCCCAGTGTATAACACAACACAATGAAAGTTGCAGAACGTGGCTGGCTGATATACGAAAACTAACAAAACTGACGTGTATCCACTTTGTGACAATTTGATACACCCTTTTTTGGGGGGGAGACTGCACCGCAACTCAGGGCCAGTGTATAACACAACACAATGTAAGTGGCAGAACGTGACTGGCTGATATACGACAAACTAACAGAACTGACATATATCCACTTTGTGACAATTTGATACACCCTTTTTTGGGGGGGAGACTGCACCGTAACTCGGGGCCAGTGTAAAACACAACACAATGTAAGTGGCAGAAGGTGGCTGGCTGATATAAGTCAAACTAACAGAACTGACGTATATCCACTTTGTGACAATTTGAAACACCCTTTTATGGGGGGAAGACTGCACCGCAACTCAGGCCCAGTGTATAACACAGCACAATGTAAGTGGCAGAACGTGGCTGGCTGATATACGACAAACTAACAGAACTAACATACATCCACTTTGTGACAATTTGAAACACCCTTTTATGGGGGGAAGACTGCAGTGCAACTCAGGGCCAGTGTATAACACAACACAATGTAAGTGGCAGAACGTGGCTGGCTGATATACGACAAACTAACAGAACTGACGTATATCCACTTTCTGACAATTTGATACACCTTTTTTGGGGGAGAGACTGCACCGTAACCCAAGGCCAGTGTATAACACAACACAATGTAAGTGGCAGAACGTGGCTGGCTGATATACGTCAAACTAACAGAACTGACGTGTATCCACTTTGTGACAATTTGATACACCCTTTTTGGGGGGGAGACTGCACCGTAACTCAGGCCCAGTGTATAACACAACACAATGTAAGTGGCAGAACGTGGCTGGCTGATACACGACAAGCTAACAGAACTGACGTGTATCCACTTTGTGACAATTTGATAAACCCTTTTTTGGGGGGGAGACTGCACCGCAACTCAGGGCCAGTGTATAACACAACACAATGTAAGTGGCAGAACGTGGCTGGCTGATATACGACAAGCTAACAGAACTGATGTATATCCACTTTTTGACAATTTGAAACACCTTTTTTTGGGGGGGGAGACTGCACCGCAACTCAGGCCCAGTGTATAACACTGGCAGAACGTGGCTGGCTGATATACAACAAACTAACAGAACTAATGTATATCCACTTTGTGACAATTTGAAACACCTTTTTTGGGGGGGAGACTGCTCCGCAACTCAGGCTCAGTGTATAACACAACACAATGTAAGTGGCAGAATGTGGCTGGCTGATATACAACAAACTAACAGAACTGATGTATATCCACTTTGTGACAATTTGAATCTCCCTTTTTTTGGGGGGAGACTGCACTGCAACTCAGGCCCAGTGTATAACACAACGCAATGTAAGTGGCAGAACGTGGCTGGCTGATATATGACAAACTAACAGAACTGACGTATATCCACTTTGTGACAATTTGAAACACCATTTTTTGAGGGGAGAGACTGCACCACAACCCAGGCCCAGTGTATAACACAACACAATGTAAGTGGCAGAACGTGGCTGGCTGATATATGACAAACTAACAGAACTGACGTATATCCACTTTGTGACAATTTGAATCTCCCTTTTTTGGGGGGAGACTGCAACAAAACTCAGGCCCAGTGTATAACACAACACAATGTAAGTGGCAGAAAGTGGCTGGAAGATATCTGAAAAAATCCAAGGACTGTAGTACAATTTCAATCTCCCTACAATGATCTCAGGACAAGTATGGCAGCAACAAAAAGATCTGCTGCACACAAAAGTGTGGACAAATAAACAAGATAACTGCAGAAAGGAGCAATAGGATTTTTGCTTTTAACCCCTTAGTGACGGAGCCAAATTTTTTAAATCTGACCAGTGTCACTTTATGTGGCAATAACTCTGGAATGCTTCAACAAATCCCAGTGATTTTGAGATTGTTTTTTCATGACACATTATGCTTTATGATAATGGTAAATTTAGGTCGATATGTTTTATGTTTATTTATAAAAAATATAAAATATGAGAAAAATGTAAAAAAATTAGCAATTTTCAAACATTGAATGATTATCCCTTTAATCCAGATGGTCATACCACAGCAAAACATTAATAAATAACATTTCCCTCATGTCTGCTTTACATCCGCACCATTTGTAAAATGTTATTTTATTTTGTTAGCATTTTAGGAGGTTTAACAATGTAGCAGTAATTTTTCATTTTTTCAAGGAAATTTACAAAAGTTATTTTTTAGGGACCTATCCTTGTTTGAAGTGACTTTAGGGGTCCCATATATTGGGAAAACCCCAAAAGTTATACCATTTTAAAAACAGCACCCCCTGTTATATTGAAAACTGCAGTCAGGTAGTTCATTAACCCTTCAGGAGATTTTCAGGAATTAATGCAAAGTGGCATAACAGAAATGAAAAAGTGTATATTTACTACCTAAATGTCGCTAACTTCTGAACAGGTTACAACAGCCGTCAGACTCTAAAGGTACCTTCACCCTAAGCGACTTTGCAGCGAGAACGACAACGATCCGTGACGTTGCAGCGTCCTGGATAGCGATCTCATTGTGTTTGACATGCAGCAGCGATCTGGATCCCGCTGTGATATCGTTGGTCGGAGCTAGAAGTCCAGAACTTTATTTTGTCGCTGATCACCCGCTGTCGTCGCTGGATCGGTGTGTGTGACACCGATCCAGCGATGTGTTCACTTGTAACCAGGGTAAATATCGGGTTACTAAGCGCAGGGCCACGCTTAGTAATCCGATATTTACCCTGGTGACCATTGTGAAAGTAAAAAAAAAACACTACATACTCACCTTCTGATGTCTGTCACGTCCCCCGCCGGTGGCTTCCCTGCACTGAATGTGTCAGCGCCAGCCGGCCGTAAAGCAGAGCACAGCAGTGACATCACCGCTGCTGCCGGCGCTGACACATTCAGTCAGTGCAGGAAGCTCTGAGCAGCAGCGCGTAACCCTGTGGACGCCGGGGGACGTGACAGACATCAGAAGGTGAGTATGTAGTGGTTTTTTTTTTTTACTTTTACAATGGTAACCAGGGTAAATATCGGGTTACTAAGCGCGGCCCTGCACTTAGTAACCCGATGTTTACCCTTGTTACCCGGGTGCTGCAGGGGGACTTCGGCATCGTTGAAGACAGTTTCAACGATGCCGAAGTCGTTCCCCTGATCATTGGTTGCTGGAGAGAGCTGTCTGTGTGACAGCTCCCCAGCGACCACACAACGACTTACCAACGATCGCATCGCTGGTCGTGATCGTTGGTAAGTCGTTTAGTGTATCGTTACCTTAAGGCCGATATTTGGTCATGAATTGCCATGGCAAACATCAGGACCACAAAATCATGATCTGAGGGCACCAATTGGGATAAAGAGGAAGCCCCCACACTCTGTTTACCATTTATATGATGTAGTCACTATTGACAGCAGCATCTAAGGGGTTAAACAGAGTTGGACAGTGCAAACACTGATCGTGGCTGATACAGCAAATTGTCAGCTATAATGTACAACCAGCAGTTGCTGGATTGTCACCTGTATGGGGAGGATATTCTCTTATATCTCAGGTCAGTTAAAAGATGTATTGGCGGTTGCACAGCAGCGTGCAAACAGCAATGCAGCTATCAGGGAGCCTTATAAGGCAGCCTAATAAGCTACAGAGCTGATGCACAAAAAAATGGCCTCCACTGTCCCTGCAAAAAAAGGTGGTGTTGGACAGTGGAAATCGCTACAGCACAAGCGGTTTGGGGGTTAAACTTCCCTCCCTAACTATATCCCTTCTTCTGACGAAGCTGCAGCAATCTCTCCCTATGCTAAGATCGGCAGAAGTAAGATGGCGGTCGGCGTGCATGCCCCTTTATACCCCCTGTGACGCCGCAGAAAGCAAGCCAATCACTGTCATGCTCATGCCCTTCTCTAAGATGATGGGAACCGAGACCTATGTCATCACGCTGCCCACACTCTGCGTCCTCCTTCATTGGCTGAGAAATGGTGCTGAACACGTCATACGAAACCCGACTTTGGCGCGAAGATCACCGACCGCATGGCCAATCCCACACTAGGATCGGGTCGGGTTTCTTGAAAGTTGGTGATTTTTTAATTTGTCCGATTCGTTTCGCTCAACCCTACTAGTAAGTCTTGTGGAGCAACATTCCGAACTTTGGGACACTCGATCCTAGGGATACCATGACAGGCTGGCTATAGAATGTGGTTGGTTGGCTGTAGCAGAACAGCTCTACCCAAGACCTGGTTGGACCACATATTCACCTGCAAAGCAGGCAAAGTTTGGTTGGTTACCTCATAGATGTTCCATTTGAAAAGTAAAATATAAATAATTTAGAAAAAAAATAGTTTACTTTGTGCTTTACAGCTGTCATGTTACATGTCTAACCAACACACACATTATCTGATGTGTATTTAGCCTTTCTAGGTCAAACCACATTATCATATATACTTTACATTATTACTAGTATTATAGTATGAACCCTATCTTTGCTAGCATAATTAATAATAAACCATGCTTGATCTAAATGCCAAAAACATGCAGTGTGTGTATGTGGCAGCATTTTAGTGCTGTTCTGTAGCTTAATGTCTTTACAACCTTCCTAAATTTTTTGTGACTTAAAAAAGAAGTGCATATACATTACTAAGTCATGGTTATTTGTCTGGCATGTTTTACATTTTTTTTTAATAATAAACTTCCATGGCGTCACAAATGTGGTGTGTCATATTTTATAGTCTGTACTGTATTCAACCATATGTCTACAGATGTATCACATTTGTTGGGCTTAAGCCTAACTATGCCTGCATATTTTGCAATGTGTTAATTGATTAATGTAATTATTGAAAAAAGTTTTGCACTGAAAGTGTACAGTATATGACCTTTGTACATTTTTCATTTAATAAATTTTAATTATTTTACATGTAAGGATCATCATGTGCTGTCAGCTATTATTAATCCGCCATACACAAAATATTAAAACATAGTACCCCCTTGGAGTGTTTGGGTTTCACATTTTGTGTTGAACACACCACTGTTTGTGTCTGACTGTGCTGAATCCAAGGCTTACACTTCATTATTAATAGCACACAAAAAAATTCCACAAAGCAATGCCTTACATATGGCTGCTGGTCTTAGTTAATAGTGGGAATGTTTGTGTTGTTCTACACACCCCAAGTAATGCAGGCTATGTTTGTAGAAATAGTTGTTAAAAATGGTCATGGAGGTAAGACATTAAATTTTTGGATGACACTATGGATGAAAGTGGTCACACACTTAGTGTTAATGGCAAGGCCAAAAAAAAAGTTTTTTTCATACGTTTGTTTTAACCAGGTATCATGATCCTAAAAAAAATATTTTTCAAATAGAGCCTAGCTGAACCTATTGTGTTAATATTTAAAAAATATTTTTGTGTTTACCTTTATGTGACATTTTTGGTGTTTGCACACTTTCCCAACAGTTGATTTGGTTAAACGGCAATGGCGCTCAGCGAGCGACCAGTTCAGGTGGGAATTTAATCCCCTCCACGTCAGGTGCTTCCAAAAAGAGACAATATGTTTACTACCCACAACTTAGCTTTTCTCAGGCCAATCCTGGAGCTCAATCTGTAAGTGACTCAGTATGTTTTGCCTAACATATTAACATTACAACAGTTTATTCATAGAAATGTCATTTTACATAAATGTATACAATAATGCCCTAAATACAGGGAACAATACATTGATTACCGAAATACATTTTTGTTATAATGCAGACACCCTTGGATATGTGAATTTAGAAAAAAAAAACATGGTCTATACCTAGCTTCATATGTTGGCACAAATTGCCACCATTTCATTTGTTTTGTGGTGTAATGTTTGCTCAAAAAATGTGTTCATGGGACAATTTTTTTTTATCCTAGGACTGAAGACAAACTGACAATTGAACAATGGCGAGCTGGGCAGCATCCAATACAGATGCCATCTGATCCCAACATCACACATTGACAAAATGTAGGTACACAATCTTCAGGGGCCGAACCTCAAACAGCAAACCAACAATCTCAGCACATGCCTGCACCCTCTTCTGTGCCTCAACTTCCTGCCCCCAGACATCCTTATCCACAAATGCTCCTTTTTCTTTTCCTCATGCCCATGCCTCCAGCCATCATCATGGGCAAATGTCTGCTCCTTCGTCTGTCTATCCAGCCCCTGCCTCCAGCCAACATTATGGGCAAATGTCAGCTCCTTCGTCTGTCCATCCAGCTCATGCCTCCATCCAACATTATGGGTAAATGTCTGCCCCAACAGCACATGCAGCCAACAATATGAGAACATGCCTTTCATCATGTCTGTGGGGGATAGTAGTGGAGGATATTTGAGGAATTCACAGACCTACACTCTGCCATCAAGGTAGCAGACACCTGTGGTGAGCAATTATGTTTCGCACAGCCGTTTGCCAAGAAGTGGGAGCAATAGTACATCACAATCATATGTCAGCCAGATTAGTGACTCCGAAAGTACTTTACATCAACAACAAAATGTGGCACCTACCTTTTTGGGTGAGTCTTTTGAAACCCAAACTTATCGTCCATCTCCATCTGTTACCCCTTCAATTTTGACATCAACACCTCTTCAAACACCAACACTCCAGCCCAAAATGCATAGAGGCCAAATGGCCACACACTCCTCCAGCCCAGAAGGTGGAAGTGAAGAAAATCCCAGCGACAAAACTTTCAGCAGTCATGATGATTTTGTTAATTTATAAAGTAGCTAGATAAATGCGTCGCTTCATTATGCGATTTACAAATGTTTGTTTCTGTTTCCAAAATTGGAACAATACATGTGTTGTAACAAAATTAAAAATCCTTGGTTAATTGTTCATATGTGTTTTTTCTTGTAAAATGTCAATTAGATATGAAATCAAACACAAAGTAAACATAACAAAAAAAAATTGACATAATTTTTATTTTTGAGAAACAAAAACAATAATGGGACATAGCAATTTCGGACAAAAAAACATAACGGACGATCTTTAGTAAATGTGTGGCATTTGAATTCACAAGGACAACAACATACATTACTTGAAACACACTGTGATTAAAGAATTTTAAAGATTCGCCTATGGGAGGCCAAACCTCGACGTGGAAATGGTCGTAGAACATGCCGTGATAGCACAAAACCCTCATCAGCAACCATAATAAATGGTACAGGTGGTGACAAGGCTCCTGGGAGCACACATGGTTGGCGAAGATTTAAATTTGTCTCAACTAGTCGCTAATCTTGAATATCGAAAGATGCAAGCATCAGAGGCACTCCCATATGCCCCAATGTCAGCAATTACAAAACAGTAGCTGCTGTCAGCTACAGCCAGCAGCACTACAGAAAAATATTTTTTTTAAATAAAGTAACGCAAGCCAGAGTTTGGAGGCTTTTTCACACAAATTTGTTTACCATACAGGGCACCAATGCAATTTGGGAACTCTGTAGCTTCCATGAACCCCTGGGCAATCCTCAGCCAGTCTTGTGTGGTTGGCTGAGTCATGAAACATCTCTTCAGCTTGTCCCAAATAAGATCACAGGTTGAGTGTACAATCCTGGATATGGTTGACAGGCCAAGGAGGAACTCAAAATGGAGGAACGAATATGAATTGCCAGTAGCCAGGAATCTGTTTACCAAACCATAGTTTAGGTGGATAACCATCAACACAAATGACATAAAAATTATGTAAAATCTACAATACTTAACATAGTGAAGCTCATACAGCACATAGAAACCTAATATATATGTTGTCTTGAAACTAAACCACACCCATGAAGGAAGCACACAGGTGTGACTTATATTATACAGCTCAAAATTTGTGCAGGTTTTGAGTTGTGGTGAGGGGAATACTAGTAGGTTGTTTGTAATAATTATTAACAAAACTATATGGAGGACTTTAGTTCTAGGACAATGGAAATCTAAGACATGTCTGGCAGTTAAAAGAATATTAAGTGTCTAACCTAGTGAAATCAAACATTACACAAGATAATCTTAAACAAATAAAATGTGTTGTCCAAAATATATACCTCAAGGATATTAGCAAACGCTCCTCAGGAGAAATGCTTAGTCGCATGCAAGTGTCTTGTCTGAGAAGGTAAAGGCGCAAATACTCAAGTATGTTGTCAAATCTGCTAATGGAGAGATGACAAAAATCAACAAATTTCAACGGGTATTTTCGAAGTTCCATATACAATTTTTTTAAATGACCATGTGCTCCACGTAGCAATAGTAAAGGGTGAACCCATAGCCTTTTTGCCCACCATGTTTCCTCAACAATCATATAGTGCTGAACCCCAAAGCGACGTAACACAAGCTATACCAACCACAACAATGCCTCATTGGAAATAGACATATTTGTTACCCCAAGGACTAAGAACACACAACCCTAAGCTAATATGTTAGGGTACTGAACATTTTTCCAATGGTTTTAACACATAATCACTATTGGCTCACACCTTGGACCTTTCAAACCATTTAATTGATGCATTAACCCTTCATTGGACATAGAGACCATTGGGTGTGATACTTATTCACATGGACTGCACACAGATAGCACACGGATGAAACATGGACGCACCACAAGTACACACGGACAAACATATCTCTGGTACCGTGTTTCCAAGTAAAATATCAAGATGTGTGAAACTGGCCTTACAGGAGACTTAAAACTGGGTGAGGAACAGCTAAACTATATACTTTTTTGAAAACCAATTTATAAATGAATAAAAGGGAAAGTAAATAGGGATAGTTTTTGTGATATGGCAAAATTAGAAAAGATAATCAAATCCAATTTAATGTTGATTTCAAATTGCAAAGTATAATTTATATACTCTTCTTTGGATAATCTTTTCTAATTTTGTCATATTACAAAAAGCTTCTTTATTTTATTTTTATTATTTCACAATTTTCAAGTAAAAACCTTTCTATTTTTACATATTAGTGACAATGAAAGAATGTTGAAAAATATTACTCATCAATAGTGTTGAGCATTCCGATACCGCAAGTATCGGGTATCGGCTGATATTTGCTGTATCGGAATTCCGATACCGAGTTCCGATATTTTTGTGATATTGGAAATCTGAATCGGAAGTTCCCAGTGTATGGTTCCCAGGGTCTGGAGGAGAGGAGACTCTCCTTCAGGCTCTGGGATCCATATTCATGTAAAGAATAAAAATAAAAAATATGGATATACTCACCCCTCCGGCGGACCCTGGACCTTAGCGATGTAGCCGGCAGCCTCCGTTCCTAAGAATGCAGTGAGTGTAGGACCTGCGATGATGTCGCGGCTTATGATTGGTCGCGTGAGCGGTCACATGAGCGGTCACGCGACCAATCACAAGCCGCGACGTCATCGAAGGTCCTTCACTCTGCATTCTTAGGAACGGAGGCTGCCGGTTACATCGCTAAGGTCCAGGGTCCGCCGGAGGGGTGATTATATCCATATTTTTTATTTTTATTCTTTATTTTTTACATGAATATGGATCCCAGGGCCTGAAGGAGAGTTTCCTCTCCTTCAGACCCTGGGAACCATCCAGGATACCTTCCGATATTTGTGTCCCATTGACTTGTATTGGTATCGGGTATCGGTATCGGCGAGATCCGATATTTTGCCGGTATCGGCCGATCCAATCCGATACCGATACTTTCGAATATCGGAAGGTATCGCTCAACACTACTCATCAAAACATTTAAATGGATTTGGCCAAGTGGAATTAATACTTTATTTAAATATATTGATTTTGTTCAAATAATTGCTATAGATGTTATTAATGTGCTTCCTAATATTCAGTAACATATCTAGTCTTTTTTTCTAAGTTGCTCCATAGAATATGCCCCGTATGCCGCTCCCATCCTGTGCCTCCATTGTGTAATGTGCTGCTCCCATCCTGTGCCCCCGTTCTGTCATGTGCTGTTCCCATCCTGCACCCCCATGCTGTCATGTGCTGCTCCCATCCTGTGCCCCCATTCTGTCATGTGCTGCTCCCATCCTGCGCCCCAATCCTGTCATGTGCTCCCATCCTGCGCCCCATTCTGTCATGTGCTGCTCCCATCCATATTCCCCTTGCGCTGCTCCATAAAGGTTAATGGCCCCATAAGATGCTCCATAGTATATGCCCCGTATGCAGCTCCATAAAGGTTGATGGCCCCCATAAGATTCTCCATAGTATATGCCCCATATGCTGCTCCATAAAGGTTGATGGCCCCCATAAGATGCTCCATATTATATGCCCCGTATGCTTCTCCATAAAAGTTGATGGCTCCCGTAAGATACTCCATAGTATATGCCCCGTATGCTGCTCCATAAAGGTTGATGGAACCCATAAGATGCTCCATATTATATGCCCCGTATGCTTCTCCATAAAAGTTGATGGCTCCCGTAAGATACTCCATAGTATATGCCCCGTATGCTGCTCCATAAAGGTTGATGGAACCCATAAGATGCTCCATAGTATTATATGTCCCGTATGCTGCTGCGATAAAAAAAAGACATACTCACCTATCATCGCTGGGTGCCAAGTGACGGGGGCCTGAGCAAGTGCAGACACTGGCGCGCAATGGGGGTCAGGTGCCGGAGTCGCCACTGGTTCAGGCCCCCGGCACTTGCTATAGTCACCTGTCCCCAAACCACCGTTGCTCGCCGCTCCATCTTCTGGGTCCTCTGGCTGTGATTGTTCAGTCAGAGGGCGGCGCCAGTGTGCACTAATCGCGTCATTGCGCCCTCTGACCTGAACATCACAGGCAGAGAATGCGGAAGACGGAGCTGTGGTGGAACGGTGACAGGTGGCTATAGCATATACTCACCAACATCCTGGCACGTCCCTGCTTCTCCATCGGACATCGCGGTATGCGTTCAGTGTGTTAGGAGTCGAGTTCCCACCGCTGCACAGGGGGAATCTCGAACCATGTCTGCTGCGGTTTCCCATTCTGCATCAGCCGCAGTGGAGCCTCTTCAGCGGAGACATCGGTCCCAGCATCTCACTGAATCTGATACTGTGCAAAGGGTTACTGCTGCCTCTCCAGGCTCTGCTATTGTACCCTGCACTGGTCTGCGGTGAGCAGGCTTTTCTGGGACTAAGTCCTGCTTTGCACACACTGAGCATGCCCAGGGTAAGATCTCTCAATGGAGATCAAGGGTCACATGCTCAGGTACTGCAGCAACTTCCATTGGTCCTCCAGGAAGGTCCTGTACCTGATCAAGTTCTGTGGCAGCCTTCCATTGGTCCTTCTGGGAAGGTCCTGAAGTTGCTGCAGCTATAAAAGGTTCTCATGACCGCACGGCCATGCACTAGTATCAAATATGTTCCAGCTCAGTGCCAGTGTGGTCGTGTGTGTGGTCGAGGAGCCGGCTGAAATAAGCCCATAGAATGCTGGCACCTCCGGCGAGGAGTTTTGTGTGTATGCAGTCAGGGACCCGGCTGAAATAAGCCCCTAGAATGCTGGCACCTCTGGTGAGGAGTTTCCTATGAGTGAATTTAGGACTGGCTAATAGCCATTAGAATTCCGGCTCCACCGGAGAGGAGCAACGTGTTTGGTTTGGATTGCATGACCACTATTGGCTCTACTCAGTAGCTGTGTCTCCTGTGAGCTAAACAGGGCACAGTGTTCTCTTTAGTACGGGCTCTGTGAAGTAAGAGTTTGTTTTTACTAATTTACTTCACCGCCTTACTTAGCAGCAGGTTCTTTCCTGCATGGTGGATCCCGGGTTGCGAATACACCTATCTCACCTAAGAAATATATTTGGTGCATTCCGCCAACCCTAACAGTATACTAGCTCCAGGATCTGGCTAAGTAATGGTGGATGAACAGCGATTGCAGGGGTACATCCAGCTGTTGGAGGGCCGGTTGGCGTCTCTCGAGCGTTCAACCTCGGCGGTGGATGTTACCGCAATAGCTGTTCAGTCTGCTAGCGTGGCTGCATGATGTTCGCCAAACCAGTAACCGTTCGAGTGGTAAATGGGTCGACACTACCCTCACAGATTACACACCAAACCAATCCTTTCACTCTTTCTGTGTCTCCATCACATCAGGAGATTATCTCTCTATTAGTCATTCCTGAGGGAATTGATGAGGTCCTGTTGGGGGTACCATGGCTACACTATCATTCTCCTCATATAGAGTGGTCCTCAGGGAGAATTTTGGGATGGAGTAAATCCTGTGAGGGTAGATGTAAGAGGGAGTGCGTTCAGGTTGATACAACAGAGGTACCCGCAGATCTTTCCTCTCTCCCCAAGCACTATTGTCCCTATGCAGACATGTTCTCCAAAAGGGCTGCGGAGACCCTTCCGCCTCACCGCCCCTATGACTGTCCTATCGACCTCTTGCCTGGTGCTGAGCCTCCCTGGGGTCGAGTCTATCTGTTATCTCTCCCGGAGATGGAGGCTATGTCTCAGTACATCCAAGAGAATCTGGCAAGAGGATTCATTAGGAAGTCAGTGTCACCCGCAGGGGCTGGGTTCTTCTTCGTTCAGAAGAAGAGTGGAGAATTACGTCCATGCATAGACTACAGGGGTCTTAATGCCATCACCATTAAGAACAAGTACCCACTACCCCTGATATCTGAGCTCTTTGATAGGCTATGGGTAGCAAGGGTATTTACTAAATTAGATCTGCGGGGTGCTTACAACCTGATTCGTATCCGTGAGGGGGACGAATGGAAGATGGCTTTTAACACCAGGGATGGGCACTATGATTATCTGATGATGCCCCTCGTGCTCTGTAATGCCCCAGCCGTTTTCCAAGAATTTGTGAACGACATCTTCCGGGAGATGCTCACCACCTTGGTCATAGTCTATCTGGATGATATTCTCATCTACTCTCCAGATATTGACTCCCATTGGAGAGATGTTCGCAAAGTCTTCGACCTCTTACGGGCAAACTCCCTCTACGCCAAGTTGGAGAAGTGTGTGTTTGAGCAGGAGTCCTTGCCTTTCCTTGGTTATATCATCTCTGACCAGGGTTTGGCTATGGATCCTGCCAAGTTACAGGCTGTGATGGACTGGCAGGAACCCCATTCGCTTAAAGCGGTGCAGCGCTTTATGGGGTTCATTAATTACTATCGCCAGTTCATTCCACACTTCTCAACTTTGGTAGCTCCCTTGGTTGCCCTCACCAAGAAGGGAGCAAATCCCAAGTTGTGGTCGGAGGATGTCTCCAAGGCCTTTCTCTCGATTAAGTCACACTTCGCTAGTGCTCCCATTCTACATCGCCCGATGTTGATAAGCCATTTGTCATGGAGGTGGATGCCTCATCTGTTGGTGCTGGAGCAGTCCTTTTGCAAAAGGATGCTCAAGGTCGGAAGCATCCTTGCTTCTTCTCCAAGACCTTCACACTGGTGGAGAGGAATTATTCCATCGGGGACAGGGAGTTGCTATCCATGAAGTTGGCTTTCTCAGAATGGAGACACCTCTTGGAGGGAGCTCGCTTTCCCTTCCAGGTATTCACTGACCACAAGAACTTGGTATATCTACAGACGGCCCAGCGGCTGAATTCTCGCCAGGCTAGATGGTCCCTGTTCTTCTCCCGGTTTTATTTTACTCTCCATTTTGTCTCTGGGGAGAAGAACATTTGTGCCGATGCTCTCTCCCACTCCATAGTGTCATCTGAGGAGGAGGAGGAGCCTCGGCTTGTTGTCCCTTCTGGGAGCCTGAGAACTGTGGCTCTGGATTTGCTAGAGTCCGTGCCCCCAGGCAAGACTTTCGTGCCAGCAAATTTGTGACTGGAGGTTCTCTCTTGGGCTCATTCGTCCAGAGTGGGAGGGCATTTTGGGACCAAAAGGACTTCTGAGCTTTTGATGAGGACGTACTGGTGGCCGCATATGGCCCGTGACATTGGGGACTATATTCGGGCGTGCGTTTCCTGCACCCAAAATCAGTCTCCTCGGCAACGGCCTGCTGGGTTGCTTTACCCCCTGCCGGTGGCAGACAGGCCCTGAGAGATGGTCGGGATGGACTTCGTGGTGGGCTTACCCAAGTCTCATAGCTGCACTGTTATCTGGGTTGTCACAAATCATTTCTCTAAGATGGTGCACTTGGTGCCGCTTCCACGGTTACCTTCTGCAAGGGCCTTGGCGGCATTATTCATAAAGCATATTTTCCATTTACATGGAATGCCTGATAAAATTGTCAGCGACCGGGGTCCCCAGTTCATGTCTCGGTTTTGGAGAGAGCTCTGCCGTTTACTCAGCATAGAGTTGAATCTCTCCTCTGCATATCATCCCGAGATTAATGGGTTGGTAGAGAAGACCAACCAGACTCTGGTGACATACTTGCAACATTTTGTCTCTGCTAGGCAGGATGACTGGGTATCTTTGCTACCTTGGCCGGAATTTGCCTTGAACAATGCCGTAGCCGTTTCCACTGGGCAGAATCCTTTTCTCCCTAATTACGGCCAGCATCCGCATGTCCCTGTGCCTATGCCCGTGTCTTCCACTGATTCTAGGGTGGCAGACTGGGCGGTGGAGGCACGTGACATTTGGGACCGCACACAGGATGCCATCCGGGCCTCCAAGGAGAGAATGAGGGTTTCTGCTGATACACACTGGTGCCCCGCTCTGACCTTTGCTCCTGGCACCTTAGTGTGGCTCTCCGCCCGTAACATCAGGCTGCGAGTTGAGTCCACTAAGTTTGCACCTCGCTACATTGGCCTGTTCAAGGGTCTGGAACAGGTCAACCCTGTGGTCTACCGTTTGGCTATTCCTCCGTGCCTTGGTATCACCGACACTTTCCACGTCTCTCTCTTAAAGCCCGTCCATTTGTCCCGGTTTTCCGAGTCATCTGCCGGGATGTCGGGTTCATCCACGGATGAGTTTGAGGTGAATGCTATCATGGGGTGCAAGGTGGTACGTGGCAAGAAATTTTATCTGGTGGACTGGAAGGGTCACGGCCCAGAGCACAGAACCTGGGAACCTGTGGAGCTCATTCGGGCTCCGCTGCTCATTGCAGCTTTTGAGCGTAGCGAGGCTCAAGGAGGGGGGCCCTAGGAGGGCGGTAATGTTAGGAGTCGAGTTGCCGCCACTGCACAGGGGGAATATCGAACCATGTCTGCTGCGGTCTCCCATTCTGCATCAGCCGCAGTGGAGCCTGCTCAGCGGAGACGCCGGTCCCAGCGTCTCACTGAATCTGATACTGTGCAAAGGGTTACTGCTGTCTCTCCAGGCTCTGATATTGTACCCTGCACTGGTCTGTGGTGAGCAGGCTTTTCTGGGACTAAGCCCTGCTTTGCACACACTGAGCATGCCCAGGGTAAGATCTCTCAATGGAGATCAAGGGTCACATGCTCAGGTCTCAGCTCTTTTTGGATCCTAAATGGATCCCTAATGAATATCTGTTCAGGCGTCCGAAACTCCACCCACATACTTCAGAAACTCTGCCCACTTCTTAGAGCCAATTAAATTGAAGTGTGGGCGGGGTTTTGCTCCGGTGGGCGGAGTTACACATGCCGAAGCCTGGGATTTTACGCCCAGTGAGAGCCATTCAGGAATTTTAGTGGCTCTCACTGGCGTGCCAGCTCCCATCGTTCACAGCAGGGAGCCGGCTCTTTGTGTCGGCTCATTCGTGAACGACACATCATAACCATTCGCTAGTATCAAATATGTGCGAGCTCAGCGCCAGTGTGGTCGTGTGTGTGGTCAGGGACCCAGCTGAAATAAGCCCATAGAATGCTGGCACCTCAGGCAAGGAGTTTTGTGTGTATGCAGTCAGGGACCCGGCTGAAATAAGCCCCTAGAATGCTGGCACCTCTAGCGAGGAGTTTCTTATGAGTAAATTCAGGGCTGGCTAATAGCCATTAGAATTCTGGCTCCACCGGAGAGGAGCAGCGAGTTTGGTTTGGACTGCATGACCACTGTCGGCTCTACTCAGTAGCTGTGTCTCCTGTGAGCTAAACAGGACACAGCGTTCTCTTTACTACGGGCTCTGTGAAGTAACAGAGTTTGTTTATGCTAATTTACTTCACCGCCTTACTTAGCAGCAGGCTCTTTCCTGCACGGTGGATCCCGGGTTGCGAACGCACCTATCTCACCTAATAAATATATTCGGTGCGTTCCGCCAACCCTAACACAGTGCTTACGCATACCGCGATCTCCTCTGGGCTGCGTCACTCTGTGGGGTCCAGACTGCGCCGGCGCTTGCACAGTCTACAAAGGCTTTGGACAAAGTGACGCTCCCAGCGTTATATTATAGATATACCATGGCTAGTGAGGTAAGTCATAATTTTTAAATATGTAATAGTGTGTGAATAATTGATAGTTGGAGAATTATGATCAAATTCAGCAGTAATGTGCACTTTTATGATGAATTTGATAAGGAGCACTGAATGTACACCATGTTCCAAATTATTATGCAAATTATATTTTTCTCGGATTTTCCTAAATGGTCAGTGCAAATGACAGTCAGTCTATTAAAAGTCATCACTAGTGTTGAGCATTCCGATACTGCAAGTATCGGGTATCGGCTGATATTTGCGGTATCGGAATTCCGATACTGAGTTCCGATATTTTCCGTATATCGGATACCGGAATCGGAAGTTCCCAGATTTCAAACTGCCCGAATTCAGCCAATGAGGACTGATTCGAAGTGTGGGCACATCCTGTTCTGCATGGTGGGCATGGAAGTACTGGCATGGCTGTGATTGGCTGCCGAAATGATGTCATGATGCACTATAAAAGTCGCTGCCGCCATTTAGCAACCGCTGTTTTTGAGAACCTTGCTTTTGCCTTTCAGCACTGTTCACTGCTGTCTGCACGGTCTCCGTGTGAGACTACAGAGCACATCGCTCTGTAGTCTGTCCGCAGCCACAGCCGGTTGCAGTAAGCTCAGGGTGCGTCACTGCCTCATACCGTTAAATCCATTGTCCTTTTTTGCAATTAGTGCAGCCTGCTTCACATTTTTTCAAATATTTCCTATTAGTGGCTTTCCACCCGTATCCAGCTTAATTGTGGAAAAACACTACATAGGATTACATTGAGGAGCTTTTTTTTGGCCTTGCAGAGCCGTTTACGGCTGTCTGCATGGTCTCTGTGCGAGTGCACATTGCTCTGTAGTCATTTCGGCAAAAAAATAAAATAAAATAATAAAGTTCACCAAACACACCACTTTACAGTTGTGTAGGCCACATTAGCTCATATTAAAGTCTAGTCCACACTTTAGAAAATTAGTGTTTCTTATACCTGTTAGGAGCTGTTCAGGAATAAGCACACTAAGTTCTTAATACTTTTCTGCTTATCTTTATCAGTCAACCAAGATGAAGAGGGCAGGGAGTAAGGCACGTGGGCATGGGCACGGAGCAGGGAGAGGACATGGGGATTCTGTGCCTGCTGCGGGCAGCGGTGACTCAACATTACCCAGTTTCAGCAGGGAACAGTCCTTCATGCGCAGCTTTGTAGGAGATCGCCATACACTGCTGCTGCGTGAAGAACAAATTGAAGCCGTTATTGGATGGATGGCAGCTAACGCATCGACTTCAATTAGTGCCACATCCTCTCAGGCACAGAGCACTGGAGAGCACCCATCTGTCTCTTCACCACCTGCCAAATTGCCCAGGCAGTCAGAGAGCCCAGGACAGGAGCCATCTCTACTTCTGTTCTCTGAATCTCTTGGCTTGGAAACAGGGGGCCAGCCAAGCAGCATTGGAGAAATGTAAGAAGAGGCAGTGTGCAGTGATGCCCAACAGCTTTGTCTCTCTGACTCTGAAGAGGCGGGTGGGCCAGTGCCTCCGGTCACCACACCGCAGTACGCATCTGATGATGAGACTCAGGTGCCACTTTCTGGTGTGTACTGTGCTGCCGAGACTACCCAGGAGGAGCAGTTGGTGGCAGAGGGTAGTGTAGATGATGAGGTCCTTGACCCATCGTGGTGTGAGGTACAGGAAGGTGGTGGGAGCAGCTCTGAGGAAGAGATTCCCGGAACGGGCCAAAGAGGGAGAGGGAGGGGGAAGACTGCGGTTCCTGTAGCCTCCACTTCGGCACCCGTTAGGAGCATGCCTCTTGCAAAAGCCAAAATGGGCGCTCCCAAGACTTGCAGTGCATGGTCCTTTTTTGGCACAGTTGCAGATGACATTTGCTTTGTCAAATGCAAGGTGTGTCATCAGAAAGTCAAAAGAGGGAAAAATGTCAGCAACCTCAATACCACAAATATGTGGAAACATGTGTGGACCAAGCACACGGTGGAGTTACAAAAACACAATGAAGACCTAGGCCAACCAACTGCGGCACCTACCACCTCTTCAGCTCGTGTTGTTGCCTCTTCCTCCAGCTCACACACAGCTGGTTCGGCTTCCTCACAGGATCGCCATGGAAGAACCTCTGGCACTGTTGTCCAGAGACCCACATTAATTCCACCCGCAGCACCACGTTCCCAGTCATCCTCACACTCCCAGCCCAGTCTACAGCCATCGGTAGCACAGGCATGGGAGAAAAGGAGGCCATTCTCGGCAAACCACCCCCGAGCACAGGCTCTGAATGCTGGCATTGCAAAACTACTGTCCCTTGAAAAGCTGTCATTCAGGCTGGTGGAGACTGACAGCTTCCGTAACTTGATGGCATTGGCAGTCCCACAATACAATGTGCCCAGCCGCTTTTATTTCAGCAGGCAAGCCGTCCCTGCCCTGCACAAGCATGTGGAGGGACACATAAAACACGCGCTACTGAACGCCGTCAGTAGCAAGGTCCACCTCACCACCGATGCGTGGACCAGTCACCATGGACAGGGGCGATACCTTTCCCTCACTGCCCATTGGGTTAATGTTGTTGAGCCAGGTACAGATCGTGCGAGTGGTGCAGGACGTGTTCTGCCAAGTCCAAGGATTGCAGGAATCCAGTCTGTCTGCATTGACTCCTCCTCATACACAAGTTCCTCAGAATCATCGCTGCAGGAGCCATCACAGTCCACCTCCACATGGACCCGTGAACGTTTACCTGTTACGACCGACATGAGCACAGCTGTGGCCAAACGTCAACAGGCCGTCTTGAAATTAATTTCTTTGGGGAGTCAAAGCCACACAGCGCAGGAGCTCTGGAATGCCATCAAGCAGGAGAGCGACGTGTGGTTTGTGCCAGCGAATCTCCAGCCAAGCAGCTCTGGCCCTAGGAAACCTCACTCACATCCCATGTCTGGCACATGTGCTCAACTTGGTCATGTAGAGTTTTTTGAGGGACTATCCGGATCTTGATGCACTGCTGCACAAGGTCCGCCTAGAGTGTGCTCACTTGCGGCGTTCCAGCATGGCAAGATCGCGCATTGCAGCTCTGCAGCGCCGATTCCGCCTTCCCGAACATCGCATCATATGTGACCTACCCACCAGGTGGAATTACACGTTATATATTTTGGAGCGGTTGTGTGAGCAGCAGCCAGCAGTAATGGAGTACCAGCTGCATCAGGCGCAAAGAAGTCGCACTCCACGCCGTTCAGACTTCACAACCACTGAGTGGGCCACTATGAAGTACGTCTGCCAGGTTTTGCGTTTCTTCTATGATTCCATGCAGATGGCGAGTGCAGATGATGCACTAGTCAGCATGACTGTCCCCCTTATCTGCCTGCTTCAACAAACACTGCAAGCGCTAAGGGATGATGTTGTGGAAGAGGTGGAGGATGAGGAGTCACCAAATCCATCAGCTTCTGGACAGTCAGTGCTACTTGGTTCCTCACAAAGGCCTAGGCAGGGGACGATTTGTGAGGAGGATGAGGAGGAGTCAATGGAGGAGGAAGACATCGGTCCAGAGGAGGGAGTTACACAATTCTCCAGTAGTCAGTGTGTAGAGCGAGGGTGGGGTGATGCAGAGCAGGCAGAGATCACGCCTCAAGCAGGGGACAGCATTTCTTGGCCAGTTGGCAGTCTACAGCACATGGCTTATTACATGCTGCAGTGCCTGAGAAACGACCGCCGCATCGCCCACATTCTGAACACGGCTGATTATTGGGTGTACACCCTCCTAGATCCTCGCTACCGGGACAACTTACAAAGCCTCATAACACCGTTGAACCGGGAGCGTAAAATGCGGGAGTACCAAGACACACTGGTGAATTCCATCATCTTCTCCAGTCCAAGTGACAGCAGTGCTGCTAGTGCTTTACAAAACTCATAATACCGGCAGCCGGTATTATTTAGTGCTTTACAAAGCAGCTCAGTGCATCAAGTCAGTGGAGGAAGCTCTGCACAAAGAGGGAGCAGAATCCGTGCCTCAGCACAAGGCAAGACCAGTATGGCCCAACTGTGGCACAGTTTTGTGTGCCCGCCACACATGTCTACACCATCACAGACGGCTCCAGTCAGCAGGAGGCAACGTTTCCATCAGATGATGACAGACTACATGTCTTGCCCTCTTACTGTACTCCCAGACAGCTCTTCCCCCTTCAAATTTTTTGGAAACATGGCCAGAGCTAAGCCAGTATGCATTGGAGGTGCTGGCTTGCCCTGCTGCTAGTGTATTATCGGAAAGCGTCTTTAGTGCCGCAGGTGGTGTACTAACAGACCGTCGCATACGACTATCCTCTTCCGATAACATTGACCGGCTTACTTTTCTTAAAATGAACAAGGCCTGGATCTCGCAGGAATTTGCCACTTCTCTTACAGATTAAATAATTGGTTGGCTACAGTATCCAGGTCTCCTGTTGCGTTCATGTTTCTACTACCTGAACTGTAATCCCTGGGCTCCAACACCGCCAGTTGATGCTCAGAAGTGCAGGCTGCACAGTCAAAACACATGACCCAGTGTTATTGGGTTTCAGTAACGTCAGCTGATCCCCAGCTGTGTAGCCGGCAATGTGTCCTGCGACCACCACGCTGACACAACTACTGAAATTTAAGGGAACCTGTTCCCCCCAGGGCGTTTGTTACTGAAAGAGCCACCTTGTGCAGCGGTAATGCTGCACAAGGAAAAGTTAGCTCTTTTAGTTTAGCTCCTTGCACACGCAAAACTTAACACTTATAAAATGTGTCCCCTCACACAGTGAGACCGTCCCGGAGGTGGGACTTTCCTTCGTAATGGGACGCAGCACAGCCGTCATTCCTACCCCCTTGGCGCCGTGGGCCGCCTCCTCAGCATTGTTTGAATCTGTCCCGTAGCCTGCTCTGTTATGTTATCCTTTGGCCATGCGCATTTAGCGCCGCCCGTCTTCTGACATAATTTGTTGTCAGGCTGCCTGCGCCTGTGCAGACGTGCTGCCCGAGATTCCGCCTCGCAGTCTCTTCTGCTTTAATCACACTGCGGGCCTGGGATCCATGGGCATGCGTAGTGCATATCTTCACCTCAGGCTCTCACTCATCTCCCTCCGCCTTCTTCATACTGTGCGCCATCAGCTGATCCCTAATAGCATGCCACGGCCATGACGCTGCACAGTCTGAAGAAGCCGGAAGGAGGGGAGTGAGAGGCAAAGATTTGCACTGCGCATGCCCATGGATCCCAGGCCCGCAGTGTCATTACATTAGATGACACTGCGAGGTTGGATCTCGGGCAGCGAGGCCGCACAGGCGCAGCCAGCCTGACACCAAATGATGTCAGAAGACGGGCAGCGCTAAGTGCGCATGGCCAAGGGAAAACAAAACAGTGCAGGCTCCGGGACAGAATCATCAATGCTGAGGAGGCGGCGCACGGGGGGAGGAATGACGGCTGTGCTGCGTCCCATTACAAAGGAAAGTCCCACCTCTGGGACGGTCTCACAGTGTGAGGGGACACATTACATAAGTGTCTAGTTTTGCATTTGCAAGGAACATAATAAAAAGAGCCACCTTTTCCATTTGCAGCATTAGTGCTGTACAAGATGGCTCTTTCAGCTACAAATGCCTGGGGGGGGTTAAAGGTTCCCTTTCAACTTGCTCCAATTAGGCCTCGGCCTACACTCCGCTCCTCCTTGATTCCCTGGGCTCTAACACCGCCAGTTGGTGCTCGGAAGTGCTGGCTGCACAGAGAAAAAACACTCGACACTGTGTCAGTGGGGTTCAGTAACGTCAGCGGTTCCCCTACTGTGTAGCCGGCAACGTGTCCTGCAAATGCCATGCAGACACAAGAGATATTAAACTGCCTCCAGTGCATGCTTCGGCCTACACTCTGCTCCTCTGCTCCTCGTTGATTCCCTGGGCTCTAACACCGCCAGTTGATGGTCGGAAGTGCTGGCTGCACAGAGAAATACACTCGCCACTGTGTCAGTGAGGTTCAGTAACGCCAGCTGTTCCCCTGCTGTGTAGCCGGCAACGTGTCCTGCAAACGCCACGCAGACACAACAGATATTAAACTGCCTCCAGTGCAGGCTTCGGCCTACACTCTGCTCCTCTGCTCCTCCTTGATTCCCTGGGCTCTAACACCGCCATTTGGTGCTCGGAAGTGCTGGCTGCACAGAGAAAAACACTCTCCTCGCCACTGCGTCAGTGGGGTTCAGTAACGTCAGCTGTTCCCCTGCTGTGTAGCCAGCAACGTGTCCTGCAAATGCCACGCAGACACAACAGACACTAAGCTGCCTCCAGTGCAGGCTTCGGCCTACACTCTGCTCCTCTGCTCTTCCTTGATTCCCTGGGCTCTAACATTGCCAGTTGGTGCTCGGAAGTGCTGGCTGCATAGACAAAAACACTGGCCACTGTGTCAGTGGGGTTAAGTAACGTCAGCTGTTCCCCTGCTGTGTAGCCATCAACGTATCCTGCAAACGCCATGCAGACACAACAGACACTAAGCTGCCTCCAGTGCAGGCTTCGGCCTACACTCTGCTCCTCTACTCCTCCTTGATTCCCTGGGCTCTAACACTGCCAGTTGGTGCTCGGAAGTGCTGGCTGCATAGAGAAAAACACTGGCCACTGTGTCAGTGGGGTTCAGTAACATCAGCTGTTCCCCTGCTGTGTAGCCAGCAACGTGTCCTGCAAACGCCACGCAGACACAACAGATACTAAGCTGCCTCCAGTGCAGGCTTCGGCCTACACTCTGCTCCTCTGCTCCTCCTTGATTCCCTGGGCTCTAACACCACCAGTTGGTGCTCGGAAGTGCTGGCTGCACAGAGAAAAAAACTCGCTCCGCCACTGTGTCTGTGGGGTTCAGTAACGTCAGCTGTTCCCCTGCTGTGTAGCCAGCAACTTGTCCTGCAAACGCCACACAGACACAAAAGACACTTAGCTGCCTCCAGTGCAGGCTTCGGCCTACACTCTGCTCCTCCTTGATTCCCTGGGCTCTAACACCGCCAGTTGGTGCTCGGAAGTGCTGGCTGCACAGAGAAAAAAACTCGCTTCGCCACTGTGTCTGTGGGGTTCAGTAACGTCAGCTGTTCCCCTGCTGTGTAGCCAGCAACTTGTCCTGCAAACGCCACACAGACACAACAGATACTAAGCTGCCTCCAGTGCAGGCTTCGGCCTACACTTTTACACTCTGCTCCTCCTTGATTCCCTGGGCTCTAACACCGCCAGTTGGAGCTCGGAAGTGCTGGCTGCACAGAGAAAAAAACTCGCTTCGCCACTGTGTCAGTGGGGTTCAGTAACGTCAGCTGTTCCCCTGCTGTTTAGCCAGCAACATGTCCTGCAAACGCCACGCAGACACAACAGACACTAAGCTCCCTCCAGTGCAGGCTTCGGCCTACACTCTGCTCCTCTGCTCTTCCTTGATTCCCTGGGCTCTAACACCGCCAGTTGGTGCTCGGACGTTCTGGCTGCACAGAGAAAAACACTCGCCTCACCACTGTGTCAGTGGGGTTCAGTAATGTCAGCTGTTCCCCTGCTGTTTAGCCAGCAACGTATCCTGCAAACTCCACGCAGACACAACAGACACTAAGCTCCCTCCAGTGCAGGCTTCGGCCTACACTCTGTTCCTCCTTGATTCCCTGGGCTCTAACACTGCCAGTTGGTGCTCGGAAGTGCTGGCTGCATAGAGAAAAACACTCGCCACTGTGTCAGTGGGGTTCAGTAACGTCAGCTGTTCCCCTGCGGTGTAGCCATCAACATATCCTGCAAACGCCACACAGACACAACAGTGTTATGTTTGGCTGGTGGTTAGGAGCACAAGAAATGACCAGATGAGCAAACTAGCAATACGGGACGAGCTCTGGGAAGTGGGAGCTCTGCTGACCGCAACCCCTAATCCTATCACAACAACTAGCAATAGCCGTGGAGCGTTCCTGACTCTGCCTAGACGCCTCTTCACAGCCTAAGAGCTGAGTACCCCTAAAGATAGAAAATACAGCCTACCTTGCCTCAGAGAAATTCCCCAAAGAAATAGGCAGTCCCCACATATATTGACTGAGTTAAGATGGAAGTCACAAACACAGGCATGAAATAGGTTTCAGCATAGGCGGCCAGACTAAGTAAACAGACAGAGGATAGAAAAGGTATCTTTGCGGTCAGCATAAAAAACTAACAAAAAACCACGCAGAGTGTGCAAAAGAAACCACCGCACCGACTCACGGCGCGGTGGTGCCACTCTGCATCCCAGAGCTTCCAGCTAACAAGATTAATTCATAATAGCAAGCTGGACAAAAACACAGTGGTAACAAATAAGCTAGCAGGGACTTAGCTTTGCTGAAATAGACAGGTCTTCTGAAAGATCCAAGAGAACTGAACCAGTGCTAGGACATTGACAGCTTGCATCAAGTAAAGATCTGAGTGGAGTTAAATAGAGCTGCCAGCCAAGGCCTGAACGAGATCAGCTGGAGAAGGAATCTCAGAACAAGCAGCTCCACTCACAGCCACCAGAGGGAGTCCATGAACAGAACTCACCGAAGTACCATTCATAACCACAGGAGGGAGCTCGAGAACTGAATTCACAACAGTATCCCCCCTTGAGGAGGGGTCACTGAACCCTTACCAGAGCCTCCAGGCCGCTCCGGACGAGCCAAATGAAAGGCACGAACAAGATCGGCAGCATGAACATCAGAGGCAACTACCCAGGAATTATCCTCCTGACCATAACCTTTCCACTTGACTAGGTACTGAAGTTTCCGTCTCGAAATACGAGAATCCAAAATTTTCTCCACCACATACTCCAACTCCCCCTCAACCAACACCGGGGCAGGAGGATCAACTGAGGGAACCATAGAAGCCACATATCTCCGCAACAACGACCTATGGAACACATTATGGATGGCGAAAGAAGCTGGAAGGTCCAAACGAAATGACACAGGATTAATAATTTCAGAAATCTTATAAGGACCAATGAAACGAGGCTTAAACTTAGGAGACGAATCCTTCATAGGAACAAAACGAGACGACAACCAAACCAAATCCCCAACACGAAGTCGGAGACCAACACAGCGACCCTCGAGCCTGTCTAGGATTCAACTGCTTAGCAGACTCGAGATAAGTCAGATTCTTGTGATCCGTCAAGACCACCACGCGATGTTTGGCTCCTTCAAGCCAATGTCGCCACTCCTCAAACGCCCACTTCATAGCCAACAACTCTCGATTACCCACATCATAATTGCGCTCAGCAGGCAAAAACTTTCTGGAAAAGAAAGCACATGGTTTCATCACAGAGCCATCAGAACCTCTTTGAGACAAAACAGCCCCTGCTCCAATCTCAGAAGCATCCACCTCGACCTGAAACGGGAGCAAAACATCTGGCTGACACAACACAGGGGCAGAAGAAAAATGACGCTTCAGCTCCTGAAAAGCCTCAACGGCCGCAGAGGACCAATTGACCACATCAGCACCTTTCTTGGTCAAATCAGTCAATGGTTTAACAACACTAGAAAAATTAGCGATGAAGCGACGGTAAAAATTAGCAAAGCCCAGAAATTTCAGAAGGCTCTTCACAGAAGTAGGCTGAGTCCAATCATAAATGGCCTGAACTTTAACAGGGTCCATCTCGATAGTAGAAGGGGAAAAAATGAAGCCCAAAAATGAAACCTTCTGAACTCCAAAGAGACATTTAGACCCCTTCACAAACAAGGAATGAGCACGAAGGACCTGGAACACCATTCTGACCTGCTTCACATGAGACTCCCAATCGTCCGAAAAGACCAAAATATCATCCAAATATACAATCATGAATCTATCCAGATACTTTCGGAAGATGTCATGCATAAAGGACTGAAACACAGATGGAGCATTAGAAAGCCCGAATGGCATCACCAAGTACTCAAAATGGCCCTCGGGCGTATTAAATGCTGTTTTCCATTCATCGCCCTGTTTAATACGCACAAGGTTATACGCCCCTCGAAGATCTATCTTGGTGAACCAGCTAGCCCCCTTAATCCGAGCAAACAAATCAGACAGTAGCGGCAAAGGGTACTGAAATTTGACGGTGATTTTATTAAGAAGGCGGTAATCTATACAAGGTCTCAAAGAACCATCCTTCTTGGCCACAAAAAAGAACCCTGCTCCCAATGGTGACGATGACGGGCGAATATGCCCTTTCTCCAAGGATTCCTTTATATAACTCCGCATTGCAGCGTGTTCTGGCACAGATAAATTGAATAGTCGGCCCTTCGGAAACTTACTACCAGGAATCAAATTAATAGCACAATCACAATCCCTATGAGGAGGTAGGGCACTGGATTTGGGCTCATCAAATACATCCCGGTAATCTGACAAGAACTCAGGGACTTCAGAAGGATGGGAAGACGAAATAGACAACAATGGGACATCCCCATGTACCCCTTGACAACCCCAACTGGATACAGACATTGATTTCCAAACCAATACAGGATTATGGACCTGTAGCCATGGCAAACCCAAAACGACCACATCATGCAGATTATGCAACACCAAAAAGCGAATATCCTCCTGATGTGCAGGAGCCATGCACATGGTCAATTGAGTCCAGTACTGAGGCTTATTCTTGGCCAAAGGTGTAGCATCAATTCCTCTCAATGGAATAGGATACTGCAAGGGCTCCAAGAAAAAACCACAGTGCCTGGCAAACTCCAAGTCCATCAAATTCAGGGCAGTGCCTGAATCCACAAATGCCATAACAGAATAGGATGACAAAGAGCAAATCAGAGTAACGGACAAAAGAAATTTTGGCTGTACAGTACCAATGGTGGCAGACCTAGCGAACCGTTTAGTGCGCTTAGGACAATCAGAGATAGCATGAGTGGAGTCACCACAGTAAAAATACAGCCCATTCTGACGTCTGTATTCTTGCCGTTCAGCTCTGGTCAAGGTCCTATCACATTGCATAGGCTCATGCTTCTGCTCAGAAAACACCGCCAAATGGTGCACATTTTTGCACTCACGTAAGCGTCGATCGATCTGAATGGCCAAGGACATAGACTCATTCAGACCAGCAGGCATGGGGAATCCCACCATAACATCCTTAAGGGCTTCAGAAAGACCCTTTCTGAAAATTGCCGCCAGGGCACACTCATTCCACTGAGTAAGCACAGACCACTTTCTGAACTTCTGACAATATACCTCCGCTTCATCCTGACCCTGACACAAAGCCAGCAAAATTTTCTCTGCCTGATCCACTGAATCTGATTCATCATAAAGCAATCCAAGCGCCAGAAAAAACGTATCTACATTACGCAATGCAGGATCTCCTGGTGCAAGGGAAAATGCCCAGTCTTGAGGGTCGCCACGTAGCAAAGAAATAATGATTTTTACTTGCTGAATGGGGTCACCAGAGGAGCGGGGTTTCAAAGCAAAAAACAGTCTACAATTATTTTTGAAATTCAGGAACTTAGAGCTCTCCCCAGAAAACAAATCAGGAATTGGAATTCTGGGTTCTAACATCGGGTTCTGAACTACATAATCTTGAATGCTTTGTACCCTTGCAGTGAGTTGATCCACACAAGAGGACAGACCCTGAACGTCCATATCTACACTTGTGTCCTGAACCACCCAGAGGTTAAGGGGAAAAGAAATACAAAACACACTGCAGAGAAAAAAAAAATGGTCTCAGAACTTCTCTTATCCCTCTATTGAGATGCATTAACACTTTGTTGGCCAGCTGTACTGTTATGTTTGGCTGGTGGTTAGGAGCACAAGAAATGACCAGATGAGCAAACTAGCAATACGGGACGAGCTCTGGGAAGTGGGAGCTCTGCTGACTGCAACCCCTAATCCTATCACAACAACTAGCAATAGCCGTGGAGCGTTCCTGACTCTGCCTAGACGCCTCTTCACAGCCTAAGAGCTGACTACCCCTAAAGATAGAAAATATGGCCTACCTTGCCTCAGAGAAGTTCCCCAAAGAAATAGGCAGCCCCCACATATATTGACTGTGAGTTAAGATGGAAGTCACAAACACAGGCATGAAATAGGTTTCAGCATAGGCGGCCAGACTAACTAAACAGACAGAGGATAGAAAAGGTATCTTTGCGGTCAGCATAAAAAACTAACAAAAAACCACGCAGAGTGTGCAAAAGAAACCACCGCACCGACTCACGGCGCGGTGGTGCCACTCTGCATCCCAGAGCTTCCAGCTAACAAGATTAATTCATAATAGCAAGCTGGACAAAAACACAGTGGTAACAAATAAGCTAGCAGGGACTTAGCTTTGCTGAAATAGACAGGTCTTCTGAAAGATCCAAGAGAACTGAACCAGTGCTAGGACATTGACAGCTGGCATCAAGTAAAGATCTGAGTGGAGTTAAATAGAGCAGCCAGCCAAGGCCTGAACGAGATCAGCTGGAGAAGGAATCTCAGAACCAGCAGCTCCACTCACAGCCACCAGAGGGAGTCTATGAACAGAACTCACCGAAGTACCATTCATAACCACAGGAGGGAGCTCGAGAACCGAATTCACAACACAACAGACACTAAGCTGCCTCCAGTGCAGGCTTCGGCCTACACTCTGCTCCTCTGCTCCTCCTTGATTCCCTGGGCTCTAACACCGCCAGTTCGTGCTCGTAAGTGCTGGCTGCACAGAGAAAAACACTCGCCTCGCCACTGTGTCAGTGGGGTTC
Source organism: Ranitomeya variabilis (assembly GCF_051348905.1). Lineage (NCBI taxonomy): Eukaryota > Metazoa > Chordata > Amphibia > Anura > Dendrobatidae > Ranitomeya > Ranitomeya variabilis. The sequence continues at coordinate 154,082,954 of NC_135232.1, forward strand.
AGTAACATCAGCTGTTCCCCTGCTGTGTAGCCAGCAACGTGTCCTGCAAATGCCACGCAGACACAATGGATACTAAGCTGCCTCCAGTGCAGGCTTCGGCCTACACTCTGCTCCTCTGCTCCTCCTTGATTCCCTGGGCTCTAACACCGCCAGTTGGTGCTCGGAAGTGCTGGCTACACAGAGAAAAACACTCGCCTCGCCACTGTGTCAGTGGGGTTCAGTAACGTCAGCTTTTCCCCTGCTGTGTAGACAGCAATGTGTCCTGCAAAAGCCACGCAGACACAACAGACACTAAGCTGCCTCCAGTGCAGGCTTCGGCCTACACTCTGCTCCTCTGCTCCATCTTGATTCCCTGGGCTCTAACACCGCCAGTTGGTGCTCAGAAGTGCTGGCTGCACAGAGAAAAACACTCACTTCGCCACTGTGTCTGTGGGGTTCAGTAACGTCAGCTGTTCCCCTGCTGTGTAGCCAGCAACTTGTCCTGCAAACGCCACACAGACACAACAGATACTAAGCTGCCTCCAGTGCAGGCTTCGGCCTACACTCTTACACTCTGCTCCTCCTTGATTCCCTGGGCTCTAACACCGCCAGTTGGAGCTCGGAAGTGCTGGCTGCACAGAGAAAAAAACTCGCTTCGCCACTGTGTCAGTGGGGTTCAGTAACGTCAGCTGTTCCCCTGCTGTTTAGCCAGCAACATGTCCTGCAAACGCCACGCAGACACAACAGACACTAAGCTCCCTCCAGTGCAGGCTTCGGCCTACACTCTGCTCCTCTGCTCTTCCTTGATTCCCTGGGCTCTAACACTGCCAGTTGGTGCTCGGAAGTGCTGGCTGCATAGAGAAAAACACTCGCCACTGTGTCAGTGGGGTTCAGTAACGTCAGCTGTTCCCCTGCGGTGTAGCCATCAACATATCCTGCAAACGCCACACAGACACAACAGTGTTATGTTTGGCTGGTGGTTAGGAGCACAAGAAATGACCAGATGAGCAAACTAGCAATACGGGACGAGCTCTGGGAAGTGGGAGCTCTGCTGACCGCAACCCCTAATCCTATCACAACAACTAGCAATAGCCGTGGAGCGTTCCTGACTCTGCCTAGACGCCTCTTCACAGCCTAAGAGCTGAGTACCCCTAAAGATAGAAAATACAGCCTACCTTGCCTCAGAGAAATTCCCCAAAGAAATAGGCAGCCCCCACATATATTGACTGAGTTAAGATGGAAGTCACAAACACAGGCATGAAATAGGTTTCAGCATAGGCGGCCAGACTAAGTAAACAGACAGAGGATAGAAAAGGTATCTTTGCGGTCAGCATAAAAAACTAACAAAAAACCACGCAGAGTGTGCAAAAGAAACCACCGCACCGACTCACGGCGCGGTGGTGCCACTCTGCATCCCAGAGCTTCCAGCTAACAAGATTAATTCATAATAGCAAGCTGGACAAAAACACAGTGGTAACAAATAAGCTAGCAGGGACTTAGCTTTGCTGAAATAGACAGGTCTTCTGAAAGATCCAAGAGAACTGAACCAGTGCTAGGACATTGACAGCTTGCATCAAGTAAAGATCTGAGTGGAGTTAAATAGAGCTGCCAGCCAAGGCCTGAACGAGATCAGCTGGAGAAGGAATCTCAGAACAAGCAGCTCCACTCACAGCCACCAGAGGGAGTCCATGAACAGAACTCACCGAAGTACCATTCATAACCACAGGAGGGAGCTCGAGAACTGAATTCACAACAGTATCCCCCCTTGAGGAGGGGTCACTGAACCCTTACCAGAGCCTCCAGGCCGCTCCGGACGAGCCAAATGAAAGGCACGAACAAGATCGGCAGCATGAACATCAGAGGCAACTACCCAGGAATTATCCTCCTGACCATAACCTTTCCACTTGACTAGGTACTGAAGTTTCCGTCTCGAAATACGAGAATCCAAAATTTTCTCCACCACATACTCCAACTCCCCCTCAACCAACACCGGGGCAGGAGGATCAACGGAGGGAACCATAGAAGCCACATATCTCCGCAACAACGACCTATGGAACACATTATGGATGGCGAAAGAAGCTGGAAGGTCCAAACGAAATGACACAGGATTAATAATTTCAGAAATCTTATAAGGACCAATGAAACGAGGCTTAAACTTAGGAGACGAATCCTTCATAGGAACAAAACGAGACGACAACCAAACCAAATCCCCAACACGAAGTCGGAGACCAACACAGCGACCCTCGAGCCTGTCTAGGATTCAACTGCTTAGCAGACTCGAGATAAGTCAGATTCTTGTGATCCGTCAAGACCACCACGCGATGTTTGGCTCCTTCAAGCCAATGTCGCCACTCCTCAAACGCCCACTTCATAGCCAACAACTCTCGATTACCCACATCATAATTGCGCTCAGCAGGCAAAAACTTTCTGGAAAAGAAAGCACATGGTTTCATCACAGAGCCATCAGAACCTCTTTGAGACAAAACAGCCCCTGCTCCAATCTCAGAAGCATCCACCTCGACCTGAAACGGGAGCAAAACATCTGGCTGACACAACACAGGGGCAGAAGAAAAATGACGCTTCAGCTCCTGAAAAGCCTCAACGGCCGCAGAGGACCAATTGACCACATCAGCACCTTTCTTGGTCAAATCAGTCAATGGTTTAACAACACTAGAAAAATTAGCGATGAAGCGACGGTAAAAATTAGCAAAGCCCAGAAATTTCAGAAGGCTCTTCACAGAAGTAGGCTGAGTCCAATCATAAATGGCCTGAACTTTAACAGGGTCCATCTCGATAGTAGAAGGGGAAAAAATGAAGCCCAAAAATGAAACCTTCTGAACTCCAAAGAGACATTTAGACCCCTTCACAAACAAGGAATGAGCACGAAGGACCTGGAACACCATTCTGACCTGCTTCACATGAGACTCCCAATCGTCCGAAAAGACCAAAATATCATCCAAATATACAATCATGAATCTATCCAGATACTTTCGGAAGATGTCATGCATAAAGGACTGAAACACAGATGGAGCATTAGAAAGCCCGAATGGCATCACCAAGTACTCAAAATGGCCCTCGGGCGTATTAAATGCTGTTTTCCATTCATCGCCCTGTTTAATACGCACAAGGTTATACGCCCCTCGAAGATCTATCTTGGTGAACCAGCTAGCCCCCTTAATCCGAGCAAACAAATCAGACAGTAGCGGCAAAGGGTACTGAAATTTGACGGTGATTTTATTAAGAAGGCGGTAATCTATACAAGGTCTCAAAGAACCATCCTTCTTGGCCACAAAAAAGAACCCTGCTCCCAACGGTGACGATGACGGGCGAATATGCCCTTTCTCCAAGGATTCCTTTATATAACTCCGCATTGCAGCGTGTTCTGGCACAGATAAATTGAATAGTCGGCCCTTCGGAAACTTACTACCAGGAATCAAATTAATAGCACAATCACAATCCCTATGAGGAGGTAGGGCACTGGATTTGGGCTCATCAAATACATCCCGGTAATCTGACAAGAACTCAGGGACTTCAGAAGGATGGGAAGACGAAATAGACAACAATGGGACATCCCCATGTACCCCTTGACAACCCCAACTGGATACAGACATTGATTTCCAAACCAATACAGGATTATGGACCTGTAGCCATGGCAAACCCAAAACGACCACATCATGCAGATTATGCAACACCAAAAAGCGAATATCCTCCTGATGTGCAGGAGCCATGCACATGGTCAATTGAGTCCAGTACTGAGGCTTATTCTTGGCCAAAGGTGTAGCATCAATTCCTCTCAATGGAATAGGATACTGCAAGGGCTCCAAGAAAAAACCACAGTGCCTGGCAAACTCCAAGTCCATCAAATTCAGGGCAGTGCCTGAATCCACAAATGCCATAACAGAATAGGATGACAAAGAGCAAATCAGAGTAACGGACAAAAGAAATTTTGGCTGTACAGTACCAATGGTGGCAGACCTAGCGAACCGTTTAGTGCGCTTAGGACAATCAGAGATAGCATGAGTGGAGTCACCACAGTAAAAATACAGCCCATTCTGACGTCTGTATTCTTGCCGTTCAGCTCTGGTCAAGGTCCTATCACATTGCATAGGCTCATGCTTCTGCTCAGAAAACACCGCCAAATGGTGCACATTTTTGCACTCACGTAAGCGTCGATCGATCTGAATGGCCAAGGACATAGACTCATTCAGACCAGCAGGCATGGGGAATCCCACCATAACATCCTTAAGGGCTTCAGAAAGACCCTTTCTGAAAATTGCCGCCAGGGCACACTCATTCCACTGAGTAAGCACAGACCACTTTCTGAACTTCTGACAATATACCTCCGCTTCATCCTGACCCTGACACAAAGCCAGCAAAATTTTCTCTGCCTGATCCACTGAATCTGATTCATCATAAAGCAATCCAAGCGCCAGAAAAAACGTATCTACATTACGCAATGCAGGATCTCCTGGTGCAAGGGAAAATGCCCAGTCTTGAGGGTCGCCACGTAGCAAAGAAATAATGATTTTTACTTGCTGAATGGGGTCACCAGAGGAGCGGGGTTTCAAAGCAAAAAACAGTCTACAATTATTTTTGAAATTCAGGAACTTAGAGCTCTCCCCAGAAAACAAATCAGGAATTGGAATTCTGGGTTCTAACATCGGGTTCTGAACTACATAATCTTGAATGCTTTGTACCCTTGCAGTGAGTTGATCCACACAAGAGGACAGACCCTGAACGTCCATATCTACACTTGTGTCCTGAACCACCCAGAGGTTAAGGGGAAAAGAAATACAAAACACACTGCAGAGAAAAAAAAAATGGTCTCAGAACTTCTCTTATCCCTCTATTGAGATGCATTAACACTTTGTTGGCCAGCTGTACTGTTATGTTTGGCTGGTGGTTAGGAGCACAAGAAATGACCAGATGAGCAAACTAGCAATACGGGACGAGCTCTGGGAAGTGGGAGCTCTGCTGACTGCAACCCCTAATCCTATCACAACAACTAGCAATAGCCGTGGAGCGTTCCTGACTCTGCCTAGACGCCTCTTCACAGCCTAAGAGCTGACTACCCCTAAAGATAGAAAATATGGCCTACCTTGCCTCAGAGAAGTTCCCCAAAGAAATAGGCAGCCCCCACATATATTGACTGTGAGTTAAGATGGAAGTCACAAACACAGGCATGAAATAGGTTTCAGCATAGGCGGCCAGACTAACTAAACAGACAGAGGATAGAAAAGGTATCTTTGCGGTCAGCATAAAAAACTAACAAAAAACCACGCAGAGTGTGCAAAAGAAACCACCGCACCGACTCACGGCGCGGTGGTGCCACTCTGCATCCCAGAGCTTCCAGCTAACAAGATTAATTCATAATAGCAAGCTGGACAAAAACACAGTGGTAACAAATAAGCTAGCAGGGACTTAGCTTTGCTGAAATAGACAGGTCTTCTGAAAGATCCAAGAGAACTGAACCAGTGCTAGGACATTGACAGCTGGCATCAAGTAAAGATCTGAGTGGAGTTAAATAGAGCAGCCAGCCAAGGCCTGAACGAGATCAGCTGGAGAAGGAATCTCAGAACCAGCAGCTCCACTCACAGCCACCAGAGGGAGTCTATGAACAGAACTCACCGAAGTACCATTCATAACCACAGGAGGGAGCTCGAGAACCGAATTCACAACACAACAGACACTAAGCTGCCTCCAGTGCAGGCTTCGGCCTACACTCTGCTCCTCTGCTCCTCCTTGATTCCCTGGGCTCTAACACCGCCAGTTCGTGCTCGTAAGTGCTGGCTGCACAGAGAAAAACACTCGCCTCGCCACTGTGTCAGTGGGGTTCAGTAACATCAGCTGTTCCCCTGCTGTGTAGCCAGCAACGTGTCCTGCAAATGCCACGCAGACACAATGGATACTAAGCTGCCTCCAGTGCAGGCTTCGGCCTACACTCTGCTCCTCTGCTCCTCCTTGATTCCCTGGGCTCTAACACCGCCAGTTGGTGCTCGGAAGTGCTGGCTACACAGAGAAAAACACTCGCCTCGCCACTGTGTCAGTGGGGTTCAGTAACGTCAGCTTTTCCCCTGCTGTGTAGACAGCAATGTGTCCTGCAAAAGCCACGCAGACACAACAGACACTAAGCTGCCTCCAGTGCAGGCTTCGGCCTACACTCTGCTCCTCTGCTCCATCTTGATTCCCTGGGCTCTAACACCGCCAGTTGGTGCTCAGAAGTGCTGGCTGCACAGAGAAAAACACTCGCTTTGCCACTGTGTCTGTGGGGTTCAGTAACGTCAGCTGTTCCCCTGCTGTGTAGCGAGCAACTTGTCCTGCAAACGCCACACAGACACAACAGATACTAAGCTGCCTCCAGTGCAGGCTTCAGCCTACACTCTTACACTCTGCTCCTCCTTGATTCCCTGGGCTCTAACACCGCCAGTTGGAGCTCGGAAGTGCTGGCTGCACAGAGAAAAAAACTCGCTTCGCCACTGTGTCAGTGGGGTTCAGTAACGTCAGCTGTTCCCCTGCTGTTTAGCCAGCAACATGTCCTGCAAACGCCACGCAGACACAACAGACACTAAGCTCCCTCCAGTGCAGGCTTCGGCCTACACTCTGCTCCTCTGCTCTTCCTTGATTCCCTGGGCTCTAACACCGCCAGTTGGTGCTCGGACGTTCTGGCTGCACAGAGAAAAACACTCGCCTCACCACTTTTTTCAGTGGGGTTCAGTAACGTCAGCTGTTCCCCTGCTGTTTAGCCAGCAACGTATCCTGCAAACTCCACGCAGACACAACAGACACTAAGCTCCCTCCAGTGCAGGCTTCGGCCTACACTCTGTTCCTCCTTGATTCCCTGGGCTCTAACACTGCCAGTTGGTGCTCGGAAGTGCTGGCTGCATAGAGAAAAACACTCGCCACTGTGTCAGTGGGGTTCAGTAACGTCAGCTGTTCCCCTGCGGTGTAGCCATCAACATATCCTGCAAACGCCACACAGACACAACAGTGTTATGTTTGGCTGGTGGTTAGGAGCACAAGAAATGACCAGATGAGCAAACTAGCAATACGGGACGAGCTCTGGGAAGTGGGAGCTCTGCTGACCGCAACCCCTAATCCTATCACAACAACTAGCAATAGTAGTGGAGCGTTCCTGACTCTGCCTAGACGCCTCTTCACAGCCTAAGAGCTGAGTACCCCTAAAGATAGAAAATACAGCCTACCTTGCCTCAGAGAAATTCCCCAAAGAAATAGGCAGCCCCCACATATATTGACTGAGTTAAGATGGAAGTCACAAACACAGGCATGAAATAGGTTTCAGCATAGGCGGCCAGACTAAGTAAACAGACAGAGGATAGAAAAGGTATCTTTGCGGTCAGCATAAAAAACTAACAAAAAACCACGCAGAGTGTGCAAAAGAAACCACCGCACCGACTCACGGCGCGGTGGTGCCACTCTGCATCCCAGAGCTTCCAGCTAACAAGATTAATTCATAATAGCAAGCTGGACAAAAACACAGTGGTAACAAATAAGCTAGCAGGGACTTAGCTTTGCTGAAATAGACAGGTCTTCTGAAAGATCCAAGAGAACTGAACCAGTGCTAGGACATTGACAGCTTGCATCAAGTAAAGATCTGAGTGGAGTTAAATAGAGCTGCCAGCCAAGGCCTGAACGAGATCAGCTGGAGAAGGAATCTCAGAACAAGCAGCTCCACTCACAGCCACCAGAGGGAGTCCATGAACAGAACTCACCGAAGTACCATTCATAACCACAGGAGGGAGCTCGAGAACTGAATTCACAACAGTATCCCCCCTTGAGGAGGGGTCACTGAACCCTTACCAGAGCCTCCAGGCCGCTCCGGACGAGCCAAATGAAAGGCACGAACAAGATCGGCAGCATGAACATCAGAGGCAACTACCCAGGAATTATCCTCCTGACCATAACCTTTCCACTTGACTAGGTACTGAAGTTTCCGTCTCGAAATACGAGAATCCAAAATTTTCTCCACCACATACTCCAACTCCCCCTCAACCAACACCGGGGCAGGAGGATCAACGGAGGGAACCATAGAAGCCACATATCTCCGCAACAACGACCTATGGAACACATTATGGATGGCGAAAGAAGCTGGAAGGTCCAAACGAAATGACACAGGATTAATAATTTCAGAAATCTTATAAGGACCAATGAAACGAGGCTTAAACTTAGGAGACAAATCCTTCATAGGAACAAAACGAGACGACAACCAAACCAAATCCCCAACACGAAGTCGGAGACCAACACAGCGACCCTCGAGCCTGTCTAGGATTCAACTGCTTAGCAGACTCGAGATAAGTCAGATTCTTGTGATCCGTCAAGACCACCACGCGATGTTTGGCTCCTTCAAGCCAATGTCGCCACTCCTCAAACGCCCACTTCATAGCCAACAACTCTCGATTACCCACATCATAATTGCGCTCAGCAGGCAAAAACTTTCTGGAAAAGAAAGCACATGGTTTCATCACAGAGCCATCAGAACCTCTTTGAGACAAAACAGCCCCTGCTCCAATCTCAGAAGCATCCACCTCGACCTGAAACGGGAGCAAAACATCTGGCTGACACAACATAGGGGCAGAAGAAAAATGACGCTTCAGCTCCTGAAAAGCCTCAACGGCCGCAGAGGACCAATTGACCACATCAGCACCTTTCTTGGTCAAATCAGTCAATGGTTTAACAACACTAGAAAAATTAGCGATGAAGCGACGGTAAAAATTAGCAAAGCCCAGAAATTTCAGAAGGCTCTTCACAGAAGTAGGCTGAGTCCAATCATAAATGGCCTGAACTTTAACAGGGTCCATCTCGATAGTAGAAGGGGAAAAAATGAAGCCCAAAAATGAAACCTTCTGAACTCCAAAGAGACATTTAGACCCTTTCACAAACAAGGAATGAGCACGAAGGACCTGGAACACCATTCTGACCTGCTTCACATGAGACTCCCAATCGTCCGAAAAGACCAAAATATCATCCAAATATACAATCATGAATCTATCCAGATACTTTCGGAAGATGTCATGCATAAAGGACTGAAACACAGATGGAGCATTAGAAAGCCCGAATGGCATCACCAAGTACTCAAAATGGCCCTCGGGCGTATTAAATGCTGTTTTCCATTCATCGCCCTGTTTAATACGCACAAGGTTATACGCCCCTCGAAGATCTATCTTGGTGAACCAGCTAGCCCCCTTAATCCGAGCAAACAAATCAGACAGTAGCGGCAAAGGGTACTGAAATTTGACGGTGATTTTATTAAGAAGGCGGTAATCTATACAAGGTCTCAAAGAACCATCCTTCTTGGCCACAAAAAAGAACCCTGCTCCCAACGGTGACGATGACGGGCGAATATGCCCTTTCTCCAAGGATTCCTTTATATAACTCCGCATTGCAGCGTGTTCTGGCACAGATAAATTGAATAGTCGGCCCTTCGGAAACTTACTACCAGGAATCAAATTAATAGCACAATCACAATCCCTATGAGGAGGTAGGGCACTGGATTTGGGCTCATCAAATACATCCCGGTAATCTGACAAGAACTCAGGGACTTCAGAAGGATGGGAAGACGAAATAGACAACAATGGGACATCCCCATGTACCCCTTGACAACCCCAACTGGATACAGACATTGATTTCCAAACCAATACAGGATTATGGACCTGTAGCCATGGCAAACCCAAAACGACCACATCATGCAGATTATGCAACACCAAAAAGCGAATATCCTCCTGATGTGCAGGAGCCATGCACATGGTCAATTGAGTCCAGTACTGAGGCTTATTCTTGGCCAAAGGTGTAGCATCAATTCCTCTCAATGGAATAGGATACTGCAAGGGCTCCAAGAAAAAACCACAGTGCCTGGCAAACTCCAAGTCCATCAAATTCAGGGCAGTGCCTGAATCCACAAATGCCATAACAGAATAGGATGACAAAGAGCAAATCAGAGTAACGGACAAAAGAAATTTTGGCTGTACAGTACCAATGGTGGCAGACCTAGCGAACCGTTTAGTGCGCTTAGGACAATCAGAGATAGCATGAGTGGAGTCACCACAGTAAAAATACAGCCCATTCTGACGTCTGTATTCTTGCCGTTCAGCTCTGGTCAAGGTCCTATCACATTGCATAGGCTCATGCTTCTGCTCAGAAAACACCGCCAAATGGTGCACATTTTTGCACTCACGTAAGCGTCGATCGATCTGAATGGCCAAGGACATAGACTCATTCAGACCAGCAGGCATGGGGAATCCCACCATAACATCCTTAAGGGCTTCAGAAAGACCCTTTCTGAAAATTGCCGCCAGGGCACACTCATTCCACTGAGTAAGCACAGACCACTTTCTGAACTTCTGACAATATACCTCCGCTTCATCCTGACCCTGACACAAAGCCAGCAAAATTTTCTCTGCCTGATCCACTGAATCTGATTCATCATAAAGCAATCCAAGCGCCAGAAAAAACGTATCTACATTACGCAATGCAGGATCTCCTGGTGCAAGGGAAAATGCCCAGTCTTGAGGGTCGCCACGTAGCAAAGAAATAATGATTTTTACTTGCTGAATGGGGTCACCAGAGGAGCGGGGTTTCAAAGCAAAAAACAGTCTACAATTATTTTTGAAATTCAGGAACTTAGAGCTCTCCCCAGAAAACAAATCAGGAATTGGAATTCTGGGTTCTAACATCGGGTTCTGAACTACATAATCTTGAATGCTTTGTACCCTTGCAGTGAGTTGATCCACACAAGAGGACAGACCCTGAACGTCCATATCTACACTTGTGTCCTGAACCACCCAGAGGTTAAGGGGAAAAGAAATACAAAACACACTGCAGAGAAAAAAAAAATGGTCTCAGAACTTCTCTTATCCCTCTATTGAGATGCATTAACACTTTGTTGGCCAGCTGTACTGTTATGTTTGGCTGGTGGTTAGGAGCACAAGAAATGACCAGATGAGCAAACTAGCAATACGGGACGAGCTCTGGGAAGTGGGAGCTCTGCTGACTGCAACCCCTAATCCTATCACAACAACTAGCAATAGCCGTGGAGCGTTCCTGACTCTGCCTAGACGCCTCTTCACAGCCTAAGAGCTGACTACCCCTAAAGATAGAAAATACGGCCTACCTTGCCTCAGAGAAGTTCCCCAAAGAAATAGGCAGCCCCCACATATATTGACTGTGAGTTAAGATGGAAGTCACAAACACAGGCATGAAATAGGTTTCAGCATAGGCGGCCAGACTAACTAAACAGACAGAGGATAGAAAAGGTATCTTTGCGGTCAGCATAAAAAACTAACAAAAAACCACGCAGAGTGTGCAAAAGAAACCACCGCACCGACTCACGGCGCGGTGGTGCCACTCTGCATCCCAGAGCTTCCAGCTAACAAGATTAATTCATAATAGCAAGCTGGACAAAAACACAGTGGTAACAAATAAGCTAGCAGGGACTTAGCTTTGCTGAAATAGACAGGTCTTCTGAAAGATCCAAGAGAACTGAACCAGTGCTAGGACATTGACAGCTGGCATCAAGTAAAGATCTGAGTGGAGTTAAATAGAGCAGCCAGCCAAGGCCTGAACGAGATCAGCTGGAGAAGGAATCTCAGAACCAGCAGCTCCACTCACAGCCACCAGAGGGAGTCTATGAACAGAACTCACCGAAGTACCATTCATAACCACAGGAGGGAGCTCGAGAACCGAATTCACAACACAACAGACACTAAGCTGCCTCCAGTGCAGGCTTCGGCCTACACTCTGCTCCTCTGCTCCTCTAACACCGCCAGTTCGTGCTCGTAAGTGCTGGCTGCACAGAGAAAAACACTCGCCTCGCCACTGTGTCAGTGGGGTTCAGTAACATCAGCTGTTCCCCTGCTGTGTAGCCAGCAACGTGTCCTGCAAATGCCACGCAGACACAATGGATACTAAGCTGCCTCAAGTGCAGGCTTCGGCCTACACTCTGCTCCTCTGCTCCTCCTTGATTCCTTGGGCTCTAACACTGGCAGTTGGTGCTCGGAAGTGCTGACTGCACAGAGAAAAACACTCGCTTCGCCACTGTGTCTGTGGGGTTCAGTAACGTCAGCTGTTCCCCTGCTGTGTAGCCAGCAACTTGTCCTGCAAATGCCACACAGACACAACAGACACTAAGCTGCCTCCAGTGCAGGCTTCGGCCTACACTCTGCTCCTCCTTGATTCCCTGGGCTCTAACACCGCCAGTTGGTGCTCGGAAGTGCTGGCTACACAGAGAAAAACACTCGCCACTGTGTCAGTGGGGTTCAGTAATGTCAGCTGTTCCCCTGCTGTGTAGCAGGCAATGTGTCCTGCAAACGCCATGCAGACACAACAGGCAATAAGCTGCCTCCAGTGCAGGCTTCGGCCGACACTCTGCTCCTCCCTGATTCCCTGGGCTCTAACACCACCAGTCGGTGCTCGGATGTGCTGGCTACACAGAGAAAAACACTCACCTCACCACTGTGTCAGTGGGGTTCAGCAACACCAGCTGTTCCCCTGCTGTGTAGCTGGCAATGTGTCCAGCAAACGCCACGCAGACACAACAGACACTAAGCTGCCTCCAGTGCAGGCTTCGGCCGACACTCTGCTCCTCCCAGATTCCCTGGGCTCTAACACCGCCAGTCGGTGCTCGGATGTGCTGGCTACACAGAGAAAAACACTCACCTCGCCTCTGTGTCAGTGGGGTTCAGCAACACCAGCTGTTCCCCTGCTGTGTAGCTGGCAATGTGTCCAGCAAACGCCACGCAGACACAACAGACACTAAGCTGCCTCCAGTGCAGGCTTCGGCCGACACTCTGCTCCTCTGCTCCTCCTTGATTCCCTGGGCTCAAACACCGCCAGTTGGTGCTCGGAAGTGCTGGCTACACAGAGAAAAACACTCACCTCGTCACTGTGTCAGTGGGGTTCAGCAACGCCAGCTGTTCCCCTGCTAGGTAGCCGGCAACGTGTCCTGCAAATGCCACGCAGACACAACAGGCACTAAGCTGCCTCCAGTTCAGGCTTCGGCCTACACTCTGCTCCTCCTGCTGTCCCTCCTGCTGTCCCTGGGCTGTAACACCGCCAGTTGGTGCTCGGAAGTGCTGGCTGCACAGAGAAAAACACCCGCCACTGTGTCAGTGGGGTTCAGTAACACCAGCTGTTCCTCTGCTGTGTAGCCAGCAATGTGTCATGCAAACGTCACGCAGAGACAACAGACAATAAGTTGCCTCCAGTGCAGGCTTCAGCCTACACTCTGCTCCTCTGCTCCTCCTTGATTCCCTGGGCTCTATCACCGCCAGTTGGTGTTCGCAAGTGCTGGCTACACAGAGAAAAACACTCACCTCGCCATTGTGTCAGTGGGGTTCAGCAATGCCAGCTGTTCCCCTGCTGTGTAGCCGGCAATTTGTCCTGCAAACGCCACACAGACACAACAGACACTAAGCTGCCTCCAGTGCAGGCTTCGGCCTACACTCTGCTCCTCCTTGATTCCCTGGGCTCTAACACCGCCAGTTTGTGCCTGGAAGTGCTGGCTGCACAGAGAAAAACACCCACCACTGTGTCAGTGGGGTTCAGTAACACCAGCTGTTCCCCTGCTGTGTAGCCAGCAATGTGTCATGCAAACGCCACGCAGACACAACAGACAATAAGCTGCCTCCAGTACAGGCTTCGGCCGACACTCTGCTCCTCTGCTCCTCCTTGATTCCCTGGGCTCTAACACCGCCAGTTGGTGCTCGGAAGTGCTGGCTACACAGAGAAAAACACTCGCCTCCTCACTGTGTCAGTGGGGTTCAGCAACGCCAGCTGTTCCCCTGCTGGGTAGCCGGCAACATGTCCTGCAAATGCCACGCAGACACAACAGGCACTAAGCTGCCTCCAGTTCAGGCTTCGGCCTACACTCTGCTCCTCCTGCTGTCCCTCCTGCTGTCCCTGGGCTGTAACACCGCCAGTTGGTGCTCGGAAGTGCTGGCTGCACAGAGAAAAACACCCGCCACTGTGTCAGTGGGGTTCAGTAACACCAGCTGTTCCCCTGCTGTGTAGCCAGCAATGTGTCATGCAAATGCCACGCAGAGACAACAGACAATAAGTTGCCTCCAGTGCAGGCTTCGGCCTACACTCTGCTCCTCTGCTCCTCCTTGATTCCCTGGGCTCTATCACCGCCAGTTGGTGTTCGAAAGTGCTGGCTACATAGAGAAAAACACTCGCCTCGCCACTGTATCAGTGGGGTTCAGCAATGCCAGCTGTTCCCCTGCTGTGTAGCCGGCAATTTGTCCTGCAAACGCCACACAGACACAACAGACAATAAGCTGCCTCCATTGCAGGCTTCGGCCTACACTCTGCTCCCCCTGCTGACCCTTGGCTCCAACACCGCTAGTTGGGGCTCTAGGAAGACAATCTTGAATAGGTCCCCCTAGTTCCAGTACCATCAGCTGGTTCCAGGCAGAGCCTTTGGCTTAGGTACCTCCTTCTGGGTATCTGAGTTCCACCAACGTCAGGTGGTCCTTGGTAGTGCTTTCTGGCACGGGTACCTCCTGCTTAGTAACCGGGTTCCAGTAACGTCAGCTGGTCCTCGGTAGTTCCATTGGCTCTTGTATCTTCAGCTACCCATCCGGGTTCCAGTACCGTCAGCTGGTTCTCGGCAGTGTCTTTTGCTCTTGTACCTTCTGCTCCCCATCCTGGTTCCAGTACCGTCAGCTGGTTCCGGGCAGAGCCTTTGGCTTAGGTGCCTCCTTCTGGGTATCCGAGTTCCACCAACGTCAGGGGGTCCTTGGTAGTGCTTTCTGGCATGGGTACCTCCTGCTTAGTAACCGGGTTCCAGTAACGTCAGCTGGTCCTCGGTAGTTCCATTGGCTCTTGTATCTTCGGCTACCCATCCGGGTTCCAGTACCGTCAGCTGGTTCTTGGCAGTGTCTTATGCTCTTGTACCTTCTGCTCCCCATCCTGTTTCCAGTACCGTCAGCTGGTTCCATTCAGAGCCTTTGGCTTAGGTGCCTCCTTCTGGGTATCCGAGTTCCATCAACGTCGGGTGGTCCTTGGTAGTGCTTTCTGGCACGGGTACCTCCTGTTTAGTAACCGGGTTCCAGTAACGTCAGCTAGTCCTCGGTAGTTCCATTGGCTCTTGGACCTTCGGGTAGCCATCCGAGTTCCAGTTCCATCAGCTGGTTATCAGCTTTTTCTCAGCCTACTTGTACCTTCTGTTACATTTCCAAGTTCAAGACCCTAAAGACGACGACCCGGAAGACCGAGAAGCAGAAGAACAAGAGGCTGCAGAACAAAGAGCAGAAGAACATTATGCACAAGACTAAACATCAGAGCAAAAGATATTATCTAAATTATAAGCAGAAGAAGACTAAGCAGTGTATGGGGTTGAGTCCGTTCCTTTTTGTGGTGCCCCTGGAAAAAGCCTGCTGCTGCAGGCCTAACTGAACGCGGACAAATCCTGTTGTAACTATTTTGTGACAGGCAGAATGGAAGGTGTAATCTTCAAACTGTTATACATAACAACTACAGGAATGCCTGTCACAAATAAGAATATGATGAAGAAGTAGAATATGAAGAAGAATAATAGTTTAATAAAAAGAATATGAAGAATGTAAAAAAAAAAAATAGGTAGAAGATGAAGAAGAAGATGAATAAGGTGAAGAAGAAGTTGATGTCATAGATGCTGCTGCTGAGGATGATGAAGAAGAAACTGTCGGAGAAGTAAAAAAGGTGAAGGGCATGGAAGTAGTGAAACATCAATATCTGACAAAATAAAAAAAATCTTAACATAGTCAATACCTTTGTAACTCCGAACATCTTAAAAAAAAAAAAAAATTCCTGCTATTCTATTTGATTGGGCTAAACCTCTATCCCTTTAATGTCTCCGCCACCTCCCCCAATACATCCTACATTATTGTTAGTTGTTTTCCTTCATGTAGAATGAACCTACAAGGAAAGAAAGGGTTTATTTTAATTCTGATATTTTCGTCCCATTGACTTGCATTGGTATCGGGCATCGGTATCGGCGATAGCCGATATTTTTTTAATATCGGCCGATCCAATCCGATACCGATACTTTCCGATATCGGAAGGTATCGCTCAACACTAGTCATCACCCTATAGATTATACATCGAATTTTATTGAAGAAACCTCCCAATGATAACAGTGTAATCTACAAAATGAATAAAAACTCAAAATGCACTGTTCCAAATTATTAGGCACAGTAGAATTTCTAAACATTTGATATGTTTTAAATAACTGAAAATGCTCATTTGTTGAATATGCAGCATTAGGAGGTCACATTCACTGAGCAAAAAATCTACTTAGCTCCAAAACATCCTAACAGGTAAAGTTATATGTTAAAATAGGAACCCTTCTTTGATATCACCTTCGCAAGTCTTGCATCCATTGAACTTGTGAGTTTTTGGAGAGTTTCTGCTTGAATTTCTTTGCATGAAGTCTCCCAGAGCTGCTGTTTTGATGTGAACTGCCTCCCAACCTCATAGATCTTTTGCTTGATACTCCAAAGGTTCTCTCAAGGGTTGAAGTCAGGGGAAGATGGTGGCCATGGGTTTATCTCCTTTTATGCAAATAGCAGAGGTATTCTTTGCAGCATGAGATGGTGCATTGTCATGCATGAAGATGATTTTGCTCCTGAAGGCATGTTACTGCTTTTTATACCATGGAAGAAAGCTGTCAGTCAGAAACTCTATATACTTTGCAGAGGTAATTTTCACACCTTCAGGAAACTTAAAGGGCCCTACCAGCTGTTTTCCCATGATTCCGGCCCAAAACATGACTCCTCCACCTCCTTGCTGACATAGCAGCCTTGTTGGGACATGGTGGCCATCCACCAACCATCCACTACTCCATCCATCTGGCCCATCCAGGGTTGCTTGACACTCATCAGTAAACAAGACTGTTTGAAAATTAGTCTTCATGTACAGTACAGACCAAAAGTTTGGACACACCTTCTCATTTAAAGATTTTTCTGTATTTTCATGACTATGAAAATTGTACATTCACACTAAAGGCATCAAAACTATGAATTAACACATGTAGAATTATATACTTAACCAAAAAGTGTGAAGCAACTGAAATTATGTCTTATATTCTAGGTTCTTCAAAGTAGCCACCTTTTGCTTTGATGACTGCTTTGCACATTCTTGGCATTCTCTTCATGAGCTTCAAGAGGCAGTCACCAGGAATTGTCTTCCAACAATCTTGTAGGAGTTCCCAGAGATGCTTAGCACTTGTTGGCCCTTTTTCCTTCACTCTGCGGTCCAGCTCACCCCAAACCATCTCGATTGGGTTCAGGTATGGTGACTGGGAATGTCAGGTCATCTGGCATAGCACCCCATCACTTTTCTTGTCAAATAGCCCTTACACAGCCTTGAGGTGTGTTTGGGGTCATTGTCATGTTGAAAAATACATGATGGTCCAACTAAACGCAAACCGGATGGAATAGCATGTGCTGCAAAATGCTGTGGTAGCCATGCTGGTTCAGTATGCCTTCAATTTTGAATAAATCCCCAACAGTGTCACCAGCAAAGCACCCCAACACCATCACACCTCCTCCTCCATGCTTCATGGTGGGAACCAGGCATGTAGAGTCCATCAGTTCACCTTTTCTGCGTCGCACAAATACACGGTGGTTGGAATCAAAGATCTCAAATTTGTACTCATCAGACCAAAGCACACATTTCCTCTGATGTAATGTCCATTCCTTGTGTTCTTTAGCCCAAACAAATCTCTTCTGCTTGTTGCCTGTCCTTAGCAGTGGTTTCCTAGCAGCTATTTTACCATGAAGGCCTGCTGCACAAAGTCTCCTCTTAACAGTTGTTGTAAAGATGTGTCCGCTGCTAGAACTCTGTGCATCATTGGCCTGGTCTCTAATCTGAGCTGCTGTTAACCTGCGATTTCTGAGGCTGGTGACTCGGATAAACTTATCCTCAGAAGCAGAGGTGACTCTTGGTCTTCCTTTCCTGGGGCGGTCCTCATGTGAGCCAGTTTCTTTGTAGCGCTTGATGGTTTTTGCCACTGCACTTGGGGACACTTTCAAAGTTTTCCCAGTTTTTTGGACTGACTGACCTTCATTTCTTAACCCCTTAATCCCATATGACGTACTATCCCGTCGAGGTGGGGTGGGCCCGTATGACCACCGACGGGATAGTACGTCATATGCGATCGCGGCCGGGTGTCGGCTGACTATTGCAGCTGACATCCGGCACTATGTGCCAGGAGCGGTCACGGACTGCCCCTGGCACATTAACCCCCGGAACACTGCGATCAAACAAGATCGCAGCGTTCTGGCGGTACTGGGAAGCATCGCGCAGGGAGGAGGCTCCCTGAGTGCTTCCCTGAGACCCTCGGAACAAGACGATGTGCTCACCTTGTACCGAGTGTCTCCTCCCTGCAGGCGCCGGATCCAAAATGGCCACAGGGCTACATCTGGATCCTGCAGGGAGGTGGCTTACCAGCGCCTGCTCAGAGCAAGCGCTGGTAAGCCTGCAGCCCTGCATGTCAGATCGCTGATCTGACACAGTGCTCTGCAAAGTGTCAGATCAGCGATCTGACCCTATAACATGATGCCTCCCCCCCCCCCCCCCGGGGCAATGTTAAAAAATGTTTAAAAACAATATTCACATGTGAAAAAAAAAATTCCTAAATAAAGAAAAAAAAAATATTGTTCCCATAAATACATTTCTTTATCTAAATAATAAAAAAATAAAAGTACACATATTTAGTATCGCCGCATCCATAACGACCTCACCTATAAAACTGTCCCACTAGTTCCCTTCAGTGAACACGGTAAATAAAAATAAAAAAACGATGCAAAAAACAACGCTTTATTATCATACCGCCGAACAAAAGTGGAATAACACCTGATCAAAAATACTGATATAAATAACCATGGTACCGCTGAAAACGTCATCTTGTCCCGCAAAAAAATGAGCCACCATTCAGCAAAAAATAAAAAAGTTATAGTCCTCAGAATAAAGCGATGCAAAAATATGTTTTCTATAAAATAGTTTTTATCGTATAAAAGAGCCAAAACATAAAAAAAAGATACAAATGAGGTATCGCTGTAATCATACTGACCCAAGGAATAAAACTGCTTTATCAATTTTACCAAATGTGGAACCGTATAAATGCCCCCCGACAAAAAAATTCATGAATAGCTGTTTTTTTGTCATTCTGCCTCACAAAAATCAAAAATCGGAATAAAAAGCGATCAAAAAATGTCACGTGCCCGAAAATGTTACCAATAAAAACGTCAACTTGTCCCGCAAAAAACAAAACCTCACATGACTCTGTGGACCAAAATGTGAAAAAATTATAGCTCTCAAAATTAGAGACGCAAAAACTATTTTTTGTAATAAAAAGCGTCTTTTAGTGTGTGACGGCTGTCAATCATAAAAGTCCGCTAAACAATCCGCTATAAATAGTAAACCAAACCCCACTTCATCACTCCCTTAGTTAGGGAAAAATAATAAAATTAAAAAAATGTATTTATTTCCATTTTCCCATTAGGGTTAGTGCTAGGGGTAGGGCTAGGGTTAGGATTAGGGCTAGGGTTAGGATAAGGGCTAGGGTTAGGGTTAGGGCTAGGGTTGGGGTTATGGTTTGGTTTAGGTCTAGGGTTAGGGCTAGGGTTAGGACTAGGGTTAGGGTTAGGGCTAGGGCTAGGGTTGGGGCTAGGGTTAGGGTTAGGGTTGGGACTAGGGTTAGGGTTAGGGTTGGGACTAGGGTTAGGGTTTCAGTTAGAATTGGGGTGTCCACTGTTTAGGCACATCAGGAGCTGTCCAAACATGACATGGCGTCCAATCTCAATTCCAGCCAATTCTGCGTTGAAAAAGTAAAACAGTGCTCCTTCCCTTCTGAGCTCTGTCATGCGCCCAAACAGTGGTTTACCCCCACATATGGGGTATCAGAGTACTCAGGACAAATTGAACAACAACTTTTGGGGTCCAATTTCTTCTCTTACCCTTGGGAAAATAAAAAATTGGGGCAAAAAATCATTTTTGTGAAAAAATATGATTTTTTATTTTTACGGCTCTGCATTATAAACTTCTGTGAAGCACTTGGTGGGTCAAAGTGCTCACCACACATCTAGATAAGTTCCATAGGGGGTCTACTTTCCAAAATGATATAGAAGATGTTCAGCACAGCCTAAAAGGAGGTGCATAGATATAGGTTCCTGTTGTGAATTCCGTCTGGGCTCCCTCTGGTGGCCTTTAGCGATACTGCGGGTCTGGAGCTGGGCTCAGCTGCCTCATTTCCTGCTATGCTGGTTCCTATTTAACTCCACCTGGACCTTTACTTGTTGCCTGCTGTCGTTGTATTCAGTACTGGTTCTGACCTCTCCTGGATCTCCCTGGTGACCTGTCTCTTTCTGAGAAGCTAAGTCTTGCTAGTTCTTTTTGCTCATTGTTTCCTTGAATATGTTTCTCAGTATATGATGTGTTCAGTCCAGCTTGCTTATATTTGATTTTTCGCTTGCTGGTAGCTCTGGGGTGCAGAGTGTGCCCCTCACATCGTGAGTCGGTGTGGGGGTTCTTGTACTTTCTGCATGGATAGTTTTGATAGTTTTTGTACCGACCGCACAGATCCCTTGCTTTCTTCTGTCTATTTAGTGTTAGCGGGCCTCATTTGCTTAAACCTGTTTTTCATTCCTACATTTGTATTTTCCCCTTATCTCACCGTTATTATTTGTGGGGGGCTGTCTAAACTTTGGGGTTATTTCTCTGAGGCAAGTGAGGCTTTGCTTTCTCTCTAGGGGTAGCCAGTTTCTTAGGCTGTGAAGAGGCGTCTAGGTTTTTAGGTAACGCTCCACGGCTGCCTTTAGTGTGTGTGCATAGGATCAGGATTGCGGTCGGTATAGTTCCCACAATCCCGGAGCTTGTCCTACAATTCAGGTTTACCTATCAGGTCAGTTTTGTGATCCTACCACCGGATCATAACAGGTTCCCAAACCTTAATACGTGGAATAGTTACAACTAGCACACCCCAATGTGATGCAAAAGAGGGGGTGTTTAATATACATACAGTAGTCACAAACATTTCGGTTTTCAAAAAATTCAAAGTTGGAAAATTGCTACATTTTCAAAATTTTTGCCAAATTTCCATTTTTTTCACAAATAAACGCAAGTCTTATCAAAGAAATTTTACCACTATGATGAAGTATAATATGTCATGAGAAAACAGTGTCAGAATCATCAGGATCTGTTGAAGCATTCCAGAGTTATAACCTCATAAAGGAACAGTTTTCAGAATTGTAAAAATTGGCCCGGTCATTAACGTGCAAACCACCCTTAGGGCTTAAAGGGAACCTGTCACCTGAATTTGGCGGGACCGGTTTTTGGTCATATCGGCGGGGTTTTCTGGTGTTTGATTCACCCTTTCCTTACCCGCTGGCTGCATGCTGGCTGCAATATTGGATTGAAGTTCATTCTTTGTCCTCCGTAGTACACGCCTGTGCAAGGCAATCTTGCCTTGCGCACGTGCAGTATGCTTTGCCCAACTGCAGGCAAAGCCGAAAAGCATTAGTGCGCATGTGCCGGCGCACTATGTCCCGGAACACAGCTAAATACTTCCAGGACATAGTGTGCCGGCTCAAGCGCACTAATGCTTTTCGGCTTTGCCCGCAGTTGGGCAAAGCATACTGTGCGTGCACAAGTAAGATTGCCTTGCGCAGGCGTGTACTACGGAGGACAGAGAATGAACTTCAATCCAATATTGTGGCCAGCATGCAGCCAGCGGGTAAGGAAAGGGTGAATCAAACACCCGAAAACCCCGCCCATATGACCGAAAACCGGTTCTGCCAAATTCAGGTGACAGGTTCCCTTTAAGGGGTTAAAGTAATGATGGTCATTCATTTTTCTTTACTTAGCTGCTTTTTTCTTGACATAATACAAATTCTAACAGTCTATTCAGTAGGACTATCAGCTGTGTATCCACCAGACTTCTGCACAACACAACTGATGGTCCCAACCCCATTTATAAGGCAAGAAATCCCACTTATTAAACCTGACAGGACACACCTGTGAAGTGAAAACCATTCCCGGTAACTACCTCTTGAAGCTCATCAAGAAAATGCAAAGAGCATGCAAAGCAGTCATCAAAGCAAAAGGTGGCTACTTTGAAGAACCTAGAATATAAGACATAAATTTCAGTTGTTTCACACTTTTTGTGAAGTATATAATTCCACATGTGTTAATTCATAGTTTTGATGCCTTTAGTGTGAATGTACGATTTTCATAGTCATGAAAATACAGACAAATCTTTAAATGAGAAGGTGAGTCCAAACTTTTAGTCTGTACTGTGTATATATATATATATATATATATATATATATATATAACTGTGTGTGTATATATATATATATATATATATATATATATATATTTATTTATATGAAATATGCTGAAATACTGGACTCTCTGAAAACTAGTGGTGTGTCTGTTTCAAGATGCACTTAAGGAGGCACTTGAAAAAAAACGGGCTGCATGGTCGAGTCGCCAGAAGTTTTTTTGTAATAAGTGTAAAAGCAAGCAGCGCTATACAAAACTGATATAACAAGTGGGTGTAAGTGTCAGGGTACTTCCCCATTATCCTTCGTATACAGTGCATCTGAAGTATTGGTATAAAAATGCATAAATTATTAGCAAATGATCTGAAATTATACTTACTAGATTCAAATATATAGTATAGTTTCTGTACCCCAAGAAATTAGAGGAATTAACAATATTGAAATAGGGTAAATATACTGTAGCTCTGTATCAACTATGCCATTGATTTACTGTAAAAGTGAAAAGTGATAACCATGGACTGGATGAACAACGAAAAGCAGTTAAATTCAGAGGTTGAAATTAAACTAATTACTATTTACTAATGAGAGGGGTTTCTTTAAAGGGAATCTGTCACCCCATTTTTCGCCTATATGTTAAGGCCACCGCCATCAGGGGCTTATCTACAGCTTTCTGTAATGCTGTAGATAAGCCATGGTGTTACCTGAAAGATAAGAAAAACAAGTTAGATTATTCTCACCCAGGGGCGGTCCCGCTGTGGCCCGGTACTATGGGCGTCACTGTCCAGGTCCAGCACCTCCCATCTCCATGCGATGACGTCCTCTTCTTTGCTTCCTGTCGCAGCTCCTGCGCAGGCATACTTTATCTGCCCTGTTGAGGGCTGAGCAAAGCACTGCAGTGCACAGGTGCTGGGAAAGGTCAGAGAAGCCTGGCACCTGTGCACTGCAGTAAGCAAAAAAGAGGACGTCATCGCAAAAAGATGGAAGGCGCTGGACCCGGACCGCAATGCCCTTTGGACCGGACAGCATCTGGACCGCCCCTGGGTGAGTATAATCTAACTTGTTTTTCTTATCTTTCAGGCTACATCGGGGGCTTACTACAGCATTCCAGAATGCTGTAGATAAGCCCCTGATGGCAGTGGCCTTAGCTTATTGACGAAAAATGGGGTGACAGATTTCCTTTAAAGTTATCTACTTGTTCCAGCTAGAAGCACTGAATACAAGATTAGATTTTGTTTTTATCTTATCGAAAACATTCAGCACAAATAAGTAACTTTTTTCTCCTTGTGCAAAATAAAATTATCTTTCAAATCTTAAATTCTTGATTTGTTCTTTTTTCCTACTAGCTTCCCTACATTTTATTACTGCATAATCTTTTAATACTAATGGCTTGTTGTAAGCTTTTCATAGCTTTATTTGTCTAGTACAATAAAAAGCCTTTTTACTTTCATCTTATATGATTATTGTCACACATTATTAATTTTTGGAACCCCAAGTTGTTTTATTTTAATATTCAATAGATGTTTTTGCAAGTTGTAATGAGTCTTAATGACATTTTAAACCTTGGCATTTATCCCTCTACTCTTGCTCCTTATCTGTAAATATTGCGAGAACCTTTTATATACGTCACATTATCTAAGGTAATAACTATGATTTTTTTGTTGGTATTTTTAGAGATAATAACCAGAATGCGCAGTCAATTACCATTTGTTTATTTTCAGTCAATTTCCAGATAGAATGCTTTCATTTTTTCAAATAATAAAACATGATAAATAGAAAAAATAACTATATAAATGAATATTTCACTATTTCTGTATTTAGAGGTTTATATTTGCTGAATACATGCTGCGTTTCATATTTCATGCTGCTTTTTTATTTTTATGCCAATATGTTTTAATGCCAAACAAATGTTCAGGCACTAACATATTTTGTGTCCTACGGAACTGTGCAGACAATGCTCTTGTAGTACTTTTTATTTTATGCATCACATTAGAGGTCTGCTACCTGTATTTTAATCACATAAAACAATTATTTGCCTTTAGAAGTGAATGTTATGATTTTAACTAAATCTCAAGAAAAATATATGGTCCGTACAATATTATGCATTTCATATGAGAAAACTTGTTTTTGACAATTCAAAAAGTACATAATAAAACCAGAAGTAATGTATAAATATCCGTACATGACCTAACTCAAACTGCATTCATGCTATGCAACCAAGGTTTCCACCTGAACTGGGGATGTTTGGGTTTGTTGGTTTCTGTCAAACTGTAGTCCAGTGATCAGTTCTACAGGGTGGGCCATATATATGAATACACTTAACATGGGAATGGTGACAGTATTCTTCCATAGGGTGTCTTGCATAGAAATCTGCTGCAATGATCTGGGTACTGTGTTCACCAGACATCAACACAATTTCTGTCCGCTCCTCACGTGTTAACCGGTCAATGGCTGTAAACAAAGCAAAATTTGTAAATAACTCATGAAAGATTAAAGTTTTGAACCAAGCAAACCATTGTCTTTCTTGTGAAATTCTCAATAAGTTTGATGTATCACATGACCCTCTTCCCATTGGAAAAAATAAAATTGGATCCAAAATGGCTAACTTCAAAATGGCTGCCATGGTCACCACCTGTTAGGGCTAGTGGAATGCACCAAATAATATAAAGGGAGATAAGAGGTGTGTTCGCAGCCTGGGGTCCACCGTGCAGAGATAGAACCTGCTGCTGAGTAATGGTAGATAGACACTTGCTCACACGTGGGTTTAGACCTCACCCAGTGTGAATGGAAGTGAACTCTGTTGCTTCACAGAGTTGCCAAATATATGCTGCGCCCTGTTAGCAGTCACAGGGTGCAGCTGAAAGACGCTAGTGGGATCCCTATGTATCACCTCCACTAAACTGGTGATTGCGCTCTGACCCTTGGTGGCTTTTGAGCCCTCGCCTGAGGACGCCCTGAGTCAGATGCTGAGTCCAAGTGTGAATTCCCACCCTACACTGACCAGTTGTCACGACAGGACTAACTAAAATATTTATTGCACTGAGTGCGTACAGCTTCGCTCTGACGGACGCCACTAACCACCCTAACTAGGGTCAGGAAAGCGCACTGATTGCGCACGGCGCCACACTGGCGGTCACTGCTAATAGATGCTGTAGCTTGTGCCTAGTGCTGGATGGCACAGTCTGGTGCTAGGTAGCGCAATTACCCAAGTACTTTCAACAACACTAGGGATGGGAATGATTAAGGAGCTTTCACCAGATTCAGTCATATATCCACACACACACACACACAATTTCAGTTTCATACTAGCGCATGGCTGAGCGGCCATGCAAACCTTTTATAGCTGTAGCCTTCCGGGACCTTCCTAGTGATCCAATCAGAGACGCTACAGGACTTGAGCATGTGACCCCTGATCTCCAATGAGAGGTCATCCCGTGGGCATGCTCAGTAGAAGAAAAGCAGGACTTAGTCCCTGGAACATCTGCTCGCCGCTGATCAATGCTGGTTGCAAAGGCTGAGCCTGGAAAGGCAGCTGTAACCTAATGCACAGTATCTGCTTGGGATCAATGTCTTTGCTAAGCAGGCTCTACTGTGGCTGGAGGAAAATGGGAGACCACAGCGGAAATGGTTCGAGATTCCCCCTGTGCAGTGGTGGAAACACCTAACTCCACCCATCTTAAAAAGTTTTCCTCCTCCCATATACTAATGTGCCACTAACAGGAAGTTGATATCACCAACCATTTCCATTTTATTTAGATGTATCCATATACATGGCCCACCCTGTAGTATCAGTACTTGGCCCAAACTTGACTTCAAACCTGAAGTCAATAGGGACCTGGACTTTGATGCTGTAAAATGGATATAAAATGGTTACAGTAAAGGCTATGGACTGCAAAAGGAAGCAAAATGGGAGTAAGAGCAGGACATTTGTCCTGCAAGCAAAAGTGGATAGGAAACAAACATAAAATAACATAGGATAAAAAAATAATCTTGAACCAGGAGGCGGAGGTCTGATTGGAGGAGGAGGTTGAGGAGGTGGTGGATGTGGCGGTGTACATGAAAGAGACAGAGAAGATAAAAACACTTTTTTTGGGGTAGGGTACTTTAAAAACAGCCTTGTTGGTGGAACTCTGCAAAACAGCCTCATTGGGGTAGTAACCTGCAAAACAGTCTCTGTTGCAGTTCTTTGCAAAACAGCATATATGCATCTATGGGGGTACTCTGAGAACAGCCTCTGTGGAGGTATTCTGAGAACAGCCCAAGTGGGGGTACTTTGCAAAGCAGCCTCATTGATGTGCTAGCAAAAAAGGCTTTGTGGGCACACTCTGATGCACCCAGGTGACAAAACGCTTTCCATAATTTCATAGGCCCAAATACTGCTTGACGAATGGTGAGGCCAGAACAAGCAGTGGCGGTTTTAAATTGGATGGCTGAGAGTGCCTCCAGTTCCTTTGTTTTGTTTTCCACCTGGTCCAATGCTGAAAGTGCAGAGTTTGCACCTACAGCCCATGGGCATCTGTCTTCCACCTCACCCCATTGCAAACCAGGCCAGCAGTCTGAACCCCAAGCCATACAGCAGTCACTTCTGCTTTTAGAAGTCTCCGCTGGTTGTGGTTCCATAGGCCATCCACCTCTGTTCTGTTTGAGGATGAGTACGTGGGAGCGATAGTGTAATCGGTCAGAGGACCACCACAGCACATCTCAAATGATGATGATTATGATGAAACACAGGTGACAGCTGCTGCAGCTTTCTTCTGTGTGTGGACTAGCAAGGAGGGCAGAAGTGAGGACTGATGTTGGTAAGCCGGCAGCTCTGGATGTGGTGAGGTGGCCACAGGGTCATTGCAGGCTGGAAGTTGTTCTGAAGAGATGGGTTTTCAAGTTCCTCTTGAAATTCCTGAAAGTAAGGGATAATCGGACATGTTGGGGCACAGAATTCCAGAAGATGGGGAACACTCAGGAGAAGTCTTTAAGGCAATTGGATGATAGATGTACGAATGTGGTGAAGAGAACGAGGTCTTGGAAGCATTAGAGATTACATGGTGAAAGATATCAGGAGATTATTTCACAGATATAGACAGAAGACAGATTATGGATGGCTTTTTAATACAATGTTAGTAGCTTGAAGTGGATGGGATTGGAATTGGAAGCCAATGAAGGGATTTGCAGAGTGAAGAAGTGGAGGAGTAGAGAGGAGAAAGGTGGATCAGTCAGGCAGCAGAGTTAAGGACAGACTGGAGATGTGCCATGAGGCAATGTTGCAATGGAGGATGATGAAGTCATAGAACGCACATGGAGTGAAGGCCATCCAAGTGATGTGCGCAGTACGGAAGTAAAGATGGTGGCCATGCTGCCCAAGCTGCACAGCAAAAGAGGGAGCAGGTTACAAAAGCACAGAGGATGGCCCCTAGCTAATACATCGGCTGCTATTGCCAATCACTCCAACAAACCATAGCAAAGGCAGCTCAAAGAAGCTATCTGGTGCAGCAATTCTTCAGGCAATGTGCTGACTGCAAGACATGGGTGGTTTGCACTCTGTGCCATCAGAGCCTGAAGCGAGGCATAAATGTTCTGAACCTGAGCTCCATCTGAATGACAGGGCAACTGGCTGCAAAGCACAAACTGCAGTGTAGTACACACCTGAAATACCAGGAAAGATATGAGGCTTCAACTGCTTCTTGCTCTGCTAAAGTCTCGTCCTCTTTCTTCCACTTCTGAGCAAATTGGCCACCTGGCTCCCCGCAAGGAGAGGATGTGACAGCACCACAAACAACAGTGTCACCAAACATCTCCACATCATCCCATGGAAGTATTCATAATGCCATCCCCCACACACTGAAAAGAGGAAGTACCCCCCTATCAACCCACCAACCCTGGTCCTGAATGCTAGAATTTCAAAATTCCTGGCCTTTGAAATGCTACCATTCTGGCTGATGGAGACGGACACTTTTCAAAAACTTATGGTGCTGGCTGTCCCATAGTATGTGGCTCCCAGCAACCACTAATTTTCCAGGTGGGACATCCCTGCCCTGCATGAACATGTTGCAAACAAAATCAGGTGTGCACTGTACAACACCATCAGTGGCAAGGTCCGCATAACCACTGATAGGTGGGTCAGTAAACATGGACAGGGCCAGGGACGTTATATCTCTCTAACTGCCCACTGGATAAATGTAGAGGTGCTGGGCCTGAGTCGGAAAGCTTTTTGGCGCATGTCCTACCACAACTGAGAATTGCTGGATGCTGGATGTTTCTTTGTCTATGTTGTTCCAATATCAACAGTGCCCATGTACACAACTGTCCAGCCAGTGGATAGTTTTGGAGGACGTTTTACCCATAATGTAGGAAATACTAACTGCAACATGAAAGGATGAGGGGAAGGAAGCAAAGACCCAAGGAAAGGGTGAGTGGAGACCCCTAGGCAGATGTAATACCACCTTACCTGCCCTACCAACCTTAAATTGGTTCCTCACCAATCACCAGACAGGAAACCTAAGACCTGTATATCCCTAGAGCTATGCCCTGGATAAGGAGGGGGTGGGATGATCAATGGTCAACTAAAGACAAAAAGGTAGATAGACAAGGGGAATGAACTTAACTTGAGCAGACTCAGAGAGGTAACACCAAATGTCCTCAAACATCGACAGAGAGGAAGTTAGCCGACTGCTATAGCTCCAAGCCCTCACAAGGAAAAAATTTGAATATCACCGATGACTCTCTGCAGCAGACTGGGGATTTATAACCACCCAGATCCAAGTATGCCAGAGGGAGGTTGCCGCTGGGTCCAAGAGTCAGAAGGATTAAGAAGGCATCTGTAATGCCAAATGCAGAGACCTTCTGCAGCCAGATGCAGAGTGACAGTCTGTTGCATCTGACACACCTGTGACAGGAAGAGGAGGAGGATCTGTGTTCACAGCAGGGTGTCACTCAAAGCAGCTCACGGGTATCACTGAAATGTGGCTGGGGGAGATACAGAGGACACAGATGATACACCTCCTACTGAGGACAGCTTGCCGTTGCCTCTGGGAAGCCTGTCACACATGAGTGAATAAATGCCGCTGTGCCTGTACAAAGACTACAAAGTTGCCCGGATAGTTACCAGTGGTAATTTCTGGGTGGCCACCCTGCTTGATTCCCACTTCAAGGACAGCGTGCTATCAATATTTCCATCACTGGAGTGTATTTGGAAAAAGAGGGAATACCTGCGCCAAAAATACTACATACAGAGTACACACACAGAGACTTTTTTGCACAATACTCCCACAGAGATGGGTGCAGAGTAGGCACAGAGGTTTTTTTGCAGACTACCCCACAGAGGCTTTTTTGCAAAGTACCCCTACAGAGATGGATGAAGAGAACATACAAATGCTTTTTTTGCAGAGTACCCCCACCGAGTTGGGTGCAGAGTACACACAAAGACTTTTTTGCAAAATACTCCCACAGAGATGCAAGCACAGTATACACAGAGGCTTTTTTGGACAAATCCACCAGAGAGGCTTTTTTGCAGAGTACTCCCACAGAGACAGATGCAGATGCAGAGTAAACACATAGGCTTTTTTGCAGATTAACCCCACAGAGATGCATGCAGAGTACCCACAGAGGCTTTTTTTGGAAAATCCCCCCAGAGAAGCTTATTTGCAGAGTATTCCCACAGAGACAGGTGCATTTTGCAGAGCAAATACCCAACACCTAACACTGTCCCTCACTCAAGCTGCATCCTGTCCCTATACTAATCAGAGTACAATGGCGGCACCACCCATTATCCAGCGGTTATACAGGCCAGGTCACATTTGCACCACCCAGTCACAGCCAGGCCAATATTTGGCTTGACTGTGATAGCTCCGGATGTGACCACAGCCTAAAAGTTTGTTGATTGGCTGTGCTGAAGCTTTTCAACAAACTTTTAATCCGCAGCGGCCAGCTGTTACAGCATAGTGGATGGGATTTCAAGAAATCCCATCTCCATTATACGCTTAGAGATGCCCCGGCATCGCTGCAAAAACAGACATTCAACATGTCTTTCCAGATTTTAGCATGTCTATTTATGATGCGTAGATGCTCTGCAGCGTAAATCACCCATAGACTATCATTACATGCGGTAAAACCGCATTATCTTTATAGTAACATGCGTATTAAGTGCGAAACGCAGCTTACTACGCATGTGAACTAATTTAAATAATGTTTTACCTTGTGACACAACTGGAACTTCCTGTCCACTACAGTTCTCACGATAAGCTGAACTGACCACGAGAACTTCCGTGCACGTGGCCTCCAGGGTTATCTCCAGTCAATTGCCAAGTTCTCACAGTCAGCTGATCGTTAGAACTGCAGTGCAGGTGACCGCTGGAGACCAAGTTATCTCAGGTGGTCATCTACAAGCCCTGCTGTGTCTGGATGTTAGGCTGGATGGTGGCATAATACCACCGTTCAGCATGACATCCAGATATAGCAGAGCTGGACTCGTCATGGGACATTATGGATTATCTTCTTGGCAGAAAGGTATGGCATGCTGTTGCTATTTTCCTTTTTTTTACAGGAGATTAAGGACTTCGGGGAATTAGGCGTTGCAGTAAGTATGGTTTAATTTAGAATATTAAATGAGTCTGTGTCTTTATTTCAATTAAAAGATTTATTATTTAACAAATAACTACAGGATTAGCAATGGATTGGTGCCTCTCCATTACTAAGCTATGGGCTTGATGTCACTGGGCAATACAAAGGTGACATCAACCCACAAATATTACCCCACTTGCCACCGCTACATGGCAAGTGAGAAGAGCCGGGTAAAGTGCCACAATTGGCGCATCTTTGGATTTGCCAATTGTGATGTGCTAATTGTGGGGTGGCTGCGGGCTGTTATTTTTAGGCTGGTGAGGGCCAAAATCCATGGGCCTTGCCAGCCTGAAAATACTAAGCTGCAGCTGTCTGCTTTTTCCTGGCTGGTTAACAAATATAGGGGGACCCCGCACTATTTTTGTGGGAGGGGATCCCACTATTTTTGCTAACCATCTAAGGTAAGCCGACTGCTGCAGCCTGGTATTATCAGGCTGGTAAGGTTCATGGATATTGGATCCTTACCAGCCTGACATACCAGTCCCAGGAGTCTGATTTACTCTGGCTGGTTAACAAATATAGGGGGACTGCACACCATTTTTTAAAAAAATATTATTTATTTATTAAGAGGGGACCTCCATGCTTTCCTCCATTTCCTGTGTCGTGTATGTCCAGCTGTGTCACAAGATTCACCATTATGTAAATTAGTTCACATGCGCATGTGATTAGGAAGATAATGTGGTTTTACAGCATCTAATGATAATGTGTGCAAAACTGTAAAATGCTGCGGAATATGTTGGAATTATATATAAAAATAAAGATTATTATTATTATAATTGTGAATGGAGAATTTAAGCAGCGGAGACTGAGCCTCTTCACTACATAAATAGACATGCTGAGGTCTAGAAAGACGCTCCACATGTCCGTCTCCACAGGTGATCCATGGGCGTCAGTGCACACATAGTGGGCATAGGATTTCTTGAAATCCCATCCACTATGCTGTAACATCTGTCTGCTACGGGTTGGATGCTGTGGATGTACACAGCTTCCAACCCGCTGCATTTACTGACCGCATGAATATACCCCAATATATCTGCAAACAGGAAATCACCTTTTTTTTCCTTCCCAGAAGCCAACTTTCAATTAGCTTTATTTCAAGTGACAAAAAAATGCATGCAATTAAAAAAAACATCAAAAACGCATGCGGAAAAACAAATAAAAAACACAGTAAAAAATGCATCAAAAATGCAGGTGACCTGCCAGTGACCTCAGATGCAGATTTGGTGCAGATGTCACCTGTGTCAAATTCTGAGCAAATACTGAGATATTCCTGACCGTGGGAACATACCATAAGACATCTAACCTGAACAGTACAACGGACTTCCGGGAAAAGTAACTTCTTCTGCCCATTTGAAAAGATAGACACCGACTGAATAAAAAACACAAGATTATTTGAACTTTGTGTCATTGCAGTCTTTGGCTTCATTGGGGTTCAGTATGAATCCATCAACGTCAAGTCAAAAATTATTATATTTTTCTGCAGATAACTACTTTAATATATTTTAAATTCAGTAATCATATGATGGTTTGTCATGGCTTAAAGGATTATTCCACTTTTAAGTAAAATATTATATTCAAGTCAAATGCCACATTCTAAAATTTTAAGTAATATTTTTTAGGTCATATTTATCCTGGTAATCTCTGTTAGGAGTCAGAATATGCACATCTGAAAAATGTTACCTTAACAGGAATGTGTCAGCAGGTTTTTGTTATGTAATCTGACAGCAGCATGAGGTAGCGACACAAATTCTGATTCCAGTAATGCATCAATTAGTTTACTGGGGAAGAACTTTTGATTGAATAACAGTTTTTTCTTTTGCAGATGTAGATCCCTGTATAACCTCCCCTACATAACAGCTTTCTGTGTTTAATGTCTACTGAAAGAAAGTTACTAATCAATCATGGAGGCAATGTTGGACTAGCAGACACAGGGTCAATTGTCCTATAGTGATAATCCACTGCTGTTAAAGCACTGTATTAATATAGAAAAACATGGTCCAGTAAGTGACACATCACTGGAAGAAGGGTATATTCTCCTACATCATGGTGCTCTCATATTACAAAAACACTCTTACAGATTTCTTTAAAGAGGTTGTCCAGGATAATTACATTTTTATACTACGGGCCTGAGAACTAACAGGCAGGTATTTGCTAACTACCTGTCTGTTGTGCCCAGTGTTGTGCTCTGCTGTCACTATACTGTTGATGGGTCATGACTGCCGATGTCATACTGATTGTCAGCCAGCTCTCTGCTGCCAAACTACAGGGAGCTGGCAGGAGCAGTCGGTGACCACTTTGAGCCAGCATCGCGTAGAACAGGCCGGTAGTTGATTCTGTTAGCAACTACCTGCCTGTTAAGTTTTAGGTCCATAATTTAAAAAATGAAATAGTCCTGGAAAACCTCTTTAACTACTCTATTGTTACCAACTAATTATTGCTTTTATTATAGAATAGACAAATATGTCCTGTTCTGTTTAGATTTCACATAAAAAAATTGTACCAAATAAAGTAAACAAAAATTAAAAAAAAATAAAATTCCCACAGAGAGTACCCCCCTAATGACGAAAAGTCAGGGACCCTCAAGTCTCAGAATCACACGCTGAATTTTTATAACATTATAGAATTTCAAAAACGGTCATTTTTGACCAACAGAACAGCAGGGTTAATCCACTGAAATTAAAATATTGGTTCATTATTGTTAATATTGTCTAATTTTTAGGTGTAAACTTATTACACAATCATTAAGGCTCTTTTGAAAGCCTAGTTATTGTACTTCTGTTTTATGCAGTTTTTCATATACTTAATTATATATGATTTTTGAAGGGAGTAAGCCATGTTTTCCTTCCCATGTGTCTATCTTTGCATTATTGTGCTTTCAGGGGAGTCTATATTTATTGTTTCTGTGTGTTCGAGATATTTTTCTGATATGCTGTGGTAGATTGACTCACTTGGCTGCACACGGTGGTCTCTTTAAGTCTTCCACTGGTTTATCATACATGTGGTATAACCCAGTGTGAAGTGAAAAATAAACATGACCCTTAGGCTGTGTGCACACGTTGCAGATTTTTCACATTTTTTCGCTATAAAAACACTATAAAAACGCGAAAAAAACGCATACATTATGCATCCCATCATTTAGAATGCATTCCGCAATTTTTGTGCACATGATGTGTTTTTTTCCGTGAAAAGATTTTTTGCGGCTTTCCCACTATATTATTGCATTGGGAACCTCCGGAAAAATCCACAAAAAAAAAACGCACCAAAAATGCGGTAAAATCGTGGTAAAAACGCATCCGGATTTCTTGCAGAAAATGTCCAGTTTTGCACAGGAAATTTCTGCAAGAAATCCTGAACGTGTGCACATAGCCTTAGGGAAAAACAGGAAAACAAAACAAAATGGTATACAGTTCCTGCAGCTGCGGGGATCCACCCACACAGGATATAACAACTGAGTTCAGTACAGTTTAACACAAGATTACTTCTCTGAAGCTGCAAGCTCCAGACCCGCTAAGCACTGAATGCCTCAGAAGGCCGACTATATAAACCCCAGACCACTCCCAGGGGTGGAAATAAGGTGGACAATTTTCCACTCTAAGGTGGTCCACAAAAACTTAGCCCTTAATAGCATGACTGTGATAAATGGGGTTGCTAAAGAGCTGGGGGCCGACACCTGGTTTCCATACTTCAATTTAAATGAAGAGCTGATTTAACAAGTCACTATACTGACAGGGTATAGTGATAAAGCAGTTGTTGGTACCCGGTCCCTATAGGTGTAGGGTTTCAGATCTGGCCAATTTTCACATCTTGGATGGGCATCTGGGAGTAGACAAAACCCAAGAGTGGGTTCTTCAAAAGTTTTACTGGCCTGGTGTCACCTAGACATTGTTATTTTCTGCCGATACTGCCCTACCTGTCAGCTAACTTCTCCTGCATCCCACTTCTGCAGTCCCCTAATGTCATTGCCCATTAAAGAGGACTCATTTGACTGGATTGCCATGTATCTAGTCAGGCCCTTAGTAAAGTCCACCAGGGGTCATCAATACATCCTGGTGGTGATGGACTATGCAACACGATACCCTGAGATGGCACCACAGAGAAACTCCTCTGCCAGGGATACAGATCAAGAGCTAGTCCATATCTTCTCCCAGATGGGCCTCCCAAAGTAGATTCTGATGGACCAAAAGACTTCTTTTATGTCCAAAGTGATGAGGGATGTGTGTGAGGTTCTCCAGAACACCCAACTCGGATGTTGGTGTACTATCCGCAGACGGACTTCCTGGTGGAGAGGTTCATCAAGACCTTGAAATATATGCTTAAGGTCATGAAGAAGGATGGCTGAGAGTGGGATTGCCAACTACTGTACCTACTGTTCTCCATTGGAGAAGTCCCAAAGGCCTCTACAGGTTTCTCACTTTTCGATCTGCTATATAGACAGCACCCAATGGACTTCTGGACACCGCAAAGGAGAATTGGGAACCGGAGTTTACACCCCACCAAAGTGTCATTGAACATGTGGTTCAGATCAAGGACAGGATCTGGAGGATGATGCCATTGTGAGGCAGAGCATCCTTCAAGCACAAGAGGCCCTTGCAAGGTTCCACAACTGGTCGGCGAGATTGAGACAGTTTAGCCCTGGAGACCAGGTGCTTCTGTTGAGCCCCACTGTACAAAATAACTTCCTGCCAAGTGGCAAGGACCATACAGAGTGGTCAATATTATTTATTCAGTATACTGAAGACTAAGAACACAATAGTGTTTGAAACGCGTTCAGTGAGGGCTGTTATGTGATCCTCTTTTCAGCCACTTGTTACTGGGATTTTTATCATGTTATTCAAAATAAAATTTGGATTTTAACTAAACATATTTCTTTCTCCTGGAGCTGGATTTTTTCAAGTTTTTTCCAGGATTTGAAGTTCGCCCAATGTAAAAAGCCGGACTTGGTTACACCTAACTTCACTAAGGAGTTCATGGTCCAGATGGACGGCTCCGAGGTTGTTTTGAGAGCTGTGTTGTCCCAGGAAATTGATGGAGATGAACATTTAATCCTATACCTGAGTAGGAAAATCTCCTCTTGTGAAAAGAACTGTGCCTCAGTAGTGAAAGAATGCTTGGCCATCAAATGAACAATTGACTGACTGAGGTACTATCTGATAGGCCAAAGTTCAGGCTAGTATCAGATCCTGTGCTCCTGAAATGGATGAGGTAAAGGAAAGAGAAAAAATGCCCGGGTGACTACGTGGATTTTAGCCCTTAATGACTTTAGTTTTAATATGGAGCACAGGCCAGGGAATCTACATGGTAACACAGATGCCCTGTCCCTGCTTACTTAATGAGTAAAGGTGCCAAACCCCCCAGCTTTTGGTAGAAGGGGGATATGTGTCAAAGTCGCTGGCAAAGATATGAAGGGGAGATACATTTCACTGAGGCTATTTGCTTCAGTAATTTGAAACCCAGAAGTTTACTCCAACACAGTGTGTGTTGAGAGTTTTTAAATGCACTTTTTAACGTAAGATCCTGCATTTGGGCTGTCCCAAAATTCCCCCCAGAAACTTCCAACTTGGAAATCTTGACCTCATTGGGCACCGTCTCATCCTTATCACCAGCAAGGACACACAGGGGGAACTTATCCATCCATCTGACTATGATGGGGATTCATCCTGGTTTAAGCGGGCTTCTGTCTGAGTCTTTTGTTATGCTCACCTTCCACCATAAGTCCCAGAACAAGCTAAAGTCCAGACCTATTATCACCTGGTGTAGCAGTTCCTTAACCACTCTGAACCCGTAAGACTCAGACCCACAGTTCATGTTTATAGCCACCCTGGCAATGGGGGTAACCCTTGGAATCCCTTTGAAAACAGTGGATGTCCACGTGTTCCCCAGTGATCAACTTGTAGACGACTGTGGCCTTTACCAGTTTCACTAATCTCCCTGAATCCAAGAGTCTCGACACCAGCACCCCATTTATTGTTAAAGGAAATGCCTGCGGCCCCTTGCCAGGCAGATAATTTATGCTGCTGGCAGGGTAAACATAGTATGAACAGCGCCTCCCCATGATGCAGTCCATCTGTTTGTTTGACATAAGACAACGGGCACCTATTTGTCCAGATCCGTTGGATCTCCTGCATAGCAAGTCTTTACAAGCGACCTTTGACAACCTCTCAGTGACCCCTTGTGACCTTAGACTCCCCCAAGTGGAGGCTCTACTACCCCTCTTGTGGGATTCGGGCTCCCTTTGTGTACCCCAGTATTGGGATGCAACACCACTCAGCTTCCTTAGGGACCTTTCGGCCACCTGGTACCTTTCCACTAGTCCCACCAGGTTGTCCACATTATGGGGATCCCCCTGGGTATTCCAGGTCTACATCAGCCTGGGAAGGGACTGAATAAATCTGTATGTTGTGACCCACTTCACCATCAGGGCTGGGGTGGATGACTACGGCTGCAACCACTTCTGTACCAATTGCAGCATATAAAACATTTGGGAGCAAGGGGCTTTATTACTGCAATATGCCCAGTGGTGGACTCTTTGAGCTCGGAGAGACATAGTCCCCCATGAGCATGCCAGTATGGCTAGTTTCACACTAGTGTTCAGTAGGGCTGCGGATGGCAGCCTTCTTCCTCTGTTAAGTCCCGCCCACTGTCACACCACTTCCTTCAGCTCTGCCTACGTCTGCATGCATCCTGCATACCCTATCTTTAATATTGGGTATGCAGGCCATGCGGATGTATGCAAATGCCTCCGGATGTGTCTTTGTGATGCTGCGCCAACCGCAACAAAATGCAACATGTTGTGTTCGACACAGTTCAGCGCATTGTCAAAACGTTGTGTCAAAGTTGTGGATGCTTTCTTCTCCCTGATTGGCTGCCAGACTGTATACACATTAAATTATTAAAGGAATAAAAAATGAAAAAAAAAATTGCACTCCACAGCTCTTCTGACCTAGACATACTCCTTCCCCTCATCAAACACCCCCCCCTTGCAACCCGCTAATTATCCAGCAAAACTATTCAATGACAAAAGCATTAGTGGAAACATGATGATTTACTGAAATATGACTGAAGTTTGACAACTTCGAATAAAAATGCTCAGGAAACTGAATCCGAATCCGAATGTGCTACGTTCCTGCCGAAGTTGAGATAGGTGAATATTTTCAGAACAGTTTGCTCATCTCTACTCCTGAGTCGTGACTGCAACACAGTATTAGCACAAACGATTTTAAGCAGGAAATGTGCTCTCCAGCCTGCACAATACTATTAGACCTAACAATTTTGATTAGCAAATGGGGCCTCCTGAGGCAAGACTGCAACACAGTATTAGCCCAAATGATTTTGAGTAGGAAATGTGGACTTCCGCCAGCACAACACTATTAGACCTATTAATTTTGAATAGAAAATGGGGCCTCCTGAGCCGTGACTGGAACACAGTATTAGCCTAAATGATTTTGTGTAGGAAATGTTGACTCCGGCCCTTACAACACTATTAGCCCTAATGTTTTTGATTAGCAAATGGGGCCTCCTGACTGAACGCCAAAATTAGGCCTAACTATTTTGAATAGCAAATGGGGCATGCTGAGTCCTTACTGCACAATACTATTAGCCCTAACAATTTGTATTTGCAAATGGGCCACCTGGCTGAACCACAATATTAGGCCTAATGATTTAGTTAAACAAATGGGGCCTCCTGAGTCGTGACTGCAACACAGCATTAGCCCAAACGATTTTGAGCAGGAAATGTGGTCTCCAGCCTGCACAACACTATTAGCCCTAACAACCTGGATTAGCAACTGGGGCCTGCTCATTCAAGACTGCAACACAACACTATTAGATCTAACTATTTTGATTACCAAATGGGGTCTCCTGGTTGAACTCCAATATTAGGCCTAAAGATTTTGATTAGCAAATGGGGCTTACTGGCTGAACCACTATATTAAACCTATTGATTTGGATTAGAAAATGGGGCCTCCTGAGTCCTGATTGCAACACAGTTTTAGCCCAAAGGAATTTGAGCAGGAAATGTGAACTCCAGCCTGCACAACACTATTAGACCTAACAATATGGATTAGCAACTGGGGACTGCTCATTCAAGACTGCAACACAATATTAGCCCAAACGATTTTGAGTTGGAAATGTGAACTCCGGCTTGCACAACACTGTTAGACAAAATGATTAGGATTAGCAAATGGGGCCTCCTGAGTTGTGACTGCAACACAGTCTTAGCCCAAGCAATTTTGAGTAGGAAGTATGGACTTCGGCCTGCACAACACTATTAGCCCTAACAACTTTGATTCACAAATGCGGCCTCCTGGCTTTACCCCAATATTAGACTTTACAATTTTGAGTAGCAAATGGGGCCTACTGAGTTGTGACTGCAGCACAGTATTCTCTCTCTCTGTGGAGGGGTAAGAGACCTGTTGCGATTAAAACACCTGTGGCTAGGAGGCGTTTTAATTGCAACAGGTCCATTACCCCTCCACAGAGAGAGAGAATGTTAGTCTAAGAAGAGGTTTTCACAGGTACCAATTCACATGGAGACGTTTATTCTCAGCGAGGAAAGGAAAGCGTAGGACCTGGTATACGAGAGATGCCCTAAAGTGGCTGCCAGGTACACATAAAAGTGGCCATTTTTATGCACTAAACGCTCTCATTTTTCATATTTCTAGTGCAGTAATGCAGTTCAGTTTTCATGTTTCATGTTTGCATGTTTCAGCACTGCAGTGTGCTGCCTTATTTACTTGACTGTATTCAAGTTGGTGACTCTAGGTTCAGCACCTGTTCACACTTAGCCTATGTTTGGATGTGACGGTCAGTTTTTTTAAATGTATTCTTTAGCCTTCTGACTGAGCACTCCGCCTCCTAGCCACAGGTGTTTTAATCACAAGAGGTCCATTACCCCTCCACAGAGAGAGAGAATGTTGGTCTAAGAAGAGGTTTTCACAGGTACCCATTCACATGCAGACGTTTATTCTCAGCGAGGAAAGGAAAGCGTAGGACCTGGTATATGAAAGATGCCCTAAAGTGGCTACCAGGTACACATAAAAGTGGCCATTTTTATGCGCTAAACGCTCTCATTTTTCATATTTCTAGTGCAGTAATGCAGTTCAGTTTTCATGTTTCATGTTTGCATGTTTCAGCGCTGCAGTGTGCTGCCTTATTTACTTGAATGTATACCAGTTGGTGACTCTAGGTTCAGCACCTGTTCACACTTAGCCCATGTTTGGATGTGATGGTCAGTTTTTTGAAATGCAGCACAGTATTAGCCCAAATGATTTTGAGTAGGAAATGTGTACTCCAGCCTGAACAGCAAAATTAACACAAACTACTTATTGGAAGATCGATTTAAAAAAGGACAGGATCCTATCTTACTAAATGACAAGTTCAGTTGCAGCAGCAGGAGCAGTCTCTCTACGCTGTTACACTGAAAAAATGCTGCCAGCAAAACAACATATCCACTTTTTATATGGAGAGGGACATGTGAGTTCAGCAGCCAATCACAGATGCCCTTCTGTCATGATGTTATGGATAGTTTCTGTGCCTTGATTGTACACACACTACATTATAAAAAAATACACTCCTCTGACCTATACACACCCCATCTGCTTATAAAACATGTCCCTCCACCTCCGCTCATAATACAACACCAATATCTAAGAAAAACTCAATACAAAAGCATTAGTGGAAATGCTAGCATTTAACGATCTGTGACTTTTATCAACTTTGAGGAAAAATGCTCAGGAAACCGAACACGAATGCGAATGTTTTATGTTTGTGCCGAATTTGAGAATGGTGAACTATTTCCGAGCATGTTCACTCATCTCTAGTCATAATAAGGGACTCATCAGTTAGATAGGGTGCTAGAACCTTCGCCCACTGCTCCGTCAGCAGCTTGTCTCACTCAACCACCCTTCAAACACAGTCAAAAAAGCTTCCTCATCATCGCCCCTGGTAATTTTTTGCATTGCTTGCCTTATCGCCTTCCTGACGTATGTGTCATCATCTTGACTTGGGGGAGGGGTATTTTCTCTGCTGCAGACATCCCCTGCCAGTAGTTTAATCTGCCATTGATGCTGTTGTATCTGCTGCATCAGCAGCTCTTTTGTCTCCTGCTGTACTTGCTCTTGCTCCCGATGCTGTTGCTCTTGGTGCTGCTGCTGCTGCTGCTCTTGGTGATGCTACTCTTGGCACTGCTGCTGCTCTTGATGCTGCTGCTGGGTTAGGATCAGATGCTTGATCAGCTCACTCATTTAGTCTGACTGCTGTTCCATGCCTCTAGCTGCTTTCACCCAGGACATGCGGTTTCTCTATAGAATACACATTTGCTTCCTGTGGATCACTCACATGCACACGGAAGAAGACACAGGTACAGTGTCTCTTTACGGCTTCCACTGGTTTTTTATACATGCAGCATAACCCAGTGCGAAGTGCAAAATAAACATGGCCCTTCAGGCAAAACAGGAAGATGAGACAGAATGGTATACAGTCCCTGCACTCAGGATTTAACAACTGGGTTCAGTACAGCCTAACACAAAACCACTTCTCTGGATCTGCCGGCTCCAGAACCACTAAACAATGAATGCCTCAGAAGGCTATTTAAAGCTCAAACAACACCCTGGGATGGGGATAAGGTGGACAACCTTCTTCCTGCTCTATGGTTGTCTACAAAAACCCAGCCTTTAAAATGGCCGATTGACCCTTCTCAACACATAGTCTGCTGGAGCAATCTTCTGGGTTTCAAATCACTGAAGCTAATAGCCTCAGTGAAACGTATCTTCCCTCCTGCACTTTGCCAGTGACTTTGGCTGCCCATTCATTACAGGTTACAATTCAAAGTACTTGCTCTCACCCACAAAGCTCTGCACAGTGCGGCACCCCCTTACATCTCCTCCCTCATTTCTGTCTATCGGCCTAACCGACCACTGCGCTCTGCAAATGACTTTTGACTAACCTCTGCACTGATCCGTACCTCCCACTCCCGACTCCATGACTTCTCCCATGCTGCGCCAATCCTCTGGAATGCTCTACCCCAAGATATTAGGACCATCCACAATTTGCATAGTTTTAGGCGCTCGCTCAAAACACATTTGTTCAGAGCAGCCTACAACGTTCACTAATCAAAATCATTTTATGTTTGTGTGTGTGTAGCCCATTCACTATCTCCATCTATCCCCCACCCCCTGAAGATGGCTGGACCATCATTGTAAATACATCATTGTAAATACTCACCTGTACTTTGTATCTTCCCCACCTCATTGTAGATTGTAAGCTTTCACGAGCAGGGTCGTCTTATTTCGCTTTAATTATTGTATTGTTAACGTTGTTACTTATGACTGTTGTGTTTGAAACTGTAATGCGCTGCGGAATATGTTGGCGCTATATAAATAAAGATTATTATTATTTGTCACAATGCGTATATTAATCTTGTATACATTTTCTATCAGACCCCATTATCACACACCATATTGATTTTTACCTTGCAAATGAAAAATGTTATAACAGAATTTAACTTTCAGGTTATTAGTGATGAGTGAGTGTGCTCATTACTCGAGTTTTCCGAGCATGCGCTCCGAGTATTTTGGGCGTGCTCGTAGATTATGTTTTTGTCTTCGCAGCTGCATTATTTGCAGCTGTTAGACAGCCTGATTACATGTGGGGATTCCCTAACAACAGGCAATCCCTGCATGTGTTCAGGTTGTCTATCAGCCGCAAACCATGCAACTGCGGAGAGAAAAACATAATCTACGAGCACACCCAAAATACTCAGAGAACACACGAGCATGCTCAGAAACTCAAGTAATGAGCACTCTCGCTAATAACAACAGGTTATCTTTAAATTATTCTATCAACTACAAAATATAATTTGTCTGGCAAGTAATAGCTGAACTATTGTGGTTGCTCCTGTTTCTGAACCAAGTAAATTGACAAAGTAAATTTGGTTTCTCACGTCTGACATTCAACGTCTGAGTACGAACAGCAAAGTTCAGACTTTAAGTGAGTTGCCTTACCCAAAGTTAATGTCTTCGAATACACTTATGAGACTGTTGAGAATGGGGCAATAGCCCCAAATCTGTACAAGATATCAATTATTGCTGGTGTGAAACAGGTTTAAGAATTAAGTGTTTTGTGGACTTAAATATCACACCCAAGAAAACCTTTATCTAGCAATTTTAGGTTTTCCAGTTCTCAAGGGTCTCTGACTAACTTTGAAACATTCTCATGGAGAAACTGTGCTGAAAGTTTTGGAGGTGGTCGAGTTCTCACAAGTCACAAACAATCTAAATTGACATGATAATAACTTAATGACTAGCTTTCATTATGTAACCAAGTGATTCATTCCATCACATACCTTGCGTAATGTTTACTTGTAGATAAGAGGATAACCTTTCATAGCTTTTGGTTAATTTTTTTTTGTGGATTTATTAGTTTATGTACAATGTCGGAGTGACATACCAGCCCTCAACTAAATCTCGTTAAATTTAGATGAATACATTTCAAGGACATTTTGAAAGAGAAAAGTGACACAAGTAAAAAAAACAAATGTGCACAAGGACAGTCAGTTTTATATACAGTATGCAAGAATATTGTGGTTTATTTCTCTAATCATCAAATAATTGCCACTGCTTTCAATAGAAAATTTGTATCTGTAAGACAGAACATTTAAACCACTAACAGATTAATTGAAAAGCACTAAGCATCTCATTACAATGAAAATTGTTTGATAGTGGCATATATTAGGCACTAAATGAACAGTCAGCTCTTGCAGTTGATGGATTGAAATGAGAAAAAAACGGGAAAGAAAAAGGATAGAAATCTTTTTGGGACTATAGACCATAAGCACTGCAAAATGGCTGGTTTTGCGGAATATTCTCCATCCACAGTGGTTAAAACGTACCAAAAGGGGTTCAAGAATGAGCAATCAGTGAAACCTACGCAGGGTCTTAGAGTGTCCTGGTCTTGTCTCAGTGCACATTGGGGAGTGAAGACTAGCCTGTCTAAGATCTAATGCGGCACAA
Source organism: Ranitomeya variabilis (assembly GCF_051348905.1). NCBI lineage: Eukaryota > Metazoa > Chordata > Amphibia > Anura > Dendrobatidae > Ranitomeya > Ranitomeya variabilis. The sequence goes on from NC_135232.1 coordinate 154,126,827, forward strand.
ATTCATAAGGGTCCAAACATAAGGCATTGCAACTAGCTGTATATGAGTTTAACAGCCACAGATCAGCCAAGTGCCCATTTTGAGCTTTGTCTATCATCAAAACCACTTATAATTCACTCTAATCCTCTCCCTGATTTTACTCTGGGTTCTGTCCGCAATGTATATCATTCTAAATAAGACCTTACTACACACTTAAAGAAAACCGGTCTGCTGTTTCATGCTGTCCAACTAAGCGCAACATGAACAGACTTTTGGATATTGGCCTTGGTGGCTTCTCCCTGTCCCACTCACAATAACTGACAGGTTTCTCCATGTTTGTGTATAGGGAAGAGATCTGTAAGTCAAAAGGAGTGGGATCAAGAGAACCTGCTTTGGATTATGCACTCACAGTAGGCAGCATCCAAACTTCAGGTGACAATTTACATTGTAGTTTATTCTGCCACAGATACACACAACTCAATGTTTTGACCTGGGTTTTGTCTTTGTCACGTATTAATAAATGATGCAATCACAGCACTCATAGGTGCCCAAATAGAATCCTATCCCATGAACATAGTAGAAAAAACTTGGCACTCAAATGTGTTATAGAACCAAATTTATTGTGTGCAAGCAATCCTCTTTGGATTGTTTGCACCCTATAAATTTGCTTCTAGAACACATCTGAGTGCCAAGTTTTCTCTACTTTGTCAAGTACGAGAGTTAACACAGGTTGAAATATTGAGTCGTGTATATTGATGGCAGAATAAACTGAGTTTTAAATCATAATGTGGAGTTTGGGTGATGTCTAGTGTGTGTGCATATTATAATTTTCAAGTGAGTTCCTTGGTATTTTTGACTCTGTGTCCTCCTTGGAGAATGCTGCCATTCACTTTCTTCTCTATGACGTCTACTTTGGATTAGTCATCTGAGGCAAAAGTTCCTGGCTGGCTTTTCAAATTGTAATTTCCTGAAACACAGCAGTATTTCAGAGTAAAACGTGGCTGCAGTAACTCAATCAAGAGCTTTTTCATGCTGCCCACAGACAGCATGAACCAGCTGATATGATCCCTTTAAGAATATTAAATTATTCAGCCATGGATAAGACTCCTAGTCGAAACACGTAGGCCAATGCTGATATTAGTGCAATACGCTGTTATATGTTGATGTGACATTATTTAGTGGTACTCCATGGATTCTATTTTAAAAGAAATGGACTAAATAAAAGTTTACTTTTTATGGATATACTTGCTCCCCGCTGGATTGTTCTTCATTGCATCTTAAAGAATGTTAGCTGAACTTCTGATTTAGCTATCCAGGTCTTCTTCTGAGCATTCTACTTTACTACCAAGAAAAGAGAAAGCAAATCAAATATTTTAATATAAAGAGTCAGAATGCTGAAAATGAAAGGGAATGTCAGCAGTGATGGGCGAACCCATGGATGTTCGGGTATGGTGGGTTCGGCTGAACATCTAAAAAAAAGTTTGGTTTGGGTAATATAACGGTACCCAGAACCCAATTCAGATCAATGGGGGGCCCAAAAATCCAATGTTTGCCATGCTGTCATCTATGGCAAACAATCATGATACTCACCTTACACGTAATCCACCGATGCCCATGTCTCCTGTAAGAAAAGAAAAATAATAAACATTCATATCCCTCACCTGTCTGATGTGAAGATAATCCATACTGTCCCAAGATGAACTGGATGAACGACTGAGGGCTGATGTTAATATTCTGGGAAGTAGGGGCAATATCCCTAAAGGTTCTCAGGCTATTAATATCAGCTCACAGCTGTGTGGTTAAGCTTTACTGGTTATTTTATGGTGGGGGATCCCAGAAAAAATTATGTATGGTACCCCATAATTTCAAACCAGCAAAGGGTAAACAGACAGCTGTGTACTGATATTAATGAAATAAAAGCACAGCAAGAATAAAATCATTTATTTGAAATAAAGCAAAACACCCTGTTCTACACGTTTATTTAAAAATAAAAAATTAAATTATACTCACTTTACGCTTATTTCATTGAAGTACTTCAAAAAACAAGCTCTTATATGTTGATGTGGGCCATCTTTCTTGTCGGATCCTTGGTTACACCCACGTGCTGGTCCCACTCTCTCTTTCTTGGCAGTCCTTCTTTTGCTATTTCTTCCTGTCATCCAGGACTAGGAGGCGGATCTTCATGGCTGACTGACATGTTCTTAGTGCATAGTTGTGTCTACAATGGGTGGGCATGGTTTTCGAGCCTGTCTTTCAGGTTCTGCCCATGATGACATGCCTCTTTTCTCCTGCGCGTCTTGTGACACTGTAATGGCGGTGATTTCACAACTCATCGAAGTCTATGGCGCACAATACCCAGGGGTGCCAGGCTGCAAAATCCTGTTTGTGACACCAAAATGGAGCGCCAGCTAGGGTCGTGGGATACTTGGGCCGGGTCTGATGGTTCTTAAGGGGCTTGTCATGGCAGCAGTGACCCGGTCCATGGCCCTGGGCCTCCAATAAAAGTCAATGAATTGAAAGGGGAATAAAGTTTATGGGGAGATTGCTTGTAATGCCACCCGTGGTGTTTGGCAATGAATGGCCGACGCTGCGGTTCTGGTCCACTGGGGCAGTTGGTGACACAACAGAGTTGGTACAGCTCTCCAGAGTAGAGCTAGGCTCCAGGGCAGTAGTGGTGATAAATGTGATGGTGATGGATGTAGTGCAGGTGGTGCATCAATAAATCAGAGGACACAGCAGGGTGCAGTTTCCACAGTTTACTCACAGTTCTTATAGGCAGTCCCCAGCCGGATGCTGTGTCCTCCGGGTTTGTGGTCCAGTCAGCTCTCAGGTAATTTGGTGTACACTTTGCCAGAACCCCTTCTTATGTTCTTTTCCTGGCTGTCTCACTGCGCTGGCTCCCACATCTCCTGCCCTGTGCCTTCACACACAGTGTCCCAAGCCAGCAGCCTTGGATCTTGTGGGGCAGTGTCCTCCTGGTCCCCTTCATCGTATTTGATTGCCTTTTCAGTGAGTGTGTGTGGTTGTGGCTGTGGCATGTACAGATACCACAGCCTCCGGCCGGCTAGCTGAGCCTTGTAGTTCTCCACTAATCTGGGGGCTGGTTCCACCACTGTGACCTGGTCTCTCCACCCGACTACAGTCAGCGTGGATTCGGGCACCATGGGTGGATGGATTCTTCACTTCCTGTGCCCCTAGGACCCCTTCTTTTCTTCTCTCAGGAGCTTTTTCCTGCACGTCTGCTCTCTTCAAATTCTCCTCATTCTCTCTCTAACTCCTCCCTCTAGTTTCCATGACAACTCCTCACACTGTCACTCTCCACCCACACCTTATACTTAGTTCCTCCCTGGCCTGGCGAGGTCTAGTGTTGGGTGCTAGTGTGTGGGTACTGGGTAGTGTCCCCTCCTTACCCAAAAGCAGAGTACCACACCTCTGGCTGAGGTGCAGTACCTCTGTGGCGACTGGAACCTCAGGGGTGCCACATTTAACTAGTTAAACACCACTGTCAAACTCTGACAGTGGCATTTAACACGGGCTTCTGGCTAGTGCACCGGAAATCTCACCCATCAGCACCTGTGTCACATGACCATGGGTCGCCGAAGAGTTGGTATGACAACCAGAGACAACCAGAGGTTTCCAGCAGACCTCTATGGGTGTCATTGCCTATCAGTGTCACTGCCATAACCCAATTAGCTCTGTTACATACAGGCAATGATCAGATCGCTTGTATGTAGCAGAATTGCTCACTTGCTATGAGCGCCGCCCAGTAGTCAGCGCTCAAAGCAAGTGAACAATTCTGCTATGTACAAGCAATCTGATCATCGCCTGTATGTAGAAGAGCCGATCGGGTTATGGCAGCTTCTAGTCTCCTATGGAGACTATTGAAGCATGCCAAAAGAAAAAAACATGTTTTTAAAATATTTAAAAAATAAAAAAAAATATAAATGTTCAAATCACCCCCTTTTCGCCTCATTCAAAATAAAACAATTTAAAAAATCAAACATACACATATTTGGTATCACCGCATTCAGAATCTCCTGACCTATCAATATAAAAAAAAAATTAACTCAATCGTTAAATGGTGTAACAATAAAAAAAGTCAAAAAGCCAGAATAACAGGCAATCAAGCGATCATATCTGCACCAAAATGGTATAATTAAAAACGTCAGCTCAGTGCACAAAAATTAAACACTGACCCAACCTGAGATCATGAAAAATGGAGACAGTATAGGTATCGGAAAATGGCACAATTTGTTTTTCTTTTAACAAACTTTGCAATTTTTTTTCACTACATAGATAAAAAATAACCTACACAAATTTGGTGTCTGTGAACTCATAATGACCTGGAAAATCATAATGGCAGGTCAGTTTTAGCATTTAGTGAACATAGTAAAAAAGCGAATCAAAAAACAATTGTGGAATATAACTTTTTTTTGCAAGAACTTTTTTTGCAATTTAACCACACTTGGATTTTTTTTCACGTTTTCCAGTACACGATATGTTAAAACCAATGGTTTTGTTCACAAGTACAACTAGTCCTACAAAAAAAACAAGCTCTCAAATGGCCATTTTGACTAAAAAATAAAAAAAAGTTATGGCTCTGGGAAGAAGAGCAAAAAATGAAAATGCAAAACCAAAAATATCTATGGTCATTAAGGGGTTAATACTGCTATTTTAGTACTACTAACATTTTTTTTTATATAGCACTATCAGAAAAGACTAGAGTTTGAGGAAAAACGTAGGAAGGGAGATTTGACAAAATTTAGATTACGTAGGTTATATGGTAGTCCTCTTTTAAAAAAATGTGTTTTTAGGTTGCACTTAACCCTGCTATTCTCCTGGTTACCACTATACACTTGTCATCTTCCGGTCATTTTTGACCGGACCTAATAAAGTCTTGATTTTTAGCTAATTTAAGTGTTTTAATTGAATAATTTTTGCAGTATTAGGCCGGTGTCACACTGGCGAGTTTTACGGACGTATGAGCGCAGAAAATACATCCATAAAATACGCATAAGACACGGCACAATGATTCCCTATGTCCCAGCTCCTATCAGCCGTATTTTACTGATCCGTATTATACGGTCCTCTACGGCCGTACAAAATCGCAGCATGCTGCGTTTGTCAGCGTATTGCGCAAATAAATCGCCAATGAAAGTCTATGGGGGCGAGAAAAATACGGATTCCACACGGACCAGCAGTGTGACTTGCGAGAAATACGCAGCGGTGTTAGTGAAAAGTCGGTAATTCAATTGCCGGCTTTTCATTTCTCCTGCCTAAACCCGACATGATATGAGACATGGTTTACATACAGTAAACCATCTCATATCCCCTTTTTTTTTGCATATTCCAGACTACTAATGTTAGTAGTGTGTATGTGCAAAATTTGGGCGCTGTAGCTGCGAAAATAAAGGGTTAAATTGCTGAAAAAATTGGCGTGGGCTCCCGCGCAATTTTCTCCGCCAGAGCGGTAAAGCCAGTGACTGAGGGCAGATATTAATAGCCTAGAGAGGGTCCATGGTTATTGGCCCCCTCGTGGCTACAAACATCTGCCCCCAGCCACCCCAGAAAAGGCACATCTGGAAGATGCGCCTATTATGGCACTTGGCCACTCTCTTCCCACTCCCGTGTAGCGGTGGGATATGGGGTAATGAAGGGTTAATGTCACCTTGCTATTGTAAGGTGACATTAAGCCAGATTAATAATGGAGAGGTGTCAATTATGTCACCTATCCATTATTAATCCAATTGTCTGAAAGGGTTAAAAAACACACACACACATTATTAAAAAGTATTTTAATGAAATAAACAAACAGGTTGTTTTAGTATTTTATTGCCCGCTCAATCCATCCGGAACACCCTCGCTTGGCAAAATAATAAACCCTATTAGGTATATACTCACCCTCGGACGCGCCCTGCTTCTTTCCGGCAGCCTTCCTTCCTAAGAATGAGCACGTGAAAGACCTTAGATGACGTCGCGGCTTGTCCATGTGACCGCTCGCGACCAATCACAAGCCGCGACGTCACTGCAGGTCATTCACGCGCTCATTCTTAGGAAGGAAGCCTGCCGGTTAGTACCAGGGCGCGTCCAAGGGTGAGTATATCAATATTTTTTATTTTGATTCTTTATTTAACACTTAAATATGGATTCTGATACCGATTCCCGATATCGCAAACATATCGGAACTCGGTATCGGAATTCCGATACCAGATTCAGAAGATCGCCGACCTCATGGCCGACCCCACACAGGGGTCGGATCGGGTTTCATGAAACCCGACTTTGCCAAAAGTCGGTGACTTCTGAAAATGGCCGACCCGTGTCGCTCAACCCTATTGATGAGTTTATGTTGTATTCTATAGTGAATGAGGAGTACATGCAATGGTTGACAGATCTTTATAGAAAGTTAAGCAAATATACAGTAAAACTATAAATGTATCATGCAGGATGCTTTTTTCGAAATTTGAGATATATGATTTTTTAATTTTATGTTTTAAAAAAGTTGTCCAGTTTCATAGGCAAATGTGTCACAGGTTGGATCTGCTTTAACATTTTAATACCAGTAGACCGTGCCTATTGAAGACCTTGTCATTCAAATGTCACTTCAGTACTACTCCTTGACAGTCATTCTTATCAAGACTAAAAGTTATCTCCCCATTAGAAAATAATCACATTGATTGTATAGGAAAGATAAAGGCGGGGGTCACACTTGCGAGTGTGATGCGAGAAACTCGTGCAAGTCTCTCCCATTGATACCCAGAACTGCGGCCGGCACTCGGGACTGGAGAGTGCGGCTGCATAGAAATACATGCAGCTGAATGGTGGCAGGGACGGGTATTGATGCGAGAGACTCGCATGAGTTTCTCGCATCGCTCTCGTAAGTGTGACCCCAGCCATACAGTGGGTACGGAAAGTATGCAGAAAACTTTAAATTTTTCACTCTTTGTTTCATTGCAGCCATTTGGTAAAGCCCTGACCTAAATCCAATTGAGCATCTCTGGAGAGACCTGAAAATGGCTGTCCACCAACGTTCACCATCCAACCTGACTGACCTGGAGAGGATCTGCAAGGAAGAATGGCAGAGGATCCCCAAATCCAGGTGTGAAAAACTTGTTGCATTATTCCCAAGAAGTCTCATGGCAGTACTAGCTCAAAAGGGTACTTCTACTCAATACTGAGCAAAGGGTCTGAATACGTATGACCACTAGTGATGAGCAAACGTGCTCGCCACTACTCAGCACTCGCCCGAGTATCACTATGCTTGGTGTACTCGGAAAGCACCGAGTATTTCCGGGATTATTCAGTGGGAGCTCGGGTCTCCTTTTAATTTTGGTGCTTTTTAGAGCACCAATCAACATGCAGGGATTGTCTGCCATGCACTGTAATACCTCAGCCATCTTTGTTGTGGTATTGTACAGTGATTGGTTGGCCACACAGCGTCCTCAGGTCTATAAGAGACCTGGCGCCGCCTTGCTCACCGCATTCTGCTCCGGACTCAGCTAGTGTAGGGAGAGCTGTTGCTGAGATAGGGTCAGATTCTTACATTTATTAGTTAGTGAGGGACTATTAGTGTTCAATCCACAAATCCTGATAAACCAACAGTCCTTTTTAGGGCTAATTTGGAGGTAGATAGGTTTCAGTGCTAGGTAGGCAGGGGAGTCTATGTGCACATATCCACATCAGTGCAAGGCATGCAGGCACTGTATGTGAGTATATAGATCTCACTGCACACCTCAAAAAGCTCCATTCCTGTCTGCTGCTGCATATTTTATATATACGTAGCTGCAGGTAATTTTTATTTTTTTGGATTGTGGGCCCTACGTCAATCAGGGTTGCCCACACAGTCTACAGCTCCTGCACCTCCTCCTCTATAGCCTCCATCTCTGAAATGAGCATATCAGTCAGAAGATGGAGGCACTGCAGCACTGCCTCAGCCAAGCGGCAACAGGCTGTGCTGAAGCTAATCTGCTTAAGTGACAAACTACACAATGCTGAAGAGTTGTGGACAGGGCTGAAGGAGCATTCAGATTTTTGGATGACACCGCTGAACCTACAGTCAGGCATGGTCGGGTGTGACAATGGCTGGAACCTGGTGGCAGTTCTGAGACAAGGTGAGCTCACACACGTACCTTGCCTGGCCCATGTGCTTAACCTCGTGGTTCAATGTTTTCTGAAAAGCTACCCGAGCTGACGGATCTGCTAGTAAAATTACACCTCCTGTCTGCCCATTTTAGAAAGTCAACTACAGCTTCAGCCGCCCTTGCCATGCATCAGTAGTGTTTGCAGCTTCTGGCTCACCAACTGGTGTGTGATGTCCCCACGTGTTGGAACTCTACACTGCATTTGTTGGATTTGTGAGCAGAAGAGGGCAGTTGTTGACTACCAGCATCAACAAGGCCATTGTTATTCAGTTCAGACTCCACACATAAGGCCTCAGGAGTGGACATGGATGTCATATATGTGTAGCATCCTAAAAAACTTTGAGGACTGCACCAAGGTGGTGAGCGGCGATAATGCCATAATTAGCATCACCATCCCGCTTCTCTGCATTCTGAAAACCTCTCTGCTCACAATTACATAGGATGCATTGCAGGTGGAGCACAAGGACATGGAGCAAGGAACCATACAGGGTGATTACACTCAGCCCAGCCTCATGTTGTCCCAACGTGGATTGGTATACAATGAGGAAGATGAGGAGGAAGAAGAACAGGAGCTTCATTCATGCGCTATAGAAAGTACTACAAGCACAGCTGTCATACCATCTGTTCAGCGTGGATCGCCTAAGTACAAGCAGGAGGAGGACGAGGAGGAAAATGAAGCATGGTCAGTCATCCTGTTGGTGAGGACACGGAAGTCTTGCCTTTTAGAAGTCTGGCACACATGGCTGACTTTATGTTGCGCTGCCTTTCAAGTGACCCTCGCAAGATTAAAATTTTTGGTGACATTCATTACTGGTTGGTGACACTTCTAGACCCACGCTACAAGGAGAACTTTTAAGCTCTTCTTCCAGAGGCATACAGGAGTATTAAAATGTTGCAGTACCAGAGGGCCGTTATAGCGGAATTACTAAAAAAATTCCCATCTGAGAACGCTGGCAGCAGACGTCACAGTTTGTTGTACAACCAAGGAGTCCAAGCGAGAGAGACAGAAGTACAATCCAGCTCAGCCAGGGGAATAATGGCAAAGTTCTGGGACAGTTTTCTCAGACCCTCGCACAGAGGCAAAGGGTGCTGTCACAAGAAGTGCAATGTTTGGGAAGATGTTGAGGGAGTACCTTGCTGATCATACAAATGTCCTCTGTGATTCCTCTGTGCCTTTTAATTATTGGGTATCCAAGCTGGACACGTGGCATGAACTGGCTCTCTATGCCTTGGAGGTCCTGGCCTGCCCTGCTGCTAGCATTCTGTCAGAGCGTGTTTTTATTGACACTGGTGGAATTATAACAGATAAGCGCATCCACCTGTCAACTTAAAATGCTGACAGGCTGACTCATAAAAATGTACAAGGGCTGGATTGGCCAAGTCTTCTGTTCACCACCGAATGAAAACAGCGAAACATAACCTCAAATAGATTGTCTTTTTTGTGGAGGTGTATTCTCATGCACCTCTTCACAACCACACATGGGTATATGCTTCCTGATTTGGTCTTTTTGGTGTTATCCTCCTCCTTATCCTCATCAAAATCATCCACAACCATACCAACTCCAGGCTGAACGCATTCCGTGATGCAAAAGTCACTCATTTTTTGTGCAAGGGTGTATTTATGATGCCTGATAATAATTTTAAACCAAAAAAAATTTACTCCCCCATGGGGAAATGTTTGTCAGCCCATATACTTAGTGTATGGGCATTACAAGTCTTGGAGACCCGCTTCTTTACATTGGGCCTGATTTTTAATGAGGCCTTCATCAACGTCTCATCATTTTTGACCACAAGGTCACCAGGGTTAACGTGTTCTGTGCTGCTACAGCCAGTTCAATTTTTGGCAAGGGTGTCTATAATGTCCATAAAATATTTAAAAAAATGTACCCCCATGGGGAAATGTTTGCCAGCCCATGCACTTAGTGTATGGGCATTACAAGTCTAGGAGACCCTCTCCTTAAAATTGGGCCTAGTTTTTAATGAGGCCTTCCTCAACGTCTCATCATTCTTTGCCACTAGATCACCAGGGTTATCGTGTTCCTTTCTGCTACAGCCAGTCAATTTTTGGGCAAGGTTGTCTATGATCCCCATAAAATATTTAAAAAAAAATGTACCCCTCATGGGGAAATGTTTGTCAGCCCATGCACTTCGTGTATGGGCATTACAAGTCTAGGAGACCTGCTCCTTTAAATTGGGCCTAGTTTTTAATGAGGCCTTCCTCAACGTCTCATCATTCTCCGCCACTAGATCACCAGGGTTAACGTGTTACTTTCTGCTACAGACAGTCAATTTTTGGGCAAGAGTGCCTATGATCCTCATAAACTATTTTTTTTAAATGTACCCCCCATGGGGAAATGTTTGTCAGCCCATGCACTCAGTGTATGGGCATTACCTGTCTAGGAGACCCGCTCCTTTGTAATGGGACAGTTTTTTTTATGAGGCCCTCCTCCATGTTTCTTCCAAGGGGGATTGTGTTTGCTTCAAGGTGGCCCTTGCATTCAATGCATAAGGACACAGTATGGCAGGACCAACTGAAGAATGTGAAGTGGGTTTTCCTGTGGCCATCCAGTACCTGGGTTCAAAGCCTTATTGGGGTGCATATGACTTGGTAGCAGGGCAGGCCTCGCAGTCAATACATGAGAAAACAGTTTGGGATTACAAATTGACTAATGTGAAGCGTATTTTCCTGTGGCCATCCAGTACTTTGCTCCAAAGGATTCTTGGGGTGCATATGACTTGATAGCAGGGCAGGCCTTGCATTCAATGCAACATTGTTTCAGGAGGCCCTCCTGTACCTCTCGAGAAAGGGGTATTGGGGTGCGTTGTAATTCTTGGCAGCCCAGCCACTCACTGCATAGGCAATAACAGCATAGGAGACCCACTCTTTAATAATGGCCCTTTAAAAATATTAATGCCACCTGATGCCCCTTTAAAAATAGCCTTTGTAACTTTAAGAGTCCATCCTTCATAAATTTAACGATGTGCCTCCTTATGTGTCACACAACAAATGGCCAGCTAGGGTTGTTAAATGTTTCAATGACATTTCACAGTGAATGCATTTGTATTAGTTGAAAGCAATGGTAAAGTTGAAAAACGCATCAAAAACGCTGTGTGTGAACATAGCCCAAGTGGAGGAGGAACATATTGGTCTGGGGTTAATTATTTTGCCTTATATACAAGTCATTACTCTGGAGAGGATATGCCTTAACATATATCACAGCAATATCCATTTTGGGTTCGTTTTTGTATGTTTTTTGGTGCACCTGCAAAAATGGCATGAAACTCTGATAACATTGCTTACAGCTGTGACCTAGGAGTCAGGAATGCTTCCAGGGGCAATCCCCATCATGTCCCTGTGTCATTTGTGCAGTTTCCACCATTTTCAGACGTTTTTAGACCTTAAAAGAACCCCTGGGGTGATCGCTCTAAAAATACTCGGGTTTCCCATAGACTTAAATTGGGCTCGTTGCTCAGGTTGAGTACCCGAGTATTCCAATTTGCTCAACCCGAGCAACAAGAACCAGAGCATTTTAGTGCTCGCCCATCACTAATTACCATGTGATATTTCAGATTTTCTTTTTTTTTAAATTTGCAAACATTTCTATTTTTTTTTTCAGTCAAGATGGGGTGCACATTGTACATTAATGAGAACAAAAATTAACTTTTTTGAATTTACCAAATGGCTGCAATGAAACAAAGATTGAAAAATTTAAAGGGGTCTGAATATTTTCCATACCCACTGTATATCTTTCTACTGTGTTAGCCAGTAGATAGAAAAATATTTAGATTTTAAAGTCTTTAGTGGGTGAAACCTTTTAATGGCTAACTGAAAAGATGGCCACAAATTGCAAGCTTTCGAGACTTCGCAGGTCTCTTCATCAGGCATAGAATGGTAGTGATGGTAGTAATTAAAATGATGATCGAATAGTGAAATATTTGGACTCGGGAAAATCGACACTAATAATTTCTAATATTTGTGTACTGAATAACGAATCCAATGCAAGTCAAAGAGAAAGATGAATATTTTTCTGCTGGACCCAACAAACAGGTCTGGAAGCATGGGAAAAATGCTGAAATGGATATGAAAGCTAAAACTAAATGGGAACAGCATGGAGAAGATGACTGCATGCCTTTCCGACTCACATATGATATCTGGGAATAACGTTTCAGACTATTGCTCCGGTTTTACGGATTTCTAAAAAGAACTACAAAACCAAAGCAACATTTTTTTTAAAGGGAAAAATACTAAGAAACATTTTTCCTTCATAATTACATGTATATGATGCAAAATAAAAATCCTCCTCCAAAAAAAATTGTACCTCCCCTTTGGCATGTTTATATGGAGCATTTTGGCTTTAAGTTTTCCTTTAACATTTGTGAGGGCTCTCACTTCTACATTTGGGGGAACCCTCCCTCATGTCAAATAGTTGGCAAGATAGTGAAATAAATATTCCCCATCCCATTACAATGCCTTTTCAAACATATCCATTTGAATTTTGGGCTTCGCCCATCACCAAGTCCACTGCCGCCTCATTATGCGACCGTCTTTTCACATTTTCAGAGGGCCAGCAGGTGCTGTGAAACCAACTTTTTATAAGCTCAAAAGTTCACTTTTGCCACCGGATCCCAGTGGAACAACTGTCATAACGGGTGAAGCTGTTGTAAGGTGAATATAATACAGGAGTTGGGGGATCAGTATGATCAATGTCAAGAAATAGGATTCCACCAGACACCAAAAGCATTAGAATTAAATTCTGAATATAATGTATGCAAGCGAGGGCCTGTATTGTGGTCAGTCTGTCAGGCATGAAACCCATGTAAGGAACATGTACAAGCTTCAAGCCTCAATGAAAAGAGACAGGAGTGCCATTGACCAATCTGCACAAACCTACACACTTCTTCTGGAGACTATCCAACCAGGCAGAATGTATCTTTGGCATGGTTTTGAGCAACAATGGATTAATTACAGGATATGTCCCAGTTAGTACCGAGGTCTGTGGAGTGTATTACTCAGGTGACAGGCAGTGCTAAAGAGTTCAGGTAAAGGCATTGGCGTGGCAATGACCATATTCCAATATGTGTAAGGCTTCAGACTGAATAGGTCTGTGGAGCGTATTAGCCCAGTCTCTTAGATGTGCTTAAAATATACAGAAACTGGCCAATATCACACCACCATAAATTTGTAAGGATCCAAATTTAGAAAATGTAAGAGAAGCAGCAGTTTAGTAAAGAGACACAAGTCTCATTTAGGATCATGGAAAACTTAGCAACGGTCTTTGTCCTGCACCAGACAATGTTAATTGCTAATGAATATGTATGCCCTATCTAACTAACAATTTGGGAACAGACATGTATGCTGACAAGGGACAACTGAACGCTGTGCTTGGACAACGAACTGGATGTGGGTTGCTGACTGTTGTGTCTGTGCAACTGCAGGTTGTGGACAGGAAGCATCAGCGCATCCTTCCTGGACAGCAGATTGGGAAGGGCATAACACAGGAAAAGGGCCAGTAGTTTCACTGTCAAACACAGATTTTATACCCAGGCATTCCGCCCACCTACTGGGGTGCTGCGCATATGAGGAGTATATGGTGCATGCTAACAGAGGTATTATGTCAAATTTCCCATTATAAAGTGTGGGTAAGATTTTCGAACTAGCAGCATATATAGGGAGCACGTTTCATTACTCATATTATTCTGTGTAAGGCTGAAACCTGAAGAATTGTGTGGAGCATATTAATACATTCAGGTACCAAAATGTCCAAGTGCAGACCCAAAAAACAACATCAGGCTACCAGATGCATGCTTAACCCCTTCCCGACCTGTGACACAGCGTATGCGTCATGAAAGTCGGTGCCTTCCCGACCTGTGACGCATATGCTGTGTCACAGAATGATCGCGTCCCTGCAGATCGGGTGAAGGGGTTAACTCCGATTTCACCCGATCTGCAGAGACAGGGGGAGTGGTGCTTCAGCCCAGGGGGGGTGGCTTCACCCCCCCGTGGCTACGATCGCTCTGATTGGCTGTTGAAAGTGAAACTGCCAATCAGAGCGATTTGTAATATTTCACCCCAAAAAACGGTGAAATATTACAATCCAGCCATGGCCGATGCTGCAATATCATCGGCCATGGCTGGAAAACCTAATCTGCCCCCACCCCACCCCACCGATCACCCCCCCAGTGCTCCGGTGCGCAGTCCGCCCCCCTAATTCGTTCTGTCCGCTCCTCCGTCCTCCTGTCCGCTCCCCCCATGCTCCCGTGCCCCCCCCTGTGCTCCGGAAACCCCCCCTGTGCTCCGGTCCCCCCCCCGTGATCCGATCACCCCCCCTTCATACTTACCGGGCCTCCCGATGTCCGTCCGGCTTCTCCATGGGCGCCGCCATCTTCCAATATGGCGGGCGCATGCGCACTGCGCCCGCAGAGTCTGCCGGCTGGCAGATTCATTTCAGAAGTATTTTGATCACTGCGATATAGCCTATCGCAGTGATCAAAATGAAAAAAAAGTAAATGACCCCCCTTTATCACCCCCATAGGGACAATAATAAAAATAAATAAAATATTTTTTTTTTTCTGCTAGGGTTAGGGTTAGAACTAGGGTTAGAATTAGGGTTAGAATTAGGGGTAGGGTTAGGGTTAGGGGTAGGGTTAGGGCATGTGCACACAGTGCGGATTTGGCTGCGAATCCGCAGCGGATTGCCGCGGATCCGCAGCGGATCGGCCGCGGATCGGCCGCGGATCCGCAGCGGATCCGCCGCGGATTGGCCGCGGATCCGCAGCGGATTGGCCGCTGCGAATTCGTAGCAGTTTTCCATCAGGTTTACAGTACCATGTAGACCTATGGAAAACCAAATCTGCTGTGCCCATGGTGCGGAAAATACCGTGCGGAAACGCTGTTTATTTTCCGCAGCATGTCAATTTTGTGCGGATTCCGCAGCGTTTTACACCTGTTCCTCAATAGGAATCCGCAGGTGAAATCCGCACAAAAAAACACTGGAAATCCGCTGTAAATCCGTAGGTAAAACGCAGTGCCTTTTACCTGCGGATTTTTCAAAAATGGTGCGGAAAAATCTCACACGAATCCGCAAAGTGGGCACATAGCCTTAGGGTTAGGGTTGGAATTAGAGTTAGGGTACCGTCTCACAGTGGCACTTTGATCGCTACGACGGTACGATCTGTGACGTTCCAGGGATATCCATACGATATCGCTGTGTCTGACACGCAGCAGCGATCAGGGACCCTGCTGAGAATCGTACGTCGTAGCAGATCTGTCATGAATCCCCAATGGCGAGGGATAGCACAGGACAAGCGAAGTATAACAAATATCGGACGAGCTCTAGGGTGATGGAACCTGGGCTGACCGCTGCCCTACGCCTGACAAACGCAACTAGAGATAGCCAGGGAGCGTGCCTACGTTGGTTCTAGACGCCACGCACCAGCCTAAGAGCTAACTAGTACTGCAGAGAAAATAAGACCTCACTTGCCTCCAGAGGAATGAACCCCAAAAGGTATAGTTGCCCCCCACATGTATTGACGGTGAAATGAGAGGAAGGCACACACATAGAGATGATGTATATAGCTTTAGCAAATAGAGGCCCGCTGAAAACTAGAAAGCAGAATGATACAAAAGGGGACTGAGCGGTCAGCAAAAAACCCTAATCAAAAATACCATCCTGAGATTACAAGAACCCATGTGCCAACTCATGGCACATGGGGAGAACCTCAGTCCACTAGAGCAACCAGCTAGCATAGAGACATTCCAAGCAAGCTGGACCAAAAACCAAACAACTGAAAATCAGCACTTAGCTTATCCTGAAAGATCTGGGAGCAGGTAGGCAGGAACCAAACAAAGCACATCTGAACACATTGATAGCCGGCAAGGGAAATGACAGAAAGGCCAGGTAAAATAGGAAACACCCAGCCTCTGATGGACAGGTGGAAACCAAAGGCCGCAACCCACCAAAGTCACCCAGTACCAGCAGTAACCACCAGAGGGAGCCCACAAACAGAATCCACAACAGTACCCCCCCCTTGAGGAGGGGTCACCGAACCCTCACGAGAACCCCCAGGGCGATCAGGGTGAGCTCTATGGAAGGCGCGGACCAAATCAGTCGCATGAACATCGGAGGCGACCACCCAGGAATTATCCTCTCGACCATAACCCTTCCACTTAACCAAATACTGGAGTTTGCGTCTGGAAACACGAGAATCCAAGATCTTTTCAACAACATACTCCAATTCTCCCTCCACCAGCACCGGAGCAGGAGGCTCGACCGAAGGAACAACGGGCACCTCATACCTCCGCAACAACGACCGATGGAACACATTATGAATAGCAAACGATGCTGGGAGATCCAAACGAAAAGATACGGGGTTAAGAATCTCCGAGATCCTATAAGGACCGATGAACCGAGGTTTGAACATAGGAGAAGAGACCTTCATAGGGACAAAACGAGAAGATAACCACACCAAGTCCCCAACAAGAAGTCGGGGACCCACACGGCGACGGCGATTAGCAAACTGCTGAGTCTTCTCCTGAGATAACTTCAAATTGTCCACCACCTGATTCCAAATCTGATGTAGCCTGTCCACCACCACGTCCACTCCAGGACAATCCGAAGATTCCCCCTGACCAGAGGAAAAACGAGGATGAAACCCCGAATTACAAAAAAAAGGAGAGACCAACGTGGCAGAACTAGCCCGATTATTAAGAGCAAATTCGGCCAGTGGCAAAAAAGCAACCCAGTCATCCTGATCAGCCGAAACAAAACACCTCAAATAAGTTTCCAAGGTCTGATTAGTTCGCTCCGTCTGGCCATTCGTCTGAGGATGGAATGCAGACGAGAAAGACAAATCAATGCCCATCTTGGCACAAAACGTCCGCCAAAATCTAGACACAAACTGGGATCCCCTGTCAGAAACTATATTCTCCGGAATCCCATGCAAACGAACCACGTTCTGAAAAAACAAAGGAACCAACTCAGAGGAGGAGGGCAACTTAGGCAAGGGCACCAAATGAACCATCTTAGAAAAACGGTCACACACAACCCAGATAACGGACATTTTCTGTGAAACCGGGAGATCAGAAATAAAATCCATGGAAATGTGCGTCCAAGGCCTCTTCGGGATGGGCAAAGATAACAACAACCCACTAGCCCGTGAACAGCAAGGCTTAGCTCGAGCACACACTTCACAAGACTGCACAAAGGTACGCACATCCCTAGACAAGGAAGGCCACCAAAAAGACCTGGCCACCAAGTCTCTTGTACCAAATATTCCAGGATGACCAGCCAACACAGAAGAATGGACCTCGGAGATGACTCTACTGGTCCAATCATCCGGAACAAACAATCTTTCTGGTGGACATCGATCCGGTTTATCCACCTGAAACTCCTGCAATGCGCGTCGCAAGTCTGGGATACGGCGGACAATATTACCCCATCCCTAAGGATACCAGCAGGCCCAGTATCTCCAGGAGAGTCAGGCACAAAACTCCTGGAAAGAGCATCCGCCTTCACATTCTTTGAACCTGGCAGGTATGAAACCACGAAATTGAAACGAGAAAAAAATAACGACCAACGAGCCTGTCTAGGATTCAAACGCCTGGCAGACTCAAGGTAAATGAGATTCTTGTGATCAGTCAAGACCACCACGCGATGTTTAGCACCCTCAAGCCAATGACGCCACTCCTCAAATGCCCACTTCATGGCCAAAAGCTCCCGATTACCCTCATCATAATTGCGCTCGGCGGGCGAGAATTTTCTAGAGAAGAAAGCACATGGCTTCATCACCGAGCCATTAGAACTTCTCTGTGACAAAACCGCCCCCGCTCCAATCTCGGAAGCATCAACCTCCACCTGAAAAGGAAGTGAAACATCAGGTTGACACAACACAGGAGCAGAAGAAAACCGGCGCTTAAGTTCCCGAAAGGCCTCCACGGCCGCAGGAGACCAATCAGCAACATCAGCACCCTTTTTAGTCAAATCAGTCAAAGGTTTAACAATACTGGAAAAATTAGCAATGAACCGACGATAAAAATTAGCAACCCCCAAGAACTTCTGAAGGCTCTTAACAGATGTAGGCTGTGTCCAGTCACAAATAACCTGAACTTTAACTGGATCCATCTCAATAGTAGAAGGAGATAAAATGTACCCCAGAAAAGAAATTTTCTGGACTCCGAAGAGACACTTTGAGCCCTTCACAAACAGAGAATTGGCCCGCAAAACCTGAAACACCTTCCTGACCTGTAGAACATGAGACTCCCAGTCATCAGAAAACACCAAAATATCATCCAAATACACAATCATAAACTTATCCAGATATTCACGGAAAATATTGTGCATAAAGGACTGAAAGACTGACGGAGCATTCGAGAGTCCAAAAGGCATTACCAAATACTCAAAATGGCCCTCAGGCGTATTAAATGCGGTTTTCCACTCATCCCCCTGTTTTATCCGCACCAGATTATACGCACCACGAAGATCTATTTTAGTGAACCACCTAGCCCCCTTAATGCGAGCAAACAAATCAGTAAATAAAGGCAATGGATACAGGTATTTGACTGTAATCTTATTCAGAAGGCGATAATCTATACAAGGCCTCAGGGAACCATCTTTTTTTGCCACGAAAAAAAAACCTGCTCCCAGAGGGGACGAAGATGGACGAATATGTCCCTTTTCCAAGGACTCCTTAATATAATTCCGCATAGCAGTATGCTCTGGCAGTGACAGATTAAATAAACGACCCTTAGGGAACTTACTGCCAGGAATCAATTCTATCGCACAGTCACACTCTCTATGAGGAGGGAGCGAATTGAGCTTAGGCTCCTCAAAAACATCCCGATAATCCGACAAAAACGCAGGGATCTCCGAAGGAGTAGATGAAGCGATAGAAATCGGAGGTGCATCATCATGAACCCCCTGACATCCCCAGCTTAGCACAGACATTGTTTTCCAGTCCAGGACAGGATTATGAGTTTGTAACCATGGCAGACCAAGCACTAGTACATCATGTAAATTATACAGTACAAGGAAGCGAATCACCTCCTGATGAACGGGAGTCATGCGCATGGTCACTTGTGTCCAATACTGCGGTTTATTCCTAGCCAATGGTGTAGAATCAATTCCCTTCAGAGGAATAGGAACTTCCAGAGGCTCTAGACTAAAACCGCAGCGTTTAGCAAATGACCAATCCATAAGACTCAGGGCAGCGCCTGAATCCACATAGGCATCGACGGAAATGGAAGACAGTGAAAAAATCAGAGTCACAGACAAAATGAACTTAGACTGCAGAGTATCAATGGCAAAAGATTTATCAACCCTTTTTGTGCATTTAGAGCATGCTGATATAACATGAGCTGAATCACCACAATAAAAACACAAACCATTTTTCCGCCTATAATTTTGCCGTTCACTTCTGGACTGAATTCTATCACATTGCATAGTCTCAGGTGCCTGTTCAGAAGACACCGCCAACTGGTGCACGGGTTTGCGCTCCCGTAAACGCCGATCAATCTGAATGGCCATAGCCATAGACTCATTCAGACCTGTAGGCGCAGGGAACCCCACCATAATATCCTTAATGGCCTCAGAAAGACCATTTCTGAAGTTTGCAGCCAGGGCGCACTCATTCAACTGAGTAAGCACCGACCATTTCCGAAATTTCTGACAATATATTTCCGCTTCATCATGCCCCTGAGAGAGGGCTAATAAAGCCTTTTCAGCCTGAATCTCTAGGTTAGGTTCCTCATAGAGTAATCCCAATGCCAGAAAAAACGCATCCACACTGAGCAATGCAGGATCCCCTGGTGCCAATGCAAATGCCCAATTCTGAGGGTCGCCCCGTAGGAACGATATAACAATCTTGACCTGTTGAGCAGGGTCTCCAGAGGAGCGAGATTTCAAAGAGAGAAACAATTTACAATTGTTCCTGAAATTCTGGAAGGTAGATCTATCTCCAGAAAAAAACTCTGGAATAGGAATTCTAGGTTCAGGCATGGGAGTGTGAACCACGAAATCCTGTATGTTTTGAACCTTTGCTGCGAGATTACTCAGGCTGGAAGCCAAACTCTGGACATCCATGATAAACAGCTAAGATCAGAGCCATTCAAGGGTTAAGAGGAGGTAAGAAGCAGCTAGACAGCAATTAAGGGCTAGGCAGCAAAACTCTGAAGGGAAAAAAAAAAAAAAAAATTCCCTGAACACTTCTTTTTCTCCTGCTTCAGCCCAAACAATTAACACTTTGTGGGCTGGCTATACTGTCATGAATCCCCAATGGCGAGGGATAGCACAGGACAAGCGAAGTATAACAAATATCGGACGAGCTCTAGGGTGATGGAACCTGGGCTGACCGCTGCCCTACGCCTGACAAACGCAACTAGAGATAGCCAGGGAGCGTGCCTATGTTGGTTCTAGACGCCACGCACCAGCCTAAGAGCTAACTAGTACTGCAGAGAAAATAAGACCTCACTTGCCTCCAGAGGAATGAACCCCAAAAGGTATAGTTGCCCCCCACATGTATTGACGGTGAAATGAGAGGAAGGCACACACATAGAGATGATGTATATAGCTTTAGCAAATAGAGGCCCGCTGAAAACTAGAAAG
This sequence comes from Ranitomeya variabilis, assembly GCF_051348905.1. Taxonomy (NCBI): domain Eukaryota; kingdom Metazoa; phylum Chordata; class Amphibia; order Anura; family Dendrobatidae; genus Ranitomeya; species Ranitomeya variabilis. The sequence goes on from NC_135232.1 coordinate 154,147,543, forward strand.
CAGAATGATACAAAAGGGGACTGAGCGGTCAGCAAAAAACCCTAATCAAAAATACCATCCTGAGATTACAAGAACCCATGTGCCAACTCATGGCACATGGGGAGAACCTCAGTCCACTAGAGCAACCAGCTAGCATAGAGACATTCCAAGCAAGCTGGACCAAAAACCAAACAACTGAAAATCAGCACTTAGCTTATCCTGAAAGATCTGGGAGCAGGTAGGCAGGAACCAAACAGAGCACATCTGAACACATTGATAGCCGGCAAGGGAAATGACAGAAAGGCCAGGTAAAATAGGAAACACCCAGCCTCTGATGGACAGGTGGAAACCAAAGGCCGCAACCCACCAAAGTCACCCAGTACCAGCAGTAACCACCAGAGGGAGCCCACAAACAGAATCCACAACACAGATCGTTTGGAACTTTCTTTCGTCGCTGGATCTCCCGCTGTCATCGCTGGATCGTTGTGTGTGACAGCTATCTAGCGATGCGTTCACTTGTAACCAGGGTAAACATCGGGTTACTAAGCGCAGGGCCGCGCTTAGTAACTCGATGTTTACCGTGGTTACCAGCGTAAAAGTAAAAAAAAAACAAAAAACGTACATACTCACATTTCGGTGTCCTTCAGGTCCCTTGCCGTCTGCTTCCCGCTCTGACTGTCTGCCGGCCGGAAAGTGAGAGCACAGCACAGCAGTGACGTCACCGCTGCGCTCTGCTCTCACTGTACGGCGGCACTCAGTCAGAGCGGGAAGCAGACGGCAAGGGACCTGAAGGACACCAAAATGTGAGTATGTACGTTTTTTTTTTTTACTTTTACGCTGGTAACCACGGTAAACATCGGGTTACTAAGCGCGGCCCTGCGCTTAGTAACCCAATGTTTACCCTGGTTACCCGGGACCTTGGCATCGTTGGTCGCTGGAGAGCGGTCTGTGTGACAGCTCCCCAGCGACCACACAATGACTTTCCAACAATCACGGCCAGGTCGTATCGCTGGTCGTGATCGTTGGTAAATCGTTATGTGAGATGGTACCCTTAGGGTTGGAATTAGGGCTAGGGTTGGAAATAGGGTTAAGATTAGGCTTGTGGTTAGGGTTAAGGATAGGGTTAGGGTTGTGTTGGGGTTACAGTTGTGGGTAGGGTTGGGATTAGGGTTAGGATTAGGGTTGGATTTAGGGTTACGGGTGTGTTGGGGTTAGGGTTGTGGTTAGGGGTGTGTTGGGGTTAGGGTTGTGATTAGGGTTATGGCTACAGTTGGGATTAGGGTTAGGGGTGTGTTGGGGTTAGTGTTGAAGTTAGAATTGAGGGGTTTCCACTGTTTAGGCACATCAGGGGTCTCCAAACGCAACATGGCGCCACCAATGATTCCAGCCAATTTTGCGTTCAAAAAGTCAAATGGTGCGCCCTCCCTTCCAAGCCCCGACGTGCGCCCAAACAGTGTTTTACCCCCACATATGGGATACCAGCGTACTCAGGACAAACTGGGCAACAACTATTGGGGTCCAATTTCTCCTGTTACCCTTGCAAAAATAAAAAAATACTTGCTAAAACATAATTTTGAGGAAAGAACAATTATTTTTTATTTTCACGGCTCTACGTTATAAACTTATGTGAAACACTTGGGGGTTGAAAGTGCTCACCACACATCTAGATAAGATCCTTTTGGGGTCTAGTTTCCAAAATGGGGTCACTTGTGGGGTGTTTCTACTGTTTAGGCACATCAGGGGCTCTGCAAATGCAACGTGACGCCCGCAGACCATTCCATCAAAGTCTGCATTTCAAATGTCACTACTTCCCTTCCGAGCCCTGACGTGCGCCCAAACAGTGGTTTACCCCCACATATGGGGTATCAGCGTACTCAGGAGAAACTGCACAACAACTTTTGGGGTCCAATTTCTCCTGTTACCCTTGGGAAAATAAAAAATTGTGGGTTAAAAAATCATTTTTGAGGAAAGAAAAATAATTTTATATTTTCATGGCTCTGCGTTATAAACTTCTGTGAAGTACTTGAGGGTTCAAAGTGCTCACCACACATCTAGATTAGTTCCTTGGGAGGTCTAGTTTCCAAAATGGGGTCACTTGTGTGGGAGCTCCAATGTTTAGGCACACAGGGGCTCTCCAAACGCGACATGGTGTCCGCTAATGATTGGAGCTAATTTTCCATTCAAAAAGCCAAATGGCGTGCCTTCCCTTCCGAGCCCTGCCGTGCACCCAAACAGTGGTTTACCCCCACATATGGGGTATCATCGTACTCAGGACAAACTGGACAACAACATTTTGGGTCCAATTTCTCCTATTATCCTTGGAAAAATAAAAAACTCCGGGCTAAAAATCATTTTTGAGGAAAGAAAAATATTTTTTTATTTTCATGGCTCTGCGTTATAAACTTCTGTGAAGCACCTGGGGGTTTTAAGTGCTCACTATACATCTAGATTAGTTCCTTGGGGGGTCTAGTTTCCAAAATGAGGTCACTTGTAGGGGAGCTCTAATGTTTAGGCACACAGGGGCTCTCCGAACGCAACATGGTGTCCACTAACGATTGGAGCTAATTTTCCATTGAAAAAGTCAAATGGCGCGCCTTCCCTTCCAAGCCTTGCCGTGCACCCAAACAGTGGTTTACCCCCACATATGAGGTATCGGCGTACTCAAGAGAAATTGCCCAACAAATTTTAGGATCCATTTTATCCTGTTGCCCATGTGAAAATGAAAAAATTGAGGCTAAAAAAATTTTTTTGTGAAAAAAAAGTACTTTTTCATTTTTTACGGATCAATTTGTGAAGCACCTGAGAGTTTAAAGTGCTCACTATGCATCTAGATAAGTTCCTTGGGGGGTCTAGTTTCCAAAATGGGGTCACATGTGGGGGAGCTTCAATGTTTAGGCACACAGGGTCTCTCCAAACGCGACATGGTGTCCGCTAACGATGGAGATAATTTTTCATTCAAAAAGTCAAATGGCGCGCCTTCCCTTCCGAGCCTTGCCGTGCACCCAAACAGTGGTTTACCCCCACATATGAGGTATCGGCGTACTCAGGAGAAATTGCCCAACAAATCTTAGGATCCATTTTATCCTGTTGCCCATGTGAAAATGAAAAAATTGAGGCTAAAAAAATTTTTTGTGAAAAAAAAGTACTTTTTCATTCTTACGGATCAATTTGTGAAGCACCTGAGAGTTTAAAGTGCTCACTATGCATCTAGATAAGTTCCTTGGGGCGTCTAGTTTCCAAAATTGGGTCACTTGTGGGGGAGCTCCAATGTTTAGGCACACGGGGGCTCTCCAAACGCGACATGGTGTCCGCTAAAGATTGGAGCCAATTTTTCATTGAAAAAGTCAAATGGCGCTCCTTTGCTTCCGAGCCCTGCCGTGCCCACAAACAGTGGTTTACCCCAACATATGAGGTATCAACGTACTCAGGACAAATTGGACAACAACTTTTGTGGTCCAGTTTCTCCTTTTACCCTTGGGAAAATAAAAAAATTGTTGCTAAAAAATCATTTTTGTGACTAAAAAGTTAAATGTTCACTTTTTCCTTCCATGTTGCTTCTGCTGTTGTGAGACACCTGAAGGGTTAATAAACTTCTTGAATGTGGTTTTGAGCACCTTGAGGGGTGCAGTTTTTAGAATGGTGTCACTTTTGGGTATTTTCAGCCATATAGAACCCTTAAACTGACTTCAAATGTGAGGTGGTCCCTAAAAAAAATGGTTTTGTAAATTTTGTTGTAAAAATGAGAAATCACTGGTCAAATTTTAACCCTTATAACTTCCTAGCAAAAAAAAAATTTATTTCCAAAATTGTGCTGATGTAAAGTAGACATGTGGGAAATGTTATTTATTAACTATTTTGTGTCACATAACTCTCTGGTTTAACAGAATAAAAATTCAAAATGTGAAAATTGCGAAATTTTCAAAATTTTCGCCAAATTTCCGTTTTTTTCACAAATAAACTCAGAAATTATCGGCCTAAATTTACCACTATCATGAAGCCCAATATGTCACGAAAAAACAATCTCAGAACCGCAAGGATCCGTTGAAGCGTTCCTGAGTTATTACCTCATAAAGGGACACTGGTCAGAATTGCAAAAAATGGCAAGGTCATTAAGGCCAAAATAGGCTGGGTCATGAAGGGGTTAAAGAGACAGTGAGAAGGACAAAACAATACAAAAATTATTATAATAATAAAATATATAAAGATAGAGAGTACAATTTTAACTATTGCATAATGTGCAAAGCTATCAAAAAAATACCCAAGGGGGCTCTCTCACACTAGCTAAAAGACGTTGTGATAGGAACATCACAATACACTTTGCAGTTATTACAAGAGGTAGAGATAGAGAGTATAATTTCATCATTGCACAATGTTGCAATTGCACAAAAAGTTTCAAAAGGTGCAAAACATTACCCACGTGGGGTATACATAGATGAACATTAAGTACTTGTTGCAGAAGCAGTAGAAGGAGGAGGTGATTTTCTGAACAAAATAGCTTTGGATGGTAAAGGATGGACGTTAAGCAACTTAAAAAAAAAAAACATTTGGCCTGCATTTACATAACATTGCTGTCATCCGTAGGGCTTACAAAGTCTTAGGAAATCCAGCTCTTGTTCAATTTTAGAAGAGACAGTCCGTCTGCATTTTCCATTGACAGGCGTGTGCACCTATCCATTATGATTGCCCCTGCTGAACTAAAAACCCACTCAGACAACACACTCGTGCCAGGGAATGGCAGCACCCCGAAGACATACAAGGAGAGGTGTTCAGCTTGTACAACCAATAGTTAAAGGGCACTGAAGAATCAGGAAAGATGCTGGTATGGTCACTTAAGTAGTCCGTCACAATCTTGGTCAACTTCTCCCTACTAGTCATAGTCATAGTTATACCCACAGATAGCCCTTCCTGATGGAACGGTCTCAAGAAAATGGCCCAGTTGGTGGACATTCCCCCCCCGAGTTGCACCTGTTGTGCGTGGCCCGCCCCTGTAATCATTGTGGGTACCTCTGCCAGCAGCGTTGTCTGAGGGTAATAATTTTAGCAAGTTTTCCACTATAGTCCTCTGGCATGCATGCACTGAAAATATCCGGCTGGCCGTGTGATGCTCCAAATGAAAGGACATAGATGTGCGGTCTTGTGAGCTTCAATTTTGTGGGAGGGATGATGAGATGACGAGTGATGAGTAGTGTTGAGCATTCCGATACTGCAAATATCGGGTATTGGCCAATATTTGCTGTATCGGAATTCCGATACCGAGTTCCGATATTTTTGCGATATCGGAAATCGGAAATGTGCGGTGCGTATGATTCCCAGGGTCTGGAGGAGAGGAGACTCTCCTTCAGGCCCTGGGATCCATATTCATGTAAAAAATAAATAATAAAAATAAAAAATATTGATATACTCACCCCTCCGGCGGACACTGGCTCTTAGCGGTGCCTCCGTTCCTAAGAATGCAGGGAGTGAAGGACCTTCGATGACGTCGCGGCTTGTGACTGGTCGCGTGAGCGGTCACATGAGCGGTCACGCGACCAATCACAAGCCACGACGTCATCGAAGGTCCTTCACTCTGCATTCTTAGGAATGGAGGCAGACGCTTGGACCGGTGAGAGCCGGGGTCGTCGGAGGGGTGAGTATATCAATATTTTTTATTTTTATTCTTTATTTTATACATGAATATGGATCCCAGGGCCTGAAGGAGAGTTTCCTCTCCTCCAGACCCTGGGAACCATTCCAATATTGTGTCCCATTGTTATGCATTGGTATCGGGTATCGGTATCGGCGATATCCGATATTTTTTGGATATCGGCCGATCCAATCCGATACCGATACCTTTGCATATCGGAAGGTATCGCTCAACACTAGTGATGAGGATTCCATTTCGGGTGGAGGTGATGGTGAAGATTGTGCCAGTGGTGGATTGCCTATGCTGTTGGTTTACATCAGGATTCATTTGACCATGAAGGAGAAAAGAAAAGAGAAAAATGTATTATCTGTTGGTGGATGAACTCTTCTTCTGGACAATTCCGAAATGGTCTTTTGGATTCAGCCAATGTGTACATTTATACGTCAGTCATTACATTGTTCACTCTTTTGTTATTTATTAATTAATTAATGGCTGGGTATTTTGCGTTATAGCAGCATGGTTTTTAATTTAAGTGTATTTTAACTTTTTTTCACATTTTTTGGTTTTGAATGTTGTAAACCAATTCTGTTTAAAGTATACATGTTAGTTGCACCCATCTTCACTATTATTTTCTATTTATTTATCATCTTTTTTTGGTATATTTTTATGTATATATATATATTTTTATATATATTTTCACGTGTATATATATTTGTATATTTTTTTACTGCTCCACTTTTTTTAATAATTTTGCATAATTAGCATTAGCTTCCACCGTGACCGCTCATCTATGTCCTTTCATTTGGAGCATCGCGCAGCCAGTGCATGCACCGTTTGTAATCCTGGGGGTGTGTGTCCACATGACTGAGAATTGCTACTCCTATTGGCTCAAGTTAGTATTTAAACTACTGACAACCTCTGCCCAGACCCCCCCCCCCCCCCGGAGGAGCAGGACGAAACGTGCTCGTTGGGGCAGAGGGACGGCAGTCACTCACAAACTCTGCTATGCTGTCAAGATCCAGGTAATAGTGTCTTGATATTTTTTTCAGCTTTGCACCACTGTGTTTGAATGTAGTCAAATTCATTTCCTTGATCCACTACCCCATGCTTACACCTCTGACTTTAATAGGATGCATATAAGGCGTTTGTATTGCTTTGCTGTGCACTGCAAAGGTGTGCTTTGCACAGACTAGGATGCATTTATTAAGAGTTTAAAGAAGCCAATTTGGTAACAAGATACTATTGTACTTGCATCATGGTCTTTTCAAAATGATCACCTGCTTGCTATAATTTATGTACTATTTATGTATTAAAGAACTGTAAAGTATTTTTAGTGTTCACAACATTATAACACCTATCTCCTTATTATCTCAGCAAATGGAGTGTTATTTTTGATTACCTTAAATCTGAGACTCTGACCATGCTAATTTTTGATTTTGAGTCCTAAGTCTCTCTTTTCTTTCTGAACCCTTCTTACTAATTTTACCCATGTATTTTATCATGTTAGTTGATCCAATAAAAATTAATAATTTTTTAAAATTATTTTTCTAGCTTCACTCCTTTATCCTATGGCATTTATTGTAATAAGGATTTTGTGTATGTAATTTTGAGTTTGGGAGTGGGCACCTAATTCAGTAGAATTACCACTGTTATAGGACCAAGTCATGAATCAATGCACTGAAAATGGTTCATCTGCCTCCGACATTAGAGAAGCAAATTTCTCTTTGTACTGTGGGTCAAGAAAGGTGCACAGCCAGTATTTCAAGGTGGACAAAATGTTTTTCACACGAGGGTCTTGGGAAAGGCATTTGGACATGAATTCTGCCATGTGTGACAGAATACAAATAGTCAAACATTCAATGTTTTCACCAGGAAGAACACTAACCATCCTCTGCTCCTCACAACACATAGCCTCCTCCTTTTCAGGCCATCCATGCTGGACAGGCATAAAGTTGGGATTGGGAGTCTCCTCTGTAGTGCAGAGCAAAAACTCCACCTCCTTATTATCCTCATCCTCCTGTTCCTCGTCATCACTCAATGTGGCCTGAGAATATTGTGTGAGACTGGGCTGTGTGGTATCAGCCACTGTACAATCTTGCTTTATAGCTACCAGCTCGGCATTCAAATCTTCCTCTTTGAGATTCTGCAGCAAGCATTTTCACCCCTTTAGCCCCAAGGGTGGTTTGCACGTTAATGACCAGGCCAATTTTTACAATACTGACCACTGTCCCTTTATGAGGCTATAATTCTGGAATGCTTCAACGGATCCTGGTGATTCTGACACTGTTTTCTCGAGACATATTGTAATTCATGATAGTGGTAAAAATTTCTTTGATATTACCTGCATTTATTTGTGAAAAAAACTGAAATTTGGTAAAACTTTTGAAAATTTCGCAATTTTCCAACTTTGAATTCTTATGCAATTAAATCACACAGTTATGTCACACAAAATACTTAATAATTAACATTTCCCACATGTCTACTTTACATCGGCACAATTTTGAAACCAAATTTTTTTTTTGTTAGGGAGTTATAAGAGTTAAAAGTTGACCAACAATTTATCATTTTTACAACACCATTTTTTTTTAAGGACCACATCTCATTTGAAATCATTTTGAGGGGTCTATATGATAGAAAATAACCAAGTGTGATACCATTCTAAAAACTGCACCCCTCAATGCAACGTGTTCAAAACCACATTCAAGAAGTTTATTAACCCTTCAGGTGTTTCACAGGAATTTTTTTGAATGTTTAAATAAAAATGAACATTTAACTTTTTTTCACAAAACATTTACTTCAGCTCCAATTTGTTTTATTTTACCAAGGGTAACAGGAGAAAATGGACCTCAAAAGTTGTTGTATAATTTGTCCTGAGTACGCCGATACCCCATATGTGGGGGTAAACCACTGTTTGGGTGCATGGGAGAGCTCGGAAGGGAAGGAGCGCCGTTTGACTTTTCAATGCAAAATTGACTGGAATTGAGATGGGACGCCATGTTGCGTTTGGAGAGCCACTGATGTGCCTAAATATTGAAACCCCTCACAAGTTACACCATTTTGGAAAGTAAACCCCCTAAGGAACTTATTTAGATGTGTGGTGAACACTTTGACCCACCAAGTTCTTCACAGAAGTTTATAATACAGAGCCGGAAAAATAAAAAATCATATTTTTTCACAAAAATTATCTTTTGCCCCCAATTTTCTTATTTTCCCAAGGGTAAGAGAAAAAATTGGAGCCCAAAAGTTGTTGTGCAATTTGTCCTGAGTACGCCGATACCCCAGATGTGGGGGTAAACCACTCTTTGGGCGCATGGCAGAGCTCGGAAGGGAAGGAGCGCCATTTGACTTTTCAATGCAAAATTGACTGGAATTGAGATGGGACGCCATGTTGTGTTTAGAGAGCCACTGATGTGCCTAAACATTGAAATCCCCCACAAGTGACACCATTTTGGAAAGTAGACCCCCTAAGGAACTCATCTAGATGTGTTGTGAGAGCTTTTGAACCCCCAAGTGTTTCACTACAGTTTATAAAGCAGAGCCGTGAAAAAAAAATATTTTTTTCCCACAAAAATTATTTTTTAGCCCTCAGTTTTGCAGTTCTGTATTTTCCCAAGGGTAACAGTTGAAATTGGACCCAAAGTTGTTTTCCAATTTGTCCTGAGTACGCTGATACCCCTTATGTGGGGGGAACCACCGTTTGGGCGCAAGGGAGAGCTCGGAAGGGAAGGAGCGCCATTTGGAATGCAGACTTAGATGGAATGGTCTGCAGGCGTCACATTGCATTTGCAGAGCCCCTAATGTACCTAAACAGTAGAAACCCCCCCACAAGTGACCCCATATTGGAAACTGGAGCCCCCAAGGAAATTATCTAGATGTGTTGTGAGAACTTTGAAACCCCAAGTGTTTCACTACAGTTTATAACGCAGAGCCGTGAAAATAAAAAATCTTTTTTTTTCCACAAAAATTATTTTTTAGCCCCCAGTTTTGTTTTTTCCCAAGGGTAACAGGAGAAATTGGACCCCAAAAGTTGTTCAGAAAAGAATGTCCAGCTTCACCGAGTCAGTAAAAAAGAGTTTTCTTTATTCATAAACTTTAAACAAGGGAGCTTAGTCTCCAGAAACGCGTTGAGATTCTTACCCATATGGTTGTGCTGAAGTCTGTATCCTCCATGTTTAAAGTTTGTGAATAAAGAAAACTCTTTTTTATGGACTCGGTGAAGCTGGACATTCTTTTCTATTTTGGACTTTATACGCCTGGACACAGCGGGTCCGTGCTCCCGAGGTTTGGTTCTTGCATCACGGGTGAGCTGGTTTATATTCCCCAAAAGTTGTTGCCCAATGTGTCCTGAGTATGCTGATACCCCATATGTTGGGGTAACTCCCTGTTTGGGCGCACGAGAGAGCTCAGAAGGGAAGGAGCACTGTTTTACTTTTTCAACGCAGAATTGGCGTTGAGATTGGACGCCATCTCGCGTTTGGAGAGCCCTTGATGTGCCTAAACAGTGCAACCCCCCAATTATAATTGAAACCCTAATCCAAACACACCCCTAACCCTAATCCCAACGGTAACCCTAACCAAACCCCTAACCCTGACACACCCGTAACCCTAATCCCAACCCTATTCCCAACCCTATTCCCAACCGTAAATGTAATCCAAACCCTAACCCTAACTTTAGCCCCAACCCTAACTTTAGCCCCAACCCTAACTGTAGCCTTAACCTTAGCCCCAACCCTAGCCCTAACCCTAGCCCTAACCCTAGCCCTAAGCCTAACCCTAACCCTAGCCCTAACCCTAACCCTAACCCTAGCCCTAACCCTATTGGGAAAATGGAAATAAATACATTTTTTTTATTTTTCCCTAACTAAGGGGGTGATGAAGGAGGGTTTGATTTACTTTTATAGCGGGTTTTTTAGCGGATTTTTATGATTGGCAGCCGTCACACACTAAAAGACGCTTGTTATTGCAAAAAATATTTTTTGCGTTACCACATTTTGAGAGCTATAATTTTTCCATATTTTGGTCCACAGAGTTATGTGAGGTCTTGTTTTTGCGGGATGAATTGACGTATTATTGGTAACATTTTCGGACACGTGACTTTTTTTGATCGCTTTTTATTCCGATTTTTGTGAGGCAGAATGACCAAAAACCAGCTATTCATGAATTTCTTTTGGGGGGGAGCATTTATACCATTCTGCGTTTGGTAAAATGGTTAAACAGATTTATTCTACGGGTCAGTACGATTACAGTGATACCTCATTTATATCATTTTTTTATGCTTTGGCGCTTTTATATGATAAAAACTATTTTATAGAAAAAATAATTATTTTTGCATCGCTTTGTTCTGAGGACTATAACTTTTTTATTTTTTTGCTGATGATGCTGTATGGCAGCTCGTTTTTTGTGGGACAATATGACGTTTTCAGCAGTATTATGGTTATTTATATCAGTCTTTTTGATCACGTGTTATTCCACTTTTTGTTTGGCGGTATGATAATAAAGCGTTGTTTTTTGCCTCGTTTTTTTTTCCGGTGTTCACTGAAGGGGTTAACTACTGGGACAGTTTTATAGGTTGGGTCGTTACGGACGCGGCGATACTAAATATGTGTACTTTTATTTATTTTTTTTATTTAGATAAAGAAATGTATTTATGGGAACTATATATATATATATATATATATTAGCAAAAATTGGAACAGCACAAATCCTTTACTTATCTTCGGGTGCAAAGCCCCCAGACCACCCGTCCACCGGTTGTCTCTAGTCTATACGTTTTCAAAAAAGCAGGCAGCACTCCATTTTCTTTAAGATAATATGCAGGATTTTAATGAACCCACATGTATCTGCGACGTTTCGGCTCTGAATGAGCCTTTCTCAAGCAGTGAGTGTTACATCTTAGTGCATATATATAGACAATCCCAACATCCCTCACTTACAGCCAATTAAAGTGCAATTTTAAGACTTGTCATACATATTCTCATTAATTACATAAAGTGCTTAAGTGCTAAATAGTGTCAGGTGTTCATACATCTAGTCATTTCATCTAGCAGACTGTTAATAGTCTCAACGATTGTTCCTGCTTACCCCTGGAGAGACATGCTGTCGATGGAGGATATCGGCGTTCTAAATTATTCACTGCGCATGTCCCAGCGCTTACAATTACATCATAACCACGTGCATGATCAAAGGCCAATCGAACACCTAGGGGCGGTATCCAAAGTCGGGCGCATGCGCCGTAGCGTCTATTAGCGCCATATTAGATGTGGCAAACCACCCAGAGTTCTAACTACTGCTATCTTAGTTGTGGAGTATCTAAATACTAACGATAAAAACACATCCACATATATTATTAACAGGAAATCAAGTATCTCTATGCCGCATCTATAATCTATTAGGTTGACAGTGTTCTTGCCTCTTCTTAGCTTGGCTTGGCAGAGGCTGCAAATTACAGTTGTTTTATCTGAAGGACTTTCAGAAAAAACTGCCATACAGGGGAACAATGCACCCTTGGTCTGTTATCTAGCTGAGTTGGGGGCTCTGTGGAGCAGTTGACCAAGTTCTTCCTCTGGTCAAACCACTACCTCTTCTTTTCTTGATGAATAATGAAGATTATTGCCACTGCTAAAATATCACATAAGATTATCTCTACTTGGATTGTGCCAGTCACACAACTGCTAGAAAAAGATACACTATTTATTAAACCAAATTATGATTTTTTTTTCAGATTCCTTTGCTAACAGACTCCAAATGCAGAATAATGAAGATTATTGGCACTGCTAAATTGTTACGTAAGATTATCTTTATCCGGATTGCAAAAGTCGCACAACTGATAGATAAAAATATGCTATTTATTAAATAAATAGAAAATTATGTTTTTTTTTAGATCACCTTGCTGACACTCTCCAATAGCGGACTAATGAAAATTATTTCCACCGCTAAATTGTGACGTTTGATTATCTCTGCACAGATTGCAGCAGTCACACAGCTGCTAAATAAAGATATGCTTTTTTACAAATATAATTTTGTTTTTTTTTTTACATCTCCTTTATGATACAGGCCAATAGCAGACTCAGGAAAATTAATGGTAAATAGTGATGTTTCTGTAGCTCAAGAGGCTTTGCGCCAGTCGCACAACTGCTGGACAAATATTAGGTATTTAAGCAATAGATGAGGAATAATATTTAGCTATTTGAGTATAAAGTGGATGTTACCATGTGCTGGCACTGAGGAATATTGTTTTACAGTAATACAAATGTATAGGTTGTTACACAGGAATATAATGTAGCTCCCCAAATAAATGGTTTTGTATATGGTGGTACTACCTAATATTACTTGCCTCTACAAATAGCTGATTTTTGCATTTGGTAGTGGATGAAACTCTCCCTATTTTACCCTGATCCCAGTCTTTTCCTAATGCTAACTACTATACAATAGAGTGTAAAATAGCAGAGATCTGCAGCATGTACTTGCAACGATGAGAGCACCCAGGTGCCTGCCTTTTATCCTCCCTCCTATTAAATCTCTCCCTATGATATCCCCACCTAAGGCTGCTTTCACACTAGTGTCGGTACAGGGCTGTCGCGCTGCGTCGGCCCGATGTACCGACGCATACTGTGACAAAAATGCCCAACGTGGGCAGCGGAAGCAGTCTTAAGACGCTTTCACTGCCCCATTGCAAGGTACGGGGAGGAGGGGGCGGAGTTTCAGTCGCACATGCGCGGTCGAAAATGGCGGTCCCGACGCACAAAAAATATTACATGTAACTTTTTTTGTGGCGGCGGTGCGCCAAAACACGATGCAACCGTCGCACGACGGTTGCGACGTGTGGCTCTGCGTTGCAATGCGTCGGTAATGTTAGTCTATGGGAAAAATGCATCCTGCAGACAACTTTGCAGGATACGTTTTTTCTCCTAAACGACGCATTGCGACGTGCTGCCAAAAACGCTAGTGTGAAAGTAGCCTAACAAACTAATCTTCACAAACTTCAGCTTTTAAAAGAGCTTTTTGGAATGAATAACACTCACTATAAGCTCCTATCACTTTCCCTAAGCTCAAACTAAGCTCTCCCTACGCTGTTTCTGGCTGCAATTTGCACAAGATGGCGCCGGCAGCCTTTAAATATCACCTATGACGCTGTAAGACCAGCCAATCAGAGTAATGCCACACCAAAGATGGTGCCGGCATTACTGTGATTGTCAAGCAAGCCCAGCATGTTCATTGGCTGCAAATAAAGTTGCAAACATGCTGGGTGGGTCACTTGAATATACAAAGGCAAATACCTAATTACTCGCCGAATAGTGAATAGCATGAATACCGTACTATTCGTGCGAGTAACGAAAAGTTCTGAATGTATTTGCTCATCACTAGTAGTAATCTTTGCTGCAGTGGACACATGCTGTGAATAGGATGTCATTACTGCAGCTCAAAGTGAAGAGGTGGCACTGATGACTGATTATGCGAACAGGGCCTTTTTGAATGGGGGATATATGATCCTACTAGATTTAAAGTCATTGGAAATGAGACAATCTGTGATAAACTTTAGAAAAAGAAGCACAACACATACCAAACCTAATCAAACTGTGGACAAGAACCCAGGTTCTTAGGAATGGAGGCATTCTAAGTTGCAGGTGAGATGATAATCAGCAATCTTAGTACAACCTTTTTAAGAATGTTATCCAGTTTTCATATCTATCTAAGGAATCCAAAAGATTCCAACAGGTACCGTAATACTGCATACTTCACCCCCTGCATTATTGAAGGAGACCTGCATTATCATAAGGTATTGTTGACATTTCATTGAGGTATGTCAAAGAAAATGGCTTCACAAATTGTAATTTTTGCTGATTGCTAAATAAATGTTACAGTGCCACTGAAATATATTACTAATATTAGTATTTCCAGTGATAGAAAGACCACTAAACGAAATGCAAGTATTCTGCATACAGTGTGTGCATGAGCTTTCAGCCATTGAGTTTTACATGCACTATATCTCTAAATACAGATGTTCTCTTCCTTACCTTTTCTCTTGGCATGGCTTGCTATAATTATCTCTGTGTGACCTCCAGTAAATTTGATTAAAACTTCAGTCTGTCAAGGACTTTGCTAACAAGTTGCAAATTTCTATCAGAAAAAAATATAATTCCTTAATAAAAATGTGTTGGCACATATATATTATGCTAAAAGGCACAGATATTTGTAGAGTGCCTTGAACCCCTTAATGATAACAATTGGTGGGTTTCAAATGCTTAAATAAATGCTTTGAGGATCCGGCCTTGTTCTAAAAACTTCCGGACAAATGGATGTAGAGCTGAATCCACGTTCTAAGGGATGAGGACTTTTTCCAACACGGAGCACCGGTTATGTCGAATTTATTGTTGTGTTTTTTTTAGAGATTTGCTTGCTGATCAGTTTAAGTGCATTAATTTAATCTGGAAAGTGTTCAGCCTCAGGAATCAATGTTTCCATTCAGTGACAGTAAGCAAAGGAATACATATGGGCTGGATGTTATGTATACATAAGACAAAAGGTAAAGGTAAAAGGAATCATTCCATTACTCTTGATAGTGTCTCAATTGAGCCATTTTTTCATATGAGACTGTAGGTTGACCTAAACAACTTAGTATAAATATGCAGATTATTTGATCGATCAAACAATGAAGGATCACCCCCCCACACCTTCCTCCAATCCTATTGATGAATGTCAATGATGGATGTTCAGTGATTCCAGCAAGTACTGAAAAGTGTATCACTCATGATTACTGCTGGGCATCTCTAATATCCTCACAATTGGTTATCTGCAATTGATATCCATATAATATATAGCATCTCTCATCAGTCACTGCATCAAGGCACACATTCAGTTCACTTTGACACACACTTAACGTTGACAC
This sequence comes from Ranitomeya variabilis, assembly GCF_051348905.1. NCBI lineage: Eukaryota > Metazoa > Chordata > Amphibia > Anura > Dendrobatidae > Ranitomeya > Ranitomeya variabilis. The sequence continues at coordinate 154,163,031 of NC_135232.1, forward strand.
TCAAAACACCACACAAATTGCATTTTAATAACCTAACTTAACCCCTTTCTGACACTCTCCCTTTGATATTGGCTCTGGCAGTGAACCCACATCTTTTCTGGCACATGTCAGCTGTTTTGAACAGCTTACATGTTCCACTAAAATCTGCGGGAGGAATTTGATCCTCCCTCGGCTGTTAACCCGTTTAATGCCACTGTCAAACTCTGCAAGTGGCAAGTGTGCTGGAAATCTCGCCCATCGGCGCCCGTGTCACATGACCACGGGTCGCCGATGGGTTGGCATGACAAACAGAGGTCTCCAGCAGACCTCTATAGTTGTCACTGACGGATTGCTATGAGCGCTGCCCGGATGTCGGAGCTTATAGCAAGCCTGCAATTCTGCTACATACAGCTGATCCGATCATCGCCTGTATGCAGAGGCGATCAGGTTATGTCAGCTTCTAGTTTCCCATGGAGAGAATTGAAGCAGGCCAAAATGAAAAAAAGTTTTTTAAAAATTTTGAAACCTAAAAAAAAAGTTCAAATCATCCCCCTTTTGCCCCATTCAAAAAAAAAAAAAACAATAAAAAAAATCAAACATACATATATTTGGTATCACTGAGCTCAGAGTCACTCGATCTATTAAGATAAAAAATGAATGAACCCAATCGCTAAACGGCGTACTGAGAAAAAAAGTCAAAACACCAGAATTACGTTTTTCTGGTCGCTGCAACATTGCATTAAAATGCAATAACGGGTGAACAAAAGATCATATCTGCACCAAAATAGTATCTTTAAAAACTTCAGCTCGGCACACAAACATAAGCCCTCACCCAACCCAAGATCACAAAAATTGGAGACGCTACGAGTATTGTAAAATAGTGTCATTTTTCTTAAACAACTTTGAATTTTTTTTCACCACTTAGAAAAAATAAACCTAGACATGTTTAGTATCTATGAATTCATAATGGCCTGGAGAATCATACTGGCATGTCACTTTTAGCATTAAGTGAACATAGCAAAAAAGCAAAACAAAAAAACAATTGTGGAATTGCACATTTTTTTGCAATTTCACCGCACTTCGAATTTTTTTCCCGTTTTTCAGTGCACGATATGTACAATGGTGTTGTTGAAAAGTACAACTCGTTCCGCAAAAAAACAAACCTTCATATGGCCATATTGACCAAAAAGTAAAAAAGTAAGGGCTCTGGGAAGAAGGGGAGCAAAAAACAAAAATGCAAAAAGGAAAACACCTCCGGTCATGAAGGGGTTAAGTATAAGCCATCAAAATCAAACTCCTGGACAACCCCTTTATGGGCTGTCTAATCAGAACACATGTAAATGGCAATATGCAACATGATACATCTGGTATTATATCCTAATTAATAAAGACTAAATTAAGTATTTGCATAATTAGAGTAGGGTACAGTCTTTTACACTACATTGTTATTAATAAGTCTCAGGTGTCAGATAGCCTTTATAGAATTTTCTTATATAAAAATAACAAAGTTATCAGTGTTTGCCCTTTTTCAATTCTATACATATCATTTATGTCTGAAAACAATTAAAGTATTAAATGTGATTTTTTTTTAAATTGCTCTTCTTCTTTGAAATAAATGCAAACTTCAGTAGAGAAAGAAGTAATAATTGTGTGTCAAAATATTTTAGCAAATGAAGGTCTATCAATGTGATTTGCGAAATCCATAATACAGACATTAAAGAAAGGTGAAATGTGTTTCAGCATGCTTCAGTAACCAAATATATTACTAAATAAATGAGCCTTTCTCACTTCACTTTCTGGAGAAATTATATAAACACCTTTATCTCAGTGAATATGTGCCAAATAAAAGACATTAGAGTGACAAAAGCCTTTATAAGGGGTAATTACCGACCCACAGAAGACAGTGGAAACAATTGTGCAATACTAAAATCCATTGTACTATGATATATAGTAGGAACAGCAATAATAGAAATAGGTGAGCACATGTTAATTAAACAGATTTCATAGCGTAAAATAAATGCCATTTGGTAAAATAAACTAAAGTAAAATAGTGTCCCATTCATTAGAAGTCTATAAACCTATTGGCTTAATATAATTATACTCTGAAGTTACAGACAAGAACTTTAACCCCTTCACCCCGAAGCCTGTTTTCACCTAACTGACACGGCCAATTTTTACAATTCTGACCACTGTCACTTTATGAGGTCATAACTCTGAAACGCTTCAACGGATCTTGGTGATTCTGAGATTGTTTTCTCGTGACATATTGTACTTTATGATAGTGGTAAAACTTCTTCGATATGACTTGCATTTATTTGTGAAAAAAACAGAAATTTGTTGAAAATTATGAAAATTTCGCAATTTTCAAATTTTTCGTTTTTATGCCCTTAAATTAGAGAGTTATATCACATAATATAGTTAATAAACAACATTTCCCACATGTCTGCTTTACATCAGCACAATTTTGGAAACATATTTTTTTTTGTTAGGGAGTTATAAGGGTTAAAAGTTGAAAAGCGATTTCTCATTTTTGCAACAAAATTTGCAAAACCATTTTTTTTACGGACCACCTCACACTTGAAGTGACTTTGAGGGGTCTATATGACAGAAAATGCCCAAAAGTGACACCATTCTAAAAACTGCACCCCTCAAGGTACTCAAAACCACATTCAAAAAGTTTATTAACCCTTCAGGTGCTTCACAGGAATTTTTGGAATGTTTAAAAAAAATTGAACATTTAACTTTTTTTTCACAAAATTTTTACTTCAGATCCAATTTATTTTATTTTACCAAGGGTAACAGGAGAAATTGGACCAAAAAGTTGTTGTACAATTTGTCCTGAGTACGCCGATACCCCACATGTTGGGGTAAACCATTGATTGGGCACATGGCAGAGCTCGGAAGGGAAGGAGCGCCATTTGACTTTTCAATGCAAAATTGTCTGGAATTGAGATCGGAACCCATGTCGTGTTTGGAGAGCCCCTGACGTGCCTAAACAGTGGAAACCCCCACAAGTGACACCATTTTGGAAAGTAGACCCTCTAAGGAACTAATCTAGATGTGTGGTGAGCACTTTGAACCTCCAAGTGCTTCACAGAAGTTTATAATGTAGAGCCGTAAAAAAAAATTAATATTAATTTTCACAAAAAATGATCTTTTTGCCCCAAATTTTTTATTTTCCCAAGGGTAGCAGGATAAATTGAACCCCAAAAGTTGTTGTGCAATTTGTCCTGAGTACGCTGATACTTCATATATGGGGATAAACCACTGTTTGGGCGCATGGCAGAGCTCGGAATGGAAGGAGCGCCATTTGACTTTTCAATGCAAAATTGGCTGGAATTGAGATCGGAACCCATGTCGTGTTTGGAGAGCCCCTGACGTGCCTAAACAGTGAAAACCCCCACAAGTGATGCCATTTTGGAAAGAAGACCCCCTAAGGAACTTATCTAGATGTGTGGTGAGCACTTTTAACCCCCAATTGTTTCACTAAAGTTTAGAATGTAGCGCTATGAAAATTATAAAATAATTTTTTCTTTCCACTAAATGATGTTTTAGCCCGCAATTTTTTTTCCCCAAGGGTAACAGGAGAAATTGGACCACAAAAGTTATTGTCCAATTTGTCCTGAGTACGCTGATACCCCACACATTGGGGGGAACCACTGTTTGGGCGCACGGCAGAGCTCGGAAGGGAAGGAGCGCCATTTGAAATGCAGACTTAGATGGATTGGTCTGCAGGTGTCATGTTGCATTTGCAGAGCCCCTGATGCACCTAAGCAGTAGAAACCCCCCACAAGTGACCCCATATTGGAAACTAGACCCCCCACGGAACTTATCTACATGTGTTGTGAGAACTTTGAACCAACAAGTGTTTCACTACAGTTTATCACGCAGAGCCGTGAAAATAAAAAATATTTTTTTTCCCACGAAAATTATATTTTAGCCCCCACGTTTTTATTTTCCCAAGGGTAACAGGAGAAATTGGACAACAAAAGTTGTTGTCCAATTTGTCCTGAGTACGCTGATACCCCATATGTGGGGGGGAACCACTGTTTGTGCGCACGGCAGAGCTCGGAAGGGAAGGAGCGCCGTTTGAAATGCAGACTTAGATGGATTGGTCTGCAGGTGTCTTGTTGCATTTGCAGAGCCCCTGATGTACCTAAACAGTAGAAACCCCCCACAAGTGACCCCATATTGGAAACTAGACCCCCCACGGAACTTATCTAGATGTGTTGTGAGAACTTTGAACCCCCAAGTGTTTCACTACAGTTTATAACGCAAAGCCGCGAAAATAAAAAATATATTTTTTTACACGAAAATTATATTTTAGCCCCCACGTTTTTATTTTCCCAAGGGTAAGGCTGGTTTCACACTTGCGTTTTTATCTAAATGCGTTTTTTATAAAAACGCATGTGTGAAAAAACGCATGTAAACGCGGTAAAACGCATGCGTTTTTTAGACGCGTGCGTTTTTATAGAAAAACACAAGAAAACGAGAAAAAAACAAAAAACCCTAACCCTACCCCTAACCCTAACCTGAAATACGTGGCACTGAAATACGAGGCACTGAAATACATTTATATACGTATATAAGTGCCACGATATTTCAGTGGCCACGTATATAAGTGCCACGTATATAAGTGCCACGTATATAAGTGCCACGTATTTCACGTAAATGCCACGATATTTCAGTGCCAAGTATTTCACTGAAATATCGTGGCACTTAAATACGTGGCACTGAAATATCGTGGCACTGAAAGACGTGGCACTGAAATATCGTGGCACTGAAATACGTGGCACTGAAATATCGTGGCACTGAAAGATGTGGCACTGAAAGACGTGGCACTGAAATTTGTGGCACTGAAATATCGTGGCACTGAAATATCGTGGCACTGAAATATCGTGGCACTGAAATACGTGGCACTGAAATACGTGGCACTGAAATACATGGCACTGAAATATGTTGCACTATGACTGTCAGAAAATGTTCATTAAACGGTTAGGGGTGAGTTTAGGGGTAGGGTTAGGGTTAGGGTTTGGATCCCTTTATCACCTTGATGGTGGTGGGTGACTTTTCAGTGTGTGTTCTGGTTTTTTTCTATAAAAACGCATGCGTTTTTAACGCAAACAAACGCGTTGAGATCGGACGCCATGTCGCGTTTGGAGAGCCCCTGATGTGCCTAAACAGTGAAAACTCCCCAATTCTAACTGAAACCCCAACCCTAACCCCAGCCCTAACCCTAGCCCTAACCCCAACCCTAACCCTAGCCCTAACCCTAGTCCTAACCCCAGCGCTACTTTCACACTAGCGTTTTTTGCATACGTCGCAATGCGTCATTTTGGCGAAAAAACGCATCCTGCAAAGTCATCTGCAGGATGCGTTTTTTCCCCATAGACTATCATTAGCGACATATTGACACACGTCGCAAGCATCGTGCAACGGTTGCGTCGTGTTGTGGCGGACCGCCGGCAGCAACAAACGTTACATGTAACTTTTTTTGTGCCGACGGTCCACCATTTCCGACCGCGCATGCGCGGCTGGAACTCCGCCCCCACCTCCCCGCACCTCACAATGGGGCAGAGGATGCGTGGAAAAACAGCATCCGCTGCCCCCGTTGTGCGGCGCTTGCACAGTATGCTTCGGTATGTCGGGCCGACGCAGCGCGACGGCCCCGTACTGACGCTAGTGTGAAAGTAGCCTAATGGGAAAATGGAAATAAATATATTTTTTTAAATTGTATTATTTTTCCCTAACTAAGGGGGTGATGAAGGGGGATTTGATTTACTTTTATAGCGGGTTTATTAGCAGATTTTTATGATTGGCAGCCGTCACACACTAAAAGATGCTTTTTATTGCAAAAAATAGTTTTTGCATCACCACATTTTGAGAGCTATAATTTTTCCAGATTTTGGTCCACAGAGTCATGTGAGATCTTGTTTTTTTGCGGGACGAGTTGACGTTTTTATTGGTACCATTTTCGGGTACATGACATTGTTTGATCGCTTTTTATTTCGATTTTTGGGAGGCGGAATGAACAAAAATCAGCAATTCCTGAAATTCTTTTAGGGGGGGCGTTTATACCGTTCCGCGTTTGGTAAAAAGGATAAAGCAGTTTTATTCTTCGGGTCAGTACGATTACAGCGATACCTCATTTATGTAATTTTTTTATGTTTTGGCGCTTTTACACAATAAAAACTATTTTATATAAAAAAATAATTGTTTTTGCATCGCTTTATTCTGAGAGCTATAACTTTTTTATTTTTCTGCTGATGATGCTGTATGGCGGCTTTTTTTTGTGGGATAAGATGACGTTTTCAGTGGTACCACGCTTATTTATATCCGTCTTTTTGATCGCGTGTTATTCCACTTTTTGTTTGGCGGTATGAGAATAAAGCGTTGTTTTTTGCCTCGTTTTTTTTTTTTTTTTTTTACGGTGTTCACTGAAGGGATTAACTAGTGATATAGTTTTATAGGTGGGGTCGTTACGGACGCGGCGATACCAAATATGTGTACTTTTATTGTGTGATTTTTTTTTATTTAGATAAAGAAATGTATTTATGGGAATTTTTTTTTTTTTTTCTTTATTTAGGAATTTTTTTTTATTTTTTTTTTACACATGTGGAAATTTTTTTTTTTTACTTTGTCCCAGGAGGGGACATCACAGATCGGTGATCAGACAGTGTGCACAGCACTCTGTCTGATCACCGATGTGACAGGCACGTTCCATAGGCTTGCCGGCGCCTGCTATGAGGATTCTCAGCAGACGCCGGCAAGCAGGGTCATCTCATGACCCGGAAGGAGTCCCGCGGCCATCTTGGATCCGGGGACTCCTTCCAGGTCACCGGAGCAGCGCGATCTCATCGCGTTGCTCCGGTGGGAGAGCGCAGGGAGCCCCCGTCTCTGCGCGATCCCCCTCTATGCCGCTGTCACTATTGACAGCGGCATCAGAGGGGTTAAATGCCCGCGATCGGCGATAGCGCCGATCGTGGGCATTGCTGCGGGGTGTCAGCTGTCATATACAGCTGACACCCGCACCCGATCACCGCGGCGCTCAGCGCGAGACTGCGGTGATCGAGCCGCCGTACTAGTACTGCGGCTGTCAGTAATGCAGTACCGGCAGCGCAGTACTAGTACGGCGCATGTCGGGAAGGGGTTAACAGTTTAGGCTACATTGTCCATAATTGTTTTATTTTATCATGAATGAGATATTTCTTCTGTGAAAGTGGCTATCACTGCATGTTAACTTTAATGAGATGTCACAGATAATATACGCAAGCAAGGTGATACAGAATTTTTTTGAAAAGTAAGATGCGATGAGATTTTTCAGATGAGAGAGGTCCAACTATAGTTGTCTCATTCCGTATTTGGGATTTCAGCCTATGCCAGACTCCTGGCTATGGAGGTTCTGCATTTTTATCAAACAAAGGAGTGAGGGTCATGGAGAGAGAAACAAGCCTATTATTATTATTATTATTATTATTATTATTATTACTACACTGGGGAACAATTTGAAAAAAAATTTCTGTTGAGTTAGATTTTTGAGCTGACTTATACTAAAATTGGCCTGCTGATTCCAAAAATGTAGTCAGTTTTTTTCTAACATGTCAAGTTTTTCCTCCACAACTTACCTGCCAGAGAAGCACAATTGCACTGATATCTGTAATAAGACTTGTTATCTGATTACAATTCGACTCATATAGAGCTACGTGGCAACTTGTAAGAGTAGTCACAACTGAGACAGTGTGGTGAGAGGTGTGTGCAGCTCCCAATACGTCATAATTATCAATATCTTTACACAAAAGATGTATCATAGTAGGAATAAATAGGATTTGTGATAGCTTTTCTCTTTACATTGGGCGCTTAGTTGTAATTTATATATCTTTTATGATTTTTTTCTTTGTTAGTTTTCAAAGCTTGTAACTTTCCATCTCAGTGTTTTATTTACATATGTACATATTTCCTTTGTTTCAGATCATGTCTGCTCCTTCTTCGGCCGGCGTCACACTCGGCGTAAGACAATACGGTCCGTATTTTACGGCCGTAATACGGCCGAAATACGGTGAAATGTTCCCAAAATAGTGATCCGTAGTCAGGGTGTGTCAGCGTATTTTGCGCATGGCATCCTCCGTATGTAATCTGTATGGCATCCGTACTGCGAGATTTTCGCGCAGGCTTGCAAAACCGACATCTAATGGATTTATGTGCTCAAATGTTCATTAAAACATATATACAGTATGTATATTAATCCAATTGTAGGAAAGGGTTAAAAAACACACACACACATGATTAAAAAGGATTTTAATGAAATAAACACAGCGGTTGTTGTAATAATTTATTGTTCTCGCAATCCATTTGCAGGCCCTCACTTGGCAAAATAATTAACGCACAATATACATACCTTCTGATGTCAGATCACGTCCCACGAAGTAATCCATCTGAAGGGGTTAACTAATATTACAGGCAGAGCTGCGATAAACCACTCGCTCGTGCCTGTAATCCCCGGGTGCTGAAAGGAAAGCAGGATCTGTACTTACATTGAGTCGCGGTGATGCGCCCCTGCTGGATGTTCTCATGAACTGCAGCCTGGGAACTTTTTCCCATGCTCCAGGTCATATGAGGACATCCACCAGGGGGCGCATCACCGCGACTGAAGGAAATGTAGGTCAATGACCTACATTTCATTCATTCGCCGGGGATTACAGGCACGGAGCACCGCTGCATTTGCAGGGCTCCTGCCTGTAATATTAGTTAACCCCTTCAGATGGATTACCTCGTGGGACGAGACGATTCACCAGAAGGTATGTATCTTGTGCGTTTATTATTTTTCCAAGCGAGGGTCTGCAAATGGATTGCGAGAACAATAAATTATTACAACAACCGCTGTGTTTATTTCATTAAAATCCTTTTTAATCATGTGTGTGTGTGTTTTTTAACCCTTTCCTACAATTGGATTAATAATGGATAGGTGACATAATTGACGCCTCTCCATTATTAATCTGGCTTAATGTCACCTTACAATAGCAAGGTGGCATTAACCCTTCATTACCCCATATCCCACCGCTACAGGGAGTGGGAAGAGAGTGGCCAAGTGCCAGAATAGGCGCATCTTCCAGATGTGCCTTTTCTGGGGTGGCTGGGGGCAGATGTTTTTAGCCACGGGGGGCCAATAACCATGGACCCTCTCCTGGCTATTAATATCTGCCCTCAGTCACTGGCTTTACCACTCTGGCGGAGAAAATTGCGCGGGAGCCCACGCCAATTTTTTCCGCCATTTAACCCTTTATTTTAGCAGCTACAGCGCCCAAATTTTGCATACACACACTACTAACATTAGTAGTGTGGAATATGCAAAAAAAATGGGGATATGAGATGGTTTACTGTATGTAAACCATGTCTCATATCATGTCGGGTTTGTGAAGGAGAAGGAAAAAGCCGGCAATTGAATTACCGACTTTTCACTAACACCGCTGCGTATTTCTCGCAAGTCACACTGCAGGTCCGTGTGGAATCCCTATTTTCCTCGCCCCCATAGACTTTCATTGGCGTATTATTTGCGCAATACGCTGACAAACGCAGCATGCTGCGATTTTGTACGGCCGTAGAAAGCCGTATAATACTGAACCGTAATATACGGCTAATAGGAGCAGCCCCATTGAGAATAATTGTGCCGTATGTAATGCGAGTTTTACGGACGTAGTTTCTGCGCTCTTACGTCCGTAAAACTCGCTAGTGTGACGCCGGCCTTCCTCTCGTCGTAAATGCCTAAACAACCCTGACTCCTTCTGCTATATTTGTGGTGTTTTCACCATTCCAGTTCAAAGGGCAAACATCAGTGCATTTGTCAAACAAGCATATTTTGCATATTTTAAAGTAAAACTCGGTGATCAAGATAAGCCAAAAAGATTTGAAGGTTATGGAAGACCGTTACCAGGGTATATGGGATGTACATATGATGGCTGACTATTGCTGGAGCATCAAACGTGATTGTCCTCAAGTTAAACACTCCAGAAAAAGCTATAAATGTACATTTTTACCTTAAATACTTGCATATATATATATATATATATATATATATATATATATATATATATATCCTTTGTAAAAAACATGATAGTGTTAAAAAACATATTTGTCATGCCTATTTCTTATATATTTCATTTTTTGTTCATATTTGTACTATTTAAAAAAAACAAAACACTTTTTAGGTACAGTAGTTTACATATTTTTGAGAAGACAAAAATCCTATAGTTCAAGAACTTGGCGTGATAGAGAAAAACTGAGATCATTTCTGGATTCAGCATCCAAAAATTAATTAAGAACAGTTGTCTGACCTAACTCTTAAAAAATTGTGATCCCCAGTGTTATTATTTCCCAGTTTATGACCACTTATAAAATATGTTCAAAGTGCTGCCCATTGTGTTGGATTGTCAATGCAACCCTCTTCTCCCACTCTTGACACACTAATAGCAACACCACAGAAGAAATGATAGCACAGGCTTCCAGTATCCATTGCTTCAGATGCTGCATATCTCGTATCTTCACAGCATAGACTATTGCCTTCAGATGACCCCAAAGATAAAAGTCTATTCAGTTGGCCCACAATAACCAATCCACTTTCCAGGAAACTGTTTATGTAGGAATGCTCGGACCTGACATCTATAATGTAGTGGTGCACCATCTTGCGGGAAAAACTCAGGGAACGTGCCATCTTCAGTGCATAAAGAGGGCAACACATCATCATATAGCAATTCCAGATATCCAGTGGGATTTAGATTTCCATTGATGAAAAATCTAGAAAACTATCTTTGTATGGGGTGGTATGGGTATGGTGTGGTATATGGGATACAAAGTTAGTGGGGCTATTCTTTATCAATGTAAGCTGGCTCAGTGATAGAAAGCAGAGGGTGGTTATAAATGGTATATTCTCTAACTGGATCGATGTGACTAGTGGGGTACCACAGGGGTCGGTGTTGGGACCTATTCTCTTCAACATATTTATTAACAATCTGGTAGAAGGTTTACACAGTAAAATATTGATATTTGCAAATGATAAAAAAAACTATGTAAAGCAGTCAATACAAGAGAAGACAGTATTCTGCTACAGATGGATCTGGATAAGTTGGAAACTTGGGCCGAGAGGTGGCAGATGCGGTTTAACCATGAAAATGTAAGGATATACACATGGGAAGAAGGAATCAATATCACCTTTACACACTGAACAGGAAACCACTGGGTAAATCTGACATGGAGAAGGACTTGGGGATCCTAGCTAATGATAAACTTACAGTGCCAGGCAGCGGTTTCCAAGGCAAACAAGATCATGGGGTGCATTAAAAGAGGTCTGGACACACACGATGAGAGCATTATACTGCCTCTGTACCAATCTGTGGTTAGACCGCACATGGAGTACTGTGTACAGTTTTGGGTACCAGTGCTCAGGTGTCATGTCGGACGCTGTTCAGACCAGGTCATTCGACAGACAGCGGTAATTCCGCTTTTGACCACTATTTGCTCATTGGCTAGGTTTTGTCCAGCTGTTCCATGGTTAATTTACCTGATCCTCGGATTGGAAGCTGGGCCATGCCCATGGCCTTTAAATAGTTCTCCGGATCATTGGGCGTCGCCGATTATAGCTTCTGTCTTGTGTGTTGTTATCTCGGTCTGGAGTGTAGAGCTGGTTATTGGAGATTTGTTGCTGGTGGTGTATTTTCCTTAGTCTTATTTACTCCTTCCTATATTTGTATTTATTTTGCCCTGCACATTTATAGTGTATTCCTGAGTGACTGCGGCGTGGTGTATATTTTCCTTTATCCTTGTCTGTGCTAACTGTGGGTATTGGTGTATTACCTCTTCACTGGGTGGTGGGCGGTTGGTGTCAGCCTAGGGTTGAAACAGGAGACAGGGCGAGGGTCGAGGCCTAGACATGCACACCATCAGTGTAAACTCTAGGTAGAGGGTCAGTCAGGATTTCCCTAGTCCGAGGGAAATTGCAGGGGCCCGGGTTATTAGCTCTTGCTCACCTAGTCTCCCCATGACATTATAATCGGCCCAACAACACAAAAAAAAAAAAGGGGTCTCTCTTTATTTTTTCTCTTGTCATGGATCCCATGACTTCCATAACCCGCCAGTTGGAGGCGCTGTCCCTACAGGTCACTGAGTGGAGGGGGGCAGTTCAGCAACAGGGACTAGCAGTATCTAATGTGCAAGCTGGAGCGACAGGAAGAGTTGCTGAGCCTAAATTCCCTTTGCCTGAAAAATTTGCTGGGGAACGCAGTAAATTTGTTTCTTTTCGTAAAGCTTGCAAACTATATTTCCGTATGCGCCCGATCTCCTCGGGTAATGAGGCTCAGCGTGTGGGCCTGGTGTTGTCATTGTTAAGCGGGGATCCCCAAGCATGGGCGTTTTCTTTGCCATCTGATTCTGTTGCATTTGACTCTGTGGAGTGTTTTTTTCTTCTCTTGGGAAAATCTACGATGAACCTGACAGAATGGCTCTAGCAGAATCTAAGATACGCACTATTCACCAGGGGGAGCGAGTCGCAGAGGATTACTGTTCTGAATTTCGTCGCTGGGCGATCGATACACAATGGAATGATCCAGCATTGCAGAGTCAGTTTATTCATGGGGTTTCTGGAAGGGTTAAAAAAGCCCTTCTGATGTACGAGACTCCTGCTTCTCTAGATTCCGCTATGAGTCTGTTTGTCCGCATTGATCGCCGTTTGCGTCAGGGGGAGCATGAGACACCGCCTATGGGAGAGGGTTTGGGTTCACGTGAGGTTGCTGCAGGTGAGCCCACGGAACCTATGCAAATCGCAGGGGTATCACATGTTAAGAATCAAGCCCCTGAGCTCAGGAAGCAGGGAGCCTGTTTTTACTGTGGTAAAATTGGTCATTTTATTAACATCTGTCCTCTGCTGTCTAAGAAAAATGCAACGGCGGAAAACTTCTAAGCTCAGATAGTGTGGAGGAGACCAATCTGAGCTTATGTATATCCTCCATGGTGGTTTCTCAATGCATGCTCCCTGCTAAGGTTTATATCGCTGGCAGTGAGCTGCCAATTACTGTTTTTGTGGATAGTGGTTCAGCTACAAATCTCATTGATGAGGATTTTGCGCGCACAGCAGGTTTTAGGATTGAAAAATGCCATGCTGCTCCTCTCTCTCAGGGGGAGATTACTGAATTTGTGGCTGAGGTGAAACTCCACATTGAGGTTCTACATTCCGAGTGGGTTACATGTAAGGTGCTCAGGAATCTTCCTGCTCAGGTGGTTTTGGGTTTTCCTTGGTTGTCCATGCACAACCCGGTAATTGACTGGAAAACTCAGGACATAATTCAGTGGAGCGAGTTCTGCCAGGAAAATTGCCTGGCCACATGTGTGGCTGCGGTGACTTCAAGCATTCCAGAGTCACTTCTGGATTTTGTGGATGTGTTCTCTGAAAAGGGTTGCTCAGAGTTGCCACCACATTGTCCCTATGACTGTTCTATCAGATTTAAACCAGGGGCCAAGTTGCCTAAAGCAAGGATGTTTAACATCTCCGGTCCGGAGAGACAAGCGTTAAAAGATTATATTGCTGAAAGCTTGAGCAAAGGGCACATCAGGCCGTCATCCTCGCTGGTGGCAGCAGGGTTCTTCTTCGTGAAGAAGAAAGATGGCGGATTACGCCCGTGTTTGGATTTCAGGGAGTTGAACCAGATTACGGTTCATGATCCATACCCTTTGCCACTGATACCAGATTTGTTCAACCAGGTGGCGGGTGCTAAGTGGTTTACCAAGCTTGACCTCAGGGGGGCGTACAACCTCATAAGAGTCCGTCAAGGTGATGAGTGAAAGACGGCTTTTAATACCCCTGAGGGTCATTTTGAAAATTTGGTGATGCCTTTTGGGTTGACTAACGCACCTGCAGTGTTCCAACATTTCATCAATGATGTGTTCTCGCATGTTTTGGGGAAATTCGTTATCGTGTACCTAGATGACATCCTCATATATTCTTGCGACCGTGATGCTCATTTAGATCATGTCAGGCAGGTGTTACAGCTTCTCAGAGAGAATAAGCTGTATGCTAAACTTGAGAAATGTGTATTTTCTGTTCAAGAGTTGCCTTTCTTGGGTTATATTGTGTCTGCTTCTGGTTTTAAAATGGACGCCGCTAAGGTGCAAGCGGTGCTGCATTGGGAACGTCCTGATAACTTGAAAGCACTTCAGCGGTTCCTTGGGTTTTCTAACTACTATAGGAAATTTATCAAGGATTTTTCCATCATTGCTAAACCGCTAACTGACATGACTAAAAAGGGTACCAATTTCTCTGTTTGGCCTGAGGCTGCTGTGCGCGCATTTGAATTTCTTAAGAACAGTTTTGTTTCAGCCCCCATTCTTGTGCAGCCAGACGTATCAAAACCCTTTGTTGTGGAAGTCGATGCGTCTGAGGTTGGTGTGGGGGTGGTACTATCTCAAGGCTCATCTTTGAGTGGTTTGCGTTCGTGCGCCTATTTCTCCAAGAAACTGTCGTCCGCCGAACATAACTACGATATCGGCAACAGGGAGTTGTTGGCAATCAAGTTGGCCTTTGAGGAATGGCAACACTTCTTGGAGGGGTCGGTACATCAGGTTACTGTTATTATCGATCATAACAATCTGCTGTATTTGGAGTCAGCCAAGCGTCTGTCCCCCAGGCAGGCTCGCTGGGCATTGTTTTTCACGCGGTTCAATTTTGTTGTCACTTACAGCCCGGGGTCTAAAAACACTAAGGCGGATGCTCTGTCCAGGTGTTTTCCAGGGGTTGAACCTTGGGAGGATCCAGTACCCATCCTCCAAAAGGGTGTTGTGGTTTCGGCTCTCACTACCGAGGTTGAGGCTGAGATTGCCGAGGCTCAGGAGGAGGTACCATCTGAGCTTCCCATCAACAAATCTTTTGTACCGCTTCATCTCCGCCTAAAGGTTTTGGCGGAGCATCATGATGCTGTCCTGGCTGGCCACCCAGGGGTTAGAGGTACCTTGGAGTTTGTGTCACGTCGGTTTTGGTGACCCAAGATCCGACAGGATGTGGTCTCATACGTGTCAGCTTGTACCACGTGCGCTAGGGCTAAGACACCCCGCTCCCGTCCTGTTGGCACACTACTTCCTCTTGAAGTACCTAGTAAGCCATGGACAGAAATCTCCATGGATTTCATCACTGATTTGCCCTCATCAGCTGGGAACACGGTCATCTTGGTGATTGTTGATCGGTTTTCAAAAATGTCACACTTTGTGCCTTTGCCTTCGTTGCCTAATGCTAAGACTCTGGCTCAGGTATTTGTGCAGGAGGTGGTCAGACTTCATGGGGTTCCGTCTGACATAGTGTCTGATAGGGGGTCTCAGTTTGTGGCAAAATTTTGGAGAGCATTTTGCTCACGGCTGGGGATCAAGTTGTCTAATTCTTCGGCGTTCCATCCTCAGTCAAATGGTCAGACTGAGCGTATGAACAAAAATTTGGAACAGTACTTACGTGTTATGATCTGGTGACCTTGGAGCCGCATGAGACTTTCTCAGGAGAAGGTGGAACCTGTACTGACCGCAAACCCTAAACTGACACCGCAACTAGAAGTAGCCGTGGGGTGTACCTAACACATCCTAGACACCTCGACACAGCCGGAGGACTAAATACCCCTATAGATGGAAATGGGAATTCTATCTTGCCTCAGAGCAGAACCCCAAAGGATAGGCAGCCCCCCACAAATATTGACTGTGAGTATAAGAGGAAAGACAAACGCAGGCAGAAATCAGGATTTAGCAAAAGAGGCCATGCTAGCTAAATAGGAAAGGATAGGACAGAATACTAAGCGGTCAGTATTAAAACCCTAAAAATATCCACAGCAGATAATACAAAAATTCCACCATCTAACTACAGACATGGGATGTATCTCTGCATCTCCTGAGAATCCAACTTGACTGAAAATATCCAAACACAGTCTAAGCTGGACAAGAAAAAACAATGAATAGCACTGAATTGTAAAGCACACCGCATGTGTGCAGCAGAAACAAAACCAGACACTTATCTTGGCTGATTTGGCAGCAGGGCAGGAGGAACCAGACAGAGATGAATAACCTCCAAGAACAATGGACAACTGGCAAGGACTAATGAATCCTGCACACCTAAATACCCCAGTCAGAGCTGCAATCAGCAGGAACAACTGCCCAGGATTTCAACCCAGGGACAACTGCATTACCACCAGCAACCACCGGGGGGAACCCAAGAGCAGAATTCACAACACTTACGCTGCTTTGTCTCTGATAACCAGGAGGAGTGGTCTACCTTTCTTCCTTTGGCTGAGTTTGCCATCAATAATCACCGCCAGGAGTCGTCTGGGGAGTCTCCGTTTTTTTGTGTTTACGGGCTACATCCTCAATTTTGTACCTTGAGTCAGAGGGGCTCTTCCGGTGTCCCGGAGGAAGACCAGTTAGGAGCACAATTGTCATCAGTCTGGAGGAGAGTTAAACAGCGCCTGTTGAGTGTGGGTGCTAGGTACAAACGTGTGGCTGACAGTAGGCGTGTGCCAGGTCCGGACCTGAGTGTGGATGACTGGGTGTGGTTATCCACAAAAAACATAACACTCAAAATACCATTCCTTAAATTGGGTCCACGGTTTATTTGTACAATTTGTTTGTAGTGGTTATTTAATATTGCAGTTGTTGTTAAAGAAATCATAAAGGCAGCACAAGGGGGAAAGATCAGAGATGAAAGAATAAATGGAATAAGTGGATTTTTTTTTATGCTCTAAGCACAGCAAAAAACATTGTGGTGCCATGATAACTAGACTAGGAGAGCAAGAGAAAGAACCATGCATATAGAGTGCACTCCCAAAGTATAATCAAATTACAAAAATGCAAAATTTATTGAAAAAGACAGTGAGCACAATAAAAACATGTTAAAACACAAACAACAACACTGCTGGTCCCATAATAAATCAACATGTAAAGACGACCTTAAGGTACAATAATATATAAATGATACCACGTATATGCACAAAAAATGGCTTGTTCTTATATGAATATACACAATAAGGCAATAGGTATAGTCTGGGCGTCCCCAGAAAACCATATAGTGAAGGGGTACCCCTGTATAGGTAAGGGAGCAAATACTAGCTATAGGGACTAGTGTTGAGCATTCCGATGCCGCAAATATCAGGTATCGGCCGATATTCGCGGTATCGGAATTCCGATACAGAGTTCCGATACTTTTGCAATATCGGATACCGGAATCAGAAGTTCCCATAATGCAAAGAGCCAGTTTCATTTAATTCAGCCAATGAGGAATCATTAGAAGTGTGGGCACATCCTGTTCTGCATGTTAGGCATGCAACTACTGGCATGGCTGTGATTGGCTGCTGAAATTATATACTCAAAATTGGAAGAACAGCACTCCAGCCGTGTGTTATAATCCAGTAGAAAAAGTCTTTATTTCAGCCATGATAAAACAGCAACGTTTCGACCGCACAACCGGTCTTTTTCAAGCATACAAAATGGTGTATATATGTGTATTCATATACAGTATGGTGTATTCAGTTTGGCGCCATTAGCTCCAATTAGCTCTGATTGGCTTGAACTATACAGGATGTTCACTGGGAAGCTTGATCCATTGGCGGACGATCACCATGGGAACGAAGATACATCATGTAATCGTATTGACTGAGGAAGATAAGCATTATACTATTCTATATTTGTATATTGATTAATATATTGATGTATATGGCGGTGGTTTGCCTATATGAAACTTATGTATATACACGTGTCTGATGTTTATTTATGTTTTTATTTATATGTCTGATATTTTAATGTGGGCTGATACTGGATGATGATTGGCTCCCTGCATGGTGTCCACACTATTTAAGACAGCCCTATACACCATTTTGTATGCTTGAAAAAGACAGGTTGTGCGGTCGAAACGTTGCTGTTTTATCATGGCTGAAATAAAGACTTTTTCTACTGGATTATAACACCCGGCTGGAGCGCTGTCCTTCCAATTTTGAGTATATGCTTTACCCAGGAGGGTTCCCTGGACTTGGAACGAGCGCCCTAAGAAGTGAGTGCTGTTAGTCACCTATACATTGTATTGGCTGCTAAAATGATGTCATAATGCACTATAAAAGCCACCGCCGCCATTTTTGGTTCACTCTGCTGTGAATTCAGTTAGGCACAGGACGCTGTTGTTCTGACTGAGGGATAGTTTGAGATAGCGATTTGCTTCATTGTGCTTTACCCAGGCTAATTTAGCAACCGCTGTGTGAGAACCTTGTATTTGCCTTGGAGCGCTGTTCACGGCTGTCTGCAAGGTGTCTGTGTGAGTGCAGCTCACTCTGTAGTCTGTTCTGCAGCCACAACTGGTTGTAGTCAGCTCAGGGTGCTACACTGCCTCATACTGTTCCATTGTCCTTTTTTCAATTAGTGCAGCTTGCTGCACATTTTTTCAAATTTATCCTATTAGTGGGTTTCCATCTGTATCCTGCTAGATTGTGGAAAAACACTATATAGGAGTACATAGAGGATCTTTTGTTGTCCTTGCAGCGCCATTCACGGCTATCTGCACGGTCTCCGTGTGAGTGCAGCTCATTCTGTAGTCTGTTCTGCAGCCACAGCTGGTTGTAGTCAGCTCAGGGTGCGTCACTGCCTCATACTGTTTCATTGTCCTTTTTTCAATTAGTGCTGCCTGCTGCACATTTTTTCAAATTTATCCTATTAGTGGGTTTCCATCCGCATCCTGCTAGATTGTGGAAAAACACTATATAGGAGTACATAGAGGATCTTTTTTTGTCCTTGCAGCGCCATTCACGGCTGTCTGCACAGTCTCTGTGTGAGTGCAGCTCACTCTGTAGTCTGTTCTGCGAAAAAAACAAAAAGTTAATAAAGTTCACCAAACACTCCACTTTACAGTTGCGTAGGCCACATTAGCTCATATTAAAGTGTAGTCCACACTTTATAAAATTAATGTTTCTTATACCTGTTAGCAGCTGTTCAGGAATAAGCACACTAAGCCCTTAGTACTTTTCTGTCTATCTTTATCAGTCTACCAAGATGAAGAAGGCAGGGAGTAAGGCACGTGGTCATAAGCATGGAGTTTCTGCAGGGAGAGAACGTGGGGATTCTGTGCCTGCTGCGGGCATCGGTGACTCATCATCCCCCAGCTTAAGCAGGGAACAGTCCTTCAGGTGCAACTTTGTAGGAGCTCGCCGTACCCCACTGCTGCGGGACGAACAAATTGAAGCTGTTGTCAGCAGCTAAAGCATTGACTTCAATTAGTGCCACATCCTCTCAGGCACAGAGCACTGAAGAGCACCCATCTGTCTCTTCACCACCTGCCAAATTGCCCAGGCAGTCAGAGAGCCCTGTACAGGAGCCATCTCTACTTCTGTTCTATGAATCTCTTGGCTTGGAAAGAGGGGGCCAGCCAAGCAGCATTCGAGAAATGAAAGAAGAGGTAGTATGCAGTGATGCCCAACAGCTTTGCCTCTCTGAATCTGAAGAGGCGGGTGGGCCAGTGCCTCCGGTCAGCACACCTCAGTACGCATGTGATGATGAGACTCAGGTGCCACTTTCTGGTGCGTACTGTGCTGCCGAGACTACCCAGGAGAAGCAGTTGGTGGAAGAGGGTAGTGTAGATGATGAGGTCCTTGACCCATCATGGCGTGAGGTACAGGAAGGTGGTGGGAGCAGCTCTGAGGAAGAGATTCCCCGAATGGCCCAAAAAGGAAGGAGAGGGAGGGGGAAGACTGTGTTGCCTGTAGACTCCACTTCAGCACCCATTAGGAGCATGCCTCTTCCAAAAGCCAAAACGGGCGCTCCCAAGACTTGCAGTGCCTGGTCCTTTTTTGACACAGTTGCAGATGACATTTGCTTGGTCAAATGCAAGCTGTGTAATCAGAAAGTCAAAAGAGGGAAAAGTGTCAGCAACCTCAATTCCACAAATATGTGGAAACATGTGCGGACCAAGCACGCGGTGGAGTTACAAATACACACTGAAGACCTTGGCCAACCTACAGCGGCACCTATCACCTCTTCAGCTCGTGTTGTAGCCTCTTCCTCCAGCTCACACACAGCTGGTTCGGCTTCCTCACAGGATCACCAAGGAAGAACCTTTGGCACTGTTGTTCAGAGACCCAGTATAATTCCACCCACAGCACCACGTTCCCTGTCATCCTCACATTCCCAGCCCAGTCTACAGCCATCGGTAGCACAGGCATGGGAGAAAAGGCGGCCATTCTCGGCAAACCACCCCCGAGCACAGGCTCTGAATGCTGGCATTGCAAAACTACTGTCCCTTATAATGCTGTCATTCAGGCTGGTGGAGACTGACACCTTCCGTAACTTGATGGCATTGGCATTCCCACACTACAACATCCAAAAACCAATCACCAAAGCAACAGATACACCAAAGAGAACAAATGGATCAATAATAGTCTTTTATAAATTATAAAAGACTATTATTGATCCATTTGGTCTCTTTGGTGTATCTGTTGCTTTGGTGATTGGTTTTTGGTTCTTGTTTTAATTGGTTTCCACTTCTTTTCTTCAAAAGACACCCTGGTGAATAAATGTCAGTATATTTATGGTTATTTTCATATTTATAAACATTGACATATAGTTTGTTTACGACTGGGTTGATTTTTTGTAAGTTTCTTCCACACTACAACATGCCCAGCCGCTTTTATTTCAGCAGGCTAGCCGTCCCTGCCCTGCAAAAGCATGTGGAGGGAAACATTAAACATGCGCTACTAAACGCCATCAGTAGCAAGGTCCACCTCACCACCGATGTGTGGACCAATCACCATGGACAGGGACGATACCTTTCACTCACTGCCCATTGGGTAAATGTTGTGGAGCCGGGTACAGATCTTGCGAGTGGCGCTGTACGTGTTCTGCCAACTCCAAGGATTGCAGGAATCCAGTCTGTACACATTGACTCCTCCTCATACTCCTGTTCCTCTGAATCCGCGCTGCAGGAGCTCCACCTCCACATGAACACGTGAATGCTTACCTGTTACGACCGATATGAGCACAGCCATGGCCAAACGTCAACAGGCCATATTTAAATTAATTTCTTTGGGGAATTGAAGCCACACAGTGCAGGAGCTCTGGAATGTAGAAAGAAACGGTGTGGATCCAGCTCCGGGATAAAAATGCAAAATTTTATTTAAACATTTAAAACGCTGCTAGAACATGACCAGCATGAAGGTGACGGAGAGCAACCAGCACCTGGACGCGTTTCGGGCAACAAAGATGCCCTTAGTCCTCAGTATGCTGACAAGAACACATGGTTGCAATAAAACAGTTCACAGCAGGTGAATGCAATTAAAATAAACACATGATTCAAATACAAACATAATAAACTCTGCAGAGGTGAACAAAATTACAAAACAAGAAGGTTGGCAGAAATAAGTATAAAGAAAATATACATCTATATATGAAGAACATGCAAAATCACAAAGAAAATATGAAAAAAAAAAAATGATGATGATGATAGGAAAAAAAAATAAATTGCGAACCGCAGAGAACTTTAGTAATGGAGCATAATTTCCTTCCTTAAATTTAACCCTAATGGAACTCTGGTATTGAGTCTAAAGATCCAAAAAGCCTCTCTATCACGCAGTTTCTTTTCCCGATCACCACCACGTATATCTTTTGATATCTGCTCAATGGCAAAGGTTTTAAGATGCGTAGTTTGCCTATTATGAATGTTAATGAAGTGATTTGAAACATTAGAAACATGTCGGAGTGTGGGATGCACTATATCATAGAGATGCTCCCTGAATCTTTCTTTAAACCTCCTGATGGTGGATCCAACATAAAACAATTTACAATCAGTGCATTCCACAATATAAACTGTATAATCAGAGTTACAATTAAGAATTTTTTTTATAGAAAACGTGGTTATGTTTTGTGAACAATTAAAGTGTGCGGTTTTTTTCACGTACGTGCAAGTTTTGCAGGAACGTGAACCGCACTTGAAACAGCCTGTAACAGACAACCAGTCTGCACTATTTTTAGTTTTTTTAGATTGTAAAAAACTAGGGGATAAGGCATTCCCTAAAGTGGGGGCTCGTCTAGGAACAATACTAATACCATTTTGTAAAATACAATCCATGATATGATCATCTTTAAGTAAATTTAAATTGCGTGTGACAATTTGAGAAACTGATTTAAAAAAAGTGCTGTACGTCAAAACCAACACAGGCTGTGTCAAATGCGCTCTAACAGAAGAATTAGTGTTGGATACAATATCTGTTTGAGTGCGGCTATTAGTCCTGGCGAGTTCAATAAGCTCTGACCTTTGTTTGGAGTCAGCAATATCAAAGGCTCTATTTACAGACCAATTAGAATATTTTCTCTGATGGAACCGCTGTCTGATAATTGTTTTTTCACGGCTGAATGATGACTCGGAGCTGTAGTTTCTGCGAGCTCTCAGAGCCTCACCCACGGGAATTGACTGAATGGTATGTGGGGGGTGAAAACTTTTGGCGTGTAAGATGGTGTTACCTGCGGTTTCTTTTCGGTAGGTATAACTTCTGATGTTTTCAGAGGGGATACCCTCAAGACAAAGATCCAAAAAATTAATACAGTTTTTGTTCCATGAATGAGTGAAACTTAAGTTGAAAGGATTGTTATTGATATAAAAAACAAAATTAGAAATGGATTCTTGATCACCTTGCCATACAAGCAGTAAATCATCTATATATCTAGAGTACCATTTGATGTTGTTTAAAAAAGGATTATCATTAGAATAAATGTAGTGTTCCTCCCACCATGACATGGTTAAATTTGCAACTGAAGGGGAAAATTTAGCACCCATTGAAACACCACTGGTTTGGATAAAGAATTTGCCATCAAATAAAAAATAATTATGTGATAGAAGAAAAGATAATACTGATAAAATAAAAAACTGAAAATCTGAAGAAAAATTGCTGTACTTAGATAAATGAAAATCAACCGCTGTCAATGCCACTTTATGTGGAATGGAAGTGTATAAAGAAGAAACATCAGAAGTTAACCAAGACCATTGTTCACTCCACAAAACCCCATTAAACATGTTCAATACATCTTTAGAATCTTTAAGATACCCAGGGACACGTTGTGCCAATGGTTGTAAGATCGTATCAAGCCATTCACCAAGGTGTTCACTATATGAACCTATACCTGAGATGATAGGACGCATTGGAGGTGGAAAAACACCTTTATGGGTTTTCGGCAGCGCATGCAATATGGGAATGATAGGATTATCAACATACAAAAGTTCAGATTGTTGTTTGGTAAAAAAACCATATTCAAAACCCTCATCAATGAGTGCTTTAATTAATGACGTGAATGCAGAAGTAGGATCTGAACTCAGAACACTATATATTACACTTTCTGCAAGCATGTCATGAATGGCTCTAAAATAATCATCCTTGTTCAGAATAACCACCGACCCCCCTTTATCAGACATTTTAATCACTATGTCCGGGTTCATTCTAATTTTTACTAAAGACTCCCGTTCACTTCTGGAGAGATTAGATTTTTTTGGAGAACAAACAGTATTATTAGCTAGATGACGAATGTCTCTTTCCACTGACTCCCGAAAACGATCCATAGCTTCCGTTCTGGACTGGATCGGATAAAAAATGGGATTTTTAATTCTAAACGATGGAATAGAATTGATGTCCTTTACTATCGTTTTTTCAGAATCCATGTCCATAAGCATAGTGAGTGTGAACTGTTCACAAAAGTCTTTTTTAGAAAAATCATTAGGAAAAAATTTTTTTTTAGTAAGGTGAGCTTCCTGATCATGCTCTTCATAAAAGTGTCTTTTGACTGTGAGGTCTCGGACAAATTTATTGATGTCTTTGAGAGTAGCAAATACATCCAATTTTTTATTGGTAGGTGCAAAATTCAAGCCGCAGGATAACAGTTTAATGTCATGATCAGGAAGCTCACCTTACTAAAAAAAAATTTTTTCCTAATGATTTTTCTAAAAAAGACTTTTGTGAACAGTTCACACTCACTATGCTTATGGACATGGATTCTGAAAAAACGATAGTAAAGGACATCAATTCTATTCCATCGTTTAGAATTAAAAATCCCATTTTTTATCCGATCCAGTCCAGAACGGAAGCTATGGATCGTTTTCAGGAGTCAGTGGAATTAGACATTCGTCATCTAGCTAATAATACTGTTTGTTCTCCAAAAAAATCTAATCTCTCCAGAAGTGAACGGGAGTCTTTAGTAAAAATTAGAATGAACCCGGACATAGTGATTAAAATGTCTGATAAAGGGGGGTCGGTGGTTATTCTGAACAAGGATTATTATTTTAGAGCCATTCATGACATGCTTGCAGAAAGTGTAATATATAGTGTTCTGAGTTCAGATCCTACTTCTGCATTCACGTCATTAATTAAAGCACTCATTGATGAGGGTTTTGAATATGGTTTTTTTACCAAACAACAATCTGAACTTTTGTATGTTGATAATCCTATCATTCCCATATTGCATGCGCTGCCGAAAACCCATAAAGGTGTTTTTCCACCTCCAATGCGTCCTATCATCTCAGGTATAGGTTCATATAGTGAACACCTTGGTGAATGGCTGGATACGATCTTACAACCATTGGCACAACGTGTCCCTGGGTATCTTAAAGATTCTAAAGATGTATTGAACATGTTTAATGGGGTTTTGTGGAGTGAACAATGGTCTTGGTTAACTTCTGATGTTTCTTCTTTATACACTTCCATTCCACATAAAGTGGCATTGACAGCGGTTGATTTTCATTTATCTAAGTACAGCAATTTTTCTTCAGATTTTCAGTTTTTTATTTTATCAGTATTATCTTTTCTTCTATCACATAATTATTTTTTATTTGATGGCAAATTCTTTATCCAAACCAGTGGTGTTTCAATGGGTGCTAAATTTTCCCCTTCAGTTGCAAATTTAACCATGTCATGGTGGGAGGAACACTACATTTATTCTAATGATAATCCTTTTTTAAACAACATCAAATGGTACTCTAGATATATAGATGATTTACTGCTTGTATGGCAAGGTGATCAAGAATCCATTTCTAATTTTGTTTTTTATATCAATAATAGTGTTGAGCGATACCTTCTGATATCGGAAAGTATCGGTATCGGAAAGTATCGGCCGATACCGTCAAAGTATCGGATCTAATCCGATACCGATACCCGATCCCAATGCAAGTCAATGGGACGAAAATATCGGAATTAAAATAAACCCTTTATAAACTTGTAGGTTCATTCTACATGAAGGAAAACAACTAAGAATAATGTAGGATGTATTGGGGGAGGTGGCGGAGACATTAAAGGCACAGAGGTTTAGCCCAATCAAATAGAATAGCAGGATTTTTATTTTTTTTTATGACGTTCGGCGTTAGAAAGATTTTGACTGTTATTTTTTTTTATTTTATTTTGTCAGATATTGATGTTTCACTACTTCCACGCCCTTCACCT
This sequence comes from Ranitomeya variabilis, assembly GCF_051348905.1. NCBI lineage: Eukaryota > Metazoa > Chordata > Amphibia > Anura > Dendrobatidae > Ranitomeya > Ranitomeya variabilis. The sequence goes on from NC_135232.1 coordinate 154,188,470, forward strand.
TCTTTTTTACTTCGCCCACACTTTCTTCTTCATTATCCTCATCATCAGCTTCTTTGACATCAACTTCTTCACCTTATTCATCTTCTTCTTCATCTTCTACCTATTATTTTTTTTGTTACATTGTTCATATTCTTTTTATTTTACTATTATCTTCTTCATATTCTACTTCTTCATCATATTCTTATTTGTGACAGGCATTCCCGTAGTTGTTATCTATAAAAGTTTGAAGATTACACCTTCCGTTCTGCCTGTCACAAAACAGTTACATTTGTCCGCGTTCAGTTTGGCCTGCAGCATCAGGCTTTATCCAGGGGCACCACGAGGAGGAACGGACTCACCCCCATACACTGCTTAGTCTTCTTCTGCTTATAATTTAGATAATATCTTTTGCTCTGATATTTAGTCTTATGCTTAATGTTCTTCTGCTCTTTGTTCTGCAGCCTCTTGTTCTTCTGCTTCTCGGTCTTCCAGGTCGTCGTCGTCTCCGGGGTCGTCGTCATCGGGGTGGTCTTCAGGGTCATCGTCTCCAGGGTCATCGTCTCCAGGGTCGTCGTCATCACGGTGGTTGTCGTCTCCGGGGTCGTCGTCATCGGGGTGGTCTTCAGGGTCGTCGTCATCACGGTGGTTGTCGTCTCTGGTGTCGTCGTCATCTTAGGGGTGGTCTTCCGGGTCATCGTGTTTAGTCTCTTGAACTTGGAAATGTAGCAGAAGGTACAAGAAGGCTGAGAAAATGCCGAGAAACAGCTAATGGAACTGGAACTCGGATGGCTACCCGAAGGTCCAAGAGCCAATGGAACTACCGAGGACCAGCTGACGTTACTGGAACCCGGTTACTAAGCAGGAGGTACCCGTGCCTGAAAGCACTACCAAGGACCACCTGACGTTGGTGGAACTCGGATACCCAGAGGGAGGCACCTAAGCCAAAGGCTCTGCCCGGAACCAGCTGACGATACTGGAACCAGGATGGGGAGCAGAAGGTACAAGAGCAAAAGACACTGCCGAGAACCAGCTGACGGTGCTGGAACCCGGATGGGTAGCCGAAGGTCCAAGAGCAAATTGAACTACCGAGGACCAGCTGATGTTACTGGAACCCGGTTACTAAGCAGGAGGTACCCGTGCCTGAAAGCACTACCAAGGACCACCTGACGTTGGTGGAACTCGGATACCCAGAGGGAGGCACCTAAGCCAAAGGCTCTGCCCGGAACCAGCTGACGGTACTGGAACCAGGATGGGGAGCAGAAGGTACAAGAGCAAAAGACACTGACGAGAACCAGCTGACGGTGCTGGAACCCGGATGGGTAGCCGAAGGTCCAAGAGCCAATGGAACGACCGAGGACCAGCTGACGTTACTGGAAACCGGTTACTAAGCAGGAGGTACCTGTGCCTGAAAGCACTACCAAGGACCACCTGACGTTGGTGGAACTCGGATACCCAGAGGGAGGCACCTAAGCCAAAGGCTCTGCCCGTAACCAGCTGACGGTGCTGGAACCAGGATGGGGACCTATTCAAGCTTGTCTTCCTAGAGCCCCAACTAGCAGTGTTGGAGCCAAGGGTCAGCAGGAGGAGGAGAGGGAGCAGAGTGTAGGCCGAAGCCTGCACTGGCGGCAGCTTTGGGTCTGTTGTGCCTGCGTGGCTGTTGCAGGACACGTTGCCGGCTGCACAGCAGGGGAACAGCTGGCAGTGCTGAACCCCACTGACACATTGGCTGGTGTTTGGCTCTGTGCAGCTAGCAGTACCGGGCCCCAACTGGCGGTGTTGGAGCCCGGGCTCTGCAGGGTGTAGGCCGAAGCCTAATTGAACCAATTTCAAAGGTAACCTTTAACCCCCCCTCAGGGGTTACAAAGTAGAAGAGCCACAGCTTATGCAGCAGTAGTGCTGCACAAGTCAAAGGTTGCTCTTTTAATTTTTCTCCTTGCACACACTGAATGAAACACGTATAACATTTAGCCCTTTATACAGTCAAACTGTGTTGGAGGCGCGAGTTCCCTTTGTAATGAGACGCAGCACAGATGTCAAGAATCCCACCTTGGTGCTGGGTGCAGCCTCCTGAGCGTTGTTATTTGCTGTACAGGAGTCTGCGCTGTCGTGTTATCCCCTGGCCTAGCGCTGTTAGCGCTGCCCATCTTCTGACATCATTTAATGTCGGCCGGTGCGGTTCGCGATGACCATGAATCCCAGCCCCGCAGTGTCTTAACATTGTTAAAACACTGCGGGTCTGGGATTCATGGCCTGGCGCAGCACATATGTTCGCCTCTCACACTCGGGTCCTTACACCCGCTTCAGACTGTGCGGCGTCAGCTGATCCCTTATCGCATGCCACGGCCATGAAGCCGCACAGTCTGAAGAAGGCGGAAGGAGATGAAGGACAGGCGAACTGATGCACTGCTCATGCCCATCAATCACACCCTCGCAGTCCCAATTGTCATGGTTCCCAATGGCAAGGGAACGTAAGAAACATATAAGTAACGAACGAGCTCTCGGGTGATGGAAACTCGAGCTGACCGTGAGCCAAATCCACCACACAACTAACAGTAGCCAGGGAGCATACCTACGGCTTCCTATATGCCACGCGCCAGCCGGAGGACCAACTACGCCTGGTAGAGGAAGAAACAGACCTGGCTTACCTCTAGGGAAATACCCCAAAAGATGACAGCAGCCCCCCACATGTAATAACGGTGAATTAAGAGGAAAAGACATACACAGTATGAAAGTAGATTTAGCAAAGAGAGGTCCACTTACTAGATAGCAGAAGGACACAAAAGAGGACCTCACGGTCAACTGAAAACCCTTTCAAAAACCATCCCGAAATTACTTTAAGACTCCTGTGTCAACTCATGACACAGGAGTGGCAACTTCAGCCCGCAAGAGCTTCCAGCTACAGAGAATAACAAAAACTGCAAACTGGACAAAAGATACAAAACAAAAGGACAAAGTCCACCTAGCTGATCAGCAGACTAGTAGCAGGAACATGCAACCGAAGGCTCTGGTCACAATGATGACCGGCAAGGAAATGACTGGAGAGCAAGGCTAAATAGGAAACTCCCAAACACTGATGGAAGCAGGTGAACAGAAGAAGCAAAGTGCAAACAAGTCACCAGTACCACCAGCAACCACCAGGGGAGCCCAAAAAGCGGATACACAACAGTACCCTCCCCTTAAGGAGGGGGCACCAAACCCTCACAAGAACCGCCAGGGTGATCTGGATGAGCCCTATGAAAGGCACGAACCAAATCCGAGGCATGAACATCAGAGGCAGTTACCCAAGAATTATCTTCCTGACCATAGCCTTTCCATTTAACCAGATATTGAAGTCTCCGTTTGGAAATACGGGAGTCCAAGATCTTCTCCACGACGTACTCCAATTCACCCTCCACCAGCACAAGAGCAGGAGGTTCAGTAGAAGGAACCACCGGTACCTCATATCTCCGCAACAACGACCGATGGAGCACATTATGGATAGCGAAAGATGCCGGGAGGTCCAAACGAAAGGAAACAGGGTTAAGAATCTCCAAAATCCTATAAGGACCCATGAACCGAGGCTTAAATTTGGGAGAAGAAACCCTCATAGGGACAAAACGGGAAGACAACCACACCAAGTCCCCAACGCGAAGGTGGGGACCAACACGACGACGACGGTTAGCAAACTGCTGAGTCCTCTCCTGGGACAATTCCAAATTATCCACCACTTGTCCCCAAATCCGATGCAACCGATCCACCACCGCATCCACTCCAGGACAATCCGAAGATTCAACCTGACCAGATGAAAAACGCGGATGAAACCCTGAATTGCAAAAGAAAGGAGAAACCAAAGTGGCAGAACTAGCCCGATTATTAAGAGCAAACTCCACCAACGGCAGAAAGGCAACCCAATCATCCTGATCCGCAGACACAAAACACCTCAAATAAGTCTCCAAAGTTTGATTAGTTCGCTCCGTCTGGCCATTGGTCTGAGGATGGAATGCAGACGAAAAGGACAAATCAATGCCCAACCTGGCACAGACTGCCCGCCAAAATCTAGACACGAACTGGGTACCCCTGTCAGAAACGATGTTTTCCGGAATACCATGCAAGCAAACCACATTTTGAAAAAACAGAGGGACCAACTCAGATGAGGAAGGCAACTTAGGCAATGGTACCAAATGAACCATTTTAGAAAAACGGTCACACACCACCCAGATGACAGACATCTTCTGAGAAACAGGGAGATCCGAGATAAAGTCCATAGAGATGTGCGTCCAAGGCCTCTTCGGAATAGGCAAGGGCAACAACAACCCACTAGCCCTAGAACAACAAGGCTTGGCCCGAGCACACACATCGCAAGACTGCACAAAAACACGCACATCTCGAGACAGGGAAGGCCACCAGAAGGATCTAGCCACCAAATCTCTGGTGCCAAAAATTCCCGGATGACCTGCCAGAGTAGAAGAATGAACTTCCGAGATGACTCTAGTGGTCCACTCGTCAGGAACAAACAGTCTACCAGACGGACAACGATCAGGTCTATCCGCCTGAAATTCTTGCAAAGCACGTCGCAAATCTGGAGAGACAGCAGACAAAACCACTCCATCCTTAAGGACACCAGCAGGTTCAGAATTCCCAGGAGAGTCAGGCTCAAAACTCCTAGAAAGAGCATCTGCCTTCACATTCCTAGAACCCGGTAAGTACGAGACCACAAAATTAAACCGGGAAAAGAACAACGACCAACGTGCCTGTCTAGGATTCAGGCGCCTGGCAGACTCCAAATAAATTAAATTCTTGTGATCAGTCAAAACTACCACCTGATGTCTGGCACCCTCAAGCCAATGATGCCACTCCTCAAATGCCCACTTCATGGCCAAAAGCTCCCAATTACCAACATCATAGTTTCGCTCGGCGGCCGAAAATTTTCGCGAAAAGAACGCACAAGGTCTCATCACTGAGCAGTCGGAACTTTTCTGCGACAAAACCGCCCCCGCTCCGATCTCGGAAGCATTGACCTCAACCTGAAAGGGAAGAGAAACATCAGGCTGGCGCAACACAGGGGCAGACAAAAAGCGGCGCTTAAGCTCCCGAAAGGCCTCCACGGCAGCAGGGGACCAATTGGCAACATCAGCACCCTTTTTAGTCAAATCCGTCAGAGGTTTAGCAACGCCAGAAAAACCAGCTATAAATCGACGATAAAAATTAGCAAAGCCCAAGAATTTCTGGAGACTCTTCAGAGAAGTAGGCTGCGTCCAGTCGTAAATAGCCCGAACCTTGACAGGGTCCATCTCAATAGAAGAAGGGGAAAAAATATACCCCAAAAATGAAATTTTTTGAACCCCAAAAACACACTTTGAACCCTTTACACACAAAGAATTCTCCCGCAAAACCTGAAAAACCCTCCTGACCTGCTGAACATGAGACTCCCAGTCATCAGAAAAAATCAAAATATCATCCAAGTACACAATCATAAATTTATCCAAATATTCACGGAAAATATCATGCATTAAGGACTGAAAGACAGAAGGTGCATTAGAAAGGCCGAAAGGCATTACCAAATACTCAAAATGGCCCTCAGGCGTATTAAATGCGGTCTTCCACTCATCCCCCTGCTTAATTCGCACCAAATTATACGCCCCACGAAGATCAATCTTAGAGAACCACTTAGCCCCCCTTATGCGAGCAAACAAATCAGTCAGCAAAGGCAACGGATACTGATATTTGACTGTAATTTTATTCAGGAGACGATAATCAATACAAGGCCTCAGAGAGCCATCCTTTTTAGAGACAAAGAAAAAACCAGCTCCTAAAGGTGATGAAGAAGGACGAATATGTCCCTTTTCCAGGGACTCCTTAATATACTCGCGCATAGCAGCATGTTCAGGTACAGATAGGTTAAACAAACGACCCTTTGGAAATGTACTGCCAGGAATCAGATCTATGGCGCAATCACAATCCCTGTGAGGAGGGAGTGAACCAATCTTAGGCTCTTCAAAAATATCACGATAATCAGACAAAAATGCCGGAATCTCAGATGGAATAGATGACGAAATGGACACCATAGGAGTGTCCCCATGAGCCCCCCGACATCCCCAGCTTAACACAGACATAGCCTTCCAGTCAAGGACTGGGTTATGAGACTGTAACCATGGTAATCCAAGCACCAAAACATCATGTAAATTGTACAACACAAGGAAGCGAATCACCTCCTGGTGGTCTGGAGTCATACGCATAGTCACTTGCGTCCAGAACTGTGGTTTATTACAAGCCAAAGGTGTAGAATCAATACCCTTCAGAGGTATAGGGACTTCCAGAGGCTCTAAATCAAACCCACAGCGTCTGGCAAAGGACCAGTCCATAAGACTCAGAGCGGCGCCAGAGTCCACATAGGCATCCACGGTAATAACTGATAATGAACAAATCAAGGTTACAGACAAAATAAATTTGGACTGTAAAGTGCCAATTGAAATGGACTTGTCAACCTTCCTAGTATGCTTAGAGCATGCCGATATAACATGAGCAGAATCACCACAATAGAAGCATAACCCATTTTTACGCCTATAATTCTGCCGCTCGCTTCTGGACATAACTCTGTCACATTGCATTTTCTCTGGCGTCTCTTCAGAAGATACTGCCAAATGGTGCACGGGTTTGCGCTCCCGCAAACGCCGATCAATCTGAATTGCCATCGTCATGGACTCATTCAGACCTGTAGGCGCAGGGAACCCGACCATAACATCTTTAACGGCATCAGAAAGGCCCTCTCTGAAATTTGCCGCTAAGGCGCACTCATTCCACTGAGTAAGCACAGACCACCTACGAAATTTTTGGCAGTATATCTCCGCTTCATCTTGCCCTTGAGATAGGGCTATCAAAGCTTTTTCAGCTTGAATATCCAAATTAGGTTCCTCATAAAGCAACCCTAAAGCCAGGAAAAACGCATCCACATTGAGCAACGCAGGATCCCCTGGTGCCAATGAAAATGCCCAATTTTGAGGGTCACCTCGCAGCAAAGAGATTACAATCTTAACCTGCTGGACAGGATCTCCTGAGGAGTGAGGTCTGAGAGAAAGGAATAATTTACAATTATATTTGAAATTCAAAAACCGAGATCTATCTCCGGAAAACACCTCTGGTGTAGGGATTTTAGGTTCAGAAATAGGAGCATGTATAACAAAATCTTGTAAATTTTGAACCTTCGTAGCAAGATTATTTAAACCTGCAGCCAAACTCTGAGGATCCATCTTTAAACAGGTGAGCTCAGAGCCATTCAAGGATTATAAGGAGAGAAAGGCAAAGGCTGTAATTAAAGCTAAAATACAACAGATCCAACTATGGAGCAAGCATAGAGGAAAAAAAAAAAAAATTACAGACTTCTTTTTTCTCTCCTTTCTTCTGCCAATAAGTTTAACACAGGGCCGGTCATACTGTCATGGTTCCCAATGGCAAGGGAACGTAAGAAACATATAAGTAACGAACGAGCTCTCGGGTGATGGAAACTCGAGCTGACCGTGAGCCAAATCCACCACACAACTAACAGTAGCCAGGGAGCATACCTACGGCTTCCTATATGTCACGCGCCAGCCGGAGGACCAACTACGCCTGGTAGAGGAAGAAACAGACCTGGCTTACCTCTAGGGAAATACCCCAAAAGATGACAGCAGCCCCCCACATGTAATAACGGTGAATTAAGAGGAAAAGACATACACAGTATAAAAGTAGATTTAGCAAAGAGAGGTCCACTTACTAGATAGCAGAAGGACACAAAAGAGGACCTCACGGTCAACTGAAAACCCTTTCAAAAACCATCCCGAAATTATTTTAAGACTCCTGTGTCAACTCATGACACAGGAGTGGCAACTTCAGCCCGCAAGAGCTTCCAGCTACAGAGAATAACAAAAACTGCAAACTGGACAAAAGATACAAAACAAAAGGACAAAGTCCACCTAGCTGATCAGCAGACTAGTAGCAGGAACATGCAACCGAAGGCTCTGGTCACAATGATGACCGGCAAGGAAATGACTGGAGAGCAAGGCTAAATAGGAAACTTCCAAACACTGATGGAAGCAGGTGAACAGAAGAAGCAAAGTGCAAACAAGTCACCAGTACCACCAGCAACCACCAGGGGAGCCCAAAAAGCGGATACACAACATCCAATAAATAAGACACCGAGGGGCGTTGTGTGGGTCAGGGCGGCCGCAGAGGCGCAGGCAGCCAAACAATGATGCCAGAAGACGGGCAGCGCTACCAAGGGGGTTGCAGCGTGTCATTACAAAGGAAAGTCACACCTCCAGGACGGTTAAATGGTCACACAGAGGACACATTTTAGAAGTGTTTTCAGTTCCACATGTGCGAGGAGAATACGTTTATGAGCCACCTTGCACACATGCAGCATTACCGCTGTACAAGGTGGCTGTAAAACGTACAAACGCCTGGGGGAGGGGGGACAGGTTCCCTTCAATTTCAGTTCTTGTGTCTGCGTGGCTTTTGCAGGACACGATGCCGGCTACACAGCAGGGGAACAGCTGGCGGTGCTGAACCCCACTGACACATTGGCTGGTGTTTTTCTCTGTGCAGCTAGCAGTACCGGGCCCCAACTGGCGGTGTTGGAGCCCGGGGTCAGCAGGAGGAGGAGAGGGAGCAGAGTGTAGGCCGAAGCCTGCACTGGCGGCAGCTTTGGGTCTGTTGTGCCTGCGTGGCTGTTGCAGGACACGTTGCCGGCTGCACAGCAGGGGAACAGCTGGCGGTGCTGAACCCCACTGACACATTGGCTGGTGTTTGGCTCTGTGCAGCTAGCAGTACCGGGCCCCAACTGGCGGTGTTGGAGCCCGGGCTCTGCAGGGGGAGCAGAGTGTAGGCCGAAGCCTAATTGAACCAATTTCAAAGGTAACCTTTAACCCCCCCTCAGGGGTTACAAAGTAGAAGAGCCACAGCTTATGCAGCAGTAGTGCTGCACAAGTCAAAGGTTGCTCTTTTAATTTTTCTCCTTGCACACGCTGAATGAAACACGTATAACATTTAGCCCTTTATACAGTCAAACTGTGTTGGAGGCGCGAGTTCCCTTTGTAATGAGATGCAGCACAGATGTCAAGAATCCCACCTTGGTGCTGGGTGCAGCCTCCTGAGCGTTGTTATTTGCTGTACAGGAGTCTGTGCTGTCATGTTATCCCCTGGCCTAGCGCTGTTAGCGCTGCCCATCTTCTGAAATCATTTAATGTCAGCCGGTGCGGTTCGCGATGACCATGAATCCCAGCCCCGCAGTGTCTTAACATTGTTAAAACACTGCGGGTCTGGGATTCATGGCCTTGCGCAGCACATATGTTCGCCTCTCACACTCGGGTCCTTACACCCGCTTCAGACTGTGCAGCGTCAGCTGATCCCTTATCGCATGCCACGGCCATGAAGCCGCACAGTCTGAAGAAGGCGGAAGGAGATGAGGGACAGGCGAACTGATGCACTGCTCATGCCCATCAATCACACCCTCGCAGTCACAATAAATAAGACACCGAGGGGCGTTGTGTGGGTCAGGGCGGCCGCAGAGGCACAGGCAGCCAAACAATGATGCCAGAAGACGGGCAGCGCTACCAAGGGGGTTGCAGCGTGTCATTACAAAGGAAAGTCACACCTCCGGGACGGTTAAATGGTCACACAGAGGACACATTTTAGACGTGTTTTCAGTTCCACATGTGCGAGCAGAATACGTTTATGAGCCACCTTGCACACATGCAGCATTACCGCTGTACAAGGTGGCTGTAAAACGTACAAACGTCTGGGGGAGGGGGGACAGGTTCCCTTCAATTTCAGTTCTTGTGTCTGCGTGGCTTTTGCAGGACACGTTGCCGGCTACACAGCAGGGGAACAGCTGGCGGTTCTGAACCCCACTGACACATTGGCTGGTGTTTGGCTCTGTGCAGCTAGCACATCTGGGCCCCAACTGGTGGTGTTAGAGCCCAGGGTCAGCAGGAGGAGGAGAGGGAGCAGAGTGTAGGCCGAAGCCTGCACTGGAGCAAGTTGAAAGGGAAACTTTAACACCCCCCAGGCGTTTGTAGCTGAAAGAGCCATCGTGTACAGCACTAATGCTGGAAAAGGTAAACTTAGCTCTTTTAATTATGGTCCTTGCACATGCTGAACCTAACACTTATGAAAAGTGTCCCCTCCTACCGTGATACCGTCCGGTAGGTGGAACTTTCCTTTGTGATGTGACGCAGCACAGCCGTCATTCTTACCCCCTTGGCGCCGTGCGCCGCCTCCTCAGCGTTGTTTGAATCAGTCCCGGAGCCTGCGCTGTTAGGTTAGCCCTTGGCCATGCACACATTTTGCGCTGCCCGTCTTCTGACATCATTTGGTGTCAGGCTGGCTGCGCCTGTGCGGCCGCGCTGGCCGAGATCCCGCCTCGTACTGTCTTCTGATTTAATCCCACTGGGGGCCTGAGATCCGTGGCCATGCGCAGTGCATATCCTCGCCTCTCACTCCCCTCCCTACGGCTTCTTCAGACTGTGCGGTGTCACGGCCGTGGCATGCTATTAGGGACCAGCTGACACCGCACAGTTTGAAGAAGCCGTAGGGAGATGAGTGAGAGGTGGAGGTTCAGATATGCACTGCGCATGTCCATGGATCTCAGGCCCACAGTGGGATTAAATCAGAAGACAGTACGAGGCGGGCTCTAGGCCAGCGCGGCCGCACAGGCACAGCCAGCCTGACACCAAATGATGTCAGAAGACGGGCAGCGCAAAATGTGTGCATGGCCAAGGGCTAACCTAACAGTGCAGGCTCCGGGACTGATTCAAACAACGCTGAGGAGGCGGCGCACGGCGCCAACACATTGGCGAGGTGTTTGGCTCTGTGCAGACAGCACTTCTGGACAGCAACTAGCGGTGTTGGAGCCCAGGGACAGGAGGAGGAGGAGGAGGAGGTGGAGGAGATAGGAGGGATTGCCACACACACAGCAGAGGAACAGCTGACGTTACTGAACCCCAATAACAGAGGAGGGACTGTTGACTGTGCGTACAGCACTACTGGACGGCAACTAGCAGTGTTGGAGCCCAGGGAAAGGAGGGGGAGGTGGAGGTGGAGGAGATAGGAGGGATTGCCACACACACAGCAGGGGAACAGCTGACGTTACTGAACCCCAATAACAGAGGAGGGACTGTTGACTGTGCGTACAGCACTACTGGATGGCAACTAGCGGTGTTGGAGCCCAGGGACAGGAGGGGGAGGTGGAGGTGGAGGAGATAGGAGGGATTGCCACACACACAGCAGGGGAACAGCTGACGTTACTGAACCCCAATAACAGAGGAGGGACTGTTGGGACTGTGCGGACAGCACTACCAGGCAACAACTAGCGGTGTTGGAGCCCAGGGAAAGGAGGGGGAGGTGGAGGTGGAGGAGATAGGAGGGATTGCCACACACACAGCAGGGGAACAGCTGACGTTACTGAACCCCAATAACAGAGGAGGGACTGTTGGGACTGTGCGGACAGCACTACTGGACGGCAACTAGCGGTGTTGGAGCCCAGGGACAGGAGGGGGAGGTGGAGGTGGAGGAGGTAGGAGGGATTGCCACACACACAGCAGGGGAACAGCTGACGTTACTGAACCCCAATAACAGAGGAGGGACTGTTGGGACTGTGCGGACAGCACTACCAGGCAACAACTAGCGGTGTTGGAGCCCAGGGAAAGGAGGGGGAGGTGGAGGTGGAGGAGATAGGAGGGATTGCCACACACACAGCAGGGGAACAGCTGACATTACTGAACCCCAATAACAGAGGAGGGACTGTTGACTGTGCGTACAGCACTACTGGACGGCAACTAGCGGTGTTGGAGCCCAGGGACAGGAGGGGGAGGTGGAGGTGGAGGAGATAGGAGGGATTGCCACACACACAGCAGGGGAACAGCTGATGTTACTGAACCCCAATAACAGAGGAGGGACTGTTGACTATGCGTACAGCACTACTGGATGGCAACTAGCGGTGTTGGAGCCCAGGGACAGGAGGGGGAGGTGGAGGTGGAGGAGGTAGGAGGGATTGCCACACACACAGCAGGGGAACAGCTGACGTTACTGAACCCCAATAACAGAGGAGGGACTGTTGGGACTGTGCGGACAGCACTACCAGGCAACAACTAGCGGTGTTGGAGCCCAGGGAAAGGAGGGGGAGGTGGAGGTGGAGGAGATAGGAGGGATTGCCACACACACAGCAGGGGAACAGCTGACGTTACTGAACCCCAATAACAGAGGAGGGACTGTTGACTGTGCGTACAGCACTACTGGACGGCAACTAGCGGTGTTGGAGCCCAGGGACAGGAGGGGGAGGTGGAGGTGGAGGAGATAGGAGGGATTGCCACACACACAGCAGGGGAACAGCTGACGTTACTGAACCCCAATAACAGAGGAGGGACTGTTGACTGTGCGTACAGCACTACTGGACGGCAACTAGCGGTGTTGGAGCCCAGGGACAGGAGGGGGAGGTGGAGGTGGAGGAGGTAGGAGGAGGTAGGAGGGATTGCCACACACACAGCAGGGGAACAGCTGACATTACTGAACCCCAATAACAGAGGAGGGACTGTTGACTGTACGTACAGCACTACTGGACGGCAACTAGCGGTGTTGGAGCCCAGGGAAAGGAGGGGGAGGTGGAGGTGGAGGAGATAGGAGGGATTGCCACACACACAGCAGGGGAACAGCTGACGTTACTGAACCCCAATAACAGAGGAGGGACTGTTGGGACTGTGCGGACAGCACTACCAGGCAACAACTAGCGGTGTTGGAGCCCAGGGAAATGAGGGGGAGGTGGAGGTGGAGGAGATAGGAGGGATTGCCACACACACAGCAGGGGAACAGCTGACACTACTGAACCCCAATAACAGAGGAGGGACTGTTGGGACTGTGCGGACAGCACTACCAGGCAACAACTAGCGGTGTTGGAGCCCAGGGAAAGGAGGGGGAGGTGGAGGTGAAGGAGATAGGAGGGATTGCCACACACACAGCAGGGGAACAGCTGACATTACTGAACCCCAATAACAGAGGAGGGACTGTTGACTGTGCGTACAGCACTACTGGACGGCAACTAGCGGTGTTGGAGCCCAGGGACAGGAGGGGGAGGTGGAGGTGGAGGAGGTAGGAGGAGGTAGGAGGGATTGCCACACACAGCAGGGGAACAGCTGACGTTACTGAACCCCAATAACAGAGGAGGGACTGTTGGGACTGTGCGGACAGCACTACCAGGCAACAACTAGCGGTGTTGGAGCCCAGGGAAAGGAGGGGGAGGTGGAGGTGGAGGAGATAGGAGGGATTGCCACACACACAGCAGGGGAACAGCTGACGTTACTGAACCCCAATAACAGAGGAGGGACTGTTGACTGTGCGTACAGCACTACCAGGCAACAACTAGCGGTGTTGGAGCCCAGGGACAGGAGGAGAAGCAGAGGAACACAATGTAGGCCGAAGCCTGATTGGAGAAAGTCGAAAGGGAACCTTTAACCCCCCCCCCAAGGCGTTTGTAGCTGAAAGAGCCAGCTTGTGCAGCAAAAAAGATGCAAAAGGAAAAGGTGGCTCTTTTCATGATGCTCCTTGCAAACACAGAACTAAACACTTATAAAATGTGTCCCCTGATACCGTGAGACCGTCCCGGTGGTGGGACTTTCCTTCGTAATATGACGCAGCACAGCAGTCATTCCTACCCCCTTGGCGCCGTGCCCCGGCTCCTCAGCGTTGTTTGATTCCGTCCCGGAGCCTGCGCTGTTATGTTATCCCTTGGCCAGGCACACTTAGCGCTGCCCATCTTCTGACATCATTTGGTGTCAGGCTGGCTGCGCCTGTGCGGCCGCACTGGCCGAGAGCCCGCCTCGCAGTGTCGTCCAATGTAATCCCACCGCGGGCCTGGGATCTGTGGCCATGCGCAGTGCATATCCTCGCCTCTCACTCCCCTCCCTACGGCTTCTTCAGACTGTGCGGTGTCACGGCCGTGGCATGCTATTAGGGACCAGCTGACACCGCACAGTCTGAAGAAGCCGTAGGGAGATGAGTGAGAGGTGGAGGTTCAGATATGCACTGCGCATGTCCATGGATCTCAGGCCCCCAGTGGGATTAAATCAGAAGACACTGCGAGGCGGGCTCTCGGCCAGTGCGGCCGCACAGGCGCAGCCATCCTGACACCAAATGATGTCAGAAGACGGGCAGCGCTAAGTGTGCCTGGCCAAGGGATAACATAACAGCGCAGGCTCCGGGACGGAATCAAACAACGCTGAGGAGCCGGGGCATGGCCCCAAGGGGGTAGGAATGACGGCTGTGCTGCGTCATATTACGAAGGAAAGTCCCACCTCCGGGACGGTTTTACCGTATCAGTGGACACATTTTATAAGTGTTAAGTTCTGCGTGTGCAAGGAGCTAAACAAAAATAGCTACCTTTTCCTTGTGCAGCATTACTGCTGTACAAGGTGGCTCTTTCAGTAACAAACGCCTTGGGGGGGGGGGGACAGGTTCCCTTACATTTCAGTTGTTGTGTCAGCGTGGCGGTCACAGGACACATTGCCGGCTACACAGCTGGGGATCAGCTGACGTTACTGAAACCCAATAACACTGGGTCGTATGTTTTGACTGTGCAGACGGCACTTCTGAGCCTCAACTGGCGGTGTTGGAGCCCAGGAATTAAAGTTCAGGTGGTAGAATAATGAACACAACAGGAGACCTGGATACTGTAGACAGTCACCTAATTATTTAATCAGGAAGAGGAGTGGCAAATTCCTGCGAGATCCAGGCCTTGTTCATTTTCAGGAAAGTAAGCCGGTCAACGTTATCGGAGGATAGTCGCATGCGACGGTCAGTTAGTACACCACCTGCAGCACTAAAGACACGTTCCGATAATACACTGGCCGCAGGGCAAGACAGCACCTCCAATGCATACTGGCTTAGCTCTGGCCATGTATCCAGCTTTGAGACCCAAAACTTGAAAGGGGAAGAGCCGTCTGGGAGTACAGCAAGAGGGCAAGACATGTAGTCTGTCACCATCTGACGGAACCGTTGCCTCCTGCTGACTGGAGCCATCTGTGATGGTGTAGACTTTTGTGGCGGGCACAGAAAACTGTGCCACAGTTGGGCCATACTGGTCTTGCCTTGGGCAGAGGCACTGCTTCTGCTCCCTCTTTGTGCAGAGCCTCCACCACTGCCTGGACGCACTGAGCTGCTTTGGAATGCACTAGCAGCACTTCTCTCAGTTGGAATGGAGAAGATGATGGAATTCACCAGTGTGTCTTGGTACTCCCGCATTTTTCGCTCCCGGTTCAACGGTGTGATGAGGCTTTCTACGTTGTCCCGGTAGCGAGGATCGAGGAGGGTGAACACCCAATAATCAGACATGTTGAGAATGTGGGCGATGTGGCGGTTGTTTCTCAGGCACTGCAGCATGTAATCCACCATGTACTGCAGACTGCCAACTGCCCAAGGAACGCTGTCTCCTGCTGGAGGCGTGATCTCTGCCCGCTCGTCATCACCCCACCCTCGCTGTACACACTGAGTACTGGACAATTGTGTAACTCCCTCCTCTGGACGGATGTCTTCCTCCTCCATTGACTCCTCCTCATCCTCCTCACAAACTGTCCCCTGCCTACGCGTTTGTGAGGAACCACGTGGCGCTGACTGTCCAGAAGATGACGGAAATGCTGAATCCTCATCCTCCACCTCTTCCACAACATCATCCCTTAGCGCTTGCAGTGATTTTTCAAGCAGGCAGATAAGGGGGACAGTCATGCTGACTAGTGCATCATCTGCACTCGCCATCTGCGTGGAATAATCAAAGGGACGCAAAACCTGGCAGACGTCATTCATAGTGGCCCACTCTGTGGTTGTGAAGTCTGTACGGCGCTGAGTGCGACTTCTTTGCGCCTGAAGCAGCTGGTACTCCATTACAGCTTGCTGCTGCTCACACAACCGCTCCAACATATGTAACGTGGAATTCCACCTGGTAGGTAGGTCACATATGATGCGATGTTCCGGCAGGCGGTGTCGGCGCTGCAGAGCCACAATGCGCGCTTTTGCCGTGCTGGAACGCCGCAAGTGAGCACACTCTAGGCGGACCTTGTGCAGCAGTGCATCAAGATCCGGATAGTCCCTCAGAAAACTCTGCATGACCAAATTGAGCACATGTGCCAGACATGGGATGTGAGTGAGGTTGCCGAGGCCCAGAGCTGCCACCAGATTTCGGCCATTGTCACACACTACCATGCCTGGCTGGAGATTCGCTGGCACAAACCACACATCACTCTCCTGCTTGATGGCATTCCAGAGCTCCTGCGCTGTGTGGCTTCGATTCCCCAAATAAATTAATTTCAAGACGGCCTGTTGACGTTTGGCCACGGCTGTGCTCATGTCGGTCGTAACAGGTACACGTTCATCACGGGTCCATGTGGAGGTGGACTGTGACGGCTCCTGCAGCGATGATTCTGAGGAACTGGTGTAGGAGGAGGAGTCAATGCGTACAGAATGGATTCCTGCAATCCTTGGAGTGGGCAGGACACGTCCTGCGCCACTTGCACGGTCTGTACCCGGCTCAACGACATTAACTCAATGGGCAGTGAGGGAAAGGTATCGCCCCTGTCCATGTTGACTGGTCCACGCATCGGTGGTGAGGTGGACCTTGCTACTGACGGCGTTCAGTAGCGCGTGTTTTATGTGTCCCTCCACATGCTTGTGCAGGGCAGGGACGGCTTGCCTGCTGAAGTAAAAGCGGCTGGGCACATTGTACTGTGGGACTGCCAATGACATCAAGTCACGGAAGCTGTCAGTCTCCACCAGCCTGAATGACAGCATTTCCAGTGACAGAAGTTTGGCAATGCCTGCAGTCAGAGCCTGTGCTCGTGGGTGGTTTGACGAGAAAGGCCGCCTTTTCTCCCATGCCTGTACTACCGATGGCTGTAGACTGGGCTGGGAGTGTGTGGATGACTGGGAAAGTGGTGCTGCGGGTGGAATTACAGCGGGTCTCTGGACAACAGGGCCAGAGGTTCTTCCACGGCGATCCTGGGAGGAAGCCGAACCAGCTGTGTGTGAGCTGGAGGAAGAGGCAACACAAGCTGAAGAGGTGGTAGCTGCCGCTGTTGGTTGGCCTAGCTCTTCAGTGTGTTTTTCTAACTCCGCCGGGTGCCTGGTGCGCACATGTTTCCACATGTTGGAGGTATTGAGGTTGCTGACATTTTTCCCTCTTTTGACTTTGTGATGACACACCTTGCATTTGACATAGCAAATGTCATCTGCAACTGTGTCAAAAAAGGACCAGGCACTGCAAGTCTTGGGAGCGCCCTTTTTGGCTTTTGGAAGAGACATGCTCCTAACGGGTGCCAAAGCGGAGGCTGCAGGATCCGCAGTCTTCCCCCTCCCTCTCCCTCTTTGGGCCGTACGGGGAATCTCTTCCTCAGAGCTGCTCCCACCACCTTCCTGTCCCTCACGCCAAGATGGGTCAAGGACCTCATCATCTACACTACCCTCTGCCCCCAACTGCTCCTCCTGGGTAGTCTCAGCAGCAGAGCACGCACCAGTAAGTGGCACCTGAGTGTCATCATCAGCTGATGCGGCCTGCGATGTGGTGAACGGAGCCACTGGCCCACCCGCCTCTTCAGAGGAAGAGAGAAAAAGCTGTTGGGCATCACTGCACCCTGCCTCTTCTTCCATTTCTCCAATGCTGCTTGGCTGGCCCCCTGTTTCCAAGCCAAGAGATTCAGAGAACAGAAGTAGAGACGGCTCCTGTCCTGGGCTCTCTGTCTGCCTGGGCAATTTGGCATGTGGTGAAGAGACAGATGGCTGCTCTCCAGTGCTCTGTGTCTGAGAGGATGTGGCACTAATTGAAGTTGATGCATTAGCTGCCATCCATCCGACAACGGCTTCAATTTGTTCTTCACGCAGCAGCGGTGTACGGCGCTCTGCAACAAAGCTGCGCATGAATGACTGTTCCCTGGTGAAAGTGGGTGCTGATGAGTCACCGGTGCCCGCAGCAGGCACAGAATCCCCACGTCCCCTCCCTGCTCCGCGCCCACTCCCACGCCCACGTGCCTTACTCACTGCCTTCTTCATCTTGGTTGACTGATAAAGATAAGCAGAAAAGTACTAACGGATTTGTGTGCTTATTCCTGAACATCTCCTCCTAACAGGTATAAGAAACACTAATTTTCTAAAGTGTGGACTAGACTTTAATATGAGCTAATGTGGCCTACACAAATGTAAAGTGGTGTCACTGGTGTGTTTGGTGAACTTTATTATTTATTTATTTTTTGGGGGCTGAACTGACAACAGATAGAGCTGCA
Organism: Ranitomeya variabilis; assembly: GCF_051348905.1. Classification (NCBI taxonomy): domain Eukaryota; kingdom Metazoa; phylum Chordata; class Amphibia; order Anura; family Dendrobatidae; genus Ranitomeya; species Ranitomeya variabilis. The sequence goes on from NC_135232.1 coordinate 154,206,715, forward strand.
GTCACACGGAGACCGTGCAGACAGCCGTAAACGGCGCTGCAAGGCCCAAAAACCCTCCTCTACGTTATCCTATGTAGTGTTTTTCCACAAGTTAGCTGGAGACGGGTGGAAAGACGCTAATAGGAATTTTTTGAAAAAATGTGCAGCAGCCTGCACTACCTAAAACAAAATGAAAATTGATTTTGCGGTATGACGCAGTGAAGAACCCTGAGCTGGAGACAACCAGGCTATGGCTGCTCACAGACTACAGGGCGAGCTGCAGTCACACGGAGACCGTGCAGACAGCCGTAAACGGCGCTGCAAGGCCCAAAAACCCTCCTCTACGTTATCCTATGTAGTGTTTTTCCACAAATTAGCTGGAGACGGGTGGAAAGACACTAATAGAATTTTTTTGAAAAAATTAGCAGCAGACTACACTACTTGGAAAAAAAAAAAAAAAGAACAGTATGAGGCAATGAACCACCCTCCCTGAACTGAATACAACCAGCTATGGATGGCCTATGTGGCTGCACTCAGACTAGAGAGTGGGCTGCACTCACACACACACACACACAGACCTTGCAGATCGCTGTGAAAACAGCGCTACAAGGCAAAAGCAAGGTGAATAGTAGGTGAACACAGCGGTTGCTAAATTAGCCTTTGGAAAGCACAAAGAAGCAAATCGCTATCTCTAAACTGGCCCTCAGTCAGCAAACAGCGTCCTGTCACTAACTGAATTCACAGCAGAGTGATCGCAAAATGGCGCCAGCGACTTTTAAACTGCACCATGACATCATTTCAGCAGCCAATCACAGCCATGCCAGTAGTTTCATGCCCTCCATGCTGAACAGGATGTGCCCACACTTGGAATCATTCTCATTGGATGAATTTGTGCATTTTGAATCTGGGAACTTCTGATTCCGGTATCCGATACGCGGCAAGTATCGGAATCCCGGTATCGGAATTCCGATACCGCAAGTATCGGCCGATACCCGATACTTGCGGTATCGGAATGCTCAACACTAATCAATAACAATCCTTTCAACTTAAGTTTCACTCATTCATGGAACAAAAACTGTATTAATTTTTTGGATCTTTGTCTTGAGGGTATCCCCTCTGAAAACATCAGAAGTTATACCTACCGAAAAGAAACCACAGGTAACACCATCTTACAAGCCAAAAGTTTTCACCCCCCACATACCATTCAGTCAATTCCCGTGGGTGAGGCTCTGAGAGCGCGCAGAAACTGCAGCTCTGAGTCATCATTCAGCCGTGAAAAAACAATTATCAGACAGCGGTTCCATCAGAGAAAATATTCTAATTGGTCTGTAAATAGAGCCTTTGATATTGCTGACTCCAAACAAAGGTCAGAGCTTATTGAACCCGCCAGGACTAATAGCCGCACTCAAACAGATAAAACAGATAAAACATAATTTTACCTCTATACAAGTCACTAATTCGACCACACTTAGAATACTGTGCACAGTTCTGGTCTCCGGTGTATAAGAAAGACATAGCTGAACTGGAGCGGGTGCAGAGAAGAGCGACCAAGGTTATTAGAGGACTGGGGGGTCTGCAATACCAAGATAGGTTATTACACTTGGGGCTATTTAGTTTGGAAAAACGAAGGCTAAGGGGTGATCTTATGTTAGTGTATAAATATATGAGGGGACAGTACAAAGACCTTTCTGATGATCTTTTTAATCATAGACCGGTGACAGGGACAAGGGGGCATCCTCTATGTCTGGAGGAAAAAAGGTTTAAGCATAATAACAGACGCGGATTCTTTACTGTAAGAGCAGTGAGACTATGGAACTCTCTGCCGTATGATGTTGTAATGAGTGATTCATTAATTAAATTTAAGAGGGGACTGGATACCTTTCTGGAAAAGTATAATGTTACAGGGTATATACACTAGATTCCTTGATAAGGCGTTGATCCAGGGAACTAGTCTGATTGCCGTATGTGGAGTCGGGAAGGAATTTTTTTCCCCATGGTGGAGTTACTCTTTGCCACATGGGGTTTTTTTGCCTTCCCCTGGATCAACATGTTAGGGCATGTTAGGTTAGCCTATGGGTTGAACTAGATGGACTTACAGTCTTCCTTCAACCTTAATAACTATGTAACTATGTAACTATGTAATTGTATCCAACACTAATTCTTCTGTTAGAGCGCATTTGACACAGCCTGTGTTGGTTTTGACGTACAGCACTTTTTTAAAATCAGTTTCTCAAATTGTCACACGCAATTTAAATTTACTTAAAGATGATCATATCATGGATTGTATTTTACAAAATGGTATTAGTATTGTTCCTAGACGAGCCCCCACTTTAGGGAATGCCTTATCCCCTAGTTTTTTTACAATCTAAAAAAACTAAAAATAGTGCAGACTGGTTGTCTGTTACAGGCTGTTTCAAGTGCGGTTCACGTTCCTGCAAAACTTGCACGTACGTGAAAAAAAACGCACACTTTAATTGTTCACAAAACATAACCACGTTTTCTATAAAAAAAATTCTTAATTGTAACTCTGATTATACAGTTTATATTGTGGAATGCACTGATTGTAAATTGTTTTATGTTGGATCCACCATCAGGAGGTTTAAAGAAACATTCAGGGAGCATCTCTATGATATAGTGCATCCCACACTCCGACATGTTTCTAATGTTTCAAATCACTTCATTAACATTCATAATAGGCAAACTACGCATCTTAAAACCTTTGCCATTGAGCAGATATCAAAAGATATACGTGGTGGTGATCGGGAAAAGAAACTGCGTGATAGAGAGGCTTTTTGGATCTTTAGACTCAATACCAGAGTTCCATTAGGGTTAAATTTAAGGAAGGAAATTATGCTCCATTACTAAAGTTCTCTGCGGTTCGCAATTTTTTTATTTTTTTTTTTCCTATCATCATCATCATTTTTTTTTTTTTTATATTTTCTTTGTGATTTTGCATGTTCTTCATATATAGATGTATATTTTCTTTATACTTATTTCTGCCAACCTTCTTGTTTTGTAATTTTGTTCACCTCTGCAGAGTTTATTATGTTTGTATTTGAATCATGTGTTTATTTTAATTGCATTCACCTGCTGTGAACTGTTTTATTGCAACCATGTGTTCTTGTCAGCATACTGAGGACTAAGGGCATCTTTGTTGCCCGAAACGCGTCCAGGTGCTGGATGCTCTCCGTCACCTTCATGCTGGTCATGTTCTAGCAGCGTTTTAAATGTTTAAATAAAATTTTGCATTTTTATCCCGGAGCTGGATCCACACCGTTTCTTTCTACATACCAATCAGTGTTGTGGCAGCAACACTCTGCATCCGTGCTCGGACTGACTTCTACCATCTTGTCTGAACTAAGGGTGAGCTGAAATACCGTTCTTTTTTCATGTGCAGGAGCTCTGGAATGCCATCAAGCAGGAGAGTGGCGTGTGCTTTGTGCCAGCGAATTTCCAGCCAGGCATGGTAGTGTGTGACAATGGCCAAAATATGGTGGCAGCTCTGGGCCTAGGCAACCTCACTCACATCCCATGTCTGGCACATGTGCTCAACTTGGTCGTGCAGAGTTTTTTGAGGGACTATCCGGATCTTGATGCACTGCTGCACAAGGTCCACCTAGAGTTTGCTCACTTGCGGTGTTCCAGCATGGCAAGATCGTGCATTGCAGCTATGCAGCGCCGATTCTGCCTTCCGGAACATCGCATCATATGTGACCTACCCACCAGGTGGAATTCAACATTACATATGTTGGAGCGGTTGTGTGAGCAGCAGCCAGCAGTAATGGAGTACCAGCTGCATCAGGTGCAAAGAAGTCGCACTGCGCACCGTTCAGATTTCACAACCACAGAGTGGGCCACTATGAAGGACTTCTGCCAGGTTTTGAGTGCCTTCAATGATTCCACGCAGATGGCGAGTGCAGATGATGCACTAGTCAGCATGACTGTCCCCCTTATCTGCCTGCTTCAACAAACACTGCAAGTGCTAAGGGATGAGGTTATGGAAGAGGTGGAGGATGAAGAATCACAAATGCCATCTGCTTCTGGGCAGTCTGCGCAACGTGGTTCCTCACTAAGGCCTAGGCAGGGGACACTTTGTGAGGAGGATGAGGAGGAGTCAATGGAGGAGGAAGACATCTGTCAAGAGGAGGGAGTTACACAATGCTCCAGTAGTAAGTATGTAGAGCGAGGGTGGGGTAATGCAGAGCAGGCTAGGATCACGCCTCAAGCAGGGAACAGCATTTTTTGGCCAGTTTGGCAGTCTGCAGCACATAGCTGATTACATGCAGCAGTGCCTGAGAAACGACCGCTGCATCACCCACATTCTCAACTCGGCTGATTATTGGGTGTACACCCTCCTAGATCCTCGCTACCGGGACAACTTACAAAGCCTCATAACACCGTTGAACCGGGAGCGTAAAATGCGGGAGTACCAAGACACACTGGTGAATTCCATCATCTTCTCCAGTCCAAGTGAGAGCAGTGCTGCTAGTGCTTTACAAAGCAGCTCATTGCATCGAGGCAGTGGAGGAAGCTCTGCACAAAGAGGGAGCAAGGCAAGACCAGTATGGTCCAACTGTGGCAAAATTTTGTGTGCCCACCACAAATGTCAACACCATCACAGACGGCTCCAGTCAGCAGGAGGCAACGTTTCTGTCACATGGTGACAGACTACATGTCTTGCCCTCTCAGTGTACTCCCAGACGGCTCTTCCCCCTTCAAGTTTTGGGTCTCTAAACTGGATACATGACCAGAGCTCAGCCAGTATGCATTGGAGCTGCTGGCTTGCCCTGCTGCTAGTGTATTATCGGAACGCTTCTTTAGTGCTGCAGGTGGTGTACTAACAGACCGTCTCATGCGACTATCCTCCGATAACATTGACTGGCTTACTTTTCTGAAAATGAACAAGGCCTGGATCTCGCACTCCTCTTCCAGATTAAATAATTGGTTGACAACAGTATCCAGGTCTCCTGTTGTGTTCATGTTTCTACCACCTGAACTGCAATCCCTGGGCTCCAACACTGCCAGTTGCTGCTCAGAAGTGCCGTCTGCACAGTCAATACGTGACCCAGTGTTATTGGGTTTCAGTTACGTCAGCTGATCCCCTGCTGTGTGTGCGGCAATGCCTCCACTCTGCTTCTCCTGCATTCCCTGGGCTCCAACACCGCCAGTTGCTGCTCGGAAGTGCCGTCTGCACAGTCAACACTTGCTGCCGTGTTATTGGGTTTCAGTAACATCAGCTGATCCCCTGCTGTGTATCCGGTAATGCCTCCACTCTGCTTCTCCTGCATTCCTTGGGCTCCAACACCGCCAGTTGCTGCTCGGAAGTGCCGTCTGCACAGTCCATACTTGCTGCCATGTTATTGGGTTTCAGTAACATCAGCTGATCCCCTGCTGTGTATCCGGCAATGCCTCCACTCTGCTTCTCCTGTATTCCCTGGGCTCCAACACCACCAGTTGCTGCTCGGAAGTGCCGTCTGCACAGTCAACACTTGCTGCCGTGTTATTGGGTTTCAGTGACGTCAGCTGATCCCCTGCTGTGTATCCGGCAATGCCTCCACTCTGCTTCTCCTGCAATCCCTGGGCTCCAACACTGCCAGTTGCTGCTCGGAAGTGCCGTCTGCACAGTCAACACTTGCTGCCGTGTTATTGGGTTTCAGTAACATCAGCTGATCCCCTGCTGTGTATCCGGCAATGCCTCCACTCTGCTTCTCCTGCATTCCCTGGGCTCCAACACTGCCAGTTGCTGCTCGGAAGTGCGATCTGCACAGTAAACACTTGCTGCCATGTTATTGGGTTTCAGTAACGTCAGCTGATCCCCTGCTGTGTATCCAGCAATGCCTCCATCCACTCTGCTTCTCCTGCATTCCCTGGGCTCCAACACCGCCAGTTGCTGCTCGGAAGTGCCGTCTGCACAGTCAACAGTGGCTGCCGTGTTATTGGCTTTCAGTAACATCAGCTGATCCCTTGCTGTGTATCTGGCAATGCCTCCACTCTGCTTCTCCTGCATTCCCTGGGCTCCAACACTGCCAGTTGCTGCTCGGAAGTGCCATCTGCACAGTCAACACTTGCTGCCATGTTATTGGGTTTCAGTAACGTCAGCTGATCCCCTACTGTGTATCCGGCAATGCCTCCACTCTGCTTCTCCTGCATTCCCTGGGCTCCAACACCGCCAGTTGCTGCTCAGAAGTGGTGTCTGCACAGAGAAAAACACTAGCTCCTGTGTTAGTGGGGTTCAGTAACGTCAGCTGCTCCCCTGCTATGTATCCGGCAATTGCTCCTGCTACCTCCACACTCACACTACTTCAGATATTAAACTTGCTCCAATTAGGCTTCGGCCTACACCCTGATTGACCCTGGGCTCCAACACCACCAGTTGCTGCTCAGAAGTGCTGTCTGCACAGAGAAAAACACTAGCTCCAGTGTTAGTGGGGTTCAGTAACGTCAGCTGCTCCCCTGCTGTGTATCCGGCAATTGCTCCTGCTACCTCCACACTCACACTACTTCAGAAATTAAACTTGCTCCAATTAGGCTTTGGCCTACACCCTGATTGACCCTGGGCTCCAACACTGCCAGTTGCTGCTCAGAAGTGCTGACTGCAAAAAAGGAAAACACTAGCTCCTGTGTTAGTGGGGTTCAGTAACGCCAGCTGCTCCCCTGCTGTGTGTGCGGCAATTTCTCCCCTCAGTTTCTAGCATTGACCCTAGGCTCCAACACCGCCAGTTGCTGCCCGGAAGTGCTGTCTGCACAGTCAACAGTTGCTCCTCTGTTATTGGGGTTCAGTAATGCCAGCTGCTCCCCAGCTGTGTGCGGCAATTTCTCCTGCTCCCTCCACACTCACACTACTACAGATTTGAAATTTGCTCCAATTAGGCCTTGGCCTACACTCTGCTTCTCCTGTAATCCCTGGGCTCCAACACCGCCAGTTGCTGCTCGGAAGTGCTGTCTGCACAGTTAACACTTGCTGCCATGGTATTGGGGTTCAGTAATGTCAGCTGATCCCTTGCTGTGTATCCAGCAATTTCTCCTGCTCCCTTCACACTCACAGTACTACTCAGCATTTGTAACTAAAAGAGCCACCTTGTGCAGCATTAGTGCTGCACATGGAAAAGGTGGCTCTTTTAGTTGTGCTCCTAGGGATCACCTGACGCCACACAGTCTGAAGGCGGAAGGAGATGAGTGAGAGGCGTAGATATGCAAAGTGCATGCCCATGAATCACAGCCCCGAAGTGTGAATAAATCAGAAGACACTGCGGGGCGGGATCTCGGCCAGCGTGGCAGCCCAGGCACAGTCAGCCTGACACCAAATGATGTCAGAAGACGGGCAGTGATAACTGAACATGCCCAACGGATAACATAACAGTGCAGGCTCCAGGACAGATTCAAACAACGCTCAGGAGTAGGGTTGAGCGACCTTTACATTTATAGGATCGGGTCGGGTTTCACGAAACGCGACTTTTTCAAAAGTCGGGTCGAGTGAAATCGGCCGATCCTATAAAAAAGTCGGGGTCAGGGTCGGCCGAAACTCGAAACCCAATGCAGTGCATTGGGTTTCCAATGGTTCCCAGGGTCTGAAGGAGCGGAAACTCTCCTTCAGGCCCTGGGATCCATATTTAAGTGTAAAATAAAGAATTAAAATAAAAAATATCGCCATACTTACCATCTGATGCGCCCTGGTACTAAGCGGGAACCTTCCTTCCTTAGAATCAGCCTTCCAGGACCTTGCGGTGACGTCGCGGTGACGTCGCGGCTTGTGATTGGTCGCGCGGCCGCCATGTGACCGCTCGCGTGACCAATCAAAAGCCACGATGTCACCGTGACGTCACCGAAGGTCCTGGAAGGGCTGATTCTTAGGAAGGAAGGCTGCCGGAAAGAAGCCGAGGGTGAGTATATTCCTATTAGGTATATACTCACCCTCGGACGCGCCCTGCTTCTTTCCGGCAGCCTTCCTTCCTAAGAATCAGCCCTTCCAGGACCTTCGGTGACGTCACGGTGACGTTGCGGCTTTTGATTCGTCGCGCGAGCGGTCACATGGGCGGCCGCGCGACCAATCACAAGCCGCGACGTCACCGCGATGTCACCGCAAGGTCCTGGAAGGCTGATTCTAAGGAAGGAAGGTTCCCGCTTAGTACCAGGGTGCATCAGATGGTAAGTATGGCGATATTTTTTATTTTAATTCTTTATTTTACACTTAAATCTGAATTCCGATACCAATTCCCGATATCTTAAACATATCGGGAATCGGTATCAGAATTCCGATTCCAGATTCAGAAGATCGCCGACTTCATGGCCGACCCCACACAGGGGTCGGGTCGGGTTTCATGAAACCCGACTTTGCCAAAAGTCGGCGACTTCTGAAAATTGCCGACCCGTTTCGCTCAACCCTACTCAGGAGGCAGCGCTCAACGCCAAGGGGGTTTGAATGACAGCTGAACCGCGTCTGATTAGGAAGGAAATTCCCGCCTCTGGGACGGTTTCACGGTATGAGGGGGCACATTTTATAATTGTTAACTTCAGCGTTTGCAAGGAGCATATGTAAAAGAGCCACCTTTTCCTTGTGCAGCAATAGTGCTGCACAAGGTGGCTCTTTTTGCAAACGCCTGGGGGCATTAAAGGTTCCCTGTGAGGGCTTATTTTTTGCGGGACTAGTTGTACTTTTGAACGACATCATTGGTTTTACCATGTTGTGTACTAGAAAACGGGAAAAAAATTCCAAGTGCGGTGAAATTGTAAAATAAGTGCAGTCCCACACTTGTTTTTTGTTTGACTTTTTTGCTAGGTTCACTAAATGCTAAAACTGACCTGATATTATGATTCTGCAGGTCAGTACAAGTTCATAGACACCTAATATGACTAGGTTATTTTTTATCTAAGTGGTGAAAAAAAATTCCAAACTTAAAGCTAAAAAAAAAAAATTGCGCCATTTTCCAATACTCGTAGCGTCTCCATTTTTCATGATCTGGGGTCGGTTGAGAGCTTATTTTTTGCGTGCCGAGCTGGCGTTTTTAATCATACCATTTTGGTGCAGATATGTTCTTTTGATCGCCCGTTATTGCATTTTATTGCAATGTCGCGGCGACCAAAAAAAACGTAGTTCTGGCGTTTTTGATTTTTTTTTTCTCACTATGCCGTTTAGCGATCAGGTTAATGCTTTTTTTATTGATAGATCGGGCGTTTCTGAACGTGGTGATACCAAATATGTGTAGGTTTGATTTTTTTTTAATTGATTTATTTTGATTGGGGCGAAAGGGGGGTGATTTAAACTTTTATATATTTTTTTTCACATTTTCTTTTACTTTTGCCATGCTTCAATAGCGTCCATGGGAGGCTAGAAGCTGGCACAACGTGATCGGCTCAGCTACATAGCAGCGATCATAAGATCGCTGCTATGAAGCAGAAATGCAGGTGTTCTATGAGCGCCGACCACAGGGTGGTGCTCACAGCTATCGGCGATCAGTAACCATAGAGGTCTCAAGGACCTCTATGGTTACTATTCAGAAGCATCGCTGACCCCCGATCATGTGACGGGGGTCGGCGATGCGCTCATTTCCAGCCGCCCGGCCGGAAGCGCCGGTTAAATGCCACTGTCTGCATTTGACAGCGGCATTTAACTAGTTAATAGCGGCGGGTGAATCGCGATTTCACCCGCAGCTATTGCGGACACATGTCAGCTGTTCAAAACAGCTGACATGTCCCGGCTTTGATGCGGGCTTACCACCGGAGCCCTGCATCAAAGCACGGTATCTGACCTCGGACGTACTATCCCGTCCGAGGTCAGAAAGAGGTTAATAGGAATAAACACCTGAAATAGTACCTATATAATATAATAATGTAATACGTATATAATATATGAGTTTTACTTTTTGTATTGAAGAACTGAAATAAATCAACTTTTTGATGATATTGTAATTTTGTGAGAAGCACCATTATGTGCCATTTGCATACTTGCAGTCACGTGCAATGTTAACTAAACTTTTGGTTATACTAGATTTGAGATAAGTCAGAGGAGTCTAATCAGCTTGTGGCTGAAATCATGTAAAATGCATAGATGTTATAACAAAACTGCCCAATCTCATCAGGAATTTTGGGGAAATTAGACAGAATACACGTTGAACTCTATTACAATTCAGGAGACTGCAGTCACATGGAATCACATAGAGTGACTGCAGACTTTTGTAGTGTTTTTCAGAAAAATGCCCCTTTTTTCACTGTGTTTTTGTCACATATTTAAAAGTAAAAAATGCTGATGTCCTATGTTATCTTAAAGTCAATATGAATGTTTTAAATGCACTAAAGTGTGCTTTAGTGTTGATGGGTGAGTTTGCTTTCATTTTGCTATTACTTTTTTAGGTAATAAATGTTTCACTAAGTGTTTTTTAATTCATGTTTTCATCGGGTTCTCCATAAAAAATAGTTCACACATATATATTCGAGGGACATCCATTAAAGATTTCCCCTGACCCACTTCCTGTGGACTGAGAACAATGAAACTTGGCACAGTTATTAGTAGGTTGAGCGAAACGGATCGGTCATTTTCATAAGTTGCCGACTTTTGGCAAAGTCGGGTTTCATGAAACCCGACCCGATCCCTGTGTGGGGTCGGCCATGCGGTAAGCGACTTTCGCGCCAAAGTCGCGTTTCAATTATGCTAAAAGCGCCATTTCTCAGCCAATGAAGGTGGACGCAGAGTGTGGGCAGCGTGATGACATAGATCTCAGTCCCCACCATCTTAGAGAAGGGCATTGCAGTGATTGGCTTGCTTTCTGCGGCGTCACAGGGGCTATAAAGGGGCGTTCCCGCTGTTTGTGGCAGGTTTTTTTAGCCATCATTTATGGTGGTGGTGTTGATTGGAGCATTTTTATGAGCGGGGGTATTTAACTCCACCCGTATGAGCCATTGTTTATGCTTCTCATCTATAGCATCTAGCATCTAAAAATCCTCTGACGGGCCTCCTGATGAACCGTACCACGGGGAAACGCGTCGAGGCGAGGCGCAGTATACCATGATAAGTAACACGCCACTCTGCTGATACCATTTACACATTGTATGGTCCTGGCTCTGTGTGGGCTCTGCATGATAATAGTAATTCTGTTTGTGGCTATTAGCCTTATCTATATGAGGGCAACCTGCTGGGCTGATACATTTGTGGCTAGACAGCCTGTTATAACATAAATGTAAATGGTATAATATTGCAGTTATCTATGCTTAAAGCAACTATCCATGCTAAGGCTATGAGGCGAGGTGCAATATATCATGATAAGTAATATATGTTTTCATCTATACCACTGAGAAGCTCTACCACTGAGCCCTGGTTATTCATCTGTGTGGCTCTATGAAATTACTGCAGTTTGTAACCCTATAGGGGCTCAATTCATATGACTTAGTCTGCAGTCTAGGAATATGTGTGGTATAGGCTTTAGTGGTTTGATGCTAAAGTATTTTGTATGAGGCATATTTGACAGCATACCCAGTGCCAATTACTAGAGATTAGCAAATCTGATAAAATAAAGGGGCTGGATTCTAAAAGGCTATAGCTATTATCCTACCCTTGCCTCTTGTTTTTTGCTATTTTTATTATATTGTGTTTTTCTGTTTTTTTTACCAGTTTTTTTGCTTTCTTCATCTCTGTTCATAAAGATCATTGTTTTCACACCTGCAGTATAGGGTGACGTAGGGCAGTGAGGGGTAGTCCACGTTGAGTGGGGGCGCCAAAAAATCGAAATCAGGGTGCCAACCTCCACAGCCAGGCAGGGGACAGAATAGGCGATTGTAGGGTATGTTCTAGACCTTGGTCTCTTTTTGTATGTCTAGGCGTTTTTTTGCCTGAAAACACTGGGTGGTGTAATTTTAAACGTCTATAATAAAATGTATTTTGTTTTAAAGGGGATACATGTTCACTAAGGAGATTAAGATTGGCATTTCTGCTTGAGTGCCGGTCCTGTGTGTGCCATCTGTCTCAAATTATTGGGGCACAGAAAACCTAGTGTGTCATACTGTTATTTTTTTATTTTTTTTTTAAATTCTCCCTGAAAACAAAAAATAGTGGGAGATTAAGATTGGCATTTCTGCTTGAGTGCCGGGCCTGTGTGTGCCATCTGTCTCAAATTATTGGGGCACAGAAAACCTAGTGTGTAACATTGGGCCTGATTTTCCTTTCAGTGTCAGGCACCTATAAAGGTATATATAAATCCTACAGAAGTTTGAGTTCACCTTATAAGTTGTTTTACAGTAACAAATACCGTTACTTTGGTTACGTTTTGCAAACAATGAGGAAGTCTGGTGGAAGAGGTTGTGGCCGTGGGCGGTCATTGTCAGCTGGTAATGATGGTAGTGGTGGTGGAGCATCAGGTGGTCGTGGTAAAAGCAGTACAGCACCTAAGTCTCGAGTTGTTGAGCCAGGTTCGTCGTCTGGCTACACAAGGCCTCGAACGCTCCCTTTTCTGGGAGTAGGAAAACCGCTTTTAAAGCCGGAGCAGCAAGAACAAGTTTTGGCTTTCCTTGCTGACTCAGCCTCTACCTCTTTTGCCTCCTCTTCTGAAAGTGCTAAATGTAAAAGCAGAGCGTCGTTAGTGGATGCTCACGGTCAGGGACAAGTCGCTTTCTTGTCTTCTTTACCCAGAACAAGAGAGAAGGATGCGTCAGGCGACACAACGGGTTACTCCATGGAGCTCTTTACACATACCGTTCCTGGGTTAGACAGTGAAACAGTTAACAGGCCATGCCCATTAGAAGTCGATTTGGACATGGAGTGCACAGATGCACAGCCACAGCCAGATTACTATGCTGTTCCTTTGACTCAGACCAGAACATTGCCCTCGCAGTGTACTGAGCCAGAATCAAACCCAGCGGAGACTATGGTGCCCCGTCACGAACGCTATACCACCGGCTTACACGGTGACACAGACAAAGTTGCACACGACATAGAAGAGGAGGTCATAGATGACCCAGTTGTTGACCCCGATTGGCAGCCATTGGGGGAACAGGGTGCAGGCGGCAGTAGCTCTGAAGCAGAGGAGGAGGAGCCGCAGCAGGCATCAACATCACAACAGGTTCCATCTGCCGGGCCCGTATCTGGCCAAAAACGCTTGGCAAAACCAAAACCAGTTGGAGGACAGCGTGGCCATCCGGTTAAAGAAGCTCAGTCTGCAATGCCTGAAAAGGTATCCGATAGTAGAAAGAGTGCAGTCTGGCATTTTTTTAAACAACATCCAAATGATCAGCGCAAAGTCATCTGTCAAAAATGTTCAACTACCTTAAGCAGAGGTCAGAATCTTAAAAGTCTAAATGTAAGTTGCATGCATAGACATTTAACCACCATGCATTTGCAAGCCTGGACTAACTACCAAACGTCCCTAAAGGTTGCAGCACCCTCAGCCAATGAAGCTAGTCAGCAATGCTACATCCCTTCCCTCCCTGTAAGCCCACCATTTCCCGCACCACCTGCAGTATCTGTGCAGCTTTCATCGCCAGGCCAAAGCAGTCAGGGAATCACCAGGTTAGTAGTAGGAAACACTGCATGTAGGGCACCGGCAAGAATACAATCTCCAACCCTCTCTCAGTCACCCATGTCCACCGGCACCCCCACTAGTTCCACCGTATACAGCTCTCCAGTCCAGCTCACCCTTCATGAGACTCTCATTAGGAAAAGGAAGTACTCATCCTCGCATCCACGTACACAGGGTTTGAATGCCCACATTGCTAGACTAATCTCATTAGAGATGATGCCCTACCGGTTAGTTGAAAGCAAAGCTTTCAAAGCGCTGATGGACTACGCTGTACCACGCTATGAGCTACCCAGTCGACACTTCTTTTCGAGAAAAGCCATCCCAGCCTTCTACCACCATGTTAAAGAGCGCATCGTCCATGCACTCAGGCAATCTGTGACTACAAAGGTGCACCTGACAACAGATGCATGGACCAGTAGGCAAGGCCAGGGACGTTACGTGTCCATCACGGCACACTGGGTGAATGTGGTGGATGCAGGGTCCACAGGGGACAGCAATATTGGGACAGTTCTGCCTAGCCCATGGTCTAGGAAACAGTTGGCTGTGTTCGCCCCACCCTCCTCCTCCTCCTCGTCCTCTTGCAGAAGCGAGAGCTCGTCCACAGACCGCAGTCGCACATCCACTCCATCCACAGCTGCCACTGTTGCACACCAGGTGTGCCATTATGGGACAGCTAGTGGCAAGCGTCAGCAGGCTGTATTGGCAATGAAGTGTTTGGGCGACAACAGACACACCACGGAAGTTCTGTCCGAGTTCTTGCAGAAAGAAACCCAGTCATGGCTGGGCACTGTACATCTTGAGGCAGGCAAGGTAGTGAGTGATAACGGAAGGAATTTCATGGCTGCCATAGCCCTTTCCCAACTGAAACACATTCCTTGCCTGGCTCACACCTTAAACCTGGTGGTGCAGTGCTTCCTGAAAAGTTATCCGGGGTTACCCGACCTGCTCCTCAAAGTGTGCAGACTTTGCTCACATATCCGCCGTTCGCCTGTACACTCCAGCCGTATGCAGAACTATCAGCGGTCTTTGAACCTTCCCCAGCATCGCTTAATCATCGATGTTGCAACAAGGTGGAACTCAACACTGCACATGCTTCAGAGACTGTGCGAACAGAGGCGTGCTGTTATGTATTTGTGGGAGGATACACATACACGGGCAGGCAGTTGGATGGCAGACATGGAGTTGTCTGCTGTGCAGTGGTCGAAGCTCCAAGACCTCTGTCAATTCCTTCAGTGTTTTGAGGAATGCACATGGCTGGTTAGTGCAGACAACACCATAATAAGCATGAGCATCCCCCTAATGCGTCTGCTGATGCAAAGTTTGACACACATAAAGGAGCAGGCGTCTGCAGCCGAGGAAGAGGAAAGCCTTGATGACAGTCAGCCATTGTCTGGTCAGGGCAGTCTACAGGATGAGGTAGCGGGCGAAGAGGAGGAGGACGAGGAGGATGATGGGGATGAGTATTTTTTAAATGAGGAAGCTTCTCCGGGTCCAATGGAAATTGCTGGTGTGGCAAGGCCGGGTTCAGGTTTTTTGAGGGAGACAAGTGACGTAGATTTGCCTGTAACTGCCCCTCAAACCAACACAACCGCAGATTTGACTACTGGAACTTTGGCCCACATGGCGGATTATGCCTTACGTATCCTCAAAAGGGACCCACGCATTCTTAAAATGATGACCGATGACGATTACTGGTTGGCCTGCCTCCTTGATCCTCGCTATAAAGGCAAATTGCAAAATATTATGCCACATGAGAACCTCGAACAAATATTAGCAACCAAACAAGCAACTCTTGTAGACCGTTTGATTCAGGCATTCCCAGCACACAGCGCCGGTGATGGTTCTCACACGAGCTGCAGGGGGCTACAGGGCAGAGGTGTTAGAGGTGCACAAATCAGAAGTGGCGTTGGACAGAGGGGTTTTCTGACCAGGTTGTGGAGTGATTTCGCAATGACCGCAGACAGGACAGGTACTGCAGCATCTATTCAAAGTGACAGGAGACAACATTTGTCCAGTATGGTTACTAACTATTTTTCAGCCCTTATCGATGTTCTCCCTCAAGCGTCATTCCCATTTGATTACTGGGCATCCAAATTAGACACCTGGCCTGAATTGGCAGAATATGCATTGCAGGAGCTTGCTTGCCCAGCAGCTAGTGTGCTATCAGAAAGAGTATTCAGTGCTGCTGGTTCAATATTAACCGAAAAAAGGACTCGTCTGGCTACCCAAAATGTTGATGATCTAACCTTCATTAAAATGAACCACTCCTGGATTTCTAATTATTTTGCCCCACCTTTCCCGGCTGACACCTAGCTTTCCTATAAAAAGGTCTTGCTTGTGGACTGGTCTTACTGAGTGTTCCAATCTCTTAATTTGCAGCAGCTGTTTGTCCAGCATACGACATGTTTACACCTCCCTAAATGGGAAAACTCCCCCCACGGACCGTGGTCTCGCCACTTGGCGCAAGCACCCGTTAGAGTGCCGTTTGTCTGAAGAGGTGGGTGTGCCCGCTTTTGGTCGACGGCACTGCCATTGGGTCCCTCATAGTACAATAAAGTGTCTCTGGCGGTGGTTGCGCGCAACCAACGCCAGACACACCGTTGTAACATGAGGGGCCCTGGGCCTGTACCGCCGGCCACAAGAGAGTTCCCCCCCCTCAGCTCAAACTGTGCTCTACCACGTGCAAAATTATCTCTCACAGCTCCACCAATGTTTAGTCTATGTGCTGACATCCTTCAATGCCTGGCACTGACAATACCAATTTGTTGACATGTATGATGCTAGTTAAAATAGTCAGGGTCAGTGTCCTATATTGACACCAGTAAATACGTATTGCCAAATTACTATGTCTGAAACTCAGTAGAGGCGCCCACCCCTGTACCTAAGTATGCCACACTTTTTTTTTTGTTTTGTTGTTTTGCCAGACATTAACATCTATTTATTTTTTGGGAGTACTAACTGTGTCAGACACTCCTTGCAATCGTCCTCCACTGACCACACCAATGCTGCCTGTGTACCCCTGCGAGATAACTCTAAGTGCCTTGAGCCTATTTTTATTTATTTTAGGCCTAGTAAGCCTGTCTGCGGTCCCTCCTTGCAATCCTCCTCCACTGACCACACCAATGCTGCCTGTGTACCCATGTAACCTATTTAAAACAGCCTTGAGCCTATTTTTATTTATTTTAGGCCTAGTAAGCCTGTCTGCGGTCCCTCCTTGCAATCGTCCTCCGCTGACCACACCAATGCTGCCTGTGTACCCCTGCGAGATAACTCTAAGTGCCTTGAGCCTATTTTAATTTATTTTAGGCCTAGTAAGCCTGTCTGCGGTCCCTCCTTGCAATCGTCCTCCGCTGACCACACCAATGCTGCCTGTGTACCCCTGCGAGATAACTCTAAGTGCCTTGAGCCTATTTTAATTTATTTTAGGCCTAGTAAACCTGTCTGCGGTCCCTCCTTGCAATCGTCCTCCGCTGACCACACCAATGCTGCCTGTGTACCCCTGCGAGATAACTCTAAGTGCCTTGAGCCTATTTTAATTTATTTTAGGCCTAGTAAGCCTGTCTGCGGTCCCTCCTTGCAATCGTCCTCCGCTGACCACACCAATGCTGCCTGTGTACCCCTGCGAGATAACTCTAAGTGCCTTGAGCCTATTTTTATTTATTTTAGGCCTAGTAAGCCTGTCTGCGGTCCCTCTTTGCAATCGTCCTCCACTGACCACACCAATGCTGCCTGTGTACCACTGCGAGATAACTCTAAGTGCCTTGAGCCTATTTTTATTTATTTTAGGCCTACTAAGTCTGTCTGCGGTCCTTCCTTGCAATCGTCCTCCGCTGACCACACCAATGCTGCCCGTGTACCCCTGGAACCTATTTAAAAGTGCATAGAGCCTATTTTTTATTTTATTTAATATTAATAAAGCCATGATGGACTACGCTGTACCACGCTACGAGCTACCCAGTTGACACTTCTTTTGTGAGAAAAGCCATCCCAACCCTCCACCAGCATGTAAAAGACCGCATTGTCCATGCACTCTGGCAATCTGTGCGTACAAAGGTGCACCTGACAACAGACGCATGGACCTGTAGGCATGGCCACGGAAGGTTACGTGTCCATTACGGCGCAATGGGTTAATGTGGTGGATGCATGGTCCACAGGGGACAGCCTACTAACTCTGTCTGCAGTCCCTAATTCAAATTGTCCTCAATTCAGGTTTTCGGGCTTTTTTACAAAATAGGAAACTGCATTTGGGCTACTAGTTTGGTTGGGGCCTACTGTTGATGTCTGCCGCTCCTGGGTGTTCTCCTCCTCCTGGGTGTTCTCCTCCTCCTGGGTGTTCTCCTCCTCCTTGGTGTTCTCCTCCTGGTTTCCTTGTCTGAGCTTCAACCTTCAGGCTCTCATAAAGTATTTTTAAGTGTAACACTGCAGTTGCCCTGCTACCTGGGTTGGGGCCTAGTAACGGTGTCTACCGCTCCCTGGTGTACTCCTCCTCCTTGGCGTTCTCCTCCAGGTTTCCTTGTCTGAGCTTCAACCTTCAGGCTCTCAGAAAGTATTTTTAAATGTAACACTGCAGTTGCCCTGTTACCTGGGTTGGGGCCTAGTAACGGTGTCTGCCGCTCCTTGGTGTTCTCCTCCTCCTTGGTGTTCTCCTCCTGGTTTCCTTGTCTGAGCTTCAACCTTCAGGCTCTCATTAAGTATTTGTTTTTAAAAATTGGTGGTTGGGGCCTACTAACGGTGTGTGCCGCTCCCTGGTGTTGTCCTCCACTGTATAAAGCTGAGCTTCAACCTTCAGGCTCTCATTAAGTATTTGTTTTTAAAAATTGGTGGTTGGGGCCTACTAACAGTGTGTGCCGCTCCCTGGTGTTATCCTCCACTGTATAAAGCTGAGCTTCAACCTTCAGGCTCTCATTAAGTATTTGTTTTTAAAAATTGGTGGTTGGGGCCTACTAATGGTGTGTGCCGCTCCCTGGTGTTGTCGTCCACTTTATAAAGCTGAGCTTCAGTCTTTAGGCTTTCGGCCTATAGTAGCAGATATTAAACTGCATTTGGCCTACAACTTTGGTTGGGCCCTACTAACGGTGTGTGCCGCTCCCTGGTGTTGTCCTCCACTGTATAAAGCTGAGCTTCAACCTTCAGGCTCTCATTAAGTAGTTGTTTTTAAAAATTGGTGGTTGGGGCCTACTAACGGTGTCTGACGCTCCTGGGTGTTCTCCTCCTCCTGGGTGTTCTCCTCCAGGTTTCCTTGTCTGAGCTTCAACCTTCAGGCTCTCAGAAAGTATTTTTAAATGTAACACTGCAGTTGCCCTGCTACCTGGGTTGGGGCCTAGTAACGGTGTCTGCCGCTCCCTGGTGTTCTCCTCCTCCTTGGTGTTCTCCTCCTGGTTTCCTTGTCTGAGCTTCAACCTTCAGGCTCTCAGAAAGTATTTTTAAATGTAACACTGCAGTTGCCCTGCTACCTGGGTTGGGGCCTAGTAATGGTGTCTGCCGCTCCTTGGTGTTCTCCTCCTCCTTGGTGTTCTCCTCCTGGTTTCCTTGTCTGAGCTTCAACCTTCAGGCTCTCATTAAGTATTTGTTTTTAAAAATTGGTGGTTGGGGCCTACTAACGGTGTGTGCCGCTCCCTGGTGTTGTCCTCCACTGTATAAAGCTGAGCTTCAACCTTCAGTCTCTCATTAAGTATTTGTTTTTAAAAATTGGTGGTTGGGGCCTACTAATGGTGTGTGCCACTCCCTGGTGTTGTCCTGCACTGTATAAAGCTGAGCTTCAACCTTCAGGCTCTCATTAAGTATTTGTTTTTAAAAATTGGTGGTTGGGGCCTACTAACGGTGTGTGCAGTTCCCTGGTGTTTTCCTCCACTGTATAAAGCTGTGCTTCAACCTTCAGGCTCTCATTAAGTATTTGTTTTTAAAAATTGGTGGTTGGGGCCTACTAACGGTGTCTGCCGCTCCCTGGTGTTGTCCTCAACTGTATAAAGCTGAGCTTCAGTCTTTAGGCTTTCGGCCTATAGTAGCAGATATTAAACTGCATTTGGCCTTCAACTTTGGTTGGGCCCTACTAACGGTGTGTGCCGCTCCCTGGTGTTGTCCTCCACTGTATAAAGCTGAGCTTCAGTCTTTAGGCTTTCGGCCTATAGTAGCAGATATTAAACTGCATTTGGCCTACAACTTTGGTTGGGCCCTACTAACGGTGTGTGCCACTCCCTGGTGTTGTCCTCCACTGTATAAAGCTGAGCTTCAACCTTAAGGCTCTCATTAAGTAGTTGTTTTTAAAAATTGGTGGTTGGGGCCTACTAACGGTGTGTGCTACTCCATGGTGTTGTCCTCCACTGTATAAAGCTGAGCTTCAATCTTAAGGCTCTCGTTAAGTAGTTGTTTTTAAAATGTGTGGTTGTGCCCTTAAAACGGTGTCTGACGCTACTGGGTTTTCTCCTGTTTTGTTGTCCCGACCTTCAATGTTCAGGCTTTCGGCTTACATTTTAAATAATTAAACTGCAGTTGGCCTACTACTTTGGTTGGGCCTAGTAACGGTGTGTGCCGCACCTTGGTGTTGTCCTGTGTTATTTTTCTGACCTTTAATCTTCAGGCTTTTGGCCTTCATTTGTAATATTAAACTGCATACTAGTGTGGTTCGGCCCTACTAACGGTGTCTGCCGCTCCTGGGTTTTCTACTCCACTGAACTAAGCAATGCCACCTGGTTAGTCCTGTTACCAATTTTGAACTGCATTTTACCCACTTTATTATTTGGGCCTATATCAGTGTTTCGTCCTCATCCTGCCCATTGCCCAGCCGGTGCTAGATGAGTCTTGTGGTACTTTGACCCAGACCACTACATTCCCCTTGCACGCTACACAGCCACAATCTGACCCTGCTGAAAGTCAGGTTCCCCTTCCCGCATACTATACCACCTTACACAGGGACAAAGAGGAAGGTGCAGATGAAAGTGCAGGTTTCTTCAACAGGTAGGGGGGCATACTCGTTGGCGACGTCACAGGCACAGGGCCCCTCAGAGTACGCAAAAGTGTCGCTGCCGGTGGGAGGCGCCCCCGCCGTGCAAACACACCACTTTGAGGGGCCCTGTGCCAGTGCCAATGCGAACGAGTGGGCCTCCCTGCTTGCTCAGGATCACAGCACTTGCAAAGTTGAAATACTTACCTCTCACTGCTCCACCGCCGTGACGTAGTCCACGTGTCCTGGGCCCACTAAAACCTTGAAGCAGCCCTACCCCCCACAACTTTAGCCAAATGACCCCCAGTTTTTAATGCCTAATGCAGAATTGACTGGAATTGAGATCGAACACCATGTCGCGTTTGGAGAGCCCTTGACGTGCCTAAACAGTGGAAACCCCCAATTATAACTGAAACCCTAATCCAAACACATCCCTTACCCTAATCCCAATGGTAACCCTAACCACACCCCTAACCCTGACACACCTCTAATCCCAACCCTATTCCCAAGCGTAAATGTAATCCTAACCCTAACTTTAGCCCCAACCCTAACTGTAGCCTTAACCCTAGCCCCAACCCTAACCCTAGCCCTAACCCTAACCCTAGCCCTAACCCTTGCCCTATCCCTAGCCCTAACCCTTGCCCTAACCCTAACCCTACCCCTAACCCTAACCCTAGCCCTAACCCTAACCCTAATGGGAAAATGGAAATAAATACATTTTTTTTTTAATTTGTTGCTAACTAAGTGGGTGATGAAAGGGGGTTTGATTTACTTTTATAGCAGGTTTTTTAGCGGATTTTTATGATTGGCAGCTGTCACACACTGAAAGACGCTTTTTATTGCAAAAAATATTTTTTGCGTTACCACATTTTGAGAGCTAATATTTCCATATTTTGGTCCACAGAGTCATGTGAGGTCTTGTTTTTTGTGGGACGAGTTGACATTTTTATTGGTAACATTTTCGGGCATGTGACATTTTCTGATCGCTTTTTATTCTGATTTTTGTGAGGCAGAATGACCAAAAACCAGCTATTCATGAATTTCTTTTGGGGGAGGCATTTATACCGTTCCGCATTTGGTAAAATGGATAAAGCAGTTTTATTCTTCGGGTCAGTACGATTACAGCGATACCTCATTTATATCATATTTTATGTTTTGGCGCTTTTATACGATAAAAACTATTTTATAGAAAAAATAATTATTTTTGCATTGCTTTATTCTGAGGACTATAACTTTTTTATTTTTTCTTTGATGACGCTGTATGGTGGATCATTTTTTTGCGGGACAAGATGACGTTTTCAGCAGTACCATGGTTATTTAGATCCGTCTTTTTGATCGTGTGTTATTCCACTTTTTGTTTGCGGTATGATAATAAAGCGTTGTTTTTTTGCCTCGTTTTTTTTTTTTTTTTTACAGTGTTCACTGAAGGGGTTAACTAGTGGGACAGTTTTATAGGTCGGGTCGTTACGGACGCAGTGATACTAAATATGTGTACTTTTATTGTTTTTTTTATTTAGATAAAGAAATTTATTTATGGGAACAATATTTTTTGGGGGGTGGGACTTTTTTTGGGGAATTTTTTTTATTTTTTTTTACACATGTGAATATTTTTTTTTACACTATAACATTGGCCCAGGGGGGCATCATGTTATAGTGTAAGATCGCTGATCTGACACTTTGCTCTGCACTGTGTCAGATCGGCGATCTGACGTGCACAGCTCCAGGCTTCCCGGCGCCTGCTCTGAGCAGGCGCTGTGAAGCCACCTCCCTGCAGGACCCGGATGCCGTGGCCATTTTGGATCCGGGCCTGCTGTAGGGAGGAGGAGGTAAGAGACCCTCGGAGCAACGCGATCACATCGCGTTGCTCCGGGGGTCTCAGGGAAGATGCTTCCCTATACCGCCGGAACACTGCGATCATGTTTAATCGCAGTGTGCCTGGGGTTATTGTGCCGGCGGCGGTCCGTGACCACTCCTGGCACATAGTGCCAGATGTCAGCTGCGATGGTCAGCTGACACCCGGCCGCGATCGGCCGTGCTCCCCCCGTGAGCGCGGCCAATCGCATATGACGTACTATCCCGTCACTGGGGATTAAGTCCCAGGTCACCTTGATGGGATAGTACGTCATATTTGATTAAGGGGTTAAGGGTGCCCATAATTTCAGCAAAAAATATAGGATAGATAGATAGATAGATAGATAGATAGATAGATAGATAGATAGATAGATAGATAGATAGATAGATAGATAGATACAGTAGATGGAAGATATAGGCAATGTCAAAATTACAAATAAATCCCACCTTTTTACACTGGTAAAAAAAAAAAATCTGAAAATCATGGCATTTAAAAAAAAAACAACATAAAAAGTTTTAAAATACTGTGTGAGGAACCCCTAGGGTGAAAAACAATAACCTTTAGCACTACTGCTGGGGTATAACTGAAGTCCCCAGCATTTCACAACTGAAAAAGTACTTTAGATTGTTGAAACCTCATATAGAGCATTGTAAGCAATAGGATATACTTTATTTAATGTTGCATTAGCATCTGGATAAAATATAACCTTTATTAGGTATCTATTAAAAAGCCAATTTGTTGGCAAACTACAATTAATGTTGAAAAAAGAAAAACACAAATACACAAATACCACAGTGCACTGTGCCCTAATACCTACACAGAAAAAAGGAAACAATACATACAGATACCAATAAAATATTGACAGTATTTAATTGGCTTCCAATCAATATTCTTTACGGTAGGCTAAATACTTATAGGCCAAAAAATTATATGTGTACCTCTATAAATGCAATAAATTGGACACAGGTTGCTCTCCTATATTTAAGGTACTATCTATGCCTGTGTCGGTCTACCCAGGCCGTATATGCACTAATTTGTCTCTGGTGTACCATTTAAATGGCCAATTAAGCCGTACCATACAATAAGCTCTATATTTTATGCAATTTGCTGGCTCAACAATGTATGCAAAACTCTGCTTTTAGCCCCCTGGGCCGTACCATACATAGAGCTCTATATTTCGTGCAATTTCCTAGACACAGCATATTAGCTTTAGGAGTAGAGTAAAACCATACATGTTGTATTCAAGATTGGAACCCTGTCAATAATAAGTAGCAGCCCATATATCCAACCTAAAGGAATACCATATATAAATAGTTACCCATCTATAACTTCTGGGATACATGTATTTCACATTTCATATTGTATGTGTGTTCCCAAATGGGTTCTTCTATGGCACCTTAAAAGGGTTAAAACAGGTGGGGTGTTGTAAGAATGCTGAGATACACGAGATCACACACATAAATAAATCCCATATAATTGGGTAGATCTCACCGCGTGTTCATCATCAGCTGTTACTCTATCACCGTCCACCTCGTGTCCACCCTGGATTGGAAATCTTAGGTGCTATGGAAAGCGTCTCCCGACGCGTTTCTTCCTAATCGATTCATCAGGGGAGAATGCTGATCCCGTCTGCTGCTATCCCGGGTTACCCCTCTTCTGTGATTTTTATAGATTTCGCTCAGTAATCCCGCCCATTGGCGTGTGACGCGCGTACTGAGTTTCCTCTCACGTTGCCAGGTAACCTAAGGCGCTCTCCTGCTTAATCAAGCGCCGAAAGTCTCAGTCCAGCGGCGCATGCGCGTCACCTGACCGGACCCGGCGCGGTACAGAATCTTATGAGCGCTCTTCTGTCTGGCATAAATGAAGAAAAATAATAGGATATAAATGCATGTGTTCATGTTATTTTATACCCTAAAGTGCCTATTAATATTGCAACGCCCCTTTAAAACCTTGTTCATTGCGTTGTCCACATATGGCACTCTAAATACAGGAAAAGGTGTTATGAAAAAACCTTTTTAAACCTGTTCACCATTGGCATGATTCATAGAACTCTCTGCACATACTAACCACCAATATTACATGGGACGGAGGCAGGGTGTCTAACTGACAGACACTCAAATAAATCCCATATTAGCCTATATGATGAATGGAAAAGGCAAGGACGAGAGGGATCACCTTGCCCTCACATCCAAAATGAAATTTTCAAATAGGTGGCCTATCTGGCCACTGAAACTGTAGAAAAGATAGAATTTAAATTTAAAAAAGCCGAATACATGAAACTATATATGTATAGGGACAGAGTTCACATATGCGGGACACCACGCCCAAAAACCAGAAACGTGTGAAAGGGTGACCCTAGGGATGCCCTACTATGATGTAACTACTCTCCT
Source organism: Ranitomeya variabilis (assembly GCF_051348905.1). Classification (NCBI taxonomy): domain Eukaryota; kingdom Metazoa; phylum Chordata; class Amphibia; order Anura; family Dendrobatidae; genus Ranitomeya; species Ranitomeya variabilis. The sequence goes on from NC_135232.1 coordinate 154,231,378, forward strand.
TTCCCTACCTATCGCGGAGGTTGGCACCCTAGAAGAACCCTGCGCATATGGCGCCCCCACTCAACGTAGGCTGTTCCTAAATAACTTTCCCTACATCACCCTCATAACTACCAAGGAAAGATAGAAAAATCATGTTTACTATGAATGTTGTGGGTACAATTGAAAATTTGTTGATTTTTTGTAGCTTATTATCTCTCCCTATCGTGGGGGTTGGTGCCTAAAATCTTCACATTTGGCACCCCCGCTCAATGAAGAATAGCCCTGATCGACCATACCCTCAAGGGTTATGACTTATGAGTGCATACAGATCACAAAAAACAACTATATGATTGTATTTCATTCAAGCCAGATGGTTGTACTGTTTTCAGCATGAAAATCCATCTTGCCTCCTTTTGGAGTATTAGCCTGTCCCAATCACCCCCTCTTTGTGGAGGCGCTATTCTGTCAATACCCACAAATTGGATTTTACTCAAGTTGCCCTGATGAAAAGAATTTATATGGGTTGCCACAGGAGTCTCTCTCTTGTTTATAATGTCACGGAGGTGCTCGCCAACTCTCCTGCGAAACTCCCTCTTAGTCTTGCCCACGTATTCTAGGCCGCACTCACATGTGGCCTTATAGACAATGCCTTTGGTGCGACAATTAATGAAATGTCTAATTTGGTACATGGTGTGTTGTGAAATTGGATTTTGGGCTCCCCCGGTGGCCACTGGTGGAATTGAACTGGTGTGCATCATCCTCTCTGTTCACCTGTTTCCATCAGGATGTGGGAGTCGCTATTTAGCCTTGCTCCTCTGTCACTTCCATGCCGGTCAACATTGTAATCAGAAGCCTTTCTGTGCATGTTCGTGCTGCTAGACAACTCCCAGCTAAGTTGGACTTAGTCCTTGTTTGTTTTTGCATTTTGTTCCAGTTCACAGCTGTAGTTTCGTTTCTGTGTCTGGAAAGCTCTTGTGATCTGAAATTGCCACTCTGATGTTATGAGTTAATACTAGAGTCTTAAAGTAATTTCAGGATGGTATTTTGATAGGGTTTTCAGCTGACCATGAAAGTGCCCTTTCTGTCTTCCTGCTATCTAGTAAGCGGACCTCAATTTTGCTAAACCTATTTTCATACTACGTTTGTCATTTCATCTAAAATCACCGCCAATATTTGTGGGGGCCTCTGTCTGCCTTTCGGGGAAATTTCTCTAGAGGTGAGCCAGGACTATATTTTCCTCTGCCAGGATTAGTTAGTCCTCCGGCCGGCGCTGGGCGTCTAGGGATAAAACGCAGGCTACGCTACCCGGCTACTGTTAGTTGTGCGGCAGGTTTAGTTCATGGTCAGTTTAGTTTCCATCCTTCCAAGAGCTAGTTCTTATGTTTGCTGGGCTATGTTCTCTTGCCATTGAGAACCATAACAGTTTGACCGGCCTAAAAGGGGTTAAATTAATTGACAGAGAAAGGAGAGAAAAGAGAAGTCTGCTGAAGATTTTTTTTTTTTTTTTCTCAGTTCTGAGTGTGCTTGTAATTGAATCTCTTGCAAGTCTGCCTATATTGCAGCCTTTCTCTCTCTCTCTCCTTCTAATCCTGGAATGGCTCTGTGTTCACCTGTTTAAAATGGATATTCAGAGTTTAGCTGCAGGTTTGAATAATCTCACCACGAAAGTTCAAAACTTACAAGATTTTGTTGTTCATGTTCCTATATCTGAACCTAGAATTTCTTTGCCTGAATTTTTCTCGGGGAATAGATCTTGCTTTCAAAATTTCAAAAATAATTGCAAGTTGTTTTTGTCCCTGAAATCTCGCTCTGCTGGAGATCCTGCTCAGCAGGTCAGGATTGTGATTTCTTTGCTCCGGGGCGACCCTCAGGATTGGGCTTTTGCATTGGCTCCAGGGGATCCTGCGTTGCTCAATGTGGATGCGTTTTTTCTGGCCTTGGGGTTGCTTTATGAGGAACCTCAGTTAGAACTTCAGGCGGAAAAGGCCTTGATGTCCCTATCTCAGGGGCAAGACGAAGCTGAAATATACTGCCAGAAATTCCGTAAATGGGCTGTGCTTACTCAGTGGAATGAGTGCGCCCTGGCGGCGAATTTCAGAGAGGGTCTCTCTGATGCCATTAAGGATGTTATGGTGGGGTTCCCTGTGCCTGCGGGTCTGAATGAGTCCATGACAATGGCTATCCAGATCGATAGGCGTCTGCGGGAGCGCAAACCTGTGCACCATTTGGCGGTGTCTACTGAGAAGACGCCAGAGAATATGCAATGTGATAGAATTCTGTCCAAAAGTGAACGGAAGAATTTTAGATGAAAAAATGGGTTGTGCTTCTATTGCGGTGATTCAACTCATGTTATATCAGCATGCTCTAAGCGTACTAAGAAGCTTGATAAGTCTGTTTCAATTGGCACTTTACAGTCTAAGTTTATTCTATCTGTGACCCTGATTTGTTCTTTATCATCTATTACCGCGGATGCCTATGTCGACTCTGGCGCCGCTTTGAGTCTTATGGATTGGTCCTTTGCCAAACGCTGTGGGTATGATTTGGAGCCTCTTGAAACTCCTATACCCCTGAAGGGGATTGACTCCACCCCATTGGCTAGCAATAAACCACAATACTGGACACAAGTAACTATGCGGATTAATCCGGATCACCAGGAGATTATTCGCTTTCTTGTGCTGTATAACCTACATGATGTGTTGGTGCTTGGATTGCCATGGCTGCAATCTCATAACCCAGTCCTTGACTGGAAAGCTGTCTGTGTTAAGCTGGGGATGTAAGGGGACGCATGGGGATGTACCTGTGGTTTCCATTTCATCATCTATTCCCTCTGAGATTCCTGAATTCTTGACTGAATATCGTGACGTTTTTGAAGAACCTAAGCTTGGTTCATTACCTCCGCACCGGGAGTGCGATTGTGCCATAGATTTGATTCCGGGTAGTAAATACCCTAAGGGTCGTTTATTTAATCTGTCTGTGCCTGAACATGCTGCTATGCGAGAATATATAAAGGAGTCCTTGGAAAAGGGACATATTCGTCCTTCGTCATCTCCCTTAGGAGCCGGTTTTTTCTTTGTGGCTAAGAAAGATGGCTCTTTGAGGCCGTGCATTGATTATCGGCTTTTGAATAAAATCACGGTTAAATATCAATATCCGTTGCCACTGCTGACTGATTTGTTTGCTCGCATAAAGGGGGCCAAGTGGTTCTCTAAGATAGATCTTCGTGGGGCGTATAATTTGGTGCGAATTAAGCAGGGGGATGAGTGGAAAACCGCATTTAATACGCCCGAGGGCCACTTTGAGTATTTGGTGATGCCTTTTGGTCTTTCAAATGCCCCTTCAGTCTTTCAGTCCTTTATGCATGACATTTTCCGTGATTATTTGGATAAATTTATGATTGTGTATCTGGATGATATTTTGATTTTTTCGGATGACTGGGACTCTCATGTCCAGCAGGTCAGGAGGGTTTTTCAGGTTTTGCGGTCTAATTCCTTGTGTGTGAAGGGTTCTAAGTGCGTTTTTGGGGTTCAAAAGATTTCCTTTTTGGGATATATTTTTTCCCCCTCTTCCATCGAGATGGATCCTGTCAAGGTTCAGGCTATTTGTGATTGGACGCAACCCTCTTCTCTTAAGAGTCTTCAGAAATTTTTGGGCTTTGCTAACTTTTATCGTCGGTTTATTGCTGGTTTTTCTGATGTTGTTAAACCATTGACTGATTTGACTAAGAAGGGTGCTGATGTTGCTGATTGGTCCCCTGCTGCTGTGGAGGCCTTTCGGGAGCTTAAGCGCCGCTTTTCTTCCGCCCCTGTGTTGCGTCAGCCTGATGTTGCTCTTCCTTTTCAGGTTGAGGTCGACGCTTCTGAAATCGGAGCTGGGGCGGTTTTGTCGCAGAGAAGTTCCGATTGCTCCGTGATGAGACCTTGTGCTTTTTTCTCGCGTAAATTTTCGCCCGCCGAGCGGAATTATGATGTTGGGAATCGGGAGCTTTTGGCCATGAAGTGGGCTTTTGAGGAGTGGCGTCATTGGCTTGAGGGGGCTAGACATCAGGTGGTGGTATTGACTGACCACAAAAATCTAATTTATCTTGAGTCCGCCAGACGCCTGAATCCTAGACAGGCGCGCTGGTCGTTGTTTTTCTCTCGGTTTAATTTTGTGGTGTCCTACCTGCCGGGTTCTAAGAATGTTAAGGCGGATGCCCTTTCTAGGAGTTTTGAGCCTGACTCCCCTGGTAATTCTGAACCTACAGGTATCCTTAAGGATGGAGTGATATTGTCTGCCGTTTCTCCAGACCTGCGGCGGGCCTTGCAGGAGTTTCAGGCGGATAGACCTGATCGTTGCCCACCTGGTAGACTGTTTGTTCCTGATGATTGGACCAGTAAAGTCATTTCTGAGGTTCATTCTTCTGCGTTGGCAGGTCATCCTGGAATCTTTGGTACCAGGGATTTGGTGGCAAGGTCCTTCTGGTGGCCTTCCCTGTCTCGAGATGTGCGAGGCTTCGTGCAGTCTTGTGACGTTTGTGCTCGGGCCAAGCCTTGTTGTTCTCGGGCTAGTGGATTGTTGTTGCCCTTGCCTATCCCGAAGAGGCCCTGGACGCACATCTCGATGGATTTTATTTCGGATCTTCCTGTTTCTCAGAAGATGTCTGTCATCTGGGTGGTGTGTGATCATTTCTCTAAGATGGTCCATTTGGTTCCCCTGCCTAAGTTGCCTTCTTCTTCCGAGTTGGTTCCTCTGTTTTTTCAAAATGTGGTCCGTTTGCATGGTATTCCGGAGAATATCGTTTCTGACAGAGGTACCCAATTCGTGTCTAGATTTTGGCGAGCATTCTGTGCTAGGATGGGCATAGATTTGTCTTTCTCGTCTGCTTTCCATCCTCAGACTAATGGCCAGACCGAGCGGACGAATCAGACCTTGGAGACATATTTGAGGTGTTTTGTGTCTGCAGATCAGGATGATTGGGTTGCTTTTTTGCCTTTAGCGGAGTTTGCCCTCAATAATCGGGCCAGTTCTGCCACCTTGGTGTCTCCCTTTTTCTGTAATTCGGGGTTTCATCCTCGATTTTCTTCTGGTCAGGTGGAATCTTCGGATTGTCCTGGAGTGGATGCTGTGGTGGAGAGGTTGCATCAGATTTGGGGGCAGGTAGTGGACAATTTGAAGTTGTCCCAGGAGAAGACTCAGCTTTTTGCCAACCGCCGGCGTCGGGTTGGTCCTCGGCTTTGTGTTGGGGACTTGGTGTGGTTGTCTTCTCGTTTTGTCCCTATGAGGGTTTCTTCTCCCAAGTTTAAGCCTCGGTTCATCGGCCCGTACAAGATATTGGAGATTCTTAACCCTGTGTCCTTCCGTTTGGACCTCCCTGCATCTTTTTCTATTCATAATGTTTTTCATCGGTCATTATTGCGCAGGTATGAGGTACCGGTTGTGCCTTCCGTTGAGCCTCCTGCTCCGGTGTTGGTTGAGGGCGAGTTGGAGTACGTTGTGGAAAAAATCTTGGACTCCCGTGTTTCCAGACGGAAACTCCAGTATCTGGTCAAATGGAAGGGATACGGTCAGGAGGATAATTCTTGGGTGACTGCCTCTGATGTTCATGCCTCCGATTTGGTCCGTGCCTTTCATAGGGCTCATCCTGATCGCCCTGGTGGTTCTGGTGAGGGTTCGGTGCCCCCTCCTTGAGGGGGGGGTACTGTTGTGAAATTGGATTTTGGGCTCCCCCGGTGGCCACTGGTGGAATTGAACTGGTGTGCATCATCCTCTCTGTTCACCTGTTTCCATCAGGATGTGGGAGTCGCTATTTAGCCTTGCTCCTCTGTCACTTCCATGCCGGTCAACATTGTAATCAGAAGCCTTTCTGTGCATGTTCCTGCTGCTAGACAACTCCCAGCTAAGTTGGACTTAGTCCTTGTTTGTTTTTGCATTTTGTTCCAGTTCACAGCTGTAGTTTCGTTTCTGTGTCTGGAAAGCTCTTGTGATCTGAAATTGCCACTCTGATGTTATGAGTTAATACTAGAGTCTTAAAGTAATTTCAGGATGGTATTTTGATAGGGTTTTCAGCTGACCATGAAAGTGCCCTTTCTGTCTTCCTGCTATCTAGTAAGCGGACCTCAATTTTGCTAAACCTATTTTCATACTACGTTTGTCATTTCATCTAAAATCACCGCCAATATTTGTGGGGGCCTCTGTCTGCCTTTCGGGGAAATTTCTCTAGAGGTGAGCCAGGACTATATTTTCCTCTGCCAGGATTAGTTAGTCCTCTGGCCGGCGCTGGGCGTCTAGGGATAAAACGCAGGCTACGCTACCCGGCTACTGTTAGTTGTGCGGCAGGTTTAGTTCATGGTCAGTTTAGTTTCCATCCTTCCAAGAGCTAGTTCTTATGTTTGCTGGGCTATGTTCTCTTGCCATTGAGAACCATAACAGTGGTGCCTGTGACATTACTTGTGAAACTTTTAGAGGGCCTAATTGCAGTACAACTTTTACAGTTGCCACATCTATAGCAGCCTTTTATCTGGTTTGTTGTTAAACTAAAGCCGCTTCCAGAATCGAAGTGGCTGTGAACCAATCTGTCACGCAGGGATTTACCCTTCTTGTACGTAATCTGAGGTACTGATGGAACATATTTCCTTATGTCTCTATCCATCTGCAAAATTGGCCAATGCCTTTGAAGGATTTCTCTTACAGAATTAGCTCCATTGGAGTATCTAGTAATGAAGCGTATAAGGTTCTCTTCTTCACATTTAGGCTTAGGTGTTAGTAGTTCTTTCCTATCTTTTTTTACAGACTCCTTATATGCTCTATTCAAAACCCCCTCAGGGTATCCCCTTTCTAGGAACCTGTCTTTTAGTTCCTTAGCTTGTTCCTGGAACATGCTCATATTTGAGCAGTTTCTGCGCACTCTAAAATACTGTCCTTTGGGGATACCTCTTTTTAGAGGTGCGGGGTGGCTGCTCTCCCACCTGAGGAGAGAATTTGTGGCTGTGTCCTTTCTGTGTGTTTTTGTGACCAATTCTCCGTTAGAATGCTTTTCAATCCGAATATCCAGGAAAGCCAGACTGGTGGTGCTGGCTTCATATGTGAAATGGAGACCCAGGTCATTAATGTTTAGGCCATCGACAAATTTACCAAAATCATTGACTCCTCCTCTCCAAATTACGAAAACATCGTCAATATAACGCAGCCACAAAATTATTCTCTCCTCAGAGTGGGCCATTGCGTCACTAAAAACGACCATTTCCTCCCACCAGCCCAGGAGCAGATTGGCATACGAGGGCGCACAGGGGCTGCCCATAGCAGTGCCCCTGAGCTGGTGGAAGTATTTTCGGTCAAACAAAAAGACATTTCGAGTCAAACAGAATTCCAGAGCCTTTAAGACAAAGTTATTGTGTTTCTCATACTGTGTACCTCTTGTGCCCAGATAATGGCTCACAGCTCTAAGACCCTTATCATGTGGGATTGACGAATATAGCGCCTCCACGTCAATGCTTCCCAGAATCATATCTGGGTCAAGACAAACATCCTCCAACTTGAGCAAGAGGTCCGTGGTGTCCCGCACATGAGAACTCAAAACTCCCACAAATGGTTTAAGGATCTTATCAATATAGATACCGAGCTTTTCAGTCAAGCTATTATTACCCGAAACAATTGGGCGCCCCTTCAAGGGATTTGTACCCTTGTGAATCTTTGGGAGGCAATAAAAAGTGGGGATTACTGGATGTTTTGGCAGCAGTAATCCCTCTCATCCCTGCTCACGACTCCATCTTTAAAAGCCTCTTCAACTATACACTTCAGTTCAGCCTCAAATTGTTTCAGGGGGCTATGTGGTAATATTTTGTATTCCTCTTTCCCCTCCAATAATGAGAGACACAACATATGATAGTTCTTGGTGTCCATTACCACCACATTGCCCCCTTTATCTGAGGGTTTTATAGTGATGTTTTTGTCTTTTTCTAGATTACAAAGGCAAATCATTTCATTTTTAGACAGATTATGTGAGGTTTTTGTTCTTAGTATCTGATATTTTCAAAAGATCTTCTGTAACCAAGTTCAAAAAAATATCAATGGAACTCAGATCCCCCATGGGTGGCGGCATTTTCGAACTTTTATTCTTCAGTTCTGTAAAAGGCCCCTGACCTTCCATATTGGGATCTATGTCACCTAGATGAAATAATAACCGAACATCCTGTAATAAGTCCTCTGCAATGCCCAGATCAGTACATTGTTTCTTATCTTCCCTCAGAAAATGTTTTTTCCATCTGAGGCGTCTTACAAACAGATTAACATCCTTGATCACTTCAAAGGTATCCATGTCTGAGCTGGGCACAAAAGATAGACCCTTACTCAGTAAAGATACTTCTGTCACTGATAATGGTCTGGAGGACAGATTTATGACTTGCTTATTTATATTGGGGGATTTGTGCGATTCCTGAGGGGGTAACTGAGATCTAAAAAATTACTTTTAACCGGAGATCTTTTATTACTACCTCGCCCCCAGTTGCTTCCTCTCCCCCTATTCTTTCCTTTACCTCTCTGTCCACCAGATCTACCCTCGCTGTCCGATATTTCTGCCTCAGATGACGAAATGTCAGTTTCCGTTCTACGGGGGAGTCTGCTGGAGGAGAAAGAATAAGCTTTGTTTTCTTTAAACTCTTGAAGATCTCTATTAAAGAATTTGTGTTTTTTGTCCTTCAGATGATACTGAAATCTCTCTACCGAGTTCTGTAATTGTGTTTCCTTTTTTGAGAACTCTGGTTCAGATGAAAACTTTTTAGTGATGTCTATATGTTCTTTTAGAGATTCATTCAAGGCAACTAAATTTTGTTTCTCTTCCTCCAGCAAAAGCCCCATTAGTCTGAGTGAACTTGCTGTAGCTTCCCTTTCCCATTTAGCTAATAAACTGGGATTCTTATATCGGTAACCTGGTGTCAAGGTAATTCTTAAATGTCTGGGGACAATGCCCTATTTAATGTAGTTATCCAGGCTTTGCACCTCCCACCAAGAGGCTATTTGATCTTTGTAAACCTTAGTCAGTTCTTTAAATGCGGCATTAAATGACGGAACATATTTTTTCTGAGTGTAGGATCTGTCAGAAAAAACTTCCCTAGCCTCCGTAACCCACTGATTAGTGTCAATTCCTGTGCTGAGAAATCCTGCCATGCCAATAATAAATATATTGTCAGCGTGGTGTAGTTATCCAAAGGATTTATCAATGTTGCATTAGCATCTGGATAAAATATAACCTTTATTAGGTATCTATTAAAAAGCCAATTTGTTGGCAAACTACAATTAATGTTGAAAAAAGAAAAACACAAATACACAAATACCACAGTGCACTGTGCCCTAATACCTACACAGAAAAAAGGAAACAATACATACAGATACCAATAAAATATTGACAGTATTTAATTGGCTTCCAATCAATATTCTTTACGGTAGGCTAAATACTTATAGGCCAAAAAATGATATGTGTGCCTCTATAAATGCAATAAATTGGACACAGGTTGCTCTCCTATATTTAAGGTACTATCTATGCCTGTGTCGGTCTACCCAGGCCGTATATGCACTAATTTGTCTCTGGTGTACCGTTTAAATGGCCAATTAAGCCGTACCATACAATAAGCTCTATATTTTATGCAATTTGCTGGCTCAACAATGTATGCAAAACTCTGCTTTTAGCCCCCTGGGCCGTACCATACATAGAGCTCTATATTTCGTGCAATTTCCTAGACACAGCATATTAGCTTTAGGAGTAGAGTAAAACCATACATGTTGTATTCAAGATTGGAACCCTGTCAATAATAAGTAGCAGCCCATATATCCAACCTAAAGGAATACCATATATAAATAGTTACCCATCTATAACTTCTGGGATACATGTATTTCACATTTCATATTGTATGTGTGTTCCCAAATGGGTTCTTCTATGGCACCTTACAAGGGTTAAAACAGGTGGGGTGTTGTAAGAATGCTGAGATACACGAGATCACACACATAAATAAATCCCATATAATTGGGTAGATCTCACCGCGTGTTCATCATCAGCTGTTACTCTATCACCGTCCACCTCGTGTCCACCCTGGATTGGAAATCTTAGGTGCTATGGAAAGCGTCTCCCGACGCGTTTCTTCCTAATCGATTCATCAGGGGAGAATGCTGATCCCGTCTGCTGCTATCCCGGGTTACCCCTCTTCTGTGATTTTTATAGATTTCGCTCAGTAATGCGCTATCTAAATCCCGCCCATTGGCGTGTGACGCGCGTACTGAGTTTCCTCTCACGTTGCCAGGTAACCTAAGGCGCTCTCCTGCTTAATCAAGCTCCGAAAGTCTCGGTCCAGCGGCGCATGCGCGTCACCTGACCGGACCCGGCGCGGTACAGAATCTTATGAGCGCTCTTCTGTCTGGCATAAATGAAGAAAAATAATAGGATATAAATGCATGTGTTCATGTTATTTTATACCCTAAAGTGCCTATTAATATTGCAACGCCCCTTTGAAACCTTGTTCATTGCGTTGTCCACATATGGCACTCTAAATACAGGAAAAGGTGTTATGAAAAAACCTTTTTAAACCTGTTCACCATTGGCATGATTCATAGAACTCTCTGCACATACTAACCACCAATATTCGTCAATCCCACATGATAAGGGTCTTAGAGCTGTGAGCCATTATCTGGGCACAAGAGGTACACAGTATGAGAAACACAATAACTTTGTCTTAAAGGCTCTGGAATTCTGTTTGACTCGAAATGTCTTTTTGTTTGACCGAAAATACTTCCACCAGCTCAGGGGCACTGCTATGGGCAGCCCCTGTGCGCCCTCGTATGCCAATCTGCTCCTGGGCTGGTGGGAGGAAATGGTCGTTTTTAGTGACGCAATGGCCCACTCTGAGGAGAGAATAATTTTGTGGCTGCGTTATATTGACGATGTTTTCGTAATTTGGAGAGGAGGAGTCAATGATTTTGGTAAATTTGTCGATGTCTGACAAAGCAAAAAATGTGGAAATATAAAACGTAACTTTTATTGTAACTAAAGCCACTAAAACAATACACCCAAGTAAATAAAAAGGGGGGGGGTCTCAGACTATTGGTATGATGACCATAGAGACCAATTAACCCCTAACAGGATCGTATGATGCCACCTGGTTGTAGGTGAAATCAATAAGACTAGGTCATAACCAGTGTAAGAGCTGAAATGAAAAAAACATACAGCACAGTATACCTAGTTACATGTAGAAACAACAATTAACCAGCAGTGGAAGCATATATTATAATCAATACCACTGGTGGCTATATACATAAAAAAAAGGAACAGTCTCACCAGTTCCAATGTATGGGCACAAGGAGTATCGGATGTCCGCTGGTCAGGGGATAATCCGGAAAAGAGGGACGACAGACCCTATGTCAGTCCCTATGGGGCTATCAATCAGCTATCCCCAAAACTCCTGCCCTTACAAGGGCAGTCCACAGCTACCCCTGTATAAACATGCCCTGCACTCTCCCTATGTTGTTCGTCCCGACGCGTTTCCTCTAAGCCGATTCCTCAGGGGACATGCTTATGCGTAGAGATAAAGTGCCTACGTGCTAATGAAGAGGGACATGGAATATCCTGCCACCCTCTATGCTGTCCTGCAGAGAGTGGCAACAAAGGGCTTGTATATAAGTAATAAAACAGGAAGTAGAAAAAAAACTCTAATTAGCCACTTCCCTATGGGTACCCATGTGGCCACATGGAGGTAACCATGGCAATACAGAAGACCTAAACCATAGTCATATAAAGGACTTACTGATTTGTGGCATGCTGCTGTATACAACATCCACGTGGCTGCAACATGACCGGTGAGCTGGCTGTGTAGATGACGTCACACGCCGAGGGCCAGACTGACCAATCACCAGCTAAGCGGTGTAAAACACTTACTGCCTTGCGTGCGAGTGCCCGCATCTCATACCTGCTAGTAATGGAGACGCTGCGCTGTGTACACATAGCGTACCTAAGACTTCCTGTAACAAACACCGGAAGTGAGTGTTACCCAGCAACGCCAGAACACAAAGCCGCTGTATACAACGTCCACGTGGCTGCAACATGACCGGTACACTGGCGGTGTAGATGACATCACACGCCGAGGGCCGGACTGATAACCGGCTAAGAAGTGTGAAACACTTCCTGCCTTACGTGCGAGTGCCCACATCTCATACCTGTTAATAATAGAGACGCTGCACTGTGAACATACAGCGTCCCTAAAACTTCCTGTAACAGACACAGGAAGTGAATGTTACCTAGCGACGCTAGAACACAAGGCTGTATTGCGTGAGTGTGCCAGCATTATTATGAAATAGTAAAAACGCCACCTAAAAAAATCACTATAAATACTACCTGTTAAGAGCGATAGCTCCGGATGTAAGTATAGATATGTGGTAAAATGTGCTAGGTAATTTACCCAGAGTGTCATGCTGGGTAAAATAAGATGAATGCTATTGGCACCAATAATACTGACTACTAAGTGTGCTCACTAGAAAGGTAAATAAGAATCATATATAACAGGAACCACATAAGGAGCCTGCACGCAATATTAAAAAACACACACAAACAGCAGGAACACATGCAGTTCAAGGTTCAATGTAAAAAATTATTGCCATGGCTATATAGTAACCCATAGATAAAGCCACATAACAACGGTACCCAAACGAAATACGTATATAATGTAAGAAGATGAGTTGTTACTCATGAGAATCCCATAACGTAATTGGGTGAGAAATATTAGGATTTAGGCGTGATGTAGTAACACTAGCTGTGTCACACCAAGAGAAGGACTACAGGCATAGGCTAAGGAGGACATTCAAATAAAGCAACTATAGTTAATTTGGTCATTGAGGCCATGTGGGCTCACTGTGTTCAAATAAAACGTCCACTTTGCTTCACGTTGTAACAACATTTGATCCCAATTGCCTCCCCGTATTGGTTTATTAACCTTTTCGATGGCCATAAAATTAAGATGTTTGGTATGGCCATTATGCATGGTATTTACATGTCGAGAGACAGAAGTATCTCTACTATGCTCCACATCACCAATATGTTCAAGAACTCTTCTTTTAAACTCTCTGATGGTCTTACCGACATATTCAATACCACAGGTACAAGATATCTTATAGACAACCCCCTTGGTACTACTAAATTTGTCGATGGCCTAAACATTAATGACCTGGGTCTCCATTTCACATATGAAGCCAGCACCACCAGTCTGGCTTTCCTGGATATTCGGATTGAAAAGCATTCTAACGGAGAATTGGTCACAAAAACACACAGAAAGGACACAGCCACAAATTCTCTCCTCAGGTGGGAGAGCAGTCACCCCGCACCTCTAAAAAGAGGTATCCCCAAAGGACAGTATTTTAGAGTGCGCAGAAACTGCTCAAATATGAGCATGTTTCAGGAACAAGCTAAGGAACTAAAAGACAGGTTCCTAGAAAGGGGATACCCTGAGGGGGTTTTGAATAGAGCATATAAGGAGTCTGTAAAAAAAGATAGGAAAGAACTACTAACACCTAAGCCTAAATGTGAAGAAGAGAACCTTATACGCTTCATTACTAGATACTCCAATGGAGCTAATTCTGTAAGAGAAATCCTTCAAAGGCATTGGCCAATTTTGCAGATGGATAGAGACATAAGGAAATATGTTCCATCAGTACCTCAGATTACGTACAAGAAGGGTAAATCCCTGCGTGACAGATTGGTTCACAGCCACTTCGATTCTGGAAGCGGCTTTAGTTTAACAACAAACCAGATAAAAGGCTGCTATAGGTGTGGCAACTGTAAAAGTTGTACTGCAATTAGGCCCTCTAAAAGTTTCACAAGTAATGTCACAGGCACCACGTACCAAATTAGACATTTCATTAATTGTCGCACCAAAGGCATTGTCTGTAAGGCCACATGTGAGTGCGGCCTAGAATACGTGGGCAAGACTAAGAGGGAGTTTCGCAGGAGAGTTGGCGAGCACCTCCGTGACATTATAAACAAGAGAGAGACTCCTGTGGCAACCCATATAAATTCTTTCCATCAGGGCAACTTGAGTAAAATCCAATTTGTGGGTATTGACAGAATAGCGCCTCCACAAAGAGGGGGTGATTGGGACAGGCTAATACTCCAAAAGGAGGCAAGATGGATTTTCATGCTGAAAACAGTACAACCATCTGGCTTGAATGAAATACAATCATATAGTTGTTTTTTGTGATCTGTATGCACTCATAACCCTTGAGGGTATGGTCGATCAGGGCTATTCTTCATTGAGCGGGGGTGCCAAATGTGAAGATTTTAGGCACCAACCCCCACGATAGGGAGAGATAATAAGCTACAAAAAATCAACAAATTTTCAATTGTACCCACAACATTCATAGTAAACATGATTTTTCTATCTTTCCTTGGTAGTTATGAGGGTGATGTAGGGAAAGTTATTTAGGAACAGCCTACGTTGAGTGGGGGCGCCATATGCGCAGGGTTCTTCTAGGGTGCCAACCTCCACGATAGGTAGGGAAAGGAGAGTAGTTACATCATAGTAGGGCATCCCTAGGGTCACCCTTTCACACGTTTCTGGTTTTTGGGCGTGGTGTCCCGCATATGTGAACTCTGTCCCTATACATATATAGTTTCATGTATTCGGCTTTTTTAAATTTAAATTCTATCTTTTCTACAGTTTCAGTGGCCAGATAGGCCACCTATTTGAAAATTTCATTTTGGATGTGAGGGCAAGGTGATCCCTCTCGTCCTTGCCTTTTCCATTCATCATATAGGCTAATATGGGATTTATTTGAGTGTCTGTCAGTTAGACACCCTGCCTCCGTCCCATGTAATATTGGTGGTTAGTATGTGCAGAGAGTTCTATGAATCATGCCAATGGTGAACAGGTTTAAAAAGGTTTTTTCATAACACCTTTTCCTGTATTTAGAGTGCCATATGTGGACAACGCAATGAACAAGGTTTTAAAGGGGCGTTGCAATATTAATAGGCACTTTAGGGTATAAAATAACATGAACACATGCATTTATATCCTATTATTTTTCTTCATTTATGCCAGACAGAAGAGCGCTCATAAGATTCTGTACCGCGCCGGGTCCGGTCAGGTGACGCGCATGCGCCGCTGGACTGAGACTTTCGGCGCTTGATTAAGCAGGAGAGCGCCTTAGGTTACCTGGCAACGTGAGAGGAAACTCAGTACGCGCGTCACACGCCAATGGGCGGGATTTAGATAGCGCGTTACTGAGCGAAATCTATAAAAATCACAGAAGAGGGGTAACCCAGGATAGCAGCAGACGGGATCAGCATTCTCCCCTGATGAATCGATTAGGAAGAAACGCGTCGGGAGACGCTTTCCATAGCACCTAAGATTTCCAATCCAGGGTGGACACGAGGTGGACGGTGATAGAGTAACAGCTGATGATGAACACGCGGTGAGATCTACCCAATTATATGGGATTTATTTATGTGTGTGATCTCGTGTATCTCAGCATTCTTACAACACCCCACCTGTTTTAACCCTTTTAAGGTGCCATAGAAGAACCCATTTGGGAACACACATACAATATGAAATGTGAAATACATGTATCCCAGAAGTTATAGATGGGTAACTATTTATATATGGTATTCCTTTAGGTTGGATATATGGGCTGCTACTTATTATTGACAGGGTTCCAATCTTGAATACAACATGTATGGTTTTACTCTACTCCTAAAGCTAATATGCTGTGTCTAGGAAATTGCACGAAATATAGAGCTCTATGTATGGTACGGCCCAGGGGGCTAAAAGCAGAGTTTTGCATACATTGTTGAGCCAGCAAATTGCATAAAATATAGAGCTTATTGTATGGTACGGCTTAATTGGCCATTTAAACGGTACACCAGAGACAAATTAGTGCATATACGGCCTGGGTAGACCGACACAGGCATAGATAGTACCTTAAATATAGGAGAGCAACCTGTGTCCAATTTATTGCATTTATAGAGGTACACATATAATTTTTTGGCCTATAAGTATTTAGCCTACCGTAAAGAATATTGATTGGAAGCCAATTAAATACTGTCAATATTTTATTGGTATCTGTATGTATTGTTTCCTTTTTTCTGTGTAGGTATTAGGGCACAGTGCACTGTGGTATTTGTGTATTTGTGTTTTTCTTTTTTCAACATTAATTGTAGTTTGCCAACAAATTGGCTTTTTAATAGATACCTAATAAAGGTTATATTTTATCCAGATGCTAATGCAACATTGATAAATCCTTTGGATAACTACACCACGCTGACAATATACTTTATTTAACTTCTCTTTTTCTTTCTTTCTCTCTCTTGCTCTCACTCTAATTCTCTCTGCATACAGTATTTGCTCTACTCAGCACATGGCTGAACTAGCAAAACACTGGATGTGTTATGAATATTGTACCGGAATAAGGCAATGCTCATATCTGCTTTTCTGTACTCTACAGCTATTGATGTCTGATGAAGGTCCATGTGTTGGAGATTCCCTGGTGGAGTTCATTAATTTCTGCTGGTGTCTAAGTTGCAATGGTTTCATCACATCATTGTGGTTGCCATTAATAATGACAAACACAATGCTAATGTCAACAGAGCCTTAACGCTTGCTACCATGAACAAAAATATCTTTTGTCCTTGTAATCAGCAAAAACAGTTTTTTAGTTTGGAAACAATTAGGCAGGAATATTTTGTTTTCCTTTTTTGTATATATTCTTTATTTAAAAAATGTCAATGATATAACAGGAAAGGGAAAAAGGTTAACTAAGGGTAAATATTTTTTTTTAAAAAGTAAAAGAAAAAAAAATAAAATAAATAAACATAATAAACCACAATGATAACATTACAAGGCTGCAGATTTGCGAACCAGAGGGTTGTAAGAAGAGTTTAAAAAACAAAAGGCAGTGGTGGGAAGGACATGGGAAGGAAAGGGAAGGATACGGAGTCAGATGTATAAACCAAATCAATGTGTAAACATTACAGATCAGGCTATATGTATAAAAGAAAGATAAAGGGAATAACGAAAGAAATTTGTAGGGAAACAGAAATGAAGGATTACCGGTTGTGCTTATTTGGTGATCCTCTGAGGCGTTCAAACCGGCTATCCATACATTTAAAGTCTTTAGGTTTTTAGATCCTGAAAGTCTAATTTTCTCATAAATACTGATTTGGTTGGATTCTTTTATCCATTCTTTGCAAGTAGGGGTCTCTACATCTTTCCAGTGTCTTGCGATAGTTATTTTAGCGGCGTTGAGCAGGTGAGATATCAGTGAGCCTTTTTTAAAGTGTAATTTTGAAGGTTCCAGAATGAATAGAATGAAACTTTATGTTAATGGGATGTTAACGTATAAAGTTTTCTTTATATGCTCTCTAGCTCTCTCTCAGAAACTTTAAATTTTTGTGCATTCCAACCAAATATGAGATGGAGAACCTTTCTCTTTGGTGCATCTCCAACAAAGAGGGGAGATTGAGCTGTCTATTTTATTCAATATGTCAGGTGTTTTATACCATCTTGGTATGATTTTATAGTTAAGCTCTTGGAATCTCACTGAAGATGTTAGGAAGTGGATGTTTTTGAAGATTGTATGAGTTTCTTCTGGGAGAAATTTTGTGTTTAGTGCTAATTCCCATTTTTTAATGAAATCCGGAATCTCCTGTGTTTGGGTTAGGTTCTTATTTATTTTGGCTATCGTTTTCCCTTTCCTTTTGTGTTCATAAATAGTTTAAGAATTGGTGGATCAGGTGCTGAAGTAGAAATGTCTGGGAGATAAAGTTTTGTTACTTCCTGTAGAGTTTGAATTTCCTCATCTTTCAAGTGAAGGTTTTTAGTGAGTGAGCTGATCTTGTTCTTGCTCATACATCTGATTTTGTATACCAAGGAGTAAATCGGCAAGTTTCTGAGGGATTCAAGAGCCTGATTTTCCTCTTAAGAGATCTATAATTATTAGAGATCAAATGCAAGATAGGAGTGGCTTTGCATATATTTGGAATAAGATTCATTTTTTTTGTTTTGTGCCATAATCTGAGGGTTGTTCTAGTGTATGGGGTTGTGATATTATTGTATTTGAATCTATTTAATTGGGTGGGCCATAGGTAGTGTGAGAAACCATCATGAACATCGTTCAACTCAAGTGGAACCCAAAGTTTTGTGGAACAAGGGGATTGCAGCTCAATCACTGTTGATATTTGGGATGATAATCTATATCTTTCAAAATCAGGGAGACCCAAACCTCCTCTACAGCTTGATTTTATCAAGGTTTTATGACTTATCCTATCATTTTTATCTGCTCATATAAATTTTTAAATTATATTTTTGAGTTTTTGAAAAAATTGTTGAGGAATGTCTATTGGGAGGGTTTGGAGAAGATATAGGACTTTGGGGAGAATTATCATTTTTATAAGGTTGACTCTACTGAACCATGAAATCGTGACATCTCTCCAATTTGATAAGGTAGACTCGACCAAATGAAACAAAGGTTTGAAGTTTAAATCAAAAAGGCGTGAAGGAGAGCAGCTAAGTTTGCTTCCCAAATATGCAATGGATGAGCATTCTTTAAATGGGGAAAGTGATGCTAAATTATTTCTGTTTTCAGGAGATAAAGAAATATGCATGATATTGGACATGAAGTTTATTTTGAAGCTGGAGATTGAGTTAAAGAAGTGCAATTCAGTGAGTAAAATCTGAGAGTTGTCAGGATCTACCAAAAAGAAAAGTATGGCATCTGTGTATGCTGCACATTTGTGTTCAACTGTGCTGATTTTCAATCCTTTGATCTTAGGAGATTGTCATATTTTCTGCAAGAATGTCTCTAATGAGAGAATAAACAAAAGGGGCAATGGGGGTAACCTTGCCTTTGCCATTTTTTATGTCAAAGCTGGCTGATAGTGTGTTATTAATTTTAATTTTCGCCGAGGGTGCTGTGTATAGGGCAGATATTTTATGTATACAATTTAGAGGGAAGCCAAATTTTGCAAGTGCTTGTTCCATGAAATACCAATCAACACGATCGAAAGCTTTCTCTGTGTCTGTGGAGAGAATCGACATTTGTATATTGTGTTGTTTTGCTAGATGAATTGCATTGATTGCCCTCATGACATTATCCTTGGCTTCTCTTCTTTGACAAAGCCAACTTGGTCTGGGTTTTTCAGATCTGGAAGAAGCTTTTGTATTCTGTTTGCTAGTATTTTGGGGTATAATTTCACATCGTTATTGATGAGCGAAATTGGCCTGTAACTGCCGCAAGAGGTGGGGTCATTTCCTTCTTTTGGAATGAGGCTAATGTGGGCTACTAGAGACTCTTTTTTGAAATTGTTGGATTTACTAATATGATTAAAATAATCTGTCAAATGTTGGGATAATTCAGGTTTAAAATATTTGTAATATTCAATAGAAAAACCGTCTGGACCTGGATTTTTTCCTCCTGGAGATCGGTTTATCACGTCTTCCACTTCTTCTTTAGTTATGGGATTATGTAAAAAAATTCTATTGAAGGTCCCTGATTTGGGGAAGGGATATGTCTTTTAAGAAATGTTGTGTTTTAACAATCTTATCGAATATTTTGTTTTCTACTAAAAACATTGAGCGCTCTACAATAGATTAAAATGTTGAAAAATGAAAGCTTGTCTGTGATTCGTTGCTGTCGGCAACAAAATAATTTTGTGGTTAGGCAGATTTGGTAAGCTTGCCCCATTTCTTTGTGAGGGTCACCACATTATTCTGCTTTGTGAAGACTAAGCCTTTATTCAGATAAAACTTTATGTGAGAAATTTTTAGTTCTATCTTATTTGGGAGGACCATTTTATAGAGAATAAATTTCAATGTTTATTTGGGAGATTTTCACAAAGATGTTTCTTTGCAGTTTTGACAGTTCTAGCTAGAGTTTTGACAACTGGCACTACTACTTTTCGACTGTATCTCATAATGATCAATAATAATCTGAATTTTTTATGTGTACTTGTAAATGTTGCTTGGAGCTCATTATGTTATGCAACTTTTGGCTTAGACTGAACTAAACATTTTAGACAAAAACTAAGCAACTAGAAAGTGAGTATTTATAAATGTTTCATTCTAAATCACAGAACTATTTTCCATTATGTGATGATGAAAATATTTTATTTGTAACATTCAGACTAGGAGAAAAGATGAGATATTTTATAGAGTCATATAAATTTGAATCAGCATTATTCCACAACACAATAAAATAAATTTCCCCATACAGCTTGCTTTAATTGCAGTATATTGGGTTCTATAACTTCAACATAATGTGTAAATATTACTGAAAAATAAAAAAGGAAACTGTGCTGATTTTCAGTTATTGGTACATTATTCAATTTCCCACTTGATTGTTTTGTAAGCGTCATTCATTTTTTAATCAGTTCACATTTTCATATTTATTTTTTAAACATGTTGAAATTTACAAAGTTAAATTATTATATAATATTGGTCATATAGTTATATAGTGTAAATAATAATGATGAATGTCCAGGTTAACATAGATGAGTAAGTTCCCTGTCCTGCTCTGCACCCATGTACATTGAGGTTGTGGTCTTAAAACTAGAGTACAGTGACATTCCAGTTGGGGTACACCTTGTCATGGTGGGATGGCTTTTATACTTTTTTGATCAAAAACAATGTTTATTGAGTACCCTATGTTATTTATATGTACTATTACTATTTACTTACAGCAGAGTATATGTTCATTTTATTTATTCCCTAGGTTTTGTCTGTTAAATAACCACAGTATGAACATGCTCATTTCTTTGATGAGTGTAGATGATGCAAACTAGATATTATATAACTTGACTGGAGCTACTCTGGAGTAAAATGTTGCTAGATTGGCTCAATCCACCAAATACAGTTGTTAAACTTAAAACTGGATTGAAGTACTTGGTTCTCATAGTTTGTGAAAAATATCAACTATATCCTTGAAACACAAATTCTAATTGTAAGCCATGAGGAATAGATAGCATTGTTAATTCCATCTGAGTTAGGTCACAATCTATAAAGGCTCTATATTAGGTACTATGTCGGCTCTTGAGAAATTATATAGCCCTACTTTATTAGCTAATTTCCAAGAAGGTTATAACCACTATATTCTTTAAGAAAATATATAAAGCTTTATAAAACGTACAAAACCTTACAAAATGTACAATGGGCGCATACAGGCATGACACAGAACAACAAGAGGAGAGGGAATGTGTATACTAACAGTCATTTGATATTAACACATTTATGGTGAGATTCATTGCCATTTAAGTGACCATAATTGATTAACACTAAATATATGTACTTTATACAAAATATCTACAATTTATCTTTATATTTTACATAGCCTATTTACGAGTTATCATATATATCTTGTGCGAATCCTCTGTGGCAAATTTTTTGCTCTAACCTACTTTGTTAGGTGCAATCTATGCGGTATCATTTCCTGTAGGCATTTTGTAACATTATGGCAAATGGGCAGTAAAATTCATTTTGGTAGTATGTTTGTGCCACTTGTTTTTCTTACGCACATGGGTTAGCTTCACCCGGTATGAAGGATGCGAACCCTGTTGCGTCACAGGGCCACGATACTGCACAGAGAGCGCAAGGAAGGCGACACAGAACTCTGCCCCAAGACTCAGGGTAAGAGTCCCTCTAGATCTCTTGCGCTCGACACCATTACTGTGGTGCCAGGGAATTAACTAAACAAAACATTTACAGCACCGGAGTGCATGTGAACGCCACTAACCACCCTAACTAGGGCTAGGAAAGCACACTCTCTGCGCATGGCACCGCTCTGGCGGTCGCTGCTAACTAGATTCTGTATCTTGTGCTAATGTGCAGGATAGCACTGTCGGGCACTAGGTAGCTCTACCATTCACGAGCAGGCAACAATACTAGGGATGGGAATGATTCGGAGCTTTCATCCATCGACAGGCATTCATCCATACACACAAGTTAACAAGTTTACACTAGCCCATAGCCGAGCGGCCATGCAAACTTTTTATAGTAGTAGTGCTCGGGGACCTTCCTGGTGGTCCAATAGGAGCTGCAACAGGACCTGAGCAAGTGACCCCCGACCTCCAATGGGAGGTCATCCCATGGGCATGCTCAGTGTGGGAAAAGCAGGACTTAGTCCCTGAAATGCCTGCTCGCTGCTGATCAGTGCTGGCTACAAATGCAGAGCCTGGAAAGGCAGCAGTACCCAAGCGCACAGTATCAGCTTGAGCCAGACGCTGGGATCAACGACTCTGCTGAGCAGGTTCCACAGTGGCTGGAGGAGAATGAGAGACCGCAGTTGACATGGTTCGAGATTCCCCCTGAGCAGCGGCGGGAACTCAACACCTAATATATATATATATATATATATATATATATATCAGCTGTGTTATGACCCAATAATATTTTTACCATAAAACTCGCATAATAATGGATTTATGTATTTAAGTTTTAGGATAATCTGGGATTTTTTTTTCAATTTGCTCTACTAATGTTTATTATCCAATTTGTCACATTTGTGTCAATAAGATCTAAAGAGTAATCTACATTTTTTGTTTCAGATTATCAACAAGTAATGTAACTTTGCTGCATGAATAGAGTTGTCATTTTGCAACATCTGGGGAAACAAAGGTTGGGGAACAATGATCTGTGGCATAATAAAGGACATTTTGCTGAAATATTCCTCTCTGCCATGTGACTTGGGACTTAATTCCCAGGGAGGGAATAGGGGGGAGCGCAGCTGATCACGGCCGAGTGTCAGCTGATTCTCACAGCTGACACCCGGCTTCTGGTACTAAGTGCCAGGAGCGGTTCTTGACCGCTCTTGGCACTTTAACCCCTGGAACACTGCGATCAAACATGATTGCAATGTTCTGGAGCCAGCAGAGGGGCTGACAGCCCCTCTGCCTTTGGATCGGAGACCCCACGGCATGATGTGGGGTCCCGATCGCTTTCATGGTAACCCGATCATCATGATGACATCCTGGTTACTAGAGCTTAGAGACTTCCTGTCATGAGCAGTGCATGTCAGGAAGTGTCTGAGGTCAGAGTGCAGCGCTGACAGCTTATATGGCATGCAGATGTGCGTGCCATATAAGGGATTAGCCTGCACAAAATGAGTGTCCCATAGTGGGACAAAGTGTAAAAGTTAGAATTAATTAAAAAAATTAATAATTGTAAAAATATTTTAAAAAATTAATAAAAAATAATTATAAAAAAATCAGTATTTATTCCATCAATAAATAAATATTTGAATTTTAAAAAATCTAAACAATAAAAGTACACATATTTAGTATCACCATGTCCATAACAACTCGACCTATAAAACTGTCCCTCTAGTTAACCCCTTTAGTGAACACCATTAAAAAAAGGCAAAAAAAATGCTTTATGATCATACCGCTGAACAAAAAGTGGAATAACATGAAATCAAAAAGATGTATAAATAAATAAACATGGGACCACTGAAAACATCATCTTGTACTGCAAAAAACAAGCTGCCATATATCGCCATCACCAGAAAATTAAAAAAGTTATAGCTCTCAGAATAAAGCAATGCAAAAATAATTATTGTTTAAAAATTATTGTATAAAAGCGTCAAAACATAAAAAAAAATAAATGGGGTATCGCTGTCATCATACTGACCTGATGACTAAAACTGCTTTATCAATTTTACCGCACTCAGAATGGTATAAATGCCCCCCCCCCAAAAAAAAAAAAGAAAGAAATTCATGAATTGCTGGTTTTTGTTCATTCTTTCAAATAATTTTTTATTAACTTTTGGTATGGAATTTAGGAATCAGACGGAAAGGCGGGAGGGTGGGAGGAATAGAGGTGAAGGGTAAAGGGTAAGGGAAAACATGGTAACAAAAGGTAAAGCCCCTATGGGAATAGAGGAGACAAGCAATCATAGATATTTGTAGGTATATACATAGTTAACCGTTGCTTAAATACAACACCTGAAAAAAAGTATTAATCATACAGTTTGAGTAGTATATGGAACAAATAGGGATAAATCTGTAAAGTAACAAAGTCAAGTGTCACTTAAAGAGTACATCACCAAAAAAAATTGTTTAAATCAGCATCTGAAAGTAAGAATACACATTAGCATAGATTATGCAAAACATATAAACTGTATGGAACACTAAAATAAATGTTGCTTGAGAGAAAAAACATTTCACTTGAGTATAAGTCAGTTAAACTTAACGTATGAAGTATATGATGGCCTGTTGTGTCCGGATCATCCCAGATGACTCTAAGACCCTGCTGGGAGGAAAGTTCGGCTCATTCACATGCTGCAATATGGAATATATGAGAAACAGTTTTACTGTCCATTTTAAGTGATACTTTTCATTTAGGATGATGATTTGATTTGAGACCGTGCGAGACCTTGTGGGATGTTATACCAGTATGTTTCAGAAAGTCTGCTGCCTCTATCGGAGAAGAAAAGATGAAAAATATTAGTTCCAAAATTGTGCTGATGTAAAGTAGACATGTGGGAAATGTTGCCTATTAAGTATTTTGTGTGACATATCTGTGTGATTTAAGGGCATGAAAATTTAAAATTGGAAAATTGTGAAATTTTTAATTTGTTTTTGCCAAATTTCCTTTTTATTCACAAATAAACACAAGTCATATCAAAGAAATTTTACCACTATCATGAATTACAATATGTCACGAGAAATCAATGTCATAATCACCGGGATCCATTGAAGCGTTCCAGAGTTATAACCTCAAAGGGACAGTGGTCAGAATTGTAAAAATTGGTCCGATCATTAACATGCAAACCACCTTTGGTGATAAAGGGGTTAACGGCTTTGGAAAGTCCATTGTAAGTACCACTAATGTGATACTGTAACCTGAAGACACAGAAATTAATGGACCATCATTTTGTAAATCTGGAGGGAGCTGTTTTACCTGCTTATGATTTTGTACAAAAAGGCTTCCTTTTAATGAAATCTTTTTTTTAACAAAATTAAAACATAGATCTCTTCAGATCAACGTAAATGTTTTAGATAATAACTAATGCATCTCTTATTGTCAAACATTATTTTAAATAATGAAATACTATATCCATTTATTATTAATAATATGTTCACTTCATTTTAATTAGCTTTGGGAAGCATTCTTTTACCTTTCAGAAGCAGCTCATACTTTTGTGGTACTGAACGGATGCTAATCTACTGAAATGCATCCTTGAATGGCCCTTTATGATTTTAATGAAGGGTTTGACATGACTTAGTGATTAAGTCTTTTGTACAATTGCATCTTAAAGAAATGTCAACTTTACATAAGTTTTGTGTTACGAACACTCATAAAAGTTTATCCTGATGAGTTATAAATAAGGCAAATAATTTCAATATAAGTGATTGTTAAGTATTTCTTTATTTTAAAGGACCATTCTGGTGTTTTTTCTCATTTCACCCCCAGAGTGGTGTCACTAGTGTGTGTTCCCTATACAGTATGTTGCTGTCAACTACCATTCTCAATACCACTCTGGTCTTCTTCTGTTAGTTAGTTACAACTAGCTGGAATGCTCTAGTGTTTGCTGGATGAGCCAGAAGAAACTTTTTAATGTAAGTCCTTGAGAGACAGAGCAAGGCTTTCATACAATTACATTGAGAGCTAATGACCATTAGCTCTGACTTACAGTCAATCACGATCTGCGTTCACAAAATTGTGGACTAGGACCGTAGCGGTTGTGTGAACAGAAGATGGAGGCTGTTAAGTATCTTACTACAGGTAGAGAGCAGAAATTAGTGATACTATTCCTTTGATGAAATAAAAAAAGGGGTGATTAAAAATGTTTGTCATTAGAAAATGGACAATTCTGAGCAATTTTACTTGACTTCTTTTAGAACATAATTAAGAGTTAGGACAATTCTGCTTCTACTGTATTCTCTAAAGTTATATATAAAGAAAGGGGCCTAAGGGGCAATAGAATTAATTTCCATTTAAAGAGAGAAAATACAGTTTTATGTATTAGTAGGATAACATTAATAATTGTTGTAAGGCATTAGAGTTCATGAAGGAAACAAGGCAATTTGATAGCTTCAAATTGCTGTAAGAAAGTGGGAATAGTTGTTTTTATAACTATTCCCACTTTCTCACAATATTTGTATTCCCAATTAAATGCATTTTACTGTACATATAAAAAAATCTTCTGTTAATAGGTATCCAGAACGTAATTTGCATTGACTCTGAATAGTAAAAGTGTTAGCTACCATAGGAGCCATAGGAGTACCTTTTAGCCCCTTACACTCTCACTGTACAGAGACTTTTTTATGCCACCACACAAGTAATTTATCACACATCTTTACATTCTGAAAACTCTTATGCCTCACTAGATTAGGTGGATCCCTCAAGGTGTTGGTCAGGATAAGCAGTTGCTATGCAGTTTGGGCAGATGACATTGTTATATTGAGAAGCAACAATACAAGTTGAACAGGAGGAAAAAATGAAAGTGAGAAATGAGGTGGGGTTAACTGATAGTAGAGTATGTTTGCTTCAGATTGACAAATCTACTAATATTTTCCCTCAAAATTGGTCCACCGTAGGGCAAGTTAATGCCTGCTCAAAACCTGTTTAGATATCAGTTTCTGATGTATGGACAGCCACAGATGCACCACATTCATTAAGAGAATCAATTCTATTAAAATTAGCGTATTTTACTCCAGTGAAAAATACTGTAGTTTAAGACTGATATATATGAAGTACTTATCTTAGTAGATCTTTCTCATAGATTGTCACATGATCATTGAGTTAGACATTAAGCGAAATCTGTCAGTAGACTATTGCCATCTAGTCTGAGAGTAGCATGATGTAGAAGCAGAGACCTTGATGTAGCACTAATTCGGTGGCTTATTGTAGTTTTTATAAATTGATAGTTTTATCAGCAGGAGATTATCACTGGAGGTCTAGTAAACCTGATGCCATGTAGTCCTCATCATTGATCATCATTATATGCTCTTTTTCAGATTTCCATGTGACATTTTTTATCCTTTCCATGGCTGTGTTTGCAGTCCTAACTTAGAAATATTTTCATACTTTTTGTGACTAGAAGTGTTGTCTATATTTAATCTCCTCCATATTTTACAGCATTTTGCTTTTGATCCCTTTATAATACTATATTTGCATTTATTTTTTTCTGAAATCTACTTAAGTTTATTCAATATATAAAATTGAGTACCGAAATGTTGCTTTGACCTACAGTGTTAATGTAATTTTTCCAAACAGCCGCACTGAGCAGAAATCAAAGTTGTTACATTTGTAGCTATAGATAATGTTAACAGCACTTAGAGTAGTAGCAAATGGAGTTTCATAATCATATCTGTTTTTTTATGACATTAAATCATGATTTGTAAGGCCCGATGGAAAAAATATGGTGACTGTCAGCAAACACATAAAATATATTGTTTAAGATGACAGTGACAGACCTAGTGTTGTCCATTACCAAAATTTTATAGAAAATGAAAAAGTAAAGAGCACAATTCCAATCTTTATTCTAGTAGAAATAGGAGTAAGGAAATGAAGGTGAAAAGTTAGCTATGTTGTTAGACATGATATTTTAAGCATCTTTCAAAAGTCATTAGGTGTTCAGATTGAATATACTAAAGATGACCGCAACTCAGGGCTCGTTTACACAACTGTTTTTGGTCCTATCCATTATGTTATCTGTTAAAAAAGATGGATCACACTCAGACCAATGTTATTCACTGGGGCAATGCGGATGACTGATTTTTGTCACTGACTGAATCTGTATGTGAAAAAAAAATCGCAGCACTCATGATTTTCCTCTAGAAATTGGATGAGACTCATCCATTGTTAGGGCTAGCGGAACGTACCGAGTATAGGAAGGAAACAACAAGGTGCGTTCGCAGCTGGGGGTCCACTGTGCCGAGTGTTATGGACTGGTAATTTAGGAGCAACATGCGACTAGCTCTGAGCAGGTGGTAACTATACAGACCGCAGTTCCTGATCTTAACACAACACTAGAAGTAGCCGTGGGATGTTCCTGTCACTCCCTGGACACCTCATCACAGCCGGAGAACTAGCTACCCCTAAAGGTAGAAGCAGGAAAGCTATCTTGCCTCAGAGAAAATCCTCAAAAGATAGGACAGCCCCCCACAAATAATGACTGTGAGAGGAGAAGGAAATGACATACGTAGTATGAAACAAGATTTAGCAAAGGAGGCCACTTCTAGCTAGATAGATAGTACAGGAAAGAACACTGTGCGGTCAGTAATAAAAACTAGAAAAAGTCCACCGCAGAGATATGCAAAAATCTCCACACCTGACTAAAGGTGTGGAGGGCAAAATCTGCAGCCCAGAGCTTCCAGCTTAGCTGAATAGATCCATACTGATAAGCTGGACAAATGAACAAAACATAGAATGTGCTGAACAATAAGTCCACAACAAGTGGACTGCAAAAGGACAAGCAAGGACTTATCTTTGCTGAACAGGTCAGAGTGTCAGGGAAATCCAAAAGAGCCATGACTCCAAGCAGGAACAATTGGCAACTGGCATTGATTGAGAGATAAGGCCAGACTAAAATAGCCGAGCCAGAAAGACGATCAGTGGAAGCAGCTGCTGATGCTAAATCCAAGAAGCAGCTATACCACTCAAAACAACAGGAGGGAGCCCAAGAGCAGAATTCACAAAAGTGCTACTTACAACCACCGGAGGGAGCCCAAGAGCGGAATTCACAACAGTACCCCCCCTTGAGGAGGGGTCACCAAACCCTCACCAGAGCCCCCAGGCCGATCAGGACGAGCCAAGTGAAAAGCACGAACCAAATCGGCGGCATGGATATCGGAGGCAACCACCCAAGGATTATCCTCCTGGCCATAACCCTTCCACTTGACAAGATACTGAAGCCTCCGCCTCGAAAAACGAGAATCCAAAATTTTTTAAACCACATATTCCAACTCCCCCTCAACCAACACCGGGGCAGGAGGATTAACAGAGGGAACCACGGGTACCACATATCTCCGCAACAATGATCTATGGAAAACATTGTGGATGGCAAAAGAGGCTGGAAGGGCCAAACGAAAAGACACTGGATTGATAATCTCAGAAATCTTATAAGGACCAATAAACCGAGGCTTGAACTTAGGGGAAGAAACCTTCATAGGAACATGACGAGAAGATAACCAGACTAAATCCCCCACACGAAGCCGAGGACCAACACATCGACGGCGGTTAGCAAAACGCTGAGCCTTTTCCTGAGACGTCAAATTGTCCACCACATGAGTCCAAATCTGCTGTAACCTGTCCACCACGGAATCAACACCAGGACAATCAGAAGGCTCAACCTGCCCTGAAGAAAAACGAGGATGGAAACCAAAATTACAAAAAAAAGGCGAAACCAAAGTAGCCGAACTGGCCCGAGGGCAAACTCGGCCAACGGCAAGAAAGCCACCCAATCATCCTGATCAGCAGACACAAAGCATCTCAAATAGGTTTCCAAGGTTTGATTAGTTCGCTCAGTTTGGCCATTTGTCTGAGGATGGAACGCCGAAGAAAAAGACAAATTAATGCCCATCCTAGCACAAAAGGACCGCCAAAACCTGGAAACAAACTGGGAACATCTGTCAGAAACAATATTCTCCGGAAAGCCATGCAAACGAACCACATGCTTAAAAAAACAATGGAACCAAATCAGAGGAGGAAGGCAATTTAGGCAAAGGTACCAAATGGACCATTTTAGAGAACCGGTCACAAACCACCCAGATAACAGACATCCTCTGAGACACAGGAAGATCCGAAATAAAATCCATGGAAATATGCGTCCAGGGCCTCTCAGGGACAGGCAAAGGCAAAAGCAACCCACTAGTGCGGGAACAGCAAGGCTTAGCCCGGGCACAGGTCACACAGGACTGCACAAAAGAACGCACATCCCGCGACAAGGAAGGCCACAAAAAGGACCTAGCAACCAAATCTCTGGTACCAAAAATCCCAGGATGACCGGCCAACACAGAACAATGGACCCCAGAAATTACCTTACTTGTCCATCTATCAGGAACAAACAGCTTCCCCACAGGACAGCGGTCTGGTTTATCAGCCTGAAATTCCTGAAGCACCCGCCGTAAATCAGGGGAGATAGCAGAAAGAATCACCCCTTCCCTAAGAATGCCAACCGGCTCAAGAACTCCAGGAGAATCAGGCAAAAAACTCCTAGAGAGGGCATCCACCTTAACATTCTTAGATCCCGGAAGATATGAGACCACAAAATCGAAACGGGAGAAAAACAGGGACCATCGAGCCTGTCTAGGGGCTTCAGGAAAATGGCCACGGAATTCCGCGCGTGCGCAGATGGAGATCGCGGTGGCCATTTTCCTGAAGCCCCGGGCAGCAGAGCGCTCCATCTGCGCACGCGCGGCCACAGGAAAGATGGCCACGCCCACCGGTAAACAGCTGAATAGCGCAGATCGCGCTGTTTTTCATCACCTGGGCAGTGGCTTTGCCTTTTGGACATGCGCACACCACTACGCCACCAACGTAATGATGAGCAGGATTCTGGGGGAGAAACAGCTCTGTCACCACGCCCATAGGACCAGACCAGCGTGAGTGACAGCAGAAAACGGCGACTTTACAAAGGTATTTCGGCAGCATAGGTGGGTAATAAAGGCACACAAAGACACTAATGTAACGCCCAGCTCTGCCCCTATTTAACGCTATTTTTAGCTCATCTTCAAAAAACGGGGTGACAGGTTCCCTTTAAGAACAGGTACAGAATAACACAACCACATCCCTGGTATAAAGCTATAAGGAAGTCAAAGACTTTTTTCTCCTTCCCTAGTACTATGCTTACTCTTATGCATGGTGCGGCACCCGTTTATAGTTTATTCACGCCTATTAATGTAGTGCACCCTCTACCCTTTGCAGTTCCTCTACTCCAAATCCTGACTGACGGCAACCCAATCTCCTGTAATTGACCACAGGATCTCAATTAGATAGCAAAGAGGAGAGTTACCTGACAATAGACACAAATTTTCAATGTTTGTCTACCGAGCCACTTAGTTCGAAATGTTGCCCTGTGACATGTTCTCTATCAGCCTGGAAAAGCATTGTTTGCTCCAAAATTGTTTCCAGATTGTTGGGGCAAGTTGCCCTTGGAGGATTTGCCCTTGTTTTGATTCCATTTTTTACTCATGGCAGTGTTCTTGGGCAAAATTTTGAGGGAGCCCTCTCCCTTTGCTGAAAAGTAGCATGAATGAACACATGAATGGTCTCAGGATGCTTTACGGATGGCACTGCACCGGACTGGTAGCGCTCATCTTGTCTTCTCTATGCAATTATTCATCTAGATGTCAAAAACAATCTGAAGGAGGCTTCATATGAGACAACAGATATTACTAAACTGAATTCTCATCTACATCTGTACTACTCTGTATGGCTGCATACTTTCCTCAATTCTTCTGTTGCTTCTGTCTTTATGTCAGCTAAGAGATGATGTGGAGGATTACATTTGTGTGTGCTGGGTATGAAAGAAGACAAAGCTGCTAATCTCTTCTCAACAGCTCAGAGTAAATTTCAAATTAAGAAATAGAGGCTGCAGAGAGGAAAATTGATGAAAATGTAGGATACTAATAATATAATGACCAAAAATTTTATTATTTATCACGATCATAGACATGACAGCTTATTATGAACACCTACTTGAAAGTACAGTTACTAGTGTTGAGCATTCCGATGCTGCAAGTATCGGGTATCGGCCGATACTTGCTGTATCGGAATTCCGATACCGGGATTCCGATACTCTTGTGGTATCGGGTATCGGGTATCGGAACAACATTAATGTTAAAATGTGTAAAATAGAGAATTAAAATAAAAAATATCGCTATACTCACCTGTCCGACGCAGCCGGGACCTCAGCGCAGGAACCGGCAGCGTTGTTTGTTTAAAATTCCCGCTTTTACATGGTTACGCGAAGTCCCGGCTTGTGATTGGTCAGGGCGGCCATGTTGCCGGGCCGCGGACCAATCACAGCAAGCCGTGACGAAAATACGTCACGGCTTGCTGTGATTGGTCCGCGTCCCGGCAACATGGCCGCCATTAACCAATCACAAGCCGTGACGTCACGGGAGGCTGGAAACGCGCTCATTTTAAAAAGGGCGCGTGTCCAGCCTCCCGTGACGTCACGGCTTGTGATTGGTTGCGTCGCGGTCAACCAATCACAAGCCGGGAGGCTGGACACGCGCCCATTTCAAAATGAGCGCGTCCAGCCTCCCGGCTTGTGATTGGTTGATCGCGGCGCAACCAATCACAAGCCGTGACGTCACGGGAGGCTGGACACGCGCCCATTTCAAAATGAGCGCGTCCAGCCTCCCGGCTTGTGATTGGTTGATCGCGGCGCAACCAATCACAAGCCGTGACGTCACGGGAGGCTGGACACGCGCCCATTTCAAAATGAGCGCGTCCAGCCTCCCGGCTTGTGATTGGTTGATCGCGGCGCAACCAATCACAAGCCGTGACGTCACGGGAGGCTGGACACGCGCCCATTTCAAAATGAGCGCCGGCTGCGTCGGACAGGTGAGTATAGCAATATTTTTTATTTTAATTCTTTCTTTTACACATTAATATGGTTCCCAGGGCCTGAAGGAGAGTTTCCTCTCCTTCAGACCCTGGGAACCATCAGGAATACCGTCCGATACATGAGTCCCATTGACTTGTATTGGTATCGGGTATCGGTATCGGATTGGATTCCGATACTGTGACGGTATCGGCCGATACTTTCCGATACCGATACTTTCAAGTATCGGACGGTATCGCTCAACACTAACAGTTACCATTTAATTATTACAGTACATGAAGGTACTTCAAGTTTCTTAAAATTATTGAATGCTATATGAGCTCCACACAATCTTTTTGCTTCAAGTATCAGAATAGCTCAATTGGAAATATTTATGTTTCATATATTTTCTATAAGTGCAACTCTTGAACATTTCTTACTCTTGTTGGCTGCTTTTCTGATACACATTCAATTTTTTGTATTTTCTAAAGAAATCAAGCTTTAGATATAACCTTAAATTGATAGTCTGCATGAAATATATTCTATAGTCTTAGAACTTAGCCCTTGGCAACTGAATTTAATGGTTATATAAGTATTGACTGCTGAAGTTAATATCACTGGTTAGAAAGGGGAAGTATAATTTTCTCTAATGGTATGAAACATAATGTTATATCAATAAGTGCGCGTCATATGCTAAAAAATAGAACTCTATTTATGAAAAAATATACATGCCTGTAGTTATCAAAGCCTCAGCAGGACTGAAATAACACAATTCTAAAAAAGAGATTGACTGTATTTTTAGCTAACACATTTGAGAGCAACTTATCTTCTAGTAAGTAGAATAAAATACTTTTTTTAAATGTATTTTAGAGACAGAGGTTTAATTTACAAAACCTACAAGAAACAAAATGAGCAAAACCCCTGCTGTAACTAAATAAGAGAAAAGCAAAAGTGCATTTAAATAACACAGGGTTCTTAGTAATACTGTTTTTGATCAAAAATAGCATAAAAGCTATACGACCATTGATAAGTTGACCCTGATCAGGAACGGTCCTACGCTGTCTAATATTAAAAACCTTACCATGTGTCAGAGTTGACCTCAGTGTGTGAATAAGGACAGTCAAATAGGACCAGGTTGCGACCTGTGGACATCAGTCTGGGGAAGCTTTTAAATGTAATTTCTGGCTCAGGAGAGGGAAGCCACACCCCAGCTTCCACAGAATGCAAAAATACAAAGAAAAAACACAAAAATTGAGCTTGGTTTAAGTTGGTATACATGCAGCACATAAACTCTTGTTCACATTGGCCATAAAGCATACAAAACCTACAAGAAACAAAATGAACAGATGTATAATTTGTATGGTTTGCAAGAATTTAAATTTAGAAATATTTACTGTTCTAATATTTGTTTTAGTATTATTTTTGCCATTCTCTATATCTCTTTTATTTAGATATTCTCTCTTTATCTAGAATCACAAGTGGTTTTTAAGAGTAGTGCAAATTAGAGAAATGTAGAGATACTTCGGATAAAGGGTCATGTGTTAAATTTACATTGAAAAAAATGGTATAGCCATGGATTTCCCCTAGTAACACATAAAAGGCATTGAATGGGAAGAGTTGGAGGCACAGAAATGAGAATTCCAAACTGACTAGTACCTAGGCAAATTAGTAATGGATTGTACTGCAAAAATTTAATTTTCTATTTCGGAAGAGCAAGTTTTCCAGGATTTTTTTTATTTGGCCCAAATTTAATAAATTATAAATTCTATGAAGGGGTAGAAGGGGAGAAGAGCATGAGGTACACAAAAGCAGAAATAGTTGGGTTCATTTACTCACTTTGTTACTATAAGTAAAATGAAAATAACCATGTTGGAAATTTGACAGGTATGTTGTTGCACAGAGCAGTAATGCTTGACCACTTTTGGGAGAGCACATGTGACAGGAAACAGTTAGTGGGGAAAGGCATACAGCCTGATGAGAAAGAAAAGGATGGAGATCTCAATATACAGGTTCTAATAAAATAAGTTGCTGTTGATTTAATCTCTAAGTGCCTAAATTTCATGAAGTTACAAGAGGTGATGAAAAGAACTAGGTTAAGGTAACGAGAATAACGTATATTCTCTCATCCAAGTGAATTGGGTTGATTATGCAAATGACACTCTGATCAGACTCTGATCAGTTTTAGTTCAGAGTGCCAGCATAGTGTGATCTGATTCTCTTGGATGAAGAGAAGATGGAGAAAAAAAATCTCCATCTTCTCCTTTGCAAAAGTCCATGAAAATAAAATGTCATCTGATTGCAGCCCAAGGTTTTCAATAGATTCATTGACTTGCATGTCCGAGTGTAAGGAAAAGAATCCTGTCCCATAGAATAACAGTGGTCTGAGTGCGATACAATGTTTTGTTGGACCACCTTAAGACCGATAATATGGTCATCTCCATAAGCCCTAAGAGTCCTACTGAGGTATGAGTTGACTACCATTCAGCATGAATCAAATGTAAAGGTGGGTGCTACAGACATCCATATAACATGACATAACCTGCATTTTTTTGCAGAAACTCCAATACATTTAACAGTTACAGCAAAGTGAATGTGAGTTCATTAAAACCGATGCCCACGTTATGCTTAAAGAGGCTAAACAGAGCATTTTCTAGTATTTTTTTCTCCATGTAGGCTTCTAAGAGGAGCCTGAAAAAATGTATGTAAAAACGCAATTACGTTTTGAAGTAAGTAATTTCAGCATTTCGGCAGGTAAAAAAGAAAAATTAAATACTTCAAAAATGCAATTTAAACTTATCAAAAAATGAAAATCTGTAGCAAAAATAAAGCAGAATAATATTCAGAGCAGATTGCTATTGCGCATTTTGGTGTGGATAGCTCTAGAAAAGACAGAGCTTAAAAAAGCCACTTTTTTGTATGTGGGAACATAGCCTGAAACTACAGTACGATTATTTCTTAAGATGGCAGACTGCATATGCTCTCCAAATTTATATACAACTGATAGCACAGACTTGGGTCTCAAGTAGAAAAAGTGGTTAAATAGACTTGAACATTTTCTAAAAGCAATGAACTAAAACATGATAAAAAAAGAGCTTTTTTGTGGATTATGCTGGCAGAGAGTTGTGTGACAAACGTGGCACACTCTACTGCAGAGACTGCAGGCTGCTTTCACACATCAGTTTTTTTGCCATCAGTCGCAATCCGTCGAATTTTGGAAAAAATGGATAAGTCGCAGATTGTGAAAAACTGATGTGACGGATCTGTTTTTTCGCCGGATTCGACTAGCTGATTTGGCTAATTGGATCCTGAAAAAATCAGAGCATGCTCAGTTTTAAAAAATGGAATCCATCTCTGGATTCCGTCAATTGACAGATTCGGCACCATAGGCTTCCATTCTAGCAAACAACGGACAGCGTTGAAATGTTTTTGAAAAATAAGTTAAGCTCAGGTGGAACTGGACATGTGACAAGTGTACCCAACAAATTCATCATAATATACCTGAAAAGTGACATCAATTATGATAGAAAAGTGTGCCATCCCATGATTGATATACATTTCTGACAGTGCCACACGGCAGTTCATAGATACCCACAATGTATTAAAAAGCAAATACCTCTTAATGAAATTGGTACAACTTACTGCAAGCACCAGTCTTAAAGGGAACCTGTCACCTGTTTTGGCTGCTATAAGATGCGGCCTCTGCCTTTCAGGGCTTATCTACAGCATTCTATAATGCTGTAGATATGCCACCAGGATGACCTGCAAGTGAAGAAAAATAAGTGATATTATACTCACCCGGGGGGCGGTCCTGTGTGGTACAGTTTGATGGGTGTCACAGGTCCGGGTCTGGCGCCTCCCATCTTTTAGCATCGCCGCCCTCCTGCTTCTTCATCGCTCCCATGCATTGGCGCTCCTGCGCAGGTGTTTTTCTCTGCGGGCAGAGTAAAGTACTGCAGTGCACAGGCGCTGGGCCTCTCTGACCTTTCTCAGCATCTGCACACTGCAGTACTTTCTCTGCCCTCAACAGGGCAGAGTACTCTTGCACTGGAGCGCCAATGCTGGGGAGCAATGAAAAAGCAGGAGGGTGTCATCACTAGAAGATGGGAGGTGCCAGACCCAGACCTGCTACACCCATCGGACCAGACCGCCCCCTGGGTGAGTAAAATGTAACTTATTTTTCTTCACTTGCAGGTCAGACCGGGGGCTTATCTACAGCATTATAGAATGCTGTAGATAAGCCCTGAAAGGCAGTGGCCACATTCTATGGTGTCAAAATCTGCTGACAGGTTCCCTTTAAGGATTCACGGCCTATGTTTTGATATCTCTGCAACCAAATCAGCACAAGCTCCAAGTGCTACAATCCCAGTATTCAGTGCTGACATTTCTTTTACTATTGATGTTGGAGAATTAATAATTAATTATCATGGACACTAATACATATGAGAAATTATAGATGTAGCCTGTCCTGAAATCTCTTCACACTAAAATTTTTCCATATGGATCTCAGGTCCCAATACCTACTATGGGAAAATATGATGGTAAAATCAGCAACAGGGGCCAAAGAATCACACATTTTGCCAAAGTAACATACATTTTTACATTTTTACATCTTAAGTTCTGGAAGCTGTCTTCTCTGCTACCATACTGGGCCATATTTGGCACTCATGCCCCCTTTAAGTGGTCATGCCCCCGGCTGATAAGTCAAATTATGAGTATGTGCACACAACATCTAATAAAGGCAAATCTGCTATGCAACACGCTAATAAAGTGCTAATAAAAGAACATCTGCACTTGCTGCACTTATGTTCAGTCTTTTGAGCGTCTTTTAACAGCTTCAGGTTTTTAAAGATGCAAAGAGGTTAAATAGGTAACCTAACCATTACTGCTAGGAAGCCCCTCAATAGATCTTAAAAGAATTCTAATTAAATAAAGGATGGCCAAAAGATGTTGTAAAGCAAGCAAAAAATCAGTTGCCTTAGGACAAAAAAAGGATGTCAGTGTGTCTTAATGTATCTTCAACAAATAAAGTAGCACTCTGTAGCGCTATGGCATGCAAACATGAATTATATGACATTTGAAATGTATTACTGCACTAGAAAATATGAAAAATTGAGAATACATAGGGCATAAATTGGCCAGCTCATGTATACCCAGAAGCCTCGATAAGGCGATTCTCATTGCTGGGAACCTATCTAATGTGAATCCTCTCTTAGACTGAAGTCTACATTTAGATAGGAAGGTAGAACCCCGCTGTATTAAAAAACACTTGAGGCTGAAGGGTTGAGTGCTCAGTCAGAAAGCACATGTATACAAATATACCACCAGTACATCACTAATTTTAGTACAGCGAACAATTGCAATGTCAGGTCTGCCCAATATATAATTGTATCACATGACATTTCAGCTCCCGGTATGTCTTTAAATAACAAATAAAGACAAATAGCATTTTTTTCCTTTCTGAGCATTATTATGTGACCAAACAACAGTTTTTGAACACTTATGGGATATTGGAACATTTAGGAGGAACTACATAATACATTTTGAGGTTAATTTTCTCCTATTATCTCTCTTGAAACTGAAAAATTTGCAGCTAAGTAATGTTTCAATTTTTAATTTTCATTTCCTAATTCTTCTGTAGCATCTGAAATGTTAACAAATTTCTTGACAGCAGTTTTAAATAGTTTTTTTCAGTATATAGGTGCCGCAGAGTAATTTAAAAACTGAATAGGTCAGAAATAAATAGGATTTGCAAAAAAAACATGCTATTTTTTAACCTTTCTAACATCCTAAAAAAAAGTTAAGAAATGATTGTGACATAAAGTAGACATATGGGAAATTTCTAAATCTGGTTGAAGAGTATAAGCATTCAGTTTAAATTTTGATAATTTTTAAAGATTTTCAATAAGTTTCAGATATTTGAAGAAAAGCGCTAAATATATTGACCAAAATGTACCTCTAGTGTAAAATACAATGTGTCATGAAAAAATATTTTCTGAAATATGTTAAAGCATTCCAGAGTTATTACCTTACCACATGATGTAACACGTCAGATTTGAAAAACGGGGCTCTGTCATTAAGCTCAAAATTTCTCCATCACTAATTGGTTAATATGAAGTTTGTGTGTAGCTTACATTTCAAGTGCAGCATCCACATTTATTCATGCAAGAAGAGTAAATGAGGGTTTGTTGGCAATCACAAACGAAATAGCAAAATGACATTCATCGGGTAATTGGATCTTTTATACTTGAACAAAAATCATTGTTCTTGGCAGCACATCACTCGATGTTAACAGAAGATGTGCTGCTGATAACATGATATGTATCGAGACAAAATGATTAAATAGTGATCATTTTTATTCTTCATCAGCCTCGGTAAAAAGACTGCTAAATAAGCATTGAACAACTTGGATATAGTTTTGCGCTTGTTTAACCATCTAAGATTAGCTTGTGTAATCGCATCATAAATGTTTAACCATGATGGTGAAGTATGTTAGCATTTGGTGCCCCACTTTTAATTTTGGCCCAGGGCCACATTTTGTCTAAAATCAGCTCTCTACCAACATAAAAATTCTTCCAGACAAAAGACA
Source organism: Ranitomeya variabilis (assembly GCF_051348905.1). Taxonomy (NCBI): domain Eukaryota; kingdom Metazoa; phylum Chordata; class Amphibia; order Anura; family Dendrobatidae; genus Ranitomeya; species Ranitomeya variabilis. The sequence goes on from NC_135232.1 coordinate 154,270,433, forward strand.
CCTTTCATGATGTCATTCTGCAAAAATTTTTGCCGTATGATGTCAGTCATGTGCGTACAGCACCACCTGGCTGCACATCTACTATGTTTGAAACTAAACGTCAGTCGCCATCCTCTTAAATGTTTAGCAGATGTCTTTAAAGGATCTACTGCTGTTTTGGAACTGTCTTGGTATGGGTATGTGTGTTGTGTATGTGCTTGTGTGTGCTTTATATGAAAAGATATCCACTGTACTTAATTGATTAGTGATTTGTCGACTTCCTGGGAAGGCAGTGTGGATGTTGAGTGGTCATAATCACATTTCATTGTTAATACTTTTAAAATGAGATATTGCTATGTCCATTTGTAGACTAAATATACAGTGTAAAGAGTGTACTTAAGTCAGAGAAATCTAAGCCACAGGCCAGGGCACCACAGATGAGAAGCAGATGCATCTAACAGAACCTTGCCTTGAGATCTCTATGCAGAGGCTTTGATGGATTAGCACTTAAATTTAGAAGCACCAAAATAATATCTTCCTGGCTTCTGAAAGGTTTAGATTGAACTGATTACAAGAATGTGGATTCAAGACACAAACAGCACTCAGAAGCCCCTAAAGGATCAAAAGGCCATAATTTATCATCAGTGCTAACTGTAAAGCAAGCACCAGGTACATGCCACATCCCAGTCATCTAGTGTTAAGGTTGAAGCCTGATTATTTATACATAAGTCAAGAATCTTGTCAAAATATTGCTCTTGCAGTTCTGCTTCTATGATAACATTCACAAGGAGATTTCTTCCTTGTGTAAATAGGCTGCAATGTTTAAGTTAATATAAAGTGTGTTCTTGTCAACGTTATAATTGAATCCTTAGGTATGCCACAAGAAATGAAGGCTTGGAAGATGACTTCAGTAAGTTTGTGCTTGTCATCATTCTCATGACTGCAAATATTAAAATTTGTAGCACGTGATCAGATTCTTAAAATGGACATAAGCCATGAAATGGGGGCACCAAAAGGCTGAGATAAATTCGTCTTGAAAAGTTAATTACACATCTGCTTTGTTTTACTGTGGAAATATGATGTGACAGATTATTCTTGTTGAGCCAAGAAGAAGGAACAGTTTGAAAGTGCAAGGAGCAAAGCACAAAGGGAAATGCCACATATGCATTTTCCCCCTGTTAAGGAATACATTTATCTGCTCTTTAATTAATAATGCTCTGAATGAAACCGGGACAGTGATTAATAGCATGCTCTTATGCATCATAAGCCCTGTAAGAGTAATGTTTTCTGATCTATTACATGGCATTACTTTAAACTATAAAGCTCTTTCTCTAATTCACTGACCATCACTTTGGCCATTAATACAAAATGATAACAATTTCCACTTATTTCCAATGAAAGGATGCCTGTGAAAAGAGAGACATATTTTGTTCTGAGGGGAATGTCATGCCTCTCAGACATCTAATGCTTTAGTCTACATTCATTTATATATTTTCATAGGTCTGAGTATAGATTAGGTTCTCAGTAAGTAGTGCCTGGGGTTCATCAATGCATACATACTTTAGATCTGCAGTATCTTGTTACAATGGTATATTGAGGAGCTTAAATTGCGAGACATATCTGAAAGTGTTATAGAAACAAATCAAATCAAGCAAATAACGTCTCTATTAGAAATCTGGTATAATTCAATTAAAGAGCAGTGCTGTATGAAATGTTGTTAATGTGAATGGACTAATGAAAAAACAGCATTGTTGCAAGGCTGGAAAGTCAACAAATAAAAACTGATTGTTTGCAAACTGGGGTAAAGCTTTCCTTTAAAGGGAATCTGTTATCAGGTTTTGACAAAGTGGGGGCTGTTTGCTATGGTTTTCATAAACTCTCTGTTTTATCTGCAGATTTACCATTTCCCTGAATGCTGTGCTCTGCATAACCCTGCCCACACCACTGATTGACAGCTTTCTATGTACATGGTGTGTAGCGCCCCCACTGCTGCAGGGCCGAGGGGTACCCGGTACCGGGCCTCTGAGTCTCTGCTCTGGGGTTGTCACGGTGGCTAGGCCCGGTCCGTGACCCTGCCGAGGGGCGTACAGTGATAGAAAGATGTGGATGGTGGTGGTGGTGCGGTGCAGTAAATAACGAGGACACCAGGTTGCAGTCTCTTTACCTCTTTACTGAAGGTCTCTGGGTCCTCAGTCCAGAATACGGTTCGCCAGGCTGCGCAAGTCCGGCCGGCCCAATGGCACCTCCAGAGTTCTCTTAGCAGGTGGAAATCTGTGCCTTCCTTCTAGCGCTAGGTGTTGTGGTCCTTCCCTGCTGTGCTTACAGAAAGTCCCCACAACTGTTGTGTCTGTTTCTTACGTTCCCTCACAACTCGATTAGATGATGTTCTGCTAATCCTCCGTCCCTCCCTGGTGTTCTGGTTGGGACGGCACCCGTTTGACGGGTAGGCTCGGAGCTCTTCTGGGACCCTAGAGTCGCCCCTCTCCACAAGTTGCCCCCCAAGACTGCATAGGTGATTAAAGTTAGACAGCCCGCCTTAGACTGACTGTCCTGCCGCTGTTTGGAGTATTGCTTGAAGCTGAATGTTATGATACTCCCTCGGCGTTCCGGCCACCGGTAGTGCGCCTCAGTAGGATGTTGCTTCGGTCTTACAGCACGACTCCTACTGGTATTTCTCCTTTTGCGTGATCTCGTTTCTCACTCAGCACAATCTATCTCGCTTCTAATCCTTCCTTGGGCACCGCCGCTATCCTGAGCAGGCACGGTCCCGTTACGTTCGTTCAAGTTGCCAAGCCTCTGTCAGGATCCCACCCCTGACAGAGACCCTACTGTATCTTCCCCCACAACACCCTCTGCCACAAGGTGTTGCCTGGTTCCAACCCAGTCAGCTTTTCTGATCTCACTTCCTGCCTGACCCCCAGTTTACCCACTATGGTGGGGAGTGGCCTAGTGAATAGAACCCTTAGCTCCCCCCGGAGGCCCGGCTGTGAAATGTATTGGTGTCTGTGATACCTGATCCGATGAACTCCTTCAGTGCCATCAGACGCACCATAGCTCCCCTTAGTGGCGGAGCCACAGTACTGCAACGACCAGGACTCTGGGGCACTGCAGGTGCATAGGCAGAAAGTTGCCAATCAGTGGTGGGGTTATACATAGTTCATGAATATGAAGGACTACAGGGCAGCAGGCCAACTAGTCCTCTAAAAATAAGCTCATGCTGACAAACAATGATTATATGCAAGTAGCAAGTAGCCAGTAAATGATACAGTGGGTACGGAAAATATTCAGACCCCTTTACATTTTTCACTCTTTGTTTCATTACAGCCATTTGGTAAAATCAAAAAAGTTCATTTTTTCTCACTAATGTGCACTCTGCACCCCAACTTGACTGAAAAAAACAGAAATGTAGAAATGTTTGCATATTTATTAAAACGTAAAACTGAAATATCACATAGTCATAAGTATTCAGACCCTTTGCTCAGACACTCATATTTAAGTCACATGCTTTCCATTTCCTTTTGATCTTCCTTGAGATGGTTCTACTCCTTCATTGGAGTCCAGCTGTGTTTAATTAAACTGATAGGACTTGATTTGGAAAGACACACACCTGTCTAAATAATACCTCACAGCTCACAGTGCATGTCAGACCAAATGAGAATTATGAGGTCAAAGGAACTGGCCAATGAGCTCTGAGACAGAATTTTGGCAAGGCACAGATCTGGCCAAGGTTGCAAAAGAATTTCTGCAGTACTCATGCTTGCTAAGAGCACAGTGACCTCCATAATAATTAAATGGAAGACGTTTGGGACCACCAGAAGTCTTCCTAGACCTGGCCATCCAGCCAAACTGAGCAATCATGGGAGAAGAGCCTTGGTGAGAGAGGTAAAGAAAACCCCCAAAATCACTGTGGCTGAGCTCAAGAGATGCAGTAGGGAGATGGTAGAGAGATCCACAAAGTCAACTATCACTGCAACCAGTAGCGTAGCTACTGGGGGGGCAGAGGGGGCCATCGCCCCGGGCCCTGTCACATGAAGGGGCCCACAGGGAGCCAGGGCCACTTCTGTGTCACTGTGAGGAGGCAGAACACAGCATAGGAGCAGAGCAGTATAATGTCTGCTCCCATCTGACAAGCTGCAGGCTATTAGCACAGTGGCCGGCTGCAGTCTCCCCCCTGCAGTGAATGGTTTCGCCTGTCTGACCTAATCATGAAACTTATTCCTGGCTGCAGTTTTCCTCACTCTGTGCACGCTGGGATTGGCTCAGGCACGCTGGGTCCTAGTGCCCACACCGTGCATTTCACTCACTTCCTGGTCCTGCCTGCAGTGCAATCGTTATCAGTAAGTGGAGATGGAACTTATTAGGTTTATTAAATTCAGGTATGTCACTGAGACCGTTGGGGTATTGTGGGGGCTGAAAGTGGGTGAGGGGGGACAGGGTACTGGGGGGTGAATGTGAGATGATGGGGTATTGTGGGGGAGGGGAGACAGGGCACTGGGGGGGTGAATGTAAGACCATTTGGGTGTTGTGAGGGGAGAAGGTGGGTGACGTGGGACAGGGCACTGAGTGGGTGGATGTGAGACGATGGGGGTATTGGGGCTGAAGTGGGGGAGGGGGACAGGTCACTGGGGGCTGAATATTATAATGTTTAGTTATGATATTATATGTGATCCATCACATGTAATATTTGCTGTCTGGGGAGGCTGGAGATGGGGGGTAGGGGGCTTCTGATACGTACCACCTGGGTCTTTTATGACTATTAGTATAAGGAGCCGCATACAGTAACCAAGAGCTGCATCACATTTACAGCACCACTCCAGCATTATTTTTATTTCACTGCTGGAGCGGTGCTGACAATCCCCATCCCCTGCCCCCTGTCTGATACTCACCTTCCGGCGTTTTCATCTGTTTTTGCCTCGCCTCAGCTCAGTCTCCTGCAGTTTGTGGCCTGTCCGAGGCTCCAGTGTTTCTTATAACTGTGTATAAGGGAGCTGCGGGCTCATCATACTGTGTATAAGGGAGCTGCGGGCCCATCATATTGTGTATAAGGGAGCTGCGGGCCCATCATACTGTGTATACGGGAGCTGCGGGCCCATCATACTGTATATAAGGGAGCTGCGGGCCCATCATACTGTATATAAGGGAGCTGCGGGCCCATCATACTGTGTATACGGGAGCTGCGGGCCCATCATACTGTGTATAAGGGAGCTGCGGGCCCATCATACTCTATATAAGGGAGCTGCGGGCCCATCATACTGTGTATAAGGGAGCTGTGGGTCTATCATACTGTATATAAGGGAGCTGCGGGCCCATCATACTGTGTATAAGGGAGCGGCGGGCCCATCATACTCTATATAAGGGAGCTGCGGGCCAATCATACTGTGTATAAGGGAGCTGTGGGTCTATCATACTGTATATAAGGGAGCTGCGGGCCCATCATACTGTGTATAAGGGAGCTGCGGGCCCATCATATTGTGTATAAGGGAGCTGTGGGCCCATCATACTGTGTATACGGGAGCTGCGGGCCCTTCATACTGTGTATAAGGGAGCTGCGGGCCCATCATACTCTATATAAGGGAGCTGCGGGCCCATCATACTGTGTATACGGGAGCTGCGGGCCCATCATACTGTGTATACGGGAGCTGCGGGCCCATCATACTGTGTATAAGGGAGCTGCGGGCCCATCATACTCTATATAAGGGAGCTGCGGGCCAATCATACTGTGTATATGGGAGCTGCGGGCCCATCATACTGTGTATAAGGGAGCTGCGGGCCCATCATACTGTGTATAAGGGAGCTGCGGGCCCATCATACTGTGTATACGGGAGCTGCGGGCCCATCATACTGTGTATAAAGGAGCTGTGGGCCCATCATACTGTATATAAGGGAGCTGCGGGCCCATCATACTGTGTATAAGGGAGCTGACGGCCCATCATACTGTGTATAGGGAACTGTGAAGGCATGTTGTGCATATGGGAGCTGTTGGCCCATTACACTGTACATAGGGGAGCTCTGGGAGGCATTATACTTTCTATAGTGGAGTTCTGTCAGCATTATACTGTGTATAGGGGAGCATTGGGCTCATACTATCTATAGGGGAGCAGTGGCAACATCATACTGTGTATAGGAGAGCAGTGGGAACATCATACGGTGTATAGGGGAGTTATAGAATCACCATACTGTGTATAGGGGAGCTGTGGGGGCCTTATACTGTGTATAATGGAGCAGTACATGAGGGAACTTAGGGGACATTATTAAATGTTAAGTGGGCACTTAAGCATTACTGTATTGTTATAGGGGCACTCAGAGTATTGTGACCATCAAAGTTGCATATGGTCACAATATGGCGGTAAAGTCAATGTTCGTTTTTGTATATAGATTTATTTTCAATAACAGTAGGGTCATATTCTGAGGTTCCACTATATTCACAACTAGAGTGCGCAACCGTAGCTGTAATCAGGGTTAGCTGGTTAGGGGCCCACTCAGATGTTTCGCCCCCCCTAAGTTGAAACCCTAGCTACGCCTCTGACTGCAACCCTCCACCAGTTGGGCCTTTATGGCAGAGTGGCCCAACGGAAGCCTCTCCTCAATACAAGACATATGAAAGCCCACATAGAATTTGCTAAAAAACACATGAAGGACTTCCAGACTATGAGAAATAAGATTCTCTGGTCTGATGAGATGAAGATAAACCTTTTTGGTGATAATTCTAAGCAGTATGTGTGGAGAAAACCAGGCACTGCTCATTACCTGCTCAATACAATCCCAATAGTGAAACATGGGGGTGGCAGCATCATGCCATGGGGGTATTTTTCAGCTGCATGGAGAGGACGCTTGGTTGCCATTGAAGGAGACATGAATGCGGCCAAGTACAGATATATCCTGGATGAAAACCTCTTCCAGAGTGCTCTGGACCTCAGACGTGGCTGAAGGTTCACCTTCCAACAAGACAATGACCCTAAGCACACAGCTAAAATAACAAAGGAGTGGCTTCAGATCAGCTCTGTGACCATTCTTGACTGGCCCAGCCAGAGCCCTGACCTAAACTCAATTAAGCATCTCTGGAGAGACCTGAAAATGGCTGTCCATGAATGTTCACCATCCAATGCAAAAAAAACCAGACTCATTTTGTTCAGTATGCCAAGCAATTAATGCCTAGCTACTTACATAACACTCCATGATAATTATATTCAAAAAGGAGAAACACTGGAGTTTTTGGCAAAATTACTATAACAACCTTTATTGAAACAGACCATCAAACATATTAACAAACAAGATTTAAAAGATGTGATTAAAAAGGACACCAACACTGGCCGCACTCAGTACTAAATGTAATACTAAAGGGCTTCAATCAACATGATATTTTAAGGACCCCATCACCTACAATGTCCATCCACCTGCTCCCAAAGTTTAATGGAGGGAGGACATTAATCAATATAGCCCAGTGGCTGTTATAGAATCTTCTCTGGGGATTCCTCTCCCATACTGCCCCCTTAATACACATGGTCACAAAAATCAACCTATGTTAAGTTGAATAAAAGGGCCATCTTACTCAGACTGAGGCATACCGATGGACACACCCGTTATGTTGTCACCGGAGAGCTGGCACCTTCCCATCAATGTCGCCATTCTTTAAGTGCCATTGTAATGGCCAGTTGTTCATGATCTCCGATGGTTTGGCTGAGCCGATGAGTACTGCTTAGAGAAAAAACACAAGAGACAGGCCTTCCTTAAGAAGTCCATTGTTGAAAGACTGCTTTAGCACCAGTAGAAGAGACATCCACTTTCAGGAAAAACTGCTTGTTATGATCAAGGTGGAGTTCTCAGAAAGGCCTATTTGATATGTTGGAAGACTCATACGTCTTACTCAGACCAAAACTTGGCATTAGCTCCCTTTTTTAAGGTGGAAATAAGGGCTATAGAACGAGTGTGGAATAAATTGCCTGTAGAAGGTAGCAAAACTTATAAAGCACTGGATGGCACGCAAATCATGAGGACAAGGCCATGAGAGAATGGTGTAAACCTTCTCTGGATCATTTTTGAGACCCTGATTGCTAATAATGTAAACGAGGAAGGGCAAGGAGGTTTTTTAAAGACACATTTGGACAACTTGGCATAGAGATTGTTCTCACGAAGACACTGCCGACCTTAATGTACTTGTCTTCAGGATGTCTTTCAAATAAACAACCATGGAAACATAGAAGAGATCCTGGAAGATGTCATTAATAGAGATGAGCGAGCACTAAATTGTTCGGATACTCATTACTTGAACTGATCAATTCCTAATGCTCGGGTGCTCGTTAGGAATAAAAAGTATAATAGGAGTCAATGGGAAATCAGAGCATTTTTCCAGAAGACCCTATAAGGAGGTCTGGGGGGCAGTGAAAATGTTCAAATAGATGAGAAAAGTGCTGATTGGAATGAGAACAGGATTGTGAAGACCCCTGGAACCATCTCTGACTCCCAGATTGCTGATGAGAATACTAGTATGACACTGTTACTCCACTTTAACGACTGACAATAAAGCATTCAAAATCAACAAGAAATTTAATTTTACAGGTAAAAAAAAGTTAAGAAACAGTTTTTACTGTATAATGACTTGTATATAAACTAAAATGTAAAAAGGATTTTTAAAAATTCCAATTTAAGTAAACTAAAATTATTATTATTTATTTATGTAGCACCATTAATTCCATGGTCCTGTACATGAGATGGGGTTACATCAAAATACAAATATCACTTACTGTAAGCAAACTAAGAGGGGAGAGGACCCTGCCCTTGCGGGCTTACATTCTACAGGATTATGGGAAAGGAGACAGTAGGTCGGGGGTTGCAGTAGCTCCGATGGTGTTGGGGTGGCCGTGTGATGTTTTTTATTAAAAAATACAACACCAGTGTAATTTATGAGGGAAGCAAGAACTGCTCAAAATTAGGGAATCAGATACATTCTATATTAAACATAAAGGAGGGAATCATACACATTCTGTTCAAATTCTCATGTGTTATTACTCCTAGAATCTTAAAGGCTATGTATTAAGTGCACATCCTGCCAAAAATTACAAGCAGGGTCATCCACACACCCTTGAAGACACCAGCTGTATTGCCTTATTCAAATATTGTGAACAAAGTGTGGCTGTGGCACCCCTACACTCATTAATGCTTTGCATGAAGTGTAAAGCCCGGAAACAAATTATAAGTAGGGTCATCCATAGACCCTAGAAGAAAATAACTAGTGGGTTTCATTCAAATATAGAACGCTAAAAACACTTTATGTACTGCTATATTCTGGTGGTGTGTAAAAGTCGAGTCTAAGCCAGGCTTTGCTCATCATTATCAGAGTGAGCCTATCAGCAGTTTATGTTGACAGGCAAAAGCATCTGTCTGCTATGAGCCCCATGTGGCACAAAAATTCCGCTCAGACAAAATGCTGCGACAGGGCAGCACAATACCTCCAAGGCATAGAGGACATCTCATGCCAAGAGTCCAGTTTTGAGACCCAATAGCTGAAAGGTCAAGAGGAATTAGGGAGTACGCTTGCTTGGTCAGTCAGGCATTGCTTGACCATCTTTTAAAACTTTTCCATCCTTGTCAAAAATATCTGGTCATGAGGGCATGAACTCTGGGAGGGTGTCATGAAATTTACCTTTGACAGTGTACCCCTGCCTCTGCTACCAGATGTGTGTCTCCCTCACCTCTTCTCATTGGTTGGGAAAGGAAGCTTGCCTCCTGCCACTAACATTATCTGATGGGAATTTTTCAACATATTTTCACAATAACCTTTTGGTATAATACCATTTTAGAATACCTCTCCGCCTCAGGAAGAAGAGATGCAAAGTTCTCCTATTAGCGTGGGTCTAGCAGAGTGAATAGCCAGTTCTCTTTTTTGTCCACAATGAATGTAATGAGAGGGTCATGGAAAGAGACTGTGGTAAATAAAGTTAGCCATATGTGCCTAGCTCCCTACAGCCAACAGTTCCCTGTCTCCACCATGATGGTGACTCTCTACCTGCTCCTCCTCATTCCCCTGCTCACCCCATCCACGTAACAGAGACAGGACAAAGGTTGTGTGTCTACTAGCCTCTGTTATGCTAGCCACCAGATCCTGTTCCTCCTCCTCTTTCTTCCTTGTTACCCAATCTGCACTGAGCTGGGCTGGGTAGTATCTCCCTGTCTCATGTCTTCCTCCAACTAGTCCACATGCAAAGCTTCATGTTTAATTGTCAGCACTAACTGTTTAAGTAGGCACAGAAGCTGGATTGTTGGTTGATTATAGTGTCTTAACTGCTCACCATCTTTTTTAAGTTCTCAAAGCCTATGAGAACTGCACAAATGTCAGACATTCATGCCTACTCTTCAGTTGTCATGTTTGGAGGCTGACCAGAAAACCAACTAACGTGTTGGAGCTGGTATTCCATAACTGTTTTTTCATGACATATTGGGCTTCATGATGGTGGTAAGTTTAGGTCAATAATTTTTGTGCTTATTTGTGAAAAATGCGGAAATTTGGCGAAAATTTTGAAAATTTCGCAATTTTCAAATTTTGAATTTTTATTCTGTTAAACCAGAGAGTTATGTGACACAAAGTAGTTAATAAATAACATTTCCCACATGTCTACTTTACATCAGCACAATTTTGGAAACAAAATTTTTTTTGCTAGGAAGTTATAAGGGTTAAAATTTGACCAGTGATTTCTCATTTTTACAACAAAATTTACAAAACCATTTTTTTAGGAACCACCTCACATTTGAAGTCAGTTTGAGGGGTCTATATGGCTGAAAATACCCAAAAGTGACACCATTCTAAAAACTGCACCCCTAAAGGTGCTCAAAACCACATACAAGAAGTTTATTAACCCTTCAGGTGTTTCACAGCAGCAGAAGCAACATGGAAGGAAAAAATGAACATTTACATTTTTAGTCACAAAAATAATCTTTTAGCAACAATTTTTTTATTTTCCCAAGGGTAAAAGGAGAAACTGGACCCCGAAAGTTGTTGTCCAATTGGTCCTGAGTATGCTGATACCCCATATGTGGGAAGAACCACTGTTTGGCTGCACAACAGGGCTCAGAAGGAAAGGAGCGCCATTTGACTTTTTGAATAAAAAATTGGCTCCAATCTTTAGCGGACACCATGTCGCGTTTGGAGAGCCCCTGTCTGCCTAAACATTGGAGCACCCCCAAAAGTGACCGCATTTTGGAAACTAGACCCCCCCAAGGAACTTATCTAGATGCATAGTGAGCACTTTAAACCCTCAGGTGCTTCACAAATTGTTTTTTTAAAAATGAAAAAGTACTTTTTTTTCACAAAAATTATTTCCGTCTCAATTTTTTCATTTTTACATGGGCAACAGGATAAAATGGATCCTAAAATTTGTTGGGCAATTTCTCCTGAGTATGTCGTTACCTCATATGTGGGGGTAAACCACTGTTTGGGCACACGGTAAGGCTCGGAAGGGAAGGAGTGCCATTTGACTTTTTGAATGAAAAATTAGCTCTAATCGTTAGCGGACACCATGTCGCGTTTGGAGAGCCACTGTGTGCCTAAACATTGGAGCTCCCCCACAAGTGACCCCATTTTGGAAACTAGACCCCACAAGGAACTTATCTAGATGCATAGTGAGCACTTTAAACCCTCAGGTGCTTCAGAAATTGATCCATAAAAATGAAAAAGTACTTTTTTTCACAAAACAATTCTTTCCATCTCAATTTTTTTATTTTTACGTGGGCAACAGGAAAAAATGGATCCTATAATTTGTTGGGCAATTTCTCCTGAGTATGTTGATACCTCATATGTGGGGGTAAATCACTGTTTGGGCACACGGCAAGGCTTGGAAGGAAAGGCGCGCCATTTGACTTTTTGAATGGAAAATTAGCTCCAATCGTTAGCGGACACCATGTCGTGTTTGGAGAGCCCCTGTGTGCCTAAACATTAGAGATCCCCCAAAAGTGATCCCATTTTGGAAACTAGACCCCCCAAGGAACTAATCTAGATGTGTGGTGAGCACTTTGAACCCCCAAGTGCTTCACAGAAGTTTATAATGCAGAGCCGTGAAAATAAAAAATAATTTTTCTTTTCTCAAAAATTATTTTTAGCCCGCAATTTTTTATTTTCACAAGGGTTACAGGAGAAATTGGACCCCAAAAGTTGTTGTCCAGTTTGTCCTGAGTATGCTTATACTCCATATGTGGGGGTAAACCACTGTTTGGGCACACGTTGAGGCTCAGAAGGGAAGTAGTGACGTTTTGAAATGCAGACTTTGATGGAATGATCTGCGGGCGACGCGTTGCGTTTGCAGAGCCCTTGATGTGCCTAAACAGTAGGAACCCCCCACAAGTGACCCCATTTTGGAAAGTAGACCTCCAAAGGAACTTATCTAGATGTGTGTTGAGCACTTTGAACCCCCAAGCGCTTCACAGAAGTTTTTAACGCAGAGCCGTGAAAATAAAAAAAAAAATTTCTTTCCTCAAAAATAATTTTTTAGCCCAGAATTTTTTATTTTCCCAAGGGTAACAGAAGAAATTTGACACCAAAATTTGTTGTCCAGTTTCTCCTGAGTATGCTGATACCCCATATGTGGGGGTAAACCACTGTTTGGGCACATGTCGGGGCTCGGAAGGGAAGTAGCGACGTTTTGAAATGCAGACTTTGATGGAATGCTTTGCGGGCGTCACGTTGCGTTTGCAGAGGCCCTGATGTGCCTAAACAGTAAAAACCCCAAAAAAGTGACCCCATTTTGGAAACTAGACCCCCAAAGGAACTTATCTAGATGTGTAGTGAGCACTTTGAACCCCCAAGTGCTTCACAGAACTTTATAACGCAGAGCCGTGAAAATAAAAAATAATTTTTATTTGCTCAAAAATAATTTTTTAGCCCGCAATTTATTTTCCCAAGGGTTACAAGAGAAATTGGACCCCAAAAGTTGTTGTCCAGTTTGTCCTGAGTATGCTGGTACCCGATATGTGGGGGTAAACCACTGTTTGGGCACACGTCAGGGCTCGGAAGGGAGAGAGCACCATTTGACTTTTTCAACGCAAGATTGGCTGGAATCAATGGTGGCGCCATATCGCGTTTGGAGACCCCCTGATGTGCCTAAACAGTGGAAACCCCTCAATTCTAACTCCAACACTAACCCCAACACACCCCTAACCCTAATCCAAACTCTAACCATGACCCTAATCACAACCCTAACCCCAACACACCCCTAATCCCAACCCTAACCATAACCCTAACCACAAGCCTAACCCTAATCTTAACCCTAATTCCAACCCTAACCCCAACACACCCCTAACCCTAATCCCAACCCTAACCACAACACACCCCTAACCCTAATCCAAACCCTACCCATAACCCTAACCACATGCCTAATCCTAACCCCAACACACCCCTAACCCTAATCTTAACCCTAATTCCAACCCTAACTCAAATTCCAACCCTAACCCTAAGGCTATGTGCCCACATTGCGGATTTGTGTGCGGATTTTCTGCACCGGTTTTGAAAGATCCGCAGGTAAAATGCACTGCGCTTAACCTGCGGATTTACGGCGGATTTCCAGTGTTTTTTGTGCGGATTTCACCTGCGGATTCCTATTATGGAGCAGGTGTAAAGCGCTGCGGAATCCGCACAAAGAATTGACATGCTGCTTAAAATACAACGCAGCATTTCAGCGCGGTATTTTCCGCACCATGGGCACTGCGGATTTGGTTTTCCATAGGTTTACATGGTACTGTGTTATGGTTCTCAATGGCAAGAGAACATAGCCCAGCAAACATAAGAACTAGCTCTTGGAAGGATGGAAACTAAACTGACCATGAACTAAACCTGCCGCACAACTAACAGTAGCCGGGTAGCGTAGCCTGCGTTTTATCCCTAGACGCCCAGCGCCGGCCAGAGGACTAACTAATCCTGGCAGAGGAAAATATAGTCCTGGCTCACCTCTAGAGAAATTTCCCCGAAAGGCAGACAGAGGCCCCCACAAATATTGGCGGTGTTTTTAGATGAAATGACAAACGTAGTATGAAAATAGGTTTAGCAAAATTGAGGTCCGCTTACTAGATAGCAGGAAAACAGAAAGGGCACTTTCATGGTCAGCTGAAAACCCTATCAAAACACCATCCTGAAATTACTTTAAGACTCTAGTATTAACTCATAACATCAGAGTGGCAATTTCAGATCACAAGAGCTTTCCAGACACAGAAACGAAACTACAGCTGTGAACTGGAACAAAATGCAAAAACAAACAAGGACTAAAGTCCAACTTAGCTGGGAGTTGTCTAGCAGCAGGAACATGCACAGAAAGGCTTCTGATTACAATGTTGACCGGCATGGAAGTGACAGAGGAGCAAGGCTAAATAGCGACTCCCACATCCTGATGGAAACAGGTGAACCGAGAGGATGATGCACACCAGTTCAATTCCACCAGTGGCCACCGGGGGAGCCCAAAATCCAATTTCACAACAGTACCCCCCCCTCAAGGAGGGGGCACCGAACCCTCACCAGAACCACCAGGGCGATCAGGATGAGCCCTATGAAAGGCACGGACCAAATCGGAGGCATGAACATCAGAGGCAGTCACCCAAGAATTATCCTCCTGACCGTATCCCTTCCATTTGACCAGATACTGGAGTTTCCGTCTGGAAACACGGGAGTCCAAGATTTTTTCCACAACGTACTCCAACTCGCCCTCAACCAACACCGGAGCAGGAGGCTCAACGGAAGGCACAACCGGTACCTCATACCTGCGCAATAATGACCGATGAAAAACATTATGAATAGAAAAAGATGCAGGGAGGTCCAAACGGAAGGACACAGGGTTAAGAATCTCCAATATCTTGTACGGGCCGATGAACCGAGGCTTAAACTTGGGAGAAGAAACCCTCATAGGGACAAAACGAGAAGACAACCACACCAAGTCCCCAACACAAAGCCGAGGACCAACCCGACGCCGGCGGTTGGCAAAAAGCTGAGTCTTCTCCTGGGACAACTTCAAATTGTCCACTACCTGCCCCCAAATCTGATGCAACCTCTCCACCACAGCATCCACTCCAGGACAATCCGAAGATTCCACCTGACCAGAAGAAAATCGAGGATGAAACCCCGAATTACAGAAAAAGGGAGACACCAAGGTGGCAGAGCTGGCCCGATTATTGAGGGCAAACTCCGCTAAAGGCAAAAAAGCAACCCAATCATCCTGATCTGCAGACACAAAACACCTCAAATATGTCTCCAAGGTCTGATTCGTCCGCTCGGTCTGGCCATTAGTCTGAGGATGGAAAGCAGACGAGAAAGACAAATCTATGCCCATCCTAGCACAGAATGCTCGCCAAAATCTAGACACGAATTGGGTACCTCTGTCAGAAACGATATTCTCCGGAATACCATGCAAACGGACCACATTTTGAAAAAACAGAGGAACCAACTCGGAAGAAGAAGGCAACTTAGGCAGGGGAACCAAATGGACCATCTTAGAGAAACGATCACACACCACCCAGATGACAGACATCTTCTGAGAAACAGGAAGATCCGAAATAAAATCCATCGAGATGTGCGTCCAGGGCCTCTTCGGGATAGGCAAGGGCAACAACAATCCACTAGCCCGAGAACAACAAGGCTTGGCCCGAGCACAAACGTCACAAGACTGCACGAAGCCTCGCACATCTCGAGACAGGGAAGGCCACCAGAAGGACCTTGCCACCAAATCCCTGGTACCAAAGATTCCAGGATGACCTGCCAACGCAGAAGAATGAACCTCAGAAATGACTTTACTGGTCCAATCATCAGGAACAAACAGTCTACCAGGTGGGCAACGATCAGGTCTATCCGCTTGAAACTCCTGCAAGGCCCGCCGCAGGTCTGGAGAAACGGCAGACAATATCACTCCATCCTTAAGGATACCTGTAGGTTCAGAATTACCAGGGGAGTCAGGCTCAAAACTCCTAGAAAGGGCATCCGCCTTAACATTCTTAGAACCCGGCAGGTAGGACACCACAAAATTAAACCGAGAGAAAAACAACGACCAGCGCGCCTGTCTAGGATTCAGGCGTCTGGCGGACTCAAGATAAATTAGATTTTTGTGGTCAGTCAATACCACCACCTGATGTCTAGCCCCCTCAAGCCAATGACGCCACTCCTCAAAAGCCCACTTCATGGCCAAAAGCTCCCGATTCCCAACATCATAATTCCGCTCGGCGGGCGAAAATTTACGCGAGAAAAAAGCACAAGGTCTCATCACGGAGCAATCGGAACTTCTCTGCGACAAAACCGCCCCAGCTCCGATTTCAGAAGCGTCGACCTCAACCTGAAAAGGAAGAGCAACATCAGGCTGACGCAACACAGGGGCGGAAGAAAAGCGGCGCTTAAGCTCCCGAAAGGCCTCCACAGCAGCAGGGGACCAATCAGCAACATCAGCACCCTTCTTAGTCAAATCAGTCAATGGTTTAACAACATCAGAAAAACCAGCAATAAATCGACGATAAAAGTTAGCAAAGCCCAAAAATTTCTGAAGACTCTTAAGAGAAGAGGGTTGCGTCCAATCACAAATAGCCTGAACCTTGACAGGATCCATCTCGATGGAAGAGGGGGAAAAAATATATCCCAAAAAGGAAATCTTTTGAACCCCAAAAACGCACTTAGAACCCTTCACACACAAGGAATTAGACCGCAAAACCTGAAAAACCCTCCTGACCTGCTGGACATGAGAGTCCCAGTCATCCGAAAAAATCAAAATATCATCCAGATACACAATCATAAATTTATCCAAATAATCACGGAAAATGTCATGCATAAAGGACTGAAAGACTGAAGGGGCATTTGAAAGACCAAAAGGCATCACCAAATACTCAAAGTGGCCCTCGGGCGTATTAAATGCGGTTTTCCACTCATCCCCCTGCTTAATTCGCACCAAATTATACGCCCCACGGAGATCTATCTTAGAGAACCACTTGGCCCCCTTTATGCGAGCAAACAAATCAGTCAGCAGTGGCAACGGATATTGATATTTAACCGTGATTTTATTCAAAAGCCGATAATCAATGCACGGCCTCAAAGAGCCATCTTTCTTAGCCACAAAGAAAAAAACGGCTCCTAAGGGAGATGACGAAGGACGAATATGTCCCTTTTCCAAGGACTCCTTTATATATTCTCGCATAGCAGCATGTTCAGGCACAGACAGATTAAATAAACGACCCTTAGGGTATTTACTACCCGGAATCAAATCTATGGCACAATCACACTCCCGGTGCGGAGGTAATGAACCAAGCTTAGGTTCTTCAAAAACGTCACGATATTCAGTCAAGAATTCAGGAATCTCAGAGGGAATAGATGATGAAATGGAAACCACAGGTACGTCCCCATGCGTCCCCTTACATCCCCAGCTTAACACAGACATAGCTTTCCAGTCAAGGACTGGGTTATGAGATTGCAGCCATGGCAATCCAAGCACCAACACATCATGTAGGTTATACAGCACAAGAAAGCGAATAATCTCCTGGTGATCCGGATTAATCCGCATAGTTACTTGTGTCCAGTATTGTGGTTTATTGCTAGCCAATGGGGTGGAGTCAATCCCCTTCAGGGGTATAGGAGTTTCAAGAGGCTCCAAATCATACCCAAAGCGTTTGGCAAAGGACCAATCCATAAGACTCAAAGCGGCGCCAGAGTCGACATAGGCATCCGCGGTAATAGATGATAAAGAACAAATCAGGGTCACAGATAGAATAAACTTAGACTGTAAAGTGCCAATTGAAACAGACTTATCAAGCTTCTTAGTACGCTTAGAGCATGCTGATATAACATGAGTTGAATCACCGCAATAGAAGCACAACCCATTTTTTCGTCTAAAATTCTGCCGTTCACTTCTAGACAGAATTCTATCACATTGCATATTCTCTGGCGTCTTCTCAGTAGACACCGCCAAATGGTGCACAGGTTTGCGCTCCCGCAGACGCCTATCGATCTGGATAGCCATTGTCATGGACTCATTCAGACCTGCAGGCACAGGGAACCCCACCATAACATCCTTAATAGCATCAGAGAGACCCTCTCTGAAATTCGCCGCCAGGGCGCACTCATTCCACTGAGTAAGCACAGCCCATTTACGGAATTTCTGGCAGTATATTTCAGCTTCGTCTTGCCCCTGAGATAGGGACATCAAGGCCTTTTCCGCCTGAAGTTCTAACTGAGGTTCCTCATAAAGCAACCCCAAGGCCAGAAAAAACGCATCCACATTGAGCAACGCAGGATCCCCTGGAGCCAATGCAAAAGCCCAATCCTGAGGGTCGCCCCGGAGCAAGGAAATCACAATCCTGACCTGCTGAGCAGGATCTCCAGCAGAGCGAGATTTCAGGGACAAAAACAACTTGCAATTATTTTTGACATTTTGAAAGCAAGATCTATTCCCCGAGAAAAATTCAGGCAAAGGAATTCTAGGTTCAGATATAGGAACATGAACAACAAAATCTTGTAAATTTTGAACTTTCGTGGTGAGATTATTCAAACCTGCAGCTAAACTCTGAATATCCATTTTAAACAGGTGAACACAGAGCCATTCCAGGATTAGAAGGAGAGAGAGAGAGAAAGGCTGCAATATAGGCAGACTTGCAAGAGATTCAATTACAAGCACACTCAGAACTGAAGCAAAAAAAAAAAAAAAAATCTTCAGCAGACTTCTCTTTTCTCTCCTTTCTCTGTCAATTAATTTAACCCTTTGAGGCCGGTCAAACTGTTATGGTTCTCAATGGCAAGAGAACATAGCCCAGCAAACATAAGAACTAGCTCTTGGAAGGATGGAAACTAAACTGACCATGAACTAAACCTGCCGCACAACTAACAGTAGCCGGGTAGCGTAGCCTGCGTTTTATCCCTAGACGCCCAGCGCCGGCCGGAGGACTAACTAATCCTGGCAGAGGAAAATATAGTCCTGGCTCACCTCTAGAGAAATTTCCCCGAAAGGCAGACAGAGGCCCCCACAAATATTGGCGGTGTTTTTAGATGAAATGACAAACGTAGTATGAAAATAGGTTTAGCAAAATTGAGGTCCGCTTACTAGATAGCAGGAAAACAGAAAGGGCACTTTCATGGTCAGCTGAAAACCCTATCAAAACACCATCCTGAAATTACTTTAAGACTCTAGTATTAACTCATAACATCAGAGTGGCAATTTCAGATCACAAGAGCTTTCCAGACACAGAAACGAAACTACAGCTGTGAACTGGAACAAAATGCAAAAACAAACAAGGACTAAAGTCCAACTTAGCTGGGAGTTGTCTAGCAGCAGGAACATGCACAGAAAGGCTTCTGATTACAATGTTGACCGGCATGGAAGTGACAGAGGAGCAAGGCTAAATAGTGACTCCCACATCCTGATGGAAACAGGTGAACCGAGAGGATGATGCACACCAGTTCAATTCCACCAGTGGCCACCGGGGGAGCCCAAAATCCAATTTCACAACAGTACTGTAAATGTGATGGAAAACTGCTACGAATCTGCAGCGACCAATCTGCTGCGGATCCCCAGCAAATCTGCACCGTGTGCGCATAGCCTAATTGTAACCCTAACCCAAATTGTGACCCTAACTCTAATTCTAACCCTAACCCTAATTGCAACCCTAACCCTAATTCTAACCCTAACCCTAAGTGCAACCCTAACCCTAAGTGCAACCCTAACCCTAATTCTAACCCAAATTGCAACCCCAACCCTAATTGCAACCCTAACCCTAATTGCAACCATAACCCTAAGTGCAACCCTAAGTGCAACCCTAACCCTAAGTGCAACCCTAACCCTAAGTGCAACCCTAAACCTAAGTGCAACCCTAAGTGCAACCCTAAGTGCAACCCTAACTCTAAGTGCAACCCTAACCCTAAGTGCAACTCTAAGTGCAACCCTAACCCTAAGTGCAACTCTATGTGCAACCCTAACCCTAAGTGAAACCCTAACCCTAAGTGGAACCCTAACCCTAAGTGCAACCCTAAGTGCAACCCTAACCCTAAGTGCAACCCTAACCCTAAGTGCAACCCTAAGTGCAACCCTAACCCTAAGTGAAACCCTATCTCTAAGTGCAACCCTAACCCTAAGTGCAACCCTAGCCCTAACCCTAACCCTAAGTGCAACCCTAGCCCTAACCCTAACCCTAGTGCAAAAATAAAAATGAATATTTTTTTTTTATTTTTAATGTTCCCTACCTATGGGGGTGATAAAGGGGGGGTTATTTACTATTTTTTTATTTTGATCACTGTGATAGAACCTATCACAGCGATCAAAATGTACCTGGAAAGAATTTGCTGGCCGGCAGATTCGGCGGGCGCACTGCGCATTTTGGAAGATAGCGGCGCCCATGGAGAAGACGGACGGACACCAGGAGGGACATCGGCGCTCGGTAAGTATGGGGGTTGGGTTCAGAGCACGGGGGGATTGGAGCACAGGAGAGCGGACAGGAGGACGGGGGGAGCGGACAGGAGGACAGAGGGGAGCAGGGGACATGACAGGACGGAGAGGAGGAGATCGGTGGTGGTGAGGGAGGGCAGATCGGGGTCTCCAGCCATGGCAGATGCTATTGCAGCATCAGCCATGGCTGGATTGTAATATTTCACCAATTTTCATAGGTGAAATATTACAGATTGCTCTGATTGGCTGTTTCACTTTCAACAGCCAATCAGAGCGATCGTAGCCACGGGGGGGGGGTGAAGTCACCCACTCTGGGCTGAAGCACCACTCCCCCTGTCCCTGCACGTTGGGTGAAATTGGAGTTAACCCTTTCACCCGATCTGCAGGGACGCGATCCCTCCATGACGCCACATAGGCGTCACTGGTCGGATTGGCACTGACTTTCATGATGCCTACGTGGCTTCAAAGGTCGGGAAGGGGTTAAGTGGACAATCCCAGTAACCATATTTGCAAGGGCATGGGTGATGTTCCTGGATACGTGCTGGTACAAGGCAGGGGCACCATAACTAAAGAAATAGTGGTGGCTGGGGATCGAGTAACAATGGAACAAATTTCTATACCTGTACCAAGCCAAATTTTATTTTTACTTGAAGAAGATGAAGTTTCACACAAACCAAGTTCTAGAGTTTATATGACAATAGTCAATTTTGGAACAACCAAATTTCTATACCAGTAGAATGACACTTTGGGGGATAATTTGAAAGAGATGAAATTTCACACAAACTAAGTTCTACAAAATATGTGACAATACTCAATTATTGAACAACAATTTGTATACCTGCACCAAGCCATTTTTTTAAACAATTGAAATTTCACACAAACCAAGTTCAACATTATATACAGTATCACAAGTAGAGAAGTGTGAATCCATGGATGTTCATGTTCGCCAGGTTTGACAGACATACAGTAAAGAGTAGAGTTCTGAACTTGACCTCAAACTTGACCATGGACAAATCATTGGGGAAATTAACTTTGGTGCTTTAAAATGTCTGTAAAATGGTCACAGACAGGGCTATGGGGGCTTCAAAAGGAAGATAAATGGAGGTAAGAGCAGGATAATTGCCTTGCAAACAAATGTGGATTAGAAAAAAGATTTAAAGGTGTTCTTTCACTATAGCAATCATGGTAAAATATAAATAAATAACATAAAAATGTTAACAGTGCCCTCACAGAGACTGAGATTTGCTACTTCCAGACCAGATAAAAATTTCACCCACAGAGCATGGGCACAGTACCCCTACATTAGCAGCTTGCAAATTTCACACACAGAGCATGAGGCAGAGTACCCCTTAATTAGCAGCTTACACATTTCAGTCACAGAGCATGAGGCACAGTACCCCTAAATTATTAGCTTACAAATTTCACACGCATAGCATGCTGTTGACACGTTTCTCCTACAGAAGCGGATAAAACATTTCAATCATAAAGAATGTTTTTTCAAATTTCCCAGAGAAAGCTGATTCAAAATTTCACACTCAGTCAAAGAGGCACAGTACCACCACAGCTCAAAAATGTCTGCTACAGTAGCATATGTTAAAAATGCCACTGATGAAAAGCTGGCTGTATGATCTTGGATTGAGGTGGCAGTCCACAGTAAGCTTGCTATCAACAGTGAAGTTAAACATTTCACCCACATAGCAAGTTTTAGACACATTTCACCCCACAGCTAAAAAAAAAGTACCTCCTGTAGCCACGAGACACGCAACTGCCAGCCCCAGCCCCTTTGCTTTGGAATGTCTCACAATGCTCTTGCCTTAGGATTTTGGGGGCCTGAAGTGTTTCCTTTGAAAACATTAGTGTTCAAAGCAGGCAACCAAATTTTAATGCTTCAGTTAGGGATAATGGAATTGTACTCTGTTTCTATTTTCTTTTCTGTTCCAACTGGGGCCATGATTATGAGGGGACCCAATGGAGGACAAAGTGAAGGTACTGGATACACTCTCAGCCATTCAATCTCAAACCATCTACAGGCAAGGTTGCAGAGTACACACATGCAATGGAGAATCATGTTTCCATTCTAAAGACGCAATCTGATAAATGTATACCACATCCAAGACAGGCAGCGACTGTCGGCAGCTGATATTGAAATATAGGATAGCCATCCATGACAATTTAGAGGGTCTGCAATTGGAATGATTAGTTAAATAATTTAATGGGTGTTAAGCAATTATTTTTTAGGCACAGTACTTATTCTCACATGGCTGCAGAGTACATAGAGGCTTTTGTTCACAATGTCCCCACAGAAGATGATAACAAATTTCACCCACAGAGTATTTTTCCACATTACTCCCACAGACGCTGATAGCAAATTGCACAATTTCTACACCTGTACCAGGAGAATTTTTTTGTGTTTTTAAAAACAAGTAAAATTTCACACCAACCAAGTTTTACAGTACATATGACAATAGTCACAGGTTCGGCCGAACGGTTAAAAAAATTCATTTTAAACAGTACCAGAACCTGAGACTGGAGGTAAAAAGTTTACTTACAGTCATATGTGTTGGCTGATGGGACTGCTACTTCCATCAGCCCATGGCGGCTGCTGCTGCTAGTAACAGTGAGAGCAGAAAGTGACTGATGGGAGTATTCTATGAAAAACACAGGCTTAGATGCTTAGCACAAAATTTGGCCAAAATATGTGAGCCCATCCACCAAAGTCAAGGTAATCTCATGAATTGGATGGGTCCCTGACAAAACTGCCTAGTGTGAACATTTACCTCTGGCTAATGTCATGGCAAAGCCTGTATTTATAAGAAGGTCGGAACCAACTGTGTTTGTATGTAATTAAAATCACAGCATGGTGAAGGGTCAAGTCAGAAAAAATTGTACATAGCAAGTAATGGTAAAGTGACTGAACAGAGAGCTAGTCTGAACTAAAACAAACTTACATAGCAAATAGAAAAATGGCTGCACTCAATTGTACTAAAGCAAATAAATGTGTGATACATGAAATGTGAATTGCATTGACTAGGGTTGAGCGAAACAGATCGGCCAATTTCAAAAGTCGCTGACTTTTGGGAAAGTCGGGTTTCATGAAACCCGACCCGATCTCACTGCGGGATCGGGTCGGCCGTGGGCGATCTTCGCTCCAAAGTCGGGTTTCGTTTTTTATATATATATATATATATATATATATATACATATATATATATATATATATATATATATGTCATTGAGACACATATATATTTATATATACATATTTATATTTACTTCAGCGCGATATATGTGAAAAGCCGGTAATTCAATTGCCGGCTTTTCATTTCTCCTGCCTAAATCCGACATGATATGAGACATGGTTTACATACAGTAAACCATGTCATATCCCCCTTTTTTTTTGCATATTCCGCACTACTAATGTTAGTAGTGTGTATGTGCAAAATTTCGGCACTGTAGCTATTAAATTTAAGGGTTAAATCGCAGAAAAAAATTGGCGTGGGCTCCCGCGCAATTTTCTCCGCCAGAGTGGTAAAGCCAGTGACTGAGGGCAGATATTAATAGCCTAGAGAGGGTCCATGGTTATTGGCCCCCCTGGCTACAAACATCTGCCCCTAGCCACCCCAGAAAAGGCACATCTGGAAGATGGGCCTATTCTGGCACTTGGCCACTCTCTTCCCACTCCCGTGTAGCGGTGGGACATGGGGTAATGAAGGGTTAATTCCACCTTGCTATTGTAAGGTTACATTAAGCCAGATTAATAATGGAGAGGCGTCAATTATGACACCTATCCATTATTAATCCAATTGTATGAAATGGTTAAAAAAAACACACACACAATATTGCAAAGTATTTTAATGAAATAAACACACAGGTTGTTGTAATATTTTATTGTTCTCTCAATCCACCTGAAGACCCTCGCTCTGTAACAAAGGAAACATAATAAACCAACAATATACATACCATCCATAGATCTGTAATGTCCCACGATGTAAATCCATCTGAAAGGGTTAAAATATTTTACAGGCAGGAGCTCTGCTAATGCAGCTGTGCTCGTGCCTGTAAACCCCGGCGAATGAAGGAAATGTAGGTCAATGACCTATAGTTACCTTCAGTCGTGGTGATGCGCCCTCTGCTGGATGTCCTCATGAACTGCAGCCTGGGAACTTTTTCCCACGCTCGACGTCATTTGAGGACATCCAGCAGAGGGCGCATCACCACGACTGAAGGTAACCATAGGTCATTGACCTACATTTCCTTCATTCCCCGGGGTTTACAGGCACGAGCACAGCTGCATTAGCAGAGCTCCTGCCTGTAAAATATTTTAACCCTTTCAGATGGTATGGTATGGGGAATGGTGAAGGGCGGGGTGCCCTTCACCATACTGTGATTTTAATTACATCCAAACACAGTTGGTTCCGACCTTCCTATAAATACAGGCTTTACCATGACATTAGCCAGAGGTAAGTGTTCACACTAGGCAGTTAGGTCAGGGACCCATCCGATTCATGAGATTACTTTGACGTTGGTGGATGGGCTCACATTTTTTGGCCAATTTTTGTGCTAAGCATCTCATGTGTTTTTTCATAGATTTCACAAGCCATTATGCTATTCACATTTCATGTATCGCACATTCATTTGCTTCAGTACAATTGAGTACAGCCATTTATCTATTTGCTATGTAAGTTGCTTTTGGTTATGCACCAGTTCAGACTAGCTCTCTTTTCAGTCAGTTTACCATTACTTGATGGGAGTATTCATCAGCTGGTGCATGCCCTATGAATAAATAAATAATGAAAAACAAAATGGTGTGGGACACCCTATATTTTAGATAACAAGCTAGACAAAACTGACAGCTGTGGGCTGCAACCATCAGCTGTCAAGTTTAGCATGTTTGGTTATCAAGAATAGAAGTGTCCCTACACTGTTTAAATAAATTATTTAAAAAAAAGACATGAGGTCCCCTCATTTTTGACAACCAGCCAAGCTATTGCAGACAGCTAGGGGCTGGTATTCTCAGGCTGTTAAGGGGCTATGGATATTGACCCCCCCAGCCTAAAATTAGCAGCCTTCAGTTCCTCCAAAAAGTCGCATCTCTTACATGCACCAATTCTGGCACTTTGCTTGCACTTCCCACTTGGACTGTAGGGTTAATATTTGTGGGGTAGATGTTACCTTTGCATTGTCTGGTGACATCAAGCTCCATGGAAATGGAGAGGTGCCTGTAAGATGAATATGTAAAACTCTATGGATGAGCAATGTAATACTGTTACATTTTTTAACAATTTTTTGAAGGTTAGATACCACCAAAATGTACCCAAGAACATGTAAGGGCTCATACTCACTTGTGTGAAACTCGGATGAGTCTCACATGTTAATACCCGGCGCTGCTGCCAGCACTCAGATCGGAGCATGCGGCCACATAGGAATACATGCAGCCGGACGCTCCGCTCCTCTGTGCCAGGTGCAGTGCCGGGTATTGCCGTGCGAGACTCATCCGAGTTTCTTGCAAGTAAGTATGAGCTCTTATACTCTATGGATGAGCAATATAATGCCATTACATTTTTTAACAATTTTTTTGAGAGTCAGATACCACCGAAATGTATGGAAAAAGATGTAGTACCCTATGGATGAGCAATATAATGCCTATACATTTTTGAGCAATTTTCTTGAAGGTTAAATAGCACTAAAATGTACCCAAGAACACGTGATATTATATGGATGGGCGACATAATAATTATACATTTATGAACAATTTTTTGGAGGTTACATGCAACCTAAATGTACCTAAAAACTGTGAACCTAATATTGTGTGGATGAGCAATATAATAGCAGTACATTTTATACAATTTTTTGGGAGAGTTAGATACGACCGAAAAAGGCCCAAGAACAAATAATATTCTATGAGTGAGCAATATAACACCAATACATTTTTGAACAATTTTCTTGAAGGTTAAATACTAATACTAATTTAACCCAGATACATTTTTTAATGCCTTTTTGGAGTGTTATATACCACTGAAATGTACCCAAGAACACGTAATACTCTATGGATGACTAAATGAATCCAGATAAATATTTGAACTTTTTTTGAGGGTTATATATCACAGAAATTTATCTCAGACCATGGAATAGTGTATGGTTCAGAAATTTTACCTAGCCACATTTTTTTTTACTTTTTTTGAGTTTTGCATAGCACCATAATGTATCAATAACCTCAATAAACTGTATTTCTGACTAAATGAATACAGAAATACATTTGTTACATAAATATTTTGAAAATGAAGGTTATGTACACTGCTACAGAACACTAAAATCCCACATCCTAGATATCACTGAATGAAATATTCCAGTTGTAAATCTTTATTCATTACATAGTGGAATGTGTTGAGAAGAATAAAACCTAAAAATTATCAACGTAAATCTCAACTAATATCCCACGGAGGTCTGTAGTTGGAACGATGCTCAGCCTCTGGACACTACGCTGACAGACACAGCAAACTGTTATGGACTGGTAATTTAGGAGCGACATGCGACTAGCTCTGAGCAGGTGGCAACTATACAGACCGCAGTTCCTGATCTTAACACAACACTAGAAGTAGCCGTGGGATGTTCCTGTCACTCCCTGGACACCTCGTCACAGCCGGAGAACTAGCTACCCCTAAAGGTAGAAACAGGAAAGCTATCTTGCCTCAGAGAAAATCCCCAAAGGATAGGACAGCCCCCCACAAATATTGACTGTGAGAGGAGAAGGAAATGACATACGTAGTATGAAACAAGATTTAGCAAAGGAGGCCACTTCTAGCTATATACATAGTAAGGAAAGAACACTGTGCGGTCAGTAATAAAAACTAGAAAAAGTCCACCGCAGAGATATGCAAAAATCTCCACACCTGACTAAAGGTGTGGAGGGCAAAATCTGCAGCCCAGAGCTTAGCTGAATAGATCCATACTGATAAGCTGGACAAATGAGCAAAACATAGAATGTGCTGAACAATAAAGTCCACAACAAATGGACTGCAAAAGGACAAGCAAGGACTTATCTTTGCTGAACTGGACAGAGTGTCAGGGAAATCCAAAAGAGCAGTGGCTCCAAGCAGGAACAATTGACAACTGGCATTGATTGAGGAATAAGGCCAGACTAAAATAGCCGAGCCAGAAAGACGATCAGTGGAAGCAGCTGCTAATGCTAAATCCAAGAAGCAGCTATACCACTCAAAACCACAGGAGGGAGCCCAAGAGCAGAATTCACAAAAGTGCTACTTACAACCACCGGAGGGAGCCCAAGAGCGGAATTCACAACAGTACCCCCGCTTGAGGAGGGGTCACCGAACCCTCACCAGAGCCCCCAGGCCGATCAGGACGAGTCAAGTGAAAAGCACGAACCAAATCAGCAGCATGGACATCAGAGGCATCCACCCAAAAATTATCCTCCTGGCCATAACCCTTCCACTTAACAAGATACCGAAGCCTCCGCCTCGAAAAACGAGAATCCAAAATTTTCTCAACCACATATTCCAACTCCCCCTCAACCAACACCGGGGCAGGAGGATCAACAGATGGAACAACGGGTACCACATATCTCCGCAACAAAGATCTATGGAAAACATTGTGGATGGCAAAAGAGGCTGGAAGGGCCAAACGAAAAGACACTGGATTGATAATCTCAGAGATCTTATAAGGATCAATAAACCGAGGCTTGAACTTAGGGGAAGAAACCTTCATAGGAACATGACGAGAAGATAACCAGACTAAATCCCCCACACGAAGCCGAGGACCAACACACCGACGGCGGTTAGCAAAACGCTGAGCCTTTTCCTGAGACAACGTCAAATTGTCTACCACATGAGTCCAAATCTGCTGTAACCTGTCCATCACAGAATCTACACCAGGACAATCAGAAGACTCAACCTGCCCTCAAGAAAAACGAGGATGGAAACCAAAATTACAAAAAAAAGGCAAAACGAAAGTAGCCGAACTGGCCCGATTATTAAGGGCAAACTTGGCCAATGGCAAGAAAGCCACCCAATCATCCTGATCAGCAGACACAAAGCATCTCAAATAGGTTTCCAAGGTTTGATTAGTTCGCTCAGTTTGGCCATTTGTCTGAGGATGGAACGCCGAAGAAAAAGACAAATTAATGCCCATCCTAGCACAAAAGGCCCACCAAAACCTGGAAACAAACTGGGAACCTCGGTCAGACACAATATTTTCCGGAATGCCATGCAAACGAACCACATGCTAAAAAAAATGGAACCAAATCAGAGGAGGAAGGCAATTTAGGCAAAGGTACCAAATGGACCATTTTAGAGAACCGCTCACAAACCACCCAGATAACAGACATCCTCTGGGACACAGGAAGATCCGAAATAAAATCCATGGAAATATGCGTCCAGGGCCTCTCAGAGACAGGCAAAGGGAAAAGCAACCCACTAGCGCGGGAACAGCAAGGCTTAGCCCGGGCACAAGTCCCACAGGACTGCACAAAAGAACACACATCCCGCGACAAGGAAGGCCACCAAAAGGACCTAGCCACCAAATCTCTGGTACCAAAAATCCCAGGATGACCGGCCAACACTGAACAATGGACCTCAGAAATTACCTTACTTGTCCATCTATCAGGAACAAACAGCTTCCCCACAGGACAGTGGTCAGGTTTATCAGCCTGAAATTCCTGAAGCACCCGCCGTAAATCAGGGGAGATGGCAGAAAGAATCACCCCTTCCCTAAGAATGCCAACCGGCTCAAGAACTCCAGGAGAATCAGGCAAAAAACTCCTAGAGAGGGCATCCGCTTTAACATTCCTAGATCCTGGAAGATATGAAACCACAAAATCGAAACGGGAGAAAAACAGGGACCATCGAGCCTGTCTAGGGTTCAGCTGCTTGGCCGACTCGAGGTAAATCAAATTCTTATGATCGGTCAAGACCACAACGCGGTGCTTGGCTCCCTCAAGCCAATGTCGCCACTCCTCAAATGCCCACTTCATAGCCAACAACTCCCGATTGCCGACATCATAATTGCGTTCCGCAGGCGAAAACTTTCGGGAAAAGAAAGAACATGGTTTCATCAAAGAACCATCAGAATTCCTCTGTGACAAAACGGCCCCTGCCCCAATCTCAGAAGCGTCAACCTCAACCTGAAAAGGAAGAGACACATCCGGCTGACGCAAGACAGGAACAGAAGTAAATCGGCGCTTAAGCTCCAGAAAGGCCTCAACAGCCTCAGAGGACCAATTTGTCACATCAGCGCCTTTCTTCGTCAAATCGGTCAGGGGCTTAACCACACTAGAGAAGTTGGCAATGAAACGGCGATAAAAATTAGCAAAGCCCAAAAATTTCTGAAGGCTCTTCACAGATGTGGGTTGAATCCAGTCATGAATGGCTTGGACCTTAACAGGATCCATTTCTATAGACGAAGGAGAAAAAATAAACCCCAAGAAAGAGACCTTCTGAACTCCAAATAGGCACTTAGACCCCTTCACAAATAGAGCATTATCACGAAGGATCTGGAATACCATCCTGACCTGCTTCACATGAGACTCCCAATCATTGGAAAAAATCAAAATATCATCCAAATACACAATCAAGAATTTATCAAGATAATTGCGGAAAATGTCATGCATGAAGGACTGAAATACAGAAGGAGCATTAGAAAGCCCGAAAGGCATCACCAGGTATTCAAAATGGCCTTCGGGCGTATTAAATGCAGTTTTCCATTCATCACCCTGTTTAATACGAACAAGATTATATGCCCCTCGAAGGTCAATCTTGTTAAACCAGCTAGCCCCCTTAATCCGAGCAAACAAATCAGAGAGCAAAAATAAAGGGTATTGGAATTTGATCGTGATCTTATTAAGAAGGCGATAATCAATACAGGGTCTCAAGGAGCCATCCTTCTTGGCAACAAAAAAGAATCCCGCTCCCAATGGTGACGAAGACGGCCAAATATGCCCCTTCTCCAAGGACTCCTTAACATAGCTCCACATAGCGGTATGTTCTGGCACAGACAGGTTGAAAAGACGGCCCTTAGGGAACTTAGAGCCTGGAATCAAGTCAATAGCACAATCACAGTCCCTATGTGGAGGAAGGGAACTGGACTTGGGCTCATCAAATACATCCTGGAAATCTGACAAAAATTCAGGAACATCAGAAGAGGGGGAAGAGGAAATTGACATTAAAGGAACATCACTATGTACCCCTTGACAACCCCAACTAGTCACAGACATCGATTTCCAATCCAACACTGGATTGTGTACTTGTAACCATGGAAAACCCAGTACAACAACATCATGTAAATTATGCAACACCAGAAAATGACAATCTTCCTGATGTGCTGGAGCCATGCACATAGTCAGCTGATTCCAATACTGAGGTTTATTCTTGGCCAATGGTGTAGCATCAATACCCCTCAAAGGAATAGGGCTCTGCAAAGGCTGCAAAGAAAACCCACAGCGCCTGGCAAATTCTAAGTCCATTAAGTTCAGGGCAGCGCCTGAATCCACAAATGCCATGACAGAGAAAGATGACAATGAGCAAATCAGGGTCACAGACAGGAGAAACTTAGGCTGTACAGTACTAATGGTAACAGATCTAGCGACCCTCTTAATACGCTTAGGACAATCAGAGATAGCATGAGCTGAATCACCACAGTAAAAACACAGCCCATTCTGATGTCTGTATCCCCTCTGTTCCGCTCTAGTCAGAATCCTATCACATTGCATAGGCTCAGGACTCCGCACAGAGGATGCTGCCATATGGTGCACCACTTTGCGCTCTCGCAGGCGCCGATCGATCTGAATGGCTAGAGACATAGATTCGCTCAGACCAACAGGTGTGGGGAACCCCACCATAACATCTTTAAGGGCTTCAGAAAGACCCTTTCTGAAAATTGCTGCCAGAGCGTCCTCATTCCATTTAGTAAGCACAGACCATTTTTCTAAATTTCTGGCAGTATAATTCTGCCGCTTCCTGACCCTGGAACAGAGCCAACAAGGTTTTTTCCGCATGATCCACAGAGTTAGGTTCGTCATACAATAATCCGAGCGATTGAAAAAATGCATCTACATTAAGCAATGCCGGATCCCCTGACTCAAGGGAGAATGCCCAGTCCTGAGGGTCACCACGCAGCAGAGAAATAACTATTTTAACTTGCTGAGTGGGGTCACCAGAGGAACGGGGTTTCAAAGCAAAAAACAATTTGCAGTTATTTTTAAAGTTCAAAAACTTAGATCTATCCCCGTAAAACAAATCTGGAGTAGGAATTCTAGGCTCTAAGGCTGGAGTCTGAACAACATAATCTTGCATACTCTGAACTCTTGCAGCAAGCTGATCCACACGAGAAAACAAACCCTGAACATCCATGTCCGTGCCCAAATCCACCCAGAGATTAAGAGGAAGGAAAAAGACAAAACAGACTAAAGAAAAAAAATGGCTCAGAACTCTTTTTCTTTTCCTTCTTTTGAGATGCATTCAACTCATTTTTGGCCAGTTGTACTGTTATGGACTGGTAATTTAGGAGCGACATGCGACTAGCTCTGAGCAGGTGGCAACTATACAGACCGCAGTTCCTGATCTTAACACAACACTAGAAGTAGCCGTGGGATGTTCCTGTCACTCCCTGGACACCTTGTCACAGCCGGAGAACTAGCTACCCCTAAAGGTAGAAACAGGAAAGCTATCTTGCCTCAGAGAAAATCCCCAAAGGATAGGACAGCCCCCCACAAATATTGACTGTGAGAGGAGAAGGAAATGACATACGTAGTATGAAACAAGATTTAGCAAAGGAGGCCACTTCTAGCTATATACATAGTAAGGAAAGAACACTGTGCGGTCAGTAATAAAAACTAGAAAAAGTCCACCGCAGAGATATGCAAAAATCTCCACACCTGACTAAAGGTGTGGAGGGCAAAATCTGCAGCCCAGAGCTTAGCTGAATAGATCCATACTGATAAGCTGGACAAATGAGCAAAACATAGAATGTGCTGAACAATAAAGTCCACAACAAATGGACTGCAAAAGGACAAGCAAGGACTTATCTTTGCTGAACTGGACAGAGTGTCAGGGAAATCCAAAAGAGCAGTGGCTCCAAGCAGGAACAATTGACAACTGGCATTGATTGAGGAATAAGGCCAGACTAAAATAGCCGAGCCAGAAAGACGATCAGTGGAAGCAGCTGCTAATGCTAAATCCAAGAAGCAGCTATACCACTCAAAACCACAGGAGGGAGCCCAAGAGCAGAATTCACAAAAGTGCTACTTACAACCACCGGAGGGAGCCCAAGAGCGGAATTCACAACAGCAAACCTTCTTGCCACAGCTCGCATTGATGTGTCATTCTGGATGAGCTGCACTACCTGAGCCACATGTGTGGGTTATAGAGTCCGTATCATGTTACCGAGTGTGAAAGCACAACCAACATTCAAAAGTAACCAAAATATCAGCCAGAAAGCATTGGTACTGAGATGTGGTCTGTGGTCCCCACCTGAAGAGCCACTCCTTTATTGAGTGTGTCCTGATAATTGCAAATAATTTCCATCTGTTGTCTAATCCATTTGCACAACAGCATGTGAGATTGATAGTCAAACAGTGTAGCTTCCAAAGTGGACAGTTTGATTTCACAAAAGTTTGATTTACTTGGCTTTATATTCTGTTGTTTAAGTATTTCCTTTATTTTTTGAGCAGTGCATTTCTACACTCATAAACGCTTTGCATAAAGTGCAAAGCCAGGAAAAAAATATAAGGATGGTCATCCATAGACACCTGAACGGCTACAACTGGCAAGACTCATTCAAATTTGTTTTATTGTAATTGCTGTACTCCTACACTCATAAAGGCTTTGTACAAAGTTGAAAGCCAGTAAAAAAAAATATCATGTATAAATCCTCTTCAGGTATCCGCTTTTTCTTCTCCTTCCTTGATAGGCTGGGGGTCTGCCTCCACCTGCTTCCTGGAGCCCAATTACAATGTACCTGGGCTGTAAGTGACCCGGCTTCTGGTAGCGCAGGAGCACTCAACGTAGAAATGTTCGACAGCCCCCTATGTAACTGGCATATTAGGTAAGGAACTTCAACAACAGTGCTCTCTCTTGGGGGTGATAGTAGCCCTGCCTCCAGACACCTCAATGAGCCTCTCCGAAACCCATTTAATCCTCAAGAATCTCATCCTGCTCCTTTCCTTCTGGGATCACACCCACTGGTTGCCAGCAATGTTGTTCCTCCATTTTGAAGAACGTTCCAGCCATCAGCTCTTCCAGCCTTTGAAAAAAGTGTTCTGTCTCTACTGCCATATGGTTGAAAGAGATGTGATGACTAGTGTTGAGCATTCCGATACTGCAAATATCGGGTATCGGCCGATATTTGGTGTATCGGAATTCCGATACCGAGTTCCGATATTTTTGCGCTATCGGAAATCGGAATCGGGATCCATATTCATGTAAAAAATAAAGAATAAAAATAAAAAATATGGATATACTCACCCACCGACGGCCGCTGGCTCTCAGCGGTGCAACCGGCAGCCTCCGTTCCTAAGAATGCAGTGAGTGTAGGACCTGCGATGACGTCGCGGTCTTGTGATTGGTTGTGTGACCGCTCATGTGACCGCTCACGTGACCGCGACGTCATCGAAGGTCCTTCACTCTGCATTCTTAGGAACGGAGGCAGACGCTTGCAGCTGTGACAGCCAGGGGCCGTCCAAGGGTGAGTATATCCATATTTTTTATTTTTATTCTTTATTTTTTACATGAATATGGATCCCAGGGCCTGAAGGAGAGTTTCCTCTCCTTCACACCCTGGGAACCATCCAGGATCGCTCCCTATTACGTTCCGATATTTGTGTCCCATTGACTTGTATTGGTATCGGGTATCGGTATCGGCGATATCCGATATTTTTTGGATATCGGCCGATTAAATCTGATACCGATACTTTTTTAAATATCGGAAGGTATCGCTCAACACTAGTGATGACGGATCCCAAACTCACCAATGGACCCCATTCTCACCTGATGGTCATAAGTAACAACCACCCTCCAAGATACCAACTCTTGGTACCTTGCAGTTAGCGGACCTGATAACATTTATTCAGACCTGGTCCTTGCTCACCTCCTTGTCTCTTCCAATCAGCCTGGGCCCCACAGTCCACTCATCATTTGCAGGATCCTGGCTTTGCCATCTGCAGTCCACAAGAACCCCAGCTGTAAAGGATATGGCCTGGGATCTGGCCTTGGTTGTTCTGAGAAATAGGCTAGAACCATACCATAGGCTCCTGTCACCTGGGCAGAGAAACAAGGTTTGATGGCATGGAAGGCAGAGTCTTGGGAATGACCTGGGCAAGACAGTTGGTAGAAAAATACAGAAAAAAAGATGAGCTCACCGTTATAGTCATCCACCATTGCATACGTTTTGGAGATCCAGCAAGCACCTCTGCCCATGCAAATAAATGCAATATAATGGCAAACAATTATAACTTCTTCAATAAAATCTTGGCAGCTTTATTATGCTTTCATTAAAATCATAACACAAGGAGGACTTTGTCCTGGTTTTGACGCATTTCAACTTGAACAGTCTTAATTATAACATGATGTAACACTGTCCTATTTGTGACCTGATTTTAATTAAAGGTGCCAAGGTTTTTTTTAGAGATGCCAGCTTTTTTTGTCTTTATATTGGGTACTGAAATATGGTCCCCACTGAAGCAGCTGGCTTGTAGACCAGTCAACAACTGGTGCGTATAGATGCAATCAAGGAAGGCCCAGAAGAGCAAAGTTTACCGATTTAGGAAGCACGTAGAAATAAATCTTTTCAGAATGCATGACTCCCATCTGAAACATGAGTGGCTGCGTGGTATATGGGACAGGTTCAGGAATTGTCTGATTATGGAGGCAATAGTCAGGGGGTCTTTGAGCTGTTGTACAGAGAGCCGGAGTTGAAGAACCATGTCTTCAAATGGACGGTAGCCATGCAACAGGAAGACTGTATAAAAAAAACAAAAAAACTGCAACATCATACCCAATTTTAAATTCCAATAAGATGGAAAACAAAATCAAATATGGTGTGATAGCCACCTTCAATCAGTCTCACAAACTGAGAAGAATTGTGTTATCAAAACATTAGGGGAAACTCACAAATGACCCCATATTATCGGGAAATATTCCTTCAAACCCTAATATTATCCTTAGGAAGAACACTAATCTAAAAAATCATGTTGCTCCAGGTAGAATAAGGCTTCACCAGTCAAAAACACCATCTTCACTTTTTACACTGAGCAATGGAATCAATTGTTCCTGTTAATGCAATAGAAAAGGCTGTTTGTGTTGCAAGATCTTGAGACATGGAGAAAAAAAGTTTTCTTCATTTTCAACATGGGAATAATTTACCTTCAAGCAGTTCGTCCATTGCATTTATAATTTTGTGATCTACTTGTTGGAATGTGAATGCAGGCTACAATACGTGGGGTGAACCACTCAGGCCATACACAAAATAATGAATGGGAGCTGGTACAATAAAAGAACTGGCATCATGCAGCATAGTCTCTCCAGACATTTTTCAACTGAACAAAGATCTTACCAATTTCAAATTAATCATAATAGAATAAATACCTGAAAACTCACCCAACAGACTGCAGAGATTGATCAACAGGGAATCTTTTGGATATTTAAGTTATCCACACTCAAATCTGACAGCCTAAATAAGTGTATAGCAAATGCAGGTTAGCCCCGGGGTATTGGGTTTTAGGCGGTAGTGAATAATGGCTACTAGGAAGCATCAGTGTACAATCTGATGTGGTTTGAAATTATATCTACATATATTTACAGATTAAGAGACCACTGCAAAATTTTCAGTTGGCTCATTTTTCTATTTATAGGTATATTTTTGAGTAAAATGTAAATTGTTCTTTTATTCTATAAACTATTGACAACATGTCTCCCAAGTTCCAAGCAATAAATTTTGTATTTATTTTCTGAAAATGAAAAATGGTCAAAATAACAAAAAAAAATGCATTCCTTAAATAATGCAATAAAAGCAAGTTCATAATCATTTAGAAACAACAATACTAATGTTTTAACCATGATTTTTACTTACAGCTTTCATGCGTCTTGGCATGCTTTCCACCAGTCTTTCACACTGCTTTTAGGCGACCTTATGCCTCTCCTGGTACAAACATTTAAGCAGTTCTTCTTTTTTTGATGGCTTGTGAATATCCATCTTCCTCTTAATTACATTCTAGAGGTTTTCAATGGGGTTCAGGTCTGAAGATTGGGCTGGCCATGACAGGGATTTGATGTGGTGGTCCTTCATCCATACCTTGATTGACCTAGCTGTGTGATATGGCTCATTGTCCTGCTGGAAAAAAACAGTCCTCAGAGTTGGGGAACATTGCCTGAGCAGAAGGAATCAACTGTTTTTCCAGGATAACCTTATATGTGACTGGATTCATATGTCCTTCGCAAAGAACAACCTGCCCAATTCCAGCCTTGCTGAAGCATCCCCAGATCATCACCGATCCTCCACCAAATTTCATAGTCGGTGCAAGACACTGTGGCTTGTACTCCTCTCCAGGTTTCCATCTAACCATTAGACAACCAGGTGTTGGGCAAAGCTGAAAATTAGACTCATCAGAGAAGATTACCTGACTCCAGTCCTCTATGGTCCAATCCTTATGGTCTTTGGCAAACTTCAGCCTGGCTCTCCTCTGCTTCTCATTGATGAAAGGCTTTTTTCTAGCTTTACATGACTTGAGTCCTGCCTCTAGGAACCTGTTATGAACTGTTCTTGCCGTGCACCCCAGCTGCCATTTGCCATTCCTTTTGTAGTTCACTTGATGTTATCCTGCGGTTGTTGAGTGACATTCGAATAAGATGACGGTCATCCCTGTCATTGGAGAGTAGTTTTTGCCCTCTGCCGGTCTGAAGCTTTGTTGTCCCCAATGTCTGCTGCTTGACCTTTTTGTAATGGACTGCCTTCTTAGAAATTTTACGAATGGAGGTAACATGACTCTCACTGTGTCCCTCTGCTAGTAAAGCCAGAGTTGAGCCTTTCTTTTCCTCACTCCTTTGGCATGGTTTAAAATTATTTTTTAATTTCTATTACATTTTATATTACTAGCACTTGTTTTGCCGTCCAGCTTGTCCGATTGCAAGAGGATTGTGAACACCACAGCAGTGTTTTTTATACTTTCCTTCATTAAATAAGATTTGGTTTAGGTGATCACTTAATCAGAAGCACATTAAGTAGACTGAGGTGTTTTCTTCTTGGAATTCTACTGACACTGGAATGGAATGGCTGTCAGACATGTGTAGAAGCTGATTTTTATAAAACTGTGCAGTGGTCTCTTAATTGTTGCCAGAGCTGTATATCTGTATGGAATGGGAGGGAAAAAATAAGAGGGGAAAGGGAGGAAGTAGAAGGAAAGGGAAAGGAAAAATGGAAAAGGAAGAAAAAAATATTTTTTATGTTAGGTGAGTATGTAAAAAAAACTTTTTTTTATATTTTTATTTTTTCTTTGGAATTGTAGTGGTTCTTGCATATGTATTTTTGAAATATGTACACCTCGTCAGAGGTTCAGTAATGTTTATACAGTTTTATGGTATTCACTGATGACTAGTGTTGAGCATTCCGATACCGCGAGTATCGGGTATCGGCCAATATTTGCGGTATCGGAATTCCGATACCGAGTTCCGATATTTTTGCGATATCGGGAATCGGGATCGGGATGCATATTCATGTGTAAAATAAAGAATAAAAATAAAAAATAGGGATATACTCACCCTCGGACGCGCCCTGGTTGTAACTGCTGCAACCTGCAGCCTCCGTTCCTAAGAATGAGCGAGTGAAGGACCTGTGATGACGTCGCGGTCTTGTGATTGGTCGCGTAACCGCTCACGTGACCGCTCACGTGACTGCGACGTCATCGAAGGTCCTTCACTCACTCATTCTTAGGAACGGAGGCTGCCGGTTGCAGCGATTACAACAAGGGCGTGTCTGAGGGTGAGTATATCCCTATTTATTATTTTTGTTCTTTATTTTACACATGAATATGGATCCCAGGTCCTGAAGGAGAGTTTCCTCTCCTTCAGACCCTGGGAACCATCCAGGATCACTTCCGATATTTGTGTCCCATTGACTTGTATTGGTATCGGATATCGGCCGATACAATCCGATACCGATACTTTCAAATATCGGAAGGTATCGCTCAACACTACTGATGACCAAGAATGGAGATGGAGCTATTTCCATAATTGGGTTACTACCGGTTGTATCTAGCATTTGATTTGTTAGCCAATATTTAATGCATATGCTATGTGCTTGCCTGAAGAAGGAGCAGGACCTGCTCAGAAATGTGTAGCAAATAAAGTTTTTAAAACCTACATTTCTCGGTTTGGACTGGACGTTCGTGGGCAGAGGTGTATGATCACCTCAACAAGAAAACTCCCTCTTCAACATGTTCTAGATCCTGTGGGGGATCCAGCGGGTTGAGCAGCAGCCCTATTGATTGACACGTTTATCACAGGGTTGTACCTGGTGCACAACCACTAAAGGCAAGCCTTTGACTAACCTTTATAATTGATGGTTTTGTTTGATGTGCGCATGTTGTGCTTTCTTTACCTCTTTTATATTACCTTTGTTTGGAGCAGAGTTTGGCTTTTTTAAGGTCATTACGTGAATACGAAAGTTTACACCCATTTAAGGAATTTCAGTAAGCAGCTACACGATTCATAAAAAATCTGAGAGAAAGTAAAATCCAGCACTGGCATGTATTTCTATTAGGTATTATCTTGCTTAGGGACCAATTAAATCATAGTATCCAACTGGTCTTATATTCAATATCACTAACACACTAAAAGCTTCAGCATAGAAGGACTTATATTTCACTTAGAATCACAGGTCTAAATTGCTTTTAACAGTGCTAAAACGTTTACATTTTGAAAGAATAATTGACTTTAATAGACTGAGTGATCTACATGATGAGAAATAACCCTGGTTTACCCATGATACCAAAGTATAGTAATCTATGGCACTAGAGCTTAGAAATGTAATTTAAAGTTAGCAATGAGAAACATTAAGAGAAGTAATACATTAATGTTTGACACTAATCTTATCTTACAGTCTGACCAGGTTTTACAAAGTAAGTGAACTAAATATGAAGTTCATATTTGGGTAATCATCCCAATGGTTATTTTACATTATGAATAATTTGTTATGCTCTTTACAACATTGCATTGTCAATAGATGGGATATGAGTGTATTATTGTGCTTTTAAGAAAATCAGATTAAATCAAGAATATATATTGTTCAAAGAGGACCTCTCAACAAAGTTTTATAAGATACTTTTCACTGAATCCATGTATTTCTTCTCCCAGTTTGAATTACTATCTGATAGCAACCACTTGGACTTAATAAAAGTTAAGTGATTAGGTACCAAATATTTAATTAGATAAGCCAATTCTAGTACATTGCCTGGCTCTTCCCACTTGCCCTGGTGAGGTGGCAAGTGGGGTAATAGTTTCGGGGTTGATGTCATCTGGTTTATGGCTGCTGGATCACTAGCTATTAACATGTATCACAAGCACCTACCTGGATGACAGGAAATATTGCCAGAACTTTGAACATAACAACAAAGTCAAACTTCAAAAAACTGACCGTCACATCTAAACATAGCCTAAGTGTGAACAGGTGCTGAACCTAGAGTCAACAACTCATATACAGTCAAATAAATAAGGCAGCACACTGTGGCGCCAAAACATGCAAACATGAAACATGAAAATTGAAATGCATTACTGCACTAGAAATGTGAAAAATTGAGAAAGTTTAGCTCATAATTTGGCCAATTTATGTGTACCTTGTAGCCACATTAAGGCATTTCTCGCATACAAAGTCCTAGCAATGCCTTTCCTCTCTGAGAATAAAGTCTTCATCTGAATGGGAACACAAAAGGGAGTCCTCTCTATGACTAAAAATCTCTCTCTCTGTGGAGGGGTAGTTGACCTACTGTGATTAAAAACACCTGTGGCTAAAAGGCGGAGTGCTCAGTCAGAAGGCTAATGAATACAAACTTCAAAAAACTGACCTTCACATCCATACATAGACTAAGTGTGAACAGGTGCTGAACCTAGAGTCACCAACTCGTATACAGTCAAATAAATAAGGCAGCACACTGTGGCACCAAAACCTGCAAACATGAAACATGAAAATTGAATTGCATTACTGCACTAGAAATATGAAAAATTGAGAAAGTTTAGCGCATAAATTGGCCAATTCATGTGTACCTTGTAGCCACGTTGAGGCATTTCTCGCATACAAGGTCCTAGCAATGCCTTTCCTCTCTGAGAATACGAGTTGGTGACTCTAGGTTCAGCACCTGTTCACACTTAGTCTATGTTTGGATGTGACGGTCAGTTTTTTGAAGTTTGTATTCATTAGCTTTCTGACTGAGCACTCCTCTTTTTAGCCACAGGTGTTTTTAATCACAGTAGGTCCACTACCCCTCCACAGAGAGAGAGATTTTTAGTCAAAGTGAGGACTCCTGTTATGATGACCTGGTGGTTAGGAGCACTAGGAATGACCTGATGAGAAAACTAGAAATACAGGACAAGCTCTGGGAAGTGGGAGCTCTGCTGACCGCAACCCCTAATCCTATCACAAACAACTAGAAATAGCCGTGGAGCGTACCTGACTCTGCCTAGACGCCTCTTCACAGCCTAAGAGCTAACTACCCCTAAAGATAGAAAATAAAGCCTAACTTGCCTCAGAGAAATTCCCCAAAGAAATAAGCAGCCCCCCACAAATATTGACTGTGAGTTAAGATGGAAGTCACAAACACAGGAATGAAATAGGTTTCAGCAAAGGAGGCCAGACTTAACTAAACAGACTGATGATAGAAAAGGTATCTTTGCGGTCAGCATAAAAAACTACCAAAAAACCACGCAGAGTGTGCAAAAGAGACCCCGCACCGACTCACGGCGTGGAGGTGCCACTCTGCATCCCAGAGCTTCCAACTAGCCGGGCAAAATCATGATAGCAAGCTGGACAAGAAAAACAGTGGTAAACAAATAAGCTAGCAGGGACTTAGCTTTTGCTGGATTAGACAGGTAATCTGCAAGATCCAAGAGAGAACTGAACCAGTACTAGAACATTGACAGCTGGCATCAAGTAACGATCTAAGTGGAGTTAAATAGAGCAGCAGCCTAGAACTAAACGAAGTCAGCTGAGGAAGGAACCTCACAGCCAGCAGCTCCACTCACAGCCACCAGAGGGAGTCCATGGACAGAACTCACCGAAGTACCATTCATAACCACCGGAGGGAGTTCGAGAACAGAATTCACAACAGTACCCCCCCTTGAGGAGGGGTCACCGAACCCTCACCAGAGCCCCCAGGCCGATCAGGACGAGCCAAATGAAAGGCACAAACAAGATCGGCAGCATGAACATCAGAGGCAACCACCCAGGAATTATCCTCCTGACCATAACCTTTCCACTTGACTAGGTACTGAAGTTTCCATCTCGAAATATGAGAATCCAAAATCTTCTCCACCACATACTCCAACTCCCCCTCAACCAACACCAGGGCAGGAGGGTCGACGGAGGGAACCATAGGAGCCACATATCTCCGCAACAACGACCTATGGAACACATTATGGATGGCGAAAGAAGCTGGAAGGTCCAAACGAAATGACACAGGATTAAGAATTTCCAAAATCTTATAAGGACCAATGAAACGAGGCTTAAACTTAGGAGACGAAACCTTCATAGGAACATAACGAGACGATAACCAAACCAAATCCCCAACACGAAGTCGGGGACCAACACAGCGACGGCGGTTAGCGAAACACTGAGCCTTCTCCTGGGACAATGTCAAATTGTCCACCACATGAGTCCAAATCTGCTGTAACCTGTCCACCACAGAATCCACACCAGGACAGTCCGAAG
Organism: Ranitomeya variabilis; assembly: GCF_051348905.1. NCBI lineage: Eukaryota > Metazoa > Chordata > Amphibia > Anura > Dendrobatidae > Ranitomeya > Ranitomeya variabilis. Next base: position 154,312,705 of record NC_135232.1, read on the forward strand.
GCTCAACCTGTCCTGAAGAAAAACGAGGGTGGAAACCAGAATTACAGAAAAAAGGCGAAACCAAAGTGGCCGAGCTGGCCCGATTATTAAGGGCGAAATCAGCCAAAGGCAAGAAGGACACCCAATCATCCTGATCAGCAGAAACAAAGCATCTCAGATATGTCTCCAAAGTCTGATTGGTTCGTTCGGTTTTGCCATTTGTCTGAGGATGGAAAGCTGAAGAAAAAGACAAATCAATGCCCATCTTAGCACAAAAGGACCGCCAAAACCTCGAAACAAACTGGGAACCTCTGTCCGACACGATGTTCTCCGGAATGCCATGTAAACGAACCACGTGCTGGAAAAATAATGGAACCAAATCAGAGGAGGAAGGCAATTTAGGCAAAGGTACCAAATGGACCATCTTAGAGAAGTGATCACAAACCACCCAGATAACCGACATCCTTTGAGAGACAGAGAGATCTGAAATAAAATCCATGGAAATATGCGTCCAGGGCCTTTTCGGGACCGGCAAGGGCAAAAGCAACCCACTGGCACGAGAACAGCAGGGCTTAGCCCGAGCACAAGTCCCACAGGACTGCACAAAAGAACGCACATCCCGTGACAAGGAAGGCCACCAAAAGGACCTAGCCACCAAATCCCTGGTACCAAAGATTCCAGGATGACCAGCCAACACAGAACAATGAACCTCAGAGATAACTCTACTAGTCCATCTATCAGGTACAAACAGTGTCTCCGCTGGGCAACGGTCAGGTCTATCAGCCTGAAACTCCTGCAGCACCCGCCGCAAATCAGGGGAGATGGCAGACAAAATTACCCCCTCTTTGAGAATACCAGCCGACTCAGGAACTCCCGGAGAATCAGGCACAAAACTCCTTGAAAGGGCATCAGCCTTCATATTCTTAGAGCCCGGAAGGTTCGAAACCACAAAATCGAAGCGGGAGAAAAACAGCGACCATCGAGCCTGTCTAGGATTCAACCGCTTGGCAGACTCGAGATAAGTCAGATTCTTGTGATCCGTCAAGACCACCACGCGATGCTTTGCTCCTTCAAGCCAATGTCGCCACTCCTCGAACGCCCACTTCATGGCCAACAACTCTCGATTGCCCACATCATAATTGTGCTCAGCAGGCGAAAACTTTCTAGAAAAGAAAGCACATGGTTTCATCACCGAGCCATCAGAAGTTCTTTGCGATAGAACAGCCCCTGCTCCAATCTCAGAAGCATCCACCTCGACCTGAAACGGGAGCGAAACATCTGGCTGACACAACACAGGGGCAGAAGAAAAACGACGCTTCAACTCCTGAAAAGCCTCAACGGCCGCAGAGGACCAATTGACCACATCCGCACCTTTCTTGGTCAAATCAGTCAATGGTTTAACAACACTAGAAAAATTAGCGATGAAGCGACGGTAAAAATTAGCAAAACCCAGGAATTTCTGAAGGCTCTTCACAGAAGTAGGCTGAGTCCAATCATAAATGGCCTGAACTTTAACAGGGTCCATCTCGATAGTAGAAGGGGAAAAAATGAAGCCCAAAAATGAAACCTTCTGAACTCCAAAGAGACATTTAGACCCCTTCACAAACAAGGAATTAGCACGAAGGACCTGGAACACCATTCTGACCTGCTTCACATGAGACTCCCAATCGTCCGAAAAAAACAAAATATCATCCAAGTATACAATCATGAATTTATCCAGGTACTTTCGGAAGATGTCATGCATAAAGGACTGAAACACAGATGGAGCATTAGAAAGTCCGAATGGCATCACCAGGTACTCAAAATGGCCCTCGGGCGTATTAAATGCTGTTTTCCATTCGTCGCCCTGTTTAATACGCACAAGATTATACGCCCCTCGAAGATCTATCTTGGTGAACCAGCTAGCCCCCTTAATCCGAGCAAACAAATCAGGCAGTAACGGCAAGGGGTACTGAAATTTGATGGTGATTTTATTGAGAAGGCGGTAATCTATACAAGGTCTCAGAGAACCATCCTTCTTGGCCCAAAAAAAAAAACCTGCTCCCAACGGAGATGACGACGGGCGAATATGCCCTTTCTCCAAGGACTCCTTTACATAGCTCCGCATAGCGGCGTGTTCTGGCACAGATAAATTGAACAGTCGGCCCTTCGGAAACTTACTACCAGGAATCAAATTAATAGTACAATCGCAATCCCTATGAGGAGGTAGGGCACTGGATTTGGGCTCATCAAATACATCCCGGTAATCTGACAAGAACTCAGGGACTTCAGAAGGATGGGAAGACGAAATTGACAACAATGGGACATCCCCATGTACCCCTTGACAACCCCAACTGGATACAGACATTGATTTCCAATCCAATACTGGATTATGGACCTGTAGCCATGGCAAACCCAAAACGACCACATCATGCAGATTATGCAACACCAAAAAGCGAATATCCTCCTGATGTGCAGGAGCCATGCACATGGTCAATTGAGTCCAGTACTGAGGCTTATTCTTGGCCAAAGGCGTAGCATCAATTCCTCTCAATGGAATAGGATACTGTAAAGGCTCCAAGAAAAAACCACAGCGCCTGGCAAACTCCAAGTCCATCAAATTCAGGGCAGCGCCTGAATCCACAAATGCCATAACAGAATAGGACGACAAAGAGCAGATCAGAGTAACGGACAAAAGAAATTTTGGCTGTACCGTACTAATGGTGGCAGACCTAGCGAACCGCTTAGTGCGTTTAGGACAATCAGAGATAGCATGAGTGGAATCACCACAGTAAAAACACAGCCCATTCTGACGTCTGTATTCTTGCCGTTCAGCTCTGGTCAAGGTCCTATCACATTGCATAGGCTCAGGCCTCTGCTCAGAAGATACCGCCAAATGGTGCACAGTTTTGCGCTCACGTAAGCGTCGATCGATCTGAATGGCCAAGGACATAGACTCATTCAGACCAGCAGGCGTGGGGAATCCCACCATAACATCCTTAAGGGCTTCAGAAAGACCCTTTCTGAAAACTGCCGCCAAGGCACACTCATTCCATTGAGTAAGCACAGACCACTTTCTAAACTTCTGACAATATACCTCCGCTTCATCCTGACCCTGACACAAAGCCAGCAAGATTTTATCTGCCTGATCCACTGAATCTGGTTCATCATAAAGCAACCCAAGGGCCAGAAAAAACGCATCTACATTACGCAATGCAGGATCTCCTGGCGCAAGGGAAAATGCCCAGTCTTGAGGGTCACCACGTAGCAAAGAAATAATGATTTTTACTTGCTGAATGGAGTCACCAGAGAAGTGGGGTTTCAAAGCAAAAAACGGTCTACAATTATTTTTGAAATTCAGGAACTTAGATCTATCCCCAGAAAACAAATCAGGAATTGGAATTCTGGGTTCTAACATCGGGTACTGAACTACATAATCTTAAATGCCTTGTACCATTGCAGTGAGTTGATCCACACAAGAGGACAGACCTTGAATGTCCATATCTACACCTGTGTCCTGAACCACCCAGAGATTTAGGGGAAAAGAAAAACAAAACAAGCTGCAGAGGAAAAAAAAATGGTCTCAGAACTTCTCTTATCCCTCTATTGAGATGCATTAACACTTTACGGGCCAGCTGTACTGTTATGATGACCTGGTGGTTAGGAGCACTAGGAATGACCTGATGAGAAAACTAGAAATACAGGACAAGCTCTGGGAAGTGGGAGCTCTGCTGACCGCAACCCCTAATCCTATCACAAACAACTAGAAATAGCCGTGGAGCGTACCTGACTCTGCCTAGACGCCTCTTCACAGCCTAAGAGCTAACTACCCCTAAAGATAGAAAATAAAGCCTAACTTGCCTCAGAGAAATTCCCCAAAGAAATAAGCAGCCCCCCACAAATATTGACTGTGAGTTATGATGGAAGTCACAAACACAGGAATTAAATAGGTTTCAGCAAAGGAGGCCAGACTTAACTAAACAGACTGAGGATAGAAAAGGTATCTTTGCGGTCAGCATAAAAAACTACCAAAAAACTATGCAGAGTGTGCAAAAGAGACCCCCGCACCGACTCACGGCGTGGAGGTGCCACTCTGCATCCCAGAGCTTCCAACTAGCCGGGCAAAATCATGATAGCAAGCTGGACAAGAAAAACAGTGGTAAACAAATAAGCTAGCAGGGACTTAGCTTTTGCTGGAGTAGACAGGTAATCTGCAAGATCCAAGAGAGAACTGAACCAGTACTAGAACATTGACAGCTGGCATCAAGTAACGATCTAAGTGGAGTTAAATAGAGCAGCAGCCTAGAACTAAACGAAGTCAGCTGAGGAAGGAACCTCACAGCCAGCAGCTCCACTCACAGCCACCAGAGGGAGTCCATGGACAGAGCTCACCGAAGTACCATTCATAACCACCGGAGGGAGTTCGAGAACAGAATTCACAACAGACTCCCTTTTAGGTTCCCATTCAGATGAATACTTTATTCTCAGAGAGGAAAGGCATTGCTAGGACCTTGTATACGAGAAATGCCTTAACGTGGTTGCAAGGTACATATAAAATGGCCAATAACAGCAAGGTCAGACATTATTTCATACCTGTATCTAATAACTGCCCTGATACATCTTACAGCAGGAGCTATCAATCAACTACTAATCCTGACACAGAGACGATTCTCCAGTGGGACCAATACTGTGGTCAGTAGCTGATCTGACAGCACAATCAGTAGCATGCACTAAATGCACTTGTACTTGAATGGACCCTTCTTTTGTTTGAAACAATACTCATCACGTAGGAAAATCACTAAAATTCTGTGCTATTTGTATTTAGCTAATACTTGGTAAAACTTACATCCCTTATGGGTTCCTTCCAAAGTGCAATTTGAAATCTAATTTTTAATCTAGAAATGATTTTCCTATAGCAACAGGTTAAAGTTTCTACTCAAATAGACAACTGGGAAGGTTACTAAGTGCCAAGCGCTAGTGCAACATATCCTTTCTATTATAGCATTATTAAACATTTAGCACATGTTATTTTACAATTTTGTGTGGCATAGCTATCTGGTTAAGGGCACGCTTGCAATGGCTAGTCTCATTGTGAGAATCTGCATATACCAGACAGCACTCAGATGACATCCGAGTGCAGTCTGATGTTTTGCATTCATCCATAGACTTGTTTGAATGCAAGCCATCCGAAATAAGCTGCCAATCTTTTTCTCATGCTAAGTCGGCAAGAGAAAATAAACACTAGCTTGCACTGCTCCATAGTGTAACATTAGAGCGAGTGCTATCCAATGAAACATTGGATAGCATTGGTTCGAGTAATACACTGGATACTCTCCAATGTGAGTGAGTCCACAAGGACACAAAAATTCAAAGTTTGAAATTTGCGACATGTTCTAATTTGTTTGGCAAATTTTCCATACTTTCATAAAAAAATACAAATCATATCGACATAAATTTAACACTAACATGAAGTACAATGTATCACAAAAAACAATCTCAGAATCACTGGGATATGTTGTACCATTCCAGAGTTACCGTTTTATTCAGACTATAAGACACACTTTTTTCCTCCCAAAATGTAGACGAAAATGGGGGGTGCATCTTATAATCTGGATGTATGGGGGTCGGGCTGTGGTGGGGAGGTGAGGGAGCGGTTTCGGCAGAGCATCGGGTCAAAGGAGGCTGAAGCCAGCAGATCCGGCTAAGTCCTGGGCCTGCTGCTAAAGAGAAATGAATATGCACTGCATTCCACGCCTATGGGCGTGGAGGGCAATGCATATTCTTTTTTCTGGCACCCTGGTATAAATGGCCCTATCCTGTTCCTGGTATGATTGATTCCATGCTTTTTCTTTTATAATTGGCCCCATCCCATTCTTAGTATCCATGGCCCCATCAGGAAAGATAAAAAAACTAAAACATTAGACTCACCTACACAGCGCTCCCTGGCAGGGATGTCATGCGCTGCTCACAAGCAGAGCACAGCTTTCCTGAATACTCACCGGAACTATTCATTGGAGATCGCGGTGAGTATTCTTTCCTCATCAGTAGCGCGCACTGTCAGCCGGAGCCTTCCTGCTGCAGCCGGAGCCTTCCTGCTGCAGCCGGCGGTCACGTGTGCCAATACTTAAGAGAAATGAATATTCAGAAATGCTATGGATTTTTTTGTCCTTTCTCTCTCTCTCTCTATCTGTGCATGAAGCCAGGACAAGGGGCCAAGATGGATACACATGGATGCCAGGATGGATACACATGGGGAGCCAGGCTGGAGACACGTGGTGGACCAAGTTGGAGACACATGAGGGGCCAAGATGGATACACATGGGTGGCCAGGGTGGTGACACATGGGGGGCCAGGCTGGAAACACATGGGGCCAGGCTGGAGACACATGTGAGGCCAGGCTGGAGACACATGAGGGCCAGGCTGGAGACACATGAGGGTCAGGCTGGATAAATGGGGGTCAGGCTGAAGACACATGGGGGGTCAGGCTGAAGACACATGGGGTCAGGCTGGAGACACATTGGGGGCCAGGCTGGAGACACATGGGGGGTCAGGCTGGAGACACATGGGGGCAGGCTGGAGACAAATGGGGGGCCAGACTGGAGACACATGGGGGCCAGGTTAGAAACACATGGGGGGCCAGGCTGGAGACACATGGGGCAAGGCTAGAGACACATGGGAGGCCAAGCTGGAGATACATGGGGGCCAGGCTGGATATATGGGGGCAGGACAAGGTGCCAGGATGGATACACATGGGGGCCAGCTGGAGATACATGAGGGTCAGGCTAGAGACACATGAGGGGCCAGGCTGGAGGCACATGGGGGCAGGCTGGAGACACATGGGGGGCCAGGCTAGAGACACATGGGGGGCCAGGCTGGAGACACATGGGGCCAGGCTGGAGATACATGGGGGCCAGGCTGGACATATGGGGGCAGGACAAGGGGCCAGGATGGGTACACATGGGGGCCAGGCTGGAGACACATGGGGGGCCAGGCTGGAGACACATGGGGGGCCAGGCTGGAGACACATGGGGGCAGGCTGGAATCACATGGGGGCCAGGCTGGAGAAACATGGGCGCAAGGCTGGAGACACATGGGGGGCCAGGCTGTAGACACATGTGGGGCAAGGCTGGAGACACATAGGGGCTAGGCTGGAGACACATGGGGGGCAGGCTGGAGACACATTGGGTCATTGAGTCCATGCTGGAGACACATGGGGTGCCAGGATGGATGCACATGAGGGGCCAGGCTGGAGACACATGGGGCCAGGCTGGAGACACATGGGAGGCCAAGCTGGAGATACATGGGGGCCAGGCTGGATATATGGGTGCAGGACAAGGGGCCAGGATGGATACACATGGGGGCCAGCTGGAGAAACATGGGGGTCAGGCTGGAGACACATGGGGGGCCAGGCTGGAGACACATGGGGGGCAGGCTGGAGACACATGGGGGGCCAGGCTAGAGACACATGGGGGCCAGGCTGGAGACACATGGGGCCAGGCTGGAGACACATGGGAGGCCAAGCTGGAGATACAAGGGGGGGCCAGGCTGGAGACACATGGGGGGCAGGCTGGAGACACATAGGGGGCCAGGCTGGAGACACATGGGGGACCAGGCTGGGGAAACATGGGGGCAAGGCTGGAGACACATGGGGGGCCAGGCTGTAGACACATGGGGGGCCAGGCTTGAGACACATAGGGGCTAGGCTGGAGACACATTGGGTCATTGAGTCCATGCTGGAGACACATGGGGGGCCAGGATGGATATATGGGGGGCAGAACAAGTGGCAGGCTGGAGACACATGGGGGGTCAGGCTGGATACTTATGGGCAGCCACGCTGGAAACACATGGGGTGCCAGGCTGGAGACACATGGGGGACCAAGATGGAGACACATTGGGCCATGATGTTTATATGAGGGGCAAGACAAGGGGCCAGGAAGGATATATAAGAGGCATGACAAGGGGCCAGGATAGATACATATGGGGGGCAAGGATGGATGTATGGGGGTCCAGGATGCAGATATATGAGGGAGCCAGGATGCATATATGGGGGGCCAGGATGGATATATGAGGGGCCAGGATGGATATATTTGGGTGCCAGGATGGATATATATATATGTGGGGGTCGGGATGGATATATGGGGGGGGCAGCATGGATATATATGAGGGGGCCAGGATGGATATATGGGGGGTAGGACAAGGGACCAGAATGGATAAATGGAGGGCCAAGATGGATATATGGGGAGCCAGAATGCATATATATGGTAGAGCCAAGATGATTTATAGGGGGAGGACAAGTGACCAGGATGCGTATATATGAGGAGCCAGGATGCATATATGGGGGGTCAGGAAAGATATATGGGGGCAGGATAAGGGACATATGAGGGCCAGTATGTATAGCTGGTGGGCAGGATGGATATCTGAGGGCCAGGCTGGACAAGGGACATAGGGGACCAGGCTGGGGCATATTATAAAATAAAGGGGGCCAGGTTGAGGCATATTATAAAATAAAGGGGCCAGGTTGGGTGAGATTATTAAGTAAAGAGGGCCAGAATGAGGGACTAAATTACTGAGGTCCAGAATGAAGAACATGCTATATTAGTTTATGGTGACAAGTGGGAAACAACTTCTTTAGGATCCAATTAGGGACATTATTACTACTGTAATATAATTTACTTTTTAGGAAACTGTTTTCCATGGAGTGAGCAAAATGGGGGTCCTGTTACTGTGCAAGGCAGCACTACATAGTTTTTTTTCGTCATCTGACATAGTGAAGAAATCAGGGAAAAAGTGAGGAAAGTGTTCTGGAAGCGATCAGCTACTGATGACTGTCTTATTTTTTGCAGAGAGGAGTACTGGCTGGAAGAACTGATGGCAGTCTGTGCTGGTTGAAGAAGAAAAGCGAAGATGAAGGACTTCAACTACAGACATCACTGGTGAGTCAGTGTCCTACATATATACACACAATATATACTACACACATTATGTACAGAGATCCTGTGTAAAATGTCACTGGTAGTAATAACAGTGATTTTAGTATTGTGCTTTGCATTCAAGATCAGTATTGTAGTATTCGGTCACTATGTGGTGAAAATTTGTGGTCTGGTCATGGTGTGGCAGTATTTCTCCTTGTATGTGGTATTATTTGGTCCATATATGCTGGTAATGTGTCATATTATTCGGTCACTATGTGGTGGTAATATGTGGTCTGGTCATGGTGTTGCAGTATTTGTCCCTTGTGTGTAATATTAGTCAGTCACTATGTGGTCTGGTCATGTTATGGTGGTATTTCTTCCCTGTATGTGGTAGTATTGGTCTTGGTATAGGGGACTGTGTTGTGTATGGCGTCATTTGTTCTGTCTGATATTAACTAGGAGAAGATTCTTTATTTCCATTAGAGATTAGATACTTGGTACACAGCAGCAGACATGCACTTACAGGGGTTTTCCTATGATAAAAAGTAATCTCATAGCCACAGGATAAGTGATAACATATTGATTGGTGGGGATCTGACTACTTGGACCCATTCAGCAAAATGTGGAACTTTTTATCCCCATTACTTTTTATAATGGGGATAATGACTGACAGATATTTGCATATAGCTGTAGAGTGGGCCCCTAGAGTCCATTCCCCTGGTGGGCCCCAGACACCCCAGTCCGACCCTGAATATATGACTAATACATAGCCAGGGGACAAGCTAAGTAGCTATAACAATTAATATAACAAATTGCCAGTGGCAAAATCCATACTACACACTATATCCTTACAAAGGCTGCTAAAAAGTAAACCTCCTATTAGGCAGTAATGCGAGAGGGAAAAGAAGCAGTAATTAGATAAAACCTTACATTCTGCAATCCTCTGGTCATGTGATCCCCCACGTCTTAGGTCATTTTACTGAGTTTCCTGTTTTAGTCTCCCTTCTGTTCTGATAAAATACAGCTACCTTTTCTTGACTTGTTCTACTACCTTAGTACAAGAAGTATTTGCAGACTATAAGAATTATCCATATACTTATTACATATAGCTTGTTAAATAAAATTAAAGTCCATAATTTCTACACAATACAGAAATATAATGAAGCCTTTGAGTTACTTTTACCCTCTAAAACAATCATGGATTGGTTGACCTTGTCTGCTTAACGTTCTTAGCCCTAAAATGTGAGTATTACCGAGCTTAAAAGCTTTATGACGTACAGAGTCCTGCGATGTGTGAATAGTGCATAATTAATTAAAAATAAACTACAAATAAAGTTAAAGCTAGGCAGATATATCCCTTTCTTTTTATAGTTTATTGGGTAGATAGATAAATACTCTACATGAAAATCATCTTTGTATCAAACGCACAATCCTGAGAACGTTATTACAATATAGTTTACACTAATCATTGGAACCTTGAGCATTCATTTAAGAAATAAAATGTGTAATGCTTGCAATAATACTTATACTTTATGTCTATTGTGTGTGCTTAAACAAAATTTTCATCCTTTCTATAAATCCATTATTCTCACATTATGATTCTAATGTCTATAATAGATAAGAGCGCTCACTTAACAAGAGTAAAAATCTTAAAATCAGTAAATGGATTGTGGAAAATTGATTGTATTTTTCAAATCTGCAATTGATGCTTATCTAATGTATGGCTATTCTTTATATTTCACATTTTCCAATAAAGAACGTAAAAGGAATGGTTAAAAACCAATAACATAAAATACACTCAGAAACGTGTAGGTGACAGAAAAATGAATTCTGTCCTAAATAAGCAGTATGGTACATCATTATGATAGCCTTGTCATATGGTGCACTGCATCACTTATATCTGAAAATCCACATGGGAATGGTTGCTGTTCGTTGGCTGCATTTCAAAAAAAAATTTCAAGCCGCATTAAATGACTGCAGATACAAATGTCACATCTGACACTTTAACAGACAGAAATGTGGTAGATGACTGCAAAGAAGACAACTCACTCACTGACACTCTAAGATCAGTAAGGCTCAGTTAGACTGGGGAAAGCAGCTTTAATAACTAGAAAAAGAAACATCTGGTCAAAGAAGAAATGATATTTTGCAATATCATATACAGATTAGACAGCTTCATGTCAAGCCCTCAAAATAATAAATGTTACATACATTCCATGAAAGTGAAACCTGGAGAGCTAGTAAAAAATATGAAGGTATATCATATGTGAAATTATACCTCTAGAAGGGTTAATTAATGACATGCAGATAGTATACTTAACCCGTTAACCCCCGGGCCATTTTCTGCTTTTGCTTTTTCGTTTTTTACTCCCCTTCTTCCCAGAGCCATAACTTTTTTATTTTTCTGTAAAAATGGCCATGTGAGGGCTTGTTTTTTGCGGGACAAGTTGTAATTTTGAACTACACCATTGATTTTAATATACCATGTACTAGAAAATGGGAAAAGAAATCCAAGTATGGTGAAATGTAATAAAAAACTGCAATTCCACAGTTCTTTTTTTTTCACCATGTTCACTAAATGGTAAAGCTAACCTGCCTTTATGATTCTCCAGGTAGTTTCGAGTTTATTGACATGAAACATGTATAGGTTCTTTTATATTTAAGTGGTGAAAAAAAATCCATACTTTGAAAACAAAATGGCACCATATTCTGAGACCTGTAGCGTCTCCAGTTTTCATGATTTGGGGCTGGGTGAGGGCTTATTTTTTGCAAGCCTGACGTTTTTATTGATACCATTTTGGAGTAAGTATGATTTTTTGATCGCACGTTATTGCATTTTATTTATAACTTGATAAATCGAGCAATTCTGAATGCGATGATACCAAATATGTCTATGTTTGATTTTTTTATTGTTCTATTTTGAATGAGACAAAAGGGGGGTGATTTGAACTTTTATATTTCTGTATTATTTTTAAACTTTTTTACTTTTTGCATGCTTCAATACTCTCCATAGAAGACTAGAAGCTGCAGTTGTCCGGTGAGTTCTGCCACATACAGGTGATGATCACGGGATAATGGGAAAGAGACAGAAGGTCGGGGGTGCAGCAGCTCTGGTGTTGGTGAGGTGGCAGCTCGGGTGGTGGTGAGACAGCAGAATGGTTATTACAGGCTGTAGGCTTTCCTGAAGAGATGGGTTTTCAGGTTCCGTCTGAAGGATCCGAGGGTGGTGGACAATCGGACATGTTGAGGCATGGAATTCCAGAGGATGGGGGATATTCAGGAGAAATCTTGCAGGCGGTTGTGTGAAGAGTAGTGTTGAGCATTCCGATGCTGCAAGTATCGGGTATCGGCCGATACTTGCTGTATCGGAATTCCGATACCGGGATTCCGATACTCTTGTGGTATCGGGTATCGGGTATCGGAACAACATTAATGTTAAAATGTGTAAAATAGAGAATTAAAATAAAAAATATCGCTATACTCACCTGTCCGACGCAGCCGGGACCTCAGCGCAGGAACCGGCAGCGTTGTTTGTTTAAAATTCCCGCTTTTACATGGTTACGCGAAGTCCCGGCTTGTGATTGGTCAGGGCGGCCATGTTGCCGGGCCGCGGACCAATCACAGCAAGCCGTGACGAAAATACGTCACGGCTTGCTGTGATTGGTCCGCGTCCCGGCAACATGGCCGCCATTAACCAATCACAAGCCGTGACGTCACGGGAGGCTGGAAACGCGCTCATTTTAAAAAGGGCGCGTGTCCAGCCTCCCGTGACGTCACGGCTTGTGATTGGTTGCGTCGCGGTCAACCAATCACAAGCCGGGAGGCTGGACACGCGCCCATTTCAAAATGAGCGCGTCCAGCCTCCCGGCTTGTGATTGGTTGATCGCGGCGCAACCAATCACAAGCCGTGACGTCACGGGAGGCTGGACACGCGCCCATTTCAAAATGAGCGCGTCCAGCCTCCCGGCTTGTGATTGGTTGATCGCGGCGCAACCAATCACAAGCCGTGACGTCACGGGAGGCTGGACACGCGCCCATTTTAAAATGAGCGCGTGTCCAGCCTCCCGTGACGTCCCGGCTTGTGATTGGTCAGGGCGGCCATATTGCCGGGACGCGGACCAATCACAGCAAGCCGTGACGTAATTTCGTCACGGCTTGCTGTGATTGGTCCGCGTCCCGGCAACATGGCCGACCTGACCAATCACAAGCCGGGAATTCACGTAACCAAGTAATAGCGCGATTTTTAAACAAACAACGCTGCCGGTTCCTGCGCTGAAGTCCCGGCTGCGTCGGACAGGTGAGTATAGCGATATTTTTTATTTTAATTCTTTCTTTTACACATTTATATGGTTCCCAGGGCCTGAAGGAGAGTTTCCTCTCCTTCAGACCCTGGGAACCATCAGGGATACCGTCCGATACATGAGTCCCATTGACTTGTATTGGTATCGGGTATCGGTATCGGATTGGATTCCGATACTGTGACGGTATCGGCCGATACTTTCCGATACCGATACTTTCAAGTATCGGACGGTATCGCTCAACACTAGTGAAGAGCGAATAATAATGTGGTGGAGAGTAGGGGTCTTGGGAGGATCAAAGATTATGTGAGGGAAGATATTGGGAGATTAGTTCAGAGATATAGGGAGGGGACAGGTTGTGGATGGCTTTGTCGATCAGTGTTATTAGTTTGAACTAGATTCATTGGGGAAATGGGAGCTAGTGGAGGGATTTGCAGAGGGGAGAAACAGGGGAGTAGCGTGGAGAGCGGTGGATTAAGCGGGCAGCAGAGTTGTGGACAGACTGGAGTGGTGCAAGAGAGTTAGTGAGAAGGCCACAGAGAAGGGTGTTGCAGTAGTCGAGACGAGAGATGATGAGGATATGCACAAGAGTCTTAGAAGATTGAGGGCAGAGGAAGGGATGGATTCTGGCAATATTTTTGAATTGAGGCGACAGGAGGTGGCAAGAGTTTGGACATGCAGTTTGAAGGACAGGGCATAGTCGAGAGTTACTCCGAGGCAGCGGATTACAGGTGTGGGAGAGAGCGTGATGCCGTTTACCATAACAAACCACCAAAAAAAGAACACCTTCACATAAGGCCAATAAAATCCACATAATCTTTATTGAACATTATAAAAACAACCAATATAGATATAAAGGTACATAACCACAGGCACAGGCAAATAAAGGGTGGGAAACCCCAGGTGGTAGCCTCAAAATATGGTATATAGACAAATGACAATTAAATATTCAAACAACACTGTGTGACCATGTACGATCCAGCACAAAAAGTGACAATAATATAGTAGTAATACAAGAGTATATAAGAGAACAATGACATAATATAATTACCAATGAAGTACTCCTGGGGCCCCACCAGGGTTTCCCACCCTTTATTTGCCTGTGCCTGTGGTTATATACCTTTATATCTATATTGGTTGTTTTTATAATGTTCAATAAAGATTATGTGGATTTTATTGGCCTTATGTGAAGGTGTTCTTTTTTTGGTGGTTTGTTGCTATTTACTTCATGGCCTTAATTTAAGAATATACTTAGGTTTTTCCGTTTACCATAACAGATAGATCGGGTAGGGGACAAACGCAATATGGAGGAAAGATGATGAGTTCGGTTTTGTCTACATTGAGCTTTAGGAAGTGAGACGTGAAGAAGGAGGATATGGCTGATAGATACTCTGCGATTCTGGACAGCAAGGAGGTGACATCTGGGCCAGAGAGGTAGATCTGAGTGCCATCCGCATACAGGTGGTACTGGAAGCCATAGGACTTTATGAGTTGTCCTAGGCCAAGGGTATAGATGGAAAAAAGTAGGGGCCCCAGGACAGAGCCTTGAGGGACACCAACAGAGAGAGGGCGGGATGAGGAGGTAGTGTAGGAATGGGAAACGCTAAATGTGCAGTCAGAAAGGTATGAGGCAATCAAGGACAGGGCAAGGTCTTTGATGCCAAGGAAAGAAAGAATCTACAGCAGTAGGCAGTGGTTGACTGTGTTGAAGGCAGAGGACAGGTCGAGAAAGAGGAGTATGGAGAACTGTCTGTTGGCTTTGGCTGTGAGTAAGTCATTAGTAATTTTTGTCAGGGCAGTTTTGGTGGAGTGGTGGAGGTGGAAACCAGATTAGAGGTTGTCAAGGAGAGAGTTAGATGAGAGGTGGGAGGAAAGTTGAACATGGACATGCCGCTCAAGGAGTTTTGAAGCAAACGGGAGCAATGATATGGGGCGATAGCTGGGCATAGCAGTTGGGTTGAGGTTTGTTTTTTTGAGGATGGGTGTGATGGTGGCATGTTTGAAGGCAGAGGGGAAGTGTTGTGAGTTTGGTTTTTGGGCTCCCCCGGTGGTCACTGGTGGTACTGGACTTGTGTGCTTCACTTTCTCTGTTCACCTGTTTCCATCAGGATATGGGTGTATCCTATTTAGCCTTGCTGCTCAGTTATTCTAGTGCCGGCCATCAATGTAACCAGAGCCTTTCTGTTGCATGTTCCTGCTTCTAGACTACTATCAGCTAAGTTGGACTCTTAGTCCTAAGTTTGTTTTGCATTTTTGTTCCAGTTCACAGTTATGTTATTTTTCTGTAGCTGGAAGCTCTTGTGGGCCGAAATTGCCACTCCGGTGTCATGAGTTGACACATGAGTCTTAAAGTAATTTCGGGATGGTATTTTAATAGGGTTTTCAGCTGACCGTGAAGTTCCCTATTGTATCTTCTTGCTATCTAGTAAGCGGACCTCGCTTTGCTGAACCTACCTTCATACTGCGTATGTCTTTTCCTCTGAACTCACCGTCAATATATGTGGGGGGCTTCTGTCTCCTTTTTGGGGGAATTTCCCTAGAGGTAAGCCAGGTCTGTCTTTTCCTCTATTAGGGTTAGTTAGTCCTCCGGCTGGCGCTAGGCATCTAGGGATAAAACGTAGGTACGCCACCTGGCCACTGTTAGTTGTGTGGTAGGTTTAGCTCACGGTCAGCTCGAGATTCCATCACCCAAGAGCTGTTCTGTTATTTATGTTCTCTGACGTTCCCTTGCCATTGGGAACCATGACAGTATGGCCGGCCCAGTGTTAAAACCGTTGGCAGAAGAAAGGAGAGAAAAAGAAGTCTGCAGATTTATTTTTTTTTTTTCCTCTGAGCTTGCTCTATAGTTGACTTAGTTGCATTTCTGCTCTAATTGCAGCCTTTGTCTCTCTCTCTCCTTCTAATCCTTGAATGGCTCTGATCTCACCTGATTAAAATGGATCCTCAGAGTTTGGCTACAGGTTTGAATAATCTTGCTACGAAGGTTCAAAATTTACAGGATTTTGTTATTCATGCTCCTATATCTGAACCTAGAATTCCTATACCAGAATTTTTCTCCGGGGATAGATCTCGTTTCCTGAATTTCAAAAATAATTGTAAATTATTTCTTTCCCTGAGATCTCGCTCCGCTGGAGATCCCGCACAGCAGGTTAGGATAGTAATTTCCTTGCTGCGGGGTGACCCTCAAGACTGGGCATTTGCATTGGCACCCGGGGATCCTGCGTTGCTCAATGTGGATGCGTTTTTTCTGGCTTTGGGGTTGCTTTATGAGGAACCTAACTTAGAGATTCAGGCTGAAAAAGCCTTGATGGCCCTATCTCAAGGGCAAGATGAAGCTGAAATATACTGCCAAAAATTTCGTAAATGGTCTGTGCTTACTCAGTGGAATGAGTGCGCCCTGGCGGCGAATTTCAGAGAGGGTCTCTCTGATGCCATTAAAGATGTTATGGTGGGGTTCCCTGCACCTACAGGTCTGAATGAGTCCATGACAATGGCTATTCAGATTGATCGGCGTTTGCGGGAGCGCAAACCTGTGCACCATTTGGCGGTGTCTTCTGAGAAGGCTCCAGAAAATATGCAATGTGATAGAATTCTGTCCAGAAGCGAATGGCAGAATTTTAGGCGAAAAAATGGGTTGTGCTTCTATTGTGGTGATTCAACTCATGTTATATCAGCATGCTCTAAATGTACAAAAAAGGTTGATAAGTCTATTTTAATTGGCACTTTACAGTCTAAGTTTATTCTGTCTGTGACCTTGATTTGTTCATTATCGTCAATTACCGCGGATGCCTATGTCGACTCTGGCGCCGCTTTGAGTCTAATGGATTGGTCCTTTGCCAGGCACTGTGGGTTTGATCTAGAGCCTCTGGAAGTTCCTATACCTCTGAAGGGTATTGACTCTACACCATTGGCTAGTAATAAACCACAATACTGGACACAAGTGACTATGCGTATGAATCCAGACCATCAGGAGATGATTCGCTTCCTTGTGTTGTACAATCTACATGACGTTTTGGTGCTCGGATTACCATGGTTACAATCTCATAACCCAGTCCTTGACTGGAAAGCAATGTCTGTGTTAAGCTGGGGATGTCAGGGGGCTCATGGGGACGTACCTTTGGTTTCCATTTCGTCATCTATTCCCTCTGAGATTCCGGAATTTTTATCTGATTATCGTGATGTTTTTGAGGAGCCTAAGCTTGGTTCACTACCTCCTCACAGAGATTGCGATTGTACCATAGATCTGATTCCGGGCAGTAAATTTCCAAAGGGTCGTTTATTTAATCTATCTGTACCTGAACATGCTGCTATGCGAGAATATATTAAGGAGTCCCTGGAAAAGGGACATATTCGTCCTTCTTCATCTCCCTTAGGAGCCGTTTTTTTCTTTGTATCTAAAAAAGATGGCTCTTTGAGGCCGTGTATTGATTATCGACTCTTGAATAAAATTACACTCAAATATCAGTATCCTCTGGCCACTGCTGACTGATTTGTTTGCTCGAATAAAAGGGGCTAAGTGGTTCTCTAAGATTGATCTCCGTGGGGCGTATAATTTGGTGCGAATTAAGCAGGGGGATGAGTGGAAAACCGCATTTAATACGCCCGAGGGCCATTTTGAGTATTTAGTAATGCCTTTTGGTCTTTCAAATGCCCCTTCAGTCTTTCAGTCCTTTATGCATGACATTTTCCGTGAATATTTGGATAAATTTATGATCGTGTATCTGGATGATATTTTGATTTTTTCGGATGACTGGGATTCTCATGTCCAACAGGTCAGGAGGGTTTTTCAGGTTTTGCGGGCTAATTCCTTGTGTGTGAAGGGTTCTAAGTGTATTTTTGGGGTTCAAAAGATTTCTTTTTTGGGGTACATTTTTTCCCCCTCTTCCATTGAGATGTATCCTGTCAAGGTTCAGGCTATTTGTGATTGGACACAACCTTCTTCTCTTAAGAGCCTTCAGAAATTTTTGGGCTTTGCTAATTTTTATCGTCGATTTATAACTGGTTTTTCTGATGTTGCTAAACCTTTGACTGATTTGACCAAAAGGGTGCTGATGTTGCTGATTGGTCCCCTGCTGCTGTGGAGGCCTTTCGGGAGCTTAAGCGCCGCTTTTCTTCCGCCCCTGTGTTGCGTCAGCCTGATGTTACTCTTCCTTTTCAGGTTGAGGTCGATGCTTCCGAGATCGGAGCTGGGGCGGTCTTGTCGCAGAAAAGTTCCGACTGCTCCGTGATGAGACCTTGTGCGTTCTTTTCTCGAAAATTTTCGCCCGCCGAGCGAAATTATGATATTGGTAATCGGGAGCTTTTGGCTATGAAGTGGGCTTTTGAGGAGTGGCGTCATTGGCTTGAGGGGGCTAGACATCAGGTGGTGGTATTGACCGATCACAAGAATTTGATTTATCTTGAGTCTGCCAGGCGCCTGAATCCTAGACAGGCGCGCTGGTCGTTGTTTTTCTCTCGGTTTAATTTTGTGGTCTCATACTTACCAGGTTCTAAAAATGTGAAGGCGGATGCCCTTTCTAGGAGTTTTGAGCCTGATTCCCCTGGTGATTCTGAACCTACAGGTATCCTTAAGGATGGGGTGATATTATCTGCTGTTTCCCCAGACCTGCGACGGGCTTTGCAGGAGTTTCAGGCGGATAGACCTGATCGTTGCCCGCCTGGTAGACTGTTTGTTCCTGATGATTGGACCAGTAGAGTCATCTCGGAGGTTCATTCTTCTGTGTTGGCAGGTCATCCCGGGATCTTTGGTACCAGGGATTTGGTGGCTAGGTCCTTCTGGTGGCCTTCCCTGTCTCGAGATGTACGAGTTTTTGTGCAGTCTTGTGATGTTTGTGCTCGGGCCAAACCTTGTTGTTCTCGGGCTAGCGGATTGTTGTTATCTTTGCCTACTCCGAAGAGGCCTTGGACTCACATCTCTATGGATTTTATTTCTGATCTCCCTGTTTCTCAGAAAATGTCTGTCATCTGGGTGGTGTGTGACCGTTTTTCAAAGATGGTTCATTTGGTGCCCTTGCCTAAGTTGCCTTCCTCATCCGAGTTGGTTCCTCTGTTTTTTCAAAATGTGGTTCGCTTGCATGGTATTCTGGAGAATATCGTTTCTGACAGGGGGACCCAGTTCGTGTCTAGATTTTGGCGGGCGTTCTGTGCTAGGATGGGCATTGATTTGTCTTTTTCGTCTGCGTTCCATCCTCAGACTAATGGCCAGTAGGGTTGAGCGACTTTCATTTTTTTAAGATCGAGTAGGGTTTTGGGAAACCCGATTTTGTCCAGAGTCGAGTCGAGTGCAGTCGGCCGATTATCGCTAAAAGTCGGGGATCGACCGAAACACGAAACCCAATGCAAGTCAATGGGGAAGCATAGTCGGCAGTGAGTGGAGGCCAGGAAAACACCTACAGTGCCCATTTTAATGCCAAAAACATCCATTCTTGTTTCTGAAGCTTGCCAATCTTAATTAACTGTATAATAATAGTTGGGCATAGGGAATTGGGGGAAAGTTGTGGGGGGAGTAGGGCTGGCTCAAGTTTTTCGTGGGCCCAGGAAATGCGGACTAAGTCACGGCGGTGTTGCAGGGAAAGGTAAGTATTTAAACGTTGCAAGTGCTGTGATCCTGAGCAAGCAGGGGGGGGCCCACTCGTTCGCATTGCCACTGGCACAGGGCCCCTCAAAGTACGGCGGTGTGTTTGCATGGCGGGGGCGCCTCCCACCAGCAGCGACACTTTTGCGTACTCTGAGGGGCCCTGTGCCAGTGACGTCGCCAACGAGTATGCCCCCCCACCTGATGAAGGAACCTGCACTTTCATCTGCACCTTCCTCTTTGTCCCTGTGTAAGGTGGTATAACATGCGGGAAGGGGAACCTTACTTTCAGCAGGGTCAGATTCTGGCTGTGTAGAGTACAAGGGGAATGTAGTGGTCTAGGTCAATGTACCAGCAGACTCATTTAGCAGTGGCTGGGCAATGGGCAGGATGAGGAGGAAACAGATATAGGGCCAAAGAATAAAGTAGGCTACATGCAGTTCAAAATTGGTAACAGGACTAAACAGGCGGCATTGCTTTGTTCAGTGGAGTAGCAAACCCAAGAGCAGCAGACACTGTTTCAAGGGCCTAACCACACTAGTAGGCCAAATGCAGTTTAATATCTGATAGTATAGGGCGAAAGCCAGAATGTGGAAGCTCAGCTTTGTTAAGTTGAGGACAACACCAGGGAGGGGCAGACACCTTTAGTAGGCCGGAAAAGCCTATTGCATTTTTTAAAATGGTAATTTGGAGCAGAAGGTTGAAGCTCAGCTTTATTTAGTTGAGGACAACACCAGGCAGGGGCACACAGACAGACACCTTTAGTAGGCCGGAAAAGCCTATTGCATTTTTTAAAATGGTAATTTGGAGCAGAAGGTTGAAGCTCAGCTTTATTTAGTTGAGGACAACACCAGGCAGGGGCACACAGACAGACACCTTTAGTAGGCCGGAAAAGCCTATTGCATTTTTTAAAATGGTAATTTGGAGCAGAAGGTTGAAGCTCAGCTTTATTTAGTTGAGGGCAACACCAGGGAGGGGCAGAAGCCGTTAGTAGGCCCTAACCACCATTTTTTTTTTTTAAAACCACTTAATGAGAGCCGGAAGGTTGAAGCTCAGCTTTATTTAGTTGAGGACAACACCAGGCAGGGGCACACAGACAGACACCTTTAGTAGGCCGGAAAAGCCTATTGCATTTTTTAAAATGGTAATTTGGAGCAGAAGGTTGAAGCTCAGCTTTATTTAGTTGAGGGCAACACCAGGGAGGGGCAGAAGCCGTTAGTAGGCCCTAACCACCATTTTTTTTTTTAAAAAACCACTTAATGAGAGCCGGAAGGTTGAAGCTCAGCTTTATTTAGTTGAGGACAACACCAGGCAGGGGCACACAGACAGACACCTTTAGTAGGCCGGAAAAGCCTATTGCATTTTTTAAAATGGTAATTTGGAGCAGAAGGTTGAAGCTCAGCTTTATTTAGTTGAGGACAACACCAGGGAGGGGCAGAAGCCGTTAGTAGGCCCTAACCACCATTTTTTTTTTTTAAAACCACTTAATGAGAGCCGGAAGGTTGAAGCTCAGCTTTATTTAGTTGAGGACAACACCAGGCAGGGGCACACAGACAGACACCTTTAGTAGGCCGGAAAAGCCTATTGCATTTTTTAAAATGGTAATTTGGAGCAGAAGGTTGAAGCTCAGCTTTATTTAGTTGAGGACAACACCAGGGAGGGGCAGAAGCCGTTAGTAGGCCCTAACCACCATTTTTTTTTTTTAAAACCACTTAATGAGAGCCGGAAGGTTGAAGCTCAGCTTTATTTAGTTGAGGACAACACCAGGCAGGGGCACACAGACAGACACCTTTAGTAGGCCGGAAAAGCCTATTGCATTTTTTAAAATGGTAATTTGGAGCAGAAGGTTGAAGCTCAGCTTTATTTAGTTGAGGACAACACCAGGGAGGGGCAGAAGCCGTTAGTAGGCCCTAACCACCATTTTTTTTTTTTAAAACCACTTAATGAGAGCCGGAAGGTTGAAGCTCAGCTTTATTTAGTTGAGGACAACACCAGGCAGGGGCACACAGACAGACACCTTTAGTAGGCCGGAAAAGCCTATTGCATTTTTTAAAATGGTAATTTGGAGCAGAAGGTTGAAGCTCAGCTTTATTTAGTTGAGGACAACACCAGGCAGGGGCACACAGACAGACACCTTTAGTAGGCCGGAAAAGCCTATTGCATTTTTTAAAATGGTAATTTGGAGCAGAAGGTTGAAGCTCAGCTTTATTTAGTTGAGGACAACACCAGGCAGGGGCACACAGACAGACACCTTTAGTAGGCCGGAAAAGCCTATTGCATTTTTTAAAATGGTAATTTGGAGCAGAAGGTTGAAGCTCAGCTTTATTTAGTTGAGGGCAACACCAGGGAGGGGCAGAAGCCGTTAGTAGGCCCTAACCACCATTTTTTTTTTTTAAAACCACTTAATGAGAGCCGGAAGGTTGAAGCTCAGCTTTATTTAGTTGAGGACAACACCAGGCAGGGGCACACAGACAGACACCTTTAGTAGGCCGGAAAAGCCTATTGCATTTTTTAAAATGGTAATTTGGAGCAGAAGGTTGAAGCTCAGCTTTATTTAGTTGAGGACAACACCAGGCAGGGGCACACAGACAGACACCTTTAGTAGGCCGGAAAAGCCTATTGCATTTTTTAAAATGGTAATTTGGAGCAGAAGGTTGAAGCTCAGCTTTATTTAGTTGAGGACAACACCAGGCAGGGGCACACAGACAGACACCTTTAGTAGGCCGGAAAAGCCTATTGCATTTTTTAAAATGGTAATTTGGAGCAGAAGGTTGAAGCTCAGCTTTATTTAGTTGAGGGCAACACCAGGGAGGGGCAGAAGCCGTTAGTAGGCCCTAACCAAAGTTGAAGGCCAAATGCAGTTTAATTTCTGATACTATAGGCCGAAAGCCAGAAGGTGGAAGCTCCGATTTAGACAGTGGAGGACAATTTGAATTAGGGACTGCAGACAGACTTAGTAGGCTGTCCCCTGTGGACCATGCATCCACCACATTAACCCATTGCGCCGTAATGGACACGTAATCTTCCGTGGCCATGCCTACAGGTCCATGCGTCTGTTGTCAGGTGCACCTTTGTACTCACAGATTGCCAGAGTGCATGGACAATGCGGTCTTCTACATGCTGGTGGAGGGTTGGGATGGCTTTTCTCGCAAAAGAAGTGTCGACTGGTTAGCTTGTAGCGTGGTACAGCGTAGTCCATCATGGCCTTATTAATAGTAAATAAAATATATAACTAGGCTCTATGAACTTTTAAATAGGTTCCAGGGGTACACGGGCAGCATTGGTGTGGTCAGTGGAGGAGTATTGCAAGTAGGGGCTGCAGACAGGCTATCAAAGGCCTAAAATAACAAACAGTAGGCAGTCATGGCAGTTTTACATCGGTTACATGGATACACAGGCAGGCACTCCAGGCAGCATTGTGGTCAGTGGAGGAGTATTGCAAGTAGGGGCCGCAGACAGGCTATCAAAGGCCTAAAATAACAAACAATAGGCTCATTGCAGTTTTACAGCGGTTACATGGATAGACGGGCAGGCAGCTTGGTGGTGAGTGGAGGAGTATTTAAAGTAGGGACCGCAGACAGGCTATCAAAGGCCTAACATAACAAACAATAGGCTCATGGCAGTTTTACAGCGGTTACATGGATACACGGGCAGGCAGCTTGGTGGTCAGTGGAGGAGTATTTAAAGTAGGGACCGCAGACAGGCTTCAAAGGCCTAACATAAGAAAATGGGCTGGCTGTAGGCACTTTATAATTGGTTCCAGGGGTACACGGGCAGCAGTGGTCTGGCCAGTGGAGGACTAGTGGAAGGAGGGACCGCAGACAGGCTTCAAAGGCCTAACATAAAAAAATGGGCTGGCTGTAGGCACTTTATAATTGGTTCCAGGGGTACACGGGCAGCAGTGGTCTGGTCAGTGGAGGACTAGTGGAAGGAGGGACCGCAGACAGGCTTCAAAGGCCTAACATAAAAAAATGGGCTGGCTGTAGGCACTTTATAATTGGTTCCAGGGGTACACGGGCAGCAGTGGTCTGGCCAGTGGAGGACTAGTGGAAGGAGGGACCGCAGACAGGCTTCAAAGGCCTAACATAAAAAAATGGGCTGGCTGTAGGCAC
The DNA here is from genome assembly GCF_051348905.1 of Ranitomeya variabilis. Lineage (NCBI taxonomy): Eukaryota > Metazoa > Chordata > Amphibia > Anura > Dendrobatidae > Ranitomeya > Ranitomeya variabilis. Next base: position 154,336,559 of record NC_135232.1, read on the forward strand.
TTTATAATTGGTTCCAGGGGTACACGGGCAGCAGTGGTCTGGCCAGTGGAGGACTAGTGGAAGGAGGGACCGCAGACAGGCTTCAAAGGCCTAACATAAAAAAATGGGCTGGCTGTAGGCACTTTATAATTGGTTCCAGGGGTACACGGGCAGCAGTGGTCTGGTCAGTGGAGGACTAGTGGAAGGAGGGACCGCAGACAGGCTTCAAAGGCCTAACATAAAAAAATGGGCTGGCTGTAGGCACTTTATAATTGGTTCCAGGGGTACACGGGCAGCAGTGGTCTGGTCAGTGGAGGACTAGTGGAAGGAGGGACCGCAGACAGGCTTCAAAGGCCTAAAATAACAAACAATAGGCTCATGGCAGTTTTACAGCGGTTACATGGATACACGGGCAGGCAGCTTGGTGGTCAGTGGAGGAGTATTTAAAGTAGGGACCGCAGACAGGCTTCAAAGGCCTAACATAAGAAAATGGGCTGGCTGTAGGCACTTTATAATTGATTCCAGGGGTACACGGGCAGCAGTGGTCTGGCCAGTGGAGGACTAGTGGAAGGAGGGACCGCAGACAGGCTTCAAAGGCCTAACATAAAAAAATGGGCTGGCTGTAGGCACTTTATAATTGGTTCCAGGGGTACACGGGCAGCAGTGGTCTGGCCAGTGGAGGACTAGTGGAAGGAGGGACCGCAGACAGGCTTCAAAGGCCTAACATAAAAAAATGGGCTGGCTGTAGGCACTTTATAATTGGTTCCAGGGGTACACGGGCAGCAGTGGTCTGGCCAGTGGAGGACTAGTGGAAGGAGGGACCGCAGACAGGCTTCAAAGGCCTAACATAAAAAAATGGGCTGGCTGTAGGCACTTTATAATTGGTTCCAGGGGTACACGGGCAGCAGTGGTCTGGTCAGTGGAGGACTAGTGGAAGGAGGGACCGCAGACAGGCTTCAAAGGCCTAAAATAACAAACAATAGGCTCATGGCAGTTTTACAGCGGTTACATGGATACACGGGCAGCTTGGTGGTGAGTGGAGGAGTAGTGCAAGGAGTGTCTGTCCCAGTACTCCCAAAATATAAATAGATGTTAATGTCTCGCAAAACAACCAAAACAAAAAAAAGGTGGCATACTTAGGTACAGGGGTGGGCTCATCTGCTGAGTTTCTGACATAGTAATTTGGCAGTAACTATTTAATGGTGCCAATATAGGACACAGACACAGACTACTTTAAGTTGCATCATAGATGTCTACAAATTTGTATTGTCAGTGCCAGACATTGAATGATGTCAGCGAATAGACTAAAGATTGGTGGAGCTGTGCGACATAATTTTGCATGTGGTAGAGCACATTTTGAGCTGGGGTAGGGGGGAACTCTCTAGAGGCCGGCGGGACCGCCCCAGGGCCCCTCATGTTACAACGGTGTGTCTGACGTTGGGTGCGCACCACCACCGCCAGAGACACTACATTGTACTATGAGGGACCCAGTAGCAATGCCGTCAACCAAAAGCGAGCACACCCACCTCTTCAGACAAACAGCAGTCTCACGGGTGCTTGCGCCAAGTCGCGATACCACGGCCCCGTGTGGGGAGTTTGGCCATTTAGGGAGGTGTAAACATGTCGTATGCTGTACAATCAGCTGCAGCAAATTAGACATTAGAAAAGTAATTCACAGGCAAGAGCCTTTCATAGGAAAGCTAGGTGTCGGCCGGGCAAGGTGGGGCAAAAGATTTCGAAATCCAGTTGTGGTTCATTTTAATGAATGTTAGATCGTCAACATTTTGGGTAGCCAGACGAGTCCTTTTTTCGGTTAATATTGAACCTGCAGCACTGAATACTCTTTCTGATAGGACACTTGCTGCCGGGCAAGCAAGCTCCTGCAATGCATATTCTGCCAATTCTGGCCAGGTGTCTAATTTGGAGGCCCAGTAATCAAATGGGAATGACGGTTGAGGGAGAACATCGATAAGGGATGAAAAATAGTTAGTAACCATACTGGACAAATGTTGTCTCCTGTCACTTTCAATTGATGCAGCAGTACCTGTCCTGTCTGCGGTCATAGCAAAATCACTCCACAACCTGGTCAGAAAACCCCTCTGTCCAACGCCACTTCTGATGTGTGCACCCCTAACACTCCTAGTCTGCTGCCCCCTGGAGCTCGTGTGAGAACGATCACGTGCGCTGTGTGCTGGGAATGCCTGAAGCAAACGGTCAACAAGAGTTGATTGTTTGGTTGCTAATATTAGTTCCAAGTTCTCATGTGGCATAATATTTTGCAATTTGCCTTTATAGCGTGGATCAAGGAGGCAGGCCAACCAGTAATCGTCATCGTTCATCATTTTCGTAATGCGTGTGTCCCTTTTTAGGATACGTAAGGCATAATCCGCCATGTGGGCCAAAGTTCCAGTTGTCAAATCTCCGGTTGTGATTGGTTGAGGGGCAGTTGCAGGCAAATCTACGTCACTTGTGTCCCTCAAAAAACCAGAACCCGGCCGTGACCAATTTCCTGTGCCCCCGGGAAAGGTTCGGCATTAAAAATATACTCATCCCCATCATCCTCCTCGTCCTCCACCTCCTCTTCGCCCGCTACCTCGTCCTGTACACTGCCCTGACCAGACAATGGCTGACTGTCATCAAGGCTTTCCTCTTCCTCTGGTGCAGACGCCTGCTCCTTTATGTGCGTCAAACTTTGCATCAGCAGACGCATTAGGGGGATGCTCATGCTTATTACGGCGTTGTCTGCACTAACCAGCCGTGTGCATTCCTCAAAACACTGAAGGACTTGACACATGTCTTGTATCTTAGACCACTGCACACCTGACAACTCCATGTCTGCCATCCTACTGCCTGCCCGTGTATCCTCCCACAAATAAATAACAGCACGCCTCTGTTCGCACAGTCTCTGAAGCATGTGCAGTGTTGAGTTCCACCTTGTTGCAACGTCTATGATTAGGCGATGCTGGGGAAGGTTCAAAGACCGCTGATAGGTCTGCATACGGCTGGCGTGTACAGGCGAACGTCGGATATGTGAGCAAAGTGCACGCACTTTGAGGAGCAGGTCGGAGAACCCAGGATAAGTTTTCAATAAGCACTGCACCACCAGGTTTAAGGTGTGAGCCAGGCAAGGAATGTGTTTCAGTTGGGAAAGGGAGATGGCAGCCATGAAATTCCTTCCGTTATCACTCACTACCTTGCCTGCCTCAAGATCTACTGTGCCCAGCCACGACTGCGTTTCTTGTTGCAAGAACTCGGACAGAACTTCCGCGGTGTGTCTGTTGTCGCCCAAGCACTTCATAGCCAATACAGCCTGCTGACGCTTGGCAGTAGCTGGCCCATAATGGGACAACTGGTGTGCAACAGTGTCATCTGCCGATGGAGTGGTTGGCAGACTGCGTTCTGTGGAAGAGCTGTAGCTTCTGCAGGAGGACGAGGAGGAGGAGGAGGAGGGGGTGCGAACGCCTACAGCCAACTGTTTCCTAGACCGTGGGCTAGGCACAACTGTCCCTAAATTGATGTCGCCTGTGGACCCTGCATCCACCACATTCACCCAGTGTGCCGTGATGGACAAATAACGTCCCTGGCCATGCCTACTGGTCCATGCATCTGTAGTCAGGTGCACCTTTGTACTCACAGATTGCCTGAGTGCATGGACGATGCGCTGTTTAACATGCTGGTGCAGGGCTGGGATGGCTTTTCTGGAAAAAAAGTGTCGACTGGGTAGCTCGTATCGTGGTTCAGCGTACTCCATCAGGGCTTTGAAAGCTTCGCTTTCAACTAACCGGTAGGGCATCATCTCTAACGAGATTAGTCTAGCTATGTGGGCGTTAAAACACTGTGTACGCGGATGCGAGGATAAGTACTTCCTTTTTCTAACCAGAGTCTCATGTAGGGTGAGCTGGACTGGAGAGCTGGAGATCGTGGAACTTTCGGGTGTGCCGGTGTACATGGCAGACTGAGAGACGGTTGGAGACGGTATTGTTTCCGCCGGTGCCCTAGATGCAATATTTCCTCCTACAAAACTGGTGATTCCCTGACCCTGACTGCTTTTGGCTGGCAAAGAAACCTGCACAGATACTGCCGGTGGTGCGGAAAATGGTGGCCTTACAGTGACGGAAGGGATGTTGCGTTGCTGACTAGCTTCATTGGCCGAGGGTGCTACAACCTTGAGGGACGTTTGGTAGTTAGTCCAGGCTTGAAAATGCATGGTGGTTAAGTGTCTATGCATGCAACTAGTATTTAGACTTTTCAGATTCTGACCTCTGCTTAAGCTAGTTGAACATTTTTGACAGATGACTTTGCGCTGATCAGTTGGATGTTGTTTAAAAAAATGCCAGACTGCACTCTTCCTAGACTCGGATCCCTTTTCAGGGATTGCAGACTGAGCTTTAACCGGATGGCAACGCTGTGCTCCAACAGGTTTTGGCTTTGACACGCGTTTTGGGCCAGATACGGGCCCGGCAGATGGAACCTGTTGCGATGTTGATGCCTGCTGCGGCCCCTCCTCCACCTCCGCTTCTGAACTACTGCCGCCTGCACCCTGTTCCCCCAATGGCTGCCAATCGGGGTCAATAACTGGGTCATCTATTACCTCCTCTTCGAGCTCGTGTGCAACTTCGTCTGTGTCACTGTGTCGGTCGGTGGTATAGCGTTCGTGGCGGGGCAACATAGTCTCATCAGGGTCTGATTGTGGATCTGTACCCTGAGAGGGCAATGTGGTGGTCTGAGTCAAAGGAGCAGCATAGTACTCTGGCTGTGGCTGTGCATCAGTGCACTCCATGTCAGAATATACTTGTAATGGGCATGGCCTGTTAAATGTTTCACTTTCTAAGCCAGGGACGGTATGTGTAAAGAGCTCCATGGAGTGACCCGTTGTGTCGCCTGCTGCATCCTTCTCTCTTGTTGTAGTTTTTGCTGAGGAGGACAAGGAAGCGACTTGTCCCTGACCGTGAACATCCACAAGCGACGCGCTGCTTTTACATTTACCAGTTTCGGAAGAGGAGGCAAAAGAGCTAGAGGCTGAGTCTGCAATGTAAGCCAAAACTTGCTGTTGCTGCTCCGCCTTTAAAAGCGGTTTTCCTACTCCCAGAAAAGAGAGCGTTCGAGGCCTTGTGTAGCCTGACGACGAAACTGGCTCCACAGCTCCAGACTTAGGTGGAATATTTTTATCCCCACGACCACCTGATGCTCCACTACCACTACCATCATTACCAGCTGACAATGAACGCCCACGACGACCTCTTGCACCAGACTTCCTCATTGTTTTAAAATCTTAACCAAAGTAACTTTATTTGTTGCTGTCAAACAACTTACACGGTGAGCTATAACTTCAGTATGATTTCAATATCCCTTAACAGGTTGGTGAGACCACAAGGAAAATCAGGCACAATGTTACACACTCTGTTTTCTGTGGCACAAAATCACAGAGATGACACACACGCAGGACTGTCACTCAAGCACTAATGTCAATATTAATCTCCCACCTAATTTATTTTTTTTTTTTCTCAGGGAGACTTTAGAAACCAAATAATATTAAAAAAAAAAAAAAAAAAAGGCTTTCTATGGCCCACAATTAGAGAGAGAGAGGTGGCACACCCAGGAGTCAAGACTGGCGCACAAGCTGAAAGGGCAATATTACTCTCCCACTGTTTTTTTAAGTTTTTTTTTTATTTCAGGGAGACTTTAGAAACCAAATAATATTAAAAAAAAAAAAAAAAAAAAATAGCCTTTCTATAGCCCACTGAATGAGAGAGAGAGGTGGCACACCCAGGAGTCAAGACTGGCACACAAGCTGAAAGGGCAATATTACTCTCCCACTGTTTTTTTATGTTTTTTTTTTTTTTTTCAGGGAGACTTTAGAAACCAAATAATAAGAAAAAAATAAAAAAAATAAATAGGCTTTCTATAGCCCACTGAATGAGAGATAGCACACACAGCAGTGGCACACAAGCCCTGACTGAGGCCAATATTTTTCTCCCACTGATTGATGTAGTGTTTTTGTGTTGAGGTAGATTTTAGAACACAAATCAAGGAAAAAAAAAAAAATGCTTTCTATGGCCCACTGAATGAGAGAGAGGTGGCACACCCAGGAGTCAAGCCTGGCACACAAGCTGAAAGGGCAATATTACTCTCCCACTGTTTTTTTATGTATTTTTTGTTTTTTAAGGGAGACTTTAGAAACCCAATAATATTTAAAAAAAAAAATAAATAGGCTTTCTATGGCCCACTGAATGAGAGGGAGAGAGGTGGCACACCCAGGAGTCAAGACTGGCACACAAGCTGAAAGGGCAATATTACTCTCCCACTGTTTTTTTATGTTTTTTTTTTTTTTTCAGGGAGACTTTAGAAACCAAATAATATTAAAAAAACCAAAAAAAAAAATAGCCTTTCTATGGCCCACTGAATGAGAGAGAGAGGTGGCACACCCAGGAGTCAAGACTGGCACACAAGCTGAAAGGGCAATATTACTCTCCCACTGTTTTTTTATGTATTTTTTGTTTTTTAAGGGAGACTTTAGAAACCCAATAATATTTAAAAAAAAAAATAAATAGGCTTTCTATGGCCCACTGAATGAGAGGGAGAGAGGTGGCACACCCAGGAGTCAAGACTGGCACACAAGCTGAAAGGGCAATATTACTCTCCCACTGTTTTTTTATGTTTTTTTTTTTTTTTCAGGGAGACTTTAGAAACCAAATAATATTAAAAAAACCAAAAAAAAAAATAGCCTTTCTATGGCCCACTGAATGAGAGAGGTGGCACACCCAGGAGTCAAGACTGGCACACAAGCTGAAAGGGCAATATTACTCTCCCACTGTTTTTTTATGTATTTTTTGTTTTTTAAGGGAGACTTTAGAAACCCAATAATATTTAAAAAAAAAAATAAATAGGCTTTCTATGGCCCACTGAATGAGAGGGAGAGAGGTGGCACACCCAGGAGTCAAGACTGGCACACAAGCTGAAAGGGCAATATTACTCTCCCACTGTTTTTTTATGTTTTTTTTTTTTTTCAGGGAGACTTTAGAAACCAAATAATATTAAAAAAACCAAAAAAAAAATAGCCTTTCTATGGCCCACTGAATGAGAGAGAGAGGTGGCACACCCAGGAGTCAAGACTGGCACACAAGCTGAAAGGGCAATATTACTCTCCCACTGTTTTTTTATGTATTTTTTGTTTTTTAAGGGAGACTTTAGAAACCCAATAATATTTAAAAAAAAAAATAAATAGGCTTTCTATGGCCCACTGAATGAGAGGGAGAGAGGTGGCACACCCAGGAGTCAAGACTGGCACACAAGCTGAAAGGGCAATATTACTCTCCCACTGTTTTTTTATGTATTTTTTGTTTTTTAAGGGAGACTTTAGAAACCCAATAATATTTAAAAAAATAAATAAATAGGCTTTCTATGGCCCACTTAATGAGAGGGAGAGAGGTGGCACACCCAGGAGTCAAGCCTGGCACACAAGCTGAAAGGGCAATATTACTCTCCCACTGTTTTTTTATGTATTTTTTGTTTTTTAAGGGAGACATTAGAAACCCAATAATATTTAAAAAAATAAATAAATAGGCTTTCTATGGCCCACTGAATGAGAGGGAGAGAGGTGGCACACCCAGGAGTCAAGACTGGCACACAAGCTGAAAGGGCAATATTACTCTCCCACTATTTTTTTATGTTTTTTTTTTTTCAGGGAGACTTTAGAAACCAAATAATATTAAAAAAACCAAAAAAAAAAATAGCTTTTCTATGGCCCACTGAATGAGAGAGAGAGGTGGCACACCCAGGAGTCAAGACTGGCACACAAGCTGAAAGGGCAATATTACTCTCCCACTGTTTTTTTATGTATTTTTTGTTTTTTAAGGGAGACTTTAGAAACCCAATAATATTTAAAAAAATAAATAAATAGGCTTTCTATGGCCCACTGAATGAGAGGGAGAGAGGTGGCACACCCAGGAGTCAAGACTGGCACACAAGCTGAAAGGGCAATATTACTCTCCCACTGTTTTTTTATGTATTTTTTGTTTTTTAAGGGAGACTTTAGAAACCCAATAATATTTAAAAAAAAAAATAAATAGGCTTTCTATGGCCCACTGAATGAGAGGGAGAGAGGTGGCACACCCAGGAGTCAAGCCTGGCACACAAGCTGAAAGGGCAATATTACTCTCCCACTGTTTTTTTATGTATTTTTTGTTTTTTAAGGGAGACTTTAGAAACCCAATAATATTTAAAAAAATAAATAAATAGGCTTTCTATGGCCCACTGAATGAGAGGGAGAGAGGTGGCACACCCAGGAGTCAAGACTGGCACACAAGCTGAAAGGGCAATATTACTCTCCCACTGTTTTTTTATGGTTTTTTTTTTTTTTCAGGGAGACTTTAGAAACCAAATAATATTAAAAAAACCAAAAAAAAAAATAGCCTTTCTATGGCCCACTGAATGAGAGAGAGAGGTGGCACACCCAGGAGTCAAGACTGGCACACAAGCTGAAAGGGCAATATTACTCTCCCACTGTTTTTTTATGTATTTTTGGTTTTTTAAGGGAGACTTTAGAAACCCAATAATATTTAAAAAAAAAAATAAATAGGCTTTCTATGGCCCACTGAATGAGAGGGAGAGAGGTGGCACACCCAGGAGTCAAGACTGGCACACAAGCTGAAAGGGCAATATTACTCTCCCACTGTTTTTTTATGTTTTTTTTTTTTTTTCAGGGAGACTTTAGAAACCAAATAATAAGAAAAAAAATAAATAAATAAATAGGCTTTCTATAGCCCACTGAATGAGAGATAGCACACACAGCAGTGGCACACAAGCCCTGACTGAGGCCAATATTTTTCTCCCACTGATTGATGTAGTGTTTTTGTGTTGAGGTAGATTTTAGAACACAAATCAAGGAAAAAAAAAATGCTTTCTATGGCCCACTGAATGAGAGAGAGGTGGCACACCCAGGAGTCAAGACTGGCACACAAGCTGAAAGGGCAATATTACTCTCCCACTGTTTTTTTAGGTATTTTTTTTTTTTCAGGGAGACTTTAGAAACCAAATAATATTAAAAAAAAAAAAAAAAAAATAGGCTTTCTATAGCCCACTGAATGAGAGATAGCACACACAGCAGTGGCACACAAGCCCTGACTGAGGCCAATATTTTTCTCCCACTGATTGATGTAGTGTTTTTGTGTTGAGGTAGAATTTAGAACACAAATCACGGAAAAAATAAATAGGCTTTCTATGGCCCACTCAGTGAGAGATGGCACACACAGGGATGGCACTGTAGCAGAAATGCCAATCTTAATCTCCCACAAAAAAAACAAAAAAAAAACAGGGACTGTCCTACAATTACTATCTCCCTGCAGTAATCTAAGCCAGGTATGGCAGGCAGCAATAGGAGTGGACTGATGCACAAATTAAATAAAAAGTGTGGACAAACAAAAAAGATAGCTGTGCAGAAAGGAAGGAACAAGAGGATATGTGCTTTGAAAAAAGCAGTTGGTTTCCACAGTGGCGTACACACAGCAATACAGCTATCACGGAGCCTTCTAGGGCAGCCCAATGAGCTACAGCGCTGAGGGGAAAAAAAAAAAAAAATAGCTTCCACAGTCCCTGCACACCGAAGGTGGTGTTGGACAGTGGAAATCGCTGCAGCACAAGCGGTTTGGTGGTTAGTGGACCCTGCCTAACGCTCTCCCTGCTTCTGACGAAGCGGCAGCAACCTGTCCCTAAGCTCAGATCAGCAGCAGTAAGATGGCGGTCGGCGGGAACGCCCCTTTATAGCCCCTGTGACGCCGCAGACAGCAAGCCAATCACTGCAATGCCCTTCTCTAAGATGGTGGGGACCAGGATCTATGTCATCACGCTGCCCACACTCTGCGTTCACCTTCATTGGCTGAGAAATGGCGCTTTTCGCGTCATTGAAACGCGACTTTGGCGCGAAAGTCGCGTACCGCATGGCCGACAAGCACAGGGGTCGGATCGGGTTTCATGAGACGCCGACTTAGCCAAAAGTCGGCGACTTTTGAAAATGATCGACCCGTTTCGCTCAACCCTAATGGCCAGACTGAGCGAACTAATCAGACCTTGGAGACTTATTTGAGGTGTTTTGTGTCTGCGGATCAGGATGACTGGGTTGCCTTTTTGCCGTTGGCGGAGTTTGCCCTCAATAATCGGGCTAGTTCTGCCACTTTGGTTTCTCCTTTCTATTGCAATTCGGGGTTTCATCCTCGTTTTTCTTCCGGTCAGGTGGAGTCTTCGGATTGTCCTGGAGTGGATACTGTGGTGGATAGGTTGCATCGGATTTGGGGACATGTGGTGGACAATTTGGAGTTGTCCCAGGAGAAGACTCGGCATTTTGCTAACCGCCGTCGTCGTGTTGGTCCTCGTCTTCGTGTTGGGGACTTGGTGTGGTTGTCTTCTCGTTTTGTCCCTATGAGGGTTTCTTCTCCTAAGTTTAAGCCTCGGTTCATCGGCCCGTATAAGATTTTGGAGATTCTTAACCCCGTGTCCTTTCGATTGGACCTCCCAGCATCTTTTTCTATCCATAATGTCTTCCATCGGTCATTATTGCGCAGGTATGAGGTACCGGTTGTGCCTTCCGTTGAGCCTCCCACTCCGGTGTTGGTTGAGGGTGAATTGGAGTACGTTGTGGAGAAGATCTTGGACTCCCGTGTTTCCAGACGGAAACTTCAGTATCTGGTCAAGTGGAAGGGCTACGGTCAAGAGGATAATTCTTGGGTGACAGCCTCTGATGTTCATGCCTCTGATTTGGTCCGTGCCTTTCATAGGGCTCGTCCTGATCGCCCTGGTGGTTCTTGTGAGGGTTCGGTGCCCCCTCCTTGAGGGGGGGTACTGTTGTGAGTTTGGTTTTTGGGCTCCCCCGGTGGTCACTGGTGGTACTGGACTTGTGTGCTTCACTTTCTCTGTTCACCTGTTTCCATCAGGATATGGGTGTATCCTATTTAGCCTTGCTGCTCAGTTATTCTAGTGCCGGCCATCAATGTAACCAGAGCCTTTCTGTTGCATGTTCCTGCTTCTAGACTACTATCAGCTAAGTTGGACTCTTAGTCCTAAGTTTGTTTTGCATTTTTGTTCCAGTTCTCAGTTATGTTATTTTTCTGTAGCTGGAAGCTCTTGTGGGCCGAAATTGCCACTCCGGTGTCATGAGTTGACACATGAGTCTTAAAGTAATTTCGGGATGGTATTTTAATAGGGTTTTCAGCTGACTGTGAAGTTCCCTATTGTATCTTCTTGCTATCTAGTAAGCGGACCTCGCTTTGCTGAACCTACCTTCATACTGCGTATGTCTTTTCCTCTGAACTCACCGTCAATATATGTGGGGGGCTTCTGTCTCCTTTTTGGGGGAATTTCCCTAGAGGTAAGCCAGGTCTGTCTTTTCCTCTATTAGGGTTAGTTAGTCCTCCGGCTGGCGCTAGGCGTCTAGGGATAAAACGTAGGTACGCCACCCGGCCACTGTTAGTTGTGTGGTAGGTTTAGCTCACGGTCAGCTCAAGATTCCATCACCCAAGAGCTGTTCTGTTATTTATGTTCTCTGACGTTCCCTTGCCATTGGGAACCATGACAGGGAAGGTACCAAAAGATAGCGATAGGTTGAAGATGTGGGTTAGAGCTGGAATGATCATGTTAGTGAGGCTGGGGAGCTGGTGGAAAGGGATGAGGTCAAGTGCACAAGTGGTGAGGTGTGATTTGGAAAGGAGGTAATTAAGCTCTTCTTCAGTGATGTTGGAGAGGGAGATTATTAGGGAAGGGCAGAGGTCTGGTATATGGAGTGGTTGGGGTGGTGGAACAGTAAGGTTTTGCCTTGTTTGGTCAATCCTACTTTTGAAGTAGGTGGTAAAGTCCTCGGAGGAGATGAGGGGAGTCGGAGGTGGCAGTGGTTGGCGGAGGAGGGACTTGAATGTGCTGAACAGTTGTTTTGGGTTGTAGGATAATGAAGATACAAGGTTTGTGAAATAGGTCTGTTTAGCAGAGGTGAGAGTTAGTTTGAAGGCAAGTGTAGCTTGTTTGAAAGCAGTGAAGTCGTCTGGCAGGCGTATTTTCTTCCAACGGCGCTCCATGACCCTGGATGCTTGTCGAAGTTTTTTGGTGAGATTGTTGTGCCAGGGTTGCCTATTGATTCATCACACTTGCCATACATGAGAGGGGTGGCTGAGTCTTTGGATGATGTGAGGGTGGCGTTATAAAAAGCAGTGGTGTTGTCCGTGTCATGGAGTGAAGATATGGAGGACAGAGGTAGAAGAGAGTCTGAGAGTGTTTGAATGTCTAGGTGTTTCTGCGCGGATGTGTTAGTGGGTGGACATGGGGGGCGGGTGAGGAGTACAAGGATGAGAAGGTGAGTAGATGGTGGTCAGATAGGGAGAGGTTGTGAGATTAGATAGGGAACAGAGGTGGGTGAAGATGAGGTCTAGTGCATGTCCATCTGTGTGGGTTGCTGTGGATGACCACTGAGTAATTCCAGAGGATGAAGTAAGGGACAGGATTTTGGAGGCTGCTGGCTGGCCGTGGTAAGTAGGGATATTAAAGTCACCCATGACAATGGTGGGGATGTCAGCAGAGAGAAAGTGAAGAAGACAGGTAGAGAATTGGTCAATGAAGGCAGTGGCTGAGCCCGGTGGTTGGTATATGACAGCCATTTGGAGATTAGAGGTAGAGTAGATACAGACAGAGTGAACCTCAAAAGAAGGATAAGGGAGGGTGGGGGTTGGATAGAGTTGAAGGAACAGTTTTTAGAAAGAAGGAAACCCACTCCTCCGCCATGTCTGTTGCCAGAGCGAGGATTGTGGGTAAATTGGACGCCACCATAACTCAGTGCAGCAGGGGAGGCCATGTCATTGGGAGTCAGCCAGGTCTCAGTGAGGGATAGGAAGGAAAGGTTGCAGGAAGTAAAGAGATCGTGAATCATGTGGAGCTTGTTGCAGATGGAGCGGGCATTCCAAAGTGCCCCAGAGAGAGGAAGCAGGGGGGTGGGGTAGGTGGCACAGATTTTAAGTGTGAGGGATTGCGGTAGTTTCTCTTAGTGTGAGAAGTATAGGGGTGAGGATTAGTGGGATGCATGAGGCAGGGTGCAGGAAAGTGGGATATGTCACCAGCAGTGAGAATAAGCAGAGAAAGGGAAAGCAGGTTGGTGAAGGAGAGTGATTGGGTTATATTATATTTTAGTAGGAGAGGTTAATGAGCAGGTTTGCAGATGAAGCAAGGTGGGGGTAAGAGGTCTAGAGGAACTCTTTCCCGTGTCTTGGGACAGAGTTCTGTGACTCTTTACTTGCGCTCTGTGCGGTATCGCGGCCCTGTGATGCAACAGGGTTCGCTTCCTTCATACCGGGTGAAGCTAATCCATGTGTGTATTCACATTATACTGCCATCTAGTCCTCCATTACTGAGCAGCAGATGTCCTCTCTGCACGGTGGTCCCCGGACTGCAAACACACCTCATATCCTCTCTAATTATTATTTGGTGCGTTCCTGACACCTTATTATTCTCTGGAATCTCTACAGACCTAAGAGCATAATAAGTATTATATTTAAAAAATAAAAAGTACCTGTGAATTTCAGCATGGGATCAGAAGATGTGACGAGGACAGGACAATTGATGGTGAAGAGCTAAAGGATTTTTAAATATCTTTAACCTTTTTATGACCTTTATAGTTCAGAAAAATTGATTCCAGCGAATGCCATTTTGTTGAATTTCCACTGAAGCGAATTACAAAAAATCCACTTTTTGTAAATGTAAAATTTTGTAAAATTCAAGTAGAATTAAGTTCCTCGCAAATGCATTGGCTTAACTCTTCTTTTAACTGTAAACTTAATCCTAACTCTTGAAAGGCATCAATTATTTAAGTACAGTAGGGAAAAAAGTATTTGATTCACTGCTGATTTTGCATGTTTTCCCATCTACAAAGAATGGAGAGGTCTGTAATTTTTCTCATAGGTACACTTCATCTGTGAGAGAAAGAATCTAAAAATAAAAAGCAGAAAATCACATTGAATGATTTTTACATAATGAATTTGCATTTTTTTTTTGCATGAAATAAGTATTTGATTACCTACCAACTAGAAAGAATTCTGGCTCTCACAGACCTGTTAATTTTTCTTTAAGAAGCCCTGTATTAATTGCACCTGTTTGAACTCGTTACCTGTATAAAAGACACTTGTCCACACACTCAATTAATCACATTCTAACCATTCCACCATGGCCAAGCCCAATGAGCTGTCTAAGGAAACCATGGACAAAATTGCAGACTTGCACAAGGCTTGGTCTGGGGCTCCATGCAAGATCTTGCCTCGTGTGATAAGTATGATTCTGAGAAAGGTCAGTAATGTGAGCGGAACTACATGGGAGGACCTGGTCAATGACCCAAAGAGAGCTGGCACCACATTCTCAAATATTACTGTTAGTAGCACACTACTCTGTCATTGATTAAAATACTGCACGGCATGCAAGGTCCTCCTGTTTACACCAGCATATGTGCAGAGGAGGCATTGGAGAAGGTCATATGGTCAGATGAGAACAAAATATAACTTTTTGGTATAAACTCCACTCGCCATGTTTGAAGGAAGAAGATGGATGAGTATGCAGCGCCCCAGAGTCCTGGTCGTTGCAGTACTGTGGCTCCGCCGCTAAGGGGGGCTATGGTACGTCTGATGGCACTGAAGGAGTTCATCTGACCAGGTATCACAGACACTAATACATTTCACAGTCTGGCCTCCAGGGGGAGCTAAGGGTGCTATTCATTAGGCCACTCCTCACAGTCTGGTAAAACTGGGGGATCCTGACAGAGGCCTGGCAATCAGAGAGAAAGCTACGGGACCGCGCCTGCACTTCATAGCGGCGGTGCCCTAAGAAAGGACAAGAAGCGAGATTTATTGTGCTGAGTGAGAAACGAGATCAATGCAACAGGGAGAAATGCCAGTGGGAGTCATGCTGTTAGACCGAGGCAACATCCTACTGAGGCGTAAATAACCGGTGGCCGGAACGCCGAGGAAGTACAGAGCTCTAAGCATTACTTTAAACCAATGGCAGGACAGAGAGCTATAGGCTGGCTGTCTCACCTACATCACCTACGCAGACATAGGGGGCAACCTTTGGAGAGGGGCGACTCTAGGGTCCCGGAAGAGCTCCGAGCCTTCCCGTCATACGGGTGCATCCTACCATAAGATCGGGGGGACGAGATTAAGAAGAACATCAGAATCGAGTTGTTGTGAGGGAACACGAGAAACAGACACAACAGTTGTGGGGTACTATCCCGTAAGCACAGCAGGGGAGGACCACAACACACAAGCGCTAGAAGGAAGGCACAGATTTCCACCTGCGACGGGAACTCTGGAGGTGCCATCGGACCGGCCGGACTTGCGCAGCCCGGTAAACCATATTCCGGACTGAGGACCCAGAAGCCTTCAGAAAAGAGGTAAAGAGACTGCAACCTTGTGTCCTCGTTATTAACTGCGACCGGCACTACACCGCACCACTACCACCATCCACATCTATTACTGTACGCTCCTCAGCAGGGTCACGGACCGGGCCTAGCCACCGTGACAACCCCAGAGCAGAGACTCACAGGCCCAGTACCGGGTACCCCTCGGCCCTGCGGCAGTGGGGGTGCTACAAGTACAGCCCCAAGAACACTGTTCCAATCATGAACCATGGTGCGTCAAACATCATACTTTGAAGGGAGGATGGATGGGGTCATAAATCATGAGATATTGGCCAACAACCTCCTTCCCTTATTAAGAGCATTGAAGATGGTTAGTGGTTGGGTCTTCCAGCATGACAATGACCCAAAACACACAGTCAGGGCAACTAAGGACTGGCTCCTTAAGAAACATTTCAAGGCCCTGGAGTGGCCTAGCCAGTCTCCAGGCCTGAATCCAATAAATATTCTTGGGAGGGAGCTGAAACTCAATGTTGCCCAGCAACAGCCCTGAAACCTGAAAGATCTGGAGAAGATCGATATGGAGGAGTGGGCCAAAATCCCTGCTACAGGAAACGTCTGACCTCTGTAATTGCAAACAAAGATTTCAGTACTAAATATTAAGTTCTGTTTTTCCATTGTATCAAATGCTTATTTCATGCATTAAATGCATTAAATGCTAATTTATTATGTAAAAATCATACAATGTGATTTTCTGGATTTTTTTTTTTTAAGATTCTGTCTCCCACAGTTGAATTGTACCTATGATTAAAATTAGAAACCTCTCCATTCTTTGTGGGAAGGAAAACTTGCAAAATTGGCAGTGTATCAAGTACTTATTTTCCCCACTGTATATGAACTGCTAATCATTAATCATACTTGAGGCATTGTTTCAGATATGGTATACTTTACCATTTTTTACTAGCCCCTCATAAATATAATAAGGATACTGATACATAGCTGGCCTAGCCTAGAAAAAAATGATATGTTTATGAAGTAAAATTATTTTATTTAACATATTTACCTTTCAATTCCATACATTCACTGCATAAATCAAAAAGCAATTATAGCCTTATAGAAAAATAAATGATATCCTATTCAGCAAACCACAACTCTACAGCATCAATTACCATCTCGTTTATCATAAATTTTCATCATTCAATGATCTTTTGAGTTTCATAAAGAAATAATAATCAGATGGGACCAAATCGGAAGAATATGGTGGATGATTGACAATTTCTAAGTCGATTTAACTGAGACTTTGGAGGAAAACACAAGACATCTGGGTGAGCGCATTATCCTACAAAAACAAGATGCCTTTGGAAAGTTTTGCTGAAGTTGCAAGTATTTTTGGTGGATAGAAATATTCAAAGACAACTATTAGTCAATCCCCACTCAAATATGTTAACTTTTCAGTATTAAGAAGAAAAGATGTCTTTATTAGAACATAAATCATGAAGCACATTTTAAAAAAAATAAAAATCATATACGGTAGATGTTAAAAAATGGAAAAAATCGTAGATGTTGCCAGACTCGCGTTTCTTAGGCCCTCCAGATAAAATAGAAGTCTACCATATTTCTACAGGGAAAAAGTTTAAATTGCATCCTAAATTTTGTTTATAGTTTAAATGCAATTAAAAATGGATGCCCACAGGATATATCTTCAATGAAGTTTAATTTGTGAGTCAAGCCAACATGAATGGAGCCTAATTTTTTACTTTAAGCATAGTTATCTTTAGCTGAACCTTGGTCCTCAACTTTGTGTCAGAAATGGAATCTATGGAGTTTTTCCTAAGACTCTTGTCTATCAGTCTGACCCAGACAGTGGAGATCGTTCTCATCTAAAATTCATAAGCTCTTCAGTTGAAAGCATCCACTTAACTACAGATAGGCATTTCTTTACCTTTCTCTTAGTTCAGCATATTCCAAGATGAAAGCAGGATACATGACTTTATGGTGATCATAAGATATCCATTCTTTATGCATCTACATTATTTGTGGTCAATAGATTTGCACAATGATTCACAGAACCCTAGTCCAGTAGTCTTATCAGTATTCCGTGACTGTCATATGGGAGCCCTACTAGTTGCCTCCTTGTTTCAAGAATTCTTGGCACCTCTTTTGGTTTGAAGTTATGGCTCATTTCCATTGTTGCAGAGTTATATATGAATGAAGTAACAGCAGGCCTACTAATTAGAAGAGACCCAAGAATGCTGGCAGATAGGTGGCTTTTTGCAGGGCTTCTGTGTGGTAGCCATGGAAAGTTGATGTGAAAGCTGGGCCAGAGTCCTCTGAATCAATTTTCTCATCTCTACTGGCCACCCAGGCTTGTGATGTGAATTGATGTCTGTCAAGTGTTTTGCTAGCATACTACAGGGTGGGCCATTTATATGGATACACCTAAATAAAATGGGAATGGTTGGTGATATCAACTTCCTGTTTGTGGCACATTAGTACATGGGAGGGGGAAAACTTTTCAAGATGGGTGGTAACCATAAGAAGAAAATAAGAAGGAACATGATAATGAGGTACAGTTGCCTCTAAGTCTTGTTATGTCACAAAGTCAGGAGGACCAGGGTGTAATGGTGGAAGACAAGGTGCTGGATGATGTAGTCAAAGACCCAACATGGGAAGCTGGCATACAGAGCGAGAGGGAGAGATTGGCAGCATCAAAACAGACAGTAAGCGGTAGTGAGGTGACCAAAGTAAGTAGGTGGGTAACTGTTTCGCAGAGCAACGAGAATCCTAAATTTCTTCATCAAAGAGTTAGGTTTTCCTCAGTCTAGGACTTTTTTAAAGAGAGTTTAGGGACAAATAAAATGGCCAATTGCAACCTATTACAAGCCAAGATCAGCGGGGACCTGACCATTAAGAACTTAACCACCACCATCATAATCAGACACATGTCATCTAAGCACCCGACTTGGTGGGCGAATGCATGGGTTCATGATTGGTGCCATCGGGTGACACCACTGCCTCTTCCCCTGTGTTATGTGCTTCCCAATTCCCTGTTCAAAACATTATTGCAGATGCCTCTTGTCCTGCACCTATCCTTGCACAATCTGACTTGCCATCATCAAGCACTTCCAAATCCTTGTCCTAGCACATTGTTCAACTGTTCCTACCCCACATATTTTAACAAAAAAGAAAGTGCCATATCAGGCTCAAATGCCAAACCAGCACTTTTCCAGGCTGCTTGCCATGGAAATTTTGCCATGTAGGCTGGTAGACAAGGAGCATTTATGCCTACTTATTGCAGCAGCCATTCCTTGGTGCTAGGTCCCCATCACCCGTGCTCTTACCAATGCACTTACTGGCATTGTCCACTTATTGATGGACACGTGGACAAGCACTTCTGGCCAGTGATGCTACATTTCCTTGACAGCACACTGGGTGAACATTGTGGAGACTGGGACCAAGTCCTACCCTGGCATGGCACACATGCTTCTGAAGCTGAGGATTGCTAGTCCTATTTCTATCATGGTTTCTTCCATCTCCTACAGAAGTTCCTGCATCCACTCCTGCTCATCCTCTTCCTCTATCTCCGATGTGGTATCTCAGGGCATGTCATCCACATCAGCTGGAAGCTGAAAGCTCTGCAACAGCCAAGCGGCAACAGGCTCTGCTGAAGCAGAAAAACTGCACACAGCGGCAGAGTTACTTAACGAAATTACAGACCAGACAGATCTGTGTTTTTGCCGCTGAACATCCAACCAGGCATGATCATGTGTTATAATGGCCATAGCCCGGTGATGGCTTTGAAGCTTGGCAAGCTCACACATGTACCATGCTCGGCACATGTGCTTAACTTGATAGTTCAGAAATTTTTGAAAACATACCCAGATTTGCCAGAGCTTCTGGTCAAGGTATGCCTTGTCAGTTCCTATTTCCACAAGTCAGCTACATCTGCTCTGGCAGTGCTGCAGCTGTGCATGCAAGTGCCAGCTCAATGACTGATGTGCAATGTCAACAACTGCTGGAACTCCGCACTGCACTTGCTGGCAAGGCTTTGCTAACAGAAAAGGCCAGTGGTTACTAGCTCCAACATGCTCATTGGTGTTCTGGTCAGCATCTGCATATAAAAACTAAAGGGTTGGTATGGATATCTGACCTTTGTGCGGTTCTCCAAGACTTTGAGGATTAGTCAAAGATGGTGAGAGGCAATGATGCCATAGTCAGTGCAAAAGATCCTGCTTATGTGCCTACATAAACATTGGTTGCTCACAGTTAACATGAAGTTTTACATGCAGAGCAGCTGAGTGTGGAGGAAGACATAACACAGAGAGATTGAAGCCAGCCCAGTCTCATCTCATCTGCCTAGCACATATTGGGTATCAGTGAGGAGGTGGATGCTGATTAGGGGGATGAGGATGAACTTGAGCTGGTAACTATCACAGCAGAGGCTAGAAGCCACACAATCTCTCCTACATGGATGGGCTGAGCATCTCTTCTTCCTGAGGTGGAGAGGTCTTCTAAAATGGCACAATACCAGATGGCCATTGTGGAAAAAATGTTGAAAAAATTCCCATCAGACAATGCTAGAAGAAGGGGGCAAGTTTTCTTGCCCAATTAAGGAGGCAGAGTCAGGAAGACACACAGCTGAAGCAGTGGTACACTTTCAAAGGGGTGGGCCATTTTTTTTATACCAGTCCAGCGCCCGGGGCCTGATGCTTGAGCATTTTTCAGATGGAGGGAAAAGTTTTTAAGATGGTGAAGCAATACCTGGCCTACCAAACCAGCATCCTCCCTAATTCCTTTGCGAATTTCAGCTATTGGGTCTCAAAGCTGGACACCTGGCATGAGCTGTCCCTCTATGCCTTGGAGGTGTTGTGCTGCCCGGCTGCTAGCATCTTGTCTGAGCGAGTTTCTAGTGCCATCGGCGGGGTCATAACAGACAGGTACTTTTGCCTGTCAGCAGAGAATGCAGATAGGCTCACTCTCATAAAAATAAACAAAGCCTTGATTAGCCCACAATTTTCCACAGATTTCCACCACATGACAGCAGCACTTGAAATGTTTGGAATATTCAATATTTTTATGAGGCCCGCCAGTTGTTACCATCCAGGGGTCTATGGATAACCCTCCTCATAATTTCTGTCTGGCTTTGCACTTTCTGCAACACCTTTATGACTTTATAAGTACATGAACTACACTTTCAAAGTATTTTAGTTCAACATTTTTTTATGGATGCAATGACTCATCAATACAGTTTGGCACAGTTATTGTTGCATTATGGTATGTAAAACCTACAAAAAGTGTCGAAAAATATTTCAGGATTAGATTACTCATCCATACAGTATGATGTGCTTTCTGTCACATTTTGGTGGTATATAACAGAAAAAAAAGTGTTTTCAAATGTTGATTGTTTGTTAATATTTCTTACCCATCCATGTTTTGTGGTACATTTTTGTGATATATAACACTCAAAACAAGTTTAGGTTACGGTTCTCATCCATACAGTATTACATGTTCTTTGGTAAATTTTGTTGGTATATAACCCTAAAAAAAGTTATCATTATTGTACTGATCAGCCATAAAGTATTTCATGCTCTTTGGGTACATTTTGTTGGTATGTAACCCTCCTTCTATATTGCTCACCTATAGACTATTCCATGACCTCAAGTACATTTCGTTGATATATAACCCTCAAAAAACTTGTTCAAAATTTTATCGGTACTTTCTCAACTATAGACTATTTTGTGGTCTTTAGTCCATTTTGTTGCTATATAACCCTCTACAAACTTCTTTAAAAATGTATTGGTATTACATTGCTCATCCATAAGGCATTAAATCTTCTTGAGTACATTTTGTTGCTTTATAAGCCTCAAAAACTTGTTCACAATTTATTGGTATTATATTGTTCATATAAATAATATTCCGTGGTCTGGAGTACATTTATTTGATATATAACTCTCAAACAGTTTGTAAAAAATTTAGCGGAATTATAATGCTAGCCCATAGGGTATAAGAATCTTCTTGGGTCTATTTTGTTGCAACAAAACCCTCAAAAAACTTAAATTGCTCACCCATAGACGTTTTTGTGGTCTGAAGTACATTTCCTTAGTATGTAACACTTAAAAACTTGTCGAAAATTTTGCAGTATTAAATTGCTCACACATAGTATAGTACATCTTCTTGGGTACATTTCATTGCTATAAAAGCCTCAAAATACTTGTTCAAAATGTATTTGTATTATATTGGTCATCCATATGGTAATAAATATTCTTGGGTACATGTCGTTGCTATATAAACCTCAAAAACCTTTTTTAAAAATTATCAGTGTTATATTGCTCACCCATAGACAGTTCTGTTGTCTGGAATCCATTTCGATGACATATAATCTTCAAAAAACTTGTTCAAAATTGAAAGCCCCTTAGACTTTTTCAGTAGGCTCCACAATCATGGGGAAGACTGCTGACTTGACAGATGTCCAGAAGGTAGTCATTGACACACTCCACAAGGAGGGTAAGCCACAAAAGGCCATTGCTAAAGAAGCTGGCTGTTCACAGAGTGCTGTATAGTGGGAGGAAAAAGTGGTAGAAAAAGGTGCGCAAGCAACCGGGATTACCGCAGCCTTGAAAGGATTGTTAAGAAACAGCCATTCGAAAATTTGGGATTATTCACAGGAACTGGACTGCTACTAGAGTCAATGCTTCAACAGCCACCTCACACAGAGGTATCCAGGACATGGGCTACAAGTCCTTCCTTGTGTCAAGCCACTCTTGACCAATAGAAAACTCCAGAAGTGTCTTACTTTGGGCCAAGGAGAAAAACAACTGGACTGTTGCTCTGTAGTCCAAGAAATTGTTTTCAGATGAAAGTAAATTTTGCATTTTGCAAGCTGTGTGAGGTCTAATGTGAAGGTTCCTCAATCAGTGATGGTTTGGAGAGCCATGTCATCTGCTGGTTTAGTTCTACTGTATTTTATCAAGACCAAAGTCAGCACAGCCATTTACCAGGAAATTTCAGAGCACTTCATGATTCCCTCTGCCGACAAGCTTTTTGGAGATGGAAATTTCATTCTCCAGCAGGACTTGCCACCTGTCCACACTGCCAAAATTACCAATACCTGTTTAAAAACAACAGCATAACTGTGATTGATTGGTCAGCAAACTCGCCTGACCTTAATCCCATAGAGAATCTATGGCATATTGTCAAGAGGAAGATGAGAGACACCACAAAGCAGATGACCTGAGGGCTGCTATCAAAGCAACCTGGGCTTCTATAACACCTCAGCAGCGAAACAGGCTGATCGCCTCCATGCCATGCTGCATTGATGCAGTAATTGATGCAAAAGGTGCCCCGACCAAGTATTGAGTGAATAACATTTTGGATTTTTAAACAATTTTTCAAGCTGGTGTTATAAAATGTTCTAATTTACTGAGATAATGTGTTAGGAGCCAGGATTCTCCCACTGCACGAGGTATATCCAAAGCCTTGCCTGCATCTAAAGTCTCCCATTCAGCTTTGGCCACTGTGGGTGCTGCTGAGCATAGACGTCAAGCCTATGGTAACCAGCGGTAGGCAGTGACGAGCGAACTCTCTGGAGACTAAGTCCAGAAATCACCCTACTGAGCATGCACGTGATGTGGTGTCATCTCATTGGTGGTAAGTCGTCAGCTGCTCTAGTGATGTGAAAGCTCTAGATTGGTCCATGAGCAAGGTCCTGCCTGACTGGACTTGAGCTATAGGTGTAAAATGCTCTCAGAGGTGCAAGCTGGTGCACTAGTATCAACCATTCTACAGGTGTGTATGAGACATTGCAACAGTGTGGTCTATGTCAGCATGTGCTCAGGGTCAGCGGTAAGCCATAAGAATTCAGGCACCTCAGGAAAGGAGTTTGTCTGCATGGATTCAGGGCTAGCGTCTAGCCATTAGAATTCCGGCACCTCCGGAGAGGAGTTGTTTGAGTGCTGCTGCCGACTGTGTGACCACTGTTTGCTACTTGCCCCATTAGTGGGCTTCAATCCCCTGTGAGGTTAACAGGAATCGTGTCTAGCATCATATCTACTTTGTTACTGTGAGCGAGTGACACAGCCCTATTGCAGAGCATCTGCATCATTACTGTGTGCGAGTGACACAGCTGTATTGCAGAGCATCTGCTTCGTTACTGTGTGCAAGTGACACAGCTCTATAGCAGAGCATCTATTCTGTTTCTGTGTGAGAGTGATACAACTTCATGTATTGTTCACTGAATGACGTGTAACTCAGTGCGAGCTAGCAATCGCTTGCTGTGTGCTCCACCATTGTTCACACTAGCTGCAGTTTTACATCTCTGCATGGTAGACCCCGAGTTCTGATTGCACTTCTTTATTACATTTATTTAGCACTATCCGCCAACCCTAACAATATACTAGTACCAGGGTCTGGCTAGTAATGGCGGATGAGTGGCAGCTTCCGCAGAATATCCAGCAGCTGGAGGGCAGGTTGACCGCGTTTGAGCGTGCAACCTCAGCTGTGGATCTGTCCACAGTAGCAGCACAGTCAGCCAGTGAAGCCGCTACTAGAGTTTCAGCTGCGACTCCTGTTCCATTTTTCCCACACTTCCCACTCCCCAATAAGTTTTCTGGAGATAGCATGGCTTGCAAGGGATTTGTGAACCAGTGCTCAATCCAGCTGGAGCTACTGGGTTCATGTTTCTCATCTGAATGGGCCAAGTTGGGATTTGTGGTGTCCCTTTTGACAGACAGGGCGTTGGAGTGGGCCAAGCCGTTATGGGAATGTAAGGACCTGGTGGTCCCAAGCACCTTGCATTTTTTGGGCACTGAAACAGGTCTTTCTTGGACCCCGGGTTACCTATGATGCCACACTTGTACTCCTGGCATTGACTCAGGGCTCTTTCCCAACCAGCCAGTTCACTATCCGGTTCCAGATGTCAGCTTCCGAGCTGCAGTGCCAAGATAAGGTCTTGGTCCCGGTGTTCTGGAGGGGCCTTGCAGACCACGTTAAGGATGCTTCGTCCACTAGAGAGATCCCAACAACACTGGAGGATTTAATATGCATATCCACTCGTATCAATCTTTGGTATGCTGAATGAAGTTTGGAGCAAGCCCAGGACGTCTGAGCTACTGGCGAGGACGTACTGTTGGCCGCATATGGCCCATGACGTCACAGACTATATTCGGGCATGTGTCTCCTGGGCCAAGAATAAGTCTCCTCGACAATGGCCAGCAGGGTTACTTTAGAGAGACAGGCCTCTGAGAGATGGTCGGGATGGACTTTGTGGTGGGTTTACCCAAGTCCCGTAGCTACACCATTATTTGGGTGATCACAGACCATTTTCCCAAAATGGTGCACTTGGTGCCTCTTCCACGGCTACCTTCTGTTTATTAAACATATTTTCCGCCTATAGGGTATGCCGGACAAAATTGTCAGTGACCAGGGTCCCCAGTTTGTGTCTCGGTTCTGGAGAGAGCTTTGTCGTCTACTCAGCATTGAGCTGAATCTCTCTTCAGCATACCATCCCGAGACGAATGGGTTGGTAGAGAGGGCCAACCAGACCTTGGTCACATGTCTGCGACATTTTGTTTCAGCCAGGCAGGATGACTGGGCATCCTTGCTACCTTGGGTGGAGTGTGCGCTGAACAACGCCATAGCCGACTTCACTGGGCAGACCCCGCTCCTCCTTAAATACGGTCAGCATTCGCAGGTTCCTGTGCCTATGCCCGTGTCTTCTGCCAACTCCAGGGTGGCAGACTGGGCTGTGGAGGCACGTGACATTTGGGACCCCACTCAGGATGCCATCCGGGCCTCCAAGGAGAGAATGAGGTCCTCCGCCAACGCACATCGGCGCCTCGCTCCGACCTTTGCTCATGTCGATTTAGTGTGGCTCTCCGCCAAAACATTAGGCTGCGAGTTGAGTCCACTAATTTTGCACCTCACTACTTGGGTCCCTTCAAGGTTCTGGAACAGGTTAACCCTGTGGTCTATCGTCTGGCTCTTCCTCCACGCCTAGGCATCACTGACACCTTTCATGTGTCCCTCTTAAAGCCCGTACACATGTCCCGATTTTCCGAGTCATCTGCTGGGACATCAGGTTCGTCTACAGATGATTACAAGGTGAACGCTATCTTGGGTTGTAAGGTGGTACGTGGCCCAAAAATTTTTTTGGTGGATTGGAAGGGTTTTGGCCCAGAGGACAGGTCCTGGGAGTCGGCTGAGCACATTCGAGCTCCGCAGCTCATTGCAGCTTTTGAGCGGAGCAATGTACAAGGAGGGGGTCCTAGGAGGGGGGGTAATGTTAGGTATCGAGTTCCTGCCGCTGCACAGGGGGAATCTTGAACCACCTCCGCTGCGGTCTCCCATTCTTCTCCAGCCACAGTAGAGCCTGCTCAGCAGAGACGTCAGTCCCAGGGTTTGGCTCAGGCAGATACTCTGCGCTTGGTTACTGTTGCCCTTCCAGGCTCAGCCATTGTAGCCAGTACTGGTCAGCGGCAAGGAGACACTTCTGGGACTAAGTTCTGCTTTTCTCCTTCTGAGCATGCCCAAGGGAAGACCTCTCATTGGAGGTCGGGGGTCACACACTCAGGTCCTGTAGCAGCTCCTATTGGTCCACTAGGAAGGTCCGGAAGAAGCTGCAACTATAAAAGGTTCGCATGGCCGCACGGTCATGCGCTAGTATCATTTGTTTAAGGCTAATGCCAGTAGATGCTCTACCACTTTGGTTACATGTGGTGTGTCTAGATCTGGGACTGTACACTCAGGCAGGCAGCTAGCGTCAGTGGGGGCAATTAGCCGCTTGGCTTAGCATCTGGTTCCTTCATGTGTGCGGTTAACACAGAAGAGTTCCAGAGCAAGCACAATCCTAGTTAGAGTATTACTCTCTGAGTATCTTGCAACTTTGTGAAGGAACAGAGCTCGCAACTATTTCACACGTTGTGAAGTTGAACCCACATGTGAGTTCAGTGTTCATCCGCCATTACATAGCAGCAGGTACCATCTCTGCACGGTGGACCCCGGGCTGCGAACGCACCTTGTATTTATCCCTTTATTTGGTGTGTTCCGCTAGCCCTAAGAATGAGTGGAGGACAGAGGAGGCTCTTAAAGAAGAAGTTACAAGTATCTGAGAGCCAGAAATCTTGCATGTTTTTCGGTGGCCAAATACTTCTTTCTACCATAATTTGCAAAATAAATCTTGCCAAATCAGACAAGGTAATTTTCTGTATTTATTTTCTCATTTTGACTCTCAAAGTTGTGGTCTACCTATTATGTAATTTACAGGCCTCTCTCATCTTTTTAAGTGGGAGAACATGCACAATTGGTGGCTGACTAAACACTTTTTTCCCTAGTGTATATGTATTTTAATTCTAATGTTTACTGCTGGTTGCTTAGGTTATCAACCACCTCTGTCGTCTTTCAGAGGTCTTTTTTCTAAGGCAAGTTCTTGCTTTACGACTTGAAAACGCTGCATTTGGAACGGTCCATGGATATTGGGCTTTTGAGATCAGGTGATTAGATTCTTAAATTACATAATGGGATTCTGAATTCCTCTCTGCCCAAAAAATGTTTACTATATATTAAATTGGAAGCATATGAATCAAGATACATGCATACATATTTGACAGAATCTGTATATTATGGAAAGAAGGTGGTGGTGAGGAAGTGGCTAGTGGCTCAGTTTCCAACCACAACTGAATGGATTTCTCTTATTATTGCTGAGCTACCTCATAAAAAATGGCTGTACCATAACCGGAATCACCCTGAAAAGGTTCACAAAATTTGGAACAAATGGTTGCGGGCTTCCCATTCTGCCACAGGGTCTGATTTATCACACTGATTTCTGATTTTCCAGGAAAGGTATCTCTTGTTCTCAAGGTCCTTTAATGAAAAGTATGTGCTATCAGGAACAAATATATTGATCTTGGCCTTGGTCAACCTAATTTCTGAACATGGATTTTAAAGATTGGTTTTCTAATACTTGATGTTCTTTATATATACAGTAGCAATATCAGATCTAGATATTACTCTTATTATTGTATATTCATTGCTATTCGTGTTTTGCATGTTTTATTAAATTTAATGTTTGCATAAAAAATGCTTCAAAATACTGCTCTAAAGCTGGCTGGATCACTGAATTTGGTTCTTTCACAGACTGTATATTTCTCATGGGAGCATGGGAGAGGTCAGTTACAAGCTAATGTTGTGGCTATGCTACTGCTTGTAACTGTTAATCTTTAGGATTGCAAGCTAAAAACACATCATAAGAAACCCCTTTTAAATATCACAACAAATTTGTCCTGCCCTTTAATGTCCTATAATACCAAAATAAGAATGGTTTATTGCAACTATATGGTTATACAATTGCTAGATATTAAATGTATATTTTTGCCAGTAAGCCTGTCATGACCCAGCAGGGGTAGGGTAAAGGGGAGTGGAAGGCCCTAACAATAGGGAAGGAGGGATGGGACACCTCCTAAGCTCCAATCTGAGCCTGTCCCTGAACTCCCCTAATGCCCTAAGCGGGTTCTTCCCCCGCTGCCACCACATACCTCATCCCTAACTGTCACCTCACAATGCCCTGGCAAGTGCACTGGCCAGCAAGGGTGATAGCTTCACCATTGCAGATGGTACAAACACAAGGGATAGTGACAAAGCACGAGACAGAAAAGGTAAATACACAAAATTTAGCTCCAGACCACAGAGGATAAAAAACAGGACCCCAAAATCCACAGAAGAAGCAAATTCAGTGCGGACACCAGAGAACTGCAACTGCAAGGCTGGCCTACATAGAAAACTTTGTTACTAATAATCAGCTGATGCGTTAGGTGTAGTGTTGAGCGATACCGTCCGATACTTGAAAGTATCGGTATCAGATAGTATCGGCCGATACCCGAAAAGTATCGGATATCGCCGATACCGATACCCGATACCAATACAAGTCAATGGGACACCAAGTATTGGAAGGTATCCTGATGGTTCCCAGGGTCTGAAGGAGAGGAAACTCTCCTTCAGGCCCTGGGATCCATATTAATGTGTAAAATAAAGAATTAAAATAAAAAATATTGATATACTCACCCGTCCGGAGGCCCCTGCACCTTACCGCTGTTAACCGGCAGCCTGCTTTGCTTGAAATGAGCGCGTTCAGCACCTTCCATGACGTCACGGCTTCTGATTGATCGCGTGCCGCTCATGTGACCGCCACGCGACCAATCACAAGCCGCGACGTCATTCTCAGGTCCTAAATTCCTAGAATGAGGAGTTTAGGGCCTGAGAATGACGTCGCGGCTTGTGATTGGTCGCGTGGCGGTCACATGAGCGGCACGCGACCAATCAGAAGCCGTGACGTCATGGAAGGTGCTGAACGCGCTCATTTTAAGCAAAGCAGGCTGCCGGTTACTACCAGGGCGCGTCAGAGGGTGAGTATATCCCTATTTTTTATTTTAATTCTTTATTTTTTACATGGATATGGATCTCAGGGCCTGAAGGAGAGTTTCATCTCCTTCAGACCCTGGGAACCATACACTGGGAACTTCCGATTCCGATTCCCGATACCACAAAAGTATCGGATCTCGGTATCGGAATTCCGATACCGCAAGTATCGGCCGATACCCGATACTTGCGGTATCGGAATGCTCAACACTAGTTAGGTGACTTTTTAAAGGATAGTGGGAGTGGTCATCACCCACATCAGCTCACCGGCAACACAGCTGCTGCCAGCAAGGAAACAGACATTAACCCTTGCTGGCCTGAAAGGAAAAACTACATTTATATTATAGTGGAACCAGAGCTGTCATGAATCCAAACCTGAATCATGACAGTACCCCCCTTTCAATGAGGGTCCTCTGGACCCTCAACCCCGGACCTCACCAGAAATGATGTACGGTGAGGATGCCTCAACTCACTAAGATTCAGCTCCACAGTCAACTGATCCTCAGGTTTACAGAAAACGCAGCCCATTGGTGGTGGAAATAACATAGGCTCCAGAGGCACCACAAATCTCCAGAGCGACGACCTGTGGAATATGTTCTGTACCTGCATTACTGGGGGTAACTCTACCTGGAAGGTCCTAGGGCTGAGAACAGCCGACACCTGATACGGCCCAATCACCCTAAAACTCCAGGTCCCTGATGCATTCTTCCACTTGATGCTTTTATTGGACACCCACACATGCTCATTCACACACAGGTAAAAACCTGAATGCTTATTTCCACGCATATGTTTGCCTACAGATGGTAATCTCCTTGAGGAACTGACAACAGAGGCATCCCACTGTGTTACCAAACTCATTCCCTCACTAAATTTAGATGGAGCCACCACTCTTCCCTGATGCCTCCTCCTGAGAAGAACCCGAGACTCAGGGTTTACTTGTGTTGAGGATAGAATCCTGCAACTATTCCCCAGTAGCACCTTAGATGCCTCCTCCGGAGTACATGTGGTAGATTTAAGAAGGACGGCAGAAACTGTAGCACCCAGGTAACAGTCTTTACAAGACTGGTCCCAACTCACTATTTCCACGGACCACCAATCTATGAAAGGGATTTTGTCTCTTCAGCCAGGGAAGGCTTAAGATGATGGGAGCTGTCATAGGAACGAGGGTGAAACCTAAAATATAATTTACAGGCTTCTTTGAATTCTAAAAATGTATCT
The DNA here is from genome assembly GCF_051348905.1 of Ranitomeya variabilis. Lineage (NCBI taxonomy): Eukaryota > Metazoa > Chordata > Amphibia > Anura > Dendrobatidae > Ranitomeya > Ranitomeya variabilis. The sequence continues at coordinate 154,366,533 of NC_135232.1, forward strand.
CTCCCTCCAGACATCCTGTCAGGGAGACATATTTTGGGTTACAGTTGAGCCTGAATATGAGCTCAGACCAAGAACCCTAACAGCTGCTGAAACTTCTGCACCACCTGAGACCGCAACTCGGGGACCTCATCCATGAGGGTCCAATCAGATGAGCAGAAGCCTCAGCTTGAGCCACGGGTTCCCTGGAAAATAGTACTAGTTGGTGATAATGTCACGACCCAGCAGGGGTAATTCCAGCAGATGGCACAATGCACACACAACAGGATGGTAAAGGGGAGAGGAAGGCCCTAAAAATAGGGAATGAGGGATGGGACACCTCCTGACTTCCGACCTGAGTCTGTTCCTGAGCTCCCCTAATGCCCTAAGTGGGTCCTTCCCCACCACAATCACGTACCTAGTCTGTCATGATCTCTGCAGGCAGAGATCATAGCAAGCCTATAGAGGGACAAGCTCTCGGAAGATGGAACTATACTGACCATGAACTAAGCCTGCCGCGCAACTAGAAATAGCCAGGTAGCATTTCCTATTTATTGCTAGATGCCCAGCTCTGGCCTAAGACCTAAATAGCTAGCAGAGGGAAATATAAGACCTGGCTCACCTCTAGAGAAATATTCCAAAGAAGACAGTTGCCCCCCACATATAATGACGGTGAGTTCAGATGAAACAACAAACGCAGCAGGAAAATAGTCTTAGCAAATTTGAGGTCCGCTTACTAGATAGCAGAAGACAGATAGTATACTTTCATGGTCAGCAGAAAAAACACTAACAAAACACCATCCAGAGATTACCTTAAACTCTGGCATTAACTCATAACACCAGAGTAGCAATCCCTGATCAACGAGAGCTTTCCAGACACAGTAACAAAACTTCAGCTGTGAACTGGAACAAATAGGCAAAACGAAACATGGACAAAAGTCCAACTTATCTAGTAGTTGTCAGAAGCAGGAACAAGCACTGAGAGGCATCAGATAACATTGTTGACCGGCAAGAAACCACCAGAGAAATGAGCTTAAATAGCGACACCCACTACTGATGGAAACAGGTGAAACAGGAAAGAGGATGACAAGTCCAATTCCACAAGCGGCCACCGGGGGAGCCCAGAATCCAAATTCACAACAGTACCCCCCCCTCAAGGAGGGGGCACCGAACCCTCACCAGATCCACCAGGGCGACCAGGATGAGCCCTATGGAAGGCACGAACAAGATCAGAAGCATGAACATCAGATGCATTGACCCAAGAATTATCCTCCTGGCCGTAACCCTTCCAATTGACCAGATACTGGAGTCTCCGTCTGGAAACACGAGAGTCCAAAATTTTCTCCACAACGTACTCCAACTCACCCTCAACCAACACCGGAGGAGGAGGCTCAACTGAAGGTACAACAGGTACCTCATACCTGCGCAATAACGACCGATGAAAAACGTTATGAATGGAAAAGGACGCAGGGAGGTCCAAACGGAAAGAAACAGGATTAAGAATCTCCAATATTCTATAAGGGCCGATGAACCGAGGTTTAAACTTAGGAGAAGAGACCCTCATAGGGACAAAACGAGAAGACAACCACACCAAATCTCCAACACAAAGCCGAGAACCAACACGACGATGACGGTTGGCAAAACGCTGAGTCTTCTCCTGGGACAACTTCAAATTGTCCATAACCTGCCCCCAGATGTGATGCAATCTCTCCACCACCGCATCCACTCCAGGACAATCCGAGGATTCCACCTGACCGGAGGAAAATCGAGGGTGAAACCCCGAATTACAGAAAAACGGGGACACCAAGGTGGAAGAGCTGGCCCGATTATTGAGGGCGAACTCTGCCAATGGCAAAAAAGCAACCCAATCATCCTGGTCAGCAGAGACAAAACACCTCAGATATGTCTCCAGGGTCTGATTAGTCCGCTCGGTCTGGCCATTAGTCTGAGGGTGAAAAGCAGATGAAAAAGACAAATCTATGCCCATCCTAGCACAGAATGCCCGCCAAAATCTAGACACAAATTGGGTACCTCTGTCAGAAACAATATTCTCAGGAATACCGTGCAATCGGACAACATTCTGAAAAAACAGAGGAACCAACTCAGAAGAAGAAGGCAACTTGGGCAGAGGAACCAAATGGACCATTTTAGAGAAACGGTCACAGACCACCCAGATGACAGACATCTTCTGGGAAACAGGCAGATCTGAAATAAAATCCATCGAGATGTGTGTCCAAGGCCTCTTAGGAATAGGCAAGGGCAACAGCAGTCCGCTAGCCCGAGAACTACAAGACTTGGCCCGAGCACAAATGTCACATGACTGCACAAAGACTCGCACATCTCGTGACAGGGAAGGCCACCAGAAGGATCTTGCCACCAAATCCCTGGTACCAAAAATTCCGGGATGACCTGCCAATGCAGAAGAATGTACCTCAGAGATGACTCTACTGGTCCAATCATCCGGAACAAACAGTCTATCAGGCGGACAACGATCCGGTCTATCCGCCTGAAACTCTTGCAAGGACCGCCGCAGATCAGGAGAAACGGCCGACAAAATTACTCCCTCCCTAAGGATACCTGTGGGTTCAGCATTACCAGGAGAGTCCGGGTCAAAACTCCTAGAAAGGGCATCTGCCTTAACATTCTTAGAACCCGGTAGGTATGACACCACAAAATTAAAGCGAGAAAAAAATAAAGACCAGCGCGCCTGTCTAGGATTCAGGCGCCTGGCAGTCTCAAGATAAATCAAATTTTTGTGGTCAGTCAATACCACCACCTGATGCTTAGCCCCCTCTAGCCAATGGCGCCACTCCTCAAACGCCCACTTCATGGCCAAAAGCTCCCTATTCCCAACATCATAATTCCGCTCTGCGGGCGAAAATTTGCGAGAAAAGAAGGCACAAGGCCTAATGACGGAGCAGTCGGAACCTTTCTGCGACAACACTGCCCCAGCTCCGATCTCCGAAGCGTCAACCTCAACCTGAAAAGGCAGATTCACATCAGGCTGACGTAACACAGGGGCAGAGGCAAAACGGTGCTTAAGCTCCTGAAAGGCCTCTACAGCATGAGGGGACCAATTAGCAACATCAGCGCCATGTCTGGTCAAATCAGTCAGTGGTTTAACGACATCCGAAAAACCAGCAATAAATCGGCGGTAAAAGTTGGCAAAGCCCAAAAATCTCTGAAGACCCTTAAGAGAGGAGGGCTGAGTCCAGTCACAAATAGCTTGCACCTTGACGGGATCCATCTCAATGGAAGAGGGAGAAAAAATATACCCCAAAAAGGAAATTTTCTGGACCCCAAAAACGCACTTAGACCCCTTCACACATAAAGAATTAGACCGCAGAACCTGAAAAACTCTCCTGACCTGCTGGACATGAGAGTCCCAGTCATCAGAAAAAATCAGAATATCATCCAGATATATTATCATAAATTTATCCAGAAAATCGCGGAAAATATCATGCATAAAAGACTGGAAAACTGAAGGGGCATTAGAAAGACCAAAAGGCATGACCAAATACTCAAAGTGGCCCTCGGGCGTATTAAATGCGGTCTTCCACTCATCCCCCTGCCTGATCCGCACCAAATTATACGCCCCACGAAGATCAATTTTAGAGAACCACTTAGCACCCTCTATACGAGCAAACAAATCAGTAAGCAATGGCAATGGGTATTGGTACTTAACAGTGATCTTATTCAGAAGCCGATAATCAATACATGGTCTCAAAGAGCCGTCCTTTTTTGAGACAAAGAAAAACCCAGCTCCCAAGGGAGAAGAAGATGGACGAATATGTCCCTTTTCCAAAGACTCCTTTATATATTCCCGCATAGCAGCATGTTCCGGCACAGACAGATTAAACAAACGACCCTTTGGATATTTGCAACCCGGTATCAAATCTATGGCACAATCGCACTCACGGTGCGGAGGTAACGACCCAAGCTTGGGTTCGTCAAAGACGTCTTGATAATCTGAGAGGAACTCAGGGACTTCAGAGGGAATGGACGACGAAATAGAAACCAAAGGTAAGTCCCCATGAATACCCTTACATCCCCAGCTCAACACAGACATTGCTCTCCAGTCCAAGACTGGATTGTGAGACTGCAACCATGGCAATCCCAGTACCAAATCGTCATGTAAATTATACAGCACCAGGAAACGAATAATCTCCTGGTGATCCGGATTGATACGCATGGTTACTTGTGTCCAGTATTGTGGTTTATTATTAGCCAATGGGGTGGAGTCAATCCCCTTCAGAGGAATAAGAGTCTCCAAAGGCTCTAAATCAAAACCACAACGATTGGCAAAGGACCAATCCATAAGACTCAGAGCGGCGCCAGAGTCAACATAGGCGTCCGTGGCAATGGATGACAAAGAGCAAATCAGGGTTACAGACAAAATAAACTTAGACTGAATGGTGCCAATGGAAACAGACTTATCAAGCTTCTTTGTACGCCTAGAGCATGCTGATATAACATGAGTAGAATCCCCACAATAGAAGCACAATCCATTCTTCCGTCTAAAATTCTGTCGCTCGCTCCTGGACAGAATTCTATCACACTGCATACTTTCTGGCGTCTTTTCCATAGACACCGCCAGATGGTGCACCGGTTTGCGCTCCCGCAGACGCCTATCAATCTGAATAGCCATTGTCATGGACTCATTCAGACCTGCAGGCACAGGGAACCCCACCATAACATCCTTAACGGCATCAGAGAGACCTTCTCTGAAAGTTGCCGCCAAGGCGCACTCATTCCACTGAGTAAGCACAGACCATTTACGGAATTTTTGGCAGTAAACCTCAGCTTCGTCTTGCCCCTGAGATAGTGCCATCAAAGTTTTTTCTGCCTGAAGTTCCAAATGAGGTTCCTCATAAAGCAAGCCCAAGGCCAGAAAAAACGCATCCACATCGCGCAACGCAGGATCCCCTGCTGGCAATGAGAAGGCCCAATCTTGAGGGTCACCCCTGAGCAAGGAAATCACAATCCTAACCTGCTGAGCAGGGTCTCCAGCTGAACGAGACTTCAGGGACAAATAAAGCTTACAATTATTTCGGAAATTCTGGAAGCTAGCTCTATTCCCTGTGAAGAACTCCGGCAAAGGAATTCTCGGCTCAGATACTGGAGCATGTACCACAAAATCTTGTAAATTTTGTACTTTCGTGATGAGATTATTCAAACCCGCAGTTACACTCTGAAGATCCATTATTGTCAGGTGCACACAGAGCCATACAGAGATTAGGAGGAGAGAGAGAAAAAAGACTGCAGCAAGGCAAACTGGAGGAAAAAAAAAAAAAAAAAATTCCAGCAGACTTCTTATAACTCTCCTTTCTCAACCTGGGTCTTTAACACTTTACGGGCCGGTCAAACTGTCATGATCTCTGCAGGCAGAGATCATAGCAAGCCTATAGAGGGACAAGCTCTCGGAAGATGGAACTATACTGACCATGAACTAAGCCTGCCGCGCAACTAGAAATAGCCAGGTAGCATTTCCTATTTATTGCTAGATGCCCAGCTCTGGCCTAAGACCTAAATAGCTAGCAGAGGGAAATATAAGACCTGGCTCACCTCTAGAGAAATATTCCAAAGAAGACAGTTGCCCCCCACATATAATGACGGTGAGTTCAGATGAAACAACAAACGCAGCAGGAAAATAGTCTTAGCAAATTTGAGGTCCGCTTACTAGATAGCAGAAGACAGATAGTATACTTTCATGGTCAGCAGAAAAAACACTAACAAAACACCATCCAGAGATTACCTTAAACTCTGGCATTAACTCATAACACCAGAGTAGCAATCCCTGATCAACGAGAGCTTTCCAGACACAGTAACAAAACTTCAGCTGTGAACTGGAACAAATAGGCAAAACGAAACATGGACAAAAGTCCAACTTATCTAGTAGTTGTCAGAAGCAGGAACAAGCACTGAGAGGCATCAGATAACATTGTTGACCGGCAAGAAACCACCAGAGAAATGAGCTTAAATAGCGACACCCACTACTGATGGAAACAGGTGAAACAGGAAAGAGGATGACAAGTCCAATTCCACAAGCGGCCACCGGGGGAGCCCAGAATCCAAATTCACAACACTAGTCCCTAACTGTCACCTCACAATGCCCTGGCTAGTGCACTGGCCAGCAAGGGCATTAGCCTAACCACTGCAGATGGTACAAACACATGGGATAGGGACAAGTACGAGACAGACAAGGTAAATACACAAAACTTAGCTCCTGACTCCGCTGCCAAGCTCCACATCCCAGAGGATACGGAAAGAGGACTTCAACATCCACAGAAGAAGCAGATTCAATGCTGACATGAGAGAGTTGCAACTGCAAGGCTGGTTTATGTAGAAAACTCTATTACCAACAGTCAGCTGATTCATCAGATGACTATTTAAAGGATGATGGGAGTGGTCACCACCCACATCAGCTCACCAGCAACCCAGCAGCTGCCAGCAAGGAAACAGACATTAACCCATGCAGGCCTGAAAGGAAAAAACCTTCATTTATGTTATAGCGGAACCAGAGCTGCCACGCATCCAAACCTGAATCGTGACAATGCCTATCAGTAAGGTATAGGTTAAGTAAGTTATATACATTAATTTTCAAGAAATTATTTGATTTCAAAGCTTTTCCTATAAATTATTACAAATTAATAATTTCCTATACATCATCATTTTTCGATAATTCTGTTGCTTGGATATGTTACTGAATTCTATAATGTATTTTTTTTTTAAATTGGTACATATGTCTATTTAAAATACACCAGCTGCTGCCACAGACTAAATTCAACTTTTTTTTCTGGTAGCAGAATAATTTCAAGGTCAGCGTACAACCATGAAAAATAACAGTCATGAATTTCCCTGTCTGCTCTTGAGCAGCCACATTATATAAACAGCACCTTTATTCTCAAAATAAGCCCCACTGAGAATATAAAGCTGCATATCTGTAATATCTCTGGAGAACAATTTAATATATTTTATTCTTGGGACACATTTGGGTTATATAATCATAACTTGAGAACAGAATATCACAGCTTTATCACTGTGTAACTCAACATGTAATCACTCTTACTATATGATTGTTAATGTATTTATTCCTCATTTACACCTCATTAAGAAAATTATTTACTTTTTCAATTTTTTTGTAAGATACTACACTACCGTCCAAAAGTTTAGGATCACTTAGAAATGTCCTTATTTTTTAAATAAAAGCACAGTTTTTTCCAATGAAGCTAACATTAAATGATTCAGAAATACACTCTATACATTGTTAATGTGGCAAATGACTATTTTAGCTGCAAACGTCTGGTTTGTAATGCAATATCTTCATAGGTGTATAGAGGTCACTTACCAACAACCATCACTCCAGTGTTCTTATGGTACTTTGTGTTTGCTAACTGTGTAAGAAGGCTAATGGATGGTTAGAATACCCTTGAAAACCCTTGTGCAAGTATGTTACCACAGCTGAAAACAGTTTGGCTGACTAGAGAACCTATAAACCTGACCTTCCTTTGAGCTAGTTGAGAATCTGGAGCATTACATTTGTTGGTTCCATTAAACTCTCAAAATGGCCAGAAAAAAGAACTTTGATGTGAAACTCAACAGTCTATTCTTGTTCTTAGAAATGAAGGCTATTCCATGCGAGAAATTGCCAAGAAACTGAAGATTTCCTACAATGGTGTGTACTACTCCATTCAGAGGAGAGTACAAACAGGCTCTAACCAGAGTAGAAAGAGAAATGGGAGGACCTGCTGCACAACTGAGCAACAAGACAAGTACATTAGAGTCTGTAGTTTGAGAAATCAACGCCTCACAGGTCCTCAACTGGCAGCTTCATTAAATGGTACATGTAAACGCAAAACACCAGTGTCAACGTCTACAGTGAAGAGGCGACTCAGGGATGCTAGCCTTCAGGGCAGAGTGGCAAAGAAAAAGCCATATCTGAGACTGGCTAATAAAAGGAAAAGATTAATATGGGCAAAAGAACACAGACATTGAACAGAGGAAGATTGGATAAAAGTGTTATGGACAAACGAATCCAAGTTTGAGGTGTTTGGATCACACAGAAGAACCTTTGTGAGATGCAGAACAACTAAAAAGATGCTGTAAAAGTGCCTGACGCTATTTTGGGTTGCTTTGGTGCTGGTAAAGTGGGAGATTTGTACAAGGTAAAAGGGATTTTGAATAAGGAAGGCTATCACTCTATTTTGCAATGCCATGCCATACCCTGTGGACAGCGCTTGATTGGAGCCAATTTCATCATACAACAGGACAATGACCCAAAGCACACCTCCAAATTATGCAAGAACTATTTAGGGAAGAAACAGACAGCTGGTATTCTATCTGTAATGGAGAGGCCAGCGCAGTCACCAGATCTGAACACCATTGAGCTGTTGTGGGAGCCGCTTGACCATATGGTATGCAAAAAGTGCCCATCAAGCAAAACCAACTTGTGGGAGGGGCTTCTGGATGCATGGGGTGAAATGTCTCTAGATTGCCTCAGCAAATTAACTGCTAGAATGCCAAAGGTCTGCAATGCTGCAAAGGGAGCATTTTTAACTAAAGCAACGTTTGAAGGAAAAAATTATTTCAAATAAAAATCTTTCTTCTTGTCAATGTCTGGACTAGATTTTCAATTCATTTGGCAACTTATTTGATTCATAAAAGTCTGAGTTTTCATGAAAAACACAAAATTGTCTGGGTGACCCTAAACTTTTGAATGGTAGTGTGGATATTTCTTAACCACATTTTCTTCCTTTGGAAATACAGACACATTTCTCCTATGATTAACTTTACCCATACTTAAATTATATATCAATGCAATTATCTTTTAGACATGGGCCTTCCTGGAATATGTAGCTCAGTCAAATGAAACTTATAAAGATCCATAGATATGTAGGTGGGTAATTTGATTTAGTCAATTTAAATCAGAGTCCTTTGTAATATATTGGCTCTTGTTAATTTTCAATAAATGCATAATAACACCTGTAAGCATTAGCTACTGTATTTATTATTTTGTGATAAATACAGTTGTGCTCAAAAGTTTATATACCTCTGCAGAATTTTTGCTTTCTTGGTCTTGTTTCAGAGAATATGAATGATAGCACTAAAACTTTTTCTCCACTGGTTGGTTAGTGGTTGGCTGAAACCATTTATTGTCAAACTACTGTGTTTCCTCTTTTTGAATCATAATGACAACCCAAAACAGCCAAATGACCCTGATCAAAAGTTCACATACCCTTGTGGTTTTGGCCTCATTTGTGACCTGTTTGCTTGTAATCAGTGTGTATGCATAAAAGCTGAGTGAGTTTCTGGGATCCAGACATACTCTTGCATTTTGCATCCGGCCACAGACATTTCTGGATTGTGAGTCATGAGGAAAGCAAAGAATTTTCAGCGCATCTATGGGAAAAGGTAGTTAAACTGCAGAAAACTGGAAAGGGATACAAAAAGATATCCTAGTAATTGATAATGCCAGGCAGCAGTGTTTAAACTTTGATTACAAATGGAAAATCAAAGGCTCTGTAAAAACAAAACCAAGATCAGGTACAGTTACGCCCACATATATTTGGACAGAGTCAACATTTTTCTAATTTTCGTTATAGACATTACCACAATGAATTTTAAACAAAACAATTCAGATGCAGTTGAAGTTCAGACTTTCAGCTTTCATTTGAGGGTATCCACATTAAAGGGAAGGTGCCACCAGTTTTCTTGTATTTTTTTTTGTGTGAAATTAAGCTTAAAATAGTAAATAAAATGTATTAATGCAATGTTTGCACTGTTTGCAAACATTTCTATATGAAAAATATATATTTTCTTACAAATATATATATTTACCACTAGGGGGAGCATTTTCCGTTTTAGACCTCAAGCAGCTATAGTAAGACTTACCAGCTTTACTGTTAGCTGGAAAATTGGGGCAGTAACTGCTGACATCACCATGTCCCTCCCCTTTTGGGTGGTCTAATATCCCTGGGGCAGAATGAAGAGCAGCATCACAGGGCAGAGCCATTTTGTGTGTGACTGACCTGTGATCTGCTATCACCAGCAGCTACTGCATCAGAAACACAGCTACACAGTTTACAGAAGAGCAGAAGAGAGTGGGCTCAGCAGCATGATGGACTGGAGGAAGGGTGAAGTGGTGTGTGTGTTAGTGATGTGTCGTTCCTGAAGGAGCCAATACAAAGAGCCGTCTCCCTGCTGTGAATGAAAGGAGTCGGCTCTGCAGTGTGGGTGAGCCGAGTCTTTTTTTTTTTTCTTTCTTGTCTGGGCCTGGCAGCTTCTCAGATTCAGCCAGTGAAGTGTGACTGTGACTCATGTGGGAGGTGCAGTGAGCAGAGAGGTAGAGTGGAGTCTGTGGGCTGTAAATAAATGCATGGGAGTTACCATGTGACCCAAAGAAAGGGGCAATATTACACTGGCTTGAGTAACTTCCTCCCTGGTATGTGACTGTGTAGGAGGAATGACAAATTGTATGTTCATCATCATCATCATCATCTGCAATGACCTGTGAGTTACCTTTTGTCCCAAATAAAGATACGCTTTACTGTGGCCTCATCCATGGCATATATACATATATGGTACTAGATGGTGGCCCGATTCTAACGCATCGGGTATTCTAGAATATGCATGTCCACGTAGTATATTGCACAGCCCACGTAGTATATTGCCCAGCCACGTAGTATATTGCCCAGTCACATAGTATATTGCCCAGCCACGTAGTATATTGCCCAGTCACGTAGTATATTGCCCAGCCATGTAGTATATTGCCCAGTCACGTAGTATATTGCCCAGCCCACGTAGTATATTGCCCAACCACGTAGTATATTGCCCATTCACGTAGTGTATTGCCCAGTCACGTAGTATATTGCCCAGTCACGTAGTATATTGCCCAGCCACGTAGTATATTGCCCAGCCACATAGTATATTGCCCAGTCACGTAGTATATTGCCCAGCCCACGTAGTATATTGCCCAGTCACGTAGTATATTGCCCAGCCACGTAGTATATTGCCCAGTCACGTAGTATATTGCCCAGCCCACGTAGTATATTGCCCAACCACGTAGTATATTGCCCATTCACGTAGTGTATTGCCCAGTCACGTAGTATATTGCCCAGTCACGTAGTATATTGCCCAGCCACGTAGTATATTGCCCAGCCACATAGTATATTGCCCAGTCACGTAGTATATTGCCCAGCCCACGTAGTATATTGCCCAGTCACGTAGTATATTGCCCAGTCACGTAGTATATTGCCCAGCCATGTAATATATTGCCCAGACACGTATGTAACAGGTTAAAAAAGAGTTAAAATAAAAAATAAACATATACTCACCTTCCAAGGGAGCCCTTGTAGTTCTGTCGCCTGTGTGCAGTGCAAGCGGCAGCTTCCAGTCCCAGGGTTGGATGCTCGCAGGACCTGTGATGACTTCGCGGTCACATGACCGTGATGTCATGGAAGGTCCTTCTCGCATACCATCCTTGGCACTGGAGCCTGCCACTTGCACTGCCGAGGAGAGGACGCGACGACGGAGGGTGAGCATAGCAGGTTTTTTTATTATTTTTAACATTACATTTTTTTTACTATTGATGTCGCATAGGCAGCATCAATAGTAAAAAGTTGGGGACACACAGGGTTAATAGCAGCGGTTACGGAGTGCGTTAAACACGGCATAACGCGGTCCGTTACCGCCGGCATTAACCCTGTGTGAGCGCTGACTGGAGGGGAGTGTGAAGCGGGCACTGACTGCGGGGAGGAAGGAGCGGCCAATTTTCAGCCGGACTGTGCCGGTCGTTGATTGGTCGTGGCTGTCTGTGCGGCCTCTCCGGGGTCTGTGCGGGACCGTGGGTGGTCTGTATGGCCTGCTGGGGGGTCTGTACAGCCTCTCCGGGGGGTCTGAACGGCATCTCCGGGGTCTGTACGGCCTGCCGGGGGTCTTTGTGTCTGTGCAGGCATCGTCCGATGGGACTACAAGTCCCATCGGATGATGCCTGCTACACTGACAGTGATTGACACATTAGCCAATGATGGGACAGTAGTAGTCCCATCATCCGGCTAATGTGTTGAATATAAAAAAAAAATACTCCATACATGCTACATACATGCTACATACATACATACTACATTCATACTCCATACATACATACTACATACATACATACATACTACATACATGACATACATATAGACATACAGTACATATAACATAGAGTATATACTCACCGTTACTTGTCACTTTGATCCCCGAAGCCAGTGTCATCTGTAAAAAATATGAAAAAAACAAACAACCAATATACTACCTGTCCGCAGAAATCCACGACTGTCCCACAACGATCTCTCGTGGAGAGCAGCAGCATCAGATCAAAAACCGGATCCGGCGGGGAAAATCGAATCCGGCGGAAAAAAAATGGATCCGGCGGAAAAAATGGATCCGGCGACAAAAAACGGATCTGGCAGGAAAAAAATGGATCCGGCGGAAAAAAATGGATCCGACGGAAAAAAACGGATCCGGCGGGAAAAATGGATCCGGTGGAAAAACGGATCCGGCGGGAAAAAACGGATCCGGTGGAAAAAACGGATCCGGTGGAAAAACGGATCCAGCGGAAAAAAATGGATCCGGTGGGAAAAATGGATCCGGCAGAAAAAAACAGATCTGGCAGAAAAAAGACCAGCATGCGCTGCCAAAACTCCGCCCTCTCCTTCCAGACTTCAGAATGGGCAGCGGATGTGTTGAAAAACTGCATTCGATGCCCACGTCGGGCACAAATTTCACAACGTGCGTTGACGCATAGCGATGGACCCGTACAGACGCAAGTGTGAAAGAGGCCTTTATGAGCGTTGAATTTAAAAAAAAAAAAAGAAAAGAAAAAAACGGCATGGGCTCCCGTGCAATTTTCTGCGCCAGAGGGGGAAAGCCGATGGCCGGGGGCCAATATCTGTAGCCTGCTATGAATATCAGCCTGCAGCTGTCTGCGTAGCCTCTACTGGCTATTAAAATAGGGGGACCGCAAAAAAAAAAATTACGTGGGGTCCCCCTATATTTTATAGCCAGAAAGGCTACGCAGACAGCTGTGGGCTGATATTCATAGCCTAGAGAGGGGCCATGGATATTGGCCCCCCGGCTACAAATACCAGTCTGCAGCCGCCCTGGAAATGGCGCATCTATAAAATGCGCCAATTCCGGCACTTAGCCCCTCTCTTCCCACTCCCGTGTAGCGATGGGATATGGGGTAATAAGGGGTTAATGTCACCTTGCTATTGTAAGGTGACATTAAGCCGGGTTAATAACGGAGAGGCATCAATAAGACGCCTATCCGTTATTAATCCAATAGTAAGAAAGGGTTAATAAAACACGCACACATTAGGAAAAAGTATTTTAATATTCTTCATTTCACCATACTTACCATACTTCAGCGCCTGCAAAAAACGTAAAATAATAAACCGTATACTACCTGTCCGCCGTAGTCCAATTAATAACGAGTGTCCCATGACGATCTCCCCTATAGAACAGTGACATCGGGTGATGTCACTGCTCTATAGGACCCTCAGTGACACACTGACAGGAGACAATGGCTCCTGCAGTGCATCACTGAGAGGTTACCTTAGGACAAAGTCTCACTTTATGAAAATTGCTGCCTGGGAAAATTTATCATACAGCAATGGCATAAAGTGAGACTAGGGACTTTTTTTTTTACAGCGGTGGAGGAATACAGTGGTGGAAGGATACCTTCCTGCCGTCATTGTGTTCCTGGAACCCCTGGAGAGCAGTCGCATTATCTGTTGCTGCTGCTCTCCATGGGAGATCGTTGTGGGACACTCGTGGATTTCTGCGGACGGGGAGTATATTCTTTGTTGTTTTTTTCATATTTTTTACAGATGACACTGGCTTCGGGGAACAAAATGACAAGTAATGGTGAGTATGAAATCTATGTTTAATGTACTGTATGTCTATATGTATGTCATGTATGTAATGTATGAATGTACTGTATGGAGTATGCAGCATGTATGTATGTAGCATGTATGTAGGTAGCATGTATGTAGGTAGCATGTATGTAGGTAGCATGTATGTAGGTAGCATGTATGTATGTAGTATGTATGTAGGTAGCATGTATGTAGGTAGCATGTATGTAGGTAGCATGTATGTAGCATGTATGTATGTAGCATGTATGTATGTATTTTGTATGCAGCATGTATGTATACAGCATGTATGTATGTAGCATGTATGTATGTAGCATGTATGTAGGTAGCATGTATGTAGGTAGCATGTATGTAGGTAGCATGTATGTATGTAGTATGTATGCAGCATGTATGTAGGTAGCATGTATGTAGGTAGCATGTATGTAGGTAGCATGTATGTATGTAGCATGTATGTATGTAGTATGCATGCAGCATGTATGTAGGTAGCATGTATGTAGGTAGCATGTATGTAGGTAGCATGTATGTAGGTAGCATGTATGTAGCATGTATGTATGTAGCATGTATGTATGTAGTATGTATGCAGCATGTATGTATGCAGCATGTATGTATGCAGCATGTATGTATGTAGCATGTATGTATGTAGTATGTATGTAGGTAGCATGTATGTAGGTAGCATGTATGTAGGTAGCATGTATGTATGTAGTATACATGCAGCATGTATGTAGGTAGCATGTATGTAGGTAGCATGTATGTAGCATGTATGTATGTAGTATGTATGCAGCATGTATGTATGCAGCATGTATGTATGTAGCATGTATGTATGTAGTATGTATGTAGGTAGCATGCATGTATGTAGTATGTATGCAGCATGTATGTAGGTAGCATGTATGTAGGTAGCATGTATGTAGGTAGCATGTATGTATGTAGCATGTATGTAGGTAGCATGCATGTATGTAGTATGTATGCAGCATGTATGTAGGTAGCATGTATGTAGGTAGCATGTATGTATGCAGCATGTATGTATGTAGCATGTATGTAGGTAGCATGTATGTAGGTAGCATGTATGTATGCAGCATGTATGTAGCATGTATGTATGTAGCATGTATGTATGTAGCATGTATGTATGTAGCATGTATGCAGCATGTATGTATGTAGCATGTATGTATGGAGTATTCTTTTTTTTTTATTCAACACATTAGCCGGATGATGGGACTATTACTGTCCCATCATTGGCTAATGTGTCAATCACTGTCAGTGTAGCAGGCATTGTCTGATGGGACTTGTAGTCCCATCGGACGATGCTTGCACACATGCATAGAGACCCCCCCACATCGCACAGAGAGGGAGAGCGACACAGGGGGAGAGTGCAGCTTAACGGAGATCTCCGGGACTGTGTGCAAGTGGGGAGGCGGAGACAGAGCAGGGCAGCGTGTGAAGAGCAGAGGATGTCTGCTCAGAACGTGCAGTGCTTGGAGTACAGATGAGCAGGGAGGTAAATCACCCGCACTCCCCACTCTCCTGGCTCCAGTCAACGCTTCGGTCCTGCAGCGATAGAGAGTAAGTGGAGCTCGGCAGATAGCACTGGGCTATAGTAAAATGGTGGCCAGTCACACCTACAGCAGTGAGTTGTGCAGCCCACAGAGGCGTGCCCAGCTCACTGCTAATGCCTCTTCAATATTATAGATAGGGTACGCGGCGGTTATCTCCTATGTCCATGGGGTGCCGTAAAATGACACTGCTAGTGTCGTGCTACTGCTGTGAAACCAAGATGTCAGCCCCCAGTTCCTTCTTTCTACTGGTATAACACACGAAATCTGTTTTACATGCATTCAAATCTTGGTTATAACAGCATGGTTATATTACATTGATTAATGAATGATCTACTTACGCGGTACCTTACCTTTAAAATTGGATGAAGGGTTTAGGAGTTTCAGCTCCTTAACATGTGCCACCCTGTTTTTAAAGTCTGAACAAGAAAAAAGACATGCATATCAATGGGACATTTCCCCTGATGAAGACGCTCGTGTAGCGTCGATACGCGTGGGGCTTCTTCTCCCCCCAGCACAAGCACCTTATCTTCTTCTACTGCTGCACTTGTGCTTAGTCCTTCCCTGATTTTGGGATTTTGGACTGCGGTACTTGCTAGGTTCCCTGGTCTTTGATGATACGTTTCACCATCTTGCAACCTCCATCCCTGTATGATAATGCCTGGCAGACATGCCAGGGGTGAGGGTTTGATATTTGATCTGTACTATTTGATATAATCTGCACGATATTTGTGGAAACATTGCCGATGGTGAATGGGTATTTATTATTATACATCTTGTCGAGGGTATACTTTTCCCCCTGTCGCTATATTGGGTATTAAGGGATGTTTTGCAGGTGTCGAAACTGTTATTGGTGTTTATACACTCATACAGTATAATTGGTAGCAGATATATGTGTATTATTCTGTGCATATATACATTTTTGTACTTTTTCTATGGTTAACACACTTTATATGTGTAAGATAAACTTGTTGTAAGGTGCTTGTGGGTATTTGGTTCCATTTTGTATGGGGGGTTGCACATAGCCTACTAGCTCTGTGTATGCCGTTTGGTTTTTAAATGTTTTTAATGTATGTCTCACCTTGCTGTGTGTATTAATAAAGTAAATATTCTTTCATGGTGATCCCATTGATATGCATATCTTTTTTCTTGTTCAGACTCAATTGCTTTTTATATGCATGTGGCTGATCCCTGACTAAAATTGTTTCTGTGGTGCCCGCCATTTTCTTTGTACACCCTGTTTTTAAAGGGACCAAAAGTAATTGGACAATTGACTCCAAGGCTATTTCATGGACAGGTGTGGGCAATCCCTTCATTATGTCATTCTCAATTAAGCAGATAAAAGGCCTGGAGTTGATTTGAGGTGTGGTGCTTGCATTTGGAAGGATTTGCTGTGAAGTAAACATGCGGTCAAAGGAACTCTCTATGCAGGTGAAACAAGCCATCCTTAAGCTGTGAAAATAGAAAAAACCCATCTGAGAATTTGCTACAATATTAGGAGTGGCAAAATCTACAGTTTGGTACATCCTGAGAAAGAAAGAAAGCACTGGTGAACTCATCAATGCAAAAAGACCTGGGTGCCCATGGAAGACAACAGTGGTGGTTGATCGCAGAATAATCTCCATGGTGAAGAAAAACCCCTTCACAACAGCCAACCAAGTGAACAACACTCTCCAGAGGGTAGGCGTATCAATATCCAAATCTACCATAGAGAGAAGACTGCATGAAAGTAAATACAGAGGGTTTACTGCACGGTGCAAGCCACTCAAAAGCATCAAGAATAAAAAGGCTAGACTGGACTTTGCTAAAAAAAACATATAAAAAAGCCAGCACAGTTCTGGAAAAACATTCCTTGGACAAATGAAACCAAGATCAACCTCTACCAGAATGATGGAAAGAGAAAAGTATGGTGAAGGTGTGGTACAGCTCATGATCCAAAGCATACCACATCATCTGTAAAACACGGCAGAGGCAGTGTGATGGCTTGGCCATGCATGGCTGCCAGTGGCACTGGGTCACTAGTGTTTATTGATGATGTGACACAGGACAGAAGCAGCCGAATTAATTCTGAGGTATTCAGAGCCATACTGTGTGCTCAGATCCAGCCAAATGCAGCCAAACTGATTGGTCGTCATTTCATACTACAGATGGACAATGACCCAAAACATAAAGCCAAAGCAACCCAGGAGTTTATTAAAGCAAAGAAGTGGAATATTCTTGAATGGCCAAGTCAGTCACCTTATCTCAACCCAATTGAGCATGCATTTCACTTTTTAAAGACTAAACTTCAGACAGAAAGGCCCACAAACAAACAGCAACTGAAAACCACCGCAGTGAAGGCCTGGCAGAGCATCAAAAAGGAGGAAACACAGCGTCTGGTGATGTCCATGAGTTCAAGACTTCAGGCAGTCAGTGCCAACAAAGGGTTTTCAACCAAGTACTAGAAATAACAATTTTATTTAAAATTATTTAATCTGTCCAATTACTTTTGGTCCCTTTAAAAACAGGGTGGCACATGTTAAGGAGCTGAAACTCATAAACCCTTTTATCCAATTTTAATGTGGATACCCTCAAATGAAAGCTGAAAGTCTGAACTTCAACTGCATCTGAATTGTTTTGTTTAAAATTCATTGTGGTAATGTCTATTACCAAAATTAGAAAAATGTTGTCTCTGTCCAAATATATATGGACGTAACTGTAGACCAACAAAAATGTCATCCATAACTGCCAGGAAATTTGTTTGGGATGCAAAGAAAAACTCACAAATATTATCAGCTGAAATATAAGACTCTGAAAACTAGCGGTGTGACTGTTTCAAGATGCACAATAAGAAGACACTTGAAGAAAAATGGGCTGCATGGTTACCAGAAGAAAGTTATTACTGAACAAATGCCACAAAGCATCTCGCCTACAATACAGAAAAACAGCGCAGAGACAAGCCTCAAAACTTCCATAACAAAGTAATTTGTAGTGATGAGACCAAAATTTAACTTTTTGGCCACAACCATAAACATTACATTTGATGAAAGGAACACCATTCCTACTGTAAAGCACGGAGGTGGATAGCTGATGTTTTGTGGATGTGTGAGCTACAAAGGCACAGGAAACTTGATCATGTTGAAGGAAAGATGAATCCAGCACTTTATCAGCAAATACTGGAGGCAAATTTGCACTCATCAGCTTGTAAGCTGCACATAGGACATACTTGGATGTTCCAACATGACAACGATCCAAAACACAAGGCCAAGTCGACCTGGCATTGGCAACAGCAGAACAAAGTGAAGTTTCTGGAGGGGCCATCTTAGTTTCTTGACCTCAATATCATTGAGCCACTTTGGGGAGATCTCAAGCATGCAGTTCATACTAGACAACTCAGGAATTTACAGGAACTGGAGGCTTTTTGCCAAGAAGAGTGGGCAGTTTTACCATCTGAGAAAATAAAGAACCTCATCCTCAACTACCACAAAACACTTCAAGCTGTCATTGATGTTAGAGGAGGCAATGCACGGTATTAAGAAATGGGGTATGTGAACTTTTGATCAAGGTCATTTGGATGTTTTGGGTTGTCATTATGATTTAAAAAGAAAAAACACAGTAGTTTGACAATAAATGGTTTCACCCAACCACTAACCATGACCGAAGAGAAAGTTTTAGTGTTATCATTCATATTCTCTAAAATAAAAAGGCCAAGGAAGCAAAAACTCTGCCGGGGTATTTAAATGTTTGGGCACAACTGTATAATCAATGTAGTAACTTATAGTAATGTTTTTTACTTGGTATAAAAATATGAAAATCTTCCCTTTTTAATATACTATGTGCAGTCTAGTATAAGTAACATTGTAACTTCGTTCAACAGGTCATTCTTACTGTGGTGTCAAATAAATAAGAAAAACATTTGTGGCACTGTATTCCTAAATGTTTAACTCATAAAAAAATATTGACTTTATTTTTATGTTGTTTTCAGTGGAACCATTTGGGGTAAAGATGCAGCAGAAAGTTATTTTAAAGGCTCTATCTAATACTTTTAGATCTAGAAACTTAAAAGCCTGTAGTTGCTAACTACCGTATTTTTCAGACCATAAGACACACTTTTTTCCTCCAAATTTGTGAGGAAATGATTGGTGCATCTTATGGTATGGATGTAATATGTGGGGAGGGGGCAGCGGCAGAGTGGGATCGCACTAGGATCCCACTGGTAGGAGGCAGGAAAATGTCCCAGCTGCAGAAATACGGTCCTGGGGAAACCACGTGGTCCCAATACTTAAAGTGAGGTGAATATTCATTAGCCGCTTCCCCGCCCACCAGTCAGCACCCAGCAGTGAGCGGGGAGCAGCAAATAAATATACCTTCACTTAAACAGCGGACACACATGGTTTCCCCAGCACCGGATTCCTACAGCTGCTGGGGAGATCATGTCCGGAGGAGGAGGGGGCAGCAGGGTGCCAGAAGAGAGATCGCCACATACCTGTCAGCACAGCCCCTGCCCGGGCTGTGCTGGATGCTGAGTGCTGCGGCATAAGGACCTGTTTGAGGTCATGAAGAGGGCGAGCTGGAGCATCGCATGACAGCACAGAGCACTCCCTCTTCATGTCATCATCACAGGTCCTTCAGACATGGCACTAGAATCTGCAAGCTTCCTCTTATGACCTGTGGAGAGGCAACAAGAGGGAGGGCTCTGTGCGGTCATGGGATGCTCCAGCTCTTTACCTCACCACAGTGTAGCTGGCTGGCTACCGGACCTGCACAGCCTGAACAACTGAACAACTAAGAATTAATTAAAGGTTAGACACTCAGTTACTCTTGTGGTGAACTATAACTACCAACATGCCATAGCCTCTGCAGGACATGCTGGGAGTTATAGTTCTCCCATCGGATCTTAAAGCAGCACTCCAGTGTTATTTTTCAGTGCTGGAGTGGTGCTTTAAATATAAGCCCTGTGCCCCCATTCTTATACTCACCCTCCAGCATTTTCATATAGTACTTTACAGACACCCCACTGGTCCCGCAGCACCATCTTCTACCCGTGGCTTTCAGCATAATAACGTACTATTATATATAATAACACCACATATAATAGTATGTTATTTATGTTATTAAATATTTTACCACATTTTTTGCTTCAAATATATTTTTCCCACCTCTAAAACCTGTGTACGTCTTATAGTCCGAAAAATACGGTACCTTCCTGTTTAGTGCAGCACCGGCTCATTGAGATAATGTGTGCAAAACTAATGCGCTGCGGAATATGTTAGCACTATATAAAAAAAAATTATAAAGAAAGATAAAGATCATAGAACACACATGCCGGTAATTACACTGCTCACGTCAAGAAAGCAGCTCTTCATCTTCTAGACTGCTCTATGAATGAGGCTTGACTGACGAAGTCATACTGATTAACAGTTGGCTGTCCGCAGTTAGGCATTAAGGTTCCGGCTGTCTATTAGCAAGTCAAACCCTGTCAACAAAGCAGAGCGGAAGAGAAGAAGTTGCTTTGCTCACATGACGTCAGCAGGAACTGCAGAATCGACAACAGGAGCCAGCAGATATCGACACTGGAAACTACCTGTCTGTACGATCCTAGGTCCATTAGAAAACATAAAATAATCAGAGCTTGCCCCTTTAAAACTTAATATTTCATGGTCCCACATTTAAACACACTTGTCAGTGAAAACATGATAAGATTAGTGTGAAGCAATGCTTTATAACCACAATATAGTGGATAGTTACAGACAAATTCAAATGAATGACATGTTATGGATTATCACAAAACAGTTACCGTATATAGATAGTGCAGCGATTAGATCTGTGCTCAAAGAAAATAAATTAATCTGATATAAGTAAAATTCACTTGAGAAAGAGGGATACATGAGAGAGAACCCCACAACAGTGAAGCATTTTGGAGATTCCTTGCAAGTTTGGCGCTGCAGTTCAGCAAATGTAAATGGATATTTGGTCAGGATTTACAGTGATTTCTATGCTTAGAAATACAGGTAGATACTTATTTATCATACAATACCATTGGCGAGGTGTTCTGATTGGCTCTAAATTTAGTCTGCAGGACTATGACCCCAAACATACACCATGTTCCAAATTATTATGAAAATGAAATTTTTCTCGGATTTTCCTAAATGGTCGGTGCAAATGACAGTCTAAAAAAGTCATCACCCGTTAGAGTATACATCGAATTTTATTGAAGAAACCTCCCAATGATAACAGTATAATCTCCAAAATGAATAAAATCTCAAAATGCACTGTTCCAAATTATTAGGCACAGTAGAAGTTCTAAACATTTGATATGTTTTAAAAAAACTGAAAATGCTTATTTGTGGAATTTGCAGCATTAGGAGGTCACATTCACTGAACAAAAAAGCTATTTAACTCCAAACCATCCTAACAGGCCAAGTTACATGTTAACATAAGACCGGTTCTTCATATCACCTTCATAATTCTTGCATTCATTGAACTTCTGAGCTTTTGGAAAGTTTCTGCTTGTATTTCTTTGCATGAAGTCAGAATAGCCTCCCAGAGCTGCTGTTTTGAGGTAAACTGCCTCTCATACTGCCTCTCACCCTCATAGATCTTGCTTGATGATACTCCAAAGGTTCTCTATAGGGTTGAGGTCAGGGGAAGATGGTGGCCACACCATAAGTTTGGGAGCCCAAGAACAGAATTCACAAAAATGCCACTTACAACCACCGGAGGGAGCCCAAGAGCGGAATTCACAACAGTACCCCCCCCTTGAGGAGGGGTCACCGAACCCTCACCAGAGCCCCCAGGCCGATCAGGACGGGCCAAATGAAAAGCACGAACCAAATCGGCGGCATGGACATCGGAGGCAACCACCCAAGAATTATCCTCTTGGCCATAACCCTTCCACTTGACAAGATACTGAAGCCTCCGCCTCGAAAAACGAGAATCCAAAATTTTCTCAACCACATATTCCAACTCCCCCTCAACCAACACCGGGGCAGGAGGATCAACAGATGGAACAACGGGTACCACATATCTCCGCAACAAAGATCTATGGAAAACATTGTGGATGGCAAAAGAGGCTGGAAGGGCCAAACGAAAAGACATTGGATTGATAATCTCAGAAATCTTATAAGGACCAATAAACCGAGGCTTGAACTTAGGGGAAGAAACCTTCATAGGAACATGACGAGAGGATAACCAGACCAAATCCCCCACACGAAGCCGAGGACCAACACACCGACGGCGGTTAGCAAAACGCTGAGCCTTTCCTGGGACAATGTCAAATTGTCTACCACATGAGTCCAAATCTGCTGCAACCTGTCCATCACAGAATCCACACCAGGACAATCAGAAGGCTCAACCTGCCCTGAAGAAAAACGAGGATGGAAACCAAAATTACAAAAGAAAGGCGAAACCAAAGTAGCCGAACTGGCCCGATTATTAAGGGCAAACTCGGCCAACGGCAAGAAAGCCACCCAATCATCCTGATCAGAAGACACAAAGCATCTCAAATAGGTTTCCAAGGTTTGATTAGTTCGCTCAGTTTGGCCATTTGTCTGAGGATGGAATGCCAAAGAAAAAGACAAATTAATGCCCATCTTAGCACAAAAGGCCCGCCAAAACCTGGAAACAAACTGGGAACCTCTGTCAGACACAATATTCTCTGGAATGCCATGCAAACGAACCACATGCTGAAAAAATAATGGAACCAAATCAGAGGAGGAAGGCAATTTAGGCAAAGGTACCAAATGGACCATTTTAGAGAACCGGTCACAAACCACCCAGATAACAGACATCCTCTGGGACACAGGAAGATCCGAAATAAAATCCATGGAAATAAGCATCCAAGGCCTCTCAGGGACAGGCAAAGGCAAAAGCAACCCACTAGCGTGGGAACAGCAAGGCTTAGCCCTGGCACAAGTCCCACAGGACTGCACAAAAGAACGCACATCCCGCGACAAGGAAGGCCACCAAAAGGACCTAGCAACCAAATCTCTGGTACCAAAAATCCCAGGATGACCGGCCAACACAGAACATTGGACCTCAGAAATTACCTTACTTGTCCATCTATCAGGAACAAACAGCTTCCCCACAGGACAGCGGTCAGGTTTATCAGCCTGAAATTCCTGAAGCGCCCGCCACAAATCAGGGGAGATGGCAGACAGAATCACCCCTTCCCTAAGAATGCCAACCGGCTCAAGGACTCCAGGAGAATCAGGCAAAAAACTCCTAGAGAGGGCATCCGCCTTAACATTCTTAGATCCTGGAAGATATGAGACCACAAAATCAAAACGGGAGAAAAACAGGGACCACCGAGCCTGTCTAGGGTTCAGCCGCTTGGGCGACTCGAGGTAAATGAGATTCTTATGATCGGTCAAGACCACAATGCGGTGCTTGGCTCCCTCAAGCCAATGTCGCCATTCCTCAAATGCCCACTTCATAGCCAACAACTCCCGATTGCCGACATCATAATTGCGTTCCGCAGGTGAAAACTTTCAGGAAAAGAAGGCCCATGGCTTCATCAAGGAACCATCAGAATTCCTCTGTGACAAAACGGCCCCTGCCCCAATCTCAGAAGCGTCAACCTCAACCTGAAAAGGAAGAGAAACATCCGGCTGACGCAAGACAGGGGCAGAAGTAAATCGGCGTTTAAGCTTCTGAAAGGCCTCAACAGCCTCAGAGGACCAATTTGTCACATCAGCGCCTTTCTTCGTCAAATCGGTCAAGTTTTTAACCACACTAGAGAAGTTGGCAATGAAACGGCGATAAAAATTAGCAAAGCCCAAAAATTTCTGAAGGCTCTTCACAGATGTCGGTTGAATCCAGTCATGAATGGCTTGGACCTTAAGAGGATCCATTTCTATAGACGAAGGAGAAAAAATAAACCCCAAAAAAGAGACCTTCTGAACTCCAAATAGGCACTTAGACCCCTTCACAAATAGAGCATTATCACGAAGGATCTGGAATACCATCCTGACCTGCTTCACATGAGACTCCCAATCATTGGAAAAAATCAAAATATCATCCAAATACACAATCAAGAATTTGTCAAGATAATTGCGGAAAATATCATGCATAAAGGACTGAAATACATAATGAGCATTAGAAAGCCCGAAAGGCATCGCCAGGTATTCAAAATGGCCTTCGGGCGTATTAAATGCAGTTTTCCATTCGTCACCCTGTTTAATACGCACAAGATTATATGCCCCTCGAAGGTCAATCTTGGTAAACCAACTAGCCCCCTTAATCCGAGCAAACAAATCAGAGAGCAAAGGTAAAGGGTATTGGAATTTGACCGTGATCATATTAAGAAGACGATAATCAATACAGGGTCTCAAGGAGCCATCCTTCTTGGCAACAAAAAAGAATCCCGCTCCCAATGGTGACGAAGACGGCCGAATATGCCCCTTCTCTAAAGACTCCTTTACATAGCTCCCCATGGCTGCATGCTCTGGCACAGACAGATTGAAAAGTCGGCCCTTAGGGAACTTACAGCCAGGAATCAAGTCAATAGCACAATCACAGTCACTATGTGGAGGAAGGGAACTGGACTTGGGCTCATCAAATACATCCTGGAAATCTGACAAAAATTCAGGAACATCAGAAGAGGGGGAAGAGAAAATTGACATTAAAGGAACGTCACTATGTACCCCTTGACAACCCCAACTAGTCACAGACATTGATTTCCAATCCAGCACTGGATTGTGTACTTGTAACCATGGAAAACCCAGTACAACAACATCATGTAAATTATGCAACACCAGAAAACGACAATCTTCCTGATGTGCTGGAGCCATGCACATAGCCAGCTGAGTCCAATACTGAGGTTTATTCTTGGCCAACGGTGTAGCATCAATACCCCTTAAGGGTATGGGACTCTGCAAAGGCTGCAAAGAAAAACCACAGCGCCTAGCGAATTCTAAGTCCATTAAGTTCAGAGCAGCGCCCGAATCCACAAATGCCATGACAGAAAAAGATGACAATGAGCAAATCAGGGTCACAGACAGGAGAAACTTAGGCTGCACAGTACTAATGGTAACAGATCTAGCGACCCTCTTAATACGCTTAGGGCAATCAGAAATAGCATGAGCAGAATCCCCACAGTAAAAACACAGCCCATTCTGACGTCTGTATCCCCTCTGTTCCGCTCTAGTCAAAATCCTATCACATTGCATAGGCTCAGGACTCTGCTCAAAGGACGCTGCCATATGGTGCACCACTTTGCGTTCGTGCAGGCGCCGATCAATCTGAATGGCCAGAGACATAGACTCGCTCAAACCAACAGGTGTGGGGAACCCCACCATAACATCCTTAAGGGCTTCAGAAAGACCCTTTCTGAAAATTGCTGCCAGAGCATCCTCATTCCATTTAGTGAGCACAGACCATTTTCTATATTTCTGGCAGTATAATTCTGCCGCTTCCTGACCCTGACACAGTGCCAACAGTGTTTTCTCAGCATGCTCTACAGAGTTAGGTTCGTCATACAATAATCCGAGCGATTGAAAAAATGCATCTACAATAAGCAATGCCGGATCCCCTGACTCAAAGGAGAATGCCCAGTCCTGAGGGTCACCACGCAGCAGAGAAATAACTATTTTTACTTGCTGAATGGGGTCACCAGAGGAATGGGGTTTCAGAGCAAAAAACTATTTGCAATTTTTAAAGTTCAAAAACTTAGTTCTATCCCCGTAAAACAAATCCAGAGTACATAGTTACATAGTTACATAGTTAGTAAGGCCGAAAAAAGACATTTGTCCATCCAGTTCAGCCTATATTCCATCATAATAAATCCCCAGATCTACGTCCTTCTACAGAACCTAATAATTGTATGATACAATATTGTTCTGCTCCAGGAAGACATCCAGGACTCTCTTGAACCCCTCAATTGAGTTCGCCATCACCACCTCCTCAGGCAAGCAATTCCAGATTCTCACTGCCCTAACAGTAAAGAATCCTCTTCTATTTTGGTGGAAAAACCTTCTCTCCTCCAGACGCAAAGAATGCCCCCTTGTGCATAAGTAGGAATTCTAGGCTCTAAGGCCGGAGTCTGAACAACATAATCTTGAATACTCTGTACTCTTGCAGCAAGCTGATCCACAAGAGAAAACAACCCCTGAACATCCATGCCCGCATCCAAATCCTGAATCACCCAGAGATTAAGAGGAAGGAAAAAGACAAAACAGACTAAAGAAAAAAAAAATGGCTCAGAACTCTTTTTCTTTTCTTTCTTTTGAGATGCATTCAGCTCATTTTTGGCCAGTTGTACTGTTATGGTCTGGTGATTAAGGAGCGACATGCGACTAGCTCTGAGCAGGTGGTAACTATACCGACCGCAGTTCCTAATCTTAACACAGACACTAGCAGTAGCCGTGGGATGTTCCTGTCACTCCCTGGACACCTCGTCACAGCCGGAGAACTAGCTACCCCTAAAGGTAGAAACAGGAAAGCTATCTTGCCTCAGAGAAAATCCCCAAAGGATAGGACAGCCCCCCACAAATAATGACTGTGAGAGGAGAAGGAAATGACATATGTAGTATGAAACAAGATTTAGCAAAGGAGGCCACTACTAGCTTGACAGAATTAGTACAGAACAGAAAACTGCGGTCAGTAATAAAAACTAGAAAAAGTCCACCGCAGAGAAATGCAAAAATCTCCACACCTGAATAAAGGTGTGGAGGGCAAACTTTGCTGCCCAGAGCTTCCAGCTTAGCTAAATAGATCCATACTGATAAGCTGGACACATGAGCAAAACATAGAAAATGCCAAACAACAAGTCCACAACAAGTGAACTGCAAAAAGACAAGCAAGGACTTAGCTTTGCTGAAATGGTCAGAGTGGCAGGGAAATCCTCAGAGAGCCATGGCTCCAAGCTCAACAATTGACAACTGGCATTGAATGAGAGAACAGGCCAGACTAATATAGCCGAGCCAGAAAGACGATCAGAGAAAACAGCTGCTGATGCTAAATCCCAGAAGCAGCCATGCCACTCAAAACCACAGGAGGGAGCCCAAGAACAGAATTCACAAAAATGCCACTTACAACCACCGGAGGGAGCCCAAGAGTGGAATTCACAACAGTCGCAGCCTTGTTGGGACATGGTGGCCATCCACCAACCATCCACTACTCCATCCATCTGGACCATCCAGGGTTGCTCGGCACTCATCAGTAAACAAGACTGTTTGAAAATTAGTCTTCAAGTATGTCTGGGCCCACTGCAACCATTTCTGCTTGTGAACACTGTCCAGGGGTGGCCATATAGTAGGTTTATGAACCACAGCAAGCTTTTGAAGGATCCTACACCTTGAGGTTCGAGGGATTCCAGAGGCACCAGCAGCTTCAAATATCTGTTTGCTGGTTTGTAATGGCTTTTTAGCAGCTGCTCTCTTAATCCGATGAACTTGCCTTGCAGAAACCTTCCTCATTCTGCCTTTATCAGCACGAACACGTCTGTGCTCAGAATCAGCCACAAATCTCTTAACAGTGCAATGATCATGCTTAAGTTTTCAGGAAATATCTAATGTTTTCATCCCTTGACCAAGGCATTGCACTATTTGATGCTTTTCGGCAGCAGAGAGATCCTTTTACCTTCTCATGTTACTTGAAAACTGTGGCCTGCTTAATAATGTGGAACATCATTTTTAAGTACCATATATACTC
The DNA here is from genome assembly GCF_051348905.1 of Ranitomeya variabilis. Classification (NCBI taxonomy): domain Eukaryota; kingdom Metazoa; phylum Chordata; class Amphibia; order Anura; family Dendrobatidae; genus Ranitomeya; species Ranitomeya variabilis. The sequence goes on from NC_135232.1 coordinate 154,394,602, forward strand.
GAGTATAAGCCGAGACCCCTAACTTTGCCACAAGAAACTGGGAAAACTTAATGACTCGAGTATAAGCCTAGGGTGGAAAATGCAGCAGCTACCAGTAAATTTCAAAAATAAAAATAGGTACCAATAAAAGTAAATTTAATTGAGATATCAGTAGGTTAAGTGTTTTTGAATATCCATATTGAATGAGGAGCCCCATATAATGCTCCATACAGTTCATGATGGGCCCTAGAAGATGCTCCATATTAAAAAATGCCCAATATAATGCTGCACAAATGGTGATTATGGCCCCATAAGATGCTCCATAGAGATATTTGCCCCATATAATGCTGCACAAATGGTGATTATGGCCCCATAAGATGCTCCATAGAGATATTTGCCCCATATAATGCTGCACAAATGGTGATTATGGCCCCATAAGATGATCCATAGAGATACTTGCCCCATGTTTATGCCATATTATGTTTATTTCCTAACGTATTTTACTTGGCTAAATACTCATTTCATCTTCCTATACTAAGAATACATCCATCGTTTACATACTCCTCTATGAGTCACTTTCAAGCTGAAAAAAACGTGTTGGGACATGACTTGTAAATTAGCCATCCAGAATCACCCATTTATTGACAGATGTATTCCATCATTTTAGGCCTTCTAATCAGATATCCTGGTTGTGGTTATCTTGGTGAGAAGCTGTTTAAGCAACTGCGCTGTAAAATTAATATCCCTTATGAACAGCTTTAGTGTTACCTATTGAAAATAAACTATGACACTTTTTGGGTATGTGAAGGAACTTACTTTTTTGGAGGAATGTGTTATGCGTGTTTCCTTAGTTTAGTGTCCTTACTAGTGTTGAGCATTCCGATACTGCAAATATTGGGTATCGGCCGATATTCGCTGTATCGGAATTCCGATACCGAGTTCCGATATTTTTGTGATATCGGAATCGGAAGTTCCTATAAGTTCCCAGGCGTGTGCGGTGCGTATGGTTCCCAGGGTCTGGAGGAGAGGAGACTCTCCTCGAGGCCCTGGGATCCATATTCATGTAAAAAATAAAGAATAAAAATAAAAAATATGGATATACTCACCCCTCCGACGGACCCTGGACCTCGGCGGTGCAACCGGCAGCCTCTGTTCCTAAGAATGCAGTGAGTGCAGGACCTGCGATGACGTCGCGGTCTTGTGATTGGTCGCGTGACCGCTCATGTGACTGCGACGTCATCAAAGGTCCTTCACTCACTGCATTCTTAGGAACGGAGGCAGACGCTTGCACCGGTGAGAGCCAGGGTCCGTCGGAGGGGTGAGTATATCCATATTTTTTTTTTTTATTCTTTATTTTTTACATGAATATGGATCCCAGGGACTGAAGGAGAGTTTCCTCTCCTTCAGACCCTGGGAACCATCCAGGATAGCTTCCGATATTTGTGTCCCATTTACTTGTATTGGTATCGGGTATCGGTATCGGCGATATCCGATATTTTTTGGATATCGGCCGATCCAATTCGATACCGATACTTTTGAATATCGGAAGGTATCGCTCAACACTAGTCCTTACTTTCTAATTCTCCCAAATGAAAACAGTGTTCAAGTGAGATTGTTCAAATGTCAAGCTGAAGCCTGCTCTGTGCTGTTGAGGCTCAGATATCCAAATTAGATGTTTGATTATTATCTGTTAGAAAGTTCCTACTTTCAATGTCTAATGCTACATGAACTGCCATACACTACCTTTCCTACATAACTATCTACTGCATTAAAATTGAAGCACAAAAACAGTAGTCAGCAGGCATAATCTTCAAGCTTATCGGCATCAATGCAAAATGTGTAACAGAGTGCCCTAACTACCAAATACAATTTATATTATTGGTATCTGAAAAAAAGTCTGAATTCATCTTTGTCCTCTTTACATAAAAAGCTCTTGTACAACTGTCACCTCTGTGTTCCCTATTGCTATGCCAATGGTGATCAGTGGTCACCATGGATTTAGAAAACATCCTTAAAAATGTCTCTGGTTCCAGAGTGACTTTATAGCTGAAAAAGAACAGCAATATACAGTATGTCACTCTGTAATGGTGGGAAAATCTGGCACTCGCAAATGTGTGAAGAAGAAGACTTAGTTTTATTGTAATTACAATTCAGATTTAGTGATGTTTCAGTCTAAAACTAAGACCTTGATCAAATGAATTGCTTTACAGGTAGTTGAGTGGATAATGGGATGTATGTAGTAGTGGGTAACAGCTTTGGGCTGTTAACCGTTTTCTACTTTGCGCCAAACTCCACACAAGTATCTAAATAGGCCTGCAGGCCTTGCACTGATGTGGATATGTGCACATAGACTGTTGGTTTCTCCTGAGCTGTGGACTGAACAGTTGCAGACCTACACTAACTATTAAAAGCACGATTCTGACCCACCCTCTCTAAGCAGCAGCTCTCCCTACACTCGCAAAGATGGCTGCGGCACTACAGTGCATGGCTGACAATCCCAGCACTGTCATTGGCTCTCTAAAGAGCACCAGAATTGCAGGACGGAGACCCGAGCTCAAGCCAAATAATCACAGAAATACTCGGTGCTCGCCGAGTACCCCGAGCATAGTGACACTCGGGCGAGTACCGAGTAGTGGCAAGCATGTTCGCTCATCACTAGTATTTGCTTATTTTGCTTTTTGTCTTCAGCTTTATTAAATATATAGAGTTTGAATGGTGATTATGTTGAATAAAATAATAGTAAATAAACTTGGCACTCGGTATGTGAAAAAAATAATGCTTCCTTTTTATTGGTGCATCCAGACAAAAAATAGCTAATGAACGTTTTCGGTCCAACATAGAACCTCCATCAGATAATTCTTTGACATGAACTGAATGTGGAAGCAATCCTACAAGGAGTAAGAGAGTGTCCAGGATATGATATCCTGCTGCGACGGGTATGTACTGAAGGATGAAGGACACCAACCGAGGGGAGCCAGCGCCAGGGTCAGGGTCAGACAGCAATCTGTCTGATGAAGAACTTACTGTTAGACTGAAACGTCATCAAACCTGGATTGCAGTTCAAATAAAACTACATATTCTACTTTGCACATTTGCGAGTGCCAGGATTTCTTCTAAATTGAAAATATATCTAAAGTTTACTTAGACATGAGGTTTCGGTAAAAAATTTCAAGAAAAAATAAAAAAAGATTAAAATAAATATGGCCAAGTAAGATCTAAAAATAATGGCAAAAAGCAGAAATCTGGTAGTAAAACCAGGACAATTGACTTTTAAGTGAAATCTCTGGATAAATGCAATTAGAAAGTTCTCATGACAAATTACTGACCACTGTTCAATAATCCTCACTGTTCAATAATCCTCACAAATAACATATCATTGATTTACAATGGATATGTTGTTTAGAAAATCACCTCTGTCTCCAGCCAATACAACATCTTTATTTCTGGGTGGCCTTATAAGCCTTGTATACTCCCTGACAGAACTTATGTCGCTTATCCATGTTCTGTAAATAAAAGCTTATAACCTGAGGTTAAATTCATCCGTTGGTTGTATAAATTATTCTTTTGAAAGCTGAAACCCTCCGAAATGTGGTTTAGGTTAAGAAAATAAATTGGCATCAATGCAGAAATATTGATCAATTAATGGACACAGAATGGTCAGATTTTGGCAAGACAAAAGTTTTGTCACCTGGTCATATAATGCACCCTCACCAACAGGACGACTGACCATGCTGTCTTCCTCCTACTCATCCTCCTCCTCCCTGTCCTCAGGCTATCCCCACTGAACAGACCATATGACAGCTGTGCTTGTAGTGCCGTCTATAGCGCATGAAAGTAGCTCCTGTTCTTCCTCCTCCTCATTGCCTACCAATCCACGTTGGGAACTCATGAGGCTGGGCTGAGTGTAATCAACCTTATGGTTCCTTGGTCCATGTCCTTGTGCTCATGCTTGTAATGCATCCTCTTTAATTGTGAGCAGAGAGGTTTTCAGAATGCTGAGAAGCTGGATGGTGATGCTAATTATGGCATCATCGCCGCTCACCATCTTGGTGGAGTCCTCAAAGTTTTGTAGGATGGTACATATGTCTGACATCCATGTCCACTTCTGAGGTTTTATGTGTGAAGTCTGAACTGAATCGATGCCCTTGTTAATGTTGGTAGTCAACAACTGCCCTCTTCTGCTCACAAATCCTTTCCAACATATGCAGTGTAGAGTTCCACCGCATGGGGACATCACAGATCAGTCGTTGAGCCGGAAGCTGCAAACGCTGCTGAAGCACAGCAAGGGCGGCTGAAGCTGTAGCTGACTTTCTTAAATGTGCAGACAGATGGCATACTTTTACTAGCAGATCCAGCAGCTCAGGTAGCTTTTCAGAAAACGTTGAACCATGAGTTTAAGCACATGGGCCAGGCAAGGTATGTGTGTGAGCTCACCTTGCCTCAGAGCCGACACCAGGTTCCGGCCATTGTCACACACGACCATGCCTGGCTGTAGGTTCAGTGGTGGCATCCAAATATCTGACTGCTCTTTCAGCACTGTCCAAAGCTCTTCTGCATTGTGCAGTTTGTCACCTATGCAGATTAGCTTTAGTCAATGCTGCAGTGCTTCCAGATTCTGACTGATGTCTTGATTTCAGAGATGGAGGATGAAGAGGAGGAGGAGGAGGTGCAGGAGCTATAGACTGTGGGGGCAACCCTGATTAATTTAGGGCCTGCAATCCTCGGCATGGGGAGGATGTGTTCCATCCCAAGGTCCGACTGGGTCCCGGCTTCCTCTATGTTAACCCAGTGTACAGTCAGTGAGATGCACCGTCCCTGCCCACAAGCACTTGTCCACATGTCCGTGGTTAGTTGGACTTTCCCAGTAACAGCATTGTTGAGAGCATGGGTAATGTGGGACACATGCTGGTGTAATATCGGTACAGCACACAGGAAGAAATTGTAGTGACTGGGAACCGACTACCTTGGGATGGCCGCCGCCATAAGGTTGCGGAAAGCTTCTGCTTCAATGAGCCTAAAAGGCAACATTTCGAGCGCAAGAAGAAGAGAAATGTTAGAATTTAGCACTGTGGCCTGTGGGGAGTTGGCTGGGTATTTCCACTTGCATTCCAATGATTGGGGTATGGACAACTGAATGCTGTGCTGGGACAAGGACATGGATGGGCTTGATAATGGTGCTTCTTGACTGTGGGCAACAACAGGTGCAGGGCTAGAGGCATCTTCACATACACGGTGGATTGGGGATTGGCTTCTATGCAAAACAGTGGATGAAGCAGTCATGTCACCTGTAGACAGTGTTCCTGGAGCCTGGGGTTCGGCCCACAAAGTGCTTTGCTGCCATGTGCCTTATCATGCTGGTGGTGGTCAGGCTGGTAGTTTTGCTACCCCTGTTGAGGCAGGCACTGCAGGTGCTGCAAATGGCCTGTTTAGGGTTATCGGCAGAGTCTTTAAAAAATAACCAGACTCGGGAAGATCTAACAGTTGGAATGGCACCTTCCTTCATGTTGGTGTTACTGGGAACGGATGCACACCTTCTGTCTGTGACCACCACACTGCTTCGTCCTGCCTGTTGGGGTAATATGCCTCATTCCCCATGTGTGCTGCTGTCCTCGCTCTGCATGTCCTCCTGCCATGTTGGGTCAGTCACTATGTCATCCACCACCTCGTCTTTCACATCCACACCCTGCTCCTCCTCCTGACTTTCTGGCAATTGTGTCTCATCATCGTCCACCTCTTGTGACACTCTCCCACCATTGCCATTGTGTGACTGTGGCTAGTCAAAACTTTGGGAATTGCTACATGTGATCTCATCTGGCCCCACTTCAAGTTGACCAGCCAAGAGTCCGGAATCTTGAAAGGGAAAACTGAACAGCTCTTCGGAGTGTCCAAGTGTGGGATCAGTTGTCTCAGGGCACTCGGCATGGTGGGAGGAAGGAGGATCAGGGTGTGGAATATCCGTTCCACACTCATGGCTACTCAGACTTGACCGTGTGGAAGACATGGTGGTGGTGGCTAAGTGACTGGAAGCATTATCCACTATCCAACCAACTACCGTTTCACACTGCTCTGGCTTCAATAGTGATGTGTTGCGATCCCCTAGAAACTGGGACAGGAAGGTCGAGGAAGATGTGGGTCTTTTGTGGCCCACTTTCAGCTTGGCCACGGCCTCATCCTCTGCATGTGCCATCCCCATCCCTTGCCCCTTGCCTTACCCATTTTAAATGGACTACTGTACTATTTCAAAAGCTCAACACAAATGTACTTGTTTAGAGCAAAATTATATCTGATCAGTATTCCTTCAAAGCTGCAGTATGATTTTTTCCACCACAGATACAACAGGCCTCAACCTGACATAACAGACTGTATACATTTTTGTTTGTTTTTTAGAGAATTTTCTTTTTTTTTTTTTTTTTAAAGAGTGGAACAAGGCTAGCAGACAGAACTATGTAAGCTTATGCCTGCGAAGCTACGATTTTTCCACCACAGATACAACAGGCCTCAGCCTGACATAACAGACTGCTTAAATTTTTTTTTGGTTTCTGGAGAATTTTTTTTTTTAAAGAGTGCAACAAGGCCAACAGATAGAACTATGCAACTTATGCCTGTGAAGCTGTGATTTTTTCACCACAGATACAACAGGCCTCAGCCTGACATAACAGACTGTATAATTGTTCTTTTGTTTTTGGAGAATTAAAAAAAAAAAAAAGATTTTTTGGCGCACTCACATCTGGTGTTTGGGACAAAAAAAAAGGTAGATTTGCACGTTCTTAGATTTCAATAACCTGGCTGTAGTAGGCAGCATGAACAAGCAAATACATGTTAAAATAAATAATCGCTTTAGAATAAAAGGAGCAGGTATCAGGTGAAGAAAAAAAGCCACAGAAAACTGCAGCTAGATATATATTAAATAAGCAGCAGCAGACAGTAATGGAGCTTTTGGAGGTATGCAGTGAGAGCTATGTACTCACATACAGTGCCTGCAGGCCTTGCACTGATGTGGATATGCACACATAGACTGTTGGTTTCTCAGGAGTTGTGGACTGAACAGTTGCAGACCTACACTAACTATTAAAAGCACGATTCTGACCCACCCTCTCTAAGCAGCAGCTCTCCCTACACTCGCTAAGTCAGCAGCAGAATGCGGCGAACAGGGTGGCACTAGGTCTCGTACAGACCTGATGATGCTGTGTGGCCAGCCAATCACTGCAATACCACAACAAAGATGGCTGCGGCACTACAGTGCATGGCTGACAATCCCAGCACTGTCATTGGCTCACTAAAGAGCACCAGAATTGCAGGACGGAGACCTGAGCTCACGCCAAATAATCACGGAAATACTCGGTGCTCGCCGAGTACCCCGAGCATAGTGACACTCGGGCGAGTACCGAGTAGTGGCGAGCAGGTTCGCTCATCACTAGTATTTGCTTATTTTGCTTTTTGTCTTCAGCTTTATTAAATATATAGAGTTTGAATTGTGGTTATGTTGAATAAAATAATAGTAAATAAACTTGGCACTCGGTATGTGAAAAAAATAATGCTTCCTTTTTATTGGTGCATCCAGACAAAAAATAGCTAATGAACGTTTTCGGTCCAACATAGAACCTTCATCAGATAATTCTTTGACATGAACTGAATGTGGAAGCAATCCTACAAGGGGTAAGAGAGTGTCCAGGATATGATATCCCGCTGCGACGGGTATGTACTGAAGGATGAAGGACACCAACCGAGGGGAGCCAGCGCCAGGGTCAGGAGCAACAGAGTTGCAAAAGTACTGCGCTGAGTGTCCAAGTCCGTGGAGAAGGAGTGTGCCGTGCAGCAGAACGGCTTCCCTTCTGCTGCACGGCACGCTCCTTCTCCACGGACTTGGACACTTCAGTACATACCCGTTGCAGCGGGATCTCATATCCTGGATGCTCTCTTACCCCTTGTGGGATTGCTTCCAATAAAAAGGAAGCATTACTTTTTTCACATACTGAGTGCCAAGTTTATTTACTATTACTTTATGGGTTGGATACCCTACTTGGGCACCAATAGCACCTACTTCTATTGAGTGCTGTGGTTCTTGTTATTATGTTGAATAAAATAGTATTATTTAAAAAAAAAGTGTCTTTTTTATTTTTATGCTAATATGTCAATACTCCCTTGCACTGTATATACCATCATAATGATACAATATTGGCAACTGATTATCAGCATCAGCCAGTCTCCTGATAATAGCTTTTTCTCCGCAGAGAACAGTAGTCACACTCAGTCTTCTCAGGCTGGTTGTTCCTTTCAGTGGGGAACAGCACTTGGTGTATGATAAAAAAAAGGCTTGGTACTGTGTTAGGAAGTTGAAAAACAAATGCTGTCAGTGGGAAAAGCAAGATAATCTTCTAGTTATGATACCTTTTAATGGCTAACAAAAGTTATTCCCACTGTTTTTCCCACTGAGAACATTCTATTTTGGTGTAGGATGTAATGACCTAGACTGGAGGGGGAGCAGTGAGGAACAAATCTTGTCACATGAAATTACAAGGATTATAAAGATTATAGTCCTGCACTGGGCATCTCATCTTTATAGTGTCTGTGTGCAGGGACAGTAGGAACATCTTTTATCTCCCTGGTGTACCCCTTTGATGGCCACAGTGTGAATGTGCACCTACTCATTGCACTTATACCAACACATGTGCTGGCCCATTTATTTGGTTTTGCTTTAATTTCTTGTACTTTGCACATATAGTTGCGAGTTCCCCGTTTTTGGGCTGTGTATCATGTTTATATCACTTTCTATGGACAGATGCAAAACAGTCCGGTCTAGATCCTGCCCCATTTATTTTGAGGCCTGCTGACACTTAGTGAGATGAAATACCAGAGCAAGGGACATCTTGAATGGCTACACCTTGTCTTTGGCTTTTACGCTTTTTAATCAAACTTATGTCAACTAACCACCCTACGTTATTTACTTGTATTACTATTATTTTATTTACTTACTTAGGGAATTTTCTCGTTTTTATCCTAGGTTTTGCCTGTTAATGGCCGCAGTGTTAATGTGCACCTACATATTGCACTTATACCAACAGGTTTGCCTATCCATTTTTGCAGCTATACAATCTTTCGAGCAGCAACTGACATCCCCTTTCTCAGTAATTGTGAAATATGTCTTCAATGAATACAGATTTTACCAGTGAAATGAGTTTGAAAGGTCATTCCAAAAGGGGAAAGAAAATTTTGCTAATAAGATATATTACATATAGTTCTCATGTATATGTGCTATTGATGCATAAAATAAAAATTTAAATGATGGCTGTTTTTAAAAAATGTAGTAATTGCTACTGAAAACACAATATCTTTTGTGCGATTCTACTATTAGTAGTACTGCAAATATTTTATTCCTAAATATTAAATTTAGATATTCTTGTTATCTTTTCCTGCTTCTTTTTCTATGTAAATTGTATCTCCAATTCATGTTGATCACTTATAAGATAAATATTTATTTCCTATCTGCTAGTTATGGAATCATAATTTAGAATAGGCTATTAGATGTGTGGTATGTACACTATTGCTTAATATACAGTCCATCAAAGCTTTCTTTTCATGACTGCTTTGTGTTTCACCTACTTAGAGAAGTGTTCCAATTGATTATACTAACATGACAGCACCTAGGGCATCACATTTCAGCTAATGTTAAAATTAAATTTATAAAATAATTCAATCTTTTATCTTTGATAATTGATTGACAGATGCAATTCAAGCAGCTTTCTCAACAAGGTCTTCTTTTACACAAACACTTTAAAAAGCCTTGTATACAGCACATCGCTTGTCCTTGTACAGGATGGTGTCATTTAAAATACTTTTTTTTGCTGTATGAAAGCAATTATATTTATAAATGGAAAAAGGTTACATGCAGCTCAGCAAATTACAATGAGTTTACATGTGCATCCTGATGTTTTCTTTTTAATCCTTGAGATAAAGGAGGAATCAAGGACATTTCATTCTACTTCTCGGCCAGTTTAAAACATGTACAGTATCAATCTAGGCATTAAAGAAATGCAATGTTACTGAAACAGCACACAAAATATTTACCTTCCATTTCCCATTGCTTTCCTTTTCCAAAGATATAATCATCTTTATGAGGATGGTTGTTGCCATATAATCAAAGGAATAGAAATGATCTTGAAACAAATGTATTCATGTTGTACAGTATACAAGGAGAAAATAAATAAAATAACATCTTAATGTCAAAACTGTATAATACACTCTTCAACATTGAAATTGCAACACTAAGAAGGGAAGTCATAGAATAATGAAAGTCAGAGGATTGATAGACATGTTACTGATATACGAATGATGAAAAATGGAAAGAAAATGTTCAAAGCATCTCAATTTATTCAGTATTGAGTAAAAGTGCCACACACCTCAAATACATGCACTTACACTCCTTGACATGCAATCAGTAGAGTTATTAGTGGTTGTCTGTGGAATGTTCTTCCACAATGAATGCACCAGAACACGCAAGTCATCAAGATCCACTGCTGGCAGCTCCTTTTGAAATTACCAGTAAATGACGTTGTAGATTTGCTCAGTGGGAACAAGTCCAGAGATGCTCATAGAAGTATGTTTAGGCCACGCAGGCGGCACACAATAACTGAGCAGCATTCAGCCTGTCATTGTTGTGTTGAAAGAACGCTTTTAAGACACTTTGGAGAAATTGTTCCAAGATTAATCCATTCTGTACTGTAAGTTAAATTAGACAGTGTCTCCCAGTGAGTACATTTGGGACATCAGTAGTATTTAACTGCAATGGGTGCAACCAGACAGACATTAATAACCTCATTGCTAGCATGCCAATGTAGGCAAGTTCAGGGATTTCTGTACGTGGTGCTTATTATCAATACTAAATCAAAATTTTTTCAAAATCTTTCTATTTTATCATTATTTGCGTATCATTAACATGTCTATCGATCCTGTGATTTCTATTGTTCCACAACAATGGGAAGGGAACTTGAAGAGGTCGGTATTGGATGAGCTGATCTGACAAAATTCCTGTTAAATTCGATTCACAGTGAAGTTATACTCTGTGAATTGACTGTCCCCTATTATACTCTGGACCTCAGAGCATAATTGACATAAGATGTAAAAACGTAATGTAATGTAAAAAATCAGTGCTGCTCATTGCCTGCCATCTGGCTCTCAGAGCCACCTATCTTATTTACTGCCACAAGCAGCATCTTCCGACCTGTTCACTCTAGCCCAGGACTTATTTCAAAGATCATGCCTCAGAGGTAATGGCCCATCGAACGTCCATGACATCAAATCCTGGTCATGGCCAGATGTCTCAGACACATGATTTTTATATATTATTATTTTAATGTAATATTTAATGCCTAGGAAAAATTGCTGTTTAATTAGCATATGTATTTTGTAATTACATTTCCATTTTAACAGTTGCACTAAAATGGAAAATATGTATTTTGTAGAAACATATTGGAACAGAATTGTTTTTGTATATTGTAGTTATTTCATTTTTTTATTAAATAATGTTAAATCATTATGTGCATGTAGTGTTAATACAATTTTAAGTGTATGCGTCATGAGTGTTTCCATTAGATGCTGTTGCCTAGACGTATATACCATAACAAAAGTATTCTTTTATAATTCTTGTGATATGTTTCAGCATAGGTTTACTTCAGCTGTATTGAAAAACATGATTGTCAGTGCTTTCCAAAGCAAAGGCATCTCACAAAGAAATGTATTCTGTCAAGTATTTATTTTAGCGCTGAAGCAATGGGGGGAAGTTTGCAGCTGGATGAGATACAGTTACATTCCGCAAGATCTAACATTCAGATACAGTATGTTGAATGGGTACAGATTGTCTTGGCAATTAAATATACACTCCTGAACAGAGAAATTACAAAACCAAGAAGAAAAAGTCAAGGAACTTTGAAAATCTTAGGCATTTAGATAAGAATTTGGCAAATTTATTGTTTTAAATTGAATTTTACTTGAATTTTTTGTAATTAATCCCACGGCAAATGCAATAAGATGGCAATTGGCTGGCCTTCACTTTGCTGAACCATAGCGAACCAGCTGAAAATTAAAAAAAATGGAACAAATAATAACTCACAGCTCACCATCAAAAATCTCTGCTGTATGCTTTACACCTTCCTCGCCTTCACTTTTTAACATCACCTTTTGCTCAAACCCTGGGCCTCTTCATTCTAGGCTTGGTTCACCAGCAGTGACCAGGCTTGGAACCTCTTTGTACATGTGCCTCGTAAGGTTGCTGAGATGTTGTGATGTAAGAACACATGCCACAACCTCATAATGTGCACTCTCGGCCAGGACTTTTAGCCATGTCTAGAACCAGGATGTCCCTTTGGATGCATAGCAATGTCCCAGGCCTAGCCACAGCTGGAATTACAGGCCTAGCATAGAGATGTCCAAGGATTCCGCGTACGGTAGTAAGAAGAGGCATTGACGACCGTCGGGGACAGTGATCAGCGTAGGTGAGCAGCGAGATAAGTATTAGCTGTTTTTCTACATCTTATGTTTATTATGCTATGGGGTCTTTCTACAACCCATAATGTAACAAGGGACATTAATCTGACTGACTGGAGTAATGCATTCCAGAGAACTGGTGCAGCACAAGAAAATTATTTTAGCTGAAACTAAGAAAAACTACATTTCAATGTGTTATTTAGCTTCTTTTATCAACTTTACATTTTGTTATGCCTAAAATAATATTGCATAATAAAACAGCAAAAACAATATAATACATAGATATATAGGAAAATAATTACTTAGTTTGGATAAAAACAATGCTATAGCATATAACAAGATGCAAGTTAGAAGGATGTGACTAAATAAAACAAAATGAATAAAGTGCATAAAATATTAAAAGGTTTGTCTCTGTGTCATTTTGTAGCTTAAAATGTTATTGATATTTGTAATGTTAGTAGAGAGCCAGTCCGGAAAATGTGTGTCTCTGTTGCCACATATTAGAAGTGCATTAGTGTCCAGTAATTGTGACATATTCAGTGACTTTAGGAGACATAAAACCGTTCCAAGATGTTCATTGTACATTTATCGTTGAGCCTCTAATAGCACAATAAAACTGCTCTATGTGGACATTCCCTAAAACAACCTTAAATGTTTACTCATGAAACAAGAAAGTACTGAATGTTCTGCCTTTTTCACTAGGGCACATTGTAAAATAAGTATAAATATTATTATAGTTAGATGAACTGGAAATATTGTCCTAAAAATGTGTTTTTTCGTATCTCGTCACACGTATTTCATCCAGTGATGTCTGCAACAACTATCAGACTTTTATTTTGCCTTTAAAAATAAATAAATTATGCATTTAAATCTAGACTTGCTATTTCCTTGTTACGTTAGTCATAAATGTTAAATCCAACATGAGAATTATCATTATTTCAAGATTTTCCATAAAATTAAAAGTGCAGATGTGTCCTAGTATTTACTCAAGCAATTATATCAGAGAAATTCTTGGCTTATTTCATCATAGTATGCCCAATTTTAATTTTTTCATTTTAGTTGTTGATTATAGCCCATTTCACATTCAGGATAAATACTCAGAGACCACCCGAGCGTGCTCGTGAAAACCCGAGCAATGAGTACACTCGCTCATCACTATTTATCATTTAACAGTTGGAGCAATGTTATACTATGGGGCAGTGCAGATTTGCAATTGCTTTCTTAGGCTGCAACAGCCTGAAGAAAAAATTGCATCATGCTGCAAGTGGATCAGTAAATCGGATGAGCCTTCCAATGTAAATCTATGGGAGTGAGAAAAAATCGGACGCCACATGAACCATCTGTATAGTGTTCAGTTTATACGCACAGCTGGCCAAAGAGCCAGGAAATTTCATCATCCCAGGCCCAGCCCAGGAAGTTGGGCTACAGAAAAAGCCTGGCAACCACAAAACAAGATCACGCCTCCACAGAGATCTGGACAAAATGGCACATCGTGTTAATGTGAAAATGCTGCAAGTCCTGGTTCAAAAGAGGTCAGAACTTTAGGTCATCCATGATGCTGCCAACATGGACCAGACCCGAAGGGATGCATCATGGACTCACATTTGTTGCCACATCTACCCTAATTATGATTCAAGCAATTAGCCAAGTTTTGGAGAGTGTATCATTGCCGAAGGTGCAATCAGTATGTGATATTTGTATGATTAAAATGGCCAACTAGTAGTAATGAGTAAATCCGTGGATTCTCTGCTTTGCCGGATTCGGGTGGACAGAGCATGTGCATAGTATCCCTACAAAAGCAACTTACAAATTTCAACCACAGAGCATGGGCCACAGTACCCTACAGCTCCAAAATGTCAGCACTAGTAGTGTACGTTACAAATGCTGCCAATGAAAAGCTGGTAGTGCCATCATGGATCAAGCTAGCAGTCTGCAGTGTGGCTTGATAACGGCAGTCCAGTTATAATTATCGCCCACAGAGCATGTTTCCACATTTCCCTCACAGAAGTTGCTAAAAACTTTCACCCACAAACATGTCTCCACATTTATCGCACAGACGCTGGTAACAAATTTCTCCCACAGAGCATGTTTTCACATTTCCCTGAGAAAGCTGATTCAAAATTTAACACCAAGACAATAGGGCACAGTCCTCCCACAGACTGAGTACACACAATGGCTTAAAGGTACAGTACTCCCATAGATATGGGTTAAATAATATACACAGAGGCTTTTGGCAAAGTACTTCCACAGATACAGTTGTATATTCACAGAGGGCCCTGTAGGTTTGGATTTATTTTTACTTAATAATAATAAAAACCTTAATTTTAAAACTGCATTTTGTGTTTACCTGTGTTATCTTTGTCTAATATTTAAATTTGTTTGGTGATCTGAAACATTTAAGTGTGACAAACATGCAAAAGGGAAATCAGGAAGGGGCAAAACTTTTTCACACAGCTGTATGAATTTATAACTTATTTATTTTACTCACTCTTACACCATTAATTCCACAGTGCTTTTCAGACATTATTGGCAATGTCCCTTTGCGGCTCACTATCTAAATTCCCCATCAGTATGTCTTTGGAGTGTGGTAGGAAACCGGAGTTTAACGGAGAGAACATACAAACTCCATGCAGATGTTGTTCTTGGTTGAATTTGAACCTTGAACCCCAGAGCTGCAAGGCTGCAGTGCTAACCATGCTGCCCTGCCTCTTCCACCTATGTGTTAAATATACCACACAGCAACATTTGGTACAGTATTATCACAGACATGGCTGCATAAGACCTAATACAGTCCCTCACTACACCTGAGTACTGTTCCTATGCTAAGCAGAGCAGAAATAAAAAATAGGAAACTTGAACAAGGTGGAACTGGTTCAAGTGGAGGGGGAGGTGAACATGGTGGTATAGGTAGAAGAGGCAGGTCAGCATGTTGGCTCAATAGTTAGCACTGCAGCATTGCAGCGCTTTAATCCTGGGTTCAAATCCAACCAAGGACAAATTCTGAAAGGAGTTTGTATCTTCTCCCCTTGGTTGTGTGGGTTTTCTCCTGGTAACCTGGTTTCCTCTGACATTTCATAGACACACTGATAGGGAAAATAGATTGTCAGCTCCAATGGGGACAACGCTGATAATGTCTATAAAGCACTTGTGGAATCAATGGTGCTATATAACTAAGTAAAATAAAATAAATAAAGATTCAAGGGAAGAGTAATCCAAAACTATTTTGGAGCTTTTTTAGTATTTTTGCATTTTTTTCATTCTCTTTCTTTTTTTGTTTTATGGAGCTGACTTAAAACAACATAGAATTTACAAAACTAAAGCTAGCAATCTACAACAAGAAGCAAGGAGGCGTAGGTTCAAATGGAGGACCTTTTTTTAATTTGTTTTGTTTTTTATTTCATGTTTTTACCTATTTATTTTTTATGTAACTCACTTTAACCAACCTAGAATTTACAATTCTAAAACTAGCTATCTAGAACCACGAGGCATAGGTTTAAGTGGAAGAAGAGGTGTATGTGGCGATATGGGTGGAAGAGGCAATGAAGCAGTAATCCAACACTGTTTCTTTCTTTTTTTTTCTAAGGATCTGACTTCAAGGAATATAGAATGATCCCCCTTCATTTTCCCATAATATTTAGTAATGTTTAAAATTAATGTTATGTCAAATGATTGAGAAAGATATTACAATGATGTACAATGATTGAATGCTAAATTGTTGTAAAGAATGTCTTTAGAAAACAATAAAATGTTCATCGTTAAAAAAAGGAATATAGAAAGAACCCAAAATAAATTAAGCTACAATAAGGGGGTGGATGTCCAACTGTAGCAGAAAGTGGGCATAGCGGTGTAGGTGGAAAAGGCAGAGGAGGAAGTACAGAAAAAAAGATATATTCAGCTCACCCTTTAGATGAATGTCCTTATGAGTCCAAACAATTTTGAGCACGGATTCGCGTCTCTGCCAGACGCCTAAAGATGCACATGTGGAAAAAAGGGAATCCAGCTCCAAGAGATAAAATCATTTAACTTTAATAGTATTCATTTTAAATGGAAATAGGCTGTAAGACATGCAAAAACCAGGTATACCGGAGGGAGAGTGCCTGTCTAAACTGTTTGCGTTTCGAACACACAAGTGTCCTTAGTCTCAGTTAGCTCTGACCAGGAATAGCACGAACTTATACAAAGACATAACAGGTGTGGAAAGAAAAAAAACACCTTCAACAAATGTATGAGATAATGAATTAAATGTTAAAAACTGGACTTGTCAAGCTAATGTCGATGAAACAAACAAGTTCTGTTCTAGTCAATAATGCAACATAATTTCTTTTTTAAGGTTTAAACCTGATGGAACACGTCTATTTAACAAATATATCCAAAATACTTCTTTATCACGTAATTTCATCTTTCTGTCCCAACCCCGTGGATCTAAATTAAACTTGAAAACTTGAAGGAACGTAGTTTCTCTATTGTGAACGGTAACAAAATGATTTGATAAATTAGAAATATTACATGTATTGGTTGTGAAATGTCATATAACTGTTCTCTTATTCTATTTTTTAATTTACACGTAAGGGCCACCATATCTTCCTCCGAACTGCACACATCACTAGTATGGCTTCCACTCCATGTGGGATCTAGTATCTCATCATCCACCACATTAACTTCCACCGACTTCTAAACCCTGCTCTCTTTGCACATACTGGGTAACTGAGTTTTTAATCATCTGACATGGGCTGCGGTGGTGAACGGACCGTATGCCCTAGCTCTCCCACGTACTTATCCTCTAACTTAACAAGTGGTTGGTCATTGGTGCATTCAGTCTCTTCTACTTCTGGGGCAGGGTCGGATGAATTGGTTATGGAACCCCAGTAAGCAGAATCATCAAAAAAAAAAAAAAAAGTAGAAAAAACTGCTGCCTGGCTTGGGGCTCACATTGCTTTTCTGATTTGCAAGGGGGTGAGGTGGAAGCCAGATGACCATGGTCCTCAGGTACCAACTGTGCACTGGACCGGGTGGAAGATAATGCAAAGTAACTGGATCTACTTTCAGCCATCCAATCTAACACCTTTTCAACATCTTGTGGCCTCACCATGCATGCATCTGTATTCGAACTTATGAACTCATAATGTCCTATCACCTGTCTGGACTCAGAGGAAGTTGTCGTATTTGGGCATGTAATAGGTACAGAAGGATTATGTCCTCTCCTTGCATCAGCTACACCACCACCATCAGCAGCCACACCAGCACCACCACAGCTAGGTCCACGTCCTTTATTTTATGCTCTCTGTTGTGAACTATGCTTCTTGGCTCCCTCTTGTGGTCACTAGTGGTATGGCACTTGGATATTCTTTCCCCAGGTTGGTACTCACCTGGTTCGTTTGGCCAGGGGTGTTTCTATTTAAACTTCCTGGATTCTTAGTCTGGTGCCTGGCATCGTTGTAATCAGTTCATTTCTGTTTGCTCCTGTCTGCTGGTCCTGGTTCTTTGCAAGATAAGCTAAGTCCTGCTTTCTTATTTTTTGTTTATTTGCTTTGTTCTAATTTTTGTCCAGCTTGTGCAAAATGTGATTCCTGATATTGCTGGAAGCTCTAGGGGGCTGAGATTCTCCCCCCACACCGTTAGTCGGTTTGGGGGTTCTTGAATATTCAGCGTGGATATTGTGATGGTGGGTTTCTCCATTCCTACAAGTCTGAATGATTCTATGGCGCTGGCCATTCAGATTGACCGGTGTTTGCGGGAGCGCAAATCCGCTAATCCTCTGGCGGTGTTGTCTGAACGGACACCTGTCTCAATGCAATGTGATAGAATCCTGACTAGAACCGAACGGCAAAATCATAGACGTCTGAATGGGTTGTGTTTTTACTGTGGTGATTTTACACATGTTATATCAGCATGCTCTAAACGCCTAACAAAGGTTGTTAGTCCTGTCGCCATTGGTAATTTGCAACCTAAATTTATTTTGTCTGTGACTTTAATTTGCTCATTGTCCTCCTACCCTGTTATGGCGTTTGTGGATTCAGGTGCTGCCCTGAGTCTTATGGACTTGTCGTTTGCCAAGCGCTGTGGTTTTGTTCTGGAGCCTTTGGAAAATCCTATCCCTCTTAGAGGAATTGATGCTACGCCATTGGCGGAAAATAAACCGCAGTTTTGGACACAAGTGACCATGTGCACGACTCCTGAACATCGGGAGGAGATTCGTTTTCTTGTTCTGCATAAAATGCATGATTTGGTCGTTTTAGGTCTGTCATGGTTACAGACCCATAATCCAGTTTTGGATTGGAGGGCTATGTCTGTGTCAAGTTGGGGCTGTCAGGGAATTCATTGCGATTCCCCGCCGGTGTCTATTGCTTCCTCTACTCCTTCAGAAGTTCCTGAGTATTTGTTTGACTATCTGTTTGACTATCAGGATGTATTCAGTGAGTCCAGGTCCAATGCTCTTCCTCCTCATAGGGACTGTGACTGCGCTATAGATTTGATTCCGGGTAGTAAATTTCCTAAGGGACGATTATTTAATCTGTCTGTACCTGAGCATGCCGCAATGCGTTCTTATATCAAGGAGTCTTTGGAGAAGGGGCATATTCGTCCATCCTCTTCCCCTCTTGGTGCGGGATTCTTTTTTGTGGCCAAGAAAGACGGATCTTTGAGACCTTGTATAGACTATCGGCTTCTGAATAAAATCACTGTTAAATTTCAGTATCCTTTGCCTTTATTGTCGGACTTGTTTGCCCGGATTAAGGGTGCCAGGTGGTACACCAAGATAGATCTTCGTGGTGCGTACAACCTTGTGCGCATTAAGCAGGGAGATGAATGGAAAACTGCATTTAATACGCCCGAAGGTCATTTTGAGTACTTGGTGATGCCTTTTGGGCTCTCTAATGCTCCTTCAGTGTTTCAGTCCTTTATGCATGACATCTTCCGGAAGTATCTGGATAAATTTATGATTGTTTATCTGGATGATATTCTGTTTTTTTCAGATGATTGGGACTCTCATGTAAAGCAGGTCAGGATGGTGTTTCAGGTTTTGCGTGTTAATGCTTTGTTTGTGAAGGGCTCAAAGTGTCTCTTTGGAGTGCAGAAGGTGTCCTTTTTGGGTTTTATTTTCTCCCCTTCTGCTGTGGAGATGGACCCAGTCAAGGTCCGAGCTATTCATGATTGGACTCAACCCACATCTGTTAAGAGTCTTCAGAAGTTCTTGGGTTTTGCTAATTTCTACCGTCGTTTTATCGCTAACTTTTCTAGCGTTGTTAAACCTTTGACGGATATGACCAAGAAAGGTTCTGATGTTGCTAATTGGGCTCCTGCAGCCGTGGAGGCCTTCCTGATTCCTGATATTGCTGGAAGCTCTAGGGGGCTGAGATTCTCCCCCCACACCGTTAGTCGGTTTGGGGGTTCTTGAATATTCAGCGTGGATATTTTGATAGGGTTTTTTGCTGACCGTATAAGTCATCTTCCTATTTTCTGCTATTAGTCATTGGGCCTCTCTTTGCTAAAATCTAGTTCATTCTTACGTTTGTCTTTTCTTCTTACCTCACCGTTATTATTTGTTGGGGGCTTGTATTTATCTTTGGGGTCTTTTCTCTGCAGGCAAGAAAGGTCTTATTTTCCCTTATAGGGTTAGTTAGTTCTCCGGCTGGCGCGAGACGTCTAGAATCAACGTAGGTACGTTCCCCGGCTACTGCTAGTTGTTTGTGCTAGGATC
The DNA here is from genome assembly GCF_051348905.1 of Ranitomeya variabilis. Taxonomy (NCBI): domain Eukaryota; kingdom Metazoa; phylum Chordata; class Amphibia; order Anura; family Dendrobatidae; genus Ranitomeya; species Ranitomeya variabilis. Next base: position 154,414,757 of record NC_135232.1, read on the forward strand.
AGGTATACGGTCAGCCTAGTTACCACTTCCCTATGAGCTGGTTTTTTGTGTTTGCAGACTTTGCTGAAATCTCTGAGATCCTCTGCCATTGGGATCATAACAGCTCTCCTCATTTTTGGAAGCGCTGCTCACAAAGAGATGGCAGGAGATTAATTTATTTATTTATTTGCAACAGTACTAGAAAACACACAACAGTCCTGAAAAATTGTTTCTTTGGCCTAGAAATGACAACTAGATAGATAATGCAAATTATTTATTTCACAGACTTCTAAAAAACGCACACCAATCCAGAAAAATTGTATTTTGGACCTAGAAATAGCAACTAAATGGCTGATGCCAATATTTTTTTCCCAGACTATTAAGAAACACACAACAGTCCAGAAAAATTACTTTTTGGGCATAGAAATGGCAAAGATAAGGCTGATGCGATATATTTATTTGAAGGACTACTAGAAAACACACATCGGTCCAGAAAGATTATATCTTTGACCTAGAAATGGCAACTAGCCTGTTGATGCCAATTACTGTATTTATTACCCAGACTATGAAAAACACACTCTAGTCCAAAATAAATATTTTGGGGCCTAGAAATGGCAAAGAGATTGGAATATATTTATTTACAAAGCTACTAGAAAACACACATTGTTCCTGAAAAATTATTTCTTTGCCCTACTAATGGCTACTAGAAAACACACCGTGGTCTAAAGGAACAGTACTCCCACAAAGGGGGGTGCAGAGTACACAACAGCTTGTAGGACAGTAGTCTCATGGGCAGGGGTGTACAGAGTATACACAACAGCTTTTAGCCCAGTACTACCACAGATATGGGTTTCAGACTACACAGAGCATTTTTTTGCAGAGTACGCAGACACTGTCTGTCTCTCCCTACTGCTGTGTCCTATCCCTACAATAATTAGGGCATAATGGCAGCGGCACTCATTATCTGGCCATTTTACAGGCCTGGGTCATGTGGTGCGTTGGCCAATCACAGCCATGCCAATAATTGGTATGGCTGTGATGGCTTCGGAAGTGCTTGCAGTCTAAAAACATGTTGATTGGCTGAGCTGCAGACTATCAACATGCTTTAGAAGATTTGCGAACCTGAACAGGAAAATGGACGTCCACTAAAAAGTCTGGTTCGGACCCTGAACTTTCCTACCGACTAGCTCCTCCTTATAAGCAACGGGTCATGAGCATCAGCAGGGTGCCAAAAGTGGGTAGGCGGCCCTCAAAATCGGCCCTTAATATATTATGAGAGGCTCCATTACCTGGCATCCCTTATCGATCTTTGTCCCTCATTTGTTGGTTTTGTTCTTTATGTGAAATATTAATGTATTTTTTAAAAAACTTGGGAGGAATAACACATGTTGGCCTTTGCAGAAAAGAATCCAACATTCGAGAGGGGATACTGCCTTGTTGTTGATCCTGATGGGGACTTTTCAGAGCAGCAGCATCTGCACAATCAGAATCAGCACCCACCTTAGCAGCAGAACAGTCACGTGGTGCGGATGAGCACTGAAGGAGCAGCAGCCCTATTCTGCCTTTAGATATTTCCCCTTAGTCTGCACCCATCTCTCATCGAGCCAGGCAAAGGAGGAATCTCCCCAACACCACTATAAGTTGCAAAATAGTTCAAAAAAACTGTATCTATCTAGTGTGCACTGCTAATGGTGATGGGGAGGAGGCCTTTGCTAGGAGACTGGCCAGTTACTTGTGGGAAATTCCTCTTGCTATAAGGCTGCATGCCAGGTCTGCTACAAACATCATGTTAGATGCCCACATCCCTACTAATGACTCCAAGGTGTTATTTTAACTTATTGAAGGTGGCTGCTATCTAGCGCTAACCACCACCGCACGCCTCACACTATGAAGCAACAGCCTCCAACAGTACAGCAGCCACTTCCATGACAAGTGCCACCAACACAAGACACACAATCACATCACCAACCAACAGTTAGGGGTTGCAGCCCATAGCTGTCCATTTTTCCATGCTGCTAATCAAAAATACAGGGGAACCCATGTCTTTTTTAAATTTATTTATAGTGCAGGTGGTGACTGATGAATACTCCCATCAGCCACTGCCTGCTCTTGCTGTTATTAGCGGAAGCAGGAGTAGTAATCTCATCAGCCGACACCTGTGACCTGAGGTAAACCTTTTATCTTTGGTCAAAGCTGCGGGCTCATGCTGTCATCTGACAGCGAGGGAGCCATGGCTCTCTGACTGGTGGAAACGATCTTACCATTGATTAGAAGCAGTGTTTGCTGCGCTGTCATGCAAATGACAGAGTCATAAACACGGGATATTTGGGCACTCTGTTTCAGTGAATGGTGTCCGGGTTTTGGGTTCGGGTACTATTCTGGTGCCCGAACTGAAATTTTTTTAACAGTTCAGCTGAACCTGCCGGATCCGAACATACCGGGGTTCGCCTATCACTAATCTTTAATCATTATTTATAATATATTTTAAACCTACATCATCATAATACATTACACTGGACACACATTTCTTTTACATATGAAGTCACATGACAGTATTCACATGGCATGTTTGTTGTCTTCAGGGATAGCAACAGGTTAAGACAGTCCACATCCCTACAGGACCTGGTCTCCTGGCGCTCGCATCACATAACAATGTAAATAGAGTCCTGTAGCTACTCTCACTTCCATGGGACAGAACTGACATCCGGAGGAAGTCAGAGAGCAGTAGCAGCACTCACTTTTTCCAAATTACAGTTTCATCTGAATTAAGTGAGAATAGACAGTGCTTCTTGTCTGCAGAGCTCTGATGACATTGTCTATGTGTAGAAGTCACAGGAATGTGAGTATAGCCTGTTAGTATTTTACATGGAATATAGTGATAAAAAAGGGGTTGTCTGATTAGTAGATCATCCCTTCAACTACCTTGAATGCTAATCTCATTTCAGGGTGGTTTATCAGTGATTTACTCATATGTATATATGCAGGCTATGTGTGTACAAGTGTTTCAGATATCCTTTGTTGTATACTTCTGTTTTCTTTATTTTGGTTTAAATTAAAGTAAAACATTGATGTTTAAAATAAATAGGACCAAATGCTTTTATTTTAAAGTACTAAGGAAAAAGTCTGACAGCTTCCCAAAAGTATTTCTACAATTACTATGGAAGTACCTGAAAACTAGAAGTCTGCAAAGAACATAGAAATGTAGTAGTTGCACAACACCATTATTTGTGTAGCAAGGCCTTTCCCATTCAATTTTGACAACATATAAACCATGTTTCGAAAATATCAAGTATCTCCAACTATTTTGAATACATTAATCATTTTTTTTTTGGCCAAGGCAGATTGGTTCATTGACTTTGTCTTCTCTCTCACCCAGAGAATTTTCACATCTCTCAGAAACATAATTTTACTTAGATGGAAGCATAATATTTTGTCCTGCTAATAAAACTTGATATACACAGATGGCAAAAGAAATAGCTGTCAGCCGTAGCATCAGCTAAATGTGGTTGTGTTAGTCTGTGTCTTGTATTCTGTTTGTGATATACTGCTGCCTGACCTTGGACCTCATTCTGACCATCCATCTTTTTAACCCCTTTGCTCTGATCCGCTATCCTCCTCTCCTTGTATTTTGAACTCGAACCTGACTACAACTTCCCTCTTCCCTCTGTTTATGACATACCCTCCTCGAATATCCAGACTTATGGCTTGACCATGAAAAGTGACTCACAGTCAAAACATTCAGTTTAATCTTCCTCTAGTGTTAGCTTTCTGTTACTCTTTCTTATGTTAACGGGTCGGTTTTGACCCGTGTCTTAAATCACCCCTAGGATACCCTAAAAACAGTTATTTATGATCCAATTTGTTTCTTACCTCTTAATTACCTTGTTAGGGTTTCTCATCCATGGAAGGATTGATTTTAATATTTTTGTTGTGGCCCCCTGGGCCTTACATTTGAGAGCATACCCTTCATTTTCAATATAAAAATATTGTCAAATGAACCTCAAGAGAATAATATAAACTTAAAAAAGTTTGTTATATTACCTGACTATTACTGAAGGGTTTTAGAACACATTTCTTAAATGTAAAAAAATATACATATATATATTTTATATTATTAACTCTAGTAACATCTATGGTGTTACGGGTCAATTTTGACCCATATCTAACTACTTTATGAAAAAGGCAAAAAACAGATTTTTTTTATAGAACTTTAATACAAATAAAAGATGAAAATTATATTAACATTAATAGCAATAATAATAAAAAGTAGCTTTTCTAGGTCAAACAAACAAACAAACAAACAAACAACAATCAAGCAAATCAAATCAACAGAAATCAAGTACTAGTTTTTAGATGCATTAGTGTCATGATCTCTGCAGGCAGAGATCATAGCAAGCCTATAGAGGGACAAGCTCTCGGAAGATGGAACTATACTGACCATGAACTAAGCCTGCCGCGCAACTAGAAATAGCCAGGTAGCATTTCCTATTTATCGCTAGATGCCCAGCTCTGGCCTAAGACCTAAATAGCTAGCAGAGGGAAATATAAGACCTGGCTCACCTCTAGAGAAATATTCCAAAGAAGACAGTAGCCCCCCACATATAATGACGGTGAGTTCAGATGAAACAACAAACGCAGCAGGAAAATAGTCTTAGCAAATTTGAGGTCCGCTTACTAGATAGCAGAAGACAGATAGTATACTTTCATGGTCAGCAGAAAAACACTAACAAAACACCATCCAGAGATTACCTTAAACTCTGGCATTAACTCATAACGCCAGAGTAGCAATCCCTGATCAACGAGAGCTTTCCAGACACAGTAACAAAACTTCAGCTGTGAACTGGAACAAATAGGCAAAACGAAACATGGACAAAAGTCCAACTTATCTAGTAGTTGTCAGAAGCAGGAACAAGCACTGAGAGGCATCAGATAACATTGTTGACCGGCAAGAAACCACCAGAGAAATGAGCTTAAATAGCGACACCCACTACTGATGGAACAGGTGAAACAGGAAAGAGGATGACAAGTCCAATTCCACAAGCGGCCACCGGGGGAGCCCAGAATCCAAATTCACAACAGTACCCCCCCCTCAAGGAGGGGGCACCGAACCCTCACCAGATCCACCAGGGCGACCAGGATGAGCCCTATGGAAGGCACGAACAAGATCAGAAGCATGAACATCAGATGCATTGACCCAAGAATTATCCTCCTGGCCGTAACCCTTCCAGTTGACCAGATACTGGAGTCTCCGTCTGGAAACACGAGAGTCCAAAATTTTCTCCACAACGTACTCCAACTCACCCTCAACCAACACCGGAGCAGGAGGCTCAACTGAAGGTACAACAGGTACCTCATACCTGCGCAATAACGACCGATGAAAAACGTTATGAATGGAAAAGGACGCAGGGAGGTCCAAACGGAAAGAAACAGGATTAAGAATCTCCAATATTCTATAAGGGCCGATGAACCGAGGTTTAAACTTAGGAGAAGAGACCCTCATAGGGACAAAACGAGAAGACAACCACACCAAATCTCCAACACAAAGCCGAGAACCAACACGACGATGACGGTTGGCAAAACGCTGAGTCTTCTCCTGGGACAACTTCAAATTGTCCATAACCTGCCCCCAGATGTGATGCAATCTCTCCACCACCGCATCCACTCCAGGACAATCCGAGGATTCCACCTGACCGGAGGAAAATCGAGGGTGAAACCCCGAATTACAGAAAAACGGGGACACCAAGGTGGAAGAGCTGGCCCGATTATTGAGGGCGAACTCTGCCAATGGCAAAAAAGCAACCCAATCATCCTGGTCAGCAGAGACAAAACACCTCAGATATGTCTCCAGGGTCTGATTAGTCCGCTCGGTCTGGCCATTAGTCTGAGGGTGAAAAGCAGATGAAAAAGACAAATCTATGCCCATCCTAGCACAGAATGCCCGCCAAAATCTAGACACAAATTGGGTACCTCTGTCAGAAACAATATTCTCAGGAATACCGTGCAATCGGACAACATTCTGAAAAAACAGAGGAACCAACTCAGAAGAAGAAGGCAACTTGGGCAGAGGAACCAAATGGACCATTTTAGAGAAACGGTCACAGACCACCCAGATGACAGACATCTTCTGGGAAACAGGCAGATCTGAAATAAAATCCATCGAGATGTGTGTCCAAGGCCTCTTAGGAATAGGCAAGGGCAACAGCAGTCCGCTAGCCCGAGAACTACAAGACTTGGCCCGAGCACAAATGTCACATGACTGCACAAAGACTCGCACATCTCGTGACAGGGAAGGCCACCAGAAGGATCTTGCCACCAAATCCCTGGTACCAAAAATTCCGGGATGACCTGCCAATGCAGAAGAATGTACCTCAGAGATGACTCTACTGGTCCAATCATCCGGAACAAACAGTCTATCAGGCGGACAACGATCCGGTCTATCCGCCTGAAACTCTTGCAAGGACCGCCGCAGATCAGGAGAAACGGCCGGTCAAACTGTCATGATCTCTGCAGGCAGAGATCATAGCAAGCCTATAGAGGGACAAGCTCTCGGAAGATGGAACTATACTGACCATGAACTAAGCCTGCCGCGCAACTAGAAATAGCCAGGTAGCATTTCCTATTTATCGCTAGATGCCCAGCTCTGGCCTAAGACCTAAATAGCTAGCAGAGGGAAATATAAGACCTGGCTCACCTCTAGAGAAATATTCCAAAGAAGACAGTAGCCCCCCACATATAATGACGGTGAGTTCAGATGAAACAACAAACGCAGCAGGAAAATAGTCTTAGCAAATTTGAGGTCCGCTTACTAGATAGCAGAAGACAGATAGTATACTTTCATGGTCAGCAGAAAAACACTAACAAAACACCATCCAGAGATTACCTTAAACTCTGGCATTAACTCATAACGCCAGAGTAGCAATCCCTGATCAACGAGAGCTTTCCAGACACAGTAACAAAACTTCAGCTGTGAACTGGAACAAATAGGCAAAACGAAACATGGACAAAAGTCCAACTTATCTAGTAGTTGTCAGAAGCAGGAACAAGCACTGAGAGGCATCAGATAACATTGTTGACCGGCAAGAAACCACCAGAGAAATGAGCTTAAATAGCGACACCCACTACTGATGGAACAGGTGAAACAGGAAAGAGGATGACAAGTCCAATTCCACAAGCGGCCACCGGGGGAGCCCAGAATCCAAATTCACAACACATTAGTATTTAGATGCATGTGTGGCAAAAAGTGACACTTTTTGTGTGTTCTTTGCAGAGGTATTTTTTGCAGACGAAGCACGATGTGTTTGTCTTTCTGTCCTTATTGCTAGGGCAGACCTGACACCTCTTTCTTTTAGAATCAGGTGGTCTCACTGGGGTTGTGGCTGTTGTGGTTGATGTTGAGGCAGGGCTGGTTGAGGAGGATGCTGGTGATGATGTTCTTTGTGTTGCTGTGGGTGTGGACGAAGCACTTGTTGAGCCCTGGAGTTGTCGGACCAAGGCTGCAGCGGCTGGGTCTCGGGGCACTCGTTCCCTTTGGTCAATGTGTGCCTTGACAAGGGATCTTCCTAGTTCCTCAAGAAACATCCTCCACTTGTTTTTTTCTTCCATCCTTGGTGAATGTGGGTCCACAACACAAATGAATTGCATGCTGACACATCAAGGATGTTGTAAAATACAACCATTGGCCATCTCCTAGTCATTCGCTGGCAAGTGTAGGTGGCAGTCAGCTTGTCCAGGTTGTCCACTCCTCCTTTGTTTTTGTTATAGTCCAGGATGATTCTGGGCTTTTTGTCACTTACTGATGACACAGCTGCATCTTTGTGAAGTGTGGACATCAGTACCACATTCCGTCGTTTTTTGGGGCAGTATGAAACAGCAGTGGTGGTGTCTGTAAAAACAAACTTTGAGGAAAGTGGAGCCCTGTCCTTCATCTGCAACAATTCAGCGGTCAGCTCAGGTTTGTTTTTTTTCACTGTGCCCACCATGGTGATTTTCCTCCTGAGAAGTTCTTGTCCAAGGTCATAGCTGGTAAAAAAATTGTCACAAGTAATGTTGTGACCCTGCAGTCCAGTAGTCATATCGAAGACTACACGTTTTCCTTGGTTTTTTTCAGGGATGCCGCTTGAAGACTTGCCTGTGTAAATCTGTAGATTCCATACATAGCTAGTTTTTGCATCACAGGCTGCCCAGATTTTTATGCCACATTTGCCTGGCTTACTTGGCATGTATTGCCGGAAGGGGCATTTTCCGCGGAAAGGGAGAAAACGTTCGTCTACTGTCACCTCTGGCCCTGGGTTGAACATCAGTGGAAGTTTATCAGATTTTGTTCTGGTGTCTCTGTTGTCAAATCTGAGGACTCTTGATATCATTTGAAACTTTTGAAGTGACATTGTTGCCCGGAAAATATTCCTGCCTGTCGATGCGTCCCAGAGACTATGAGTGGCCTCATTGCAGGATTTGTACACTCCAGAAAGGAGAAGAACACCAATGTAGGCATCCAGGACATCATCATGAAGGTCATTCCACATGTTGCCATGGACTTTTTTTCCTTCAAGGTTTGTCATAGCAATAATGACTTTTTTATTGACAATGGCATAAACAGATCAAAACATGTCTTGATGTCACTTACTCTTGTCACAGCAAACCTTGTGATCCCAGGGGTCATTTTTATGACATTTGCAGCATCTGCCCTGCCATGTACATCTGGAGGTACTGAGCTCCAACTGATCTTGCCACTTTTGGATTTGAATCTTTCATCGGGAGCAGCTTCAGCACCAGTGACCTCCTCATCAGACTGATCAGAACTGTCTGTGTCTTCCGGTTGATACTCCACATCATCTTCCTCCTCAGAAACCTGTTCATCTGTATCAGTTTGCTGCTGTATGTCCTCTGATTCATTATCATCTAAGATATAATCCAGAATTTGGCTTACATCAAATCTTCTCCTCATTGTTGCATGTGTAAACTGGAGATGTATACTCTGCAAAGTACCACCTCTAAGCTGATTTGGCCATACATGCCTGGACATGTCCCTAATTCAAGTTGTTGGAGGTAGAGCTGGCTGTGGGCTGTTGGTTTATATTGTGTTTATGAGTTCAGTTTTGGGACTTATTATTGTTTGTTTACTCTTATATTAGACCTGGGTCGAAATTGACCCCAACAACACAAATGTTATAAATTTAATAAGAGCATTTTACAATTTAGTAAAATAGTTTTATTTTATTGTATTTTGTTTTAAAATAAGTTCCTGAAAAAGTGAAAAAGTCTTGATGCAATAAACAAATGTATGTAGAATTTGTATGCATTTAAAACCTAAAACGGGTCGGACACGACCCTAACACTAGAGGAAGGTTTTTAATATGTAATTGGTTATACCTCTTGTGTCCATACATTATTGACATCTTTCTTGTCTTTCTCTTCCTATGAAGTTTCTTACAGAGCTAAACTCCATTTTGACTTCCATTGAATGCGCCCTTTTGAATTCACTCCCAGCCAATGTTAATAAAAATATAATTCAATGGCAAATATAATACTGTAGTACAGTATAATATCCAAATGCAAAAAAAACCTTGCTTCCTTGTCTTCTTATCATTGCATATGAATTTTTAATTGTCCATTTTAGACTCCTTACATTTGGGGTAGTCTGAATTAAATGTATATAATGATCCTGTGCTCTAATATTTTACATTTTATTTTCAAAGATCCTTGTTTCATTTTGTGTTCATATTAGTGTTTGTAAACAGGAATTAGTCCAAATGTTTCATTTCTAGCCTTAGACTTTCTACATGAAGATCTAATGCTTCATTTGGCAGAAATATGAAAAATGAAAGGGATGAAGCTCTACAAGAGCTGGAAGAGTCACTGCAAAAACATGATTCATAAATGAAACATTTGAGGTCAAATCAAAGGTTAAGACAATCAGAAGACAGGGTTTTTAAGCAATAAATAAAATTTTGGCTAATGCATGTGATCATTAGGTCTGGAGTTTTCAGTAGGAGAGAAATATCTTAATTAGTAATTTGCAGTTATTGCTACAGAATAGTTTCTGTCAACTACAATTACTGAGCAGAAGCATAATATAATCTCAATATTAAATTATTAGTTGTGATGATGACTAGTTTCAAACTATTTTTCTTAGAGGCATTGTTATAAGTGATAATGTATCAATGTGAATTAAATTATGGTAGATGAAACAAATTAACACACATGGCTCCTTAAAGGGAATCTGTCACCAAGTTTTTGCTACCCCATCTGAGAGAAGCATAATGTAGAGAAAGAGACTCTGACTCCAATGATGTATCACTTAGTTTATTGGGTGCAGCAGTTGTGATATAATCAGAGTTTTTAAACGTAGCATGTAGCCGAGCTCAAAAAGCTGCCCACACCCACTCCACGGTTTTCTATGTACATTGTATATTGACAGTGAGCTGCTTATCAGAATAGGTGGTGTGGTGGGACAACTGCTCAAGTGATCACCAGTCCTGGCAGTTGAAATGTTCTGGTCATTAAACCTTCATTCTTTGTAAACAACAGCATAGAGCTTAATAAGTGACACATCACTGAAATATCTATCTCAGCTGCTACATCATTCTGTCTTCAGATTAAATAGCAAAAACCTGCTGACAGATTCCCAATAAGAAAATAAAAACATCTTAAGAGATCTACTCCACTTTCCATATAACTCCATAAAGGAATTGTTCAATCAGACACCTATTAAAGTATTAGAAAATGCTAAAAAAATAGCAAAAGTAATGCTCACCTTAGTAATAATCTGATGTTCCTGTGCATCTTCCCGAAACCCCACCAGTCTCTAATCTTCTCAAGCAATGGCATGTAACATGACATGTGACTGCTGTATTCAATGGCCATACTAGTGAATAGACTAAAATAGTAATAATGCACCAGCAAGAACAGAAACAAGCAGGTACCATTGAAGAGGAGGAACAAGATGTTACTTTTTTAGCATCTTACAGCATTATCGGCTGTATATTATTTGTAAATTTGGAGAGTAAAGGGCTCGGTAACAATTTTTAAGCTTGACATCAGACTTCTACAGTGGGGAAAAAAAGTATTTAGTAAGCCACCAATTGTGCAAGTTCTCCCACTTAAAAAGATGAGAGAGGCCTGTAATTGACATCATAGGTAGACCACAACTATGAGAGTCAAAATGAGAATACAAATCCAGAAAATCACCTTGTCTGATTTGGCTAGATTTATTTTGCAAATTATGGTGGAAAATAAGTATTTGGTCATTAACAAAGGTTCATCTCAATATTTTGTTACATATCCTTTGTTGGCAATGACAGAGTTCAAACATTTTCTGTAAGTCTTCACAAGGTTGGCACACACTGTTGGTGGTATGTTGGCCCACCCATGCAGATCTCCTCTACAGCAGTGATGTTTTAAGCCTGTTGCTGGGCAACACGTACTTTCAACTCACTCCAAAGGTTTTCTATGGGGTTGATATCTGGAGGCTTGGCAGGCCACTCCAGGACCTTATGAAGCCACTTCTTCATTGCCCTGGTAATGTGCTTGGGATCATTATCATGCTGAAAGACCCACCCACATTTCATCTTCGATGCCCTTGCTGACGAAAGAAGGTTTGCACTCAAAAACTCACGATACATGGCCCCATTCATTCTTTCCTGTACATGGATCAGTTGCCCTGGTCCCTTTGCAGAGAAACAGCCCCAAAGCATGATGTTGGCATCTCCATGCTTCACAGTAAGTATGGTGTTACCTGTATGCAACTCAGCATTTTATCTCCTCCAAACATGACGGGTTTTGTTTCTGCAAACAGTTCTACTTTGGTTTCATCAGACCATAGACAATCTCCCAATACTCTTCTGGATAATGGAAATGCTCTCTAGCAAACTTCAGACAAGCCCGGACATGTACTGGCTTAAGCAGGGGGACATGTCTGGCACTGTAGGATCTGAGTCCCTGGTGGCGTAGTGTGTTACTGATGGTAGCCTTTGTTAGTGGTCCCAGCTCTATGCAGGTCATTCACTAGATCCCCCATGTGGTTCTGGGATTTTTGCTCACCGTTCTTGTGATCATTTTGACCCCATGGGGTGAGATCTTGCATGGAGCCTCAGATCGAGAGAGATTATCAATGGTCTTGTATGTCTTCCATTTTCTTATCATTGCTCCCACAGTTGATTTCATCATACCAAGCTGCTTGCCTGTTGCAGTTTCAGTCTTCCCAGCCTGATGAATGGCTACAAATTTGTTTCTCGTGTCCTTTGACAGCTCTTTGGTCTTCCCCATAGTGGAGTTTGGAGTGTGACTGTTTGAGGTTGTGGATAGGTGTCTTTTATACTGATAACAAGTTCAAACAGGTGCCATTGCTACAGGTAATGAGTGGAGGACAGAGGAGCCACTTAAAGAAGAAGTTACAGGTCTGTGAGAGACAGAAATCTTGCATGTTTTTAGGTGGCCAAATACTTATTTTCCACCATAATTTGAAAATAAATCTTGCCAAATCAGACAAGGTGATTTTCTGAATTTGTTTTCTCATTTTGACTCTCATAGTTGTGTTCTACCTATGCTGTCAATTACAGGCCTCTCTCATCTTTTTAAGTGGGAGACCTTACACAATTGGTGGCTGACTAAATAGTTACCATACCATTCATAACCATATGACACAGCTTTACATATCATTTCCAACATATCTTTACAATCTTCACTTACAAAATTCCTCAATTAAAAGAATTAAAATTAAGCTTTTAAATTTGTATGTGACTATATTGCAGAAAATGAACACAGTCTAAACCTAATAAAATACCTAACATAAGCGGGAGTGAAGGCAATAGCATACATAGAAGAGAGAACAGAGAAAAACTCAAAATTGTGCAGCCCACCCCACCACCAATTACAGAGTCAGGTTTCCCCTTTCAGGACTTGTATAGTATTTAGCCCTTCCATGTCCTTCACTTGTCATGAGTCAAGTCATATTATTTCTTAGGCACGAATAAACAACTGTGACTACTACCATCATTATGAGAATGCCAGGTATTCTGAAACAGAGGAATGAAAAAAATTGGCAGAAGTATCAAGTCTCTAGATCACTAATATCATCCATCTCAAGCTCAAAAAATGTTGGCCACCTAAAAGGCTTGGTATATTCAGATATAAACTTATTCCAATGCAAACTATGGCTCACTATAAATACGGGCTTGTGTAATTACCCAATGCTTCGGTCAGTACCAGCCAACTAATCAATTTATTATGCATATAATTTATATTTTATAAAGATGAATGTAAGTTTGCATACAAAAACATCTGCATGACATTATAAACAACAGATGGACCAGTCTTAGTTGTCTACTTAAGGATAACATTGCAAGTCATGAGACTTTTGGAAGCAGGCAGTAGTCCCACACTGAACTTCTCAACTGTCTATCTACATTTGGTTGCAGGTGCCTCATCCAGGCTGGTTCCAGAAAGAAATATCTTTGGATGCAAGTAAAAAACAATTTGAGAATCAATGGAAAGCAGCATTTTGAACTTGGAGCCTATTTCCATAAAGAAATGCTTTGTGAGGGAATATACTTTGCTTTAATTAAACTTTAGAATTTGTTTTGCTAAATAAATAAATTCAAGTCTTTTTAGCCATCAACTATTTTATTCCCTAATACTTTGGTAATGTGCAAAGAAAAACAAATCAATTGTTCTTTTTATTGTTTGTATAATGACCCTGGCACTTCACAGTGGTGTTTTGCAAACAGCTGAGATTTTCTACATGCATGATTCATTCCCATGTACCACCTGGGGTATGCACTAGCATTTTAGATTTAGAAATCTCAAACATTTCATCCAAGTTACTAAATTCCTAATTGGGCTTTGGATATGTCACTGTCGCAATAACTCCTTTCCACAGTTGATTTTAGAAAAGCAAAAATTAGAACAAATATCTGTTTATTGTTTTTAATCGCAAACATTGTTAGAGCAAAATAAATAAAAAATTCACTTATGGCTAAATGAATTATACCATAAGCTTGAATAAGTGAGTGATAGCACTCAACTGAGGTATCTCCAAATACTTTAATAGATACAAAACATGCAACTCATAGGAGACAAAGCTGGCACATAGTGCAGTTGATGGATGTTTTCGAGATGTGACGTTTGCTCACTCTGAGCCAATAACTTTTCTGTCTTTGTGTTGAGAATGAGCTATCCTGTGTATGGGATAGTCCACTCAGATGGCTGTAAGCTGAATAATCAGACCAAGAATCATTCTGCCGACAGCCAGCTAATGTATATGGCCAGCTTTAGAAGTAGTAATTAGGATTCACTTATTAATTACTATGGTATCTAAAAATTCAAAGGCTACTGAGAGCACAAGGGATTTCCTATTGTAGTACTACCTTTAAGGAGTATTACCATCTGACCTGGATGTCTGAGTTTTTCAAATAAGGTATGGTGACAAAAAATAATCATGATGTTCTTAAAAATGCTAATGAGGAAAGATGTGACATTCTAATTATTTGTAAGCATATCATACTGAAAGAATAGGTCAATCAAAACAGTCATTTGATCACAAAGTGAGGTAAAGTGTTTCCAGGTTGGAGGGGGAAGTGGATAACTGGAGTCTCAAAAGGGAGTATAAAAGATTCAAGTGTTAAAATTGAGTGTCAGACAGGGGTTCTTTGTGGAGATTGTGAGTTTGTTGGCATTTTGGGAGGAGTCCCTTTATAACAGTTGTCATTTAGGAATGGGTCCCTGTGAGAGGTAGGCCATAATAAAAAGAGTATATTTCAAGGAGCTAAGAAGGCACTAAGAGAGATGCCAATGAGCTAAGGACTATAAGTTTATGGAAATTACCATAAGGTTAAGTAATTAAAATCTCTTTATTGTAATATTATAAAGATTTTATTAATGGTTATCTGTTTTATCAATTTTATTCTATTCATTTGATTTGGTGTATAAAATTATTTCTTTTTCAAAAATATTGTTGGGTTATGGTTCTTTACTGGTCAAAGATGTTGCTGTGCAGTATTCTTATCCCTTGATATTGGTATTGTCAATAACAATAGTTCTTAATGTTGTTATCCTTCGGTAGTCATATCATTCGATATTGATATTTTTCTTGACAATTTTATTTATTACAATAGGATGACAGCACAATAAATAAATAAACACATACCCACAATCAGATGTGGCAACACTTTATTACCATGTCCCTTTCACGTTAAAGAAAAAGACATTCAATAGCTCAGGTGAAATTTCAAGTTATCTAGCAGGTGATTCCTAAAAGGGAAGTAATATTTTAAAAATTCTCCTTCATAGAGAGGCATTCTGGATCCACACATTACAGACATTGGATCCAAAGGGACTTAATAGAGATTAGGAGATTAGTAGAATTGTAACATATATATATATATATATATATATATATATATATATTTATACATATATTACAGGATATATTATGTAAGATATATATAACACCCTTTTCTTTTCCCTTTTCAGACGTGTCAGACTAATTCTGAGTCATCTACAAAAGAAACAGTCTTTTTTGAAGCTTAATTAAATATAATTGGATACTTTATTATTTCTTTTATTATTTAGTGATTAGAATGCAGTTAAATTTATATTTACATAATTGGTGTAATGACACACAGATTGTGTCCAGGGAATGAATGCAAGGGGGAATAAATGGGGAGACGGCAGTGTTGTGAATTTGGATTCTGGGCTCCCCCGGTGGCCGCTTGTGGAATTGGACTTGTCATCCTCTTTCCTGTTTCACCTGGTTCCATCAGTAGTGGGTGTCGCTATTTAAGCTCATTTCTCTGGTGGTTTCTTGCCGGTCAACAATGTTATCTGATGCCTCTCAGTGCTTGTTCCTGCTTCTGACAACTACTAGATAAGTTGGACTTTTGTCCATGTTTCATTTTGCCTATTTGTTCCAGTTCACAGCTGAAGTTTTGTTACTGTGTCTGGAAGGCTCTCGTTGATCAGGGATTGCTACTCTGGCGTTATGAGTTAATGTCAGAGTTTAAGGTAATCTCTGGATGGTGTTTTGTTAGTGTTTTTCTGCTGACCATGAAAGTATACTATCTGTCTTCTGCTATCTAGTAAGCGGACCTCAAATTTGCTAAGACTATTTTCCTGCTGCGTTTGTTGTTTCATCTGAACTCACCGTCATTATATGTGGGGGGCCACTGTCTTCTTTGGAATATTTCTCTAGAGGTGAGCCAGGTCTTATATTTCCCTCTGCTAGCTATTTAGGTCTTAGGCCAGAGCTGGGCATCTAGCAATAAATAGGAAATGCTACCTGGCTATTTCTAGTTGCGCGGCAGGCTTAGTTCATGGTCAGTATAGTTCCATCTTCCGAGAGCTTGTCCCTCTATAGGCTTGCTATGATCTCTGCCCGCAGAGATCATGACAGTTTGACCGGCCAATAAAGTGTTAAAGACCCAGGTTGAGAAAGGAGAGTTATTAGAAGTCTGCTGGAATTTTTTTTTTTTTTTTTTTTTTTTTTCCTCCAGTTTGCCTTGCTGCAGTCTTTTTTCTCTCTCTCCTCCTAATCTCTGTATTGCTCTGTGTGCACCTGACGATAATGGATCTTCAGAGTGTAACTGCGGGTTTGAATAATCTCATCACGAAAGTACAAAATTTACAAGATTTTGTGGTACATGCTCCAGTATCTGAGCCGAGAATTCCTTTGCCGGAGTTCTTCACAGGGAATAGAGCTAGCTTCCAGAATTTCCGAAATAATTGTAAGCTTTATTTGTCCCTGAAGTCTCGTTCAGCTGGAGACCCTGCTCAGCAGGTTAGGATTGTGATTTCCTTGCTCAGGGGTGACCCTCAAGATTGGGCCTTCTCATTGCCAGCAGGGGATCCTGCGTTGCGCGATGTGGATGCGTTTTTTCTGGCCTTGGGCTTGCTTTATGAGGAACCTCATTTGGAACTTCAGGCAGAAAAAACTTTGATGGCACTATCTCAGGGGCAAGACGAAGCTGAGGTTTACTGCCAAAAATTCCGTAAATGGTCTGTGCTTACTCAGTGGAATGAGTGCGCCTTGGCGGCAACTTTCAGAGAAGGTCTCTCTGATGCCGTTAAGGATGTTATGGTGGGGTTCCCTGTGCCTGCAGGTCTGAATGAGTCCATGACAATGGCTATTCAGATTGATAGGCGTCTGCGGGAGCGCAAACCGGTGCACCATCTGGCGGTGTCTATGGAAAAGACGCCAGAAAGTATGCAGTGTGATAGAATTCTGTCCAGGAGCGAGCGACAGAATTTTAGACGGAAGAATGGATTGTGCTTCTATTGTGGGGATTCTACTCATGTTATATCAGCATGCTCTAGGCGTACAAAGAAGCTTGATAAGTCTGTTTCCATTGGCACCATTCAGTCTAAGTTTATTTTGTCTGTAACCCTGATTTGCTCTTTGTCATCCATTGCCACGGACGCCTATGTTGACTCTGGCGCCGCTCTGAGTCTTATGGATTGGTCCTTTGCCAATCGTTGTGGTTTTGATTTAGAGCCTTTGGAGACTCTTATTCCTCTGAAGGGGATTGACTCCACCCCATTGGCTAATAATAAACCACAATACTGGACACAAGTAACCATGCGTATCAATCCGGATCACCAGGAGATTATTCGTTTCCTGGTGCTGTATAATTTACATGACGATTTGGTGCTGGGATTGCCATGGTTGCAGTCTCACAATCCAGTCTTGGACTGGAGAGCAATGTCTGTGTTGAGCTGGGGATGTAAGGGTATTCATGGGGACTTACCTTTGGTTTCTATTTCGTCGTCCATTCCCTCTGAAGTCCCTGAGTTCCTCTCTGATTATCAAGACGTCTTTGACGAACCCAAGCTTGGGTCGTTACCTCCGCACCGTGAGTGCGATTGTGCCATAGATTTGATACCGGGTTGCAAATATCCAAAGGGTCGTTTGTTTAATCTGTCTGTGCCGGAACATGCTGCTATGCGGGAATATGTAAAGGAGTCTTTGGAAAAGGGACATATTCGTCCATCTTCTTCTCCCTTGGGAGCTGGGTTTTTCTTTGTCTCAAAAAAGGACGGCTCTTTGAGACCATGTATTGATTATCGGCTTCTGAATAAGATCACTGTTAAGTACCAATACCCATTGCCATTGCTTACTGATTTGTTTGCTCGTATAGAGGGTGCTAAGTGGTTCTCCAAAATTGATCTTCGTGGGGCGTATAATTTGGTGCGGATCAGGCAGGGGGATGAGTGGAAGACCGCATTTAATACGCCCGAGGGCCACTTTGAGTATTTGGTCATGCCTTTTGGTCTTTCTAATGCCCCTTCAGTTTTCCAGTCTTTTATGCATGATATTTTCCGCGATTTTCTGGATAAATTTATGATAATATATCTGGATGATATTCTGATTTTTTCTGATGACTGGGACTCTCATGTCCAGCAGGTCAGGAGAGTTTTTCAGGTTCTGCGGTCTAATTCTTTATGTGTGAAGGGGTCTAAGTGCGTTTTTGGGGTCCAGAAAATTTCCTTTTTGGGGTATATTTTTTCTCCCTCTTCCATTGAGATGGATCCCGTCAAGGTGCAAGCTATTTGTGACTGGACTCAGCCCTCCTCTCTTAAGGGTCTTCAGAGATTTTTGGGCTTTGCCAACTTTTACCGCCGATTTATTGCTGGTTTTTCGGATGTCGTTAAACCACTGACTGATTTGACCAGACATGGCGCTGATGTTGCTAATTGGTCCCCTCATGCTGTAGAGGCCTTTCAGGAGCTTAAGCACCGTTTTGCCTCTGCCCCTGTGTTACGTCAGCCTGATGTGAATCTGCCTTTTCAGGTTGAGGTTGACGCTTCGGAGATCGGAGCTGGGGCAGTGTTGTCGCAGAAAGGTTCCGACTGCTCCGTCATTAGGCCTTGTGCTTTCTTTTCTCGCAAATTTTCGCCCGCAGAGCGGAATTATGATGTTGGGAATAGGGAGCTTTTGGCCATGAAGTGGGCGTTTGAGGAGTGGCGCCATTGGCTAGAGGGGGCTAAGCATCAGGTGGTGGTATTGACTGACCACAAAAATTTGATTTATCTTGAGACTGCCAGGCGCCTGAATCCTAGACAGGCGCGCTGGTCTTTATTTTTTTCTCGCTTTAATTTTGTGGTGTCATACCTACCGGGTTCTAAGAATGTTAAGGCAGATGCCCTTTCTAGGAGTTTTGACCCGGATTCTCCTGGTAATGCTGAACCCACAGGTATCCTTAGGGAGGGAGTAATTTTGTCGGCCGTTTCTCCTGATCTGCGGCGGTCCTTGCAAGAGTTTCAGGCGGATAGACCGGATCGTTGTCCGCCTGATAGACTGTTTGTTCCGGATGATTGGACCAGTAGAGTCATCTCTGAGGTACATTCTTCTGCATTGGCAGGTCATCCCGGAATTTTTGGTACCAGGGATTTGGTGGCAAGATCCTTCTGGTGGCCTTCCCTGTCACGAGATGTGCGAGTCTTTGTGCAGTCATGTGACATTTGTGCTCGGGCCAAGTCTTGTAGTTCTCGGGCTAGCGGACTGCTGTTGCCCTTGCCTATTCCTAAGAGGCCTTGGACACACATCTCGATGGATTTTATTTCAGATCTGCCTGTTTCCCAGAAGATGTCTGTCATCTGGGTGGTCTGTGACCGTTTCTCTAAAATGGTCCATTTGGTTCCTCTGCCCAAGTTGCCTTCTTCTTCTGAGTTGGTTCCTCTGTTTTTTCAGAATGTTGTCCGATTGCACGGTATTCCTGAGAATATTGTTTCTGACAGAGGTACCCAATTTGTGTCTAGATTTTGGCGGGCATTCTGTGCTAGGATGGGCATAGATTTGTCTTTTTCATCTGCTTTTCACCCTCAGACTAATGGCCAGACCGAGCGGACTAATCAGACCCTGGAGACATATCTGAGGTGTTTTGTCTCTGCTGACCAGGATGATTGGGTTGCTTTTTTGCCATTGGCAGAGTTCGCCCTCAATAATCGGGCCAGCTCTTCCACCTTGGTGTCCCCGTTTTTCTGTAATTCGGGGTTTCACCCTCGATTTTCCTCCGGTCAGGTGGAATCCTCGGATTGTCCTGGAGTGGATGCGGTGGTGGAGAGATTGCATCACATCTGGGGGCAGGTTATGGACAATTTGAAGTTGTCCCAGGAGAAGACTCAGCGTTTTGCCAACCGTCATCGTCGTGTTGGTTCTCGGCTTTGTGTTGGAGATTTGGTGTGGTTGTCTTCTCGTTTTGTCCCTATGAGGGTCTCTTCTCCTAAGTTTAAACCTCGGTTCATCGGCCCTTATAGAATATTGGAGATTCTTAATCCTGTTTCTTTCCGTTTGGACCTCCCTGCGTCCTTTTCCATTCATAACGTTTTTCATCGGTCGTTATTGCGCAGGTATGAGGTACCTGTTGTACCTTCAGTTGAGCCTCCTGCTCCGGTGTTGGTTGAGGGTGAGTTGGAGTACGTTGTGGAGAAAATTTTGGACTCTCGTGTTTCCAGACGGAGACTCCAGTATCTGGTCAACTGGAAGGGTTACGGCCAGGAGGATAATTCTTGGGTCAATGCATCTGATGTTCATGCTTCTGATCTTGTTCGTGCCTTCCATAGGGCTCATCCTGGTCGCCCTGGTGGATCTGGTGAGGGTTCGGTGCCCCCTCCTTGAGGGGGGGGTACTGTTGTGAATTTGGATTCTGGGCTCCCCCGGTGGCCGCTTGTGGAATTGGACTTGTCATCCTCTTTCCTGTTTCACCTGGTTCCATCAGTAGTGGGTGTCGCTATTTAAGCTCATTTCTCTGGTGGTTTCTTGCCGGTCAACAATGTTATCTGATGCCTCTCAGTGCTTGTTCCTGCTTCTGACAACTACTAGATAAGTTGGACTTTTGTCCATGTTTCATTTTGCCTATTTGTTCCAGTTCACAGCTGAAGTTTTGTTACTGTGTCTGGAAGGCTCTCGTTGATCAGGGATTGCTACTCTGGCGTTATGAGTTAATGTCAGAGTTTAAGGTAATCTCTGGATGGTGTTTTGTTAGTGTTTTTCTGCTGACCATGAAAGTATACTATCTGTCTTCTGCTATCTAGTAAGCGGACCTCAAATTTGCTAAGACTATTTTCCTGCTGCGTTTGTTGTTTCATCTGAACTCACCGTCATTATATGTGGGGGGCCACTGTCTTCTTTGGAATATTTCTCTAGAGGTGAGCCAGGTCTTATATTTCCCTCTGCTAGCTATTTAGGTCTTAGGCCAGAGCTGGGCATCTAGCAATAAATAGGAAATGCTACCTGGCTATTTCTAGTTGCGCGGCAGGCTTAGTTCATGGTCAGTATAGTTCCATCTTCCGAGAGCTTGTCCCTCTATAGGCTTGCTATGATCTCTGCCCGCAGAGATCATGACACGGCAGTAACTAAAAGAAGTGTATAGCTGCTGCAGAAAGCAAGCTGCACTAACAGGACCTGAGACACATGATCACAGGGGGAGTGGCTGGAGAAGGAACTAAGCTCCATGCAAGGGAGAGAGAGAGTGTCCGGTACAAAAGCCAGAGGGCAATGCAGTATCCAAGTGCACTGACTAAAGAATGGTAAAATACAAGCTGATGTCAGAAAATCCAGACTGGAAAGCAGTAACCAAAAGCACAGACAAGGAGAGCAGTCACAGAGCAAGCCAGAGGTCAGAACCAGAGCACAGACACAAACGAGCGAAGAGCCGGATCATACACTAGACAAGCACACGGGAACGTATGGTATACACAGGTATAACAAGGTCAGCTGCTCAGCCGAGGGCAGAACTATCACTGACAAACCCCCCACAGGAGACCGGGTTAATATAGCCCTCCCCAAACCAAAAGGAGGACAGCAAAGTTAACTCCATACAGCCCAGGACAGGGAAAGGAATTCCCCTCCAGAGCCATGACAATTGGTTTTTATTTACACTTTACATAAGAGATATAAAAACATATTTTTTTTACAATACTGATCAATTTGCATTTTGGGTCCCTCTTTTATTATTTTTTCTCAATTATTATAAAAAAATATTATTATGAAATTTATTAGTACTAATAAAAATGCAGAAATTAAAATAATATGAAAAAATAAAAAAGCATGAATAATTTTTCAAAAAATTACGCAGGTCTTCAAACATTTATTTTTTTCAGGTGCCAATGTTTTTTTAATCCATATAGGGTATTTTGAAGGTGCTGAATTAAAAAATTCTCATTACATTTGCTGAATTAGTTCTAGTTTTTTAGATAATTCATCCTGGAAAATAATGCATTCCCACAATGCGACTTGTGTGTGATAACAAATGCAATAGTTTTTGGTCTTTTGACTCTTTAACTGTGTCTTAGGTAATGAAATATTCGATATAATGTCTTCATGTTTCAATTTGTAGGCTTACAATGCTATAACAGTAACTTTTTGAAGCAAGGATTCTACTGTAATTATTTAATTATTTAGCTATTAAATATCTCGGAAACTAGAACAAATCTGGCAAAATCGAAGTCATGTTCTTAATCAGTACCATAAACTAAATATAAAATCATTCATGACATTGTTAGCACCAAAATCACTGAATACCAGTGTTATATATATATAAATAAAAAGAAATAAAAATCAATTGTATTTGAGGAATAGAATGATATACATTTATTTTTTCGTTTAAAATAGTATATATATACATTTGAAATTTATTGGTCCTATATGCTCATTTGATCTGTTCTTATTGGTAAACATTGATGATGATGATAATGTCATCTTTTCCTTTATGTTGCCTCCTTATAAATTATGTATAATCCTAATGGTTTAATTGTTGATGAAAGCTTGGGATGGAAAGGGATGGACTGAAACACATACTATCTGTTGAATGAATTAAAGACAAATTAACTAGAATCTCTGGAAACCGGAGAAGACTGATCAGTAAGTATATTAATGCAATTATATTGCATTACATACACATTTGAGAAGGTGTAGGGCAGGGGTAGGGAATATTTTACTAACAAGTGCCATTTGGATATTTTCACTGATCAGCAAAAGAGTAACAATGTTTTGAACTTTTGACTTTCATGCTCCATATCTCACTATTTACTACTGCATCAAATGTGAGACAAACATCATTTTATAAACAATCATCTTGGATATCTCATGCATAAATTTGACGTGCCACTATTTAGCATTTGCTTAGTTATGAAGATTCTTGTCAGGTCACTGCATTGTTACTGTTTTGCTCCTGGTGGTGGAAAAATCTTTTTCTTCCTGTATACTACAAATTACAACCTGCTATCACATTCACTAATAGCTCAGTTTGTTATTAGGTTGATTTTATCAAGCAAAAGGTCACTGGTTTGAATCGAAAAGCAGCCATGAATAAGATTCTGCAAGACTAGAGAAACAGCATCATCCAGCTCATCGATAGCAGTCTCTCGGCCAAGAAGATTGCTAAACTGCATTATGTGAGTGTCATGACAGTTGGAAGAAAATGAAAATGAAATCCATCCATCCATTGAGAAGCTAAGAGGTGGACGTCCAGACTAAATATCTGAATCAACAAGTTGGCTCATCACATTGTCTATTAGTTCTCGCAGTGGAGGTGGCTCGTATGCTTTGTAATAGTGATATCACAAACATCCATGCAAGCAATTCTGTAAAGGTGGCTATTAGGTTTGAGCGAAATGGGTCGGCCATTTTCAGAAGTCGCCGACTTTTGGCAAAGTCGGGTTTCATGAAACCCGACCCGACCCCTGTGTGGGGTCGGCCATGAGGTCGGCGATCTTCTAAATCTGGTATCGGAATTCCGATACCGAGTTCCGATATGTTTGCGATATCGGGAATCGGTATCGGAATCCATATTTAAGTGTAAAATAAAGAATAGGAATATACTCACCCTCGGACGCGCCCTGCTTCTTTCCGGCAGCCTTCCTTCCTAAGAATGAGCGCGTGAAGGACCTTCACCCATGTGACCGCTCACACGACCAATCACAAGCTGCGACGTCACCGCAGGTCATGCAGGGCGTGTCCGAGGGTGAGTATATCAATATTTTTTATTTTGATTCTTTATTTTACACATTAATATGGATCCCAGGGCCTGAAGGAGAGTTTCCTCTCCTTCAGACCCTGGGAACCATAGTATCCCATTGCACTGCATTGGGTTTCGTGTTTCGGCCGACCCCGACCCCGACTTTTTTATAGGATCGGCCGATTTCACTCGACCCGACTTTTGAGGAAGTCGGGTTTCGTGAAACCCGACCCGATCCTATAAAAATAAAAGTCGCTCAACCCTAGTGGCTAGAAAAAAAGGCAAAGAAGCCTCAACTTCAAGATTGTCATGAGAAGTGTCTGCTCGAATTTTCAAAAATGTTGGAAAAGTGGACAGTAGGACATTGGAAATGGATGATTTGGAGTGATAAGATGAAAGTGCAAATGGATCTGGAAGAAACAAGGTAAAAGGGGGCTAACAGATCAAGAATTTGAAGGAACTGTTAAGTTAGATGAAGAAAGCCTGATGATATGGGATTGTTTCATAGCCAAAATTTTTAGATACTTGTTCAGGATTGATAGTGGTCTCAATGCTGAGCTATATGTGAGTATCCTAAAAGATGAGTTACTTCATGCAGTGGAGTACTATGGGTATGAAAACTATGACATTGTGTTCCATCAGGACAACATCCCTAAGCATATATCATGATTAGAGAAGAAATGGTTCAATGACAATTAAGTAGATGCGCTAATTTTCTCCTCACAGTCACCATACCTCAACCTAATCGAATACTTGTGGGTAAAGTTGAAGAAAAAGCTGTATCCATATCTAAGGAAGTCAGCCAGTATGCACCAACTTTGCGTACTTGTATAAGGCAAAAGACCTAGGATCAAATTTCGGTCAAGGCAAGCTTGAATCTTATCGAGAGCATGCCCAAAAGGAATCAGGCAGTCTTGAAAGCCAAAGGTGGATTTTCAAAATACTAACAAAATAATAAAAATTAAAATGTAGATTTTTAGGAGCCAAACAGTAACAATGCAGTGACATGACAAAAATTTGCATAATTAGTCATATGCAAAATATTTGCAAGTCAAATTTATGTATGAAATAGCTAAGCTGATTACCAATAAAATTATGGTAGGCTCAAATTCGAAGCAGTAGTGGATGGTGAGATATGGAGCCTGAAAGTCAAAAGTTTAAAACATTGCTATTCTTTTGCTCCTCAGTGTACATCAGTGAACACTGCATGCGTGCGCTCAACAAGTAAACTGATTGGACATCAGGAATCAGACCTAACAAATGCTTTAGGACAGGACGTTCCCTGCCACAGCCCTAGCCAAGTAGTTTGAGGTTATTTGGAGATAATTAAGACTGTATTAATAGCTAAAAAAAAGTTCAATACACTTCTAGGAAACTTTAAAGTGTTACACACATTTTTGAAGCAATTAGAGTCTTTGCAGAACTGAGATCCCAAGGTAATCCTATTTGGGATGGTACTAACCTCTAGTTTTAAAAACCATACCAAATGTAAAATGAAGTAATTGTTAATAAGGGCCGATTAGGACCAAGACCCTGACTAATGGACACCCTTCCATGGAGAGCTATATAAACGTAAAGTCCAGCTCAAAGATATGAGAGGACACATCATTAGTGGCAAAAACCTAAAGAGAGGAACTAGAACATAGGTTGGTATGCATGCAACGTGTAGGCGCATGTTCACACTAGCCACTAAAGAAACAAAATCAAAGATAAAAACAAAAAGAGCAAATACCCTGTAGTGAAAAAAAATAATAATAAATGCTTATCCACTATTCAGAATATTCTGAGTTGCAACCTTTCATCAAATTTTCTTTACCGTCCACATCCAGGGAGAGTAGATACAGTGCCATGGGTTGTAAACTTCTTGATTATGTTGTGCACCATGGACAAATAAACATCAAGATCTCTGGAGATGTACTTGTAACTAGAGATGAGTGAATATTTCAATGTTTGGTTTGGATTGCGATCTCCGAATTTGTAATATTTGCCGATTAATTAATCTAATATTTGCTGAACATAACTGAATGCCATTCATCTCAATGTGAGGCAAAAACAAATGCATGAAAAAAACCTTATAATGGCCCAAATGCTGCCAAAACACATCAAATGAGGGACAGGCACCAGGAAAGTGCCTAAATTCAGCCACAGTACAAATTGTAGCATGGCACTGCAGCAATCAGCCAGGCATGAGGTATCGAGGTCTGGGAAAGCATTTACAGCTCTCAATTGAACATCACAGTAAGATGAGGTGGGTGAGTGATCGGTGTAGACCTCCTGTTCTGTGAGCCTTGATACCACATGCAACAGCTCAATCTGCTTTCATATTCAGCCATACTCAGGTGGCACAAGTATCATATAAATTTTGTAGACTACTATTGTCAGAAAAATCTAAGGATAATAACACAGGTAGTTGACTCCAAGGAAGTGGAAGCCTGACGGTCTTGGAGGCCTGCTGCTACAGGCAACACGCAGGAGGCCCAACCAGGAGTCTACACATTTTCAAAAATTAGTGGCATCAAGGTGGCATCAATTGTAATAGAGTAGAACTAGTACAGTGGTGACCAACACCTCTTCCACTACAACCAACCCAGGAGATGGAGACTGTAATGGGCAAGGTTGTAGAATCACTGTTTTGTATCCCTCTAAAAGCCTGGAAGGGGCGTAACTAGGTGGCCTACCAAATCCCTACATGGAGAAGTGGCCGCAGTCGAAAATTGCGACCTAAGGAGGGACAAAGAGGAGGCACCAGGTGCTACTCCATGGCTGACCTACAGAATGTGGCTGCTGACCTCCTACAGAGGGTAAGCTGCTACAGCCCGAAGGAGGGAAGAAAAATGCAGACAGGCATGGTAGGAACTCTGGAACCAGATGAGGAACAGAAAAGCACTAGCAGGTGTGAGCTGGATCAGGTGTTAGACAAATGGGCACTGGCAGGTACGACCTGGACCAGCTGATGGACAGAAGAGCACAGACAGGTATGATCAAATGGGCACAGACAGGTAAGAGCAGATGGGTACAGGGTAGACAAGCAGACATGTGGACCTGGGGAACCTGACAACTAGCAAGCATACAAGGCAAATTAACAATGTAGCTCAGGCACCTCAATATTGGAGGAGAAGCCATAAGTAGAAGGTGTCGCCTAGCTATAGGTTGGGAATACCTTAGGTTGATGTGGGTAGTCCCTTTAAGAGGGAGGGTCAAGGCGTATGTGCCCTCTAATTATTGTTCCTGGTCCTACAACTGAACCTTGGTGGACACCAACACATAGGGGGCGAGATGAGGAGGTGGTGTGTGAGTTGGAGACACTGAATGTCCTGTCTGTTAGGTACAAGGAGATCTAACAAAGGCCAAGTCTGTAATGTCAACAGATCAGAAAGTCTGTAGTAAGAGGAAATGGTCCACTGTGTCAAATACAGTTGCGGTATCGGAATGCTCAACACTAAATGGCAGGCAACAAATTGCTGTATATGTTATTTGTTCAAAATAGGCTGCAAGCTAATACATTACTAGAGGAGAATAAAATGTGCACAAAATGCTGTTGTGCATTCTCTTATAGTAATTCCAGCATTACATTTCTTGAAAAATTTAAATTACAGAGCTAAATATTGTAGTATTAACGATATGGACTTCTAAGGATAGTGATTCTATGTTTAAGGGATCATACTCACTTGCGAGAAATACAGACAAACGCAATCCAAAAAAAAAACGGATTGCAATTGGTCCAATGTTATTCAATGGGTGACATCTCATCTGTGATTTTCTCAGATGAAATCGGACTGACAAAAAAAATCGCAGTATGCTGTAATTTGCTGTGCAACTCGGATGAGACTTGCCAATGCAAGTCAATGGATGGAGAAAAACACGGACGGCATATGGACCATCCGTATTCCGTCCATTTTTTACAGAACGCAATCCCTAAAATTTGAAAAATAAACAAAACCATGACAGGAAGTGACACACAGGGAAGTGTTGTGAGGGATGGTTGAAAAACCAGTCACACAAAGCATTCCATGAGACACACCTCCACAGAGTTAAATTCTGTGGTTATTTCACCATGTCTCGAACATCTAAATGTCGAGATGCTGCTGGTGCTAGTGCAAGAGAGGCCTGAACTGTGGGATCCATGAGACCCAAACTATCAAAACCGAAATCTAAGGGACGCATCCTGGACTTCTCAAAATTGATGATCCACCCTAATGCCGGAAAGGACGACGAAATTGTGTCAGCTAGACGATTTTTACATTGGGTGGTCGTGTTTCATATTATCAGGAAGTCATCAAGATATGGTACAATTAATGTGTCCTTCTAACGTAAGAAAGCCATAACATATTACATCACCTTCGTGGACACTCGGGGTCCCATAGAGAGACCGAAGGGCATTGCGGTAAACTGGAAGTGGTGGATCTCTCTTGCGAAAGACACCGCCACTCTGAGGTATTTCTGATGTTCGCCATGTATGGGCAGATGATAGTATGCATCTTAGATCCAGACCGGCCATCATACATCTAGGAAACAGAAGTTTTATGATGGATTTAATCAACTCCATTTTGAATTTATGATTTTGGATAAATGTGTTTAGTTTTCTTAAATTTTTGATCGTTCTGAATGACCCATCGGGTTTAGAGACCAGGAACAAACCAGAATAAAATCCCCTTCCCTCCTGGCCTTCTGGAACCTTTATTAGGACTTTTTTGGACAATAGGCTCTGAATTTCTTACTCAAGAGCCGCCTGTTGTATTGGTGACCTTAGAGATGTGATGATAAATGATTCATGGGGAATCTGATGGAACTCTAATCTCACCCCAACTTTAAGTATGCTCAAAATCCAGGCACTTGATGTTATTGTCTCCCATTCTTGGGAAAAAAATCTCAGTCTGCCTCCTGTCGGAGGATCAGGGTTATCGCTATCTGCCACCCTTCCGGAAGGAAGATCCTTTAAACATGGTACATTTTTGTTTGTCTTCCCTTGTAGTCCAATGGCCCTGTCTTTCCGACATCCCTCTTTTGTTAAATGGTCATCTCTTAAATGTTCTCCTATAGAATGGGAGAGATAGATTAGGGAAACCTTTTTTTCTTTTTGCTTTGGTGAGAATATCATCCAGAACACTTCCGAAGATGAACTCACTCTGACACGGGATAGCGCAGAGTTTTGACTGGGACTGGGTGTCCTCCTTTCAACTCTTAAGCTGTAGGGAGCATCTTGCGTTATTAACTAGGCTAGTTAAAGGAGTCAACTGAAGCATCCGCCATAGATGCTGCTTCACCTCTGATTAAAGGGTTGGCAGATAGAAATTTGTCCCTGGACACCTTTTGCTCGATTTGCTGCTCCAGCTGATCGATCATGGCTCGAGATCCCGCACACTGCGGGGCTGGGATTCTTGGGCCGCGCGTGCGTGCAGGCGCAGTAAGCAAGACATCAAGTGATGTCAGTGGTCAGGCAGCGCAAACTGTGCATGCCCAAGGCAGAATACGACAGCGCAGGCACCTGGAGAATTGAATAACGCCGAGGAGGCGGTGCCCGGCTCACAGAGTGACGGATGTGGTGCGTCTGGATTAGGGAGGAAAGACCTGCCTCCCAGACGATTTGAAGGTATGAGGGACAAATTTAAAAAGCGATTATTTCTGCAGTGCAACGACCAAGAACTAAAAGAGCCACCTTATCAGAATGCAGCATTAGTGCTGCACAAGATGGCTCTTTTAGTTACTAGCGCCTGGGGGGTGACAGGTTCCCTTCAAGGTAAGGTTTACATTGATGTATATCACACCTCGGCAAAGTTTGGCACGTGGGCCACATCCAAGCCTCTGGCTGTCTCAGTCCGGCCCCCAGACAGAGACTGCCATGGGGCTGGAAACAAGAGATCTGAACCGTGCCCGCTCGCTGTCTCCATCTGCGCTGACTGCTTTGGTTGAGGAGGGGCCTCTGGTCACTTCCTACATCAATCAGCATGTAAAGCAGCTGCACACGATGATGTTTTTACATCGCATCAGCTGTGTACTGCGGAGAGTCAGTGCACCAGAGACACCAAGACAGAAGCAGAACACCAGTGAATGGGACCAAGGGCAGTATATGCTGTTATTTTTACACTTATGTATGGGATGTTAGGGTGGGCATGGGGAGGCCATGGGGGTGACATGCAGCACATCGGTAGACTGCGGGGTTCATGCAGTATATATAGTGAGGGGCTGTACACTGGTTTAAAAGATATAGTGGAATGTCAGCATACTTAATTCTGCTCATTATTAATGGATACAATTAATATTCTTATAAAAAATATCATAATAATATATTGATATTAATATTGAGTGAAATTAATTTCAGAATATTGTTTTGGCCCTCCACAACAGTCACGGTGTCTCCTTTGGCCCCTTTAGAAATGTAATTGGCCACACCTGATGTAGAGGAATGGCAAACATTATAATTAAAGTAGTAATAATTATCACAAACAATTTTTAAATATTTCAGAAAACAATATGTTATTTTGCTATGTTCAATATATACATTAATATATGTTTCACATACAGTGGGGCAAAAAAGTATTTAGTCAGTCAGCAATAGTGCAAGTTCCACCACTTAAAAAGATGAGAGGCGTCTGTAATTTACATCATAGGTAGACCTCAACTATGGGAGACAAACTAAGAAAAAAAAATCCAGAAAATCACATTGTCTGTTTTTTTATCATTTTATTTGCATATTATGGTGGAAAATAAGTATTTGGTCAGAAACAAAATTTCATCTCAATACTTTGTAATATATCCTTTGTTGGCAATGACAGAGGTCAAACGTTTTCTGTAAGTCTTCACAAGGTTGCCACACACTGTTGTTGGTATGTTGGCCCATTCCTCCATGCAGATCTCCTCTAGAGCAGTGATGTTTTTGGCTTTTCGCTTGGCAACACGGACTTTCAACTCCCTCCAAAGGTTTTCTATAGGGTTGAGATCTGGAGACTGGCTAGGCCACTCCAGGACCTTGAAATGCTTCTTACGAAGCCACTCCTTCGTTGCCCTGGCGGTGTGCTTTGGGTCATTGTCATGTTGAAAGACCCAGCCACGTTTCATCTTCAATGCCCTTGCTGATGGAAGGAGGTTTGCACTCAAAATCTCACGATACATGGCCCCATTCATTCTTTCATGTACCCGGATCAGTCGTCCTGGCCCCTTTGCAGAGAAACAGCCCCAAAGCATGATGTTTCCACCACCATGCTTTACAGTAGGTATGGTGTTTGATGGATGCAACTCAGTATTCTTTTTCCTCTAAACACGACAAGTTGTGTTTCTACCAAACAGTTCCAGTTTGGTTTCATCAGACCATAGGACATTCTCCCAAAACTCCTCTGGATCATCCAAATGCTCTCTAGCAAACTTCAGACGGGCCCGGACATGTACTGGCTTAAGCAGTGGGACACGTCTGGCACTGCAGGATCTGAGTCCATGGTGGCGTAGTGTGTTACTTATGGTAGGCCTTGTTACATTGGTCCCAGCTCTCTGCAGTTCATTCACTAGGTCCCCCCGCGTGGTTCTGGGATTTTTTCTCACCGTTCTTGTTATCATTCTGACACCACGGGGTGGGATTTTGCGTGGAGCCCCAGATCGAGGGAGATTATCAGTGGTCTTGAATGTCTTCCATTTTCTAATTATTGCTCCCACTGTTGATTTCTTCACTCCAAGCTGGTTGGCTATTGCAGATTCAGTCTTCCCAGCCTGGTGCAGGGCTACAATTTTGTTTCTGGTGTCCTTTGACAGCTCTTTAGTGTTCACCATAGTGGAGTTTGGAGTCAGACTGTTTGAGGGTGTGCACAGGTGTCTTTTTATACTGATAACAAGTTTAAACAGGTGCCATTACTACAGGTAATGAGTGGAGGAAAGAGGAGACTCTTAAAGAAGAAGTTACAGGTCTGTGAGAGCCAGAAATCTTGATTGTTTGTTTCTGACCAAATACTTATTTTCCACCATAATATGCAAATAAAATGATAAAAAAACAGACAATGTGATTTTCTGGATTTTTTTTCTCAGTTTGTCTCCCATAGTTGAGGTCTACCTATGATGTAAATTACAGACGCCTCTCATCTTTTTAAGTGGTGGAACTTGCACTATTGCTGACTGACTAAATACTTTTTTGCCCCACTGTATGTATGTAGAAAAGCTGCGGAGACACCATCACGTGTTTCTCAACGCAAGCAATGAATAGCCAGGTCTTTTGCATATTTCCCATAAGGGATGGGGGCAGTGTTCTGGATCACTGCGTTGAGAAACACGTGATGGTGTCTCCGCGGTGTTGGATGTTTTGATCTCCCCGAGGTCATTCACCCTTATGTTTATACTGTTTCACATATGTGATATGAAAAAAAAAATTACCTCAACGTTACCAGAAGCCGTTCTTCCGCTGAAATGCATCTGCGAAAACGGGTCATTTTAAAAGTGATGGCTGGACGAAGTTCAGCCAGGAGAATGTCAAATGTCTCAAGTGACATCCTAGTGTATGCAAAAAAAATGTTGTTGCGATGCATCCGTAGATTTCCATAGAGTCGCACAAAATGCCTTTTTATAGGATTCTGTGTGAGAAGCCGATGCACCCAAAAGCTATGCCGCCTCCTCGGAGCAGCAACAGGGGCATATCCATCACCATGCTCCCTGGATAACACCCAGATGAAGAGGAGCTCCTCAGTTGGATTCAGACTCAAATTAGTAGCTGCCATGCTTTGCTTGGTGGTAATGCAAAAAGACACACAAAAAATCTGAGCAATCAATCGCACATGTTGGTAAATGGCTTTATAAAGTGCTAGCACAATTGTGCCTTCTATCTCTGTAAAAAATGCATTGCATACGGATGACATATGGATGTCATATGGATGTTGTGTTTAAAAATCTCATTGTACTCACATGACACTCGCATGACACTCGCATAGCACTCGTCCCTTTTTTCTGTCCGGAAATCAGACCTTTTTTTTTCTTGTAAATGGGTATGAGCCTTAAGACTCAAAAACAAAATAGGTAGTAATAGCACACAATATGCAAAACCAAAGACCATAGCTGAATTTATGACTTTGTCTCAGTCATTACTTATTCCTCTTGCATCTTTATTTACATTCCATGTATACTGTACTAACTGCGGTTAAGAAGCAAAATGTGCTTTGTGGTATTTGCTCAGATTTTCCTGTTTTCCTTTCTTGTTTTGTTTACATGTATTTATATTACTATTTACTGATATCCTACTATCTGTGACAAATAAACGGATATTTTTATAGAGTTTATACCTTGTGGTTTCTATTGAGGTTTAATAGTGCTATAATTCAAAGGGGCTTCCTGTGATGTTTTGTATTGTTTTGCGGTGACTGATCTACTTATGGATTACTGATATCTGTGTAAATGTATGTACCAATACAAAGTATATCTTGTTAAATTAATAATAAAGGGGATATATATATATATATATATATATATATATATATATATATATATATATATATATATATATATATATATATATTCTAGCAAATATATTGCAAACCATAAGTCTGCAATAAGTCAGTCTCTAGTGTGTATCCTATAGGTGTGTATCATACAAGTATGAAGATCAGAATAAATTCCAGAATTGAACCAGAACTGAACTGAAGGTAACTGGATACAGTTACTGTAAACAATGTTTCTGTTTGTTTTCACTCTCACCCCTATAATCCTTCACTTTCTGGTAACCCCGCTAATCCCTACACCTAGTAAGGAACTGTTCATCTCTTCTTCAACCCTCCCCATCCATCTCACATCCTCCTCAGAACTGATCCTCAGCATACAATCCTCTGTCTCCAAACACAGACAGCCACCTCATGCCCTCTCCTGCTCCCACCTGCTAACACTTTCTCTGCTCCTCCTCACTGCAGGTGATATTTCTCCAAATCCTGATCCTCCTCACCACATCCTCACAGTATTTTCTACCTACCATCCATGCTCTATCACAACTTTCTGTAACCTCTCTAACCTTATACCCATTCGTCCAGCCCCCGCTTTGCCAGTCCCACTAACAGGAGCTCTGTGGAACGCTCACTCTGTCTGCAACAAACTTTCCTACATCCATGATCTTTTCATCACTCACAAACTTTCCTTCCTCGCCATCACCGAATCCTGGCTCACCCCCTCTGACACAGCCTCTCCTGCTGCACTCTTGTATGGTGGATTCCACATTTTCCACATCCCCCACCCCAGCAGCAAGCATTGAGGAGGAGTTGGTTTTCTCCTGGCAAATAACTGCTCCTTCACTCCAGTCCCACTGCCACCCTCTGTTACCATATCTTCCTTTGAGATGCACTCTGTGCGCATCTACTCCCCTTTTAACCACCTACTGGCTGTCATTTACCGCCCCCCAGGACCAGCCACCACCTTCTTTGACCACTTAACCACCTGGCTACTTCATTTCCTTTCTGCTGACATCCCCACTATCATCTTGGGTGACTTCAACATCCCCATCGACACTTCCCTTTCAGCTGCCTCTAAACTTCTATCTCTCACTTCCTTTTTTGCCCTCAATCAATGGTCTTCTGCAGCCACTCACAAAGATGGCCACACACTGGACCTCATCTTCACCCACCTCTGCTCCTTTTCTAACCTCTCTAACTCACCTCTTCATCTTTCTGACCACAACCTACTTACATTCTCTTCCCTCTCCTCTCCCATTCCACAATCCCTACCCCACAAACTTGCACACCCTCGCAGAAATCTTTACCACCTCAATCTACACTCACTATCTGAATCCCTTCTCCCTCTTGCAGACATAAGTTCCTTACACAATGCGGATACCGCTGCCGTTCTATATAACACCACAATAGCCGTAGCTCTGGAATTGTTTGCCCCTCGCACGCATACCAAAGCTCGCAAAAGCAACAGACAGCCCTGGCACACCAGCCTGACCAAAGAACTGAGACGGGCTTCCAGGGTTGCTGAGCAGATGGAAAATATCCCACTCCAATGAGGACTTCAGCACATTCAGACAGTTCCTCACTACTTTCAAGGTCATGCTCGCAGCAGCAAAACAAACCTACTTCTCATCTCTCATATCCTCCCTGTCTTACAACCCTAAACGGCTATTCAACCCTTTCAATTCTCTTCTCCATCCCCCAGCACCCCATCCCTCTCCACTCACCTCGGCCAAAGACTTTGCCTCATTTTTCAAGCAGAAGATTGATAACATCAGAGACAGTTTTGGTTGACAACCCCAGAGCCCTTCCTCCTAAATGCCCAGCCCTCCTCCTACAAGACCAACTTTTCCACCATTACAGAAGATTGACTCTCCAAACTACTCTCAAGATCACATCTCACCACCTGTGCACCTGACCCGATCCCATCCCACTTCCATTTCATCCCAAACCTCTACACAATCTTCATCCCAACCCTAACCCATCTGTTCAACCTATCACTAGCAACTAGTGTTTTTCCCTCTATCTTTAATCACGCCTCAATCACACCTATCCTCAAAAAGCCCTCCTCTTGACCTGTATCTAGCTGTCGCCCTATATCATTTCTCTCCTATGCATCAAGACTACTAGAACATGTCCATCTTGAACTGTCCTCCCATCCCTCTTCTTGCTTCCTCTTCGACTGCTTATAATCTGGCTTCAGGCTGCACCACTCCACTGAAACTGCCCTAACTAAGGTCACAATGACCTATTGACCGCCAAGGCCTAACGACACTACTCTGTTCTCCTCCTTCTTGACCTGTCCTCTCCCTTTAACACAGTGGACCATTCCCTATTACTAAAGACCCTCTCATCTCTTGGCATCACAGACTTGGCCCTATCTTGGATCTCATCATACCTAAAAGACCAAACATTCAGTGCCTCCCACTCACACACCACCTCCTCACCTCACCCCCTTTCTGTCAGAGTCCTGCAAGGTTCAGTCCTAGGGCCTCTGCTCTTTTCCATTTACACCTTTGGACTCAAACAGGTCATAGAATCTCACGGCTTTCAATATCACCTCTATGCTGATGAAACACAGATCTACATCTGTGAACCAGATATCACCTCCCTACTAACCAGAATCCCACAATGTCTGCTATTTCATCCTTCATCTCCACTAGATTTTTAAAACTTAATATGGACAAAACAGAATTCATCAACTTTCCTCCATCTCACTCGACCCACCCAATGGACCTATCCATTAAAGTAAATGGCTGCCCACTCTCCCCAATCCCACAAGCTTGCTGCCTCGGGCTAATCCTTGACACTTATCTCTCCTTCAAACTGCATATCCAAGCCCTTTCCACTTCCTGCTGACTTAAACTCAAAAATATCTCACGGATCCGTACATTCCTCAACCAAGAATCTACAAAAACCCTAGTCTATGCCCTCATCTTCTCCCACCATAAACTACTGCAACCTCCTGCTCTGTGGATTCCCCTCTAACACTCTCACTCCCCTCCAATCTATTCTAAACTCTGCTGCCTGACTAATCCACCAGTCCCCCCGCTATTCCCTGGTCTCATCTCTCTGTCAATCCCTGCACTGGCTCCCCATTACCCAAAGACTCCAGTTCAAAACCCTAACCATGGATACAAAGACATTCACAACCTGTCTCCTCCATACATCTGGGACCTCATCACCTGGTACTTACCTACATGCAACCTCCGATCCTCCCAAGATCTCCTTCTCTACTCCTCTCTTATCTCCTCTTCCCACAATTGCATACAAGATTTCTCCCACGCATCACCGTTACTCTGGAACACTCTACCACAGCATATCAGACTCTTGCCTACCATGGAAACATCCCAAAAAAACTTGAAGACCTACCTTTTCCGACAAGCCTACAACCTGCAGCAACCACCGGTCGACTAAGCCACTGCACGACTTGCTCTACTCTCGCCTACTGCATCCTCACCCATCCCTTGTAGATTGTGAGCCCTCGCAGGCAGGGTCCTCTCTCCTCCTGTACCAGTTGTGACTTGTATTGTTTAAGATTACTGTACTTGTTTTTATTATGTATAATATCCTCACATGTAAAGCACCATGGAATAAATTGCACTATAAATATATATATATATATATATATATATATATATATATATTATATTTAGCAATGAAAAGGGAGGTGTCACCAAGGTGCCTGACCTCAGTGATATAAGTCTCAGAAGAGAATACACCACAAATGGTAGGTTACCGGGAGGGTCTTTAACCGGTCTGGGATTTGGGGGCGACCAAAAGAGCCTGGGTGGGAAAGGTCGCTCCCATGCATCCAGTCCAGGGCTTGCAGGCTTTAGAAAAGATAAGGTTGGCTCATATATGCCTGACGTGTTGAGGCTAGAGAGTGAATATTAATCAGGATCAGACTAATATCTGCAATGCTTGTAGTGCTCTATGGGTGAGAACATGTTGCTTTCTTTGCCCACCCTGACAAAGGACTGTGTTTTGTTGTTTTTTGGTTAGGCTTGAAGAAAACCTTTGTTTAATTTAGAAAGTCTACAAAGAAAAATAAACTTTACTTTGACTTCTTAAATAGAGGAAAAAACGAACAGCACTAGTGGAGCATATAATTCACGTGTGAAGATGATAGATCCTATATTTCTGAGGTGTAGCGGTTTAACGATTGGTGTACAGTGCTCAGCAAAGAAAAATAACATGCATTTTGAAATGTATTAGAAAGATACAGCACTCACCAAGTCGAAAAAATGTTCTTAAGGCCTTTATTCCACACCACTGGACATGGACAACAAATCTGATGTGCAGGTTTTGGAGGCATGTGGGGAGAGACAAAGTGGACTACGGCTGTTTCGCGTGCGGACGCTGGGAGAACTTTTTATCGACGGCCGAAGCTTTCCTTTGTTCAAACCATACATCCTCCATAACTAGCCAGACCCTGGTGCTAGCATACTGTTAGGGTTGGAGGATTGCACCAAATAAAAATAAAAAACAAATTAGGTGCTATCGCAACCCGGGGTCCAACGTGCGGTAAACTGCTGCTAGTATGAACAAGGGCGGATAAAAAAACTAGAGAACGTTCCTCCTTAAACACACTGAGTTAGCTCCACACAGAGTAAATGGAACACAGAAATCCAAATGCAGATACTACTCAGAGATGCACAAGGAGAGGAGTACCTACTCAGCTAACTACCGAGAGGTACAGGAACAGTAAGTACCAGCTCAGCTAACCACCAAGGGGTACAGAAACAATTGGAAGTGTGCAATACCCCGCTAGAACTACTGCAAAACACGTGGGTTGAACTTGCTCTGTGGTGCAATACCCTGTTAACCCCACAGGGATGTACAGCATACACACAGGTAGTGAACAGATAGCAAAAACTCACAGTCAGCAAGAACACACAGCAAACCTCCTCTCTGGAGAAGCCGGAATTCTAATGTCTTGATGCCAGCCCTGAACTAACACAGCCAATCTCCTCTCCAGAAGTGCCAGAATTCTAATGCTGACACAGATCACCGATATCCCACTGATAGCTGATATGGTGCTAAACACACAAAATGCACAGACAGAGAGGTAGTGAATTCACCCACACATACACCAAACACAAGTGATGCTAGCATGCCCGCGTGTTTCGCTGAAAGCCCTTTATGCGCCAGGCTCCACCTCAAACACTGCGCTAAGCAACAGACCCAGAGGCTGGACCTGAATAGGAGACCAGAGCAACAAACAGTGCCTGCTATACAACCCACATGGCAGGGAAGTCCCGGTCTCTAACATTCCCCCCCCACTAAGATCCTCCGGCAACATTTGCAAAGCATGAAAGCCTCCACACGCTGGGAAGTATGGAAGAACTTTTTATCGACAGCCAAAACTTTCCTTTGTTTAAAACGTACATCCGCCATAACTAGCCAGAACCTGGTGCTAGCGTACTGTTAGGGTTGGAGGATTGCACCAAATAAAAATAAATAACACATAAGGTGCAATCGGAACCCAGGGTCCACCATGCAGTAAACTGCTGCTAGTATGAACAAAGGCAGATAAAAACTAAAACACACTGAGTTAGCTCCACACAGAGTGAATGGAACACAGAAAACCAAACCCAGACACTACTCAGACATGCACATGGAGAGGGGTACCTACTCAGTTAACTACCGAGAGATACAGGAACAGTAAGTACCTGCTCAGCTAACAACCGAGAGGTAGAGAAACAATAGGAAGGTTGTAATACCCCATTAGCACCACTGCAAAAGAACACATGGGCTGAACTTGCTCCGTGGTGCAATACCCTGTTAACCCCACAGGGAAATATAGCATGCTCAAGGGATGGAAACAGATAGCAAAAACTCACAGTCAGCAAGAACACACAGCAAGCATCATCTCCGGAGGAGCCAGAATTCTAGTGGCTTGATGCCAGCCCTGAACTCACACAGCCAATCTCCTCTCCGGAGGTGCCAGAATGCTAATGGCACAGGACCAGCCCTGAACACATGCTGACTCAGATCACTGACATCCCACTGGTAGCTGATACGGTGCTAAACACACGAAAAACGTACAGACAGAACGGTCACGAGGCCACCCACACATACACCAAACACAAGTGCGTGCTTCGCTGAAAGCCCTTTATGCACCAGGCACCACCCCAAACACTCATGCCCAGTCAAAAGGGGTGTCGCCCGTGGGCCAATCCAGAGCTGCCACATCACCACAGCAGAAGGCATCTGAGTACCAATGACAAGGCACCATATCGCGGTCATGCTCAGTAAAGTGATTTCTGGACTTAAACTCCAGAGAGTGGGGCTGCCTCTGTATACCACTGGTTAACATAGACTTTAGCTGGAGAGCCAGCAGTAACCACATGTATAACAGGAGCCTGAGCAAGATGCTGGGACCAATGGCTGTGCTAAACAGCAGACCCAGCAGCTGGACCTCAATGGGAGACCAGAGCAACAAACAGTGCCTGCGATACATCCCACACAGCAGTAAAGTCCTGGCCTCTAACAGGCACTTCATCGGGTCCAGGTGAATAATTACATGAGGCCATTTCCTTTATAAGGGGTTTGCCTCACAACATTAAGTGGAACACATAGGTGATAGATTTTGTGAATTATACAAAATAATTAATTTTATACATAAAACATCAGTTAAGTAATTAACTTCGTTACAGATAGCAAAAATTTATTATAGGAAAATACATTATTATTATTATACATTTTTATAGCGCCATTTATTCCGTGCTGCTTTGCACATGAAAGGGGCAAATATAGACAAGTACAATATGGGTGAGGATACACAAGGAAAGGGTAGAGCTGGTCGTGCTGTGGTTCAGCAGACTAAGGATCACTGCAGGTTGTAGGCTTGTCAGAAGAGGTGGGTTTTCAGGTTCTTTTTGAAGATTTCCGTGGTAGGCGAGAGTCTGATGTGTTGGGGTAGAGAGTTCCAGAGTATGGGGGAAGCACAGGAGAATTCTTGTATGCGGTTGTGGGAAGAAGAGATAAGAGGGGAATAGAGAAGGAGATCTTGAGAAGATTGAAGGTTGTGTGTGGGTAAGTACCAGGAGACCATATCACAGATGTATGGAGGAGACAGGTTGTGGATGGCTTTGTATGTCATAGTAAGGGTTTTGAACTGGAGCCTCTGGACAATAGGAAGCCAGTGAAGGGCTTGGCAGAGAGGAGAGGCTGGAAAAAATGGGGAGACAGGTGGATTAGTCAGGCAGCAGAGTGTAGGATCGATTGAAATAGTGCCAGTGTGCTAGAGGGGAGGCCAGAGAGTAGGAGGTTGCAGTAGTCGAGGTGGGAGATGATAAGGGAGTGCACTAGTGTTTTTGTGGTTTCATGGTCAAGGAATCCAATTATCCAGGAAATATTTTTGAGTTTGAGCCACCAGGAGGAGGCAAGGGCTTGGATATGTGGCTTGAAAGAGAGGGCAGAGTTGAGGATCACCCCGAGGCACTGAACCTGTGGGACTGGGGAAAGTGAGTAGCCATTGACATTGATGGATAGGTCTCATGGAGGGGTAGAGTGAGATGGGAGAAAGATGATGAAATCTGTTTTGTCCATGTTCAGTTTTAGAAAGCGATCAGAAAAGAAAGCTGAAATAGCAGACAGACATTGTGAGGTTTTGGTCAGTAAGGAGGTGAGGTCGGATCCAGATAGGTAGATCTGTGTTTCATCAGCGTAGAGATGATACTGCAAATCGTGGGATTCTATGAGCTGTCCCAAGCCGAAGGCGTAGATGAGAAGGGCAGGGGCCCTAGGACTAAACCTTGAGGAACATCGACAGAAAGGGGGCGAGGTGAGGAGGTGGTGTGGGAGAGGGAGGTACTGAATGTTCTGTCTGTTAGATATGACAAGATCCAGAATAGGGCCCAGTCTGTGATGCCAAGAGATGGGAGAATCTGTAGCAGGAGGGAATGGTCAACAGTGTCGAAGGCAGAAGACAGGTCCAGGAGAAGGAGGACAGAGTAGTGTTGCTTGCTCTTGGCAGTTAGAAGGTCATTAGTAACTTTAGTTAGGGCAGTTTCATTTGAGTGATGCAGTCAGAAGCCAGATTGTAACTGGTCAAAGAGGGAGCAGGAGGAGAGGTAGGAGGACAGTTTAAGATGGACATGCTGTTACAGCAGTTTTGAGGCATAAGGGAGAAGAAATATCGGGTGATAGCTAGACACAGAGGATGTGTCGAGGGAGGGCTTTTTGAGGATGGGTGTGATCGAGGCATGTTTGAAGGATGAGGGGAAGACACCATTTGTAAGTGGGAGGTTGAAGAGGTGTGTTATGGATGGGATGAAGACTGTGGTGAGGTTAGGGATTAGGTGGGATGGGAGTGGGTCAAGTGTGCAAGTGAGGAGGGAGGTGTAGTGAATATGTATATGTATAGATGTATGACCAGCAGTAAATTAACGTCTGTCTTAGACTGCAGCTCTAACAAAGGTCATGACCTATGTTATCCTGAGCAGGCAGTCTCCTGGTCTCCCATCACCCCAGGGGGATGTCCTGAACACACACAAGTGGAAACATTTCACACATTCTGACTCTTTTGAACAGACACACCAATTGCAGCATGACACTATTTACTATGAGAAAGGTCACACAAATAGTTTCAAAGAGGAATAATGTATTCATTGGTAAAATAGCCAGGATCCAGTCACAAACCAAAGATTAGAATATTAACCTGGGAGGCTGGTCTAGAAATTTGACCTCCAGGTTGACTCTATAAATTAGGCCTTTACACATAGAAAGCTGTTCACAGATTGATGGGCAGCCAAGCTGATGTGAGCCATTCCATATTCATATTCATCCCCCCCTCAGTGAGCATAATGCCAGACTGCAAAGTTTAGGTATTTATGTAAGTTTTCTCCCTTTATGTTTATAACTGTTTTGCATATTTGTATGTCACTGTTTATTTCCATATTTTTATATCTTTTATTGTAAGCACTGTACCTTTTCTATTAAAGCTTGAAACTTTAATAAGTCTGAACCTTGTATGCTGTAAAATAATCCATAGCCTTAGAGTGTGTGACCCTGGTAAATGGCATATAGTAGTAGTACTGCCGGGATTCATCGCCTGTGTGTTCGGTGAGTGGTGGCAGCGTGTATGAAGTGGGGTGCGTGGACTGTGTCGGCGTGTGATGTATGCTCCTTTTGCAGTATAGGACAGAGGCTGAATGCTGGACTGAGTGAGAGGAGATAGATTAACTCTTGCAGGCACAACCCCCAGTCACATGCTGAGAAGCAGGTACATGACAATCTATCATTTAATCCAATAGGACCTTGCGCATTGGTTTTCATGAGCCACCTAGCTTCATGTCTAAGTAGTATCTTATTGTGGTTGCCACCTTGGGGTCGATAGTTAACCACTTTG
The DNA here is from genome assembly GCF_051348905.1 of Ranitomeya variabilis. Taxonomy (NCBI): domain Eukaryota; kingdom Metazoa; phylum Chordata; class Amphibia; order Anura; family Dendrobatidae; genus Ranitomeya; species Ranitomeya variabilis. The sequence continues at coordinate 154,457,443 of NC_135232.1, forward strand.
AGACCTGCAAAGCACAAGGATCAGAATTGTGTTTTTCTTGCATATGTCCTATAAGTCTTAATGAACCCTTGCATGAGCTAATTGAGCGATAAAGTTCTCGAAATCTAGTTTTTAACTGTCTGAATGATTTTTCTATGTAGTAAAACACACAGGGACAGAATAAAATATAAACCACAAATTTAGTTTTATAAGATATAAAATCTGTAATTTGAGGTAAAATAGGTCCAATATGCATTGGTTAGTAGTAATAATTTCCACACTTATAATTCCCTTTAGGGCGGCTTGGTTCTAGCCAATTATTTTTAATGGGGCGTAAGCTATTATGAACTAATATATCTCCTATTTTCTGATTTCTCCGATATGAGAATTTAAGCTCAAAAGATCCAATTTTTTGCAGGTCTTTATCAGATTTGCCAATTTTTTCTGATGGCCGAATGTACAATTTTTTCTATTCAACTGTATTTGAAATTAAAGATGAAATTGCGTGATTCTTCTGTTAATACATTTTTATTTTTTTTATTTTTGTATAATAGTTCTGTCTGAGATAATTTATACACTCGATCATGTGCTTCTTCTAACACTAGTGATGGATAACCTCTTTTAAGAAAACAATTTTTTTAAATTTGTTTTTCAAAAATAGTGTCACAGTTGTTGATTTTTCGTAGCCTTAACATCTGGCTAAAGGGTGGTCCTTTTTTAGTATGCATGGGGTGTGCGCTTTTATAATGAAGCAGCATATTAGTTGCAGTAATATGTTTATTTTTACATCCAAAAATTCTAAGCTGTCACCTCCGAAATGCGATGTAAAGCACATATTCTCTACGTTTACAGTGTTTAAATATACCGGTAATACAAAATCATGAAATTGTTTCTTCGTTCCTGCCCATCCCATAAATATATCATTCACATATCTTAAATATGTACAGATGTATTTAAGGAAAGGGTTGGCTATATTGAATTTGTATTTTTCTTCAAAAAATGCCAAAAATAAATTAGCAAATACGTATGCTACTGGTGTGCCCATGGCAGTACTTACTCGCTGCAAGTACCATTTGTCTGTAATTTTAAATGCATTGTGAGATAGCAGCAATACTAAAGCTTATAGTACAAAAGCTATGCAATCTGGACTTCTATTAGTGTTTGAAAGTATTTCAAATATAACTTCAATTTTTTTGGGGGCGGAATCCGGGTGTATAAATTTTCCACATCTATGGATACTAAAGGAAACCTTCTTGCCATGTCTATAATTGCTTTTAGAAAATCTCCCGAATCTTTCAAAAAATATGGTATTTTTTACATTATAGGTTTCAATAACCAATCTAAATGATGGGACAAAGGTTCCATGAGTGAGTCTATGCCAAAAATAATTGGGCAGCCAGGAGGTTGCTGCATAGATTTATGGGTTTTTGAACTACTGTACCAATGCGGTTTTTGTGGGTATTCTGGTAATAATTTTTCAACTTTCTTTTTTGAGAGCATCCATTTAACTATGAATTAGAAATATTAAATTTTATATTTAATCCAAAACGAGGCAGTGTTTATAAAAAATATACAAAAAAAATTTACAAAGCGGACAAAACAATACAGCATATGCAGTACATAAAATAAAAAGGAATAATGGAACTAACTTACTAGAACGCTCACAGAGATGAGTCAACTTAGCTGAAGGAGAGCATTTTGATTGGGGACATTCAGCTAATAGGATTCATGCATACACAATGTGCATCTTTCTAGTATCTTTCTGCAGGATCCAAGATCATAATTCGGCCTGACATTTTGTCAGCACCTGAGTTACACCCACACACCTCCCTTGATGACCTCACGTTGACCGTGTTGTGTGTTATTCTCAGACCCTCAGTATTTTATTAAATTCTCTACTTATGCGATAACTTTTCTTGTATATCACTTTGCTATTTATGTGTAAACACAGGTACCTTATTGCTGTTTAGCCCTCTGAAAAGAGTTCTCCTGTCTTAATTACCTGTCCAAAATATAACTCTTTGCCTATGCACAAAAGACATCCTCGTTGGTTGGTACTGCACTGGTCTTTTGTCCTAAAAGGAGTTCTTGCATATTCATTAAGACTTCCTGCTCCTTTATGCCCATTTTATTAATTTGAGTCAAGGAGATTCAAACTGTCAGCTGTTTTTTGCTAGCTCTTGTTCTACTGCAAAAGAGAGAGGAGGGGAGGTGAATGCCTGTTCATTACTGGCTTCAGATATTTTAGTAATTTCTCTGGCAGAACTTCTCTGTCAAAAGACCAAAACCGACCATAATCTCATTGAGGTACTACATGTGTCTGTTGAAAGTTTTTATTGCTGCCTCAGCAACAGGCACGTTGATTCCTTTATATGCTATGAGTCCTTGCAGTAATGTCAAGTAATTTTGCAGTGATGTTGCTGGTATCTGTCAGAGCTGACCAAGCCTTCAAGTATAAGTGGATAGTTAAAGTGTAGACTTTTTTTTCTATCAAACTAAGACCTCTGGATACTAAAGGATACTAAAACAAAATAAGTTAATAGAGAGAAAATGATAGAAATTAAAGGGGTTACCCATTCTTAAATGAAAAGCCTGTATTCGCTCTATGTGGCTGACTCAAGATGTCTGAATCTTGACTGTGAATTGCTCAAGTGAGTAGGCGGTCACATGACCACATATATGTGATTTGTATATTTGCATTCATGTCCCAACTCATCTGACTTCTCTCAGTTCTCTTCTATTGAGAGAAGCCAATTGAGACCAGATGGCAGATGACCACAAGTATGGAAACTGTCCACTCTCACAGATAATTCAGGTAAATCTTAATGGTGTGTGCATAACACAGTGTCATGAACTCAGATGTTATGTTTGGTTCCCTTTATTTATTTTCAACAATAGAATTCATATGCACATTATCTTATGCTCCTCCACTCTTTTTTCCAGCCCAGATCTTGTCAAAAACATCATTTCAAAGCGCTAGTTTATGTGTCAATAAACCCAAGATTGCCAATGCCATACCATATCCTATCATACAAGCTTAGCTGCCTTCAATTTATTTTTGGTAGATCAGACTTTAATTTATATGTTTATGAGTCAAGAATATCTATCCACGCACATATTGTACAGTATGACTGTCTTTTGAAGGAGAGAGGATATCTCTGTTTCACATAAGATAATCAATTTTGTGTCAAATGCTGTAACTCTCAAATACAGAAATCCAATTTTTCATCAAAGGTTAGATTTTTCTTTTTCCTAAAATGAAACCTCAGGATGCTGCAAAGTGGTAAATCATGGTATCAGTGGATATTGGAACAAATCGGGCAAGAAAGAATTATATAGAAACATTCAGTCATGCATGTTAGCCTTTGGAATTAATCAGTAACATGCCTTATATTTCACTGTGGATGAGTGAGTTTCCTAGATCACTTGGGGGATATTTTCTATCAATCGTACTCCATGTCTAGGCACTCACTTTCATGTGCAGGCTGGATATTTTCACCTTAAGTTAATAAATGCAGCTGGCCTTTAATAGAATTTAATTATCAAATGTTTGAATACATTTTCTAATGTGTTCTAGATACAGTGCAATATTTGCAGTTTTAATAAATAGTCTTTAGAGTAAAGAAAACAAGCTGGAACTAAACTAAGAGAAAAAGTTTAAAGTGAAAGATCTTAATATCCGGTACCTTTAAAGCAATTGGAGCCTTTTTCTGATACAGTAAACCAATCTACTGCATTAGATGTAAGTGAAAGTGTATTACCATCTACCATTTCTTAAAAACCATTGATCCTGAGAATAAGGGGGCTGCAGCCTTACAGTACTTTGTACAGGGTCTTTCTGGTCACTTACTGTCACATAGCTTCAATTAAAAGGGATTTCTCATACAGTACATCAATATGGATTATTATTATTATCCATTATTATGGATAGATAATCAATATCAGATCTGAGGGAGTACCCTCATCAATTAGCTATGAGCAGCTCCGCCAGTGGCTAGATGTAAAGCATGTAAAGGAGTAGTACGCTGCTGCTCTGGCAAACTGCTTAGTAGCTGCTCTTAGGTACTGCAGATAAGTTTCACTAAATGTAATAGGAGCTCACTAAATGTAATAGGAGCTAATCTGCAGTACCGCAAGAGTAAGCCACGTGAAACGGCAATGGTGTATCTGTATATTGATGACTTATCCCAAGGATAGAATATCATGGAATAGTGGAAACCCCCATTTAGTGAATGCATATAGCTACAATTTCCAGCATAGCCAGATAGAAGCCGCTCACTCTCAAAATCAGTTGAAGTGGTCCACTAGATGGATCCCCAATTATTGCATTAAAATGACATAGCTTAGCAATATGCCATTACTTCTTAACACCAGAATACCTATTTGAATGATGATAAAGTTTTAGCTGCATGTGGCTGCTACTTTATGGAGCTTGTGAGCTTAAACAGTGTGCAAAAGTATTTTGAGGATGACCTGTCACCAGGTCACAAAGGAGACAATTTTTGCTTTTATTTTATTTCCAATGCTCCATGTACTTTTTATTTTGTGCTTTAGGTATGTTTTGCATAATTACTGTGTTAGCAACGCCCCCTTAATAATGACTATAAAAGCTTGCATTGCATAAAAAGGCAAAAAAGAGAGCAGCAGAAATAATACAGGAGCAAAAACTACAGAATTTTGACCTGGTGATAAGTCTTCGTTATAGAGGTTGTCCAGTACTTGTATATTGAAGAGCTATCCTTAGGATAATTCATCAATATCAGCTTGATGGGGTTATAATACCTGGCAATCTGACCAATCAGTTGTTCCAGAAGCCAGTGGTTGGACATGATCAGTGGCGTAGCAGCACAGCATCGGTCCGTCAACTGTATAGTGGCCTCACCCAGACTGCATTTTTTTCAGTCAAGATGGAGTGCAGAGTGAACATTAATAAGAAAAAAGTGAACTTTTTTGAATTTACCAAATGGCTGCAATGAAACAAAGAGTGAAACATTTAAAGGTGTATGAATACTTTCCGTACCCACTGTATATGGCAGCAAATACTCAAAAGTGACACCATTATAAAAACTGCACTCCTCAAAGTAGTTAAAACAATATTCAAGAAGTTTATTAACCCTTCGAGTGCTTCACAGCAACTAAAGCAACATGGAAGGAAAATATTTACATATAACTTTTTTTCAAAATTTTTTTATTTTCACTCCAAATATGTTATTTTCACAAGGGTAACAGGAGAAAATGGACCTTAAAATTTGTTGGGAAATTTTTCCTGATTATGACGATACCCCATGTGTGGGAAATCCTCTGGTTGCACGGCAGGTCTATGAAGGGAAGTAGCAAAGTGTGGCTTTTTGAACACAAAAATTGCAGGCATTGAGAGGGGGTGCTGTGTCACATTTGGAGAGCCCATGATGTGCCTAATCAGTGGAAAACCACAAGAAGGGAACCCATTTTGAAAACTAGACTGCTTAAGGAATGTATCTAGATGTGTAGTGAGCACCAGTTGCTTCAGAGAACTTTATAACGTAGAGCTGTGAAAGTAAAATATCGCATTTTGCACACTAAAATGTCATTTTAGCCCCAATTTTTTATTTTCATAAGAGTAACAGGAGAAAATGGACCCCAAAATTTGAGCAATTTCTCCTGAGTACGCCGCTTCCCCATATGTGAAAGATAACTACTGCTTGGGTGAACAGCAGGCCTCAGAAAATAAGAAGTGATGTTTTAGTATGCAGACTTTGATGGAATAGTCTGCGGGCATCATATCGTGTTTGGAGAGCCCCTGATGTGCCTAAACAGTGAAAAAAAACACAAGTTACCACATTTTGGAAACTATGCTCCTCAAGGATTTTATCCAGGGGTATAGTGAGCATTTTGAACCCACAGATAGTAAACAGAATTTGATAACATTAGGTCTTCATATTTGCTAGAACACAGACCAATCCATAGTGACTCCATTTGTCTTATAAGTGAGTGGTTTTGTATGAATCGCAACGTAAGTGCTTAGCGGGGAGTGCAGGATAAATGTGAGCGAAGGCTTATTTTGATTTTTGAGATGTAGAATGAACAAATAGACAGAAATACAGCATATTACTGGATCTCACAGGCCACTGTACTCTGGGTCATCACATGACATCAGGGTACCATTGTAACCATCAGGACCCGCAAATCTCATCGCGGGGGTCTGAAGGTTACTAAGGGGGTCTTGTGACCCTCTTGTAAAAACTTAAACACTGCTGTCATCATTGACAGCGGTTTTTAAGGGTTAATCTGCTCTGATGGGTCACAAAACCAGCCAGGGTCTATACAGCAGGTTGTCAAAGCTGACACCCGTGGGAATTGGCGGCGCTATTTTCTTATTCTTGTTCATCTTTTTAAAATGGCAATCGGGGAATAAGTACCCTTAACAATCGCTGTCTTAATGCATAAAACGTGGCTTGATGTCACTGGACAATACAAAGGTGACATCAACTCCATAAATACCTCTGAAGACTTATCTTTACTGAAGGTACAAAACTGTGGATGGGAGCCATATGTGCCAAATAATGGCGACTTACCAGTGGACTTGCTACGACAATTGTTTAAAGTTTGAGGATGGAACACTGAGGAAAGGATAGATGCATGCCTCAATGGGAACAAAACACTCTCCAAAATTTAGATACAAATTCTGTCCCCTTATCTGACACCACACCACAGGGATCCCCATGAAGCATCGTGATCTCAGTGACAAGCACCTGTGCCAGTGTCTTGGTGTTAAAAAGAGCAGGTAAAGCAATAAAGTGCTCCATTTTACTAAACCCATCAATCACAACTAAGAGAATAATTTTACCAGAGGACAAAGGAAGATCCGTAATGAAATCCATGGAATGGTTAATGGTAAAAGAGACCGAGATGGATGAGTATGTGGGGTCTTGGAACACACACAGACACTACATGAGGATATAAAGTCAACTACATCCTTGTGCAACCTTGGCCACCATAAATAGTGAGAGACGAGGTTCAAGGTTACATTTCTACCTGGGTGACCAGCCACAGCCGAGTTATGATGTGCCTCCACAATTTTAAGATGCAAATTGACAGGTACAAACAATTTCCATGAAGGACCAGCAAGGGTGTTCCCCTGAGCCTTCTCCACCTCACTGTTAAGTTCTGTACACACTGTGGAGACGCCCACGCCTGCTTGTAAAATAGGGACAGCATCATCAGTATTCCCACCCACAGGGAAACTCTGAAACAAAGCATCCGCTTTGACATTGTAAATTCCAGGACAGTAAGTGACCACAAAACTAAACCTGGTGAAAAACCAAGACCATCCAACTTGCCTGGGATTAAGACATTTAGCAGATTCAAGGTACATTTAGTTTTTGTGATCAGTGATGACTGTGATTGGGTGAAGTGCCCACTCCAAAAAATGACGGTATTCCTCAAATGCCAACATAATGGCCAAAATTCCCTATTGCCTACAGCATAGTTTCTTTCGGCCGAAGACAACTTTTTATAGAGAAAAAGGCACATGTATGCCATTTGCCAAGGGACAACCCTTGAGAAAATACAGCCCCAATCCCACCTCTGAAGCATCAAACTCGACCTTAAATCATTGAGAAGCATTCGGTTGGATGAGCTTTGGAGCAGTGGAAAACCATCTCTTCAAAGAATAAAATGTCTGCCAAGCACAGTCGAACCACCTCAAGAAGTCCCTACCTTTCTTAGTCACGTCAGTGAGGGGTTTGACAATAGATGAGAAGTTTCAGATACATTTCCAAAAATAGTTTTCAAACCCCAAAAAGCATTGTAATGCTTTCAGGATTTCTGGGTGGTGACATTTCAGGACCGCTCGGACTTTATCAGGGTCTAAGGAAAGCCTGCAGCAGACACTAGGAAACCTAAGAACTGAACTTCCTGTATGGTGAATACACACTTCTCCAACTTGGCATGCAGTTTATTATCCTGTAGAATCTGAAAGACCTGCCTGACATGTACCTGATGAGACTTGAGATCGGGTGAGTAGATTAAGATATCATCAAAATACACTACTACAAATCTACCCACGAGGTGACGGATAGTGTTGAGCAATACCTTCCGATATCCAAAAGTATTGGTATCGGATTGGATTGGCCGATATCCAAAAAATAACGGATATCGCCGATACCGATACCCGATACCAATGCAAGTCAATGGGACGGGAATATCGGAATGTAAATAAGCCCTTTCTGTGCTTCTACATCCTGTTCCGGAGGGGGGAAGAGTGTGGGCGGTGCGTGGGTGGACACTGTGCATGTCTGTGTGTGTGGGCGGGGACTGTGAGGGCCTCTGTATGTGCTGCCAGTGGTCTGTGTGGGCCTCCTGGGGCTATGTATGTGCTGCCGGTGGTCTGTGCGGGCCTCCCAGGGCAATGTATGTGCTGCCGGTGGTCTGTGCAGGCCTCCCGGGCTCTGTATGTGCTGTTGGTGGACTGTGCGGGCCTCCCAGGGCTCTATATGGGCTCCCGGTGGTCTGTGCGGGCCTCCCGGGGCTCTGTATGGGCTCCTGGTGGTCTGTGCAGGCGTGCCGGGGCTCTGTATTGGCTGCTGGTGGTCTGTGCGGGCCTCCCAGGGCTCTCTATGGGCTGCTGGTGGTCTGTGCGGGCCTCCCGGGGCTCTGTATGGGCTGCCGGTGGTCTGTGCGGATGTGCCGGGGCTCTGTATGGGCTGCCAGTGGTCTGTGCGGGCCTCCCGGGGCTCTGTATGGGCTGCCGGTGGTCTGTGCAAGCCTCCTGTGGCTCTGTATGGGCTGCCGGTGGTCTGTGCGGGTGTGCCGGGGATCTGTATGGGCTGCTGGGGCTCTGTGCGGTGTGCAGGCATCGTCCAATGGGACTACAAGTCCCATCGGACGATGCCTGCTACAGTGACAGTGATTGACACATTAGCCTATGATGTGACCGTAGTAGTCCCATCGTCTGGCTAATGTGTTGAATGTAAAAAAAAATACTGCATACATACTACATACATGCTACATACATGCTACATACATGATACATACATACATGCTACATACATGCTACATACATACTACATACATGCTACATAAATGCTACATACATACTACATACATGCTACATACATACTACATGCATGCTACATACATACTACATACATGCTACATACAACATACTACATACATACTACACACATACTACTTACATACTACATACTACATGCTACATACATGCTACATACATACTACATGCTACATACATGCTACATACATACTACATACTACATACATACTACATGCATACTACATGTACATACATGCCACATACATGCTACATACTACATACATGCCACATGCTACATACATGCTACATACATACTACATGCTACATACACACTACATACATACTACATGCTACATGCATGCTACATACATACTACATACATACTACATGTTACATGCATGCTGCATGCATGCTACATACATACTACATACGTGCTACATACATACTACATGCTACATACATACTACATACATACTACATGCTACATACATGCTACATACATACTACATACATGCTACATGCATGCTACATACATAATACACACATACATACTACATACAACATACAAACTACATACATACAACATACTACATAGATACATACATACATACTACATACATACTACATACATGCTACATACATGTTACATACATAATACATACATACATACTACATACAACATACATACTACATACATACACCATACTACATACTACATACATACTACATACATACATTACATACATACTACATACACACAACATACATACTACATACATTACATACATAATACATACATTACATACATACTACATACATACTACATACAATACATTCATACATTACATACAATACATACATACAGAAATACAGTGCATTAAACATAGATTACATGCTCACCATTACTTGTCACTTTGTTCCCCGAAGCCAGTGTCATCTGTAAAAAAAGATTAAAATAACAAACAACCAATATACTCCCTGTCCGCAGAAATCCACGCGTGTCCCACGACGATCTCCCATGGAGAACGGCAGCATCAGCTGGTGCGACCGCTCTCCAGGGGCTCCAGGAACACAATGACGGGAGGAAGGTATCCTTCCGCACTGTATTCCTCCACTGCTGTAAAAAAAAATAATCCCTAGTTTCACTTTATGACATTGCTGTGTGAGAAATTTTCCCAGGCAGCAATTGCCATAAAGTAAGACTTTGAACTCAGGTAACCTCAGTGATGCACTGCAGGAGCCATTGTCTCCTGTCAGTGTGTCACTGAGGGTCCTATAGAGCAGTGACATCACCCGATGTCACTGTTCCATAGGGGAGATCGTCGTGGGACACTCGTTATTAATTGGACTACGGCGGACAGGTAGGACACGGTTTATTATTTTACGTTTTTTGCAGGTGCTGAAGTATGGTAAGTATGGTTAAATGAAGAATATTAAAATACCTTTTTCCTAATGTGTGTGTGTTTTATTAACCCTTTACTAGTATTGGATTAATAATGGATAGGCGTCTTATTGACGCCTCTCCGTTATTAACCCGGCTTAATGTCACCTTACGATAGCAAGGTGACATTAACCCCTTATTACCCCATATTCCACCGCTACATGGGAGTGGGAAGAGAGGGGCTAAGTGCCGGAATTGGCGCATCTTACAGATGCGCCATTTCCAGGGCGGCTGCGGACTGGTATTTGTAGCTGGAGGGGCCAATATCCATGGCCCCTCTCTAGGCTATGAATATCAGCCCGCAGCTGTCTGCGTAGCCTTTCTGGCTATAAAATATAGGGGGACCCCACGTCATTTTTTGGGGGGTCCCCCTATTTTAATAGCCAGTAAAGGCTAAGCAGACAGCCATGGGCTGATATTCATAGCAGGCTACAAATATTGCCCCCCGGCCGTCGGCTTTCCCCCTCTGGTGCAGAAAATTGCATAGGAGACCATGCTGTTTTTTTCCATTTTTAAAAAAAATTAAACGCTCATTAAGGCCTCTTTCACCCTAGTGTCGGTACGTGTCCGTCGCTATGCGTCAGGCCGAAGTACCGACGCACGTTGTGAAATTTTTGCATGACGTGGGCAGCGGATGCAGTTTTTCAATGCATCCGCTGCCCATTCTTAAGTCCGGGGAGGATGGGGCGGAGTTTCGGCCGCGCATGCGTGGTAGAAAATGGCAGACACGACGGACAAAAAAGTTCACTTGAACGTTTTTTCGTGCCGATGGTCTGACAAATTACGATGGATCCATTGCATGACGGATGCGACGTGTGGCCATCTGTTGTGATCCGTCGCTAATACAAGTCTACGGGTAAAAAATGCATCCTGCGAGCACATTTGCAGGATCCATTTTTTTCCGCCGGATTCGGTTTTTTGCCGGATCCTTTTTTATTCTGCCGGATCCATTTTTTCCCGCCGGATCCGTTTTTTTCCGCTGGATCCATTTTTTCTCATAAAGTTGTATTAGCGCCGGATTGCGCCTGATGGCCACACATTTCATCCGTTTTTTGCCGGATCCGTCAAAAAAGCTGTTTCCGCCGGATGGAAAACACATACAGAGGAACGTTTTTTCTGTCCGGCGAGAAAACGCAGAGCGACGGATCCAGCAAAAAACATATGAAACTGAGATGTGACATGATGAATCCAGCCTCCGAATCCGTTTTTTCATGCATGTTTGCATTCAAATCATGCACATTTTCCATTTATTTATTTATTTCCAAAAACCGCACCAAAACCTGCATCAAAAACAGCATCAAAAACCACACCAAAAACTGCATCAAAAACCGCACTAGAAACCACACCAAAACCTGCATCAAAAACAGCATCAAAAACCACGCCAAAAACCTGCACCAAAAACTGCATCAAAAACAGCATCATAAACAGCATCAAAAACAGCATCAAAAACCATGCCAAAAACCTGCAATAAAAACTGCATCAAAAACCTGCAACAAAAACTGCATCAAAAACCGCATCAAAACTGCACCAGTTTTTGATGCTGGTTTTGATGCAGTTTTTGGTGCAGTTTTGGGTGCAGGTTTTTGGTGCGGTTTTTGATGCAGTTTTTGGTGCGGTTTTTGATGCAGTTTTTGGTGTGTTTTTTTGATGCATGTTTTTGGTGCGGTTTTTGATGCAGTTTTTGATGCAGTTTTTGGTGCAGTTTTAATGCAGTTTTTGGTGCAGTTTTGATGCGGTTTTTGGAAAATAAATAAACGGAAAATATGCATGATTTGAATGGAAACATGCATGAAAAAACGAATTCGGAGGCCGGATTCATCATTTCACATCTCAATTTCATACGATTTTTGCCGGATCCGTCACTGTGCGTGTATTCGCCAGACAGAAAAAACGTTCCTCTGTATGTTTTATCCGTCAGGTAGAAACAGCTTTTTTGATGGATCCGGCAAAAAACGGATGAAACGTGTGACCATCAGGCGCAATCCGGCGCTAATGCAACGAGACAAAATGGATCTGGTGGAAAAAAACGGATCCGGCAGTAAAAAATAGATCCGGCGGAAAAAAATGGATCCTGCAAATGTGCTCGCAGGATGCGTTTTTTTACCCATAGACTTGTATTAGCGATGGATGGCGACGGATGGCCACACGTCGTGTCCGTTGTGCAATGGATCCGTCATGTTTTGTAGGACCGTCAGCACGAAAAAACGTTCAAGTGAATGTTTTTTTGTCCATCGCGTCCGCCATTTTCTACCGCGCATGCACCGCCTAAATTCCGCCCCATCCTCCCCGGACTTCAGAATGGGCAGTGGATGCGTTGAAACACTGCATCCGCTGCCCACGACGTGCAAAATTTCACAACGTGCATCTGCCCGACGCATAGCGAAGGACCCGTACCGATGCAAGGGTGAAAGAGGCCTTAATGAGCGTTTAATTTAAAAAAAAAACGGAAAAAAATGGCGTGGGCTCCCGCGCAATTTTCTGCGCCAGAAGGTAAAAGCCGATGCCCGGGGGCCATTATTTGTAGCCTGCTATGAATATCAGCCCGCAGCTGTCTGCATAGCCTTTACTGGCTATTAAAATAGGGGGACCCCCCAAAAAATGATGTAAGGGCCCCCTATATTTTATAGCCAGAAAGGCTACGCAGACAGCTGCGGGCTGATATTCATAGCCTAGAGAGGGGCCATGGATATTGGCCCTCCCCCGGCTACAAATACCAGTCTGCAGCCGCCCCTGAAATGGCGCATCTGTAAGATGCGCCAATTCCGGCACTAAGCCCCTCTCTTCCCACTCCCATGTAGCAGTGGGATATGGGGTAATAAGGGGTTAATGTCACCTTGCTATCGTAAGGTGACATTAAGCCGGGTTAATAACGGAGAGGCGTCAATAAGATGCCTATCCATTATTAATCCAATAGTAATAAAGGGTTAATAAAACACACACACATTAGGAAAAAAGTGTTTTAATATTCTTCATTTAACCATACTTACCATACTTCAGCGCCTGCAAAAAATGTAAAATAATAAATCATATACTACCTGTCCGCCGTAATCCAATTAATAACGAGTGTCCCACGACGATCTCCCCTATAGAACAGTGACATCGGGTGATGTCACTGCTCTATAGGACCCTCAGTGACACACTGACAGGAGACAATGGCTCCTGCAGAGCATCACTGAGAGGTTACCTGAGTTCAAAGTCTTACTTTATGGCAATTGCTGCCTGGGAAAATTTCTCACACAGCAATGGCAAGTGAGACTAGGGACTTTTTTTTACAGCAGTGGAGGAATACAGTGCGGAAGGATACCTTCCTCCCGTCATTGTATTCCTGGAGCCCCTGGAGAGCGGTCGCACCAGCTGATGCTGCCATTCTCCACAGAAGATCGTCGTGGGACACTCGTGGATTTCTGCAGACAGGGAGTATATTGGTTGTTTGTTATTTTAATCTTTTTTTACAGATGACACTGGCTTCAGGGAATAAAGTGACAAGTAATGGTAAGTATGTAATCTATGTTATATGTACTTTATGTATATATGTATGTATTGTATGTATTATGTATGTATGTAGTATGTATGTTGTATGTATGTAGTATGTATGTAGCATGTATGTAACATGTATGTATGTAGTATGTATGTAGCATGTATGTAACATGTAGTATGTATGCAGTATGTATGTAGTATGTATGTAGTATGTAGCATGTGTGTAGTATGTATGTAGTATGTAGCATGTGTGTAGTATGCATGTAGCATGCATGTAGTATGTATGTAGCATGTATGTAGTATGTATGTAGTATGTAGCATGTAGCATGTATGTAGCATGTATGTAGTATGTAGCATGTATGTAGTATGTATGTAGCATGTATGTAGTATGTATGTAGTATGTAGCATGTATGTAGCATGTAGCATGTATGCAGCATGTATGTAGCATGTATGTAGTATTTTTTTTACATTCAACACATTAGCCAGATGATGAGACTACTACTGTCCCATCATTGGCTAATATGCCAATCACTGTGATTGTAGCAGGCATCGTCCGATGGGACTTGTAGTCCTATCGGACGATGCCTGCACACACGCACAGACCCCCGGCAGCCTGCACAGAGCCCCGGCACACCGCACAGAGCCCCAGCATGCTCACAGAGCCCCGCCCAGAGCCCCGGCACGCTCACAGAGCCCCGCACAGAGCCCCGGCACGCCACACAGAGCCCCAACATGCCACACAGAGCCCCGGCATGCTCACAGAGCCCCGGCACACCGCACAGAGCCCCGGCACGCTCACAGAGCCCCAGCACGCTGCACAGACCCCTGGCAGGCCGCACAGACCCCCAGCAGGCAGTACAGACCGCCGGCAGGCACGCACAGACCATCCACAGTCCCGCACAGACCCCGCCCACACAGAGACATGCAGTCTCTGCCCACGCACCGTCCACACTCAATTATACTGCATTTTTGCACTGTGGGAACTTCCAATTCCGGTATCCGATATCGCAATAATATCGGAACTTGGTATCGGAATTCTGATACAGCGAATATCGGCCAATACCCGATATTTGCAGTATCAGAATGCTCAACACTAGTGATGGATGATGTAATTAACAAAATGTTGGAACACAGAGGCCCCCCTAACTGCATTGGTTCTTCAGAGCACACAGGGAGAACTTTAGCTTTAGGAAGTACCACAGGGGGTGAGGTCACTACAAGTCTATCCCTGAAGTGCCTATTCATACATTTTGCAATAGCCACGGTAGTCTCCAACTACACTGGAGTTTCGTACTGTGCCAATGCATCCTTTAACTGTTTAGACAGGCCTTTACAAAACTGACTCCTAAGGGCAGAATCATTCCAGTGGGTGTCAGTGGCGCATCTATGGTATTCTGAACAAAATTCCTCTACCAGTCAGTCTCCCTGCTGGATCTTACGAAGTTTAGACTCCATCAGGGAGACCCTGTCTGGGTCATCATAAACGAGGCTAAGAGCCCTGAAAAATCAATCCATCAACTGGAATGACAATGAGTTGGATGGGAGTGAGAAGGTGCAGGATTAAGGGTCTCCTTGAAGAAGAGAGGCTACAATCCCCACCCTTTGTACCTCCCTCCCAGATGACCACAGACGAAACCTGAAATAGAGCTTACAGGCTTCTCGGAATAAAACAAATGTATCCAGACCCCCAGAAAACCTATCCAGGAGCCCCACTTTAGGTTCTGGTTAAGTTGTCTTCTGTGATGAGAACGTAGACCATAGCAGCTCAAAAGACAGACACTGCCCCTGTCTCACAAAGTTAGCAACAAGATCCATGTCAAGATCCAGAAAATATGTCGCAAGTGAAATTGCTACACAGTGACTGAATGTGACTGAATGTGATTAGGGAAAGGGGCCCTGAACTGTCCATAGGAATGCGGCCCTAACTATCCCTGCTCCCAAAGGTACATCTAAAGGTCAAGAGGTTTAGGCTACAGGCCTTACTGTTCTCCTTTTATTTCCTAAACTGTCGCCTCCCCTTCCCACAGGAAGCCTGGGACAGAAATGCCAGTGTATTAATACATAAGAAAGTCAGAGATAACAGAAAGGAAGAAACATACAAAAACACTCACGAAAAGTAGAGAGATACAGTATATAGGGAGGGGAAAAGGACAATGAGGGAAGCATACACCCAAAAAAAGCACGCAACGATATCCAATTCAGCATGGCGTCTTCAAGGAGCTAAGAATTGAAGCTTTCTCTGACCAAAAAGAGGGTGACCAAATCTTATAGGAAGAGGAAAAGACCAGGTCAGAAACAGCTATGAGATGGAGCAAGTTTCTAACCAGCATAGAAAGGGTCTGTAAACTCTTCAGTACCAAAGGAAACTAAATCCATTTGTTATGAATAACAAACACATTAGATAAATATAGGATCTATGATTCACAATATGTAGTGACTTTCTAATCCTAGATCTCCTAGGAGGACGTGACCCTCTCCTGACAGATTGCTATGGTGACAGATCCCCTTTAAGTTATTTTCTCAGCCATATTTGTTTGCTGCTCTTGCCCCAATTTTTCTTCTTTTTTCAGCCCTTACTGGGACCATTTTACTGCCATTTTTACAGCACTAAAGTTCGGGTCCCCTTTGACTTATATAGGGTTCTGTATCCGGGGTCAGGTTTGGGTCCCAAACCATACTTTTTCGCCCAGCCGCACCAGCTCATCACTACAAGCCTGATAAATATAATTCTTGCATGTGTTGTGAACTTAGTCTAATATATTATATAAAAAAAAAGAATCTGAGAATATAATTATATAACCCTAAAGTGTTTTATAATCTTATTATAGAATTACATTATATATATGATGTAATTCTATAATAAGAATAGTAGTATTTTTCTACTTTGATAAATCCCTTAAACCTGAGTCTGAGATTTAATATCACTTGTGTGTTTTCACGGTACGTTAATGTCTTCCTGATTTAAAGTTTGTGATTAAATATTGCAGTTGCTTTTTATATTACTTGTTTTGCTATTTCCCCAGTCTCTGAATTGAAGTGCTGTTTAGAATTTGGAGCAGACATTGATATCTCTGCAGAATATATTTTGACTGGTTACCCGCCGCGCTATCATTAAATAGTTTCACCCGAGATATATCCTTTAATTACTGCCAATATTTGTAAACAACGTGGATGCTATTACAGCTACATTCTCCCATGATTACTTTTTCATTGTAGCTAAAGTGTTCTGTGCTCTGTCTTCTACAAAGCAGAAGCTGTCTACTTGATAACCTTGAAATTTCCAGGTTTTCCGTTTTACTGTTGTTTATTATGGCTTTTCTCATTTATTCATATTTGGGATGTTCACTGAAAACAAAATACTACATTTACTTATGGATGTAAGGTTAAGAGAGACGGTTTTAAGTTTGTCAAGTGTAATACACTTATAATACATGCTCAATCTATAGTAATAAAGTAAGATAACTTTGAATTTAAAATAAAAAAGGGGAGAAGCCAGCGCTGCTTATGGTCAGAATTCAATACATAAAGTGCATATGCACATATTGATTTCTAACTGTATTTCAAAATTAGACATTTAGCAAACAATTGATCAATTCTTTGAGCCACCCCGCCACGTCACGGCATTCTCATAATGGGGCAGTCCTACTCTACGTTTTTTATATTCGCTGTGCCATTACGGCCTCCTAAATGTATTAAAAGCAAGACCACATTAAATGCAAATTGTACCTGAAGTGTTTCTGAATCACTCCCATGGCGCCAGAAAGGGCAAACGCAGGTAAAGGTTGAGGCGTGGCATGGTGGCTCAAAGAATTGATCAATTGTTTGGTAAATGTCTCAATTTGAAATACAGTTAGAAATCAATATGTGCATGTGCACTTTATGTATTGCGTTCTGACCATAAGCAGCGCTGGCTTCTCCCGTTTTTTATTTTGGTTTGTGGCTGACCACCACTGTTGCCGTGAGCGCTGGGTTATGCATGCCATTCTTTCTGTGTTCATTGTGATTGACCTAGGCTGCTGTACACACATACAGCAGCCCTGCCCTGCCCTAGGCTCTGTGTGATTGTGCACCTGTGTCTGGGCCTGTCTCAGCCTTCAGCTGTGGTGCTGGTTAGGCAGTGTGGAGGTTGGACCTAAAATATCTATGCCAGGACCTGGTCAACCTTTATCTGAACTTGCCCTTTCTAGCGCCATGGGAGTGATTCAGAAATGCTTCAGGTACAATTTGCATTTAATGTGGTCTTGCTTTTAATACATTTAAGAGGCCATAATGGCACAGCGAATATAAAAAATGTAGAATTGGACTGCCCCACTTGAGAATGCCTTGGCGTGGCGGGGTCGCTCAAAGAATTGATCAATTGTTTGCTAAATGTATCATTTTGAAATACAGTTAGAAATTAATATGTGCATATGCACTTTATGTTTTGCGTTCTGACCATAAGCAGCGCTGGCTTCTCCCCTTTTTTAACTTTGAATTTAGCTTATATTCAAGATTATGGAATGTTGTTTATGAAGTTTTGGGGTTTCTATGCCTGTGTTGTTCTCCTTATGATATGTTTACTGAATAGCAGCTAAGACTTGTTTCACTATATTTTATTATTTAACTTCTGAGGGTTTTGCAGGGTAGGGGGGCTTAGGGCACACTGTCACTGAGGTGAATGATGTATTTATCATGTCTGCAATTGTGTTTGCGAAGTGAAGGGCCAAATATAAGGCCCTTAAGGAGAGGATAACAGCCATTAGACCAAAAATGTAAAAATGTATAACATGCATTTTTCGGGTTCCTGGTATGTATTACTGCATACAGTTTCATATCATTCAGGCATTCTTTGTCTGCACGTCCTTTGATTGTTTGTTCACCGTTGTTGTCCATATACAGTACATGTCACACATTTTACATTTTTTGGTTTATTGACCGGGTTTGCTATCATCAGTATTTCAATGGATTATTTGCATACTTTGCTTATTTATTTATTTACTAGCTGAAGAGCCCGGCATTGCCTGGGCATAGTAAATATCTGTGGTTAGTTATAGCACCTCACTTCTCTTATTTTCCCATCACGCCTCTCATTTTCCCCCTCACATCTCTCATTTTCTCCCTTACACCTCTCATTTTCCCCTCACTCCTCTTATTTTCCCCCTCACTCCTCTCATTCTCCCCTAACTCTTGTCATTTTGACCTCACATCTGCCATTTTCCGATCACTCCAATATTTTCCCTCACTCCTCTCAATTTGCACTCACACCTTTTCATTTTCACCTCACACTCCTCATTTTCACCTCACACCTCTCATTTTCCCCTCAGTATATACATATTTGTCATCTCCCTTATATATAGTATACACCTGTATGTCATCTCCTGTATATAGTATATACCTGTATGTCATCTCCCCTGTAAATAGTATATTCATGTATGTCATCTCTTCTGTATATACTATATACTTGTATGTCATCACCTCCTATATATAGTATATACCTGTATGTCATCTCCTGTATATAGTATATACCTGTATGTCATCTTCTCCTGTATATAGTATGTACCTGTATGTCATCTTCTCATGTATATAGTATGTACCTGTATGACATCTCCTCCTGTATATAGTATTTACCTGTGTGTCCTCTCCTCTGTATATAGTATATACCTGTGTGTCATCTCCCCTGTATATAGTATATATGTGTGTGTCATCTCCCCTGTATATAGTATACACCTGTGTGTCATCTCCTCCTGTATATAGTATATACCTGTGTGTCATCTCCTCCTGTATATAGTATATACCTGTGTGTCATCTCCCCTGTATATAGTATATACCTGTGTGTCATCTCCCCTGTATATAGTATGTACCTGTATGTCATTTCCCCTGTATATAGTATATACCAGTGTGTCATCTCCTCCTGTATATAGTATATACCTGTGTGTCATCCCCTCCTGTATATAGTATATACCTGTGTGTCATCTCCTCCTGTATATAGTACATACCTGTGTGTGTCATCTCCCCTGTATATAGTATATACATGTGTGTCATCTCCTCCTGTATATAGTATATACCTGTGTGTCATCTCCTCCTGTATATAGTATATACCTGTGTGTCTTCTCCCCTGTATATAGTATATACCTGTGTGTCATCTCCCCTGTATATAGTATGTACCTGTATGTCATCTCCCCTGTATATAGTATATACCAGTGTGTCATCTCCTCCTGTATATAGTATATACCTGTGTGTCATCTACTCCTGTATATAGTATATACCTATGTGTCATCTCCCCTGTATATAGTATATACCTGTGTGTCATCTCCCCTGTATATAGTATGTACCTGTATGTCATCTCTACTGTATATAGTATATACCAGTGTGTCATCTCCTCCTGTATATAGTATAAACCTGTGTGTCATCTCCTCCTGTATATAGTATATACCTGTGTGTCATCTCTCCTGTATATAGTATATACCTGTGTGTCATCTCCTCCTGTATATAGTATATACCTGTATGTCATCTCCTCCTGTATATAGTATATACTGTTATGATCTGGTGGCCTAGGAGCAGCATGGACGAGCTCTGGAGTAGGTGGCCTCTATACTGACGCAGACCCTGAACTTAACACCGCAACTAGAAGTAGCCGTGGGATGTTCCTGTAACTCCCTAGACACCTCGTCACAGCCGGAGGACTAATTACCCCTAAAGAAAGAAACAGGAAAACTATCTTGCCTCAGAGAAAATCCCCAAAGGAAAGACAGCCCCCCACAAATATTGACTGTGAGAGGAGAGGGAAATCACAAACGCAGACTGAAAACAGAATTTAACAAAGGAGGCCACGCTACCTAGAAAGAAAAGACAGGACAGAGTACTGTGCGGTCACTATAAAATACTACAAAAATCCACCACAGAGAATACAAAAATCTCCACACCTAACTAAAGGCATGGAGGGTAACTCTGCGACTCCAGAGCTTCCAGCTTGGCTGAATAAATCCTTACACAGACAAAGCTGGACAAGAAAAAACATAGCAATTCACAGAACTATAAAGTCCACCGCATGTGGACTGCAAAAACAAAGCCAGGACTTATCTTTGATGATTTGGACAATCCAGCAGGAGAAACCAAGCAGAGATGTGAATCCTCCAGAAAAACAATGGACAACTGGCACTCACTAAAGGGTGAAGCCAGACTAAATAGCCCCGTCCAAAGTGGAAGCACCTGATGACTGCTGTGAAGGACAAACAGCAGCACTACCACTTATAACCACCGGAGGAAGCCCAAGAGCAGAACCCACAACAGAATTCACAACAATATACCTGTGTGTCATCTCCCTTGTATATAGTATATATGTATGTGTCATCTCCTTCTGTATATAGTATATACCTGTATGTCATCTCCTGTATATAGTATATACCTGTGTGTCATCTCCCCTGTATATAGTATATACCTGTGTGTCATCTCCTCCTGTATATAGTATATATCTGTATGTCATCTCCTCCTGTATTAGACCGCGTTCACACGTTATTTGCTCAGTATTTGTACCTCAGTATTTGTATGCTAAATTGACAGCCTGATAAATCCCCAGCCAACAGGAAGCCCTCCCCCCTGGCAGTATATATTAGCTCACACATACACATAATAGACAGGTCATGTGACTGACAGCTGCCGTATTTCCTATATGGTAATTGTTGCTCTTGTAGTTTGTCTGCTTGTTAATCAGATTTTTATTTTTGAAGGATAATACCAGACTTGTGTGTTTTAGGGCGAGTTTCATGTGTCAAGTTGTGTGTGTTGAGTTGCGTGTGGCGACATACATGTAGCGACTTTTTTGAGATGAGTTTTGTGTGGCAACATGCGTGTAGCAACTTTTTGCATGTCGAGTTGCATGTGACAGGTTAGTGTAGCAAGTTGTGTGCAGCAAGTTTTGTGCATGGCGAGTTTTGCGTGTGGCGAGTTTTATGTGTGGTGCGTTTTGAGTTTGTGCAAGTTTTGTGTGAGGCAACTTTTGCATGTGTTGCAACCTTTCTGCATGTGGCAATTTTTGCATGTGTGGCGAGTTTTGCGTGAGCCTAGTTTTGCATGTAGCGAGGTTTGCGCGTGGCAAGTTTTGAGCGGCGACTTTTGTGTTTCGACTTTTATGTGGCGAGGTTGGTGTATGTGTGGTGAAATGTGTGCGGAGGGTGGTATATGTCTTCAAGCACGTGGTAGTGTGTGGCGCATTTTGTGTGTGTTCATATCCCCGTGTGTGGTGAGTATCCCATGTCGGGGCCCCACCTTAGCAACTGTACGGTATATACTCTTTGGCGCCATCGCTCTCACATTTTAAGTCCCCCTTGTTCACATCTGGCAGCTGTCAATTCGCCTCCAACACTTTTCCTTTCACTTTTTCCCCATTATGTAGATAGGGGCAAAATTGTTTGATGAATTGGAACGCGTGGGGTTAAAATTTCGCCTCACAACATAGCCTATGACGCTCTCGGGGTCCAGACGTGTGACTGTGCAAAATTTTGTGGCTGTAGCTGCGACGGTGCAGATGCCAATCCCGGACATACACACACACACACACACACACACACATACACACACACATTCAGCTTTATATATTAGATTTATTTATTTAATTATTTAGCTGTTTATGTATTCATTTGACTAAAGCTTTAGTCTTATTGACTGTGTGAGTGTCATTTGTTGTGTCTTATATTTGAGGACATTATTTATTATATTTATGCATGCCTATTGTTTGGGAATTATTTTACATTATCTTGTCCATCATATGTCTGTTTTGTATATATTGTATACTTTTTAATTATGTTTAAGTCTTACTTTTTGTCTGTCAGTTTTATTTGATCTCTAATAAACTGTGCTTGTTTATTCATATGTATTTGGGTGTATACTTTACTATGCAACTTTTATTTTTTTCTCCCTTAGTTTCCATTTTTGCATAATTTTTTTGGTAGCACCCCTTATTCACCTATTCATAATTTATTTTACATATTCATGGTGTCCACGAACCACAAATGTATTTTGTGTCCCTTAGCTAGACTTATAGGCTTGTTGAGATGAGTCCATCACTGGCTGCATTGTACTTCAGGACAGTGTTAGCCAATATTTGATTGAAAATAACAGCAACACCGTTATTTTGGTTGTCTGTTGTGAATTTGGTTTCTGGGCTCCCCCGGTGGTCACTGGTGGTACTGAACTTGTGTGCTTCATCGCCTCTGTTCACCTGTTTCCATCAGGATGTGGGAGTTGTCTATTTAGCCTTGCTCCTCAGTCATTTCTATGCCGGCCAACAATGTTACCAGAAGCCTTTCTGTTGCATGTTCCTGCTCCTAGACTACTATCAGCTAAGTTGGACTTGAAGTCCTAAGTTTGTTTTGCATTTTTGTTCCAGTTCTCTGTGTTTGAATATTTCTGAGGCTGGAAGCTCTTGTGAGCTGAAATTGCCACTCTGGTGTCATGAGTTGATATTAGAGTCTTAAAGTAATTTCAGGATGGTGTTTTGAAAGGGTTTTCAGCTGACTGTGTAGTTCCCTTTTCTGTCTTCCTACTATCTAGTAAGCGGACCTCAATTTGCTAAACCTATCTTCATACTTTGTATGTCAATTTCCTCTAAAATCACCGACATTATATGTGGGGGCTTCTGTCTGCCTTTTGGGGAAAATTTCTCTAGAGGTAAGCCAGGTCTGTATTTTCCTCTGCTAGGGTCAGTCAGTTCTCCGGCTGGCGCTGGGCGTCTAGGGATAAAACGTAGGCACGCTACCCGGCCACTGTTAGTTGTGCGGTAGGTTTAGCTCACAGTCAGCTCGAGTTCCCATCTTCCAAGAGCTAGTCCTTTTGTATGCTTTACTATGGTCTCTTGCCATTGAGAACCATGACAGTGTCCATCTCAATGGAAGAGGGGGAAAAAATGTACCCCAAAAACGAAATCTTTTGAACCCCAAAAACGCACTTAGAACCCTTTACACACAAGGAATTAGAGCGCAAAACCTGAAAAACCCTCCTGACCTGTTGGACATGAGAGTCCCAGTCGTCCGAAAAAATCAAAATATCATCCAGATACACAATCATAAATTTATCCAAATATTCACGGAAAATGTCATGCATAAAAGACTGAAAGACTGAAGGGGCATTTGAAAGACCAAAAGGCATTACTAAATACTCAAAATGGCCCTCAGGCGTATTAAATGCGGTTTTCCACTCATCCCCCTGCTTAATTCGCACTAAATTATACGCCCCACGAAGATCAATCTTAGAGAACCACTTGGCCCCCTTTATTCGAGCAAACAAATCAGTAAGCAGTGGCAAAGGATACTGATATTTAACCGTGATTTTACTCAAAAGCCGATAATCAATACACGGCCTCAAAGAGCCATCTTTTTTAGATACAAAGAAAAAACCGGCTCCTAAGGGAGATGACGAAGGACGAATATGTCCCTTTTCCAAGGACTCCTTAATATATTCCCGCATAGCAGCATGTTCAGGCACAGATAGATTAAATAAACGACCCTTTGGAAACTTACTGCCCGGAATCAGATCTATTGTACAATCGCAATCTCTGTGCGGAGGTAGTGAACCAAGTTTAGGCTCCTCAAAAACGTCACGATAATCAGATAAAAATTCCGGAATCTCAGAGGGAATAGATGACGAAATGGAAACCAAAGGTACGTCCCCATGAGTCCCCTGTCATCCCCAGCTTAACACAGACATTGCTTTCCAGTCGAGGACTGGGTTATGAGATTGCAGCCATGGCAATCCAAGCACCAACACATCATGTAGATTATACAACACAAGGAAGCGAATAATCTCCTGGTGATCCGGATTAATACGCATAGTTACTTGTGTCCAGTATTGAGGTTTATTACTAGCCAATGGCGTGGAGTCAATACCCTTCAGAGGTATAGGAACTTCCAGAGGCTCTAAATTAAACCCACAGCGTTTGGCAAAGGACCAATCCATAAGACTCAAAGCGGCGCCAGAGTCGACATAGGCGTCCGCGGTAATAGACGATAAAGAGCAAATCAGGGTCACAGATAGAATAAACTTGGACTGTAAAGTACCAATTGAAACAGACTTATCAACCTTCTTAGTACGTTTAGAGCATGCTGATATAACATGAGTTGAATCGCCACAATAGAAGCATAACCCATTTTTTCGCCTAAAATTCTGTCGTTCGCTTCTGGACAGAATTCTATCACATTGCATAATCTCTGGCGCCTTCTCAGTAGACACCGCCAAATGGTGCACAGGTTTGCGCTCCCGCAAACGCCGATCAATCTGAATAGCCATTGTCATGGACTCATTCAGACCTGCAGGCACAGGGAACCCCACCATAACATCTTTAATGGCATCAGAGAGACCCTCTCTGAAATTCGCCGCCAGGGCGCACTCATTCCACTGAGTAAGCACAGACCACTTACGAAATTTTTGGCAGTATATTTCAGCCTCATCTTGCCCTTGAGACAGGGCCATCAAGGCTTTTTCAGCCTGAATCTCTAAATGAGGTTCCTCATAAAGCAACCCCAAAGCCAGGAAAAACGCATCCACATTGAGCAACGCAGGATCCCCTGGTGCCAAAGCAAATGCCCAATCCTGAGGGTCGCCCCGGAGCAAGGAAATTACAATCCTGACCTGCTGTGCAGGATCTCCAGCGGAGCAAGATCTCAGAGACAAAAATAATTTACAATTATGTTTGAAATTCTGGAAGCGAGATCTATCCCCGGAGAAAAATTCAGGCAAAGGTACTCAAGGTTCAGGCTATTTGTGATTGGACGCAACCCTCTTCTCTTAAGAGCCTTTAGAAGTTTTTGGGCTTTGCTAATTTTTATCGTCGATTTATAACTGGTTTTTCTGATGTTGCTAAACCGTTGACTGATTTGACTAAGAAGGGTGCTGATGTTGCTGATTGGTCCCCTGCTGCTGTGGAGGCCTTTCGGGAGCTTAAGCGCCGCTTTTCTTCCGCCCCTGTATTGCGTCAGCCTGATGTTACTCTTCCTTTTCAGGTTGAGGTCGACGCTTCAGAAATCGGAGCTGGGGCGGTTTTGTCGCAGAAAAGTTCCGACTGCTCCGTGATGAGACCTTGCGCGTTCTTTTCTCGTAAATTTTCGCCCGCTGAGCGAAATTATGATATTGGTAATCGGGAGCTCTTGGCTATGAAGTGGGCTTTTGAGGAGTGGCGTCATTGGCTTGAGGGGGCTAGACATCAGGTGGTGGTATTGACCGACCACAAGAATTTGATTTATCTTGAGTCTGCCAGGCGCCTGAATCCTAGACAGGCGCGCTGGTCGTTATTTTTCTCTCGGTTTAATTTTGTGGTTTCTTACCTACCGGGTTCTAAAAATGTGAAGGCGGATGCCCTTTATAGGAGTTTTGAGCCTGATTCCCCTGGTAATTCTGAACCTACAGGTATCCTTAAGGATGGAGTGATATTATCTGCTGTTTCCCCAGACTTGCGACGGGTCTTGCAGGAGATTCAGGCGGATAGACCTGATCGTTGCTCGCCTGGTAGAATGTTTGTTCCTGATGATTGGACCAGTAGAGTCATCTCGGAGGTCCATTCTTCTGCGTTAGCTGGTCATCCTGGAATCTTTGGTACCAGGGATTTGGTGGCTAGGTCCTTCTGGTGGCCTTCCCTGTCGCGAGATGTGCGAGGTTTTGTGCAGTCTTGTGATGTTTGTGCTCGGGCCAAGCCTTGTTGTTCTCGGGCTAGTGGATTGTTGTTATCTTTGCCTATTCCGAAGAGGCCTTGGACTCACATCTCCATGGATTTTATTTCTGATCTCCCTGTTTCTCAGAAGATGTCTGTCATCTGGGTGGTGTGTGACCGTTTCTCTAAGATGGTCCATTTGGTCCCCTTGCCTAAATTGCCTTCCTCATCCGAGCTGGTTCCTCTGTTTTTTCAAAATGTGGTTCGCTTGCATGGTATTCCGGAGAATATCGTGTCTGACAGGGGAACCCAATTCGTGTCTAGATTTTGGCGAGCGTTCTGTGCTAGGATGGGCATTGATTTGTCTTTTTCGTCTGCTTTCCATCCTCAGACTAATGGCCAGACCGAGCGAACTAATCAGACCTTGGAGACTTATTTGAGGTGTTTTGTGTCTGCGGATCAGGATGATTGGGTTGCCTTTTTGCCCTTGGCGGAGTTTGCCCTCAATAATCGGGCTAGTTCTGCCACCTTGGTTTCTCCTTTCTTCTGTAATTCGGGGTTTCATCCTCGTTTCTCTTCCGGTCAGGTGGAGTCTTCGGATTGTCCTGGAGTGGATGCTGTGGTGGAGAGGTTGCATCAGATTTGGGGGCATGTGGTGGACAATTTGAAGTTGTCCCAGGAGAAGACTCAGCATTTTGCCAACTGCTGTCGTCGTGTTGGTCCTCGTCTTTGTGTTGGGGACTTGGTGTGGTTGTCTTCTCGTTTTGTCCTTATGAAGGTTTCTTCTCCTAAGTTTAAGCCTCGGTTCATCGGCCCGTACAAGATATTGGAGATTCTTAACCCTGTGTCCTTTCGTTTGGACCTCCCTGCATCTTTTTCTATTCATAATGTCTTCCATCGGTCATTGTTGCGCAGGTATGAGGTACCGGTTGTGCCTTCCGTTGAGCCTCCTGCTCCGGTGTTGGTTGAGGGTGAGTTGGAGTACGTTGTCGAGAAGATCTTGGACTCCCGTGTTTCCAGACGGAGACTTCAGTATCTGGTCAAGTGGAAGGGCTACGGTCAGGAGGATAATTCTTGGGTGACAGCCTCTGATGTTCATGCCTCCGATTTGGTCCGTGCCTTTCATAGGGCTCATCCTGATCGCCCTGGTGGTTCTGGTGAGGGTTCGGTGCCCCCTCCTTGAGGGGGGGGTACTGTTGTGAATTTGGTTTCTGGGCTCCCCCGGTGGTCACTGGTGGTACTGAACTTGTGTGCTTCATCGCCTCTGTTCACCTGTTTCCATCAGGATGTGGGAGTTGTCTATTTAGCCTTGCTCCTCAGTCATTTCTATGCCGGCCAACAATGTTACCAGAAGCCTTTCTGTTGCATGTTCCTGCTCCTAGACTACTATCAGCTAAGTTGGACTTGAAGTCCTAAGTTTGTTTTGCATTTTTGTTCCAGTTCTCTGTGTTTGAATATTTCTGAGGCTGGAAGCTCTTGTGAGCTGAAATTGCCACTCTGGTGTCATGAGTTGATATTAGAGTCTTAAAGTAATTTCAGGATGGTGTTTTGAAAGGGTTTTCAGCTGACTGTGTAGTTCCCTTTTCTGTCTTCCTACTATCTAGTAAGCGGACCTCAATTTGCTAAACCTATCTTCATACTTTGTATGTCAATTTCCTCTAAAATCACCGACATTATATGTGGGGGCTTCTGTCTGCCTTTTGGGGAAAATTTCTCTAGAGGTAAGCCAGGTCTGTATTTTCCTCTGCTAGGGTCAGTCAGTTCTCCGGCTGGCGCTGGGCGTCTAGGGATAAAACGTAGGCACGCTACCCGGTCACTGTTAGTTGTGCGGTAGGTTTAGCTCACAGTCAGCTCGAGTTCCCATCTTCCAAGAGCTAGTCCTTTTGTATGCTTTACTATGGTCTCTTGCCATTGAGAACCATGACAGTTGTCATTGCCAGAATAGTCGAACCAATGTTTGTTTGACTGGAAATATCTAGATTGAGTCCATCTTAATTCACTAATTCCAAATCCAAGTCGAGTCCTGTTCTTTGTTTGACTATTTAAAATAAATATGAAAAAAGAAAATGTTGACACAAACACACTTTGTGAGATAGACAATCACAGTTAAATGTCTGTGTTGTTCTGAATTTGTAAAAAACAATTATCGCAAATCACAAAAGCAATTGCTCAAGAAATGCAAAAACTCAGTCACTTTTGACAAACAAACACAACTTCTGACAATATGCTGCCTTGCTTTTGATTTAAGTGCATTAGGAATGAAAAATGTGTAATTGTAATTCAAATGCAGCAGGACAGATGTCAGCTATATCATAGCACTGATTAATCACATTGAGTATGTCACTGCTGACACCTATCTTATCTATCTTAACCACTATCAATTGAATCTCTTTATTAGTGCAGATGAACACGACTGATTATATAGCACAACTGCAATCCGTCGTTTTCATGGATTGCACTACTACCCATGATATTCTACAGAGCAGTGCACATTCCACATTTTTTTCTTGCTCCGAGTGTGGAATCAAAACCGGCAATGCAAGTCTATGGATCCAAGAAAAACATTGGACCACACTCTGATAATATCATGGACAGACAGAATGGAGAGGGTGGAAAAACTTTTTTTTCTCTCAACCTCAAGAAAAACAGATGCCACTTTGATAAAAATTTGATCAAACTGTGCTCAGAGTCTGATCAGAATAACTGGATCATTTTCATGGAAGCAAAAAAAAACAGTTATGTACATCTAACCTTATTTGTATTATTCCCAAACTACTACTCTCATCTTCCTGTAGTTATACAAAACATTACTATTTGGAATATTTGCCCAATGTTTTAGTGTATCCTCTCCATAATTCAATTGTGGAACTGTGAGCTCTACCATACCCCTACTATCCTAAAATCACCCAAAAATGGCTGCTACATCCCCTGCTTAGACTTTTACTTATGCTATGATAGTTTCTCCTGACTGGCTGTAGTATACCATGTGACGGGATAGCTGTAAGACATTATGGGTATATTTGGATAAGTTGAATCACATACTTTTTGATTTCACTGTGACCTGCAAATTTTCTTACAGCTGACTTGAATACTGTTTGCATCTATTTGCATCACCTTGATTCGAACATCTCTGTTAATTACCTATACTCTTGATAACCAATCCTAAAATATTGATAATTTATTGATAGCTCAATATGTTAATATAGGACAATTCCTTTACTACAACTTTGTTTCATATTTCATTAGTAACTTTTCTTTTGTACAGTTGATGTTACATATTGTTAGAGCTAGCGGAACGCACAAAATAGTTAGAAAGATAGTGTAAGGTGTGTTCGCAGCCTGGGGTTCACCGTGCAGAGATGGAACCTGCTGCTAAGTAATCACGGACTATATGGCGGTACAATGTGAATACACACATGGGTTAACTTCACCCTGTGTGAAGGAAGCGTACCCTGTTGCGTCACAGGGCCGCGGTACCGCACCAAGAGCGCAAGCAAGGAGTCTCAGAATTCAATCCCAAGACACAGGATTAGAGTTCGTCTAGACCTTTTGCGTTCGACACCGCAACTGAGGTGTCAGAGCAACTGCAAAAATAACTTAAATGCACAAGAGTGCATGCAGTGCCGCGCTGGCAGACCCACTAACCACCCAGGATAGGAATAGGAAAGCGCTCTAATAGTGCACGGCGCAGCACTGGCGGTCACAGCAATTAGACGCTGTTTTGTGTGTTTATTGCTGATGGCTCAGCCGGGTGCTAGATAGCAGACATCCACCTTACACAGGCAGTCATACACAAGGGAGGGGATGATTAATGAGCGACTTTCACTAATCAACACACACACAATTTCAAGAGTACACTAGCGCATGGCCGAGCGAACCTTTTATAGCAGCAGTGCTACAAGACCTTCCAGATGGACCAATAGGCCAATAGGAGCCGCAACAGGACCTGAGCATGTGACCCCAGACCTCCAATGGGAGGTCGTCCCGTGGGCATGCTCAGTAAGGGAAAAGCAGGACTTAGTCCCAGAAAGACCTGCTCGCTGCTGAACATTGCTGGCTACAAGGACAGAGCCTTGAAGGCCAGTAGTAACCAGTCATCCAGTATCAGCCTGAGCTAGACGCTGGGACCAACGTCTCCGCTGATCAGACTCCACTGCAGCTGGAGAAGAATGGGAGACCGCAGTGGAGATGGTTCGAGATTCCCACTGTGCAGAGGCGGGAACTCGACACCTAACACATATGTTGTTAAACTGACAATTATTCATCTAATTAAACAATATTTTCACATAGTTTAAGACCCCAGTCAAATGTTGGATTTTGGGTATTGATGCATTCTTTGTTATCCAATCTGCTTAGTTTCTAGTTTAGTGAAATTGAAAAGTTATAAAGCTAATTAAGTCTGTGCAAGTAGATATTTTATTGCATGACCTGAGTAATTAAGGTATTCATAGGAGAGATATAAGAGTTGCTGCAACTCTGTATGCACTGTTGCTGTACAGGGGTATGTCTGTGGGGCTTATAAAGTGTATCAAGTATTAATAAACTGGTACCAGCTTGAGCTGATTTTCGATCAGGGCATGGTCTAGTTCTCAATTTCTAGTTAGGTTACTCTTCAGAGAGGAAGAGGTCTAGAACTCTACTGCCACTTATTGAGAGTAGTAATTCTAAAAGTCAACATTGATATTTTAACCCCTTTCTGATATCGGGCATAATAGTATGCCGATATCGGACTTCATAGAGCAAACAAGAATGGAGTATATGTCCAAAAGTAGTTACATAATACTTTAATAAGTTACAAAAAATACCAACAACATTATAGCAAATTACTTTATAAAAAATTACAAACAGTTTCAGACAGAGAAAGGTAGCACAGACCAAATAACAGTGCAGCTCACTACTGATGCCATATACAAAAAATCTAGTGCATAGTGCAATGGATAATATAGGCACTGAACCGGGGATCGTATGGGACCGTATAGGAAAGTGTAGTAAGCCCTGTACACAGGCTCGTACGCTCACAAAATCAAACAATCAATCCCATCCCCGGATTCTTACCCAGATGCTGGCAGCAGAATTGAACCACACCGTTGCCCCAACGCGCGTTTCGCGTCGGCTTCGTCAGGGGGCGGTGCTGCTAAATGTCCGGCGCTACTATTTATAGGTCACCCAATATAAAATATTAGATCCACCTGTGACGGCGCATGTTCAGATCTCACCCAGCCAGGATCTGCATTGCGAGCGGCATCCAAAATGGCGTTGCGGTCCACAGCTCCGTCGCAGTGACGTCACTGCACCGCAAGCGTCACTACCCGGCGCCGCCCACAATGCCCCGGGACTCGGACGACAGCGGACATGCGCACAATGGATCGAGCTGATACCATACTTAATGCAATCAGACAAGGCTGTCGATCCCCCATACTCCAAAAGAAAACCACAAAAAAGAAAAGAAAAGGTGCATGTCTAATAAGGGACATCTATTGTATACAATGCCCCAGATAAAAACGCCCCACTATTAATACAACAAAAATATTCATGAAACGAAGGGGGAATAAAATAGTTAAATAGTGTGAACACCTATTAATGTGCACGTAAGTGTAGTGAACAGAAATAATAAACATGACAATAGTGACTTCAAAGGTAAAAACATTACCACGAATGTAGCTATTAATACAATATATATAGCGTGACAATAAAGTTACAGAACAGTGATCAACAAGTCCATTATTTCGTTGTTCCGCAGGTATTAAAACCATAGAGTGCCAGAGTGGACAACGTTTGGAGCAGGGGCCCATCAGTTCTCTCCGTGCCCAATAGACCACCTATGCCTTTTCCAATGGAGGGACCACATCAAGAGCGCCATGAAGATATATAAGGTAACTATACATAAATAATAAAAAAGGAAGAAAATGCGCCAATTAAAAACATGTATAAAAACAAACAGCAACACACAAATAAAAAACAAAAAATAGGAATACCCGGAGTTGAGTCTATAAAAAGGAACTAAAGCTCAAATGTTCATTAAGGGCTGTGGGGGCAATGGTGTTTAATACCGCAATCCAGCGGCATTCTCTTTGGGCCAACTTCTGTTTTGCGTCACCTCCTCTTATGCCTACCCGAATCCTATCTATACCCAAAGCTTTTAAATCTTTAGGATTACATTTGTGGTATTTCCGAAAATGTTTCGGTATGGGTTTCAAGCTATCAACATCTTCCACGTCTCGTGCTGCTTTATGTCTCTTATGTGTTCGCGTATGCGAACACGCAGCTCTCTTGACATCAACCCAATATAGACAAGCTTACAGGTGCAGGTAGCGTAATATACAACATGTGTTGTACTACATGTGATATATTCATTTATTCGAAATTGACGCTTGCCATCTGATGACACGAATGTAAAGGATCTAACAAGATTCTTACAGGCAAGGCAATCTCCGCATGGAAAGAAACCATTTTTTTGTCTACCTGCCTGAAATGGGTCTGGTATTTTGGCCACATAATGACTATGCACAAGTATGTCTCTAACATTATTGCTCCTACGTGCAGTCATAAGGGGTTGATCAGACAAAAACCTTCCAAGTAAGGGATCAGTTGTTAAAACGGGCCAGTGTTTTTTCAAAATGCTCCGCATTTCATCCCACTTATGGTTGAATGTGGATACAAATCTTGGTTGATCATCCCAAGCTTTTTTCTGTGTCTTCCTTCTCTCAGCCAAAAGGTCACTCCTACTGGTCTTTTTAGCTCTTAGATATCCTTTCTTTATTGTTCGGCCACTATAGCCATGCTGCCTAAAACGCTCCCCAAGGTCCACAGCCTGCCTCTCAAAGAGTGTATCAGAGGCACAGATCCTTTGGGCCCGAAGAAACTGTCCTATGGGGATGGCTCTTATCGTGGAGGGTGGATGGGATGAGGATGAATGCAAAAGTGCATTAACAGATGTCTTCTTCCTGTACATATCCATGTAGATATATCCGTTTTCCTGCACCTTTAGTGTTATATCTAAGAAGGAAATTTCACTATCATGATATGTATATGTGAGCCTGATGTTGGAGCCATTGTTGTTCAATCCCGCCATAAATTCCTGTAACTCCAGGACAGGGCCATGCTATATAAACAAAACATCGTCGATATATCTGTACCACCCGAGAATTTGGGGGGCAGACTGTGCGCCACCCTGGAATATCTCATGTTCCCAATATCCAAGATATAAATTGGCATAGGATGGCGCACAGGCCGCCCCCATAGCAGTGCCCTGTCTCTGGAGAAAACAACGATCTTTAAAAACAAAAAAATTGTGTGTCAGGATGAACTCCAACAGCTCCAACACCAGTTCTCGTAAATCGGGATCCAGATTACTGGATTCAAGAAAGAATCTAGTGGCCCTCATCCCATCCACATGGCGGATACTGGTATATAATGATTCGACATCCGCCGTGACCAAAATCATGTCCTTCTCCACGATAAGGCCATCAACCCGTCTCAGGACGTCCGTGGTGTCCCTGACATAGGAGGGCAGGGTCTCAACCTGTGGTTTTAAATAATGCTCAATGAACTTGCATGTTGCGTCACACAACCCTCCTACGCCAGAGACAATCGGACGCCCTGGGGGAGAGACAAGATCTTTGTGGACCTTGGGGAGCAAATTGAAAGTGGGTATCACTGGGTATTGAACTAATAAACCACCCAAAGTTTTTTTGTTAATGATACCCCTTTCAAAAGCCATTTCCAGAATATTCTGTAATTGGATTTGAAATTTAGGAAGGGGGTTCTGTGATAGTGGGGTATATGTTTCTCGATTCCTTAGCTGCCGAAAGGCTTCTTTCTCGTACCTCTCCACAGGCCAGATGACCACATTTCCCCCCTTATCCGCTGGTTTTACAATGACATCATCCCACATTTTAATTTCCTGTAAAGCCTCCCCCTGTACGGCTGTAAGATTATCTCTTTTTTTGAAATTAGTTATTTTATTAAAGTCTTCCATTACCAATTTCGTGAAAATTTTCACCTGTGGGCAAAGGGAGAAGGGGGGAAAAGTGGTACATCTGGTTGATATAGGAGGTGGAGAGGCACTTACCCCTTCACCAAGAGACTATCGTTCCAATTCTTCCAAATTTTTAAGGGTCTCTAATTCAATAGGATCAGTTATTTCAGCATTTCTTGAGGAGCGCAGATGAAGTTTTTTAAGGATAATCTTCCGGGCAAAAAGATGTAGGTCCTTTAACGCTATAAAAAAAAATCAAAGTTATTACATGGAGAAAAAGAAAGACCCAGTTCCAACACTTCTTTTTGTGGTTCAGCGAGAACATGAGTGGATAAATTAATTACCTCTAGTATATTAGTTTTCAGTTTTTTATCCATAAGAGGAGAGGTATTCATTTTCCGCTTATTTCTGAGGCGTCCGTCTCTCCAGTCATTATTTCTCTCTGAATCCCTTTTTGTCCATCCTGATCTTACATTGTCCACTCTCTGTGTTCTTTCCTCAGCCGAGGACACAGAGGAAATAGAAGCAGATCGACTTCTTGAAAAGTTTTTGTTATAAAGCCGTCTGTTATGTCATTTATACATTCTGCCTTGCTGTCGATCAGCCAAATCATGCTGATATTTTTTGGTCTTATTTTGTACTAGATGGCAGCCTGAATTCTAAAGAATCGGGAGTCTAGAATCCATATATACTTTATTTATTCAAATGTAAGAATAATACAATTAATAAATAATAGTAAGAAAGAACAAAAAATGGCTGCACTCACCAGCTCTTGACAATTCTTGACAGTACGGCACATTTCTGATTGGTCGCTCGCGGCAGGCGGCAACCAATCAGAAAAGTGCCGCGCACCACGAAGGCATATATCTTTGTCCACCCTGAGCGGGTGTAGGACGCTGGTGACGTCACTTATCTCCGGACATTATCTCCGGACAAAGCCACGGAAGTTGGCACAAATTGCCGGAAGTAGTATTCTAGGCAATTATATATTAGATTTTAATGTTATCAGTGTTTACCTTTGAACGTTTATATTGTATTGTCCTGTCACCAGCCATGTGTACGATTATCGGCCGAAAGCCTCTCTGGAACCAATAATCACCCCATGTAAAGGTATCTTTATAAGTTAAAGATTCAGAATACTATGACTTTTATCATATCCTGAACAGTCAAGTTTTTTATGAACCGTTAAGGTTTTCTGGTTGAAGTAAAAAAAAACTCTGAGTGTTTACAGTTTGAAACCATAAAATGTTGAAAAATTATGTCATTCTTGAGTATATCACTCAATGGTGCTCATAAACGTGTCAAATTTGATCTATAATATACTTTAATATACGTTACTTTAATCTTTAATATACTTAAGAACAGGGCCCCAGACATCACACAGGGGGTCTGAAACACCGCACAGTGGTCCAAAATATCGCTGTGCTCTGCCTCGGGCCCCATATGCTGCCTGGGGCCCCTGTGCTCTGCCTGGGGCCCCATATGCTGCCTGGGGCCCCTGTGCTCTGCCTGGGGCCCCATGTTCTGCCTGGGGCCCCTGTGCTCTGCCTGGGGCCACTGTACTCTGCCTGGGGCCCCATATGCTGCCTGGGGCCCCTGTGCTCTGCCTGGGGCCCCATATGCTGCCTGGGGCCCCTGTGCTCTGCCTGGGGCCCCATAGGCTGCCTGGGGCCCCTGTGCTCTACCTGGGACCACTGTGCTCT
This sequence comes from Ranitomeya variabilis, assembly GCF_051348905.1. Taxonomy (NCBI): domain Eukaryota; kingdom Metazoa; phylum Chordata; class Amphibia; order Anura; family Dendrobatidae; genus Ranitomeya; species Ranitomeya variabilis. The sequence goes on from NC_135232.1 coordinate 154,493,671, forward strand.
GCCTGGGGCCCCATATGCTGCCTGGGGCCCCTGTGCTCTGCCTGGGGCCCCATGTTCTGCCTGGGGCCACTGTGCTCTGCCTGGGGCCCCATAGGCTGCCTGGGGCCCCTGTGCTCTGCCTGGGACCACTGTGCTCTGCCTGGGGCCCCATATGCTGCCTGGGGCCCCTGTGCTCTGCCTGGGGCCCCATATGCTGCCTGGGGCCCCTGTGCTCTGCCTGGGGCCCCTGTGTTCTGCCTGGGGCCCCATGTTCTGCCTGGGGCCCCTGTGCTCTGCCTGGGGCCACTGTGCTCTGCCTGGGGCCCCATGTTCTTCCTGGGGCCACTGTGCTCTGCCTGGGGCCCCATAAGCTGCCTGGGGCCCCTGTGCTCTGCCTGGGACCACTGTGCTCTGCCTGGGGCCCCATATGCTGCCTGGGGCCCCTGTGCTCTGCCTGGGGCCACTGTGCTCTGCCTGGGGCCCCATATGCTGCCTGGGGCCCCTGTGCCCTGCCTGGGGCCCCATATGCTTCCTGGGGCCCCTGTGCTCTGCCTGGGGCCCCTGTGCTCTGCCTGGGGCCCCATGTTCTGCCTGGGGCCCCTGTGCTCTGCCTGGGGCCACTGTGCTCTGCCTGGGGCCCCATATGCTGCCTGGGGCCCCTATGCTCTGCCTGGGGCCCCATATGCTGCCTGGGGCCACTGTGCTCTGCCTGGGGCCCCATAGGCTGCCTGGGGCCCCTGTGCTCTGCCTGGGACCACTGTGCTCTGCCTGGGGCCCCATATGCTGCCTGGGGCCCCTGTGCTCTGCCTGGGGCCACTGTGCTCTGCCTGGGGCCCCATATGCTGCCTGGGGCCCCTGTGCTCTGCCTGGGTGTAGGACACTGGTGACGTCACTTATCTCCGGACATTAGCTCCGGACATTAGCTCCGGACATTATCTCCGGACATTAGCTCCGGACATTATCTCCGGACATTAGCTCCGGACAAAGCCACGGAAGTTGGCACAAATTGCAGGAAGTAGTATTCTAGGCAATTATATATTAGACTACCTCGGTTTCCCATTTTTTAATGACTACATCAATGCACTAGATTTTTTGTATATGGCATCAGTAGTGAGCTGCACTGTTATTTGGTCTGTGCTACCTTTCTCTGTCTGAAACTGTTTGTAATTTTTTATAAAGTAATTTGCTATAATGTTGTTGGTATTTTTTGTAACTTATTAAAGTATTATGTAACTACTTTTGGACATATACTCCATTCTTGTTTGCTCTATAAATTCTGGTTGTTAGGAGTGTCCTTGTTTCTTTAATAATTTCTCCTCTGTAGGCTCCCCCACTGTGGTTGTGAGCATGTGGGAGAATATCAGACTTTTATCTTTCATTTTGGGTTTGTTCTACGATATCGGACTTCCCCTGTTTGGTGGGGGCTCCAATGCTGAGCCTTTCCAGGCACATGTCAGCTGATATATACAGCTGACATGTGCCCACAACAGCCGTGGGTGGAATTGTTATCCACCCGCATCTGTTAACTAGTCAAATGCCGTTGTCAATCTCGGTCACCGATGGGTCGGCATAACAACCAGAGGTCTCCAGCAGACCTCTATGGTTGTCATTGTCACCTGGTGGTCGGTGCTCATAGCAAGTAAGCATTTCTGTTGCAGACGGGCGATCTGATCATCGCTATTGTGTAGAAGAGCAGATCAAAGTACTGCAGCTTCTAGTGTCCCATGGAGACTATTGAAGCATGCAAAAAGTAAAATAAAAAAGGTTTTAAAAATATTAATAGTTTCAAGGTACTTTCAGCTGCATCAATATGGTGTATTTAATTATTTGTACTAAATGTCCAACTGGGGGTCTGTATGTGGGGAAGACAGTGCAAAAACTTAGAACAAGGATGAATTCTCATCGCCACACAATAAGAGAAAAAAAAATGGACCTACCGGTAGCAAAATATTTTTGTATCCCCGGTCATAGCATCATGGACATGAAATTACTTGTTTTAAAAGGTCATTTCAAATTTCAGAAAGATAAAAGAGTCTGTGAGTATAAACTCATGAGGACACACTCAGTGCAGGAATGAATGTTTCACATGGATTTATGTCTTTTTACATCAATTAAGGAATTTGCTCTTCAGACCTTCTGGGGTCATCACAACATAGAACCAGACCCATTCAGAGGACCATAAAACATTAAGACTTCCTTATCTATGAACTGTTCCAATATCTATGTCTATCCCTCTCACATAATGATAATTCTGCTTCACGTCACTTGTCGTGACTTGCCTTCTTTCTCTCTGTGCTGTGTTGTGTATAAGTATGTGATTCTTCAGAATTTGAATTAGTCTTGGCCTGATGAAGGGACCAGCGTAGTCTCAAAAGCTTGCAATTTGTTACCATCTTTTTAATTAGCCATTAAAAGTTATCAACCACTGAGGACTCTCACGTCTAAATATTTTTCTAAAAAAATTAAGAAATATAAAAGTTCAAACCGATTCACCCCATTCAAAATAAAACAATAAAAAAATCTAATATACACATATTTGGTATTGCCACATTCAGAATCACCCAATCTAGCAATATAAAAAATAATTAACACGATTGCTAAACAGCATAATGAGAAAAAAAAGTCAAAAAGCCAGAAATCTGTTTTTTTTTTGTCACAATAAAATGCAATAATGGGCGATGAAAAGATCGTATCTGCACCAAAATAGTATCACTAAAAACATCACCTAGGCACACAAAAAATAAGCCCTCATCCAACCCCAGATCACAGAAAAAGGAGATGATACGGGTATCGGAAAATGGCACAATTTATTTTTTTTTTAACAAACTTTGGAACTGTTTTCGCCACTTAAATAAAAGAGAACCTATACATGTTTTGTGTCTGTGAACTCACAATTATGCAAATTGTCTCTTCAGAGAGGAAGAGAGCTAGAACTCTGGTGCCACCTATTGGAAGGTAGCAATCCTACAAGTCAATGTTGAAATGTTGACCCTTTAACGAGCCTTGTCACATGACTTAGGATAATAGCCAAACCAGAATCTCAATTTGCAGACACTGTGTTTTGGGGTACTGCCCCTCATCAGTGCAAAGCGGAGATCTGGTTTTGCTTTGTGAGAGGCGTCTGAAGAGACAATTTGCATAATTAGCATATTACCCAGAGGAGCATTGCGGCATTAAGTCTCATCTCGGCATGCTTAGCATGTTGATCTCCGCCAGGAGAAATGATACATCTTGAACTCACAATGAGCTGGAAATCATAATGGCCAGTCAGTTTTAGCATTCAGTGAGCATGGTAAAAAAAAAGTACAAAAAACAACTATGGAATTGCACTTTTTTGCAATTTCACCGCACTTGGAATTTTTTCCTGGTTTCATGTACACGATATGTTAAAACCAATGGTGTCATTCAAAAGTACAAAAACAAACCCTCACATAGCCATTTTGACAAAAAAATAAAAAAGTTATGGCTGTGGGAAGAAGGAGAGCAAAATACAAAAACGCAAAAACAAAAATACCTCTGGTTATTAAGGGGTTAAAGAAGCAATTCCATGAAAGTTTTTATCCTTTTAATATAGTGCAATCATCACATTATATACATTATATAACACTGTGTACTTGCAATTGCTCATTTTGCCTTTCTACACAGTTAATTCTAGGTGTCTTATAGTATGATGATTGCATTTTGTTGAGAGGTTAACAATGTTGATGCGACTGCTTCTTTAATAAGCTTTGCCATATGATTTAGCATAAGAAGCCAATCTAGACACTCCATTTGTAGACACATATTTTGGAGTTTTTGTCCCTCATCCGTGCAAAGCAGGAGGTCTAATTTGACTACATGAAAGGCATCTGACGTATTGTATAACATGAAAGGCTTCTCCTTGTGGAGAGTGCCAAGCCAGCATAAAGAAACTTATAGGTCATGCAATGCTCCTCTTGGAATTTGAATATACAAATATATTTTACAGAGAGGAAGAGGACATGATGAACTTTAGCACCACCAATTGGGACCAGTAACCCGAAAAGTCAATATTGACTCTTTAACGAGTCTTGCCACAGGACTTCAAATAAAAATCCTAACACTTTGCTTGCAGACACGTATATTGATGCTTTGCACTTCATCAATCCAAAGCAGGAGGTTGGATTTAGTTATTTGACAGACCTCTGGCATGGTGCCTAAGGTGGAATGCTTCTTCTTGTGGAGAGTGCCAAGCTGGTGTAAGTCTACAGTTTAAGTCTCCATACTTTGCCTTGGCACTTTGCACAGCGAGAAACATAAGTTTATTAATCATCCACAGAGCATATTGTGTCAAGTGAATCTATTTTTGGATGTTTAGTTTACACTTGGAAAATTCTAAGATTTCAAAATGTACTTTTACATTTATGTTTATTTCAAACTTTATCACTCTTACACAATAACAAGCAGAGTCAAGTGAGATTAAAAGAAAAAAGTGTTTTGAACAAGTTACATTTCCATCTAATGTGTAAATAGAAATGCATTCCCTGGAATGTGATGTATAACAGTGTTTGAAATATGGCTGGACCTCCTGAGGTGAGCTCTTCCCTATAGGTTATAACATGCCAATTTTCAAGCAAACGACGTAATACGTGCATAGTTTTGTCAAAGCATCTACTCCTGGGATTTAGCCCGGCATTTTTTCATTTTCATAAGGGGTAATAGGAGAAAATACATTCCTCAGTTTATTATGCATTTTCTCCCAAGTACGTAAATACCCCATATGTGCTCTAAAACTACTGTTTGGGAACACAGCAGAGCTCAGAAGCATAGGGGCGCTATTTGACTTTTAAAATGTAAATTTGATTGCAATATGTTGGATGCCATGTTGTGGTTGCACAGCCTCTGACATGCCATACAGGAGAACTACCCAAAAGTGACCACATTTTGAAAACTACATCCTTAATGAATTAATCTAGGGTTGTAGCGAGCATTTTAAACAACAAAGAATTTAGGGAGTAAAATGCACAATGACATCTTGATTCAAAAAATTATTTTTATTAAAAATCAGTAAAGAGAGTATAAAAATATATATTCACCATGACGTACAGACTGACTCATTTGAGGCATTTAAGATGCCTCTTGTCGTAGTTGTATTATGAATAAGGGAACTAAACATGCCAAAAATGAAGCAATATTATGTTTGTTTGTTTGGTATACTTTATTAATAGATATAAAAATCCAAAGAAAAAAAGACTGGAAAGACACAAAGCGCAAAAAAGGTCTTATCTAGGTAACAATGTTAAATGACTAGCATAATAGTGCTCACTTGGTCAGGTTGTTTGCACACAACTACTGGTCACGCTAAAGGCTGCTACAGATACACGAGAGGGTAAAAGTGCAGGTAATGGAGAAAAAAATGGGTTAATTCTGCGCTGCCATGTAGGAAGGATGAAAAATGCCAATCCGCATATAAGTGGTTTACGTGTGGTTGTCTTAAAGAAGTTTGAACACATCGAAAAGCATTGACAAACAAACCACTTGACAAATAGACCACTTATACTCGGATTGGCATTTTTCATCATTCCTGCATGGCAAAAACCCATTTGTTTCTCCCTTACCTTCATTATTAGTAGGCATGGAATACAGACAAATAAGGATATCTTTATCAAGAAATGGTTGAGCTGCTTGCCCTCTAAATTCTAGGCTACACGATTGTGATCTACAATAAGATTGTCACTCACAGATGCAGGATTGATACTAACTGATTGTCAGAGGCGGAAACTGACAGCTTGGGGCCCCTGTATAAGAAATGTGTCTGTGCCCTCTCTTTTTACAGCGGCAAAGCTACAGATTATATATACTGTGCATGTAGCATAGGAATCCAATAGTAGGAGCAGCACACCGTGGTCAGTGGAAAAGGAGCATTTTAATAAATTTACAAAAATTACTACATTTCAAGTTTTTTTCAGTCAAGATGGGGTGCAGAGAGTACATTAATGAGACAAAAATTAACTTTTTTTAATTTGCCAAATGGCTGCAATGAAACAAAGAGAGAAAAATTTAAAGGGGTCTGAATACTTTCCGTACCCACTATATATATATATATATATATATATATATATATATATATATATATATATATATATATATATAATATATATGTTTATATTACACAATCTATCCTAATTTTGTATAGTAATGCCCTTTTTACATAGTTTCCTCACTTGGTATATACAGCACTGTCCCATAAATATTGGATTCTCATGTTATTTTTGTTATTTCTAGTGCTCTGTCTGTATTTCTTAGTCCCCGTCTTGTTAGATATAAAATAAAATGACTGCTGATGAGAATATGGTAAAGTTTATTTTCTTATGGAGGAGGCTGACAGACTGGTCTTCTGGTCACCGCCTGCTCCATTATTGGTCATTTTATTTTTGATCTAACAAGATAAGACTATGCAAGAAATAGAGTGTACTTTGAATCACAAAAATAATGAGACTATGCTATATAATGAGGGACGGCACCATACATAAGTAGATGCTATATAAAAAGAGACAGTGTTATATATAATAAAAGAGCAATTATGTAATTGACACCTTTATGCCCCAAGCCTGTTTTCACCTTCCTGTCCAGGCGAAATTTTACAATTCTGACCACTGTCACTTTATGAGTAGTGTTGAGTATTCCGATACTGCAAATATCGGGTATCGGCCGATATTCGCTGTATCGGAATTCCGATACCGAGTTCCGATATTTTTGCGATATCGGGAATCGGGATCGGGATCCATATTAATGTAAAAAATAAAGAATAAAAATAAAAAATATGGATATACTCACCCACCGACGGCCCCTGGCTCACAGCGGTGCAACCGGCAGCCTCCGTTCCTAAGAATGCAGTGAGTGTAGGACCTGCGATGACGTCGCGGCTTGTGATTGGTCGCGTGACCGCTCATGTGACCGCTCATGTGACCGCTCACGTGACCGCGACATCATCGAAGGTCCTTCACTCTGCATTCTTAGGAACGGAGGCAGACGCTTGCAGCGGTGACAGCCAGGGCTCGTCCGAGGGTGAGTATATCCATATTTTTTATTTTTATTCTTTATTTTTTACATGAATATGGATCCCAGGGCCTGAAGGAGAGTTTCCTCTCCTTCAGACCCTGAGAACCATCCAGGATCACTTCCGATATTTGTGTCCCATTGACTTGTATTGGTATCGGGTATCGGTATCGGCGATATCCGATATTTTTTGGATATCGGCCGATCCAATCCGATACCGATACTTTCAAATATCGGAAGGTATCGCTCAACACTATTTATGAGGTAATAACTCTGGAATGCTTCAATGGATCCCACTGATTCTAAGAAAGTTTTTTTCTTAACATATTGTACTTCATGATAGTAGCTAAATTTTTTCGATCTGACATGAATTTATTCGTGAAAAAATGCTACCAACATTTTGAAAATGTTGCCAATTTTCAAACTTTTAATTTTTATGCCCTTAAACCTGAGAGTTATGAAATACAAAATAGCTAATTAATAACATTTTCCACATGTCTACTTTACATCAGCACAATTTTTGAAACATAATTAAGAAGTTAAAAGGGTTCAAAGTTGACCAATAATTTGTCATTTTTCATACAAAATTTACAAAACCATCTTTTTAGGGACCACATCATGTTTGAAGTGACTTTGAGGGGCCTATATGACAGAAAATGCCACAAGTGCTGGATGTCAGCAGTGAGAATCCCTGAGCACCAAGCAGTGATCACGCGCGCCCAACTTCTGTGTACGCAAAATCGCTGTGACATGTCCATACATCCAAGGACCTTAAGTACTTACTGGGTTTAAAAATTGAGTTATGTATAACAAGAAAGTACACTATATACTAAGGTATTGCACTATACAGGTCCTTCTCAAAAAATTAGCATATAGTGTTAAATTTCATTATTTACCATAATGTAATGATTACAATTAAACTTTCATATATTATAGATTCATTATCCACCAACTGAAATTTGTCAGGTCTTTTATTGTTTTAATACTGATGATTTTGGCATACAACTCCTGATAACCCAAAAAACCTGTCTCAATAAATTAGCATATCAAGAAAAGGTTCTCTAAATGACCTATTACCCTAATCTTCTGAATCAACTAATTAACTCTAAACACATGCAAAAGATACCTGAGGCTTTTAAAAACTCCCTGCCTGGTTCATTACTCAAAACCCCCATCATGGGTAAGACTAGCGACCTGACAGATGTCAAGAAGGCCATCATTGACACCCTCAAGCAAGAGGGTAAGACCCAGAAAGAAATTTCTCAACAAATAGGCTGTTCCCAGAGTGCTGTATCAAGGCACCTCAATGGTAAGTCTGTTGGAAGGAAACAATGTGGCAGAAAACTCTGTACAACGAGAAGAGGTGACCGGACCCTGAGGAAGATTGTGGAGAAGGACCGATTCCAGACCTTGGGGAACCTGAGGAAGCAGTGGACTGAGTCTGGTGTGCAGGAAATGGGCTACAGGTGCCGCATTCCCCAGGTAAAGCCACTTTTGAACCATAAACAGCGGCAGAAGTGCCTGACCTGGGCTACAGAGAAGCAGCACTGGACTGTTGCTAAGTGGTCCCAAGTACTTTTTTCTGATGAACGCAAATTTTGCATGTCATTCGGAAATCAAGGTGCCAGAGTCTGGAGGAAGACTGGGGAGAAGGAAATGCCAAAATGCCTGAAGTCCAGTGTCAAGTACCCACAGTCAGTGATGGTGTGGGGTGCCATGTCAGCTGCTGGTGTTGGTCCACTGTGTTTCATCAAGGGCAGGGTCAATGCAGCTAGCTATCAGGAGATTTTGGAGCACTTCATGCTTCCATTGGCTGAAATGCTTTATGGAGATGAAGATTTCATTTTTCAGCACGACCTGGCACCTGCTCACAGTGCCAAAACCACTGGTAAATGGTTTACTGACCATGGTATTACTGTGCTCAATTGGCCTGCCAACTCTCCTGACCTGAACCCCATAGAGAATCTGTGGGATATTGTGAAGAGAAAGTTGAGAGACGCAAGACCCAACACTCTGGATGAGCTTAAGGCCGCTATTGAAGCATCCTGGGCCTCCATAACATCTCAGCAGTGTCACAGGCTGATTGCCTCCATGCCACGCCGCATTGAAGCAGTCATTTCTGCCAAAGGATTCCCGACCAAGTATTGAGTGCATAACTGAACATTATTATTTGATGGTTTTTTTGTTTGGTATTAAAAAACACTTTTATTTGATTGGTCGGGTGAAATATGCTAATTTATTGAGACAGATTTTTTGGGTTATCAGGAGTTGTATGCCAAAATCATCAGTATTAAAACAATAAAAGACCTGACAAATTTCAGTTGGTGGATAAGGAATCTATAATATATGAAAGTTTAATTGTAATCATTACATTATGGTAAATAATGAAATTTAACACTATATGCTAATTTTTTGAGAAGGACCTGTACATATTAAGGCTGCATTCTTGTACTTGTGTGAAGTGTCGGTGTGCTGCCTAATTTTTTTTCTTGGACAGCACGCAGACCCATTAAGTATGTCCCATTCTAATTCTCAAAATCGGATAAAAACTTGACATTCTCCGAGTCTCACAGATCTCATTCTCAGATCTGTGATTTTCATGAAAGAATCTATAAAACTCTGGATCAGTGTACAGTCTGATAAATCAGGCACACACGGACATTTCACACGAATGTGAGAATGTAGCCTAAGGGAGGTTGTATAACACATAACGTTAATACTCCAAGCCAGACAGGACAGACAATGAATAAATATTTACATCCAGTGACTGCGGATGTCTCATATCATTGCAATCATTTTCTTTTGTTTCGTATTAGTGATGATCGAATAGTGAAATATTCAGAATAGGGAAAATCGGCACAAGTAATTTCGAATATCTGTGTATTCGTACCGAGTAACAAATCCAATGCAAGTCAATGGGAAAGCCAAATATTTTTCTGCTGGACTCAACAAACAGGTCTGGAGGCCTGAGAAAAAGGCTGAAATGGAAGGGAAAGTGCTAAAACTAAATGGGAACAGCATAAAGAAGATGTCTGCATGCCTTTCTAAGTCACACAAATGATAGATGACAAGCCAGCAATTCATCTGCCGCGTACAGTAAAATCACAGCAGGAGCCGACAGGATAGAATAGACAGATTACATACAGTATATACACATAGAATAGATAGATATATGTATATATATTAAATAGATAGATAGAAGAAAAGCCAGCAATTCAACAGCAATGTACTATAAAATCACAGCAGGAGAGGACAGCATAGAATAGATGGATTACATAAAGTATACACAGATGTAATCAGAGGCGTAGCTAGGGTTTTGGTTCAGGGGGACGAAGCTTCTGAGTGGGCCCCTAACCAGATAACCTTGATTACAACTCGGTGACGCGCCCTAATACTGGATGAGAACCTCAGCAGATGACCGCACTGTTACTGAAAATTATCTCTATATAAAGACCAATATTGATATTACCACCATATGGTCAGTGGTAGATATCAGTCCTACAGAACATAAAAGAGATCACACCATAGTTACAGATAATGACTTACTGCTGATGTTCTTTATGATAGAATCGTTCATTTTTCCCATCTTTTCCATCTGGCCCCGACCGACATGACAACTTCTTCCAGCCACGACTCGGCTGCAGACAATACAACAAAGACACGTTTCACTTCTCATATTCCAGCCATCACCTCTATTCCCAACCTGCACAAACTCCTCATCCTACTGATACCCCAATGCTGAACCACTGCTGCCATATGTGACCATATTACTTTACCTGCTGTGTGGTTTTCTGTGCCTTCTAAATTCTAAAGCAACCCTCTATAATATAGTAATCCCAGGTGCAAGTGCAAGGAAAACAGTGGCCACATTTTGCCCCCTAGAAAGTAATAATGCCCTGTGTGCCCCTTTGATAATCACAGTAACCTGAGTTCCCCTATAACAATAAGTGTCCATTTTACATTTAATAAAGTCCCGAGTCTCCTCTCTGTACAGCTCCCCTATATACAGCATGATGCTCTTTTATACACAGTATAATTTCACCTCACTGTATAGTACCACCCACACAGTATACTGACCCCTTAGTAGCCTCCAAACTGTTTGATGACTCCAACACTGTATGTTGGCCCCTTCACTGTAATCCCCCCACTATACGATGGCCCCCTCACTGTAATCTCCACACTGTATGATGCCCCCCTAGATAGCCTCCATATAGTATAATGCACCAGATCGTCCTCAATATAGTATAATGCACCAGATAGTCCTCAATATAGTATAATGCACTCCCCATAGGCAGACTCTATAGCACAAGGAAGCACCCATAGACAGACTCTAGTATAATGCAGCACCCCATAGGCAGACCCTGTAGTATAAGGCAGCACCCCCATAGGCAGACCCTGTAGTATAAGGCAGCACTCCATAGGCAGACACTGTGCTATAAGGCAGCACCCCTATAGGCAGACCCTGTACTATAAGGCAGCACCCCTATAGGCATACCCTATACTATAAGGCAGCACCCCTGTAGGCAGACCCTGCAGTATTAGGCAGACCCCCCTATAGGCAGACCCTGTAGTATTAGGCAGACTCCCCTATAGGCACACCCTGCAGTATTAGGCAACACCCCATAAAAAATAAATAAATACTCACCCCTCTTCTTCCTGGTTCCTCCGCAGCTCTGAGCACCAGCTCATCTCCTGACAGCGGGTGCCAGGCAGTGACATCATCGTGCCCGCTGTCAGCATCAGCAATGTCAGGCGCTGACAGGGGGATGATGGGGGAAGAAGAGCAGCGCTCCTTCCCTCATCATTGCGGTCAGCTGTATTGGCTAAATGCTGGTACAGCTGACCTTGCATTGACAGGCAGGGTCCCACTGCTGGCACTGGGCCCCCCACCTGCTCAGGGGCCCCATAGCGGATGGCGGCAGAGCAGGGAGATCGATTCTCCTTGCTCTGCCACAGAATGTAACTGTATCGGTGCGCACAGCTACAGTAGTGTAGCCCGGGTGGGCCCCCTCTGAGCAGTGGGCCCGGGGCGCCCACACCCTCTGCCCCCGGGTAGCTACGCTACTGCATATAATAGATAGATATGTAGATGTCAGTGACATATACAATTAGTGCAGTGTGTGTGTGCAGCTTACCTGTACATATATTTAATTGCTAAAAGATTATTTACCTGAAAAAAAATTGTGTGAGCTCCTGTGTAATTTTTTTAACTAGCAGAGGGAAAGCCGATGGCTGGGGGCATATGTTTATAGCCTGGGAAGGGGGTAATACCCATTGAGTTTCCCAGGTTATTAATATCAGCTCACAGCTGTATACTTAGCCTTTACTGGCTATTAAAATGGGGGACACCCCAAAAAATGACATAGGATCTCCATATAATTAATAACAAGCAAAGGCTTAAGTAGACAGCTGAGGGCTGATATTAATAGCCTAGGAAGAGGCCATGTATACAGTCCCCCCCGGCTGCAAAAATTAGCTCTCAGCCACCCCAGGAAAGGTGCATCTATAAGATGTGCCAATTCTGGCACTTAGCCTCGCTCTTCCCACTTGCTCTGTAGAGGTGACAAATAGGGTGATAGTTGGGGGGTTGATGTCACCTTTGCATTCTCAGGTGACATCAAGCCCATAGGTATGTAATGGATAAACATCAATGAGACACCCCCATTACTAACCCCATATTCATAATGTATAAAAACACAGACACCCAGAAAAGTCATTTAATTGAAAGAATGACACAGACTGTTAGGGTTGGCGGATCGCACTAAATATAAATAAAGATGAAGTGCGATCACAACCCGGGGTCCACTCTGCGGAGATGAAAAACCGCAGCTAGTAAACAATGGGGGAAGCATGCGGCAAGTGATCTTGAAAACACACAGGGTTAAATGTCACCCTGTGTGAATAGAAACCAATCATCCACCTCTGTTAGCTTCACAGAGGTAACTATTGTAAAACAATGGGGAGACAAAGAGCGCAATAGGGTCTTATCCACGTTACACAGAGGAGACTATACACCAAATTTGCTCACCTGGTAAGGATGAGATTAGAGCATGTAGATAGCGGCTGCTGCAGATCCACAGGTCTTCACCGACCAGAGAAAATAATGTCTTCAAAGGGAGGTTTGTAGTTAAAATTCTGCGCTGCCGCTAAGATGAATTTCAGGAGAGTATAGTTGATTCACAGTGGTTTTATTCAACGCGTTTCAGGGGTCTCATGCCCCCTTCATCAGGAAATTTCCTGATGAAGGGGGCATGAGACCCCTGAAACGCGTTGAATAAAACCACTGTGAATCAACTATACTCTCCTGAAATGCATCTTAGCGGCAGCGCAGAATTTTAACTACAAACCTCCCTTTGAAGACATTAGCTTCACGGAGGGGCAGAGACAGAAATACAGCTGTCCCTAGACAGTATGGCGCAGCTAGATGCCACGCTAGTGAAAATGGTGCTATGTGAAATCCCTTGTCACATCACAGATGAATGCAACCCTCTCAGGGGCAATGAAACAGGTAGTGGACACAGTAACAGCGTATGCACACACAAACTCCTCTCCAGACCAAATGGGAGACCACAGGAGAAGATGAGGCTTGAGATCCATCCTGTGCACAGGGAGATTGCTGGTGCCTAACACAGACTCCTTTAATAAATCTTAATTAACCCATACTTACAACATCGCTCATTCCACCAACACCATTGTCTTGTGCAAAAGAGTTAAAATAGCAAACAGCAATATTCCTCACCTTTCCGCAGAGAAAATGATAATCCAAGGAAGCAGCGGTATAGTAAGAGGTGTTCGCTAGCATCTGGTGCTGAAGACAACTCTCATCATTCTCCCCTGCTCTGCCAGCGATCAGCACATTCCAAAAATGGAACTTCCTAGAAAGACTTTTTTTTCTTTGCAGAGATGTAGCTTTTATTGGCATTATTTTTTGTAGAGGCATGATGATGGCAAAACAACAAATCTGCTGTTTTGATTTTTCTTTCTTTACATTATTTAATATACTTTATGGGTTATTTTTTTATGTTCAGTTTGGAAAAGGGTGATAATTTAAAATGTTGGCTTTTTTATTTTAAAAATATTTTTTAATTTGATGTTTACTCTTTACATATTTTTAGTCATGCTAGGCTGCTTGAACTATTTAGTATAAAACTTAAGTATTGTAGTATATAGTGAAGTAACAAGCTTCTGTGGCTTTGCTTTATGGAAATACAAAAATGGCAGTGAAAGGAGCCTTTAGAAGACTCCCCACTCTTAAGGTAACCCATTGGCACTGAACAGACCCTTCCACCAGGTACAACTATCTAAATGCTGCTGTCAGATAATATAAGTAGTAAAAATCAGGGATTGATAATAGCTCAGATTTCTGCAGTTAAAGGCAGATCCTTGCTTGTAAGACAGCGAGCACCTGCCATTTATGGAGATGACTTAGCTGCTGAGCCTGCTCTGTACATCCACACATGACATGTGTCATGCATACTGTACACATTACATGCAATAGGGAGGTGAAAATGTATATAGCATAAAAACTTTGTGCTTAATTAATCAAGATTGGCACTGCTCATGCCAGTCTTGATGAGGAGATAGGCTGGAGTCAGATGCTTCTGATTCAAGAAGAGGCATACAATCAGAATCAGAAGCACCAGACGAGTGGCATGCACCTCCATATATTCTTTGCCACAAATCCTAATCCTGCCCCTGGTGGAGTTAAGATTTTCTTGATGGGGCAAACGTTGGCCCTCTTCATGAAATTGACAAGGGGCAGTCAACACTCCCTTGCCCCACCCCAGCTTCACCCATTTTGCCGGAGCTGGGAAAAACTGTCACTAAGACAAAAGTTGCAAATTTAGGTGTAACTCCAAATTATGCCTTAATTTTGTGACTCTTCAAGGCTTTATTGCTATAATTTTGGCGTGAATAGCTCTTTTTCTGGTGATACATTCCCTTTTAGAACCTATTGGAACTGTTCGGTTTTTCAGTAGTTTCAAATCTCCCAAGGTTGTTGAAAATAAATAATTTGAAAAAATAAAACACAAGAAAGTACAGATTGTTGCTTTCTAAATAAATCTACTTAGTTAGGCTCTTATGCAACTGGTAAGGTTCTCCTGGGATGTCTGCATCCCCATAACAACTTCCCCATACGTTTTTGGCCATCTATCTGTGGTTTAATTTCATGTGCTATATCCTAAATGCAATGGTCTGCCAAAAAACTGTTGTGTCTAGGAGAGATTCATTAGGCGATTGTACAATAAGTGATTATAACTACAGTGACAAGAACATTTATCGCAGCGCTTTCTGATCAGCAATAAATTGACATTTCCTAAATAACTAGTCAAAGTGCAACTCACATTTTGGTTCCTGTTTAAGTCTTTTCCATTCTTCTTCTAGCAAATCTAGTCATCATTTTTATGAATACGGTTGTTATTACGGGTCTGCTGACAAGGCAGGTGGTTATTCCATTGAGGCACTCTAAGTTTTTAGTGTTGAGAGATAAACTGTCTTACAATATCCAGCTGGGAAAGACAAAAGTAAAGGCTAGCAAAAATGCTTCCTTTCTTTACTTTAAGAACATTTCTTCAGCATATAAAGCTGATGACATGAGGTTATTAGAACACATTTATGATTAACTTTATTATGTGAATTTATTATTCATTATTTTATTTTTGCTGCTGTGGTAGATTCTCATGAAAAGTTTACATTCACAAGTTATCGTTTTGTTTAGTCACTATGAAAAACATAAAAGTACAGAAAACGTGTGTGAAATTGAATGCATCTAAAAATAAATTTTGAGTTGTCTATTTTTATTAAATTATAATAAGTTATTAAATTATTTATAATATTTTTTTAAAAGTTACACTAAAATTCTAATATACTTTCTGCTGGACCTTCTCAGCATCTTCATGTCCCTACTTACTGGCAACTAAAAAAAATATACAATGTCCTTTATTATTATTTTATTTTGTTACATAGTGCCATTAATTCCGCAGCACTTTACAGACTGACATCACTGTCCCCAATGGGGCTTATAATTAACATTGCCTATCAGTATGTCTTTGCAGTGTGGGAGGAAACCACAGAAATCAGAGGAAACAAACGCAAACACAGGGAGAACATACAAACTCCTTGCAGATGTTGTCCTTGGTGAGATTTTTCACCCAGGAAGCCAGTGCTGCAAGCAACAGTGCTAACGCTGTGCTTTAAAAATTAGCCATTTTTTACTAATTCAACAGATGTATTTGAAAGGTTATTTACAATGCAAGGCCAGGCTAACATGAGAGTAGATGCTCTCATGTTAGAGACTCCGATCAATTACAATATGTAAATTACACGTGGATCAAACTCTGATCTGATTTATCAGCTTAGTGTGATCTGGAATCGTAGCAAAATGTCACCATCTTCTCCTCTGTGTCAGTCCATGGAAATCGGACTGCACTTATATGTCTTCTGAGTGTAGTTTGATGTTTTAATGGACTAAAAGAGTTGAATGAGTGAGTGCAATTCAGTTTGGCAGCAACTTGCAGCACGCTGCAATTTTTTTCTCACACCAAATGTCCACATGACCAAATTGCATTATATTGAAATTATTAGCATAGGAAATAAGTTTTGTTCTTGTCGATATTTTTTACTGATGACATATAAAATTTAAGACTATCCATATGCCATACAGATAGTATACAGATGGCATTTGAATAGTGATGAGCAAATTTCTTAGAAAAACAATCGCCAAACATAAATTCAGCACAAATATTTCACATTCGGATTCGTGATCGGAAACACGAGCAAAATTGTATAAAATTGGGAAAAATCAGTAACATTCGTTAAAACGTGCTGGAAAATATTTGCGTTGCCCCAAAAGTATTTTCAGCACTTTGTCTACGATAATGGTGGTGGATCATGAGTGTGGGGCATATGTTAGATGAGAGGACAGGATTTGCAGAGCTTAGTGGTGTGGCGTGGCATGCATGTAAACAATAACTTTTTTCCTAAATTTATGTGTGCACATTTTGGCTAGCCAATCAGGGAGCAGGAAACATCCACAATTTCCCGACACAACAGTTTGTGTCATTGGCTGCTGAAATCACATGCCCCTCTTCATATAAAAAGAGCAGACATCTTGTTTTAGTGAAATTTTGACACTGTAACAGTGCAGAGAGGCTGCTCCTGATGATGGCACTGTTAGCAGCTAGAGTTTAGCTAGTTACCTAGGCTGTTGTTTCTTACTCAGATAGTTTAGCTAGTTAGTGTCCTGTGTGGCTGTGAAATCGACCTTCCAGCAATATGTTTTTGCCATTACTGAGGTCCACAGACAAAGATAGCAGTCTACATCATACAAGTGTACTGTGCACTGCTCCATACATGAGTAGACCATTTTAAATCTTATTTTTTCACTAGCTAAAAGTGAAACACCATGATGTATCCCACCTTGTCATTTCATGCTGTGGTGACATTGTTCCGTGATTTTAGCTGTTGTGCATGAAGAAATATTTTTTAGGGCAGTTGCTACTGTGATTCACCATGCTATATCTCACCTTGTTATTTAGAGGCATTGAAATTCCACAGTGTGCATAACTCATGCATATTAAAAAAATACAATATTTTTTTCTGTTGCTACAGATGCTACAGTGTTACAGCCCACCGAATTATATGTTATACTTTTCTGGCGGTGATATGATGCTGTCTGCAGACCTCACGCACATAAAACATTTTTTTATTATTTCTATTGGTAAACATGATTCAGCTCACCGTATTCCATGTTGTAATTTTGTGGCGGTGATATGAAGCTGTCTGCAGACCTAATACACATTAAAAAAAGTAATAATTTTTTTCTGTTGGAAAACGTGATATAGCCCACCATATCCCACGTTGTAATTTTTTGGTGTTGAAATTAAGTAGTGTGCAGACCTCACGCACGTAAAAAAATATGTTTTTCTGTTGCTAAAAGTGATACAACCTGCCATATCCCTTGTTGTAATTTTGTGGCAGAGAAATTGTTGTGTGTGCAGAGCTGTTGCACATAGAAAAAACTAAATTTTGAGGGTTTTACAAATGTAATACAGCAGGGTAAATCCGATTTTGAAATTGGAGCAAATCTTATAGGTTATTCAGGTGTCACCCACAGTAAAAAAAAAAATTTTCAGTTACTAAGTTGTACAGTAGGTGACATCTCACTTTGAAATTGTTTTTTATATCTACTCTATGTTACAGAGGCCTTGTCTACAGGCCCCCCAAAAATTCTTCTATTACTAACGTCATACAGTAGGGGACAGCTCACTTTCAAATTGTTTGTAGCATCTAGACTCTGTTATAGAGGCCTCATTAACAGGCACCCCAAAAATTCTTCTGTTACTAACGTCATACAGTAGGGGACCTCTCACTTTCAGATTGTTTGTAGCATCTAGTCTATGCTATAGAGGCCTCATCCACAGTGCTCAAAAAATTTCTTCTATTACTAATGCCATACAGTAGAGAACATCTTACATAGTTAGTAAGGCCGAAAAAAGACATTTGTCCATCCTGTTCAGCCTATATTCCATCATAATAAATCCCCAGATCTACGTCCTTCTACAGAACCTAATAATTGTATGATACAATATTGTTCTGCTCCAGGAAGACATCCAGGCCTCTCTTGAACCCCTCAACTGAGTTCGCCATCACCACCTCCTCAGGCAAGCAATTCCAGATTCTCACTGCCCTAACAGTAAAGAATCCTCTTCTATTTTGGTGGAAAAACCTTCTCTCCTCCAGACGCAAAGAATGCCCCCTTGTGGCCGTCACCTTCCTTGGTATAAACAGATCCTCAGCGAGATATTTGTATTGTCCCCTTATATACTTATACATGGTTATTAGATCGCCCCTCAGTCGTCTTTTTTCTAGACTAAATAATCCTAATTTCGCTAATCTATCTGGGTATTGTAGTTCTCCCATCCCCTTTATTAATTTTGTTGCCCTCCTTTGTACTCTCTCTAGTTCCATTATATCCTTCTTGAGCACCGGTGCCCAAAACTGGACACAGTACTCCATGTGCGGTCTAACTAGGGATTTGTACAGAGGCAGTATAATGCTCTCATCATGTGTATCCAGACCTCTTTTAATGCACCCCATGATCCTGTTTGCCTTGGCAGCTGCTGCCTGGCACTGGCTGCTCCAGGTAAGTTTATCTCACTTCAAATTGTTTGTACTATCTAGTCTATGTTATAGGAGCCTCATTCACAGGGCCAAAAATATTTCTTGTGTTATTAACATCATACTGTAGGGGACATCTCACTTTCAAATTGTTTGTAACATCTACTCTATGTTATAGATGTCTCATCCACAAGCCCAAAACAAATCTTGTGTTGCTAAAGTCATACAGTACGGGAGATATGATTTTAAAACTGTTTTGAGCATATCTTCTTTGTCATACATGCCTCATCCACACTCAAACAATTATTTCTTCTGTGACTAATGTGACTCAGCATGCCATAATTTCACCTTATCATTTACTGTCACTGAAATTCATCTGTTTGAAGAGCTGGTGCGGAATTCAAAATCCAATTTTTGTTGCTATTTCTGTACTGATACCATATTATTTGAGCAACATGACTGGGAAAAAGTGAGGTCATGGTGGAAGGGGGATTAGCTTTGGTGTTCAAGGTGTACGTTGGGAAGGTGGTAATGATTGTGACAGCACTAGTGAACCAACAACGTCACATCCCATTAAAAGACAACTGAGAACTTCAGTTACTGGATGGGCTACTCCGCTACCTTTCTTTGGCAGGTAGAGAGCATGTGCTCGAGAGGATGGCAAGCACAGCTTCAAGTCGCCTCTCCTCTTCCTCCACCTCAACATCACACTCAGTACAGTCCACAGAGATGGCACCCAAATTACCCTTGCTTCCCCCTCTGTCACAATTCTCCAACCCTACAACTGCCTTAGGGAACCATAGATGGGTGAGTCTAAAGAGCTGTTCACAGGTTCTAAGCTCTGAGCATCAGAAGTTTGCTAAAAGCTTCACAGAGACAAGAGGGGAAATCTATACCAATGCCCACATTTGTTTTAGTTTGGATCCGGGTCAGGACGAAGTACCTTCTGGTATTGCACTATTTTACAAGACCTCATCCCTGCAGGAAGGAGAGGTGGAAAGTTCTCCTTGTAGCATAGTTTGAGAAGTGGGAACAACAAGTAATCAGTGTTAAAAAGTGTATATAATGCCACAGTCATGGGAAAGGCAGTGGGACATAAAGTCAGCCATGTATGCCAGACTCCCAACAGGCCAGACTTTATTGTCCCTCTCAGGAGATTGACTTTCTATCTCTTCCTCCCTCTCCTTTTCCTTCCTCTCTTCAGCCCATCCATGCTGAACAGACAGAATGAAGCTGGTGTGGGTAGTACCCTTTGTAGCTCAGGCAACCATCTCCTGTTCCACCTCCTCCTCACTATCATCCAATCTGCGCTGAGAAGATGAGATAATGCTGGGCTGGGTTGTATCATACTTTGTATTTTTTTCTTTCATATCCATGTGGTCCACAGGCAAAGCCTCCTCTTTATTTGTGGTGTAAGATAATTCTGCAGGAGACTGAAATAGGGGAGAGAAAACCAGAGACTAAGCGCAATAAATGATATATAGAAAACAATCATTATATATATATATATATATATATATATATATATATATATATATACATACATATATATTGTATATGCTCACCTGTGACGGTTGTGCAGGATAGTCACAACGCTATGTAGCAATTTAATCTCAAAAGGGGATCCAACCTCATGGTATGCTGCCCTTCTGATTGGTGTGGTGTTCTGTTGGTCCTGTTGCATTCACAACGCCAAGGGATATATGAAAAAAAGAAATCTGAGGTGCTCCCCTCTGGTGGAATGAATCTCCAAACAGATGTCAGATGTGAACCACTCCTTCGGGCAGTGTCCAGGTGAAGACACTTGGTATTTGTCAAATTGAATTTGTTTAAAAAACATGAGTAATAAAGATTGTTATCATGCTTGTGATAATTAAAAAAGCATGAAAACCTTAAATAGGTATTAAAATCACAGCGTATTTCTGCTCTAGAAAAACCTTCCTCAGGTGCATGTCTTTATTTGTGAGCAAAGATGAGCGGACCCAAGAAATTCAGGTCCGAACAAACTTTAGTCCAAAGTTCAGTTCAGGTACAAGAACTTTAGATCAGGGAATCTGAACTTTAGAAAATTAGAAAATTCTCTCACTCTCTCTCTCCTCCCTGAACCTCCCAATCTGCATAGCCACACATTTGGGATGGCTACGCTGATCATGGCATCATCAGTCGTCACCCCTCACCATCTTAGCTGATTCCTCAAAGTTTTGGAGAACCTCACAGATGTCAGATATCCATGCCCTCTCATTGGTTGCTATGTGCGGAGGCTAACCGGAATATTGACTGACATGTTGTAACTGGTATACAACTACTGCCCTCTGCTACTCACAAGGCTTTTCCAACATATGGAGTTCTAGTGTGTGGTCAAGACGCACACCAGTCTGTTATCTGGTCCTTGTAGGAGTGGTTGCAGCAATGCCAGACCAGCAGCACCTGTAGTTGACTTGTGGAAATGGGAGCACACATGGCGTAACTTCACAAGTAGCTCAGGCAAATCTGGGTAAGTTTTCAGAAAGTGCTGAGCCACTAAGTTGAGCACATATGCCAGGAATGGTACATGTGTGAATTTGCCAGGCTTCAGAGCCACCATAAGTAGTGATGGGTGAACCCTAGATATTCAGGTCTGGCGGGTTTGGTCACATAGATAAAAAAAGTTTAGTTTGGGTAGCAGAACAGTACTACTAGTACTCCCATCAGCCTACACTTGCTGTTACTAATAACAGAAAGAGCAGGCAGCGATGATGGGAGTATTCATCAACCTGCACCTGCACTCTTAATAAATATTTTTTTTAAAAATGGCATGGGTTCCCCTGTATTTTTGATAACCATCCAGGCAAAACTGACAGCTGCGGGCTGCAACCCTCAGCTGTCAGCTTTAGAAAGGTTGGTTATCAAGAATAGAGTGGTCACTGCCATTTTCTTTAATTATTTAAGTAAATAATTGTGAAAAATGTCACTGTATCCTCCCATTTTTGTCAACCAGCCAAGTTAAAGAAGACAGCTGGGGGCTGGTATTTTCAGGCTGGTAACGGGCCATGGATATTGGCCCTCCTGAGACTAAAAATAGCAACCCGTAGCTGCTCAGAAAAGGCTCATCTATTACAGTAGATGCGCTAATTCTGGCACTTTTCAAAGATATTCCCACTTGCCCTGTGACAGTGGCATATGGGTTTCATATTTGTGGGGTCAATGTCACATTTGTATTGTTACATAAAGAGCTCCTTGGAGTGTCCACATGTGTGGGATCACTTGTCTCTTGGGACTCAACATGGTGGAAGGAAGGATCAAAATGAGGATTATGTGATCCAGACTCTTGGCTAGTGAAAACAAGGAAGTGCTGGGAAACATACTAGAAGCATTATCTGCCATCCAACCACCACCTGTTTCCACTGTTCTGGCTTCAAGAGTGCTGTCCGCCCCCTCTGCGATATGGGACAGAAAGCTGGTCTCATGGATAAATGTGTTTGCTGTGCTCACACAGCATGCACTGTTTGACCTAGCTAGTTATGATGGAATACATTCAGCACTATTCGTTACTAGGGTTGAGCGACTTTTCATTTTTTGAGATCGAGTCTGGTTTCACGAAACCCGACTTTCTCAAAAGTCGGGTCGAGTAAAATCAGCCGATCTTATTGAAAAGTCAGGGTCGGGGATCGGCCAAAACACGAAACCCAATACAATTCAATGGGGAAGCATACTTTTTTAATACTTGCTTCAGCGCGATAATGTTGAAAAGCCGGTAATTCAATTGCCAGCTTTTCATTTCTCCTGCCTAAACCCGACATGATATGAGACATGGTTTACATACAGTAAACCATGTCATATCCCCCTTTTTTTGCATATTCCACACTACTAATGTTAGTAGTGTGTATGTGCAAAATTTCGGCGCTGTAGCTATTAAATTTAAGGGTTAAATTGCGGAAAAAATTGGCGTGGGCTCCCGCGCAATTTTCTCCGCCAGAGTGGTAAAGCCAGTGACTGAGGGCAGATATTAATAGCCTAGAGAGGGTCCATGGTTATTGGCCCCCCCTGGCTACAAACATCTGCCCCCAGCCACCCCAGAAAAGGCACATCTGGAAGATGCGCCAATTCTGGCACTTGGCCACTCTCTTCCCACTCCCGTGTAGCGGTGGGATATGGGGTAATGAAGGGTTAATGCCACCTTGCTATTGTAAGTAAACCATGTCTCATATCATGTTGGGTTTAGGCAGGAGAAATGAAAAGCCGGCAATTGAATTACCGGCTTTTCAACATTATCGCGCTGAAGTAAATATAAATAAATATATATGTGTCTCTCTATGATATATATATATATATATATATATATATATATATATATATATATAAACGAAACCCGACTTTGGATTACAGATCGTGACCCACTCTGGGATCGGGTCGGGTTTCACGAAACCCGACTTTGCTAAAAGTCGGCGACTTTTGAAAAGTGCCGATCTGTTTCGCTCAACCCTATTCGTTACTGACACAAATAGTAAGGTATTTAGGCTTTTCGTTACTCAGCAACTAATTAGGTATTCGCCTAGGTATATTCAAGTGATCCGCCCAGCATTTTTGGTGCTTTATTTGTAACCAATGAACATGCTGGGCTGGCTTGCTAATCACAGTAATGCCGGCGCCATCTTTGGTGTGGCATTACTGTGATTGGCTGGCCTTACAGCATCATAGGGCATCATATGGACTATTTAAAGGCTGCCGGCGCCATCTTGTGCACATTACAGCAGCCGGAAACAGCATAGGGAGAGCATAGTTTCAGGGTAGGGACAGTGAAAGGAGAGTAGTGAAAGTGATAGGAGGTTACAGTGAGCGTTATTTATTCCAAAAAGCTATTTTAACAGCTTAAGATTGTCAAGATTAGTTGTTAGGTGGGGAATTAGTAAAAAGAGATTTAACAGGAGGGAGGGTGGGTGTTTTGCAAGTACATGCTGCAGCTCTCTTCTATTTTTCACTTAAAATACCTAATATTTGCATAGCAGTTGAGAGACTGGCCGAATCTGGGTAGAGAAAATTGTTAGTGACACTTTAGCAAGGGCAATAATCGTCATTGCTCCGCATTTGGAGTGTCAGCAAGACGATTTAAAAAAAATTGCTATTGGTTTAAAAAATAGCGTATCTTTATCTAGCAGTTGTGCGACTGGATCAATCCAGGTACAGATAAACTTACATGACATTTTAGCAGGGGCAATAATCTTTATTACTCTGCATATGGAGTGTGTCAGCAAGATGACTGAAAAAAAATCATAGTTTTCTATTGGTTTAAAAAACAGCATATCTTTCTCCAGCAGTTGTGCGACCGGAGCTATCCGGGTAGAGATAATCTTACGTGACAATTTAGCAAGGGCAATAATCATTTGGAGTGGGTCAGCAAGGTGATTGAAAAATAAAATCATTATTCTCTTTAGGTTTAAAAAATAGCATATCTTTACCTAGCAGTTGTGTGACTGGCCCAATCCAGGTACAGATAATCGTATATGACAATTTAGCAGGGGCAGTGATCTTCATTACTCCACATTTGGAGTGTGTCAACAAGGCAATTAAAAAATAAATCATAATTTTTTTTTATCGGTTTAAAAAATAGCATTTCTGTATCTATCAGTTATGCGACTGGAACAATCCGGGTGCAGATAATCGTACGTGACAATTTAGCAGGGGCAATAATCTTCATTACTCTGCATTTGGAGTGTCAGCAAGGAGATCTCGAAAAAAGTAGCCACATATTGTTAGATACAGTGAATTTGTACATAAGACCTTTGTAAGGGTACTTGTGAAAAATAAAGCCAGATTGTTTTGTTTCCGTAAGTATAGCGCATTCAAGATGAGAAAGGGTGGGGTTAAGGGCCATGCATGTGTTGATGCCTGCCAAGGCAATGTGACAGATCCGAAGGTGACTATCTCGTTCTAGGTTCTTGTCAAAATTTGGTCAGCGTGCTACACCACTAACGAACCAAGACAAGTGCGAGGATGTTGTGGGTTGGAAGGCAGACAAAGGCTCGAGTGTGTTGACAAGCAGCACCACGAAGTCTTCCATATGGGTCAGTCTTAGTAACCAAGAGGCTGGGCCTCTGAATCCTCAACCTGGTCCTTCTTCCTCCCACCATCAAGAGTACCAGGAGACATATGACCCCAACGCTGGCCACTCTGAGGAACTGTTTACTTTCCCTTGTAATTTGTCAGGCCTCTCAATGTGCACTATTAAAGAGGGTAATGAGGAGATGGAGTGCAGTGATGCCCAAACATTTGAGCACCCACATCCAGGAGAAAGGCATGTTGGGGAAGGTCAATCGATGCCTGAAGAGGTGGAAGATAATCATGAGGTACAGTTGCCATCGGGTGAGCCTCAAATCACAGCTCAGAAAGAGGATCAGATTGATGATTTGGAAGACGACGTGGTTGATGATGAGGCCACTGGTCCAACCTGGCATGGTGGAATGTCTAGCAAGCACAGCAGAGCAGACAGGGATGAATCAGTAGTAAAGAAACAGCCAAGAAGAGGTAGTGGTTTTCCCAGAGGAAGTACTCGGTCAACTGTTCCATAGAGCGCCCCCAACTTCTGCCAAAGAAAGCTAAGAAGAAGCAAGAACACTGCCAACCTGAGCACCATCATCATGCAAAAGCACATGGCAGCCAAGCACCCCAGTAGGTGGGTGGAATGCCTGGATACCAAATCTGTGTCTGAGGGTGATGAGGGTGAAACCACTGCCCCTTCCCCTGTGTTATGGCCATCCCAATCTGCTGACCATGAAGCAGGCGCTGATGCCTCCTGCCCACAACCTGCAGTTGCACAGACACAGCAGTCAGCAACCACAAGCAGTTCATTGTCCCAGCGCAGAGTTCACTTGTCCCTGGCCCAGATGTTTAACCCCTTAGTGACTGGGCCATTTTAAAAAAAAATCTGACCAGTGTCACTTTATGTGGTAATAACTCTGGAATGCTTCAACATATCCCTCTGAATTTGAGAATGTTATTTCGTGACACATACTACTTTATGATAATGGTAAACTTAGGTTGATATGTTTTGCATTTATTTACAAAATTATCAGAAATTTTACCAATCTTTTTTAAAAATAGCAATTTTTGAACTTTAAATGATTATCCCTTTAATCCAGATAGTCATACCACACAAAAACATTAATAAATGACATGTCTCTCATGTCTGCTTTACATCAGAACCATTTTTAAAATGTAATTTTATTTTGTTTGCATTTTAGAATATTTAAAAATGTAGCAGTAATTTTTCATTTTTTTGAAGGAAATTAACAAAATGTATTTTTTTATGAACCTGTTAAGTTTTCAAGTGATTTTGGGGGTCCTATATATAGAAAAGCCCCCAAAAGCGATACGATTTTAAAATCCACCCCCCTGAACGTACTCAAAATTGGTTTTGGCTAGTTCATTGACCCTTCAGGTGCTTTTCAGGAATTAATGCAAAGTGCCTTGACAGGATTGAAAAAGTTGATTTTCACCACCTAAATTTTGATAACCTCTTAACAAGCAGCTATAGCTGGAATACTTTAAGGCCATTATTTGACCGTGAACTGCCATGGAAAACATCAGGACTACACGACCAGGATTTCAGGGTGTGGTGGTGTTAAAGAGGGAGCCTCAACACTTTGTTAACCATCAAGATGCCATAGTCATTGCTGAAAGTAGTATTTAAGGGGTTAAACAACCAAAATCAGCGCCATCATTGATCGTGGCAGACCCAGCAAGTTGTCAACTATAGTGTACATCTAACAGCTACAGGATTGTTACCCGTTAGGGGATGCTAGTCTTTTGTATCACAGGTCAGTAAAAAGATATATTGGTGGTCACTAAGGGGCTAACAGAAAGCAGAAATATCCACCTACCCACAGGCCAAAACACTAAATACCAACATTGCCAGATTGGTAGCGATGAATGGAAAACAGCATTTAATACGCCCGAGGGCCATTTTGAGTACCTGGTGATGCCATTCGGGCTTTCTAATGCTCCATCTGTGTTTCAGTCCTTTATGCATGACATCTTCCGGAAGTATCTGGATAGGTTCATGATCGTATATTTGGATGATATTTTGGTCTTTTCGGATGATTGGGAGTCTCATGTAAGGCAGGTCAGGATGGTGTTCCAGGTCCTTCGTGCTAATGCATTGTTCGTGAAGGGCTCTAAATGCCTCTTTGGAGTTCAGAAGGTTTCCTTTTTGGGCTTCATTTTTTCCCCTTCTACTATCGAGATGGATCCTGTTAAAGTTCAGGCCATTTATGATTGGACTCAACCTACATCTGTGAAGAGTCTTCAGAAGTTCCTGGGCTTTGCTAATTTTTACCGTCACTTCATCGCTAATTTTTCTAGTGTGGTTAAGCCTTTGACTGATTTGACGAAGAAAGGCGCTGATGTGGTGAATTGGTCCCCTGCGGCCGTTGAGGCCTTTCAGGAGCTTAAACGTCGTTTTACTTCGGCCCCTGTGTTGCGTCAGCCAGATGTTTCTCTCCCTTTTCAGGTTGAGGTTGATGCTTCTAAGATTGGGGCAGGGGCTGTTTTGTCTCAGAGAAGTTCTGATGGCTCCTTGATGAAGTCGTGTGCTTTCTTTTCTAGAAAGTTTTCGCCTGCCGAGCGTAATTATGATGTCGGCAATCGGGAGTTGTTGGCTATGAAGTGGGCATTTGAGGAGTGGCGACATTGGCTTGAGGGAGCCAAACATCACGTGGTGGTCCTGACTGATCATAAGAATCTCACTTACCTCGAGTCCGCCAAGCGGTTGAACCCTAGACAGGCTCGATGGTCACTGTTTTTCTCCCGTTTCGATTTTGTGGTCTCATACCTTCCGGGATCTAAGAATGTGAAGGCTGATGCCCTTTCTAGGAGTTTTTTGCCTGATTATCCAGGAGTTCCTGAGCTGGTTGGTATTCTTAAAGACGGGGTGATTCTGTCTGCCATCTCCCCTGATTTGCGGCGGGTGCTGCAGGAGTTTCAGGCTGATAGACCTGACCGCTGCCCAGTGGAGAAACTGTTTGTCCCTGATAGATGGACTAGTAGGGTTATTTCTGAGGTTCATGGTTCGGTGTTGGCTGGTCATCCTGGGATTTTTGGTACCAGAGATGTGGTTGCCAGGTCCTTTTGGTGGCCTTCCTTTTCACGGGATGTGCGTTCTTTTGTGCAGTCCTGTGGGACTTGTGCTCGGGCCAAACCTTGCTTTTCTCGTGCCAGTGGGTTGCATTTGCCTTTGCCTGTCCCGGAGAGGCCCTGGACACATATTTCCATGGATTTTATTTCTGATCTTCCTGTCTCTCAAAGGATGTCTGTTATCTGAGTGGTTTGTGATCGGTTTTCTAAGATGGTCCATTTGGTACCCTTGCCTAAATTGCCTTCCTCCTCTGATTTGGTTCCATTATTTTTTCAGCATGTGGTTCGTTTGCATGGCATTCCAGAGAACATTGTGTCGGACAGAGGTTCCCAGTTTGTTTCTAGGTTTTGGCGGTCCTTTTGTGCTAAGATGGGCATTGATTTGTCTTTTTCTTCAGCGTTCCATCCTCAGACAAATGGCCAAACCGAACGAACCAATCAGACCTTGGAAACCTATCTGAGATTCTTTGTTTCTGCTGATCAGGATGATTGGGTGACCTTCTTGCCATTGGCCGAGTTTGCCCTTAATAATCGGGCTAGTTCTGCTACTTTGGTTTCGCCTTTTTTTTGTAATTCTGGTTTTCATCCTCGTTTTTCTTCAGGGCAGGTTGAGCCTTCTGACTGTCCTGGTGTGGATTCTGTGGTGGACAGGTTGCAACAAATTTGGACTCACGTGGTGGACAATTTGACGTTGTCTCAGGAGAAGGCGCAACGTTTTGCTAACCGCCGTCGCTGTGTTGGTCCCCGACTTCGTGTTGTAGGCATGCAATCTGTACTTTTTTTTGTGGAGTAAGCTAAGCATTTGGGCCCTTTTTTCCATGATATTAAACCCCTTAACATTGAAGGAGGCATACTTAAGTGTCGCCATTGGGCTGAGTCTCTTGCCGGTCCGCTCGCCTCAAAGTGAGATGATTGCAAACACCAATGGACATTTGAAGCAACTATGGGAAAAAGACAATAGGGTGAAACAAACATGACAAAAGGAACAGTAAGAAAAGAACCACTGTTCTGGGTACAAGTAATCATATTAAGTAGAACCAAGCGTGTGGGTACCTGTTCACCTGGTGGTGTCCCTTCAGGGGAAAAGTGACAGCTAAGCATCGTGAGTAGTGTTGAGCGATACCGTCCGATACTTGAAAGTATCGGTATCGGAAAGTATCGGCCGATACCGGCAAAGTATCGGATCCAATCCGATACCGATACCCGATACCAATACAAGTCAATGGGACTCATGTATCGGACGGTATCCCTGATGGTTCCCAGGTTCTGAAGGAGAGGAAACTCTCCTTCAGGCCCTGGGAACCATATTAATGTGTAAAATAAAGAATTAAAATAAAAAATATTGCTATACTCACCTCTCCGACGCAGCCTGTACCTCACCGAGGGAACCGGCAGCGTTGTTTGCTTAAAATTTGCGCGTTTACTTCCTTACGTGAAGTCCCGGCTTGTGATTGGTCGCGTGCCGCCCATGTGGCCGCGACGCGACCAATCACAGCAAGCCGTGACGTAATTTCAGGTCCTTCAGGATTTTAAAATTACGTTCCGGCTTTGTGATTGGTCGCGTCGTGGTCACATGGGCGACGCGACCAATCACAAGCCGTGACGTCACGGGAGGCTGGACACGCGCACATTTTAAAATGCGCGCTTGTCCTGCCTCCCGTGACGTCACAGCTTGTGATTGGTCGCGTCGCCCATGTGACCGCGACGCGAGCAATCACAGCAAACCGTGACGTAATTTTAGGTCCTTCAGGATTTTAAAATTACGTTCTGGCTTGTGATTGGTCGCGTCGCGGTCACATGGGCGGCACGCGACCAATCACAAGCCGGGACTTCATGTAAGGAAGGAAAAGCGCGAATTTTAAGCAAACAACGCTGCCGGTTCCCTCGCTGAGGTCCAGGCTGCGTCGGAGAGGTGAGTATAGCAATATTTTTTTATTTTAATTCTCTCTTTTACACATTTTTACATTAATGTTGTTTCGATACCGATACCCGATACCACAAAAGTATCGGATCTCGGTATCGGAATTCCGATACCCGCAAGTATCGGCCGATACCCGATACTTGCGGTATCGGAATGCTCAACACTAATCGTGAGCACCAATTGTCCTTTAAGAATTACTTTGCTGGAAAAAAGACTAACTAACCGACTATGAAAAACATTACTGAAAGGCAATACTGATAAACTTCTATGGAATTAGAATGGTAGAATGGGGCCAACGGATCTAGGTGAATGTTCAATTGATGGGTGCTTGCAAGGTTAAGGTGTTCAGACCTATGCATTTTGTCAAATATTTGTATGTGCTTCCCTGTGGAGCTACCTGTTTTTCCCATCCGACTCCTGTCAAGGAGAAAACATTAGGCTATCTTTAGACTAACAGGCAGTTCAGATGGAGTAAATAGCTAAACATGGGCCTCTTGTTGTGAATTCCGTTCTGGAGCTCCCTCCTGTGGTTGCTAATGGTATTTTTGTGAGTTCTGCCCTTGGGCTCCCTCTGGTGGTTTCGAGTGGAACTGCTGCTCCTTTAGGTAGCTGTAGCAGCTGCCATCACTGATCGCCTTGTCTGGGTTTGTTATTTAAACCTGCTCTGGGCTTTAGTTCATGCCAGCTGTCAATGTCTTAGGTTGGATTTTGTTCTCTCCTTGGATTTCCCATATGGCCTGTCCTTGTCAGCAAAAGATAAGTTTCTGCTAGTTCTTGTTTGTCCATTTTCTTTGGACACTATTGCCTTGCAAATATGTCTCTTTTTGTCCAGCTTGTCACGATGTCATATTCAGGCTAGCTGGAAGCTCTGGGAAGCAGATTTGCCCCTCCACACCGTGAGTCAGTGTGGAGTTCATTTTTGTAAACTCTGCGTGGATTTTTGTAGTTTTTAATACTGACTAGTGTTGAGCGATACCGTCCGATACTTGAAAGTATCGGTATCGGAAAGTATCGGCCGATACCGGCAAAATATCGGATCCAATCCGATACCGATACCCGATACCAATACAAGTCAATGGGACTCATGTATCGGACGGTATTCCTGATGGTTCCCAGGGTCTGAAGGAGAGGAAACTCTCCTTCAGGCCCTGGGAACCATATAAATGTGTAAAAGAAAGAATTAAAATAAAAAATATCGCTATACTCACCTGTCCGACGCAGCCGGGACTTCAGCGAGGGAACCGGCAGCGTTGTTTGTTTAAAATTCGCGCTATTACTTGGTTACGTGAATTCCCGGCTTGTGATTGGTCAGGTCGGCCATGTTGCCTGGACGCGGACCAATCACAGCAAGCCGTGACGAAATTACGTCACGGCTTGCTGTGATTGGTCCGCGTCCCGGCAATATGGCCGCCCTGACCAATCACAAGCCGTGACGTCACGGGAGGCTGGACACGCGCTCATTTTAAAATGGGCGCGTGTCCAGCCTCCCGTGACGTCACGGCTTGTGATTGGTTGCGCTGCGGTCAACCAATCACAAGCCGGGAGGCTGGACGCGCTCATTTTAAAATGGGCGCGTGTCCAGCCTCCCGTGACGTCACGGCTTGTGATTGGTTGCGCCGCGGTCAACCAATCACAAGCCGGGAGGCTGGACGCGCTCATTTTAAAATGGGCGCGTGTCCAGCCTCCCGTGACGTCACGGCTTGTGATTGGTTGCTCCGCGGTCAACCAATCACAAGCCGGGAGGCTGGATGCGCTCATTTTAAAATGGGCGCGTGTCCAGCCTCCCGTGACGTCACGGCTTGTGATTGGTCAGGGCGGCCATATTGCCGGGACGCGGACCAATCACAGCAAGCCGTGACGTAATTTCGTCACGGCTTGCTGTGATTGGTCCGCGTCCCGGCAACGTGGCCGACCTGACCAATCACAAGCCGGGAATTCACGTAACCAAGTAATAGCGCGAATTTTAAACAAACAACGCTGCCGGTTCCCTCGCTGAAGTCCCGGCTGCGTCGGAGAGGTGAGTATAGCGATATTTTTTATTTTAATTCTCTCTTTTACACATTTTAACATTAATGTTGTTGCGATACCCGATACCCGATACCACAAGAGTATCGGAATCCCGGTATCGGAATTCCGATACAGCAAGTATCGGCCGATACCCGATACTTGCAGCATCGGAATGCTCAACACTAATACTGACCGCACAGTATCCTTTTCTCTCTGTCTATCAAGTTTAGTATTGGCCTCCTTTGCTGAAAACTGATTTCATTTCTGTGTATGTCATTTCCCTCTCCACTCACAGTCAATATTTGTGGGGGGCTATGTTTCCTTTTGGGGTTTTCTCTGAGGCAAGATAGCTTTCTATTTCCTTCTTTAGGGGTAGTTAATTCTTAGGCTGTGAAGAGGTGTCTAGGGAGAGTCAGGAACATCCCACGGCTATTACTAGTGTTGTTGTTAGGATTAGGGACTGCGGTCAGTAGAGATACCACCTCCTCAGAGCTCGTCCCATGTTGCGTTTTAGCCACCAGGTCATATCAGTGTGGCCTTTTAACCAACAGGTCATAACAGTACAGCTGGCCCACAATGTGTTAAATGCATCTCAAAAGAGGGAAAAGAAAGTTCTGAGTCATTTTTTTTTCCTTTGTAGCTTGTTTTGTCTTTTTTTTCCCCTTAATCTCTGGGTGGTTCAGGATTTTGGTGCTGATATGGAGGTTCAGGGTCTGTCCTTGCACGTGGATCAACTCGCTGCAAGGGTACAGAGTATCCAAGATTATGTTGTCCAGACTCCGGTATTAGAGCCTAGAATTCCTATTCCTGATTTATTTTCTGGGGATAGATCTAAATTTCTGAACTTTAAAAATAATTGCAGATTGTTTTTTGCTCTGAGACCCCGTTCTTCTGGTGACCCCATTCAGCAGGTGAAGATTGTTATTTCTTTGCTGCGTGGCAACCCGCAGGACTGGGCATTCTCCCTTGAGCCAGGAAATCCTGCATTGCTCAATGTTGATGCATTTTTTCAAGCGCTCGGATTGCTGTATGACGAGCCTAATTCTGTGGATCAGGCAGAAAAAAGTTTGCTGGCTCTGTGTCAGGGTCAGGAAGCAGCAGAAGTATACTGCCAGAAATTTAGAAAGTGGTCTGTGCTCACAATATGGAATGAGTATGCCCTGGCAGCGATTTTCAGAAAGGGTCTTTCTGAAGCCCTTAAAGATGTTATGGTGGGGTTTCCCACGCCTGCTGGTCTGAATGAGTCAATGTCTTTGGCCATTCAGATTGATCGGCGCCTGCGCGAGCGCAAGGTTGTGCACCATATGGCAGTGTCCTCTGAGCAGAGTCCTGAGCCTATGCAATGTGATAGGATTTTGACTAGAGCAGAAAGGCAGAAATTCAGACATCAGGATGGCCTGTGTTTTTACTGTGGTGATTCTGCTCATGCTATTTCTGATTGCCCTAAGCGTACTAAGAGCGTCCCTAGGTCTGTTACCATTAGTACTGTACAGCCTAAATTTCTTTTGTCTGCTACCCTGATTTGCTCATTGTCGTCCTTTTCTGTTATGGCATTTGTGGATTCTGGCGCTGCCCTGAACTTAATGGACTTAGAATTTGCCAAGCGCTGTGGTTTTTCCTTGGAGCCTTTGCGGAGTCCTATTCCCCTAAGGGGGATTGATGCTACGCCAATGGCCAAGAATAAACCCCAGTACTGGACACAGTTGACCATGTACATGGCTCCAGCACATCAGGAAAATATTCGCTTTCTGGTGTTGCATAATTTGCATGATGTTGTTGTGCTGGGTTTTCCATGGTTACAGGTACATAATCCAGTGCTGGATTGGAGATCTATGTCTGTAACTGGTTGGGGTTGTCAGGGGATACATAGTGATATTCCTTTGATGTCCATTTCCTAGTCCCCTTCTTCTGATGTTCCTGAGTTTTTGTCGGATTTCCAGGATATATTTGATGAGCCCAAGTCCAGTTCCCTGCCTCCTCATAGGGACTGCGATTGTGCCATTAATTTGATTCCTGGTTGTAAGTTCCCTAAGGGCCGACTTTTCAATCTGTCTGTGCCAGAGCATGCCGCTATGTGGAGTTATGTAAAAGAGTCCTTGGAGAAGGGGCATATTCACCCGTCTTCGTCACCATTGGGAGCGGGATTTTTTTTTGTTGCCAAGAAGGATGGTTCCTTGAGACCCTGTATAGATTATCGCCTTCTCAATAAGATCACGGTCAAATTCCAGTACCCTTTACCTTTGCTTTCTGATTTGTTTGCTCGGATTAAGGGTGCCAGTTGGTTTACTAAAATCGACCTTCGAGGGGCGTATAATCTCGTGCGTATTAAACAAGGTTATGAATGGAAAATAGCATTTAATATGCCCGAAGGCCATTTTGAATATTTTGTGATGCCATTCGGGCTCTCTAATGCTCCATCGGTATTTCAGTCCTTTATGCATGATATCTTCCAGAATGATCTGGATAAATTCATGATTGTGTATTTGGATGATATTTTGGTTTTTTCAGATGACTGGGAGTCTCATGTGAAGCAGGTTAGGATGGTATTTCAGGTCCTTCGTGCTAAAGCGTTGTTCGTGAAAGGGTCTAAGTGCCTCTTTGGAGTTCAGAAAGTTTCTTTTTTGGGTTTCATTTTTTCTCCCTCGGCTATTGAAATGGACCCTGTTAAAGTCCAGGCCATTCATGATTGGACTCAACCCACATCTGTAAAGAGCCTTCAAAAATTTTTGGGCTTTGCAAATTTTTATCGCCGCTTTATTGCTAATTTTTCTAGTGTGGTGAAGCCTCTGACCGATTTGACGAAGAAAGGTGCTGATGTGATGAATTGGTCCTCTGCGGCTGTTGAGGCCTTTCAGGAGCTTAAACGTCGTTTTACTTCTGCCCCTGTGTTGCATCAGCCAGATGTTTCTCTCCCTTTTCAGGTTGAGGTTGATGCTTCTGAGATTGGGGCAGGGGCCGTTTTGTCTCAGAGAAATTCTGATGGCTCTTTGATGAAACCATGTGCTTTCTTCTCCAGAAAGTTTTCGCCTGCTGAGCGTAATTATGATGTCGGCAATCGGGAGTTGTTGGCTCTGAAGTGGGCATTTGAGGAGTGTCGACATTGGCTTGAGGGAGCCAAGCATCGCGTGGTGGTCTTGACTGATCATAAAAATTTGATTTACCTCGAGTCTGCTAAGCGGTTAAATCCTAGACAAGCTCGGTGGTCTCTGTTTTTCTCCCGTTTTGATTTTGTGGTCTCGTATATTCCGGGATCTAAGAATGTGAAGGCTGATGCCCTTTCTAGGAGTTTTTTGCCTGATTCTCCGGGAGTTCTTGAGCCGGCTGGGATTCTCAAGGAGGGGGTGATTCTTTCTGCCATCTCCCCTGATTTGCGGCGGGTACTTCAGGAGTTTCAGGCTGATAAACCTGACCGCTGTCCAGTGGGGAAACTGTTTGTTCCTGATAGATGGACTAGCAGGGTAATTTCTGAGGTTCATTGTTCGGTGTTGGCTGGTCACCCTGGGATTTTCAGTACCAGAGATTTGGTGGCTAGGTCCTTTTGGTGGCCTTCCTTGTCGCGGGATGTGCGT
The DNA here is from genome assembly GCF_051348905.1 of Ranitomeya variabilis. Classification (NCBI taxonomy): domain Eukaryota; kingdom Metazoa; phylum Chordata; class Amphibia; order Anura; family Dendrobatidae; genus Ranitomeya; species Ranitomeya variabilis. The sequence goes on from NC_135232.1 coordinate 154,529,392, forward strand.
TCGTTTGTGCAGTCCTGTGGGACCTGTGCTCGGGCTAAGCCTTGCTGTTCCCGTGCCAGTGGGTTGCTTTTGCCTTTGCCTATTCCTGAGAGGCCCTGGACGCATATTTCCATGGATTTTATTTCTGATCTTCCTGTTTCTCAGAAGATGTCTGTCATCTGGGTGGTTTGTGACCGGTTTTCTAAGATGGTCCATTTGGTACCGTTGCCTAAGTTGCCTTCCTCCTCTGATTTGGTTCCATTATTTTTTCAGCATGTGGTTCGTTTGCATGGTATTCCGGAGAATATTGTGTCTGACAGAGGTTCCCAGTTCGTTTCTAGGTTTTGGCGGTCCTTTTGTGCTAGAATGGGCATTGATTTGTCTTTTTCTTCAGCATTCCATCCTCAGACAAATGGCCAAACGGAGCGAACTAATCAGACCTTGGAAACCTATTTGAGATGCTTCGTGTCTGCTGATCAGGATGATTGGGTGACCTTTTTGCCGTTGGCTGAGTTTGCCCTTAATAATCGGGCTAGTTCTGCTACCTTGGTTTCGCCTTTCTTTTGTAACTTTGGTTTTCATCCTTGTTTTTCTTCAGGGCAGCTTGAGCCTTCTGACTGTCCTGGTGTGGATTCTGTGGTGGACAGGTTGCAGCAAATTTGGACTCATGTGGTGGACAATTTGACGTTGTCTCAGGAAAAGGCTCAACGTTTTGCTAACCGTTGTCGGTGTGTTGGTCCCCGGCTTCGTGTGGGGGATTTGGTCTGGTTGTCTTCTCGTCATGTTCCTATGAAGGTTTCTTCCCCTAAGTTCAAGCCTCGCTTTATTGGGCCTTATAAGATTTCTGAAATTATCAATCCGGTGTCTTTACGTTTGGCCCTTCCAGCTTATTTTTCCATTCATAATGTGTTCCATAGATCTTTGTTGCGGAGATATGTAGTACCTATGGTTCCCTCCGTTGATCCTCCTGCTCCGATGTTGGTTGAGGGGGAATTGGAATATGTGGTGGAGAAGATTTTGGATTCTCGTTTTTCGAGACGGAAGCTTCAGTATCTGGTCAAGTGGAAGGGTTATGGCCAGGAGGATAATTCTTGGGTTGTTACCTCCAATGTTCATGCTGCCGATTTGGTTCATGCTTTCCATTTGGCTCGTCTTGATCGGCCTGGGAGCACTGGTGAGGGTTCGGTGACCCCTCCTCAAGGGGGGGTACTGTTGTGAATTCCATTCTGGAGCTCCCTCCTGTGGTTGCTAATGGTATTTTTGTGAGTTCTGCCCTTGGGCTCCCTCTGGTGGTTTTGAGTGGAACTGCTGCTCCTTTAGGTAGCTGTAGCAGCTGCCATCACTGATCGCCTTGCCTGGGTTTGTTATTTAAACCTGCTCTGGGCTTTAGTTCATGCCAGCTGTCAATGTCTTAGGTTGGATTTTGTTCTCTCCTTGGATTTCTCATATGGCCTGTCCTTGTCAGCAAAAGATAAGTTTCTGCTAGTTCTTGTTTGTCCATTTTCTTTGGACACTATTGCCTTGCAAATATGTCTCTTTTTGTCCAGCTTGTCACGATGTCATATTCAGGCTAGCTGGAAGCTCTGGGAAGCAGATTTGCCCCTCCACACCGTGAGTCGGTGTGGAGTTCATTTTTGTAAACTCTGCGTGGATTTTTGTAGTTTTTAATACTGACCGCACAGTATCCTTTTCTCTCTGTCTATCAAGTTTGGTATTGGCCTCCTTTGCTGAAAACTGATTTCATTTCTGTGTATGTCATTTCCCTCTCCACTCACAGTCAATATTTGTGGGGGGCTATCTTTCCTTTTGGGGTTTTCTCTGAGGCAAGATAGCTTTCTATTTCCTTCTTTAGGGGTAGTTAATTCTTAGGCTGTGAAGAGGTGTCTAGGGAGAGTCAGGAACTTCCCACGGCTATTACTAGTGTTGTTGTTAGGATTAGGGACTGCGGTCAGTAGAGATACCACCTCCTCAGAGCTCATCCCATGTTGCGTTTTAGCCCCCAGGTCATATCAGTGTGGCCTTTTAACCACCAGGTCATAACAGCCTCCAGTATCAAGATCCTTTTCTGAGTATCTGCGGCGGTCTACGGGAATGCTTGGTGACTCTCTGGGGGAGATTAGTAAAAGATGAAGCCTCCCCATCTTGCCCATGGCAAGGTCCACGTCCTTCAGAACCAAGGGCAGTGTGGAAAACTGTGACATCTTTGGGATGGGTATTTGTAGAAGATTGAGTTGTTTTAAAAACTCCAGCAGGTCTCCAGGGATGAGAAGTCTGGCTGATCATTCATTGTGTCTAACTTGAAGGGAGAATGGGAAACCCCACAAGTAGGGGACATTTCACTCCCTGAGGGTGTCTGTGAGTGGTTTCAAAGCTGCTCTCATTGATAATGTCCACCTAGACAAGTCAGGGAGGACCATCAACTGTTTGCCATTGTACATTGTTGCAGAGCTGTCCCTGGATTTGAGTAGGATCTCCTCCTTTGCTTTGTATTAGTGGACTCGATAGATGACATCTCTTGGTTTATTGGAGTCTAAGTCCATGAGGCATAACACCCCGTGACCTCTGTCTAACTCTATCACAGAGGAAGGGGAGCGCCTAGTATTTTATTGAATATGTGATTAGGAGTAGAGGGTAAATCCGCAGTAGCCACCAATTCCAGCAAGCCCTTGTTTTGTCTTCCGCGGTTTTCCAAGTCATCCAGGTGAGATTGGAGATCGATGATATAGGAAGAGTGAATGTGTATTGTATCCTGGAGAGCTGTGATGGTGGCAGAGGTATTAACCTATGTTCTGCTCTATAGTGTCCACTCTCTTTGTTAGAGTAAGCACATCAGATCGCAGTTTTGCAAATTCCTGCTAGCATTCATCTATGATGAATTTTGCAAATGAGGCCAGATCATCTTACATTGGGAAAGATTGCAAAAGTGGCTGAATGTTGACCAGAGTCACTGGACGTGAGCTAGTGGCCCATGACGGTACTGGTTGTGATGCGATTGAGGGTCCTGTGGAGGAAGGATGTTTAGTGGTATCAACCATGGATCATTCAGTTTGTGTTCTTAGAAGCTGTGGAAACCCTGTGAGAGTCTCTGAAGAGAAATCCATGAGATTTTGATCAGGCTTCAAAGGGGTTAATATATGATCCTGAGCGCCCAGTGAACTGTAATAAAATTTTTTGTAAGCTAGTTGTATTTCCCTCTGTGTGTAGTTGACTTAAAGGGGACCCTGTGGAGGTATGTTGTTGGGAGGGATAGATTTAGTCTCCTGCATAGAGCTCCCAGGTCCTGTGTCCCGTGTGTGTTCTGTTTCAGATGATTGGGCTCCATTTTCACTTTCCACTGTGTCTCTGTACAGTGGCTATGAGGGCTGGATTGCAATCACTCCCTCCTGTGATAGGGATATGAGGGTTGCACATAATTCCCTGCCCTCCCTGTCTGACTCTCTCAGCTTGCCTGCCTCAGCATCCACACAGGGGGCTGACATCATCTTGGACATAACATGTGGTGCTTCAGGAGATGCAACTGCAGTAGTGATTGCCTGGTAGGAGCCAGGATCTCCCGCAAAGTTCATACTGTGGCAGGAATGAGTCTCCAAAGCAAGCATTCAGGGTGATTGATTGTATATTACCTCTGTTTCGCCTGGTCTCTGTTAGTATACCTGGCGGAGATGCAGCAGAGTTGGTGGTCAGAAGTGCTGACAGGCAGCTGGTGGTAGGATTGGATGTTTCTCTGTGCGGTGGATGTGAATGATGTAGGGGCAGTAAGCTTGCCTTTTTTGCCTTTCCCATGCCTTGAGGAGCAAGTTAGTAAGGTCATTTTGTTGCTGATGTAGAGGAGCTCCGGTATGAGTGTCTTCACAGATCCGTAGCTGGCCATGCCCCCAAGCAAGTTTTAACAGTGCATCAGTAGAGAAATACCGCAACAGCAATATTATGCCCTGCCTGGAAGCCTTTAATCCTATATTTTCCCTCCACTGAATACAGGTAACAGAATTATTATTAATATTATTAAACACTGACTATAACTCTGCTCTAACCTACGCTTTCCCTCCTATAAAAACTCTCTCTAAACTATTTCCCCAACACAGTGTACCGAGTTTTGTGTCACTGGGCATTACTTAACACCCCATGACATGATGTAGTGAGCCAATCACAGTAATGCCGGTATCCAACATTGCTACTGCATTACCGTGTATGGGAGGCAATCCTCGTATGTTTATTGGCTGTCTAATAGGTGCCAGACATGCGGAACAGAGACTCGAGCATGGTGCTTAAGCATTCATGAAACTTGATCTAGTATGGAGAAGTGGTGAGCATGCACGCCCATCACTACCTGTGAACAATCATTGTCAAGGGACATTTCTACCAGGATGGATTGCTCAAACCAGTACAGTTTAGATTGCTAGCCGTAGTTATGTAATTTACTAATATGTAGGTTTCATCATTTCGTGATTTCATGTTCAACCACTTATTTTTCAACAAAATGTGAGGTTATCAATGACTTGACAATAATTGCTACATCATTTATAGTCCTATTCTCTAATTTTAATTTATGTGACAAATTAAAAGATAAATTCAAGTAATTTGATAAATGCCTATTCTGCTAGGACTTTTCTTTCATACCCTGTAATATTAATAAAAATAATTATTTGACAAATAAATGTGTTGTGTGTAGAGTATTATTTAAAAAATGTGTTTATACTTTGTATCATATATTCCTGCTGTCCTGGTCCTGCCTATTGTGAAACCAAGGTCAAGTGCATCTTTCTAATTTGCATTTCTACAGACTGCCAAACATAGCATTGCTTTTAAGAGTCAAGGGAGTGTTCATCTCCTTTGTTAGTACATTAATTACCTATAATACCTGACTGGATTGAAAATTAGTGTTAATATTATCATTAATTCTGGCTACATATCTTCTTTCATGACTTTTTATTGAGTTGTAATAATTTAGAGTCCTGGTAACAAATGAAAAATATCAAAAAGCAATATATAACTTCTAAAAATAATAATAAAAAAATGCCAATATTGTATTAACAAATTGTAGATAGTAAACAGGCAGCATAGAGAAACAATTAAAAATTACTGTTATACCCTTTTGATAGAAATGCATTTTTTTCAGGCAAATGCTGAAATCTTGGGATTTAAATGCATGATGTCAGTATGCTGAAATAATTGATTTTATATTTAGATGGATAAGTAGTATGAAACAAAATTACCCAATATTTACAAATGTGGTAAACAGACCTATACTTTTCCAAACTGTGATCTTAGGATTGGACAAGGTCACTAATTCATGAGCAGCCATCTCCATTCTGTGTATCAGCCTCTTCTTACCAGTTAAAGTAAACCTGTCCTTTGAAAAACCCTGCATTATAATCTGCAGGGTAATAGTGTTCTAAGCCTGCACCACCGCGAGGAGGAAATAAACTTTATTTTCCCCTGCAATGTTCTGCTTCCAATCACAGGGGTGGCGCCGAAGTAAGTTTGGTCACAACTCTGTGTATAGAGAGCAGTGGCTGTGACCGTGTCCCCCACACTGACTGACAGCAGCTCAATCTTATGGCCAGCTGTCAGTCAGTGCCGGTGGTGCGATTACAGTTGCTGCTTTCTATACTTATAGCGATGACTGAAACTTAAACACTACCGAGGGAAATAAAATTCAAAGCGAGGGCATCGAGCAGGTTGAAAATGCTATTGATCTGCAGATTAACCCGATATCTGCAGGTTAATAGTGTTTTTTTATGTGACAGGTTGCCTTTAACTCACTATCATCTCCAGCATGAGTACAAATAGAAGATACATATTATGCAGTAGGTGATGAACATATCTCTCCTCACCCTTCCCCACACAATTACTGACACAGAGAATGCCTACAACACTCCTTTAAGGAAGTCAATCACCATCTCCAGTGGATTATTTTCTTTGTCCATGTGGATCCTGTAAAATATTCGTAAATGCTGCTAATTGAAGCTCAGGTCAGACGATTTACGCCATATTCCTATACAGATAATTGAAATAAGATTAAATAACAGAGAATAAAAGCAAATAATAGTAGAAAAGAATGTTTCTGAATTTATTTGGTAAAACATGTAAAGATGGCAACGCCATTTTAATCAATATTTCTGCAGTTTCATCTCTTTTATCTTAAAGCTTGAAACACATTTCCTCACAATATAAACATGTCTAATGCAGGGATGCCATTAGGAATTTCAGGGCCCCATACTGTCAAAATTTTGGGGCCCCCTTGAAACTCCGCCCAGGCTCCACCCCCCCAGTTCTGCCTCCACCCTAGCTCCGCCTCCACCCTTCAAACCTTCCACAGTCCCTCTGCCCTCTCTTGGAAAAACTCCACTTCTGCACCACGTCCTCACCAATCACACATACACCATATCACATATATAGCCATCAGCTTTTGTTTTGACCAAAAGATTTTTTAAGCCTTCCACCACAACAATGTAGACTCTGGATCTAACTAGAGGAATCTGACTAGAGGAACCGTTGGTGAATATCGGTCTGCACCTGGACTGCAGTGCATGGACCGGCCGCGGGTCTACTGACCTGAACTCGGCAGCCTCACAGCATGTATGAGGATGCTGGTCAGGAGATCGGCACCCAGTCCATGCACAGCTGTGCGAGCGCAGACCGATTTCCCCCTTTCAGAAATTACACTGCCATAATAATAAAGATGCTTCCCAGTTATATATACTCACTTGCATTAACAATCGCATCAATAAAACTGAAATGGTGGACAAACAAATACATGGACTTGTTATTTACTCACACAGCAGATGTTGCCACCGTGCCCACTACCCAGTCAAGAAGAATCTAATGGTCGCCTCAGCCTGCCCACCACTGCTGCCTCAGCCTGCCCACCAAATAAATGGAAACTGTGTATATTATTGCATATATAATCACCAATTATGAAAAACTAACAAATATCTTTATTGGTATTTATTAAAAATCTATAAATTCTAGAACATAAATACACCTCAAAACTTAACTCAAAGTGATCATATAAAAAATAAAAAGTAGTCAACAGTAAAAGGGTGATCACCCCATTTATTTACTACCCAGGTTAATATGATTAATCCCCAATCCCCACAGTTTTAAGCGTGCCCTAAAAACGTATTTGTTCAGACTGGCCTACCGCCTCAATGCATTATTATTATTTATTTATATAGCACCATTGATTCCATGGTGCTGTACATGAGAAGGGGTTACATACAAATTACAGATATGACTTACAGTAAGCAAACTAGCAATCACAGACTGATACAGAGGGGCGAGGACCTTAACCTAACTATCCCTGTGTGGCCCATACACCAAACTTACACCATAATCAGGTTCCTCGCATCATGTTCTCATACATTTTATGCAGTTAATAGCCCTCTGTGTCTGTACTGTTACATATTTAGGCTGTTAACTGGTTCATGCAGCTTTACATGAACACCCGAGCCTTACACTATGGCTGGTCTGAACAACGAAAGCAATTGTTACCATCCACCTCTCGTGTCTCCCTTTTTCCTATAGATTTTAAGCTTGCGAGCAGCAGGTCCCTCACTCCTCTTGGTATCTGTTTTGAACTGTGATTTCTGTTATGCTGTAATGTCTATTGTATGTACAAATCCCCTCTATAATTTGTAAAGCACTGCGGAATATGTTGGCGCTATATAAACAAAATTATTATTTATTATTATGTATTTTACTCACTTTTATAGCACCATTAATTCCACAACTCTTTACACTTGTCAACTATTCTTCTTTGCTACCTGTTCGCAGAGGTTGGCACCCTCTTGAAACGCAATCGTCGACTAGCCCTGGTTGACCTCGCTATCTCCTCAGCCTCCCCGCAGCAGATTCCTCTGCTGAACGCAGACTCACCCTAGCAATCTCCACCTACTGGATGCATACTCCCCTTAGCACCCTTCCCCTACTAGCCTCCCCTCACTCCACTGAGCAGCCTCCCCTCACCATGTTGGATGTGGCCCCCAGTCCCAACTAGCCTCCCCTGGGCCCTGTTGGATGCAGCCTTGGAAGGACTAGTAAGGACTTGGGGCTGCAGGGCCCAGGGGGAGGCTATTGGGGTCTGAGGGCCCAGGGGGGAGGCTATTGGGGGCTGCAGGGTCCAGGGGAGGCTAGTGAGGACTTGGGGCTGCAGGGCCCAGGGGGAGGCTAGTGGGGGCTGAGGGCCCAGGTGGAGGCTAGTGGGGGCTGCAGGGTCCAGGGGAGGCTAGTGGGGACTGGGGGCTGCAGGGCCCAGGGGGAGGCTTGTGGGGGCTGCAGGGTCCAGGGGAGGCTAGTGGGGGTTGCAGGGCCCAGGGGGGAGACTAGTGGGGACTGGCCGCTGCAGGGCACAGGGGGAGGCTAGTGGGGGCTGCAGGGTCGAGGGGAGGCTAGTGGGGGCTGCAGGGCCCAGGGGGGAGGCTAGTGAGGACTGGGGGCTGCAGGGTCCAGGGGGAGGCTTGTGGGGGCTGCAGGGTCCAGGGAAGTCTAGTGGGGGCTGCAGGGCCCAGGGGGAGACTAGGGGACTGGGGGCTGCAGGGCCCAGGGGGAGGCTAGTGGGGGCTGCAGGGTCCAGGGGAGGCTAGTGGGGGCTGCAGGGCCCAGGGGGGAGACTAGTGGGGACTGGGGGCTACAGGGCCCAGGGGGGAGGCTAGTGGGAGCTGCAGGGTCCAGGGGAGGCTAGTGAGGACTGGGGGCTGCAGAGCCCAGGGGGAGGCTAGTGGGGGCTGCAGGGCCCAAGGGGGAGGCTATTGGGGGCTGCAGGGTCCAGGGGAGGCTAGTGGGGTCTGCAGGGCCCAGGGGGAGGCTATTGGGGGCTGCAGGGCCCAGGGGGAGGCTAGTGGGGGCATCAGGGCCCAGGGGGGAGGCTATTGGGGGCTGCAGGGTCCAAGGAAGGCTAGTGAGGACTGGGGGCTGCAGGGCCCAGGGGGTAGGGGCTGCAGGGCCCAGGGAGGAGGCTATTGGGGGCTGCAGGGTCCAGGGGAGGCTAGTGAGGACTTGGGGCTGCAGGGTCCAGGGGGAGGCTAGTGGGGGCTGAGGGTCCAGGGGGAGGCTATTGGGGGCTGCAGGGTCCAGGGGAGGCTAGTGAGGACTTGGGGCTGCAGGGCCCAGGGGGAGGCTAGTGGGGGCTGAGGGTCCAAGGGGAGGCTAGTGGGGGCTGCAGGGTCCAGGAGAGGCTAGTAAGGACTTGGGGCTGCAGGGCCCAGGGGGAGGCTAGTGGGGGCTGAGGGCCCAGGGGGAGGCTATTGGGGGCTGCAGGGTCCAGGGGAGGCTAGTGAGGACTTGGGGCTGCAGGGCCCAGGGGGAGGCTAGTGGGGGCTGAGGGTCCAGGGGGAGGCTAGTGGGGGGCTGGCTGGCAGTTCCCAATATCCTCCCCTGAACCGTGTTGGACGCAGCCCCCAGTCACCACTCGTCTTCCCTCATCATCAACATGCTGCCAGGCGCAACCACCTGAAGCCTTTTCTGCTCACCAGACTCAGAGAGACTGGATGCAGTCTCCTCACTTTACTCTGCCTGACTGCCCACCGCCTCCTCCTCAGCCTACTTTGTCAGCCCACCGACACCTGGCACATCGCACGCTGCTCTGCTCGGAATGAGGAAGTGTGAGCACGAGCAGCGTGACATCAGGACAATGATGCACCCGGGCCTGCCATAACTTAAAGGCACAGTGCCCATTTTCATCTGTCTGATGCATTAACAACACTGTAGGTTTATCTTTAAATCACCACAGTGTTATTATGCATCGGGAGTTCGGCAAAATAGAACAAAGTGTCCAGGGGCCCGATGAACAGAAAAAAAGAGAGGGAGGCCCGAGTGGAGTGAGCTGCCAGCGTGTTCGGGCCCCCCTTTTTGCCTCTGACCTCCGGGCCCCATACTGTAGTAAGGGCTGTAATGCCCTGATGGCGGCCCTGTTGATGGGATTTGTCTTTGGTATGAAATTGCAGTTATAATAGGAATACTTGATGTCCTACAGCCAAAATATCCAAATTATCTTCAGCAATGCATAGCAATATGCATTATAAAAAGTTTTGTTTCAATGAAATCATTAAAATTATCTAAATTTAAGGAGTTTTTTAAAATAAAAAAAATCCATAAAAGCAGAAAATGTCAGAAAATGTCTTATTTTGCAAACTGAATATTGGTTGATATAGAACAAATATTTACACTTTGAAGCCAGAATGATTTCTTTCACCGCTCTGCTTTGTAAATGGACCATGCTCCCTTCCACTTTAGCATCTGTTATAACATTAAAGCAAATCCAAATTACTTTAACAGTGCATACGATGACATAGATTCAATTTTAGGCTGAGAATTGCTGAAAAACGAGATTGCGGATTGGAAGGGAAGCATAGATTTTCATAAGAGTTTCAACATAAGAAAATATCAACAAAGTTTACTCTTTAAAGGATGTGTTCAATACCTTTTTTTAGATAATCCATAAATGTCATAAAGATAAATGATTTGACTACATAAGTCCGTACTGTGCCAAAAATCGATTCCCACTCTAACCAGAGGTGTCATATAGTCTGATAACCGAACCCTCACAGATGTTTTTAGAATGATCAGGTCACATTATGGCACTGTTTTAGTGATTCAAAAGATACCTTCAGTGAAGGTATGTGGTTGTTGTTTAGTCATCATTAGAAGTTTTGGTTTCCTAAGCTTTCAGTGCATTTGGGCAGGACTGTGGGTAGAGTCTTGGTGTCTTCCCTGACCCCTCTGCTGCTTCTGGTATCTATATTTTCTTCCTGTTTTAGATTTTGTACTAGTGCCATCGTATCTACAGGCGGTGCTTGAACACATTGATCTCCTGGCAGTCTCCAAGGAAATGTTGCCAATGGTGACACATGCTATGATTTAGATTTTGGCTCAATGACAAGCTGAGATCTCAAACAGTGCATGCACCCCCACAGAACCATTTTAACAGAAGCCCACCAAGAGATCAATTGGCTCAATTGTCACCTGCTGTTAGGAAATCATCAGCATGAAATTTAAAACAGGAATACAGATATCAGAAGCAGGTGGAGGGGTTGGGCCAAAGCAGGAGACCCTACTCATAGTACTGCCCCATAAATCTGTCACAATACATAGATAGCTTAGGAAACCAAAAATTGTAATGATGACTGAAAGTCAACCAGGATGTGAATGAAGAGAATTGGGGATTCGGGATATGACAGACTGCTTTTAACCCCTTTCTGCCATCAGACGGAATAGCACGTCCGATGAGAGAACCCCCACTTTGATGTAGGCTCCTGTGGTGAGTATGCATAAAAGTTGGGACATGTCAGCTGTTTTGAACAGCTGACATGTGCCCACAATAGGCGCAGGTGGAATCACAATCTGCCCGTGCCTATTAACTAGTTAAATGCCACTGTTCAGAGGTCATCAGTGCGTCGGCATAACAGCAAGAGGTCTCCAGCAGACCTCTATGGTTATTGATGCCAGATTGCTATGAGCGCCACCCAGTGGTTGCCACTCTTAGCAATGCAGTAATTTTGCTACCTAGGGCGAACTGAGCATCGCCCCTATGTAGCAAAGCCGATCAGGCTATGTCACCTTCTGGCCTCCCATGGAAGCTATTGAAGCAAGGAAAAAGTAAAAAAAAAAATTAAAAAAAAATATGAAAAAAATAAAAAAATATAAAAGTTCAAATCATCCCCCTTCCGCTTAATTCAAAATAAAACAATAAAAAAAATCAAACCTACACATATTTGGTATCGCCGCATTCAGAATCGCCCGATCTAACAATAAAAAAAAGGATTAACCTGATCGCTAAACGGTGTAGCGATAAAAAAATTTAAAAAGCCATTATTATGGTTTTATGATCGCCGCGACATTGAATTAAAATGCAAAAACAGGCGATTAAAAGAACATATCTGCACTGAAATGGCATTATTAAAAACGTCAGCTCGGCACGCAAAAAATAAGCCATCACCCAACCCCAGATCACGAAAAATGGAGACGCTACGGGTATAATAGAAACTCATGACTATTCTTTTAGCATTACCTAATATGAAATTGAATATTACAGTCATGAAGCCCCAATATACTCTGTATATATGAGTGGTAAGTACCAACTCTCTCTAGGCACTCCTCGGGTGCCCTTCTGGGACTACTCCAAACCAATACATAGACAAGAAAACGGAGGAAAAAAGTCCACTTCAACATATTTAGAAAACAATATACAAAAGATTTATTAAATAATCAATACAAATACAAATATGTAAAATACAAAAACATGGGTGTATTGTTAATACCGCCATATAGCAGAAGACACATAGGAGGAAATGCGGCAATGACCAAGTCAGGGGGGGAGTTCACATATACACCTTTTGGGTGGCAGCGTCAGCTCAGAAAGTAAAGAGAATGTATGACCAAATACAATCACTACGTCTAAATCACATGGCACAGGTAGCCCAAAGTACAAAGATCATATCTTCATAAGCACATATAGTTGCTGCTTACCCATTATGGATCAGGTGTGTTCTCCCCACCTCACTCGGTCCCCCCGGACGCGCGTTTCGCGTGGCTTTTTCAACAGGGTGTCAAGGAAAAAGTAAAAAAAAAAATTAAAAAAAAATATGAAAAAAATAAAAAAATATAAAAGTTCAAATCATCCCCCTTCCGCTTAATTCAAAATAAAACAATAAAAAAAATCAAACCTACACATATTTGGTATCGCCGCATTCAGAATCGCCCGATCTAACAATAAAAAAAAGGATTAACCTGATCGCTAAACGGTGTAGCGATAAAAAAATTTAAAAAGCCATTATTATGGTTTTATGATCGCCGCGACATTGAATTAAAATGCAAAAACAGGCGATTAAAAGAACATATCTGCACTGAAATGGCATTATTAAAAACGTCAGCTCGGCACGCAAAAAATAAGCCATCACCCAACCCCAGATCACGAAAAATGGAGACGCTACGGGTATAATAGAAACTCATGACTATTCTTTTAGCATTACCTAATATGAAATTGAGTATGAAAATCTGTGATCGCTTTTTTATAATGTAGGTAAACAAAGTAAAATTGCTCATTTGTCTTATTAAGATTAAGAAAAGCATACAGCTCTTATGAATTATTTAAATGACTGTCACTTTAAAGTAAGTCAAATGTAAGTCATTGTTACATCCAAAGATCCTTTTAAGCCTATTGTGTGTTTAATTTCCAATAATGTTGAAAAATAATATTGTAAAAACAAATAATAAATATAATAGATGGTTTCCATGCTTCCTGCTCTCGGTATAAAATAACGGCTGCTGTTTTACATTTCCATTTAGAAATATTAAATACATAAATCAGAATGAAATTATTTTTTCTATGGAGTTGGGTAAACTTGTTCTTTTATTTGACAAATTTGTTTTTAAGTAAAAAAAAATACCCTCGTTGTTGGATCCCTATAGAGTAATTATATTAAGTATTCTAAAAAATAACTTATTTTGAATAGTGACACTCCGTTGTTAGTTAAATATGTATCTTGAATGGTGCATTAACCATATTATACATCTAAAATAATGATCTTTATATTGTATTTGTCAGATGTTTTTCATACTAAATCATGGATTTAAACTAATTTCTTTCTCACAGAGATATAAAATGCTGCAGCAGTGCCACCAGGCTGGCAATTTTGTTATTTGAAGTCTTTTAGCTGTTCATATGAAGACGCTCATGCATGACAAATAACAGTGCAGAAGTACAGAATAACTTGAAGCACTGTGTAGAAACGCTGCTACAATATGCAAAGAAGTAACATTTCCCCTTCATGTTCTGTTGCACAGTAAGGGCTGATGCTTTGTGCACAATATCAGAATGTGCATTAGCATGCGAAAAAAAGTGTTACAACCTGCCTAAATGGAGTTTTTTCTCTAACAATAGTAGGGATGGCATATTTTGTCACAGTACCACTGCGATGGTCTGAATGAATGGGCAACAATGTGAATTCTGTCCTTTGTTTCAGGATATGTCCTAGATCTCAATATTTCTCAAAAGAATCTGTCAATCCATTTCTGTTTATGTAAAAAACATGACCATGCTCATCTAATCCAATACATCTCATTTACACTCCAATTCCTCCAGAAAATCTATCAGAACCACATACTTCTGTTCACATTGATACATTCACATTTGTTTTATCAGTATTCCTTCTCTTAGCTCAAGTATGTAAGTCATAAGATCTTTAATAAAATGATACCTTGTTATTTGATCTGATGTCTTATTCTAGAGAAATACACATTTTTCTTAATATGTAAATGAGTTGCTAAGATCTAAGGGTGGGGCATAGATCTCAGTGAGAATCTGCCTCCAGAGCATTTATTGAAATAACTGGCATTACAAGTATGATACATGTAATGACTTACAGTCTGCTCTCCTGAACTATATGTCCCAAACGGGTAACGTCCCCTTTCATTTAAAATAAGATCTGAAGGCAGATTCTCAAGGAGAATCCTAACAGCTTATTTACATACAGTGGCATGTAAAAGTTTGGGCACCTCTGGTCAAAATTACTCTTATTGTGAACAATTTAGCAAGTTGAAGATTAAATGATCTCTAAAAGGCCTAAAGTTAAAGATGACACATTTCCTTTTGTATTTTAGGCCAAAATAAAATAAAATATCATCATTTGTAAATGTTTTTTGTAGCCAGCCAAGAGCATTTCAATTCTTGTTTGAGGGATTTTCATCCATTCTTCCTTGGAAAATTCTTCCAGTTCTGTGATTGGGCACCCCTGGTCAAAATTACTGTGCACAAGTTTGGATGATTAATGCCTAGTAGCACCCCCTTTTGAAAGTATCACAGCTTGCGATTGCTTCTTGTATCCAGCCAAGAGTCATTCAATTTTTGTTTGAAGGATTTTCATCCATTCCTCCTTGGAATTTTTTTTTCAGTTCTGTGTGATTCCTGGGTCGTCTTGCATGCACTGCTATTTTGAGGTCTAGCCACAGAATTTCTATCATGTTCAGATCAAGGGACTGTGAGGGCAAAAACTTTCAGCTTTTGCTTTTTGACGTAGTATTTTGTTAATTTTGATGTATGTTTAGGAACATTATCCATTTGTTGATGCCATCCTCTTTTCAACTACAGCTTTTTTTACAGAGAGTTATGTTTGCATCAAGAATTTGTTGAAATTTCACCAAATCCATTCTTCCCTCTATCTGTGCACTGTTCCCCATGCCATTGACTGCAACACAACCCCAAAGCATGATTGATCCAGCCCATACTTAATGGTTTGCAAGATGCTCTTTTACTGCAATTCTATGGCCTTCTTTTCTCCACAAATACATCAACAATTGTAGCCAAACAGTTTTATTTTAACCTCATTAGGACTTGTTTCCAAAATAAATCAGGCTTGTTTAAATGTTTAAATGTTCTTTTGTATACTTCTAATGCTGAATTTTATGGTGAGGATGGAAGAGAGGTTTTCTTCTGACGATTCTCCCATGAAGGTCATATTTGAGCAGGTGTTTCTGAACAGTGGATCAATGAATCACAACTCCAGAGTCTGCTAAATCTTTCTGGAGGTCTTTGGCAGTCAAGCATAGGTTCTGATTTACCCCTCTAGCAATCCTAAAAGCAGCACTCACTGAAATTTTTCTTGATCTTCCAGACCTTCTCATGACCTCCTCTGTTCCTGTTAATTGCCATTTTTTTTAAAGTGGTTGTCCACTACTAGGACAACCCCTTCTTAAACTAAATGTTCAGCCCCAATAAAATAATAAATCCTATACTCACCTCCCACGCCGGCTCTATTCCAGCGGTGTTGGCACTTGCGGTCCCTGGGCTGTGATACAGTGGAATGACAGGTGATGCCCATCACGGAATCAGTGCTGGCATCACTATTTCTGTCTTTGGACAAACTGAACATGAAGAGGAAGTCTGGGAATAGCTGCAGCCCTGGCTTCCTCTTCATGTTCAGTTCAAATAAAGGTGGAGACAGTGACACCAGCGCTGATTGGGTGCTGACGTCACATGTCAAAACACCGCATCATGACCCCGGGGAGAGCAAGTCCCTGTACGGGAGGTGAGTGTAGGCTTTATTATTTTATTGGGCCAAACATTTAGATTAAGAAAGGGTTGTCCTAGTAGTAGACAACCCCTTTAATTACATTTCGAAATTAAGAAAGGGCAACTTAAAAATTCAGTGCTATCTTCTAATAACTTTCTCCTGCTTTGTGGGCCTTCAACATTTTCAGTTTCAGAGCGCTAGTCAGCTGCTTAGAAGAACCCATGGCTGCTGTTTTTTGGCACAAGGTTAGAGAAGGTTTAGTTTTTACCATGCTGGGAAATTTGCATTAACTGCTGTTTTGATGATAGTGAACAAGCCATAACCCTAACTGGCTACTTAAGGTCCGAAACCTTTGTCAAAGTTATCTGAGCACACAAATCTCCAAGTGTGCCCAAACTTTTGCATAAACCCAGTTTCCTTTTTTGTATTTTTAAAAATGAAAAAAAGACAATATTATTTTTTTTTGCCTAAAATACAAATGAAATGTGTCATCTTTGACTTTAGTCTGTTTAGAGATCATTTCATCTTCAACTTGCTCAACCGTTCACAGTAACAGTAATTTTGACTAGGGGTGCCAATACTTTTACATGCCAATGTATTAAGAAACGCTTGGGTTTATCCGGAATAATACATCGGCTCACAGATATCAAGGTATCATTTTACTTACCTTTCTATGACCTGCATGCTCATATAGATGGATTGGTAGGGTTGATCCTACTGACAGATTCCCTTTGAGTCAGCCATATACTTCCTCTAAATTTGAGCGAGGAATGAAAAATAGAAACCAACTACTGAAGTCCATACAGTCAAGAGTGTAATAAAATACAAAATCTCTTTATTAAAGATCAGAAAGCCAACAAGTAGATGGGTGAAGAGGTGCACGCCCAGATTTATAAAAGCAACATATAAAATAGTCCAATGCCAATCAGTGTATAAAGCTATACATGCTAATATACATGGGCATGTCTTTCAAAAAGTCATGTATATAATTTCAGTAAGTGCAGTTTTTACAACTACCAGCTTAGCTCTTGCACTGGCACTTTTTATAGGGCACTTCTGCACTTTGCCACTTTGAGATACATACCTTTTTGGAAGACATGCACTTGTATATTGTCATGAAAATCATATAAAGAAAAGAAGGACCAAAAACAATACAGTAACAATAACATTCCAAACATAAAGGCATAAGAAAAATAACAGGGAAATGACAATGGAAAACCAAAAAAATGGTGGACACCACGGTTGTATACAGGCAATGGAACCCAATGGCAGAAAAGTTATAATAAATATGCAGGTCAGCTCAAAAAGTGCATTGTGCAATCAAAATGTGACAACTAAGAATCCAATAGATGTAAGGTATATTGAAAGGTACAAGTACACTGAGGGTATAGGAAGAGTACATAGAGTCAGTAGTGATGGGTGAGCACTAAAATGCTCGGTTGCTCGTTGCTTGGGTCAAGTGATTTGTAATACTCAGGTACTCGGACAGAACAAAGAGCCCAATGTAAGTCTATGGGAGACCCGAGCATTTTTACCACGATCCTACGGGGTCCTTTTAAGGTCTAAAAACGTCTGAACATGATGGAAACACTGCTCAAATGACACAGGAACATCATGGCAAATGTCACTGGAAGTATTTCTGACTCCTAGGTCACAGCTGTAAACAATGTTGTCAGAGTTTCACGCTATTTTTACAGGTGCACCAAAAAACATACAAAACTGAAACCCAAATGGATTTTGCTGGGAAATATGTTAAGGAACATCCTTTCCAGGGTAATGACTTGTATATGAGGCAAAATAATTAACTCCAAACAAAAATATGTTTTGATGCATTTTTCAACTTTAGCATTGCTTTCAACCAATACAAATGCATTCACTCAGTAATATCATTGTAACATTTAACAACCCTAGCTGGCCATGTGATGTGTCACTCATAAGCAGACACATCTTGTTTCATTTATGAAAGAGGGTCTCTTACATTCACAGAGCCTATTTTTAAAGGGGCATCAGGTGGCATTAATCTTCTTAAAGGGCCATTAACCCCTTCACCCAGAAGCCTGTTTTCAACTTCCTGACCAGGCTATTTTTTTCAATTCTGACCATTGTCATTTTATGAGGTCATAACTCTGAAACGCTTTAACGGATCCTAGTGATTCTGAGAATGTTTTCTCATGACATATTGTACGTTATGATAGTGATAAAATTTGTTCGATACGACTTATGATTATTTGTGAAAAAAATGGAAATTTGGCGAAAATTTAGAAAATTTAGCAATTTTTGAACTTTGAATTTTTATGCCCTTAAATCAGAGAGGTATGTCACAAAAATTAGTTCATAAATAACATATCCCACATGTGTACTATACATCAGCACAATTTGGGAACCAAAATATTTTTTTCTCAGGAAGGGTTAAAATTTGACCTGCGATTGTTCATTTTTTCAATAAAATTTGTGAAACCATTTTTTTTAGGGACCACCTCACACTTGAAGTCACTTTGAGGGGTCTTCATGACAGAAAATACCCAAAAGTGACAACATTCCAAAAACTGCACCCCTCAAGGTACTCAAAACCACATTCAAGAAGTTTATTAACCCTTCAGGTGCTTCACAGGAGCTGAAGCAATGTGGAAGGAAAAAATGAACATTTAACTTTTTAGTCACAAAATGATCATTCGGCAACAATTTGTTTATTTTCACAAGGGTAAAAAGAGAAAATGATCCACTAAAGTTGTTGAGCAATTTCTTCTGAATACGCCGATACGGGGTATATATATGGGGGAAAACTACCGTTTGGGCGCACAGCAGGGCTCGGAAGGGAAGGAGCACCTTTTGACTTTTTGAACGCAAAATTGGCTGGAATTGAGAGTGGACGCCATGTCACATTTGAAGAGCCCCTGGTGTGCCTAAACATTGGAAAAACCCCACAAGTGACCCCATTTTGGAAACTAGACCCTTTAACAAACTTATGTATCTGTGTGCTGAGCACTTTGAACCCCCAGGTGCTTCACAGAAGTTTATAATGTAAAGTCGTAAAAAATCAAAATTTTTCCACAAAAATGATCTTTTAGCCCCAATTTTTTTTATTTTCACAAGTGTAAAAGGATAAAATGATCCACGAAAGTTGTTGCACATTTTCTCCTGAGTACGCTGATACCCCATATGTGGGGGAAAACCACTGTTTGTGCGCACGGCAGGTGTTGTGAATTCTGTTGTGGGTTCTGCTCTTGGGCTCCCTCCGGTGGTTATAAGTGGTAGTGCTGCTGTTTGTCCTTCACAGCAGTCATCAGGTGCTTCCACTTTGGACGGGGCTATTTAGTCTGGCTTCACCCTTTTGTGAGTGCCAGTTGTCCATTGTTTTTCTGGAGGATTCACATCTCTGCTTGGTTTCTCCTGCTGGATTGTCCAAATCATCAAAGATAAGTCCTGGCTTTGTTTTTGCAGTCCACATGCGGTGGACTTTATAGTTCAGTGAATTGCTATGTTTTTTCTTGTCCAGCTTTGTCTGTGTAAGGATTTATTCAGCCAAGCTGGAAGCTCTGGAGTCGCAGAGTTACCCACCATGCCTTTAGTTAGGTGTGGAGATTTTTGTATTCTCTGTGGTGGATTTTTGTAGTATTTTAATACTGACCGCACAGTACTCTGTCTTGTCTTTTCTTTCTAGGTAGCGTGGCCTCCTTTGCTAAATTCTGTTTTCAGTCTGCGTTTGTAATTTCCCTCTCCTCTCACAGTCAATATTTGTGGGGGGCTGTATTTCCTTTGGGGATTTTCTCTGAGGCAAGATAGTTTTCCTGTTTCTTTCTTTAGGGGTAATTAGTCCTCCGGCTGTGACGAGGTGTCGAGGGAGTGACTGGAACATCCCACGGCTACTTATAGTTGCAGTGTTAAGTTCAGGGTCTGCGGTCAGTATAGAGGCCACCTACTCCAGAGCTCGTCCATGCTGCTCCTAGGCCACCAGATCATAACAGTACAACTGGCCAACAATGAGTTAACCGCATCTCAAAAGAAGGGAAAGAAAGTGCTGAGCCATTTTTTTTTCTGTATTCTGTTGTGGTTTTTTTCCCTCTTCACCTCTGGGTGGCTCAAGAGTTAGGCGCTGACATGGATGTTCAGGGACTTGCTTCTCGGGTGGATCAACTTGCTGCTAGAGTACAGGGTATTTCTGATTATATCGTGCAGACTCCTGTTTTAGAGCCTAGAATTCCTACCCCCGATCTGCTTTTTGGGGACAGGTCCAAATTTTTGAGTTTTAAAAATAACTGTAAACTGTTTTTTTGCTCTGAAGCCCCGTTCCTCTGGTGATCCCATCCAGCAGGTAAAAATTGTCATTTCTCTGTTGTGTGGCGACCCGCAGGATTGGGCATTTTCCCTGGAATCTGGGAATCCGGCCTTGCTTAATGTAGACACCTTTTTTCAGGCGCTTGGGTTACTGTATGATGAACCTAATTCTGTGGATCATGCTGAGAAAACCTTGTTGGCCCTGTGTCAGGGTCAAGAAGCGGCAGAATCATATTGCCAGAAATTTAGAAAATGGTCTGTGCTTACTAAGTGGAATGAGGATGCTTTGGCGGCAATTTTCAGAAAGGGTCTTTCTGAATCTGTTAAAGATATTATGGTGGGCTTCCCCACGCCTGCAGGTCTGAGTGATTCTATGTCTCTGGCCATTCAAATTGATCGGCGCTTGCGTGAGCGCAGAGTTGTGCACACTATGGCATTGTCTTCCGAGCGGAGTCCTGAGCCTATGCAGTGTGATAGGATTGTGTCTAGAGCTGAACGCCAAGGATTCAGACGTCAGAACAGGTTGTGCTTTTACTGCGGCGATTCTGCTCATGTTATTTCTGATTGCCCTAAGCGTGCCAAGAGAATCGCTAATTCCGTTACCATCAGTACTGTACAACCTACATTTCTGTTATCTGTGACCCTGATCTGCTCATTATCGTCATTCTCTGTCATGGCATTTGTGGATTCAGGCGCCGCTTTAAATTTGATGGACTTAGAATTTGCCAGACATTGTGGTTTTCCCTTACAGCCTTTGCGGAGTCCTATCCCTTTGAGGGGTATTGATGCTACACCATTGGCTAAAAATAAACCTCAGTTTTGGACACAGTTAACCATGTGCATGGCGCCAGCCCATCAGGAAGATTGTCGTTTCCTGGTGTTGCATAATTTGCATGATGCTATTGTGCTGGGGTTTCCATGGTTACAGGTACATAATCCGGTGTTGGCTTGGAAATCTATGTCTGTGACTAGTTGGGGTTATCAGGGGGTTCATGATGACGTTCCTCTGATGTCAATTTCCTCCTCCCACTCTTCTGAAATTCCTGAGTTTCTGTCAGATTTCCAGGATGTTTTCGATGAGCCCAAGTCCAGTTCCCTTCCACCGCATAGGGACTGTGATTGTGCTATTGACTTGATCCCGGGCTCTAAGTTTCCTAAGGGCTGACTTTTCAACCTGTCTGTGCCTGAACATGCCGCCATGCGGAGCTATGTAAAGGAGTCTTTGGAGAAGGGGCATATTCGGCCATCTTCTTCTCCATTGGGAGCAGGTTTTTTTTTTGTTGCCAAGAAGGATGGCTCCTTGAGACCCTGTATTGATTATCGCCTCTTGAATAAGATCACGGTCAAATTCCAATACCCTTTGCCTTTGCCTTCTGATTTGTTTGCCAGGATTAAGGGGGCTAGTTGGTTTACTAAGATTGACCTTCGAGGGGCATATAATCTTGTTCGTATTAAGCAGGGTGACTGTTGTGAATTTGGATTCTGGGCTCCCCCGGTGGCCGCTTGTGGAATTGGACTTGTCATCCTCTTTCCTGTTTCACCTGGTTCCATCAGTAGTGGGTGTCGCTATTTAAGCTCATTTCTCTGGTGGTTTCTTGCCGGTCAACAATGTTATCTGATGCCTCTCAGTGCTTGTTCCTGCTTCTGACAACTACTAGATAAGTTGGACTTTTGTCCATGTTTCGTTTTGCCTATTTGTTCCAGTTCACAGCTGAAGTTTTGTTACTGTGTCTGGAAAGCTCTCGTTGATCAGGGATTGCTACTCTGGCGTTATGAGTTAATGCCAGAGTTTAAGGTAATCTCTGGATGGTGTTTTGTTAGTGTTTTTCTGCTGACCATGAAAGTATACTATCTGTCTTCTGCTATCTAGTAATCGGACCTCAAATTTGCTAAGACTATTTTCCTGCTGCGTTTGTTGTTTCATCTGAACTCACCGTCATTATATGTGGGGGGCTACTGTCTTCTTTGGAATATTTCTCTAGAGGTGAGCCAGGTCTTATATTTCCCTCTGCTAGCTATTTAGGTCTTAGGCCAGAGCTGGGCATCTAGCAATAAATAGGAAATGCTACCTGGCTATTTCTAGTTGCGCGGCAGGCTTAGTTCATGGTCAGTATAGTTCCATCTTCCGAGAGCCTGTCCCTCTATAGGCTTGCTATGATCTCTGCCTGCAGAGATCATGACAGTTTGACCGGCCATAAAGTGTTAAAGACCCAGGTTGAGAAAGGAGAGTTATAAGAAGTCTGCTGGAATTTTTTTTTTTTTTTTTTTTTTTTTTTTTCCTCCAGTTTGCCTTGCTGCAGTCTTTTTTCTCTCTCTCCTCCTAATCTCTGTATTGCTCTGTGTGCACCTGACAATAATGGATCTTCAGAGTGTAACTGCGGGTTTGAATAATCTCATCACGAAAGTACAAAATTTACAAGATTTTGTGGTACATGCTCCAGTATCTGAGCCGAGAATTCCTTTGCCGGAGTTCTTCACAGGGAATAGAGCTAGCTTCCAGAATTTCCGAAATAATTGTAAGCTTTATTTGTCCCTGAAGTCTCGTTCAGCTGGAGACCCTGCTCAGCAGGTTAGGATTGTGATTTCCTTGCTCAGGGGTGACCCTCAAGATTGGGCCTTCTCATTGCCAGCAGGGGATCCTGCGTTGCGCGATGTGGATGCGTTTTTTCTGGCCTTGGGCTTGCTTTATGAGGAACCTCATTTGGAACTTCAGGCAGAAAAAACTTTGATGGCACTATCTCAGGGGCAAGACGAAGCTGAGGTTTACTGCCAAAAATTCCGTAAATGGTCTGTGCTTACTCAGTGGAATGAGTGCGCCTTGGCGGCAACTTTCAGAGAAGGTCTCTCTGATGCCGTTAAGGATGTTATGGTGGGGTTCCCTGTGCCTGCAGGTCTGAATGAGTCCATGACAATGGCTATTCAGATTGATAGGCGTCTGCGGGAGCGCAAACCGGTGCACCATCTGGCGGTGTCTATGGAAAAGACGCCAGAAAGTATGCAGTGTGATAGAATTCTGTCCAGGAGCGAGCGACAGAATTTTAGACGGAAGAATGGATTGTGCTTCTATTGTGGGGATTCTACTCATGTTATATCAGCATGCTCTAGGCGTACAAAGAAGCTTGATAAGTCTGTTTCCATTGGCACCATTCAGTCTAAGTTTATTTTGTCTGTAACCCTGATTTGCTCTTTGTCATCCATTGCCACGGACGCCTATGTTGACTCTGGCGCCGCTCTGAGTCTTATGGATTGGTCCTTTGCCAATCGTTGTGGTTTTGATTTAGAGCCTTTGGAGACTCTTATTCCTCTGAAGGGGATTGACTCCACCCCATTGGCTAATAATAAACCACAATACTGGACACAAGTAACCATGCGTATCAATCCGGATCACCAGGAGATTATTCGTTTCCTGGTGCTGTATAATTTACATGACGATTTGGTACTGGGATTGCCATGGTTGCAGTCTCACAATCCAGTCTTGGACTGGAGAGCAATGTCTGTGTTGAGCTGGGGATGTAAGGGTATTCATGGGGACTTACCTTTGGTTTCTATTTCGTCGTCCATTCCCTCTGAAGTCCCTGAGTTCCTCTCTGATTATCAAGACGTCTTTGACGAACCCAAGCTTGGGTCGTTACCTCCGCACCGTGAGTGCGATTGTGCCATAGATTTGATACCGGGTTGCAAATATCCAAAGGGTTGTTTGTTTAATCTGTCTGTGCCGGAACATGCTGCTATGCGGGAATATATAAAGGAGTCTTTGGAAAAGGGACATATTCGTCCATCTTCTTCTCCCTTGGGAGCTGGGTTTTTCTTTGTCTCAAAAAAGGACGGCTCTTTGAGACCATGTATTGATTATCGGCTTCTGAATAAGATCACTGTTAAGTACCAATACCCATTGCCATTGCTTACTGATTTGTTTGCTCGTATAGAGGGTGCTAAGTGGTTCTCTAAAATTGATCTTCGTGGGGCGTATAATTTGGTGCGGATCAGGCAGGGGGATGAGTGGAAGACCGCATTTAATACGCCCGAGGGCCACTTTGAGTATTTGGTCATGCCTTTTGGTCTTTCTAATGCCCCTTCAGTTTTCCAGTCTTTTATGCATGATATTTTCCGCGATTTTCTGGATAAATTTATGATAATATATCTGGATGATATTCTGATTTTTTCTGATGACTGGGACTCTCATGTCCAGCAGGTCAGGAGAGTTTTTCAGGTTCTGCGGTCTAATTCTTTATGTGTGAAGGGGTCTAAGTGCGTTTTTGGGGTCCAGAAAATTTCCTTTTTGGGGTATATTTTTTCTCCCTCTTCCATTGAGATGGATCCCGTCAAGGTGCAAGCTATTTGTGACTGGACTCAGCCCTCCTCTCTTAAGGGTCTTCAGAGATTTTTGGGCTTTGCCAACTTTTACCGCCGATTTATTGCTGGTTTTTCGGATGTCGTTAAACCACTGACTGATTTGACCAGACATGGCGCTGATGTTGCTAATTGGTCCCCTCATGCTGTAGAGGCCTTTCAGGAGCTTAAGCACCGTTTTGCCTCTGCCCCTGTGTTACGTCAGCCTGATGTGAATCTGCCTTTTCAGGTTGAGGTTGACGCTTCGGAGATCGGAGCTGGGGCAGTGTTGTCGCAGAAAGGTTCCGACTGCTCCGTCATTAGGCCTTGTGCTTTCTTTTCTCGCAAATTTTCGCCCGCAGAGCGGAATTATGATGTTGGGAATAGGGAGCTTTTGGCCATGAAGTGGGCGTTTGAGGAGTGGCGCCATTGGCTAGAGGGGGCTAAGCATCAGGTGGTGGTATTGACTGACCACAAAAATTTGATTTATCTTGAGACTGCCAGGCGCCTGAATCCTAGACAGGCGCGCTGGTCTTTATTTTTTTCTCGCTTTAATTTTGTGGTGTCATACCTACCGGGTTCTAAGAATGTTAAGGCAGATGCCCTTTCTAGGAGTTTTGACCCGGACTCTCCTGGTAATGCTGAACCCACAGGTATCCTTAGGGAGGGAGTAATTTTGTCGGCCGTTTCTCCTGATCTGCGGCGGTCCTTGCAAGAGTTTCAGGCGGATAGACCGGATCGTTGTCCGCCTGATAGACTGTTTGTTCCGGATGATTGGACCAGTAGAGTCATCTCTGAGGTACATTCTTCTGCATTGGCAGGTCATCCCGGAATTTTTGGTACCAGGGATTTGGTGGCAAGATCCTTCTGGTGGCCTTCCCTGTCGCGAGATGTGCGAGTCTTTGTGCAGTCATGTGACATTTGTGCTCGGGCCAAGTCTTGTAGTTCTCGGGCTAGCGGACTGCTGTTGCCCTTGCCTATTCCTAAGAGGCCTTGGACACACATCTCGATGGATTTTATTTCAGATCTGCCTGTTTCCCAGAAGATGTCTGTCATCTGGGTGGTCTGTGACCGTTTCTCTAAAATGGTCCATTTGGTTCCTCTGCCCAAGTTGCCTTCTTCTTCTGAGTTGGTTCCTCTGTTTTTTCAGAATGTTGTCCGATTGCACGGTATTCCTGAGAATATTGTTTCTGACAGAGG
Source organism: Ranitomeya variabilis (assembly GCF_051348905.1). NCBI lineage: Eukaryota > Metazoa > Chordata > Amphibia > Anura > Dendrobatidae > Ranitomeya > Ranitomeya variabilis. The sequence continues at coordinate 154,555,182 of NC_135232.1, forward strand.
TACCCAATTTGTGTCTAGATTTTGGCGGGCATTCTGTGCTAGGATGGGCATAGATTTGTCTTTTTCATCTGCTTTTCACCCTCAGACTAATGGTCAGACCGAGCGGACTAATCAGACCCTGGAGACATATCTGAGGTGTTTTGTCTCTGCTGACCAGGATGATTGGGTTGCTTTTTTGCCATTGGCAGAGTTCGCCCTCAATAATCGGGCCAGCTCTTCCACCTTGGTGTCCCCGTTTTTCTGTAATTCGGGGTTTCACCCTCGATTTTCCTCCGGTCAGGTGGAATCCTCGGATTGTCCTGGAGTGGATGCGGTGGTGGAGAGATTGCATCACATCTGGGGGCAGGTTATGGACAATTTGAAGTTGTCCCAGGAGAAGACTCAACGTTTTGCCAACCGTCATCGTCGTGTTGGTTCTCGGCTTTGTGTTGGAGATTTGGTGTGGTTGTCTTCTCGTTTTGTCCCTATGAGGGTCTCTTCTCCTAAGTTTAAACCTCGGTTCATCGGCCCTTATAGAATATTGGAGATTCTTAATCCTGTTTCTTTCCGTTTGGACCTCCCTGCGTCCTTTTCCATTCATAACGTTTTTCATCGGTCGTTATTGCGCAGGTATGAGGTACCTGTTGTACCTTCAGTTGAGCCTCCTGCTCCGGTGTTGGTTGAGGGTGAGTTGGAGTACGTTGTGGAGAAAATTTTGGACTCTCGTGTTTCCAGACGGAGACTCCAGTATCTGGTCAATTGGAAGGGTTACGGCCAGGAGGATAATTCTTGGGTCAATGCATCTGATGTTCATGCTTCTGATCTTGTTCGTGCCTTCCATAGGGCTCATCCTGGTCGCCCTGGTGGATCTGGTGAGGGTTCGGTGCCCCCTCCTTGAGGGGGGGGTACTGTTGTGAATTTGGATTCTGGGCTCCCCCGGTGGCCGCTTGTGGAATTGGACTTGTCATCCTCTTTCCTGTTTCACCTGGTTCCATCAGTAGTGGGTGTCGCTATTTAAGCTCATTTCTCTGGTGGTTTCTTGCCGGTCAACAATGTTATCTGATGCCTCTCAGTGCTTGTTCCTGCTTCTGACAACTACTAGATAAGTTGGACTTTTGTCCATGTTTCGTTTTGCCTATTTGTTCCAGTTCACAGCTGAAGTTTTGTTACTGTGTCTGGAAAGCTCTCGTTGATCAGGGATTGCTACTCTGGCGTTATGAGTTAATGCCAGAGTTTAAGGTAATCTCTGGATGGTGTTTTGTTAGTGTTTTTCTGCTGACCATGAAAGTATACTATCTGTCTTCTGCTATCTAGTAATCGGACCTCAAATTTGCTAAGACTATTTTCCTGCTGCGTTTGTTGTTTCATCTGAACTCACCGTCATTATATGTGGGGGGCTACTGTCTTCTTTGGAATATTTCTCTAGAGGTGAGCCAGGTCTTATATTTCCCTCTGCTAGCTATTTAGGTCTTAGGCCAGAGCTGGGCATCTAGCAATAAATAGGAAATGCTACCTGGCTATTTCTAGTTGCGCGGCAGGCTTAGTTCATGGTCAGTATAGTTCCATCTTCCGAGAGCCTGTCCCTCTATAGGCTTGCTATGATCTCTGCCTGCAGAGATCATGACAGGTGACGAATGGAAAACTGCGTTTAATACGCCCGAGGGCCATTTTGAATATCTTGTGATGCCATTCGGACTCTCTAATGCCCCATCTGTGTTTCAGTCCTTCATGCATGATATTTTTCAGAATTATCTTGATAAATTCATGATTGTATATTTGGATGATATTTTGATTTTTTCAGATGATTGGGAGTCTCATGTGAAACAAGTCAGGATGGTATTTCAGGTCCTTCGTGATAATGCCTTGTTTGTGAAGGGGTCTAAGTGCCTCTTTGGAGTACAGAAGGTTTCTTTTTTGGGCTTCATTTTTTCTCCATCATCTATAGAAATGGATCCGGTTAAGGTTCAGGCCATTCATGATTGGATCCAGCCCACATCCGTGAAGAGCCTTCAGAAATTTTTGGGCTTTGCTAATTTTTATCGCCGTTTCATTGCCAACTTCTCCAGTGTGGTTAAACCCCTGACCGATTTGACGAGGAAGGGCGCTGATGTAGCTAATTGGTCCTCTGAGGCTGTTTCTGCCTTTCAGGAGCTTAAGCGCCGATTTACTTCTGCCCCTGTTTTGCGTCAGCCGGATGTTTCTCTTCCTTTTGAGGTTGAGGTTGACGCTTCTGAGATTGGGGCAGGGGCTGTTTTGTCTCAGAGGAATTCTGATGGTTCCTTGATGAAACCGTGTGCCTTCTTTTCTCGAAAGTTTTCGCCTGCGGAACGCAATTATGATGTCGGCAATCGTGAGTTGTTGGCTATGAAGTGGGCATTTGAGGAGTGGTGACATTGGCTTGAGGGGGCCAAGCACCGTATTGTGGTCTTGACCGATCATAAGAATCTGATTTACTTCGAGTCTGCCAAGCGGCTGAATCCTAGACAGGCCCGATGGTCCCTGTTTTTCTCCCGTTTTGATTTTGTTGTCTCGTACCTTCCGGGTTCTAAGAATGTTAAGGCTGATGCCCTCTCTAGGAGTTTTTTGCCTGATTCCCCTGGGATTCTTGAGCTGGTTGGTATTCTGAAGGAGGGGGTGATTCTTTCTGCCATCTCCCCTGATTTGCGATGGGTTCTTCAGGAGTTTCAGGCTGATAAACCTGATCGCTGTCCAGCGGGGAAACTGTTTGTTCCTGACAGATGGACTAGTAAAGTGATTTCTGAGGTTCACTGTTCTGTGTTGGCTGGCCATCCTGGGATTTTTGGTACCAGAGATTTGGTTAGTAGGTCCTTTTGGTGGCCTTCTTTGTCACGGGATGTGCGTTCTTTTGTGCAGTCCTGTGGGACTTGTGCGCGTGCCAAACCTTGCTGCTCCCGCGCCAGTGTGTTGCTTTTCCCTTTTCCGGTCCCTGAGAGGCCTTGGACGCATATTTCTATGGATTTTATTTCGGATCTTCCTGTTTCCCAGAGGATGTCTGTTATCTGGGTGGTCTGTGACCGGTTTTCTAAGATGGTTCATTTGGTACCTTTGCCTAAATTGCCTTCCTCTTCTGAGTTGGTTCCGTTGTTTTTTCAGCATGTGGTTCGTTTGCATGGCATTCTGGAGAATATTGTGTCCGATAGAGGTTCCCAGTTTGTTTCTAGGTTTTGGCGGTCCTTTTGTGCTAAGCTGGGCATTGATTTGTCTTTTTCTTCCTCATTTCATCCTCAGACAAACGGCCAAACCGAGCGAACTAACCAGACTTTAGAAACTTATTTGAGATGCTTTGTGTCTGCCGATCAGGATGATTGGGTGGCTTTCTTGCCATTGGCCGAGTTTGCCCTTAATAATCGGGCTAGTTCGGCTACCTTGGTTTCACCATTCTTTTGTAATTCTGGGTTTCATCCTCGTTTTTCTTCAGGGCAGGTTGAGTCTTCTGATTGTCCTGGGGTGGACTCTGTGGTTGACAGGTTGCAGCAGATTTGGGCTCACGTTGTGGACAATTTGGTGTTGTCTCAGGAGGAGGCTCAGCGTTTTGCCAACCGTCGTCGGCGTGTGGGTTCCCGGCTTCAGGTTGGGGATTTGGTCTGGTTGTCTTCTCGTCATGTTCCTATGAAGGTTTCTTCCCCGAAGTTCAAGCCTCGGTTTATTGGTCCTTATAGGATTTCTGAGATTATCAATCCAGTGTCTTTTCGTTTGGCCCTTCCGACCTCTTTTTCCATCCATAATGTTTTTCATAGATCTTTGTTGCGGAAATATGTGGTGCCCGTGGTTCCCTCTGTTGACCCTCCTGCCCCGGTGTTGATTGATGGGGAGTTGGAGTATGTTGTGGAGAAGATCTTGGATTCTCGTTTTTCAAGACGGAGGCTTCAGTATCTTGTCAAGTGGAAGGGTTATGGCCAGGAGGATAATTCTTGGGTTGTTGCCTCCGATGTTCATGCTGACGATTTGGTTCGTGCCTTCCATTTGGCTCGTCCGGATCGGCCTGGGGGCTCTGGTGAGGGTTTGGTGACCCCTCCTCAAGGGGGGGTACTGTTGTGAATTCTGTTGTGGGTTCTGCTCTTGGGCTCTCTCCGGTGGTTATAAGTGGTAGTGCTGCTGTTTGTCCTTCACAGCAGTCATCAGATGCTTCCACTTTGGACGGGGCTATTTAGTCTGGCTTCACCCTTTTGTGAGTGCCAGTTGTCCATTGTTTTTCTGGAGGATTCACATCTCTGCTTGGTTTCTCCTGCTGGATTGTCCAAATCATCAAAGATAAGTCCTGGCTTTGTTTTTGCAGTCCACATGCGGTGGACTTTATAGTTCAGTGAATTGCTATGTTTTTTCTTGTCCAGCTTTGTCTGTGTAAGGATTTATTCAGCCAAGCTGGAAGCTCTGGAGTCGCAGAGTTAGCCTCCATGCCTTTAGTTAGGTATGGAGATTTTTGTATTCTCTGTGGTGGATTTTTGTAGTATTTTAATACTGACCACACAGTACTCTGTCCTGTCTTTTCTTCCTAGGTAGCGTGGCCTCCTTTGCTAAATTCTGTTTTCAGTCTGCGTTTGTAATTTCCCTCTCCTCTCACAGTCAATATTTGTGGGGGGCTGTCTTTCCTTTGGGGAGTTTCTCTGAGGCAAGATAGTTTTCCTGTTTCTTTCTTTAGGGGTAATTAGTCCTCCGGCTGTGACGAGGTGTCGAGGGAGTGACAGGAATATCCCACGGCTACTTATAGTTGCGGTGTTAAGTTCAGGGTCTGCGGTCAGTATAGAGGCCACCTACTCCAGAGCTTGTCCATGCTGCTCCTAGGCCACCAGATCATAACAGGCAGGACTCAGAATGGAAGGAGTGCTGTTACGGATTGCAGACTTTGATGAATGGTTTGTGGGCATCATGTTGCATTTGTAGAGCCCCTGATGTGCCTAAACAGTGGAAATCTCCCAAAAGTGACCCCATTTTGGAAATTAGATGCCCCAAGCAATTTATTTAGATATGTGGTGAGCACCGTAAACCTCCAAGTGCCTCACAGAAATTTATAACGTTGAGTCATGAAAATAAAAAATCACATTTTTTCCACAAAAATGATCTTTTAGCCCCAATTTTTTTATTTTCACAAAGGTAACAGGAGAAATTAGACAACTAAAGTTGTTTCACTTTTTCTCCTGAGTACGCTGACACCCCATATGTGGGGAAAAAACACTGTTTGTGTGCATGGCAGGGCTCAGAATGGAAGGAGTGATGTTTTGGATTGCAGACTTTAATGGAATGGTCTGTGGACATCATGTTGTGTTTGCAGAGCCCCTGATGTGCCTTAACAGTGGAAATCCTCCACAATTGACCCCATTTTGGAAACTACACCTCTGAAGGAATATATCTAGAGGCATAGTTTTATAGTAATAACTAGTGTTGAGCGATACCGTCCGATACTTGAAAGTATCGGTATCGGAAAGTATCGGCCGATACCGGCAAAATATCGGATCCAATCCGATACCGATACCCGATACCAATACAAGTCAATGGGACTCATGTATCGGACGGTATTCCTGATGGTTCCCAGGGTCTGAAGGAGAGGAAACTCTCCTTCAGGCCCTGGGAACCATATAAATGTGTAAAAGAAAGAATTAAAATAAAAAATATCGCTATACTCACCTCTCCGACGCAGCCGGGACCTCAGCGAGGGAACCGGCAGCGTTGTTTGTTTAAAATTCGCGCTATTACTTGGTTACGTGAATTCCCGGCTTGTGATTGGTCAGGTCGGCCATGTTGCCGGGACGCGGACCAATCACAGCAAGCCGTGACGAAATTACGTCACGGCTTGCTGTGATTGGTCCGCGTCCCGGCAATATGGCCGCCCTGACCAATCACAAGCCGTGACGTCACGGGAGGCTGGACACGCGCTCATTTTAAAATGGGCGCGTGTCCAGCCTCCCGTGACGTCACGGCTTGTGATTGGTTGCGCCGCGGTCAACCAATCACAAGCCGGGAGGCTGGACGCGCTCATTTTAAAATGGGCGCGTGTCCAGCCTCCCGTGACGTCACGGCTTGTGATTGGTTGCGCCGCGGTCAACCAATCACAAGCCGGGAGGCTGGACGCGCTCATTTTAAAATGGGCGCGTGTCCAGCCTCCCGTGACGTCACGGCTTGTGATTGGTTGCGCCGCGGTCAACCAATCACAAGCCGGGAGGCTGGACGCGCTCATTTTAAAATGGGCGCGTGTCCAGCCTCCCGTGACGTCACGGCTTGTGATTGGTTGCGCCGCGGTCAACCAATCACAAGCCGGGAGGCTGGACGCGCTCATTTTAAAATGGGCGCGTGTCCAGCCTCCCGTGACGTCACGGCTTGTGATTGGTCAGGGCGGCCATATTGCCGGGACGCGGACCAATCACAGCAAGCCGTGACGTAATTTCGTCACGGCTTGCTGTGATTGGTCCGCGTCGCGGCAACGTGGCCGACCTGACCAATCACAAGCCGGGAATTCACGTAACCAAGTAATAGCGCGAATTTTAAACAAACAACGCTGCCGGTTCCCTCGCTGAAGTCCCGGCTGCGTCGGAGAGGTGAGTATAGCGATATTTTTTATTTTAATTCTCTCTTTTACACATTTTAACATTAATGTTGTTGCGATACCCGATACCCGATACCACAAGAGTATCGGAATCCCGGTATCGGAATTCCGATACAGCAAGTATCGGCCGATACCCGATACTTGCAGCATCGGAATGCTCAACACTAGTAATAACTATAATGCTTTTAGTTTTAGTGTATGAATTTATAATGTGGCGATATGTGTAAGATGTGCTCGGTACATCAGATAATAGATGTGTTGTGTCAAAAGGGTATAAACTAATTTTATTAATTTGTGGACTTGTGGTACGCTTTGAAACAATCCTTAATGCAAAGACCAGGTTTCTCAGGGCAGGTTTCACAATGGTAAGTTGTGTCCTTTCGGATTCCCCTCTTGGAGCATACTCTGAGTCTGCACCATTTTTGTGATCGGCCTGTCCTCGCTGCTTGGGGAACCTGTTCTGGGAAATGTTGACCTGGGACAATACGGGCACTATCAGATTCAGAAGTACTGGGGCCCTCACCTCCCCGAGTGCCAAACATTAGAGCCTTGATGACTTCCTTCTGAAACTGAAGGAAGGTCCCCGTATTGCCTGCAGATCTGAACAGCACAAAAGCATTGTACAGTGCCATCTGTTCAATGTGCATGGCCAATTTATTGTACCATACTTTGGTTTTTCACATGTCACTGTATGGTTGGGGGACCTGATCTGAAAGATCCACACCCCCAACGTACTGATTGTAATCCAAGATACAATCTGGCTTTCGGACTTGTGTTGTGGTCCCATGAACAGTCACAAGGGTGCAGTTATCATGGTGTATGGTGGTCAGGATAAGGACATCCCTTTTGTCCTTATACTTGACCACCAGCATGTTGTCGCCGCATTGGGCTCTGCTTTCCCCTTTTCTCAGCATTTGCCCAATTAGTGTCTTAGGGAGGCCTCGCTGATTTTTTCGCATGGTGCTACATGCAGCTGTACCTCTGGCAGAGAGAGCCTTGAAAAGTGGGACGCTGGTGTAAACATTATCAAAGTAGAGGTGATAACCCTTATCCAGCAGTGGATGCAGAAATTCCCACACAATTTTCCCACTCACCCCCAGGATGGGGGGCATTCAGGGGGTGTTAATTTGGGTGTCCTTCCCCTCGTAGACCCTAAATCTGTGGGTGTAGCCTGAGGTACTCTCGCAGAGCTTGTACAGCTTTATTCCGTACCTGGACCTCTTACTGGGCAGGTAATGCTGGAATTTTAGCCTCCCTTTGAAGTGAACGAGAGATTTATCAATAGTGATGTCCCTCTGGGGTATGTACGCCTCAGCAAATTTTTTGCTGAAGTGTTCAACCACTGGCTGAATTTTTGCTATAATGTAAAGATCTTTGGATCCCTTCAAATCGTGTCCTTGTCATGGCCATACGGAATACTGGTGTACTGTAGAGAATATCAGTACTCCAGTACTGATTAATCTCTGTTTTTTTTATTATGCCCATATACAGCACAATTCCCCAAATGTCATCATCTCTGCTGCATTTACGGGGGTCCATCTGGCGTATGATGACGTGGGATTTTGGGTGAAAAAATTGCTGGACATACAGGTTCGTCTGGGCCACCATAAGATTTATTATTTCCTCACTGAAAAAGAATTTGCAGAAGTAAATTTCAGTGAGGCCAGTGGTGTCAAACTGGATTCCTGAGCTGCTGCTGAAATCCGGAATGACGGGCTGATAATTTTCGAGGGGTGCAATCCATACGGGATCAATTGCTGCAGGAGTAGCCAGGGTCCTAGGGTGCCTTGTTGGGGGTCCTTCCTCATCAGATGAGGAGGAGGAGGAGGAATAGAGGAATGTGGGATCTTCCTCACTGGCTGAATCCGTGTCTGACGCAAGGATGGCGTAAGCCTCCTCTGGTGAATAGCGCCTTGTTGACAAACGGGCCATTTTTATTTTTTTCCCAAACCCTGGGGATGTGTATGTAAGTGGTGCTTTTACACGTGTAATGTGTGGGGCTTGTGTATAGGGTACTCTTTATTATGCAATCAAAAAAGAGAAAAAAAGCCAGCTCACCGTTTCATGTAGAGAACACGGAACTAGATCCTGATGAGACTTGTAGATGAAAGAAGAAAAATTGTTCCAGCTCGATCTTGATATATAAAATTTAAACTTTTAATGAATTAATTTAAAATGCAAAAAACAAAATGCATGAATGCTCCTGGGACAACACCATGACCCTTGTGAGTGTAGCTTTTAACGCGTTTCGACCGTGCTGCAGTGTTTGTCAAAGCTTAACTACCCAAGATGCAGTGCATATAAAAAGTATCTCAAGACCAATGAAACTTATAGAAACCAATCACGTGAGTGAAGGTCCTATTTAATGATAGTTACATTTATAAAAACATGCACGAAATTAAATGAAAACAAAAGAAAATATATACATAAAAAATATGAACGGAATTTCAATACAATTAAATGAATAACACAATGTAAAATAGTGTTCAATAATGGAACATGATTTCACTTCTTTTATTGAGACCGTCTGGAAATCTGGTGTCTAGATTGAAGATCCAGTATGCCTCTCTGGTGAGCAAAGCTCTACCAATATCGTCGCCGGGAGGAGGTTTCCTGATCTTTTCTATACCTGTGATTCTTAATGAACTAATATTTCTTGCATGATGTTCTATAAAATGTTTTGCTAAAGATGAAATGTTACGGGTACTGTTAGCGTTGGAAATATCATATAAATGTTCTGTGACACGAGTTTTTAATTTGCGGATAGTACACCCTACATAGGATTAATGGCACTGTATGCAATCCATTTTATAAACCACGCAACGAGTATTGCAATTAATAAACTGTTGGATATTAAAAAAATTTGTGTCATTATAGTTATTGAAAGTTTTAGTAATAATCATTTGTTTGCACGTAGAGCAATTTGATGTACCACATTTATAATTTCCCTTGCAGTCCAACCACGTTCCCGTTTTTTTATTATTAGAGGAAATAAACATGCTGGGGGAAAGTATATTTCCCAAGGTGGGTGCTCTTCTGGCCACAACATTGTGACCATTTTGCAAGATTTTGGCTAAAATAGGATCTTCATACAAGAGGGGAATATTTTTGTTAATAATGTTCCTAATATGATGGAACTGCGGGCTATATTGAAGACATATAAAAGGCTTGTTGGAAAATTGCTTATGTTGTTCATGCTCTCTATGATGATTCTGCAAAGAAATAAGATCATGTTGATCTTTTTTAGAAACAATATTATATGCTCTGTTTAGCATCCAATTGGGATAGCCTCTTTTATGAAATTTCTTGCAAGAATTAATTAGATCATTTTTAAGGTTATTATTATTATTGCAATTCCGTTTTAAACGTGTAAATTCCCCCACACAGGAATAGATCTGACTGTGTGCCTCGGATGGCTACTGTGGGCATGTAAGATAGTGTTTCCTGACAATGGTTTGAAATAGGTTCTTGTTGAAATAAAATGGTCAGGGATGCCGGTTAATTCTAGATCCAAAAAAGAAATGGAAGACTTTGCATGAACAAATGTAAATTTGATATTATAATCATTGTGATTAATGTAACTTAAAAAGGACTGTATGGCAGATACATTGCCCCTCTATATGATTAATGTATCGTCGATGTATCTGCCATACCAAAGGATGAAAGAAGAAAACTGATTAGTGGGTGTAAAAAGAAAATCATATTCCCATTTGGCCATAACTAAATTTGCTAAAGACGGTGAAAATTTGGCTCCCATTGCCACCCCAGTGTGTTGCAAATAATAATCATAATCAAAGGAAAAAAAATTGTGTGTAAGGAGAAAAGAAGTCACCTGTAAAATATAATTAATAAGATCTTGAGAATATGAGCTGTACTTGTTAAGATGAAAATGTAAAGCCTGAATAGCAATATTATGGGGTATACAGGTATATAGTAAAATTACATCACAGCTCAACCAACTGTAATCTGATGACCATTTTCTGCGAGAAAGAATATTTAATACATCCTTCGTGTCCTTAATATAACCAGGAGTTCTAAGGACCAATGGCTGTAACAAGGAATCCAACCATTGACCCATGTGTTCATTAATAGAGCCAATACTGGAAACTATGGGTCTCATGAGAGGAAAACATTCTTTTTTGTGTATTTTGGGTAAACCATGCAATATGGGCATAACAGGATGTGGTACCTCCAAAAAATCTACTTGTTTATCCGTAAGTACACCCAAACTGAGACCTTCATTAATTATTCTGTCCATCTCTGCTTTAAACACAATAGTAGGATCAGAGGGAAGTTTTTTGTAAATAGACGAATCCGATAATAAATTCAAAATTGCTTCCTTATAATCCATGGAATTCATAATAACGACCATACCACCTTTGTCACTCATCTTGATGGTAATGTCCGTCATATCTTTGATATCCTGTATGGCTTTTTTGTGTTTCTGAGATAAATTACCAATTCAATAATATGTATGATTGTTATACTTTAAATTTTTAAGTTCTCGTCCCATAATTTCTTGAAACCTATTCATACATTCAGGTCTTGTTTGAACCGGATAAAAAAAGGGATTTTTGATTTTCAGTTTGTCCGACTGATGTATTAAATTTTCAGGTGTGATATTTATTTCCCGTAACTCCTGTAGAGCTATGAGAGAAACCTGCTCATGGAAATCTAATGAATGAAATTCATTTATATATATTGAAATGTCATCACATTCAACTGCGACATTATCAGACCAAAAATGTTTTCTTATGGTCAAATTGCGCACAAATTTGTTGATGTCTAAAATAGTAGAAAACAAGTTGAAATCATGATCTGGAACAAAGTTCAGTCCATAGGACAGTACCTCCAAATGTTCACGAGAAAACACTCTTGAGGATAAATTTAGAACATTGTCCAGACTTATCTCGGTGTGAACTTCTTGCGGCGTGTCTGCATGCCAGAATTGCCTTCTGTGTTTGCGCCCGCCACACCTTTTGCATTTTTTGTCTTTTTTTGTTGTAAATTAGAACTGCATCCAGCAGAATCATTAAGGGAGGAATCAGACAAACTAAAATTATTATCACCCGAATCACCCTCACGTGAACTGAAACTTACATAGCGTCTATTGTGTTTCCTTTTGTGATAGGTGTTTCTCAAGATGGATCTGGGTGTTTCCAAATTATCATTCCAGTTATAAAATTTGTTGGATGAATAATCATCAAGATCACGTTGAAATTTGCGTTTTTTCCTTGACATAATTTCTTCCTCTAATTTATTAATATCGTCAAGAGTTTGTTTGAAAAACGCACTATTTTCAATTGAAGTGACATGCATTTTTAAACTTTGTTTTGTATCATCCAACTCCTTCTGGATGTTTGTCAATTTTTCTTCCTCATGTTTTATAATAAGACGCATTAGGTTTAATGAGCAGGTACTCAGAATGTTATTCCAATCATTGGTAAATTGGTCGGAAAAAAACGTGGTGGATCTTTTTTTGATTCATAGACCTCTGGGGATCATGTCTTTGGAGATATAATTATTAAGAGTAGTAAAATTCCACATTTTTGTTTCTTGAATCATCAATTTGTGTAATTGAGTCCATAAATTGGATACATCGGGAGAGTCGGAATTGTCTCTAGATAAATCAGAAAAAACTTGTGCGGCTTTGTGAAGACGGTCTCTTGCAAAATCCAACATTGTGAAATAAAAAAGAATTGACTGCGGTAGATGAAAAACACTCACTTAATTGAAGGGGTGGTGTGTCGAAATACCATTAAAAATAGGAGCATGGAAACAGGTGCACGGCTAACAACATGCATGCAATCAAAAAAGAGAAAAAAAGCCAGCTCACTGTTTCATGTAGAGAGCACGGAACCAGATCCTGATGAGACTTGTAGATGAAAGAAGAAAAATTGTTCCAGCTCGATCTTGATATATAAAATATAAACTTTTAATGAATTAATTTAAAATGCAAAAAACAAAATGCATGAATGCTCCTGGGACAACACCATGACCCTTGTGAGTGTAGCAAGAATCATGGTGTTGTCCCAGGAGCATTCATGCATTTTGTTTTTTGCATTTTAAATTAATTCATTAAAAGTTTATATTTTATAGATCAAGATCGAGCTGGAACAATTTTTCTTCTTTACTCTTTATTATAACAAAACAGAGAGAAAAAAGTAGAGTGGTAAAATGTAGAAGAAAAAATAGAAAGAAAAATCAGATTTGAAAAAAAAGTTTGTATAAAAAAATAGACATTCACTACACTAATGCCCTCCCTATAAATTTATCCAACGCAAATTATTTTTTACAAAAGAAAAACGGACATCACCAACAATGTGACGTACACTCCCCTAATGCACTTTTTATGCAAGAAAGAAAAAAAGTTATCTCCCTACCTATAAAACTACTCGGTACTTTTTTTATTTCTAAAACAAGATCGGTAGTCACTAACGCTGTGACACCGGCTATACTAACACGCTATCACTAAAACTACGCTGTACAATTTTTTTTCTCTAAAAGAAGATCGGTCGTCACTAACGATGTGATGCCGGCTACGCTACCTTGCTATGTCTAAAACTGATGCAGCGCCCCAGAGTCCTTGTCGTTGCAGTAATGTCGCTCTCCCACCAGCGGGAGTGATGGTACATCTGATGGTACTAAAAGAGTTCACCTGACCAGGTATCACAGTCACACACTACACTTCACACTCCGGCCACCAGGGGGAGCAAACGATTCTATCTATTAGGCCACTCCTCACACTCGGGTAAAACTGGGGGTTGGATAGGAAGTTAGGGAAGAAAGCTACCTGGGTTCGACCCAGAGAAGACCTGTCAGGCAGACAGGGAGAGAAAAGGAGGAACATCTGAGCTGTAGACAGAGGTCCCTGTCAGGGGTGGGATCCTGACAGAGATATAGCAAGAGATAGAACGTTACGGAGCTGCACCTGCACCTCATTGCGGCAGCATCCTAAGAAAGGACAAGAAGCGAAGTATATTGTGGAGAAGTGAGAAACGAGATCACAGCACAAGGAGATAAGACCAGGAGGAGTCCTGCTTTAAGATCGGCAACATCCTTCTGAGGCGCGTAGCCAGTGGCCGGAACACCGAGGGAGTAATTGACTCTACACATTACTTCAAAACACGGCAGGACAGTTAATTCCAAGTTGGCTGCCCAACCTTTAACCTAATGAAGACAATGGAGGCAAATTGTAGGAGAGGGGCGTCTCTAGGGTCCCTATAAAATAGCTCCAGGCCTACCCCATCATACGGGTCATCCTAGCCATACCATCTGGGGGACGGAGAGAGAACATCAGAAATATACACGAGAGTTGTGAGGACTATCCCGTGGTGCTCAGCAGGGAGGTACTACAACACACAGGTGCTAGTAGGAAGGCTACTGATTTCCACCTGCAAAGGGAACTCTGGAGGTGCCTTCGGACCGGCCAGACTCAGCCAGCCCTGTGAACAGTGCTCTAGACTGTGGACACTGAAGTCTTCAGTAAAAGGTAAAGAGACTGCAACCTTTGTGTCCTCATTATTCATCGTGCCTTATAACATCCACCATTACCACCTACTCTTCAAGGGAAGCCCTGGGGACATACTTCACCTGTGGGAAGGTATAACATCTAGCTGCCATTCCATCACCCCAGCGGACCCCCAGCAGCGTCGATCACCCTGACCGAACACCACAGGTGGCGTCACGAACACTTGACAAACTACATCTTTAATTGGGCGCCCCTTAGCAGGGTCACAAACCGGGTCGGGCCACCGTGACATCCCCAGAAGCGAGACAGAGGGACCCAGTACTGAGTACCCCATTGCCCTGTGCCTGGGGGCGATCCAACTTTGGCATCACGAACAGGATCTACTTATGCCCGAGAATCTGGTCATGTGTGCCTAAGAACTGTGTCAGAACTGTATTGGAACTGTGATTTGCTGAAAGACTGTGCACTGCCGTTTGCCGCCAAAAATTCCCGCCAAAACCGCCGCCATTACAGTGCCACAAGGAGCGCAGGAGAAGAAGGAGGGCGTGCCATGGAAGGAGACTACCAAAGCAGCGCCAAAAGTACTGACCGCCCCCTCCGACTACTGCTGCAAGATGACGACGTGCCCCGAAGCAGAGGAGAACCGCCCCCTGATTTGCAACGGCGGGAACCAGGACAAGAAGGAGCTCCGCCCTCAGAAAATGGCGGAGCCATGTGTATGTGTGGGCGCAGACCTCGAAACAGCGAGGGCGACCAGCGAGTACCTGAACGATGACGAAGTGATCCGGGACTGTCCTCACCGACCGGAGGCGGATCCGAACCCATCGCCGCTGGAGGATCCGGACCTCTTGGAGCAGCGGGCGGAGGAGCCAAGTCAGCCTATCCCGAACGCGGAACTGACCACAATGAAGAAATGGAAGTTGGAGCTGTGCAGGAAGGTCGCATTGGAAGACCCGTTGCCCGAGCCGCAACAGATTACAGTGTCCTCATCAATAGAACAGATCGACATCGGTGGAACCACATCAGACGCAGGTATGGAAAGCTCCCCTGCTCCACCGACTGATCCTGCTCCCGTGACCGCTCCCCGTCCCGACAGTGACCGATCCCCTGCCGCTGAGCTCGTTGTGGTAGCCACTGACACCATGCAGAAGATAGTACCTCCGTTACCAACAACTATGGGAGAACCACTAGATGTGAGCGCCGACAGTATGATCTTCAGATGGGACGCTCCAAAGATTAGACCGGACGGGTCCCGACAAGAAGGTACCTATATTGCTGCAATCACCTGGGAGCAGTATATGCAGTGCCTAATTTCGCACTGGAAAAACAGAAAAGAGACGGAACAAAATGACCCACCAAGAGTACAAAAGCCAAAGACCGAATGTGGTAATAAGAACCCTGTGAAATAAGGAACCGTATTAGCCTTTCACCCGAAGAGGGGTTGGGGCTTAATACAGGAGCCGGGACTACCGTCTGAAGTCTTTGTTGCCAGCTATGACGTAGAAGTTCAATTCCGCCACGGTTATCGGAACCGCATCTTGCGCCGAGGGGACCAGGTGACCTACACTCACCATCGGGGTACACAAGGTTAGTGCGCACGGAACGTTAAGCGATGTGAACCTACTGTAGCGCCACCTGCCGTCCTGACTGCGACTAACTCTGAATTGATAACTCCTAATTAGTGTTAAGCGATACCTTCCGATATGCAAAGGTATCGGTATCGGATTGGATCGGCCGATATCCAAAAAATATCGGATATCGCCGATACCGATACCCGATACCAATGCATATCAATGGGACACAAAATATCGGAATGGTTCCCAGGGTCTGAAGGAGAGGAAACTCTCCTTCAGGCCCTGGGATCCATATTCATGTATAAAATAAAGAATAAAAATAAAAAATATTGATATACTCACCCCTCTGATGGCCCCGGCTCTCACCGGTCCAAGCGTCTGCCTCTTTTCCTAAGAATGCAGCGTGAAGGACCTTCGATGACGTCGCAACTTGTGATTGGTCGCGTGACCGCTCATGTGACCGCTCACGCGACCAATCACAAGCCGCGACGTCATCGAAGGTCCTTCACTCCCTGCATTCTTAGGAACGGAGGCACCGTTAAGGTCCAGGGTCCGCCGGAGGGGTGAGTATATCAATATTTTTTATTTGTATTATTTATTTTTTACATGAATATGGATCCCAGGGCCTGAAGGAGAGTCTCCTCTCCTACAGACCCTGGGAACCATATGCACTGCACACTTCCGATTCCGATTTCCGATATCGCAAAAATATCGGAACTCGGTATCGGAATTCCGATACAGCAAATATCGGCCGATACCCGATATTTGCAGTATCAGAATGCTCAACACTACTCCTAATACTACCACCACTGTGTGCATTATTGCCGCTACTGAACTTGCTACCAAAACTGACATTCGAATTCAGGCCCCTGGTGATTTGACCACACCTGAGAGACGACCCAATGACCTTGACACCGCATCAGACGAGGACACGGGACCAAAGCTTCCCCGGTCAAGAAGTGTTCATTATCGGCTGATGTCTTGCAACTAGTGTTGAGCATTCCAATACCGCAAGTATCGGGTATCGGCCGATACTTGCGGTATCGGAATTCCGATACCGAGATCCGATACTTTTGTGGTATCGGGAATCGGAATCGGAAGTTCCCAGTGTATGGTTCCCAGGGTCTGAAGGAGAGGAAACTCTCCTTCAGGCCCTGGGATCCATATCCATGTAAAAAATAAAGAATTAAAATAAAAAATAGGGATATACTCACCCTCTGACGCGCCCTGGTAATAACCGGCAGCCTGCTTTGCTTAAAATGAGCGCGTTCAGCACCTTCCATGACGTCACGGCTTCTGATTGGTCGCGTGCCGCTCATGTGACCGCCACGCGACCAATCACAAGCCGTGACGTCATTCTCAGGTCCTAAATTCCTAATTCTAGGAATTTAGGACCTGAGAATGACGTCACGGCTTGTGATTGGTCGCGTGGCGGTCACATGAGCGCATGCGACCAATCAGAAGCCGTGACGTCATGGAAGGCCCTAAACGCGCTCATTTTAAGCAAAGAAGGCTGCCGGTTAACAGCGGTGAGGTGAGGCAAAAAACAACGCTTTATTATCATACCGCCAAACAAAAAGTGGAATAACACGTGATCAAAAAGACGGATATAAATAACCATGTTACCGCTGAAAACGTCATCTTGTCCCGCAAAAAACGAGCTGCCATACACCATCATCAGCGAAAAAATAAAAAAGTTATAGTCCTCAGAATAAAGCGATGCCAAAATAATTATTTTTTCTATAAATTAGCTTTTATCGTATAAAAGCGCCAAAACATAAAAAAAATGATATAAATGAGGTATCGCTGTAATCGTACTGACCCGAAGAATAAAACTGCTTTATCAATTTTACCAAACGCGGAACGGTATAAACGCCTCCCCCAAAAGAAATTCATGAATAGCTGGCTTTTGGTCATTCTGCCTTACAAAAATCGGAATAAAAAGTGATCAAAAAAATCTCCCGTGCCAGAGCATGTTACCAATAAAAACGTCAACTCATTCCACAAAAAACAAGACCTCACATGACTCTGTGGACTCAAATATGGAAAAATTATAGCTCTCAAAATGTGGTAACGCAAAAAATATTTTTTGCAATAAAAAGCGTCTTTCAGTGTGTGACGGCTGCCAATCATAAAAATCCGCTAAATAACCCGCTATAAAAGTAAATCAAACCCCCCTTCATCACCCCCTTAGTTAGGGAAAAATAAAAAAATTTAAAAAATGTATTTATTTCCATTTTCCCATTAGGGTTAGGGCTAGGGTTGGGGCTAAAGTTAGGATTAGGGTTTGGATTACATTTACGGTTGGGAATAGGGTTGGGATTAGGGGTGTGTCTGGCTTAGAGGTGTGGTTAGGGTTACCGTTGGGATTAGGGTTAGGGGTGTGTTTGGATTAGGGTTTCAGTTATAATTGGGGGGTTTCCACTGTTTAGGCACATCAGGGGCTCTCCAAACGTGACATGGCGTCCGATTTCAATTCCAGCCAATTCTGCGTTGAAAAAGTAAAACAGTGCTTCTTCCCTTCCAAGCTCTCCCGTGCGCCCAAAAAGGGGTATACCCCAACATATGGGGTATCAGCGTACTCGGAACACATTGGAGAACAACTTTTGGGGTCCAATTTCTCCTGTTACCCTTGGGAAAATACAAAACTAGGGGCTAAAAAATAATTTTTGTGGAAAATTTTTTTTTTTTTATTTGCATGGCTCTGTGTTATAAACTGTAGTGAAACACTTGGGGGTTAAAAGCTCTCACAACACATCTAGTTGAGTTCCTTAGGGGGTCTACTTTCCAAAATGGTGTCACTTGTGGGGGGTTTCTACTGTTTAGGTACATTAGGGGCTCTGCAAACGCAATGTGACGCCTGCAGACCATTCCATCTAAGTCTGCATTCGAAATGGCGCTCCTTCCCTTCCGAGCCCTCCCATGCGCCCAAACGGTGGTTCCCCCCCACATATGGGGTATCACCGTACTCAAGACAAATTGGACAACAACTTTTGAGGTCCAATTTCTCCTGTTACCATTGGGAAAATACAAAACTGGGGGCTAAAAAATAATTTTGGGGGGAAATTTTTTATTTTTTTTATCTTCACGGCTCTGCGTTATAAACTGTAGTGAAACACTTGGGGGTTCAAAGTTCTCACAACACAACTAGATAAGTTCCTTGGGGGGTCTAGTTTCCAATGTTGGGTCACTTGTGGGGGGTTTCTACTGTTTAGGTACATTAGGGGCTCTGCAAATGCAATGTGACGCCTGCAGACCAATCCATCTAAGTCTGCATTGCAAATGATGATCCTTCCCTTCCGAACTCTGCCATGCGCTCAAACGGTGGTTCCCCCCCACATATGGGGTATCAGCGTACTCAAGACAAATTGTACAACAACTTTTGGGGTCCAATTTCTCCTGTTACCATTGGGAAAATACAAAACTGGGGGCTAAAAAATAATTTTGGGGGGAAATTTTTTTTTTTTTTTATCTTCACGGCTCTGCGTTATAAACTGTAGTGAACACCTTGGGGGTTCAAAGTTCTCACAACACAACTAGATAAGTTCCTTAGGGGGTCTAGTTTCCAATATTGGGTCACTTGTGGAGGGTTTCTACTGTTTAGGTACATTAGGGGCTCTACAAATGCAATGTGACGCCTGCAGACCAATCCATCTAAGTCTGCATTGCAAATGATGATCCTTCCCTTCCGAGCTCTGCCATGCGCTCAAACGGTGGTTCCCCCCCAGATATCAGGTATCAGCGTACTCAGGACAAATTGGACAACAATATATAGGGTCCAATTTCTCCTGTTAACCTTGGAAAAATACAAAACTGGGGGCTAAAAAATAATTTTTGTGGAAAAAAATATTTTTTATTTGCACGGCTCTCCGTTATAAACTGTAGTGAAACACTTGGGGGTTCAAAGCTCTCACAACACATCTAGATGAGTTCCTTAGGGGGTCTACTTTCCAAAATGGTGTCACTTGTTGGGGGGGTTTTACTGTTTAGGTACATTAGGGGCTCTGCAAACGCAATGTGACGCCTGCAGACCATTCCATCTAAGTCTGCATTCCAAATGGCGCTCCATCCTTTCCAAGCCCTCCCATGCGCCCAAACGGTGGGCTCCCTAACAAAAAAAATTTTGGTTCCAAAACGGTGCTGATGTAAAGTAGACATGTGGGAAATGTTACTTATTAAGTATTTTGTGTGACATATCACTGTGATTTAATTGCATAAAAATTCAAATTTGGAAAATTGCGAAATTTTCAAAATTTTCGCCAAATTTCCATTTTTTTCACAAATAAACACAGGCAATATCAAAGAAATTTTACCACTATCATGAAGTACAATATGTCACGAGAAAACAATGTCAGAATCACCAGGATCTGTTGAAGCGTTCCAGAGTTATAAGCTCATAAAAGGACAGTGGTCAGAATTGTAAAAATTGGCCCGGTCCATAACGTGCAAACCACCCTTGGGGGTGAAGGGGTTAATATGGATCCCAGGGCCTGAAGGAGAGTTTCCTCTCCTTCAGACCCTGGGAACCATCAGGATACCTTCCGATACATGGTGTCCCATTGACTTGTATTGGTATCGGGTATCGGTATCGGCGATATCCGATACTTTTCGGGTATCGGCCGATACTATCCGATACCGATACTTTCAAGTATCGGACGGTATCGCTCAACACTACTTGCAACTTATTGTGAGAATAAACCTCGGAAACCTGAGTATGCATATAGTTATTTAAAAAAATGTTCCTGTTGTTTTGCTGCTACACCCGTTAAGGGTTACTTTTTAAAGGGATCCCTTTGTTGACCCGGGATCCCTATTGTTTCGAAGTTTTGCACAAGTTTCTACTTTTATTACCTATGGACTGCTGAATCATGGATGGTGCATGGTTCACAAACTGTTGCTGTACACAGTTTGCACCTCCTTAAGGGTGCTCCCTACTGGTTTTACAAAAAGAAGAGCTTTTTGAAGAGACTGATCCTGATTACAGCGTGAAAGTTCTTACTTTGAACTGACTTGCAAATTGATGGTTTGCACTACCTCAGAAGAGACTTGGTTTCCCCTTAAAGGGAATGTTTATTTGTTGCACTTAACCTAAAATATGATAATGTTGCCTTAAGAAAGGTAAATGGTGATAATTAGGGTTGAGCGACTTTCATTTTTTTAAGATCGAGTAGGGTTTTGGGAAACCCGATTTTGTCCAGAGTCGAGTCGAGTGCAGTCGGCCGATTATCGCTAAAAGTCGGGGATCGACCGAAACACGAAACCCAATGCAAGTCAATGGGGAAGCATAGTCGGCAGTGAGTGGAGGCCAGGAAAACACCTACAGTGCCCATTTTAATGCCAAAAACATCCATTCTTGTTTCTGAAGCTTGCCAATCTTAATTAACTGTATAATAATAGTTGGGCATAGGGAATTGGGGGAAAGTTGTGGGGGGAGTAGGGCTGGCTCAAGTTTTTCGTGGGCCCAGGAAATGCGGACTACGTCACGGCGGTGTTGCAGGGAAAGGTAAGTATTTAAAAGTTGCAAGTGCTGTGATCCTGAGCAAGCAGGGGGGGCCCACTCGTTCGCATTGCCACTGGCACAGGGCCCCTCAAAGTACGGCGGTGTGTTTGCATGGCGGGGGCGCCTCCCACCAGCAGCGACACTTTTGCGTACTCTGAGGGGCCCTGTGCCAGTGACGTCGCCAACGAGTATGCCCCCCCACCTGATGAAGGAACCTGCACTTTCATCTGCACCTTCCTCTTTGTCCCTGTGTAAGGTGGTATAACATGCGGGAAGGGGAACCTTACTTTCAGCAGGGACAGATTCTGGCTGTGTAGAGTACAAGGGGAATGTAGTGGTCTAGGTCAATGTACCAGCAGACTCATTTAGCAGTGGCTGGGCAATGGGCAGGATGAGGAGGAAACAGATATAGGGCCAAAGAATAAAGTAGGCTACATGCAGTTCAAAATTGGTAACAGGACTAAACAGGCGGCATTGCTTTGTTCAGTGGAGTAGCAAACCCAAGAGCAGCAGACACTGTTTCAAGGGCCTAACCACACTAGTAGGCCAAATGCAGTTTAATATCTGATAGTATAGGGCGAAAGCCAGAATGTGGAAGCTCAGCTTTGTTCAGTTGAGGACAACACCAGGGAGGGGCAGACACCTTTAGTAGGCCGGAAAAGCCTATTGCATTTTTTAAAATGGTAATTTGGAGCAGAAGGTTGAAGCTCAGCTTTATTTAGTTGAGGGCAACACCAGGGAGGGGCAGAAGCCGTTAGTAGGCCCTAACCACCAATTTTTTTTTTTTTAAAACCACTTAATGAGAGCCGGAAGGTTGAAGCTCAGCTTTATTTAGTTGAGGACAACACCAGGGAGGGGCAGAAGCCGTTAGTAGGCCCTAACCACCATTTTTTTTTTAAAAACCACATAATGAGAGCCGGAAGGTTGAAGCTCAGCTTTATTTAGTTGAGGACAACACCAGGGAGGGGCAGAAGCCGTTAGTAGGCCCTAACCACCATTTTTTTTTTTTTTAAAACCACTTAATGAGAGCCGGAAGGTTGAAGCTCAGCTTTATTTAGTTGAGGACAACACCAGGGAGGGGCAGAAGCCGTTAGTAGGCCCTAACCACCATTTTTTTTTTAAAACCACTTAATGAGAGCCGGAAGGTTGAAGCTCAGCTTTATTTAGTTGAGGACAACACCAGGGAGGGGCAGAAGCCGTTAGTAGGCCCTAACCACCATTTTTTTTTTTTTTAAAACCACTTAATGAGAGCCGGAAGGTTGAAGCTCAGCTTTATTTAGTTGAGGACAACACCAGGGAGGGGCAGAAGCCGTTAGTAGGCCCTAACCACCATTTTTTTTTTAAAACCACTTAATGAGAGCCGGAAGGTTGAAGCTCAGCTTTATTTAGTTGAGGACAACACCAGGGAGGGGCAGAAGCCGTTAGTAGGCCCTAACCACCATTTTTTTTTTTTAAACCACATAATGAGAGCCGGAAGGTTGAAGCTCAGCTTTATTTAGTTGAGGACAACACCAGGGAGGGGCAGAAGCCGTTAGTAGGCCCTAACCACCATTTTTTTTTTTAAAACCACATAATGAGAGCCGGAAGGTTGAAGCTCAGCTTTATTTAGTTGAGGACAACACCAGGGAGGGGCAGAAGCCGTTAGTAGGCCCTAACCACCATTTTTTTTTTAAAACCACTTAATGAGAGCCGGAAGGTTGAAGCTCAGCTTTATTTAGTTGAGGACAACACCAGGGAGGGGCAGAAGCCGTTAGTAGGCCCTAACCACCATTTTTTTTTTTTAAACCACATAATGAGAGCCGGAAGGTTGAAGCTCAGCTTTATTTAGTTGAGGACAACACCAGGGAGGGGCAGAAGCCGTTAGTAGGCCCTAACCACCATTTTTTTTTTTAAAACCACATAATGAGAGCCGGAAGGTTGAAGCTCAGCTTTATTTAGTTGAGGGCAACACCAGGGAGGGGCAGAAGCCGTTAGTAGGCCCTAACCAAAGTTGAAGGCCAAATGCAGTTTAATTTCTGATACTATAGGCCGAAAGCCAGAAGGTGGAAGTTCCGATTTAGACAGTGGAGGACAATTTGAATTAGGGACTGCAGACAGACTTAGTAGGCTGTCCCCTGTGGACCATGCATCCACCACATTAACCCATTGCGCCGTAATGGACACGTAATCTTCCGTGGCCATGCCTACAGGTCCATGCGTCTGTTGTCAGGTGCACCTTTGTACTCACAGATTGCCAGAGTGCATGGACAATGCGGTCTTCTACATGCTGGTGGAGGGTTGGGATGGCTTTTCTCGCAAAAGAAGTGTCGACTGGTTAGCTTGTAGCGTGGTACAGCGTAGTCCATCATGGCCTTATTAATAGTAAATAAAATATATAACTAGGCTCTATGAACTTTTAAATAGGTTCCAGGGGTACACGGGCAGCATTGGTGTGGTCAGTGGAGGAGTATTGCAAGTAGGGGCTGCAGACAGGCTATCAAAGGCCTAAAATAACAAACAGTAGGCAGTCATGGCAGTTTTACATCGGTTACATGGATACACAGGCAGGCACTCCAGGCAGCATTGTGGTCAGTGGAGGAGTATTGCAAGTAGGGGCCGCAGACAGGCTATCAAAGGCCTAAAATAACAAACAGTAGGCAGTCATGGCAGTTTTACATCGGTTACATGGATACACAGGCAGCTAGGTGGTGAGTGGAGGAGTATTTAAAGTAAGGACCGCAGACAGGCTATCAAAGGCCTAACATAACAAACAATAGGCTCATGGCAGTTTTACAGCGGTTACATGGATACACGGGCAGGCAGCTTGGTGGTGAGTGGAGGAGTATTTAAAGTATGGACCGCAGACAGGCTTCGAAGGCCTAACACAATAAAATGGGCTGGCTGTAGGCACTTTAAAATTGGTTCCAGGGGTACACGGGCAGCAGTGGTCTGGTCAGTGGAGGCCTAGTGGAAGTATGGACCGCAGACAGGCTTCGAAGGCCTAACACAATAAAATGGGCTGGCTGTAGGCACTTTAAAATTGGTTCCAGGGGTACACGGGCAGCAGTGGTCTGGTCAGTGGAGGCCTAGTGGAAGGAGGGACCGCAGACAGGCTTCGAAGGCCTAACACAATAAAATGGGCTGGCTGTAGGCACTTTAAAATTGGTTCCAGGGGTACACGGGCAGCAGTGGTCTGGTCAGTGGAGGACTAGTGGAAGTATGGACCGCAGACAGGCTTCGAAGGCCTAACACAATAAAATGGGCTGGCTGTAGGCACTTTAAAATTGGTTCCAGGGGTACACGGGCAGCAGTGGTCTGGTCAGTGGAGGACTAGTGGAAGGAGGGAGCGCAGAAAGGCTTCAAAGGCCTAAAATAACAAACAATAGGCTCATGGCAGTTTTACAGCGGTTACATGGATACACGGGCAGGCAGCTTGGTGGTGAGTGGAGGAGTATTTAAAGTATGGACCGCAGACAGGCTTCGAAGGCCTAACACAATAAAATGGGCTGGCTGTAGGCACTTTAAAATTGGTTCCAGGGGTACACGGGCAGCAGTGGTCTGGTCAGTGGAGGCCTAGTGGAAGTATGGACCGCAGACAGGCTTCGAAGGCCTAACACAATAAAATGGGCTGGCTGTAGGCACTTTAAAATTGGTTCCAGGGGTACACGGGCAGCAGTGGTCTGGTCAGTGGAGGCCTAGTGGAAGGAGGGACCGCAGACAGGCTTCGAAGGCCTAACACAATAAAATGGGCTGGCTGTAGGCACTTTAAAATTGGTTCCAGGGGTACACGGGCAGCAGTGGTCTGGTCAGTGGAGGCCTAGTGGAAGGAGGGACCGCAGACAGGCTTCGAAGGCCTAACACAATAAAATGGGCTGGCTGTAGGCACTTTAAAATTGGTTCCAGGGGTACACGGGCAGCAGTGGTCTGGTCAGTGGAGGCCTAGTGGAAGGAGGGACCGCAGACAGGCTTCGAAGGCCTAACACAATAAAATGGGCTGGCTGTAGGCACTTTAAAATTGGTTCCAGGGGTACACGGGCAGCAGTGGTCTGGTCAGTGGAGGCCTAGTGGAAGGAGGGACCGCAGACAGGCTTCGAAGGCCTAACACAATAAAATGGGCTGGCTGTAGGCACTTTAAAATTGGTTCCAGGGGTACACGGGCAGCAGTGGTCTGGTCAGTGGAGGCCTAGTGGAAGGAGGGACCGCAGACAGGCTTCGAAGGCCTAACACAATAAAATGGGCTGGCTGTAGGCACTTTAAAATTGGTTCCAGGGGTACACGGGCAGCAGTGGTCTGGTCAGTGGAGGACTAGTGGAAGGAGGGAGCGCAGAAAGGCTTCAAAGGCCTAAAATAACAAACAATAGGCTCATGGCAGTTTTACAGCGGTTACATGGATACACGGGCAGGCAGCTTGGTGGTCAGTGGAGGAGTAGGGACCGCAGACAGGCTATCAAAGGCCTAAAATAACAAACAATAGGCTCATGGCAGTTTTACAGCGGTTACATGGATACACGGGCAGGCAGCTTGGTGCTGAGTGGAGGAGTAGTGCAAGGAGTGTCTGTCCCAGTACTCCCAAAATATAAATAGATGTTAATGTCTCGCAAAACAACCAAAACAAAAAAAAAGATGGCATACTTAGGTACAGGGGTGGGCTCATCTGCTGTGTTTCTGACATAGTAATTTGGCAGTAACTATTTAATGGTGCCAATATAGGACACAGACACAGACTACTTTAAGTTGCATCATAGATGTCTACAAATTTGTATTGTCAGTGCCAGACATTGAATGATGTCAGCGAATAGACTAAAGATTGGTGGAGCTGTGCGACATAATTTTGCACGTAGTAGAGCCCAGTTTGAGCTGGGGTAGGGGGGAACTCTCTTGAGGCCGGCGGGACCGCCCCAGGGCCACTCATGTTACAACGGTGTGTCTGACGTTGGGTGCGCACCACCACCGCCAGAGACACTACATTGTACTATGAGGGACCCAGTAGCAATGCCGTCAACCAAAAGCGAGCACACCCACCTCTTCAGACAAACAGCAGTCTCACGGGTGCTTGCGCCAAGTCGCGATACCACGGCCCCGTGTGGGGAGTTTGGCCATTTAGGGAGGTGTAAACATGTCGTATGCTGTACAATCTGCAGCAGCAAATTAGACATTAGAAAAGTAATTCACAGGCAAGAGCTTTTCATAGGAAAGCTAGGTGTCGGCCGGGCAAGGTGGGGCAAAAGATTTTGAAATCCAGTTGTGGTTCATTTTAATGAATGTTAGATCGTCAACATTTTGGGTAGCCAGACGAGTCCTTTTTTCGGTTAATATTGACCCTGCAGCACTGAATACTCTTTCTGATAGGACACTTGCTGCCGGGCAAGCAAGCTCCTGCAATGCATATTCTGCCAATTCTGGCCAGGTGTCTAATTTGGAGGCCCAGTAATCAAATGGGAATGACGGTTGAGGGAGAACATCGATAAGGGATGAAAAATAGTTAGTAACCATACTGGACAAATGTTGTCTCCTGTCACTTTCAATTGATGCAGCAGTACCTGTCCTGTCTGCGGTCATAGCAAAATCACTCCACAACCTGGTCAGAAAACCCCTCTGTCCAACGCCACTTCTGATGTGTGCACCCCTAACACTCCTAGTCTGCTGCCCCCTGGAGCTCGTGTGAGAACGATCACGTGCGCTGTGTGCTGGGAATGCCTGAAGCAAACGGTCAACAAGAGTTGATTGTTTGGTTGCTAATATTAGTTCCAAGTTCTCATGTGGCATAATATTTTGCAATTTGCCTTTATAGCGTGGATCAAGGAGGCAGGCCAACCAGTAATCGTCATCGTTCATCATTTTCGTAATGCGTGTGTCCCTTTGTAGGATACGTAAGGCATAATCCGCCATGTGGGCCAAAGTTCCACTTGTCAAATCTCCGGTTGTGATTGGTTGAGGGGCAGTTGCAGGCAAATCTACGTCACTTGTGTCCCTCAAAAAACCAGAACCCGGCCGTGACACGCAACCAATTTCCTGTGCCCCCGTGAAAGTTTCCGCATTAAAAATATACTCATCCCCATCATCCTCCTCGTCCTCCACCTCCTCTTCGCCCGCTACCTCGTCCTGTACACTGCCCTGACCAGACAATGGCTGACTGTCATCAAGGCTTCCCTCTTCCTCTGGTGCAGACGCCTGCTCCTTTATGTGCGTCAAACTTTGCATCAGCAGACGCATTAGGGGGATGCTCATGCTTATTACGGCGTTGTCTGCACTAACCAGCCGTGTGCATTCCTCAAAACACTGAAGGACTTGACACATGTCTTGTATCTTCGACCACTGCACACCTGACAACTCCATGTCTGCCATCCTACTGCCTGCCCGTGTATCCTCCCACAAATAAATAACAGCACGCCTCTGTTCGCACAGTCTCTGAAGCATGTGCAGTGTTGAGTTCCACCTTGTTGCAACGTCTATGATTAGGCGATGCTGGGGAAGGTTCAAAGACCGCTGATAGGTCTGCATACGGCTGGCGTGTACAGGCGAACGTCGGATATGTGAGCAAAGTGCACGCACTTTGAGGAGCAGGTCGGAGAACCCAGGATAAGTTTTCAATAAGCACTGCACCACCAGGTTTAAGGTGTGAGCCAGGCAAGGAATGTGTTTCAGTTGGGAAAGGGAGATGGCAGCCATGAAATTCCTTCCGTTATCACTCACTACCTTGCCTGCCTCAAGATCTACTGTGCCCAGCCACGACTGCGTTTCTTGTTGCAAGAACTCGGACAGAACTTCCGCGGTGTGTCTGTTGTCGCCCAAACACTTCATAGCCAATACAGCCTGCTGACGCTTGGCAGTAGCTGGCCCATAATGGGACAACTGGTGTGCAACAGTGTCATCTGCCGATGGAGTGGTTGGCCGACTGCGTTCTGTGGAAGAGCTGTAGCTTCTGCAGGAGGACGAGGAGGAGGAGGAGGGGGTGCGAACGCCTACAGCCAACTGTTTCCTAGACCGTGGGCTAGGCACAACTGTCCCTAAATTGATGTCGCCTGTGGACCCTGCATCCACCACATTCACCCAGTGTGCCGTGATGGACACATAACGTCCCTGGCCATGCCTACTGGTCCATGCATCTGTAGTCAGGTGCACCTTTGTACTCACAGATTGCCTGAGTGCATGGACGATGCGCTGTTTAACATGCTGGTGCAGGGCTGGGATGGCTTTTCTGGAAAAAAAGTGTCGACTGGGTAGCTCGTATCGTGGTTCAGCGTACTCCATCAGGGCTTTGAAAGCTTCGCTTTCAACTAACCGGTAGGGCATCATCTCTAACGAGATTAGTCTAGCTATGTGGGCGTTAAAACCCTGTGTACGCGGATGCGAGGATAAGTACTTCCTTTTTCTAACCAGAGTCTCATGTAGGGTGAGCTGGACTGGAGAGCTGTAGATCGTGGAACTTTCGGGTGTGCCGGTGGACATGGCAGACTGAGAGACGGTTGGAGACGGTATTGTTTCCGCCGGTGCCCTACATGCAATATTTCCTCCTACAAAACTGGTGATTCCCTGACCCTGACTGCTTTTGGCTGGCAAAGAAACCTGCACAGATACTGCCGGTGGTGCGGAAAATGGTGGCCTTACAGTGACGGAAGGGATGTTGCGTTGCTGACTAGCTTCATTGGCCGAGGGTGCTACAACCTTGAGGGACGTTTGGTAGTTAGTCCAGGCTTGAGAATGCATGGTGGTTAAGTGTCTATGCATGCAACTAGTATTTAGACTTTTCAGATTCTGACCTCTGCTTAAGCTAGTTGAACATTTTTGACAGATGACTTTGCGCTGATCAGTTGGATGTTGTTTAAAAAAATGCCAGACTGCACTCTTCCTAGACTCTGATCCCTTTTCAGGGATTGCAGACTGAGCTTTAACCGGATGGCAACGCTGTGCTCCAACAGGTTTTGGCTTTGACACGCGTTTTGGTCCAGATACGGGCCCGGCAGATGGAACCTGTTGCGATGTTGATGCCTGCTGCGGCCCCTCCTCCACCTCCGCTTCTGAACTACTGCCGCCTGCACCCTGTTCCCCCAATGGCTGCCAATCGGGGTCAATAACTGGGTCATCTATTACCTCCTCTTCGAGCTCGTGTGCAACTTCGTCTGTGTCACTGTGTCGGTCGGTGGTATAGCGTTCGTGGCGGGGCAACATAGTCTCATCAGGGTCTGATTGTGGATCTGTACCCTGAGAGGGCAATGTGGTGGTCTGAGTCAAAGGAGCAGCATAGTACTCTGGCTGTGGCTGTGCATCAGTGCACTCCATGTCAGAATATACTTGTAATGGGCATGGCCTGTTAAATGTTTCACTTTCTAAGCCAGGGACGGTATGTGTAAAGAGCTCCATGGAGTGACCCGTTGTGTCGCCTGCTGCATCCTTCTCTCTTGTTGTAGTTTTTGCTGAGGAGGACAAGGAAGCGACTTGTCCCTGACCGTGAACATCCACAAGCGACGCGCTGCTTTTACATTTACCAGTTTCGGAAGAGGAGGCAAAAGAGCTAGAGGCTGAGTCTGCAATGTAAGCCAAAACTTGCTGTTGCTGCTCCGCCTTTAAAAGCGGTTTTCCTACTCCCAGAAAAGAGAGCGTTCGAGGCCTTGTGTAGCCTGACGACGAAACTGGCTCCACAGCTCCAGACTTAGGTGGAATATTTTTATCCCCACGACCACCTGATGCTCCACTACCACTACCATCATTACCAGCTGACAATGAACGCCCACGACGACCTCTTGCACCAGACTTCCTCATTGTTTTAAAATCTTAACCAAAGTAACTTTATTTGTTGCTATCAAACAACTTACACGGTGAGCTATAACTTCAGTATGATTTCAATATCCCTTAACAGGTTGGTGAGACCACAAGGAAAATCAGGCACAATGTTACACACTCTGTTTTCTGTGGCACAAAATCACAGAGATGACACACACGCAGGACTGTCACTCAAGCACTAATGTCAATATTAATCTCCCACCTAATTTATTTATTTTTTTTTCTCAGGGAGACTTTAGAAACCAAATAATATTAAAAAAAAAAAAAAAAAAGGCTTTCTATGGCCCACAATTAGAGAGAGAGAGGTGGCACAACCAGGAGTCAAGACTGGCGCACAAGCTGAAAGGGCAATATTACTCTCCCACTGTTTTTTATGTTTTTTTTGTTTTTTTCAGGGAGACTTTAGAAACCAAATAATATTAAAAAAACCAAAAAAAAACAAGGCTTTCTATGGCCCACTGAATGAGAGGGAGAGAGGTGGCACACCCAGGAGTCAAGACTGGCACACAAGCTGAAAGGGCAATATTACTCTCCCACTGTTTTTTTATGTATTTTTTGTTTTTTCAGGGAGACTTTAGAAACCCAATAATATTTAAAAAAATAAATAAATAGGCTTTCTATGGCCCACTGAATGAGAGGGAGAGAGGTGGCACACCCAGGAGTCAAGACTGGCACACAAGCTGAAAGGGCAATATTACTCTCCCACTGTTTTTTTATGTATTTTTTTTTTTTCAGGGAGACTTTAGAAACCCAATAATATTTAAAAAAAAAAAAAAATAGGCTTTCTATGGCCCACTGAATGAAAGGGAGAGAGGTGGCACACCCAGGAGTCAAGACTGGCACACAAGCTGAAAGGGCAATATTACTCTCCCACTGTTTTTTTATGTATTTTTTGTTTTTTCAGGGAGACTTTAGAAACCCAATAATATTTAAAAAAAAAAAAAAAGGCTTTCTATGGCCCACAATTAGAGAGAGAGAGGTGGCACAACCAGGAGTCAAGACTGGCGCACAAGCTGAAAGGGCAATATTACTCTCCCACTGTTTTTTATGTTTTTTTTTGTTTTTTTCAGGGAGACTTTAGAAACCAAATAATATTAAAAAAAAAAAAAAAAAAGGCTTTCTATGGCCCACAATTAGAGAGAGAGAGGTGGCACAACCAGGAGTCAAGACTGGCGCACAAGCTGAAAGGGCAATATTACTCTCCCACTGTTTTTTATGTTTTTTTTGTTTTTTTCAGGGAGACTTTAGAAACCAAATAATATTAAAAAAACCAAAAAAAAAAAAGGCTTTCTATGGCCCACTGAATGAGAGGGAGAGAGGTGGCACACCCAGGAGTCAAGACTGGCACACAAGCTGAAAGGGCAATATTACTCTCCCACTGTTTTTTTTAGGTTTTTTTTTTTTTTTCAGGGAGAATTAGAAACCAAATAATATTAAAAAAAAAAAAAATAGGCTTTCTATGGCCCACTGAATGAAAGGGAGAGAGGTGGCACACCCAGGAGTCAAGACTGGCACACAAGCTGAAAGGGCAATATTACTCTCCCACTGTTTTTTTATGTATTTTTTGTTTTTTCAGGGAGACTTTAGAAACCCAATAATATTTTAAAAAAAAAATAAATAGGCTTTCTATGGCCCACTGAATGAGAGGGAGAGAGGTGGCACACCCAGGAGTCAAGACTGGCACACAAGCTGAAAGGGCAATATTACTCTCCCACTGTTTTTTTAGGTTTTTTTTTTTTTTTCAGGGAGAATTAGAAACCAAATAATATTAAAAAAAAAAAAATAGGCTTTCTATGGCCCACTGAATGAAAGGGAGAGAGGTGGCACACCCAGGAGTCAAGACTGGCACACAAGCTGAAAGGGCAATATTACTCTCCCACTGTTTTTTTATGTATTTTTTGTTTTTTCAGGGAGACTTTAGAAACCCAATAATATTTAAAAAAAAAAATAAATAGGCTTTCTATGGCCCACTGAATGAGAGGGAGAGAGGTGGCACACCCAGGAGTCAAGACTGGCACACAAGCTGAAAGGGCAATATTACTCTCCCACTGTTTTTTTATGTATTTTTTGTTTTTTCAGGGAGACTTTAGAAACCCAATAATATTTTAAAAAAAAAAAAAATAGGCTTTCTATGGCCCACTGAATGAAAGGGAGAGAGGTGGCACACCCAGGAGTCAAGACTGGCACACAAGCTGAAAGGGCAATATTACTCTCCCACTGTTTTTTTATGTATTTTTTGTTTTTTCAGGGAGACTTTAGAAACCCAATAATATTTTTTAAAAAAAAAAAGGCTTTCTATGGCCCACAATTAGAGAGAGAGAGGTGGCACAACCAGGAGTCAAGACTGGCGCACAAGCTGAAAGGGCAATATTACTCTCCCACTGTTTTTTATGTTTTTTTTTGTTTTTTTCAGGGAGACTTTAGAAACCAAATAATATTAAAAAAAAAAAAAAAAAAGGCTTTCTATGGCCCACAATTAGAGAGAGAGAGGTGGCACAACCAGGAGTCAAGACTGGCGCACAAGCTGAAAGGGCAATATTACTCTCCCACTGTTTTTTATGTTTTTTTTGTTTTTTTCAGGGAGACTTTAGAAACCAAATAATATTAAAAAAACCAAAAAAAAAAAAGGCTTTCTATGGCCCACTGAATGAGAGGGAGAGAGGTGGCACACCCAGGAGTCAAGACTGGCACACAAGCTGAAAGGGCAATATTACTCTCCCACTGTTTTTTTATGTATTTTTTGTTTTTTCAGGGAGACTTTAGAAACCCAATAATATTTAAAAAAAAAAATAAATAGGCTTTCTATGGCCCACTGAATGAGAGGGAGAGAGGTGGCACACCCAGGAGTCAAGACTGGCACACAAGCTGAAAGGGCAATATTACTCTCCCACTGTTTTTTTAGGTTTTTTTTTTTTTTCAGGGAGACTTTAGAAACCAAATAATATTAAAAAAAAAAAAAAAAAAAAAAAAAATAGGCTTGCTATAGCCCACTGAATGAGAGATAGCACACACAGCAGTGGCACACAAGCCCTGACTGAGGCCAATATTTTTCTCCCACTGATTGATGTAGTGTTTTTGTGTTGAGGTAGAATTTAGAACACAAATCACGGAAAAAATAAATAGGCTTTCTATGGCCCACTGAATGAAAGGGAGAGAGGTGGCACACCCAGGAGTCAAGACTGGCACACAAGCTGAAAGGGCAATATTACTCTCCCACTGTTTTTTTATGTATTTTTTGTTTTTTCAGGGAGACTTTAGAAACCCAATAATATTTAAAAAAATAAATAAATAGGCTTTCTATGGCCCACTGAATGAGAGGGAGAGAGGTGGCACACCCAGGAGTCAAGACTGGCACACAAGCTGAAAGGGCAATATTACTCTCCCACTGTTTTTTTATGTATTTTTTTTTTTTCAGGGAGACTTTAGAAACCCAATAATATTTAAAAAAAAAAAAAAATAGGCTTTCTATGGCCCACTGAATGAAAGGGAGAGAGGTGGCACACCCAGGAGTCAAGACTGGCACACAAGCTGAAAGGGCAATATTACTCTCCCACTGTTTTTTTATGTATTTTTTGTTTTTTCAGGGAGACTTTAGAAACCCAATAATATTTTAAAAAAAAAAAAAGGCTTTCTATGGCCCACAATTAGAGAGAGAGAGGTGGCACAACCAGGAGTCAAGACTGGCGCACAAGCTGAAAGGGCAATATTACTCTCCCACTGTTTTTTATGTTTTTTTTTGTTTTTTTCAGGGAGACTTTAGAAACCAAATAATATTAAAAAAAAAAAAAAAAAAGGCTTTCTATGGCCCACAATTAGAGAGAGAGAGGTGGCACAACCAGGAGTCAAGACTGGCGCACAAGCTGAAAGGGCAATATTACTCTCCCACTGTTTTTTATGTTTTTTTTGTTTTTTTCAGGGAGACTTTAGAAACCAAATAATATTAAAAAAACCAAAAAAAAAAAAGGCTTTCTATGGCCCACTGAATGAGAGGGAGAGAGGTGGCACACCCAGGAGTCAAGACTGGCACACAAGCTGAAAGGGCAATATTACTCTCCCACTGTTTTTTTATGTATTTTTTGTTTTTTCAGGGAGACTTTAGAAACCCAATAATATTTAAAAAAAAAAATAAATAGGCTTTCTATGGCCCACTGAATGAGAGGGAGAGAGGTGGCACACCCAGGAGTCAAGACTGGCACACAAGCTGAAAGGGCAATATTACTCTCCCACTGTTTTTTTAGGTTTTTTTTTTTTTTCAGGGAGACTTTAGAAACCAAATAATATTAAAAAAAAAAAAAAAAAAAAAAAAATAGGCTTGCTATAGCCCACTGAATGAGAGATAGCACACACAGCAGTGGCACACAAGCCCTGACTGAGGCCAATATTTTTCTCCCACTGATTGATGTAGTGTTTTTGTGTTGAGGTAGAATTTAGAACACAAATCACGGAAAAAATAAATAGGCTTTCTATGGCCCACTGAATGAAAGGGAGAGAGGTGGCACACCCAGGAGTCAAGACTGGCACACAAGCTGAAAGGGCAATATTACTCTCCCACTGTTTTTTTATGTATTTTTTGTTTTTTCAGGGAGACTTTAGAAACCCAATAATATTTTAAAAAAAAAAAAAGGCTTTCTATGGCCCACTGAATGAGAGGGAGAGAGGTGGCACACCCAGGAGTCAAGACTGGCACACAAGCTGAAAGGGCAATATTACTCTCCCACTGTTTTTTTAGGTTTTTTTTGTTTTTTCAGGGAGACTTTAGAAACCCAATAATATTTAAAAAAAAAAATAAATAGGCTTTCTATGGCCCACTGAATGAAAGGGAGAGAGGTGGCACACCCAGGAGTCAAGACTGGCACACAAGCTGAAAGGGCAATATTACTCTCCCACTGTTTTTTTAGGTTTTTTTTTTTTTTCAGGGAGACTTTTGAAACCAAATAATATTAAAAAAAAAAAAAAAAAAAAAATAGGCTTGCTATAGCCCACTGAATGAGAGATAGCGCACACACAGCAGTGGCACACAAGCCCTGACTGAGGCCAATATTTTTCTCCCACTGATTGATGTAGTGTTTCTGTGTTGAGGTAGATTTTAGAACACAAATCACGGAAAAAATAAATAGGCTTTCTATGGCCCACTCAGTGAGAGATGGCACACACAGGGATGGCACTGTAGCAGAAATGCCAATCTTAATCTCCCCCAAAAAAAAATCAAAAAAAAAAAAAAAACTGTCCTACAATTACTATCTCCCTGCAGTAATGTAAGCCAGGTATGGCAGGCAGCAATAGGAGTGGACTGATGCACAAATTAAATAAAAAGTGTGGACAAACAAAAAAGATAGCTGTGCAGAAAGGAAGGAACAAGAGGATATGTGCTTTGAAAAAAGCAGTTGGTTTCCACAGTGGCGTACACACAGCAATACAGCTATCACGGAGCCTTCTAGGGCAGCCCAATGAGCTACAGCGCTGAGGGGAAAAAAAAAAAAAAATAGCTTCCACTGTTCCTGCACACCGAAGGTGGTGTTGGACAGTGGAAATCGCTGCAGCACAAGCGGTTTGGTGGTTAGTGGACCCTGCCTAACGCTCTCCCTGCTTCTGATGAAGCGGCAGCAACCTGTCCCTAAGCTCAGATCAGCAGCAGTAAGATGGCGGTCGGCGGGAACGCCCCTTTATAGCCCCTGTGACGCCGCAGACAGCAAGCCAATCACTGCAATGCCCTTCTCTAAGATGGTGGGGACCAGGATCTATGTCATCACGCTGCCCACACTCTGCGTTCACCTTCATTGGCTGAGAAATGGCGCTTTTCGCGTCATTGAAACGCGACTTTGGCGCGAAAGTCGCGTACCGCATGGCCGACAAGCACAGGGGTCGGATCGGGTTTCATGAGACGCCGACTTAGCCAAAAGTCGGCGACTTTTGAAAATGATCGACCCGTTTCGCTCAACCCTAGTGATAATGTTTTACATAGTAGTAGTATGTAGTTAGCCAGCTAGTAATAAGAAATTTTTAATTACATACTTTAGAAATTGAGGACAAGAGAAAGTTGAAAGCCAAATTTCAATAAAGTGAACCCATAGGGGTTAGTGAGTCCTCCAGAGAGCCATAGATAGATGGTTGATAGACCTTGCACTTAGAGAAATGAGGAAAATGTTGATTTATACTTTAGAGTTTTGTAGCATACCTTTAGTGGGTACACGCCCTTAAAGGAAAAGTACTGTTTTGTATTTGCACTTAGTAGATAGTATACCCGTATGGGTAATAACGGTTATTTATAGTTAGTTAATTAATAAGTGTTATTTAATATCTTAAGCACAATGTAAATATGTTTTTGTTTGTAACGTTCAAGTGTTGTCACCTGCCATAAAGGGAAGCATTGTTATACTAACTTGTTTACAGCATTTCAAAAATGTTGTTTGTCTTTTGCTAACATGTATTGTTGTTCATCTTTTCCCAGTCCGGGAGTACTGGATTTAACGGGGGGGAGTGCAGCGCCCCAGAGTCCTGGTCATTGCAGTAATGTCGCTCTCCCACCAGGGGGAGTGATGGTACGTCTGATGGTACTAAAAGAGTTCACCTGACCAGGTATCACAGTCACACACTACACTTCACACTCCGGCCACCAGGGGGAGCAAAAGGTTGTATCTATTAGGCCACTCCTCACACTTGGGTAAAACTGGGGGTTGGATAGGAAGTTAGGGAAGAAAGCTACCTGGGATCGACCCAGAGAAGACCTGTCAGGCAGATAGGGAGAGAAAAGTAGGAACATCTGAGCTGTAGACAGAGGTCCCTGTCAGGGGTGGGATCTTGACAGAGACATAGCAAGAGATAGAATGTTACGGAGCTGCGCCTGCACCTCATTGCGGTAGCATCCTAAGAAAGGACAAGAAGCGAAGTATATTGTGGAGAAGTGAGAAATGAGATCACAGCACAAGGAGATAACACCAGGAGGAGTCCTGCCTTAAGATTGGCAACATCCTTCTGAGGCGCGTAGCCGGTGGCCAGAACACCGAGGGAGTAATTGGCTCTACACATTACTGCAAAACACGGCAGGACAGTTAATTCCAAGTTGGCTGCCCAACCTTTAACCTAATGAAGACAACGGAGGCAAATTGTGGGAGAGGGGCTTCTCTAGGGTCCCTATAAAATAGCTCCAGGCCTACCCCGTCATACGGGTCGTCCTAGCCATACCATCTGGGGGACGGAGAGAGAACATCAGAAATATACACGAGAGTTGTGAGGACTATCCCGTGGTGCTCAGCAGGGAGGTACTACAACACACAGGCGCTAGTAGGAAGGCTACTGATTTCCACCAGCAAAGGGAACTCTGGATGTGCCTTCGGACCGGCCGGACTCAGCCAGCCCTGTAAACAGTGCTCTGGACTGTGGACGCTGAAATCTTCAGTAAAAGGTAAAGAGACTGCAACCTTTGTGTCCTCGTTATTCATTGCGCCTTATAACATCCACCATTACCACCTACTCTTCAAGGGAAGCCCTGGGGACATACTTCACCTGTGGGAAGGTATAACATCTAGCTGCCATTCCATCACCCCAGCGGACCCCCAGCAGCATCGGTCACCCTGACCGAACACCACAGGTGGCGTCACGAACACTTGACAAACTACACCTTTAATTGGGCGCCCCTTAGCAGGGTCACCGACCGGGTCGGGCCACCGTGACATCCCCAGAAGCGAGACAGAGGGACCCGGTACTGAGTACCCCATTGCCCTGTGCCTGGGGGTGATCCGCTATGCTGTACTAACTACTATTATTTTTTTCTAAAAAAACTTGGACGTCGGTTAGACTGCGAAGTCCGCTACACTAACTAGCTAAAAAAAGAAAAATTCCCGTGGCGCAGTCTCTGATCAGCAGTGATACTGATCAAGGCACTGCGGACACAGGAAGAGCACAAATGCTCTGCGCAGGAAGCCACGCACAGGAAAAAAAGGCAAAAAATTGCGCTACAAAATCAATTGGAGGGAGGAGAGGGAGGGGGAAGAGGGGTACTGGAACAGGGATAGGGGATGGGAAAGGGGACGTCAAACACTGACGCTGGCTATGGTACTTTGCTGCATCTGAAACTACACTGTACTATCTACGATTATTATTTTTTCTAAAAAAAAAAAAGTCAGACTTTGCCTAGACTGCAAAGTCCGCTACGCTAACTATCTAAAAAAAGAAAAAGTCCTGTGGCACAGTCTCTGATCAGCAGCGATACTGATCAAAGCGCTGCGGACACAGGAAGAGCACGAATGCTCTGCCCGGGACGCCGCGCACAGGAAAAAAGCGCAAGAAAGTGCGCAAAAAAATCAATTGGAGGGAGGAGGGGTACTGGAACAGGGATGAGGGATGGGAAAGGGGTAGGGGATGTGCTGCTGCTGTGATCACAGGAGTCACATAGCAGGCAGATGGCATCAGAGAGCAGATCGCAGGAGAGCAGCTCACAGCACAGGAGGGCAGGAGATCGCAGGGACGATCGCACTGGCCACCAATGGATTCCTTCTCTCAGGTGGCACAGAGGGGCTGAGACCACCGCACTGCATGCCAAATCTGAGGTAAAGATGGCGTGCAGGGCTTTGAGCGCTATTTTAAACTAACCCCTGTGGCGCTGATTGGCTAAAAGCTATTGTTCAGCCAATCAGCGCCATAGGGGTTAATCAGGTGAGGTGACGTGGTGATCATCCCACCTACTCTGTTGGCTGTGATTGGTGCTACGTCACAGAGCACTAATCACAGCCTGTCACATGTTTATTTTTCATGCAACTTTATTGTCAGCTTTGCAGTGATTGGCTGGTGGTGAGAGTTCACCAGCCAATCACAACGATCGCCGATGTGGGGGGGCGGATCAGCCGCACATGGTAACGTGCCAGGATGGTCTGCTATGAGAAACAGCAGCCATCCTCACCTTCCCACCGCGCAATGCAGCACAGTGACCAGAAATAGCAGCGCCATACTAGTACTGCGTTTTGCGAGAACACAGTTCCCACAGAGCAGTACTAGTACGGCGCATGTCAGGAAGGGGTTAAACAGTGGGTCTCTTGTACTGTTATTGCCTTTACAGTGAGTGGCTGGGCTGGCAAAAGTTACAATGCACCCCAATACCCCTTTCACAAGACGTACTGGAGGGACTCCTAAAAAAAATGTTGCATTGAATGCAAGGCCTGGCCTGCCCCAAAGTTACATGCAGTCCAATAGCCGTTTCAGCAGACGTACTTGAGGGCCTCATGACAAAATTGTTCCCATTAGAAAAAAGTGTGTCTCCCATACTGTTTGCTTATGCACTGAATGCAAGGCCTGCCCTGCACCAATGTTACATGCACCCCAATAACTGTTTCAGCAGATGTACTTGAGAGCCTCATGACAAAATTGTTCCCATTGGAAGAAATTGTGTCTCCCATACTGTTTGCTTATGCACTGAATGCAAGGCCTGCCCTGCACCAAAGTTACATGCACCTCAATAACCCTTTCAGCAGACATACATGACGGCCTCAGGATAACATTTTTCCCATTGGAAAAAAGTGTGTCTCCCATACTGTTTATGCAGTGAATGCAAGGCCTGACCTGCACCAATGTTGCATGCACTCAAATAAGCCTTTGAAACCACATACTGGATGGCCACATGAAACAAAAGTTCCATTTATTTTTTTATTACCATAAATTTTGTACAAGAAGTGAATGCATGGCCTGGCTGTTACTTGTACGCACCGCAATTCCTTGGAAGAAACGTGGAGGAGGGTCTCATAAAAAAATGTAACATTACAAATGAGCACTTCACCTATACTTGGAATGCCCATACACTATGCACATGGGCTGACAAACATTTCCCCATAGGGGGGTAAAAAAATTTTAAAAAATGTGTATACAGCCATCATACACCCTTGCAAAGTGTGGTTGTAGCATCACGGAATACGTTCACCCTCGTGTTCTAGTGGTGTTGTCTGAAGAGACGTGCAGGATGTCCTCCTATGAATGTTTTCCCAATTTAAAGGAGCGGGTCTTCTATATTTGTAATGCCCATACACTAAGTATAAGGGCTGACAAACATTTTCCCCTGGGGGGTCTCCTTTTTTAAAAAAAATAATTATTTACGGGCATCATAAACACCCTTGCCAAAAATTAGAGTGACTGTTGCATCACGGAATACATTCACCCTCGTGTTCTAATGGTGGGGGATGTCTCCCTATGAATGTTTTCCCAATGTAAATGAGCGGGTCTCTTATACTTGGAATGCCCATGTACTAAGTGCAAGGGCTGACAAACATTTCCCCATGTGGGGTACATTTTTTAAAAAATGTTAACGGGCCTCAAAGACAACCTTGCAAAAAAATAGACTGGCTGTAGCATCACAGAACACGTTCGCCCTGGTGTTCATGTGGTGGTTGATGATGAGAAGAAGGAAGAGGACACCAAATAGTCAAAATCAGGAAGTGTATATCCATGTGTGGGTGTGAAGAGGTGCATGGGAATACACCTCCCAAAAAGTCACTGTATTGGAGGTTATGTTTCGCTGTTATCATTTGGTGGTGTAGAGAAGTCTTGCCCAATCCAGCCTTTGTTTATTTTTATAAGAGTCAGCCAGTCAGCATTTTCAGTTGACAGGCAAATGCTCTTATCTGTTATAAATCCACCAGTGGCACTAAAACCCGCTCTGACAAAACACTAGCAGCAGGGCAGGCCAGGACCTCCAAAGCATAGAAAGCCAGTTCATGCAACGTGTCAAGCTTGGATACCAAATAATTAAAAGGCACAGAGGAATCACGGAGGATGTTGGTACAGTCAGCAAGGTACTCCCTCACCATCGTCCCAAACATTCCATTCCTTGTGACATTAACCCATGCCTCTGGGCCAGGGTGATGTTAGGGTCTCTCTCGCCTGTACTCCTTGGTTGTCCAACGCACTGTGATGTCTGCCACCAGTGTTTTGAGATGGGAATTTTTTTAATAATTCTGCAACAGTGGCCCTCTGGTACTGCACCATTTTAGTACACCTGTCTGCCTCTGGAACAAGAGATTGAAAGTTCTCCTTGAAGCATGGGTCGAAAAGTGTCACTGCTCATTAAGGACTGTCACCCAAACTTTTTACAATACGAGGGTCATGGGAAAGGCAGGAGAACATAAAGTCAGCCATGTGTGCCATACTGGTAACAGGAAAGCCTTCCTTGTCCTCAACAACAGGACGAGTGACCAAGGTGTCCACCACCTCAAACTCCTCACCAAACTCTTCCCTGTCCTCAGGCCATCCACGCTTAACAGATGGTATGACAGTTGTGCTTGTAGTCCTGTCTATGCGGCATGAAAGTAGCTCCTGTTCCTCCTCCTCCTCTTCCTCATTGTCAACCAATCCATGTTGGGATGACATGAGGCTGGGCTGTGTGTAATCACTCTGCATAGTTCCTTGCTCCATGTCCTCATGCTCCCCCTGCAATGCATCCTCTTTCATTGTGAGAAGAGAGCTTTTCAGAATGCAGAAAAGCGGGATGGTGACGTGAATTATGGCATCATCGCCGCTCACCATCTTGGTGGACTCCTCAATGTTTTGCAGGATGGTACAGATGTCTGACATTCATGTCCACTACTGAGGTCTTATGTGTGGAGTCTGAACTGAATAACAATGGCCTTGTAGATGCTGGTA
This sequence comes from Ranitomeya variabilis, assembly GCF_051348905.1. Lineage (NCBI taxonomy): Eukaryota > Metazoa > Chordata > Amphibia > Anura > Dendrobatidae > Ranitomeya > Ranitomeya variabilis. The sequence continues at coordinate 154,596,647 of NC_135232.1, forward strand.
GTCAACAACTGCTCTGTTCTGCTCACAAATCCTTTCCAAGATGTGAAGTGTAGAATTCCAACATGTTGGGACATCACACACCAGTCGGTGAGCCGGAACCTGCAAACGCTGCTGAAGCATGGCAATGGCGGCTGAAGCTGTAGCTGACTTTCTAAAATGGGCACACAGTCGGCATACTTTCAGTTGGGAAGACGTGCACCATCCCAAGGTCCGACTGGGTCCCGGCTTCCACTATGTTAACCCAGTGTGCCATCAGCAAGATGTACCATCCCTGCCCACAAGCACTTGTCCACATGTCCGTGGTTAGGTGGACTTTCCCAGTAACAGCATTGTTGAGAGCATGGCTAATATGTTGGGATACGTGGTTGTGTAATGCAGGGTCAGCACACTGAAAGAAATAGTGACGGCTGGGGACCGAATACCTTGGGGCGGCCGCCCCCATCAGGTTGCGGAAAGCTTCCATCTCCACAAGTCTAAAAGGCAACATTTTGAGCGCAAGCAGATGAGAAATTTGTGAATTTAGTACTGTGGCCTGTGGGGCATTGGAGGCATAATTCTGCTTGCATTCCAATGACTGTGGTATGGACAACTGAAGGCTGCACTGGGACAAGGACATGGACGTGCTCGATGATGGTGCTAGCTGAGTCTGGGTAATGGCAGGTGCTGGGCAGGAGGCATCTTCACATGCACTGTGGACAGGGATTGGCTTTCAAGCACAACAGTAGAAGAAGGAGTGGTGTTACCCACACCCACTGTTCCAGGTGCCTGTGGTTCAGCCCACAAAGTCAGGTGCTTTGCTGCCATGTGCCTGATCATGCTGGTGGTGGTCAGGCTTTTAGCTTTGCTACCCTTGCTGATGCAAGCAAGGTAGGTGTTGGAAATGGCCTGTTTGGGGTTATCGGCAGAGTCTTTAAAAAACAACCAAACACGTGAAGACCTTACAGTTGGACTGTCAACTTCCATCATGTTGGTGTTGCATGGAATAGTTGTCCGCCTTCTGTCTGCGGACACCACACTGCATCATCCTGCCTGTTGGGGTGCTACACCTTTATCCCCTTGTGTACTTCTGTCCTCACTATACATGTCCTTCTGCCAGGTTGGGTCAGTTAATATCTCTTCCACCACCTCTTCTTCCCCTTCTGCACCCTGGTCCTCCTCCTGATTTTCTGGCAATTGTGTCTCATCCTCGTCCACTTCTTGTGGCACGTTAACACCAACGCCTTCATGTGACTGTGCCTGCTCAAATATTTGGGCATCGCTACATGGAATCTCATCTTGCCTTGCTTCAAGTGAACTGGGAGAGAGGCCAGAATTTAAAAGTGAACAACTCTTTGGAGTGTCCAAGTGTAGGATCAGTTGTTTCAGGGCACTCACCACGGTGGGAGGAAGGAGGATAAGGGTGAGGTTTATGTGGTCCAGAGTCACAGCTTCACATATTTGACCGTGGGGAAGACAGGGTGCTGGTGGTGGTGGCAAAGTGACTGGAAGCATTATCCACCATCCAACCAACTACCTTTTCATGCTGCTCTGGTGTCAAGAGTGCTGTTCTGCCGTGCCCTATGAATTCTGACAGGAATCTGTTGCGAGAACATGTGGGTGTTTGTTGTGGCCCACTTTCAGCTTGCCTATGGCCTCGACCTCTGCATGCACCATCACCATCACATCCACTTCCCCATCCCTTGCCACCCACCTTGCCCATTTTAATAAAAAAGTGAATGCAAGCCTTGACTCTAATCTAATGACACAATTTGTAAGCCACAGATAGAAGAGGCATGTAAAAGAGATACCAGACTGTTCAATACGTTGGCTGTATTTTTTATTTTTTACCCCAAAATAGTGTATAGACCTAGGGTAGCAGACAGCCAAAAAAGTGAAATATAGGCCTGAAAAACAACTATTTGGAGAGCGCAGATAGACCAGGAGTCTGGCGGAGATAACATACTGTTCAATATGTGCCCTGTATTTTTTTATTTTTTACCCCAAAATAGTGTTTAGAGCTAGAGTAACACACAGCAAAAAAAGGTGAATGGAAGCATCAAAAGCAAACTTTGCAGCCCACAGATAGATGAGGCGTGTCACGGAGATACCACACTGTAATATATGTGGCCTGTATTTTTTATTTTTTTACCCCAAAATAGTGTATATAACTAGGGTAACACAGCAAAAAGAAGGTGAATGGAAGCCACAAAAGCAAACTTTGTAGCCCACAGACAGATGAGGCATGTCACGGAGATACCACACTGTAATATTTGTGGTCTGTATTTTTTAATTTTTTACCCCAAAATAGTGTTTAGAGCTAGTGTAAGACGCAGCAAAAAAAGGTGAATGGAAGCCTCAAAAGCACACTTTGTAGCCCACAGATAGATGAGGCATGTCACGGAGATACTAGGCTGTAATATATGTGGCTTGCATTTTTAATTTTTTACCCCAAAATAGTGTATAGACCTAGGGTAGCAGACAGTCAAAAAAGTGGAATGTAGGCCTGAAAAGCAACTATTTGGAGAGCACAGATAGACCAGGAGTCTGACGGAGAGAGAACACTGTTAAATATGTGGCCTGGAGTTTTTTGGGTCTACCAAAATTGCATCAATAAGTAGGCTATGACACTAAAAGAAAAAAATTTTGAAGTACTAAAATTGTAAAATATTTAGCGTAATGATATGTGATGCGTGTGGCGTACAAAGCACAGTGATAAATATACGAACTGTAGATAAATATTTTTTGGCCAGAAAAAGATTTTTTTGGTCAGCAAAATGGTGTCCAAACCTGATGTAAGACACTCCAAAAAATACTACAGAACAAAAAAAAGGGCAGTTTAAAATTGCTAGATTTTCACGCTGTTGTATTAAAATGACCTGGCTGTAGTCTGCAGTAATAAAATTAGAAGGATTCAGGTACCAAAAAAAATATTCCTAGCCACAGATACGTGCAGCTAGGTACATATATAATAGGCAGCAGACAGTAATGGACCCTTTTGATGTATGCAGTGAGATCTATGTACTCACATACAGTGCCTGCATGCCTTGCACTGATGTGGATATGCGCACATAGACTCCCCTGCCTACCTAGCACTGCAATCAATATACCCCCTAATTAGCCCTAAAAAGGACTGTTGGCCTATCTGGATTTGTGGATTCTGTGATGGTAGACCCACACTAACTAATAAAAGAAGTAATCTGATTCTATCTCAGCAGCAGCTCTCCCTACACTAGCTGAATCCGGAGCAGAATGCGCCGAGCATGGTGGTTTCAGGTATCTTATAGACCTGATGACGCTTTGCGGCCAGCCAATCACTGTAATACCACAACAAAGATGGCTGCGAAATTACAGTGCACGATACTTGCGCTGCAATATGCACATTGTGACAGCGTCCCCTGGCCACCACATACCTCCGTTCTCCTTCTTTGCACCTTGATGCTACATATTTACTACCCTATGGGCCTCACAGAATCTACAATTAGCATTGTTTGAGAAAGACTCCTCAAAGAGTCAAAATGTCACGCTGCTTGATTCTGTGCCCTCTACGTGAAAAATCATTATATATGTTGTCACTCTTCTTCTTGTTAAATATTCACTAGCACCACAAACTGAGAGTGCAGCTGTTTGACTTTTTATCTGATTTATCCTAGTTCAGCTTGCACCTCGCCTACTCCAGCTGTGTGTGCCTCCTCTTTTTTCTGTATTAGAGTGCATGGCATACACTCTCTGCATGTCCATTGGTGCTCTAAAGAGCGGCAAAATTGCAGGGCGGAGACCCGAGCTCCCGCTGAATAATTCGGGAAATGCTCGGTGCTCGCTGAGTACACTGATTACCGTGATACTCAGGTGAGTACCGAGTAGTGGCGAGCATGCTTGCTCATCAGTAAGAGTCAACTAACCACAGTGGTAAAGGAAAGCAGTGATCATGACGTCAGAGTAAAAAATGTGCCAAGGGATTTACCTGAAGGACCATGGTGCCACTCGCCCCAACATGCGTTTCCGCACAGCGCCTTTCTAAATCAAGTTTAATTAAACACAGATGGACTCCAATGAAGGAGTAGAACCATCTCAAGGAGGATCACATGGAAATGGACAGCATGTAACTTAAATGTGAGTGTCTGAGCAAAAGGTCTGAATACTTATGACTATGTGATATTTCGTTTTTTCTTTTTTAACCCCTTCACCCCCAAGGGTGGTTTGCACGTTATGGACCGGGCCAATTTTTACAATTCTGACCACTGTCCCTTTATGAGGTTATAACTCTGGAACGCTTCAACGGATCCCGGTGATTCTGACACTGTTTTCTCATGACATATGGTACTTCATGATAGTGGTAAAATTTCTTTGATATGACATGCGTTTATTTGTGAAAAAAACGGAAATTTGGCGAAAATTTTAAAAATTTTGCAATTTTCCAACTTTGAATTTTTATGCAATTTAATCACAGTGATATGTCACACAAAATACTTAATAAGTAACATTTCCTACATGTCTACTTTACAACAGCACAATTTTGGAACCAAAATTTTTTTTTGTTAGGGAGTTATAAGGGTTAAAATTTGACCAGCAATTTCTCATTTTCACAACACCATTTTTTTTTAGGGACCACATCTCATTTGAAGTCATTTTGAGGGGTCTATATGATAGAAAATACCCAAGTGTGACACCATTCTAAAAACTGCACCACTCAGGGTGCTCAAAACCACATTCAAGAAGTTTATTAACCCTTAAAGTGTTTCACAGGAATTTTTGGAATGTTTAAATAAAAATGAGCATTTAACTTTTTTTTCACACAAAATTTACTTCAGCTCCAATTTGTTTTATTTTACCAAGGGTAACAGGAGAAAATGGACCCCAAAAGATGTTGTACAATTTGTCCTGAGTACGCCGATACCACGTATGTGGGGGTAAACCACTATTTGGGCGCATGACAGAGCTCGGAAGCGAAGGAGCGCCATTTGACTTTTCAATGCAAAATTGACTGGAATTCAGATGGGACGCCATGTTGCGTTTGGAGAGCCCCTGATATGCCTAAAAATTGAAACCCCCCACAAGTGACACCATTTTGGAAAGTAGACCCCCTAAGGAGCTTATCTAGAGGTGTGGTGAGCACTTTGACTCACCAAGTGCTTCACAGAAGTTTATAATGCAGAACCGTAAAAATAAAAAATCATATTTTTTCACAAAAATGATCTTTTCGCCCCCAATTTTTTATTTTCCAAAGGGTAAGAGATGAAATTGGACCCTAAAAGTTGTTGTACAATTTGTCCTGAGTATGCTGATACCCCATATGTGGGGGTAAACCACTGTTTGGGCGCATGGGAGAGCTCGGAAGGGAAGGAGCACCGTTCGACTTTTCAATGCAAAATTGACAGGAATTGAGGTGGGACGCCATGTTGCGTTTGGAGAGCCACTAATGTGCCTAAATATTGAAACCCCCCACAGGTGACACCATTTTGGAAAGTAGACCCCCTAAGGAACTTATCTAGAGGTGTGGTGAGCACTTTGACTCACCAAGTGCTTCACAGAAGTTTATAATGCAGAACCGTAAAAATAAAAAATCATATTTTTTCACAAAAATTATCTTTTCACCCCCAATTTATTATTTTCCCAAGGGTAAGAGAAGAAATTGGACCCCAAAAGTTGTACAATTTGTCCTGAGTATGCTGATACCCCATATGTGGGTGTAAACCACTGTTTGGGCGCATGGGAGAGCTCGGAAGGGAAGGAGCGCCGTTTGACTTTTCACTGCAAAATTGACAGGAATTGAGATGGGACCCCATGTTGCGTTTGGAGAGCCACTGATGTGCCTAAACATTGAAACCCCCCCACAAGTGACACCATTTTGGAAAGTAGACCCCCTAAGGAACTTATCTAGAGGTGTAGTGAGCACTTTGACCCACCAACTGCTTCACAGAAGTTTATAATGCAGAGCCGTAAAAATAAAACAAACATTTTTTCCCACGAAAATTATTTTTTATATTTTCCCGAGGGTAACAGGAGAAATTGGACCCCAAAAGTTGTTGTCCAATTTGTCCTGAGTACGCTGATACCCCATATGTGGGGGGAACCACTGTTTGGGCGCATGGGAGGGCTCGGAAGGGATGGAGCGCCATTTTGAATGCAGACTTAGATGGAATGGTCTGCAGGTGTCACATTGCGTTTGCAGAGGCCCTAATGTACCAAAACAGTAGAAACCCCCCACAAGTGACACCATTTTGGAAAGTAGACCCCCTAAGGAACTTATCTAGAGGTGTAGTGAGCACTTTGACCCACCAACTGCTTCACAGAAGTTTATAATGCAGAGCCGTAAAAATAAAACAAACATTTTTTCCCACGAAAATTATTTTTTATATTTTCCCGAGGGTAACAGGAGAAATTGGACCCCAAAAGTTGTTGTCCAATTTGTCCTGAGTACGCTGATACCCCATATGTGGGGGGAACCACTGTTTGGGCGCATGGGAGGGCTCGGAAGGGATGGAGCGCCATTTTGAATGCAGACTTAGATGGAATGGTCTGCAGGCGTCACATTGCGTTTGCAGAACCCTAATGTACCTAAACATTAAAAAAAAACACAAGTGACACCATTTTGGAAAGTAGACCCCCTAAGGAACTCATCTAGATGTGTTGTGAGAGTTTTGAACCCTCAAGTGTTTCACTACAGTTTATAACGCATAGCCGTGAAAATAAAAAATAAAAAATTTCCCCCCAAAATTATTTTTTAGCCCCCAGTTTTGTATTTTCCCAAGGGTAGCAGGAGAAATTGGACCCCAAAAGTTGTTGTCCAATTTGTCTTGAGTACCCTGATACCCCATATGTGGAGGGGAACCACCGTTTGGGTGCATGGGAGGGCTCGGAAGGGAAGGAGCGCCATTTGGAATGCAGACTTAGATGGAATGGTCTGCAGGCATCACATTGCATTTGCAGAGGCCCTAATGTACCTAAACAGTAGAAACCCCCCACAAGTGACACCATTTTGGAAAGTAGACCCCCTAAGGAACTCATCTAGATGTGTTGTGAGAGTTTTGAGCCCTCAAGTGTTTCACTACAGTTTATAACGCATAGCCGTGAAAATAATAAAAAAAAAAAATCCCCCCAAAATTATTTTTTAGCCCCCAGTTTTGTATTTTCCCAAGGGTAACAGGAGAAATTGGACCCCAAAAGTTGTTGTCCAATTTGTTTTGAGTACGCTGATACCCCATATGTGGAGGGGAACCACCGTTTGGGCGCATGGAAGGGCTCGGAAGGGAAAGAGCGCCATTTGGAATGCAGACTTAGATGGAATGGTCTGCAGGCGTCACATTGCATTTGCAGAGGCCCTAATGTACCAAAACAGTAGAAACCCCCCACAAGTGACACCATTTTGGAAAGTAGACCCCCTAAGGAACTCATCTAGATGTGTTGTGAGAGTTTTGAACCCCCAATTGTTTCACTACAGTATATAACGCAGAGCCATGTGTTGTGAACACTGTGTGAGTTCTCTGTTTTGTCTCCCTCTAGTGGCCTTTTTGTTTTACTGCGGCTCTTTGGCTGGAATCAGCTGTTTCGTTACTTGCTATTCAGGTTTGCTATTTAGCTCACCTGGACCATTATTCCTTGCCTGCTGTCAATGTCTTCAGTGCTATTTTGGAGCTCTCCTGCAGTCCTTCGTTATCAGTCTCTTCAAGAGAAGCTAAGTTTTGCTTGGTTCATTTTTGACCATCAGTGGTCATATGTTTCTTGCTTTATTTTTGTTTCTTGTCCAGCTTGCTAATATGTGATTTCCTTGCTTGCTGGTAGCTCTAGAGGGCTGAGTTTCTCCCCTCACACCGTTAGTTGGTGTGGGGGTTCTTGTATTCTCAGCGTGGATATTTTGCATAGGGTTTTTAACTGACCGCACAGTTCCCTATCTGTCTTCTGCTATCTAGTATTAGAGGGCCTCATTTGCTGAATCTGTTTTCATTCTACGTTTGTGTTTTCCCCTTACCTCACCGTTATTATTTGTTGGGGGCTTTCTATATCTTTGGGGTGATTTCTCTTGAGGCAAGTGAGGTCTTACTTTCCCTCCAGGAGTAGATAGTTTCTCAGGCTGTGTCGAGACATCCAGGAATTTAGGTACGTTCACCGGCTACCTTTAGTGTGTTGGTTAGGATCAGGTTTGCGGTCAGTCCAGTTACCACCTCCCTAGAGCTCGTGTCTAAGTTCATATACTTAGCTAGTCAGTTCTGTGATCCTCAGCCACTAGGATCTTAAAGTACAGCAGGCCGAAAAGTGTTTAATGCATCGCAGAAGTGGGATAAGAGAAGCCCTGAGTACAATTTTTTTTTTTCCTCTCTCTATCTTTGCTGCAGTCTGTCCAGCTTCTCTCATCCCCTTAATCTAAGGGTGGTTTTGTGTTCAGCTGCAGACATGAATATTCAGAGTCTGACTTCTAGTGTGGATCATCTTGCTGCAAGGGTGCAAAGCATTCAGGATTTTGTTGTTCAAAGCCCTATGTCAGAGCCAAAAATACCTATTCCTGAGTTGTTTTCTGGAGATAGATCTAGGTTTCTGAATTTTAAGAATAATTGTAAATTATTTCTATCTTTGAGACCTCGTTCCTCTGGTGATTCCGCTCAGCAAGTTAAAATTATTATCTCCTTGTTACGTGGCGACCCTCAAGATTGGGCTTTCTCTCTGGTGCCAGGAGATCCTGCATTGATGAATGTGGATGCGTTTTTTCTGGCGCTTGGACTGCTTTATGAGGAACCTAATCTTGAGAACCAGGCAGAAAAGGCCTAGCTGGCTCTTTCTCAGGGCCAGGATGAAGCTGAGGTGTATTGTCAAAAATTTCGGAAATGGTCGGTGCTTACTCAATGGAATGAGTGTGCCCTGGCTGCAAATTTCAGAGAAGGTCTTTCTGAAGCCATTAAGAATGTTATGGCGGGGTTCCCCACGCCTGCAAGTCTGAATGACTCAATGGCTTTGGCCATTCAGATTGATCGGCGTTTGCGGGAGCGCAAATCTGCGCACCATTTGGCGGTGTTTTCTGAACAGAGACCTGAGTCTATGCAATGTGACCGAGTTCTGACCAGAATTGAGCGGCAAAATCATAGACGTCAAAATGGGTTGTGTTTTTACTGTGGTGATTCTACTCATGTTATCTCAGCATGCTCTAAGCGCGTTAAAAAAATCGCTAAACCTGTCACCATTGGTACTATACAGCCTAAATTCATTTTGTCTGTTACTTTAATTTGTTCTTTGTCATCCTACTCGGTTATGGCTTTTGTGGATTCAGGTGCCGCCCTGAATCTGATGGATTTGTCGTTTGCCAGGCACTGTGGTTTTGTCCTGGAGCCTTTGGAATTCCCTATTCCACTGAGGGGAATTGATGCTACACCATTGGCTGAGAATAAGCCTCAATATTGGACTCAAGTGACCATGTGCATGACTCCTGTGCATCAGGAGGTGATTTGCTTTCTTGTGCTGCATAATTTGCATGATGTTGTCGTGTTGGGTCTGCCATGGCTGCAGGCCCATAATCCAGTCCTGGATTGGAAAGCTATGTCTGTGTCAAGTTGGGGTTGCCAGGGGATTCATGGCGATGCTCCTTTGGTATCAATTGCTTCTTCCACTCCTTCTGAGGTCCCTGAGTTTTTGTCGGACTACCAGGATGTATTTGATGAGCCCAGATCCGGTGCCCTGCCTCCTCACAGGGATTGTGATTGTGCTATAAATTTGATTCCTGGTAGTAAGTTCCCTAAGGGACGACTTTTTAATTTGTCTGTACCAGAACATGCCGCAATGCGGAGCTATATAAAGGAGTCTTTGGAGAAGGGACATATTCGCCCGTCCTCCTCCCCTCTTGGTGCAGGATTCTTTTTTGTGGCCAAGAAGGATGGTTCTCTGAGACCGTGTATAGATTATCGTCTTCTAAATAAAATCACGGTCAAATTTCAGTATCCTTTGCCATTGTTGTCTGATCTGTTTGCTCGGATTAAGGGGTCCAGTTGGTTCACCAAGATAGATCTTCGTGGTGCGTATAACCTTGTGCGCATTAAGCAGGGGGATGAATGGAAAACAGCATTTAATACGCCCGAAGGCCATTTTGAGTACTTGGTGATGCCTTTTGGACTCTCTAATGCTCCTTCTGTGTTCCAGTCCTTCATGCATGACATCTTCCGAGAATATCTGGATAAATTTATGATTGTGTATCTGGATGACATTTTGGTCTTTTCTGAGGACTGGGAGTCCCATGTGAAGCAGGTCAGGATGGTATTTCATGTCCTGCGTGCTAATGCCTTATTTGTGAAGGGCTCAAAATGTCTCTTCGGAGTACAGAAGGTTTCCTTTTTGGGTTTTATTTTTTCTCCTTCTACCATTGAGATGGACCCAGTCAAGGTCCAGGCTATTCATGACTGGACTCAGCCTACATCTGTTAAGAGTCTTCAGAAGTTCTTGGGTTTTGCTAATTTTTACCGTCGCTTCATTGCTAATTTTTCTGGCGTGGTTAAACCCTTGACGGATTTGACCAAGAAGGGTTCTGATGTGACTAATTGGTCTCCTGCGGCCGTGGAAGCCTTTCGGGAGCTGAAGCGCCGGTTTGCTTCGGCTCCAGTTTTGTGTCAGCCTGATGTCTCTCTTCCTTTTCAGGTCGAGGTTGATGCTTCTGAGATTGGAGCAGGGCCTGTTTTGTCGCAGAGAAGCTCTGATTGCTCTGTGATGAAGCCTTGTGCTTTCTTTTCAAGAAAATTTTCGCCTGCCGAGTGGAATTATGATGTTGGTAATCGGGAGTTGTTGGCTATGAAGTGGGCATTTGAGGAGTGGCGACATTGGCTCGAGGGAGCTAAGCATCGTGTAGTGGTCTTAACCAATCACAAAAATCTGATTTATCTCGAGTCTGCCAGGTGGCTGAATCCTAGACAGGCTCGTTGGTCGTTGTTTTTCTCCCGTTTCGATTTCGTGGTCTCGTACCTGCCTGGTTCGAAGAACGTGAAGGCTGATGCTCTTTCTAGGAGTTTTGTGCCTGACTCTCTGGGAGTTTCAGAGCCGGCTGGTATCCTCAGAGAGGGAGTGATTTTGTTTGCCATTTCCCCAGATTTGCGACGAGTGCTGCAGAAATTTCAGGCGGATAGACCTGACCGTTGCCCACCAGAGAGACTGTTTGTCCCAGATAGATGCACCAGCAGAGTTATTTCCGAAGTTCATTCTTCAGTGTTGGCAGGCCATCCTGGGATTTTTGGTACCAGAGATTTGGTGGCTAGGTCCTTCTGGTGGCCTTCCTTGTCGCGGGATGTGCGTTCCTTTGTGCAGTCCTGTGGGATTTGTGCTCGGGCTAAGCCTTGCTGTTCTCGTGCCAGCGGTTTGCTTTTGCCTTTGCCTGTCCCGAAGAGGCCTTGGACGCACATTTCCATGGATTTTATTTCGGATCTTCCAGTCTCTCAGAGAATGTCTGTCATCTGGGTGGTGTGTGATCGTTTTTCCAAAATGGTCCATTTGGTGCCCTTGCCTAAGTTGCCTTCCTCCTCCGATTTGGTTCCTCTATTTTTTCAGAATGTGGTTCGCTTGCACGGCATCCCTGAAAATATTGTGTCTGACAGAGGATCCCAGTTTGTGTCCAGATTTTGGCGGATCTTTTGTGCTAAGATGGGCATTGATTTGTCTTTTTCATCGGACTTCCATCCTCAGACGAATGGCCAAACTGAGCGAACTAATCAGACCTTGGAAACTTATTTAGGATGTTTTGTTTCTGCTGATCAGGATGATTGGGTGACTTTTTTGCCATTGGCCGAGTTTGCCCTTAATAATCGGGCTAGTTCTGCTACTTTGGTTTAGCCTTTTTTCTGCAATTCTGGTTTTCATCCTCATTTTTCCTCGGGTCAGGTTGAGCCTTCTGACTGTCCTGGGGTGGATTCTGTGGTGGATAAGTTGCAACAGATTTGGAACCATGTGGTGGACAATTTGAAGTTGTCACAGGAGAAGGCTCAGCGCTTTGCCAACCGCCGTCGCGGTGTGGGTCCCCGACTTCTTGTTGGGGATTTGGTATGGCTGTCTTCTCGGTATGTTCCTATGAAGGTTTCCTCTCCTAAGTTCAAGCCTCGTTTTATCAGTCCGTATAAGATTTTGGAAATCCTCAACCCTGTGTCATTTCGTTTGGACCTCCCAACATCGTTTGCCATTCATAATGTATTTCATAGGTCTTTGTTGCGGAGGTATGTGGTGCCTGCGGTTCCTTCTGTTGATCCTCCGGCTCCGGTGCTGGTTGAGGGAGAATTGGAGTATGTGGTGGAGAAGATCTTGGATTCTCGTATTTCGAGACGGAGGCTTCAGTACTTGGTTAAGTGGAAGGGCTATGGTCTGGAGGATAATTCCTTGGTTGTCGCCTCTGATGTTCATGCGGCCGATTTGGTTTGTGCCTTCCATTTGGCTCATCCTGATCGCCCTGGGGGCTCTGGTGAGGGTTCGGTGACCCCTCCTCAAGGGGGGGGTACTGTTGTGAACACTGTGTGAGTTCTCTGTTTTGTCTCCCTCTAGTGGCCTTTTTGTTTTACTGCGGCTCTTTGGCTGGAATCAGCTGTTTCGTTACTTGCTATTCAGGTTTGCTATTTAGCTCACCTGGACCATTATTCCTTGCCTGCTGTCAATGTCTTCAGTGCTATTTTGGAGCTCTCCTGCAGTCCTTCGTTATCAGTCTCTTCAAGAGAAGCTAAGTTTTGCTTGGTTCATTTTTGACCATCAGTGGTCATATGTTTCTTGCTTTATTTTTGTTTCTTGTCCAGCTTGCTAATATGTGATTTCCTTGCTTGCTGGTAGCTCTAGGGGGCTGAGTTTCTCCCCTCACACCGTTAGTTGGTGTGGGGGTTCTTGTATTCTCAGCGTGGATATTTTGCATAGGGTTTTTAACTGACCGCACAGTTCCCTATCTGTCTTCTGCTATCTAGCATTAGAGGGCCTCATTTGCTGAATCTGTTTTCATTCTACGTTTGTGTTTTCCCCTTACCTCACCGTTATTATTTGTTGGGGGCTTTCTATATCTTTGGGGTGATTTCTCTTGAGGCAAGTGAGGTCTTACTTTCCCTCCAGGAGTAGATAGTTTCTCAGGCTGCGTCGAGACGTCCAGGAATTTAGGTACGTTCACCGGCTACCTTTAGTGTGTTGGTTAGGATCAGGTTTGCGGTCAGTCCAGTTACCACCTCCCTAGAGCTCGTGTCTAAGTTCATATACTTAGCTAGTCAGTTCTGTGATCCTCAGCCACTAGGATCATAACAGCCATGCAAATAAAAAATATTTTTCTTCCACAAAAATTATATTTTAGCCCCCAGTTTTGTATTTTCCCAAGGGTAACAGGAGAAATTGGACCCCAAAAGTTGTTCTCCAATGTGTTCCGAGTACGCTGATACCCCAAATGTTGGGGTAAACCCCTGTTTGGGCGCACGGGAGAGCTCGGAAGGGAAGGAGCACTGTTTTACTTTTTCAACGCAGAATTGGCTGAAATTGAGATCGGACGCCATGTCGCGTTTGGAGAGCCCCTGATGTGCCTAAACAGTGGAAACCCCCCAATTATAACTGAAACCCTAATCCAAACACACCCCTAACCCTAATCCCAACGGTAACCCTAACCACACCTCTAACCCAGACACACCCCTAACCCTAATCCCAACCCTATTCCCAACCGTAGATGTAATCCAAACCCTAACCCTAACTTTAGCCCCAACCCTAACCCTAACTTTAGCCCCAACCCTAACTGTAGCCTTAACCCTAACCCTAGCCCTAACCCTAGCCCCAACCCTAACCCTAGCCCCAACCTAACCCTAGCCCCAACCCTAGCCCCAACCCAAACCCTAGCCCCAACCCTAACCCTAGCCCCAACCCTAACCCTAACCCTAGCCCTAACCCTAGCCCCAACCCTAACCCTAACCCTAACCCTAACCCTAGCCCTAACCCTAGCCCTAACCCTAGCCCTAGCCCTAACCCTAGCCCTCACCCTAATGGTAAAATGGAAATAAATACATTTTTTAAAATTTTTTATTTTTCCCTAACTAAGGGGGTGATGAAGGGGGGTTTGATTTACTTTTATAGTGGGTTTTTTAGCGGATTTTTATGATTGGCAGCTGTCACACACTGAAAGAAGCTTTTTATTGCAAAAAATATTTTTTGCGTTACCACATTTTGAGAGCTATAATTTTTCCATATTTGAGTCCAGAGTCATGTGAGGTCTTTTTTTTTGCGGGACGAGTTGACGTTTTTATTGGTAACATTTTCGGGCACGGGAGATTTTTTGATAGCTTTTTATTCCGATTTTTGTGAGGCAGAATTAACAAAAACCAGCTATTCATGAATTTCTTTTGGGGGAGGCGTTTATACCATTCCGCGCTTGGTAAAATTGATAAAGTTATTCTTCGGGTCAGTACGATTACAGCGATACCTCATTTCTATCATTTTTTTATGTTTTGGCGCTTTTATACGATAAAAACTATTTTATAGAAAAAATAATTATTTTTGCATCGCTTTATTCTGAGGACTATAACTTTTTTATTTTTTTGCTGATGATGCTGTATTGCAGCTCATTTTTTGCGTGACAAGTTGACGTTTGCAGCGGTACCATGGTTATTTATATCTGTCTTTTTGATCGCGTGTTATTCTACTTTTTGTTTGGTGGTATGAGAATAAAGCGTTGTTTTTAGCCTCGGTTTTTTTTTTTTTTTTACGGTGTTCACTGAAGGGGTTAACTAGTGATATAGTTTTATAGGTGGGGTCGTTACAGACGCGGCAATACTAAATATGTGTACTTTTATTGTTTGATTTTTTTTATTTAGATAAAGGAATGTATTTATGGGAATAATATATATATATTTTTTCTTTATTTAGGAATTTTTTTTTCTTTTTTTTTTTTACACATGTGGGAATTTTTTTTTAAACTTTTTTATTTTGTCCCGGGGGGGACATTACAGATCGGTGATCTGACAGTGTGCACAGCACTCTGTCAGAGCACCGATCTCACTTACAGCCGTGCAGGCTGCAGCTTTCATCTGCAGCCTGCACGGCACCCGGAAGTAATCCCTGCAGGACCCGGATGCAGCCCCGCGGCCATTTTGGATCCGGGGCCTTCAGGGATAGGAGGTAGGAGACTGTTGTGAATTTGCTTTTTGCTCCCTCTAGTGGTTACTAGTTTTTTGACTCTGGTTTTTCTGTCATTCCTTTTATCCGCACCTGGGTCGTTAGTTAGGGGTGTTGCTATATAAGCTCCCTAGACCTTCAGTTCAATGCCTGGCAACGTAGTTATCAGAGCTAGTCTGCTGTGCTCTTGTCTACTGATCCTGGTTCCAGTTATATCAGCTAAGTCTGCCTTTTGCTTTTTGCTATTTGTTTTGGTTTTGTATTTTTGTCCAGCTTGTTCCAAATCTATATCCTGACCTTTGCTGGAAGCTCTAGGGGGCTGGTGTTCTCCCCCCGGACCGTTAGACGGTTCGGGGGTTCTTGAATTTCCAGTGTGGATTTTGATAGGGTTTTTGTTGACCATATAAGTTACCTTTCTTTATTCTGCTATCAGTAAGCGGGCCTCTCTGTGCTAAACCTGGTTCATTTCTGTGTTTGTCATTTCCTCTTACCTCACCGTTATTATTTGTGGGGGGCTTCTATCCAGCTTTGGGGTCCCCTTCTCTGGAGGCAAGAAAGGTCTTTTGTTTTCCTCTACTAGGGGTAGCTAGATTCTCCGGCTGGAGCGTGTCATCTAGAATCAACGTAGGAATGATCCCCGGCTACTTCTAGTGTTGGCGTTAGGAGTAGATATATGGTCAACCCAGTTACCACTGCCCTATGAGCTGGATTTTTGTATTCTGCAGACTTCCACGTACCTCTGAGACCCTCGCCATTGGGGTCATAACAGTTTGCCAGGCCAGTATTAAATGTTTAATGCGTTGCAGAAGAGGGATTATAAGAAAGAAGATTCTGAGTTTTTTTTTTTTTCTTTCTTCTTCCCCTTTACCTCAGAGTGGCTATGCTTGCAGCAGACATGAATGTCCAGACCTTGATTACAAGTGTGGACCAGCTGGCTACTCGTGTGCAGGGCATACAAGACTATGTTATCAGAAATCCTAGGTCAGAACCTAAAATACCGATTCCTGAACTGTTTTCCGGAGACAGGTTTAAGTTTAGGAATTTTGTGAATAATTGTAAATTGTTTTTGTCCCTGAGACCCTGTTCATCTGGAGACTCTGCTCAGCAAGTAAAAATAGTTATTTCGTTCTTACGGGGCGACCCTCAGGATTGGGCTTTTTCGCTGGCGCCAGGAGATCCGGCATTGGCTGATATTGATGCGTTTTTTCTGGCGCTCGGTTTACTTTATGAGGAACCCAATCTTGAGATTCAGGCAGAAAAGGCCTTGCTGGCTATGTCTCAGGGGCAGGACGAGGCTGAAGTGTATTGCCAAAAATTTCGGAAATGGTCCGTGCTGACACATTGGAACGAGTGTGCACTGGCCGCTAATTTTAGAAATGGCCTATCTGAAGCCATTAAGAATGTTATGGTGGGTTTTCCCATTCCCACAGGTCTCAATGATACTATGGCACTGGCTATTCAAATTGACCGGCGGTTGCGGGAGCGCAAAACCGCAAATTCCCTCATGGTGTTGTCTGAACAGACACCTAATTCGGTGCAATGTGATAGAAAAACCGCAAATTCCCTCATGGTGTTGTCTGAACAGACACCTGATTTAATGCAATGTGATAGAATCCTGACTAGAAATGAGCGGAAAATTCATAGACGCCGGAATGGCTTGTGCTACTACTGTGGTGATTCTACACATGTTATCTCAGCATGCTCTAAACGTATAGCTAAGGTTGTTAGTCCTGTCACCGTTGGTAATTTGCAACCTAAATTTATTCTGTCTGTAACTTTGATTTGCTCACTGTCGTCTTATCCTGTCATGGCGTTTGTAGATTCAGGTGCTGCCCTGAGTCTTATGGATCTGTCATTTGCTAAGCACTGTGGTTTTACTCTTGAACCATTAGAAAATCCTATTCCTCTTAGGGGTATTGATGCTACGCCATTGGCAGCAAATAAACCGCAGTATTGGACACAGGTTATCATGTGCATGACTCCTGAACACCGCGAGGTGATACGTTTCCTGGTTTTACATAAAATGCATGATTTGGTTGTTTTAGGGCTGCCATGGTTACAGACCCATAATCCAGTCCTGGACTGGAAGGCTATGTCAGTCTCAAGTTGGGGCTGTCGTGGTATTCATGGGGATTCCCTGCCTGTGTCTATTGCTTCTTCTACGCCTTCGGAAGTTCCGGAGTATTTGTCTGATTATCAGGATGTCTTCAGTGAGTCTGAGTCCAGTGCACTGCCTCCTCATAGGGACTGTGACTGTGCTATAGATTTGATCCCAGGCAGTAAGTTTCCTAAGGGAAGACTGTTTAATCTGTCGGTACCTGAACATACCGCTATGCGTTCATATATCAGGGAGTCTCTGGAGAAAGGACATATTCGTCCGTCTTCTTCCCCCCTTGGTGCGAGATTCTTTTTTGTGGCAAAAAAGGACGGATCTTTGAGACCTTGTATTGATTATCGGCTTTTAAATAAGATCACTGTCAAATTTCAGTATCCTTTACCGCTGTTGTCTGACTTGTTTGCCCGGATTAAAGGTGCCAAGTGGTTCACCAAGATAGACCTTCGTGGTGCGTACAACCTTGTGCGCATTAAGCAAGGTGATGAATGGAAAACCGCATTCAATACGCCCGAAGGTCATTTTGAGTACTTGGTGATGCCTTTTGGGCTCTCCAATGCGCCTTCAGTTTTTCAGTCCTTTATGCATGACATTTTCCGGAAGTATCTGGATAAATTTTTGATTGTTTATCTGGATGATATTTTGGTTTTTTCTGATGATTGGGATTCGCATGTGGAGCAGGTCAGGTTGGTCTTTAAAATTTTGCGTGAAAATTCTTTGTTTGTCAAGGGCTCAAAGTGTCTCTTTGGTGTACAGAAGGTTCCCTTTTTGGGGTTCATTTTTTCCCCTTCTGCTGTGGAGATGGACCCAGTCAAGGTCCGAGCTATTCTTGATTGGACTCAGCCCTCGTCGGTTAAGAGTCTTCAGAAGTTCTTGGGTTTCGCTAACTTCTACCGTCGTTTTATCGCTAATTTTTCTAGCATTGTGAAACCGTTGACGGATATGACCAAGAAGGGCTCCGATGTAGCTAACTGGGCTCCTGCTGCCGTGGAGGCTTTCCAGGAGTTGAAGCGCCGGTTTACTTCGGCGCCTGTTTTGTGCCAGCCCGATGTCTCACTTCCCTTTCAGGTTGAGGTGGATGCTTCAGAGATTGGAGCAGGGGCCGTTTTGTCGCAGAGAGGCCCTGGTTGCTCTGTTATGAAACCTTGTGCCTTTTTCTCCAGGAAGTTTTCGCCTGCCGAGCGAAATTATGATGTGGGCAATCGGGAGTTGTTGGCCATGAAATGGGCATTTGAGGAGTGGCGTCATTGGCTCGAGGGTGCTAAGCATCGTGTGGTGGTCTTGACTGATCACAAAAATCTGATGTATCTCGAGTCTGCTAAACGCCTTAATCCGAGACAGGCCCGCTGGTCATTGTTTTTCTCCCGCTTTGATTTTGTTGTCTCGTATTTACCAGGTTCAAAGAATGTGAAGGCCGATGCTCTTTCTAGGAGCTTTGTGCCTGATGCTCCTGGAGTCGCTGATCCTGTTGGTATTCTTAAAGATGGAGTTATCTTGTCAGCTATTTCTCCGGATCTGCGACGTGTGTTGCAGAGATTTCAGGCTGATAGGCCTGAGTCTTGTCCACCTGACAGACTGTTTGTCCCGGATAAATGGACCAGCAGAGTCATTTCCGAGGTTCATTCCTCGGTGTTGGCAGGTCACCCGGGAATTTTTGGCACCAGAGATCTGGTGGCCAGGTCCTTTTGGTGGCCTTCCTTGTCAAGGGATGTGCGGTCATTTGTGCAGTCCTGTGGGACTTGTGCTCGAGCTAAGCCTTGCTGTTCTCGTGCCAGCGGTTTGCTCTTGCCCTTGCCTGTCCCGAAGAGACCTTGGACACATATCTCAATGGATTTCATTTCTGATCTTCCGCTATCTCAGGGCATGTCCGTTATCTGGGTGATATGTGATCGCTTCTCCAAGATGGTCCATTTGGTTCCTTTGCCTAAGCTGCCTTCCTCTTCCGATCTGGTTCCTGTGTTTTTCCAGAACGTGGTTCGTTTGCACGGCATCCCTGAGAATATTGTGTCAGACAGAGGATCCCAGTTCGTTTCTAGGTTCTGGCGATCCTTTTGTAGTAGGATGGGCATTGATTTGTCGTTTTCGTCTGCTTTCCATCCTCAGACTAATGGACAGACGGAGCGAACCAATCAGACTTTGGAGGCTTATTTGAGGTGTTTTGTCTCTGCTGATCAGGACGATTGGGTGACATTCTTGCCGTTGGCTGAGTTTGCCCTTAATAATCGGGCTAGTTCCGCCACCTTGGTTTCGCCTTTTTTCTGCAACTCTGGTTTCCATCCTCGCTTTTCTTCGGGTCATGTGGAGCCTTCTGACTGTCCTGGGGTGGATTCTGTGGTAGATAGGTTGCAGCGGATCTGGAATCATGTGGTGGACAACTTGAAGTTGTCACAGGAGAGGGCTCAGCGCTTTGCCAACCGCCGCCGCGGTGTGGGTCCCCGACTACGCGTTGGGGATTTGGTATGGCTTTCTTCCCGCTTTGTTCCTATGAAGGTCTCCTCTCCCAAATTTAAACCTCGTTTTATTGGGCCTTACAAGATATTGGAAATCCTTAATCCTGTATCTTTTCGTCTGGATCTTCCTGTGTCATTTGCTATTCACAATGTATTTCATAGGTCCTTGTTGCGGCGGTACATTGTGCCTGTAGTTCCTTCTGCTGAGCCTCCTGCTCCGGTGTTGGTTGAGGGCGAGTTGGAGTACGTGGTGGAGAAGATCTTGGATTCTCGCCTCTCCAGGCGGAGGCTTCAGTACCTGGTCAAGTGGAAGGGCTATGGTCAGGAGTAGGGTTGAGCGAAACGGGTCGATCATTTTCAAAAGTCGCCGACTTTTGGCTAAGTCGGCGTCTCATGAAACCCGATCCGACCCCTGTGCTTGTCGGCCATGCGGTACGCGACTTTCGCGCCAAAGTCGCGTTTCAATGACGCGAAAAGCGCCATTTCTCAGCCAATGAAGGTGAACGCAGAGTGTGGGCAGCGTGATGACATAGATCCTGGTCCCCACCATCTTAGAGAAGGGCATTGCAGTGATTGGCTTGCTGTCTGCGGCGTCACAGGGGCTATAAAGGGGCGTTCCCGCCGACCGCCATCTTACTGCTGCTGATCTGAGCTTAGGGACAGGTTGCTGCCGCTTCGTCAGAAGCAGGGAGAGCGTTAGGCAGGGTCCACTAACCACCAAACCGCTTGTGCTGCAGCGATTTCCACTGTCCAACACCACCTTCGGTGTGCAGGAACAGTGGAAGCTATTTTTTTTTTTTTTTCCCCTCAGCGCTGTAGCTCATTGGGCTGCCCTAGAAGGCTCCGTGATAGCTGTATTGCTGTGTGTACGCCACTGTGGAAACCAACTGCTTTTTTCAAAGCACATATCCTCTTGTTCCTTCCTTTCTGCACAGCTATCTTTTTTGTTTGTCCACACTTTTTATTTAATTTGTGCATCAGTCCACTCCTATTGCTGCCTGCCATACCTGGCTTACATTACTGCAGGGAGATAGTAATTGTAGGACAGTTTTTTTTTTGTTTTGTTTTTTTTTTGTGGGAGATTAAGATTGGCATTTCTGCTACAGTGCCATCCCTGTGTGTGCCATCTCTCACTGAGTGGGCCATAGAAAGCCTATTTATTTTTTCCGTGATTTGTGTTCTAAAATCTACCTCAACACAGAAACACTACATCAATCAGTGGGAGAAAAATATTGGCCTCAGTCAGGGCTTGTGTGCCACTGCTGTGTGTGCGCTATCATTCAGTGGGCTATAGCAAGCCTATATTTTTTTTTTTTTTTTTTTTTTAATATTATTTGGTTTCAAAAGTCTCCCTGAAAAAAAAAAAAAACCTAAAAAAACAGTGGGAGAGTAATATTGCCCTTTCAGCTTGTGTGCCAGTCTTGACTCCTGGGTGTGCCACCTCTCTCCCTCTCATTCAGTGGGCCATAGAAAGCCTATTTATTTTTTTTTTTAAATATTATTGGGTTTCTAAAGTCTCCCTGAAAAAAACAAAAAATACATAAAAAAACAGTGGGAGAGTAATATTGCCCTTTCAGCTTGTGTGCCAGTCTTGACTCCTGGGTGTGCCACCTCTCTCCCTTTCATTCAGTGGGCCATAGAAAGCCTATTTTTTTTTTTTTAATATTATTTGGTTTCTAATTCTCCCTGAAAAAAAAAAAAAAACCTAAAAAAACAGTGGGAGAGTAATATTGCCCTTTCAGCTTGTGTGCCAGTCTTGACTCCTGGGTGTGCCACCTCTCTCCCTCTCATTCAGTGGGCCATAGAAAGCCTATTTATTTTTTTTTTTAAATATTATTGGGTTTCTAAAGTCTCCCTGAAAAAACAAAAAATACATAAAAAAACAGTGGGAGAGTAATATTGCCCTTTCAGCTTGTGTGCCAGTCTTGACTCCTGGGTGTGCCACCTCTCTCCCTTTCATTCAGTGGGCCATAGAAAGCCTATTTATTTTTTCCGTGATTTGTGTTCTAAATTCTACCTCAACACAAAAACACTACATCAATCAGTGGGAGAAAAATATTGGCCTCAGTAAGGGCTTGTGTGCCACTGCTGTGTGTGCTATCTCTCATTCAGTGGGCTATAGCAAGCCTATTTTTTTTTTTTTTTTTTTTTTTTTTAATATTATTTGGTTTCTAAAGTCTCCCTGAAAAAAAAAAAAAACCTAAAAAAACAGTGGGAGAGTAATATTGCCCTTTCAGCTTGTGTGCCAGTCTTGACTCCTGGGTGTGCCACCTCTCTCCCTCTCATTCAGTGGGCCATAGAAAGCCTATTTATTTTTTTTTTTAAATATTATTGGGTTTCTAAAGTCTCCCTGAAAAAAACAAAAAATACATAAAAAAACAGTGGGAGAGTAATATTGCCCTTTCAGCTTGTGTGCCAGTCTTGACTCCTGGGTGTGCCACCTCTCTCCCTCTCATTCAGTGGGCCATAGAAAGCCTATTTATTTTTTTTTTTAAATATTATTGGGTTTCTAAAGTCTCCCTGAAAAAAACAAAAAATACATAAAAAAACAGTGGGAGAGTAATATTGCCCTTTCAGCTTGTGTGCCAGTCTTGACTCCTGGGTGTGCCACCTCTCTCCCTTTCATTCAGTGGGCCATAGAAAGCCTATTTTTTTTTTTTTAATATTATTTGGTTTCTAATTCTCCCTGAAAAAAAAAAAAAAACCTAAAAAAACAGTGGGAGAGTAATATTGCCCTTTCAGCTTGTGTGCCAGTCTTGACTCCTGGGTGTGCCACCTCTCTCCCTCTCATTCAGTGGGCCATAGAAAGCCTATTTATTTTTTTTTTTAAATATTATTGGGTTTCTAAAGTCTCCCTGAAAAAACAAAAAATACATAAAAAAACAGTGGGAGAGTAATATTGCCCTTTCAGCTTGTGTGCCAGTCTTGACTCCTGGGTGTGCCACCTCTCTCCCTTTCATTCAGTGGGCCATAGAAAGCCTATTTATTTTTTCCGTGATTTGTGTTCTAAATTCTACCTCAACACAAAAACACTACATCAATCAGTGGGAGAAAAATATTGGCCTCAGTAAGGGCTTGTGTGCCACTGCTGTGTGTGCTATCTCTCATTCAGTGGGCTATAGCAAGCCTATTTTTTTTTTTTTTTTTTTTTTTTTTAATATTATTTGGTTTCTAAAGTCTCCCTGAAAAAAAAAAAAAACCTAAAAAAACAGTGGGAGAGTAATATTGCCCTTTCAGCTTGTGTGCCAGTCTTGACTCCTGGGTGTGCCACCTCTCTCCCTCTCATTCAGTGGGCCATAGAAAGCCTATTTATTTTTTTTTTTAAATATTATTGGGTTTCTAAAGTCTCCCTGAAAAAAACAAAAAATACATAAAAAAACAGTGGGAGAGTAATATTGCCCTTTCAGCTTGTGTGCCAGTCTTGACTCCTGGGTGTGCCACCTCTCTCCCTTTCATTCAGTGGGCCATAGAAAGCCTATTTTTTTTTTTTTAATATTATTTGGTTTCTAATTCTCCCTGAAAAAAAAAAAAAAACCTAAAAAAACAGTGGGAGAGTAATATTGCCCTTTCAGCTTGTGTGCCAGTCTTGACTCCTGGGTGTGCCACCTCTCTCCCTCTCATTCAGTGGGCCATAGAAAGCCTATTTATTTTTTTTTTTAAATATTATTGGGTTTCTAAAGTCTCCCTGAAAAAACAAAAAATACATAAAAAAACAGTGGGAGAGTAATATTGCCCTTTCAGCTTGTGTGCCAGTCTTGACTCCTGGGTGTGCCACCTCTCTCCCTTTCATTCAGTGGGCCATAGAAAGCCTATTTATTTTTTCCGTGATTTGTGTTCTAAATTCTACCTCAACACAAAAACACTACATCAATCAGTGGGAGAAAAATATTGGCCTCAGTAAGGGCTTGTGTGCCACTGCTGTGTGTGCTATCTCTCATTCAGTGGGCTATAGCAAGCCTATTTTTTTTTTTTTTTTTTTTTTTTTTAATATTATTTGGTTTCTAAAGTCTCCCTGAAAAAAAAAAAAAACCTAAAAAAACAGTGGGAGAGTAATATTGCCCTTTCAGCTTGTGTGCCAGTCTTGACTCCTGGGTGTGCCACCTCTCTCCCTCTCATTCAGTGGGCCATAGAAAGCCTATTTATTTTTTTTTTTAAATATTATTGGGTTTCTAAAGTCTCCCTGAAAAAAACAAAAAATACATAAAAAAACAGTGGGAGAGTAATATTGCCCTTTCAGCTTGTGTGCCAGTCTTGACTCCTGGGTGTGCCACCTCTCTCCCTCTCATTCAGTGGGCCATAGAAAGCCTATTTATTTTTTTTTTTAAATATTATTGGGTTTCTAAAGTCTCCCTGAAAAAAACAAAAAATACATAAAAAAACAGTGGGAGAGTAATATTGCCCTTTCAGCTTGTGTGCCAGTCTTGACTCCTGGGTGTGCCACCTCTCTCCCTTTCATTCAGTGGGCCATAGAAAGCCTATTTTTTTTTTTTTAATATTATTTGGTTTCTAATTCTCCCTGAAAAAAAAAAAAAAACCTAAAAAAACAGTGGGAGAGTAATATTGCCCTTTCAGCTTGTGTGCCAGTCTTGACTCCTGGGTGTGCCACCTCTCTCCCTCTCATTCAGTGGGCCATAGAAAGCCTATTTATTTTTTTTTTTAAATATTATTGGGTTTCTAAAGTCTCCCTGAAAAAACAAAAAATACATAAAAAAACAGTGGGAGAGTAATATTGCCCTTTCAGCTTGTGTGCCAGTCTTGACTCCTGGTTGTGCCACCTCTCTCTCTCTAATTGTGGGCCATAGAAAGCCTTTTTTTTTTTTTTTTAATATTATTTGGTTTCTAAAGTCTCCCTGAGAAAAAAAAATAAATAAATTAGGTGGGAGATTAATATTGACATTAGTGCTTGAGTGACAGTCCTGCGTGTGTGTCATCTCTGTGATTTTGTGCCACAGAAAACAGAGTGTGTAACATTGTGCCTGATTTTCCTTGTGGTCTCACCAACCTGTTAAGGGATATTGAAATCATACTGAAGTTATAGCTCACCGTGTAAGTTGTTTGATAGCAACAAATAAAGTTACTTTGGTTAAGATTTTAAAACAATGAGGAAGTCTGGTGCAAGAGGTCGTCGTGGGCGTTCATTGTCAGCTGGTAATGATGGTAGTGGTAGTGGAGCATCAGGTGGTCGTGGGGATAAAAATATTCCACCTAAGTCTGGAGCTGTGGAGCCAGTTTCGTCGTCAGGCTACACAAGGCCTCGAACGCTCTCTTTTCTGGGAGTAGGAAAACCGCTTTTAAAGGCGGAGCAGCAACAGCAAGTTTTGGCTTACATTGCAGACTCAGCCTCTAGCTCTTTTGCCTCCTCTTCCGAAACTGGTAAATGTAAAAGCAGCGCGTCGCTTGTGGATGTTCACGGTCAGGGACAAGTCGCTTCCTTGTCCTCCTCAGCAAAAACTACAACAAGAGAGAAGGATGCAGCAGGCGACACAACGGGTCACTCCATGGAGCTCTTTACACATACCGTCCCTGGCTTAGAAAGTGAAACATTTAACAGGCCATGCCCATTACAAGTATATTCTGACATGGAGTGCACTGATGCACAGCCACAGCCAGAGTACTATGCTGCTCCTTTGACTCAGACCACCACATTGCCCTCTCAGGGTACAGATCCACAATCAGACCCTGATGAGACTATGTTGCCCCGCCACGAACGCTATACCACCGACCGACACAGTGACACAGACGAAGTTGCACACGAGCTCGAAGAGGAGGTAATAGATGACCCAGTTATTGACCCCGATTGGCAGCCATTGGGGGAACAGGGTGCAGGCGGCAGTAGTTCAGAAGCGGAGGTGGAGGAGGGGCCGCAGCAGGCATCAACATCGCAACAGGTTCCATCTGCCGGGCCCGTATCTGGACCAAAACGCGTGTCAAAGCCAAAACCTGTTGGAGCACAGCGTTGCCATCCGGTTAAAGCTCAGTCTGCAATCCCTGAAAAGGGATCAGAGTCTAGGAAGAGTGCAGTCTGGCATTTTTTTAAACAACATCCAACTGATCAGCGCAAAGTCATCTGTCAAAAATGTTCAACTAGCTTAAGCAGAGGTCAGAATCTGAAAAGTCTAAATACTAGTTGCATGCATAGACACTTAACCACCATGCATTCTCAAGCCTGGACTAACTACCAAACGTCCCTCAAGGTTGTAGCACCCTCGGCCAATGAAGCTAGTCAGCAACGCAACATCCCTTCCGTCACTGTAAGGCCACCATTTTCCGCACCACCGGCAGTATCTGTGCAGGTTTCTTTGCCAGCCAAAAGCAGTCAGGGTCAGGGAATCACCAGTTTTGTAGGAGGAAATATTGCATGTAGGGCACCGGCGGAAACAATACCGTCTCCAACCGTCTCTCAGTCTGCCATGTCCACCGGCACACCCGAAAGTTCCACGATCTACAGCTCTCCAGTCCAGCTCACCCTACATGAGACTCTGGTTAGAAAAAGGAAGTACTTATCCTCGCATCCGCGTACACAGGGTTTTAACGCCCACATAGCTAGACTAATCTCGTTAGAGATGATGCCCTACCGGTTAGTTGAAAGCGAAGCTTTCAAAGCCCTGATGGAGTACGCTGAACCACGATACGAGCTACCCAGTCGACACTTTTTTTCCAGAAAAGCCATCCCAGCCCTGCACCAGCATGTTAAACAGCGCATCGTCCATGCACTCAGGCAATCTGTGAGTACAAAGGTGCACCTGACTACAGATGCATGGACCAGTAGGCATGGCCAGGGACGTTATGTGTCCATCACGGCACACTGGGTGAATGTGGTGGATGCAGGGTCCACAGGCGACATCAATTTAGGGACAGTTGTGCCTAGCCCACGGTCTAGGAAACAGTTGGCTGTAGGCGTTCGCACCCCCTCCTCCTCCTCCTCGTCCTCCTGCAGAAGCTACAGCTCTTCCACAGAACGCAGTCGGCCAACCACTCCATCGGCAGATGACACTGTTGCACACCAGTTGTCCCATTATGGGCCAGCTACTGCCAAGCGTCAGCAGGCTGTATTGGCTATGAAGTGTTTGGGCGACAACAGACACACCGCGGAAGTTCTGTCCGAGTTCTTGCAACAAGAAACGCAGTCGTGGCTGGGCACAGTAGATCTTGAGGCAGGCAAGGTAGTGAGTGATAACGGAAGGAATTTCATGGCTGCCATCTCCCTTTCCCAACTGAAACACATTCCTTGCCTGGCTCACACCTTAAACCTGGTGGTGCAGTGCTTATTGAAAACTTATCCTGGGTTCTCCGACCTGCTCCTCAAAGTGCGTGCACTTTGCTCACATATCCGACGTTCGCCTGTACACGCCAGCCGTATGCAGACCTATCAGCGGTCTTTGAACCTTCCCCAGCATCGCCTAATCATAGACGTTGCAACAAGGTGGAACTCAACACTGCACATGCTTCAGAGACTGTGCGAACAGAGGCGTGCTGTTATTTATTTGTGGGAGGATACACGGGCAGGCAGTAGGATGGCAGACATGGAGTTGTCAGGTGTGCAGTGGTCGAAGATACAAGACATGTGTCAAGTCCTTCAGTGTTTTGAGGAATGCACACGGCTGGTTAGTGCAGACAACGCCGTAATAAGCATGAGCATCCCCCTAATGCGTCTGCTGATGCAAAGTTTGACGCACATAAAGGAGCAGGCGTCTGCACCAGAGGAAGAGGGAAGCCTTGATGACAGTCAGCCATTGTCTGGTCAGGGCAGTGTACAGGACGAGGTAGCGGGCGAAGAGGAGGTGGAGGACGAGGAGGATGATGGGGATGAGTATATTTTTAATGCGGAAACTTTCACGGGGGCACAGGAAATTGGTTGCGTGTCACGGCCGGGTTCTGGTTTTTTGAGGGACACAAGTGACGTAGATTTGCCTGCAACTGCCCCTCAACCAATCACAACCGGAGATTTGACAAGTGGAACTTTGGCCCACATGGCGGATTATGCCTTACGTATCCTACAAAGGGACACACGCATTACGAAAATGATGAACGATGACGATTACTGGTTGGCCTGCCTCCTTGATCCACGCTATAAAGGCAAATTGCAAAATGTTATGCCACATGAGAACTTGGAACTAATATTAGCAACCAAACAATCAACTCTTGTTGACCGTTTGCTTCAGGCATTCCCAGCACACAGCGCACGTGATCGTTCTCACACGAGCTCCAGGGGGCAGCAGACTAGGAGTGTTAGGGGTGCACACATCAGAAGTGGCGTTGGACAGAGGGGTTTTCTGACCAGGTTGTGGAGTGATTTTGCTATGACCGCAGACAGGACAGGTACTGCTGCATCAATTGAAAGTGACAGGAGACAACATTTGTCCAGTATGGTTACTAACTATTTTTCATCCCTTATCGATGTTCTCCCTCAACCGTCATTCCCATTTGATTACTGGGCCTCCAAATTAGACACCTGGCCAGAATTGGCAGAATATGCATTGCAGGAGCTTGCTTGCCCGGCAGCAAGTGTCCTATCAGAAAGAGTATTCAGTGCTGCAGGGTCAATATTAACCGAAAAAAGGACTCGTCTGGCTACCCAAAATGTTGACGATCTAACATTCATTAAAATGAACCACAACTGGATTTCAAAATCTTTTGCCCCACCTTGCCCGGCCGACACCTAGCTTTCCTATGAAAAGCTCTTGCCTGTGAATTACTTTTCTAATGTCTAATTTGCTGCTGCAGATTGTACAGCATACGACATGTTTACACCTCCCTAAATGGCCAAACTCCCCACACGGGGCCGTGGTATCGCGACTTGGCGCAAGCACCCGTGAGACTGCTGTTTGTCTGAAGAGGTGGGTGTGCTCGCTTTTGGTTGACGGCATTGCTACTGGGTCCCTCATAGTACAATGTAGTGTCTCTGGCGGTGGTGGTGCGCACCCAACGTCAGACACACCGTTGTAACATGAGTGGCCCTGGGGCGGTCCCGCCGGCCTCAAGAGAGTTCCCCCCTACCCCAGCTCAAACTGGGCTGTACTACGTGCAAAATTATGTCGCACAGCTCCACCAATCTTTAGTCTATTCGCTGACATCATTCAATGTCTGGCACTGACAATACAAATTTGTAGACATCTATGATGCAACTTAAAGTAGTCTGTGTCTGTGTCCTATATTGGCACCATTAAATAGTTACTGCCAAATTACTATGTCAGAAACACAGCAGATGAGCCCACCCCTGTACCTAAGTATGCCATCTTTTTTTTTGTTTTGGTTGTTTTGCGAGACATTAACATCTATTTATATTTTGGGAGTACTGGGACAGACACTCCTTGCACTACTCCTCCACTCAGCACCAAGCTGCCTGCCCGTGTATCCATGTAACCGCTGTAAAACTGCCATGAGCCTATTGTTTGTTATTTTAGGCCTTTGATAGCCTGTCTGCGGTCCCTACTCCTCCACTGACCACCAAGCTGCCTGCCCGTGTATCCATGTAACCGCTGTAAAACTGCCATGAGCCTATTGTTTGTTATTTTAGGCCTTTGAAGCCTTTCTGCGCTCCCTCCTTCCACTAGTCCTCCACTGACCAGACCACTGCTGCCCGTGTACCCCTGGAACCAATTTTAAAGTGCCTACAGCCAGCCCATTTTATTGTGTTAGGCCTTCGAAGCCTGTCTGCGGTCCATACTTCCACTAGGCCTCCACTGACCAGACCACTGCTGCCCGTGTACCCCTGGAACCAATTTTAAAGTGCCTACAGCCAGCCCATTTTATTGTGTTAGGCCTTCGAAGCCTGTCTGCGGTCCCTCCTTCCACTAGGCCTCCACTGACCAGACCACTGCTGCCCGTGTACCCCTGGAACCAATTTTAAAGTGCCTACAGCCAGCCCATTTTATTGTGTTAGGCCTTCGAAGCCTGTCTGCGGTCCCTCCTTCCACTAGGCCTCCACTGACCAGACCACTGCTGCCCGTGTACCCCTGGAACCAATTTTAAAGTGCCTACAGCCAGCCCATTTTATTGTGTTAGGCCTTCGAAGCCTGTCTGCGGTCCCTCCTTCCACTAGGCCTCCACTGACCAGACCACTGCTGCCCGTGTACCCCTGGAACCAATTTTAAAGTGCCTACAGCCAGCCCATTTTATTGTGTTAGGCCTTCGAAGCCTGTCTGCGGTCCATACTTCCACTAGGCCTCCACTGACCAGACCACTGCTGCCCGTGTACCCCTGGAACCAATTTTAAAGTGCCTACAGCCAGCCCATTTTATTGTGTTAGGCCTTCGAAGCCTGTCTGCGGTCCCTCCTTCCACTAGGCCTCCACTGACCAGACCACTGCTGCCCGTGTACCCCTGGAACCAATTTTAAAGTGCCTACAGCCAGCCCATTTTATTGTGTTAGGCCTTCGAAGCCTGTCTGCGGTCCCTCCTTCCACTAGGCCTCCACTGACCAGACCACTGCTGCCCGTGTACCCCTGGAACCAATTTTAAAGTGCCTACAGCCAGCCCATTTTATTGTGTTAGGCCTTCGAAGCCTGTCTGCGGTCCATACTTCCACTAGGCCTCCACTGACCAGACCACTGCTGCCCGTGTACCCCTGGAACCAATTTTAAAGTGCCTACAGCCAGCCCATTTTATTGTGTTAGGCCTTCGAAGCCTGTCTGCGGTCCATACTTCCACTAGGCCTCCACTGACCAGACCACTGCTGCCCGTGTACCCCTGGAACCAATTTTAAAGTGCCTACAGCCAGCCCATTTTATTGTGTTAGGCCTTCGAAGCCTGTCTGCGGTCCATACTTCCACTAGTCCTCCACTGACCAGACCACTGCTGCCCGTGTACCCCTGGAACCAATTTTAAAGTGCCTACAGCCAGCCCATTTTATTGTGTTAGGCCTTCGAAGCCTGTCTGCGGTCCATACTTTAAATACTCCTCCACTCACCACCAAGCTGCCTGCCCGTGTATCCATGTAACCGCTGTAAAACTGCCATGAGCCTATTGTTTGTTATGTTAGGCCTTTGATAGCCTGTCTGCGGTCCTTACTTTAAATACTCCTCCACTCACCACCTAGCTGCCTGTGTATCCATGTAACCGATGTAAAACTGCCATGACTGCCTACTGTTTGTTATTTTAGGCCTTTGATAGCCTGTCTGCGGCCCCTACTTGCAATACTCCTCCACTGACCACAATGCTGCCTGGAGTGCCTGCCTGTGTATCCATGTAACCGATGTAAAACTGCCATGACTGCCTACTGTTTGTTATTTTAGGCCTTTGATAGCCTGTCTGCGGCCCCTACTTGCAATACTCCTCCACTGAGCACAATGCTGCCTGGAGTGCCTGCCTGTGTATCCATGTAACCGATGTAAAACTGCCATGACTGCCTACTGTTTGTTATTTTAGGCCTTTGATAGCCTGTCTGCAGCCCCTACTTGCAATACTCCTCCACTGACCACACCAATGCTGCCCGTGTACCCCTGGAACCTATTTAAAAGTTCATAGAGCCTAGTTATATATTTTATTTACTATTAATAAGGCCATGATGGACTACGCTGTACCACGCTACAAGCTAACCAGTCGACACTTCTTTTGCGAGAAAAGCCATCCCAACCCTCCACCAGCATGTAGAAGACCGCATTGTCCATGCACTCTGGCAATCTGTGAGTACAAAGGTGCACCTGACAACAGACGCATGGACCTGTAGGCATGGCCACGGAAGATTACGTGTCCATTACGGCGCAATGGGTTAATGTGGTGGATGCATGGTCCACAGGGGACAGCCTACTAAGTCTGTCTGCAGTCCCTAATTCAAATTGTCCTCCACTGTCTAAATCGGAACTTCCACCTTCTGGCTTTCGGCCTATAGTATCAGAAATTAAACTGCATTTGGCCTTCAACTTTGGTTAGGGCCTACTAACGGCTTCTGCCCCTCCCTGGTGTTGTCCTCAACTAAATAAAGCTGAGCTTCAACCTTCCGGCTCTCATTAAGTGGTTTTTAAAAAAAAAAAATTGGTGGTTAGGGCCTACTAACGGCTTCTGCCCCTCCCTGGTGTTGTCCTCAACTAAATAAAGCTGAGCTTCAACCTTCCGGCTCTCATTATGTGGTTTAAAAAAAAAAAATGGTGGTTAGGGCCTACTAACGGCTTCTGCCCCTCCCTGGTGTTGTCCTCAACTAAATAAAGCTGAGCTTCAACCTTCCGGCTCTCATTAAGTGGTTTTAAAAAAAAAATGGTGGTTAGGGCCTACTAACGGCTTCTGCCCCTCCCTGGTGTTGTCCTCAACTAAATAAAGCTGAGCTTCAACCTTCCGGCTCTCATTAAGTGGTTTTTAAAAAAAAATGGTGGTTAGGGCCTACTAACGGCTTCTGCCCCTCCCTGGTGTTGTCCTCAACTAAATAAAGCTGAGCTTCAACCTTCCGGCTCTCATTAAGTGGTTTTAAAAAAAAAAAAATTGGTGGTTAGGGCCTACTAACGGCTTCTGCCCCTCCCTGGTGTTGTCCTCAACTAAATAAAGCTGAGCTTCAACCTTCCGGCTCTCATTATGTGGTTTAAAAAAAAAAAATGGTGGTTAGGGCCTACTAACGGCTTCTGCCCCTCCCTGGTGTTGTCCTCAACTAAATAAAGCTGAGCTTCAACCTTCCGGCTCTCATTAAGTGGTTTTAAAAAAAAAATGGTGGTTAGGGCCTACTAACGGCTTCTGCCCCTCCCTGGTGTTGTCCTCAACTAAATAAAGCTGAGCTTCAACCTTCCGGCTCTCATTATGTGGTTTTAAAAAAAAAAAAAATGGTGGTTAGGGCCTACTAACGGCTTCTGCCCCTCCCTGGTGTTGTCCTCAACTAAATAAAGCTGAGCTTCAACCTTCCGGCTCTCATTAAGTGGTTTTAAAAAAAAAATGGTGGTTAGGGCCTACTAACGGCTTCTGCCCCTCCCTGGTGTTGTCCTCAACTAAATAAAGCTGAGCTTCAACCTTCCGGCTCTCATTATGTGGTTTTAAAAAAAAAATGGTGGTTAGGGCCTACTAACGGCTTCTGCCCCTCCCTGGTGTTGTCCTCAACTAAATAAAGCTGAGCTTCAACCTTCCGGCTCTCATTAAGTGGTTTTAAAAAAAAAAAAAATGGTGGTTAGGGCCTACTAACGGCTTCTGCCCCTCCCTGGTGTTGCCCTCAACTAAATAAAGCTGAGCTTCAACCTTCTGCTCCAAATTACCATTTTAAAAAATGCAATAGGCTTTTCCGGCCTACTAAAGGTGTCTGCCCCTCCCTGGTGTTGTCCTCAACTGAACAAAGCTGAGCTTCCACATTCTGGCTTTCGCCCTATACTATCAGATATTAAACTGCATTTGGCCTACTAGTGTGGTTAGGCCCTTGAAACAGTGTCTGCTGCTCTTGGGTTTGCTACTCCACTGAACAAAGCAATGCCGCCTGTTTAGTCCTGTTACCAATTTTGAACTGCATGTAGCCTACTTTATTCTTTGGCCCTATATCTGTTTCCTCCTCATCCTGCCCATTGCCCAGCCACTGCTAAATGAGTCTGCTGGTACATTGACCTAGACCACTACATTCCCCTTGTACTCTACACAGCCAGAATCTGACCCTGCTGAAAGTAAGGTTCCCCTTCCCGCATGTTATACCACCTTACACAGGGACAAAGAGGAAGGTGCAGATGAAAGTGCAGGTTCCTTCATCAGGTGGGGGGGCATACTCGTTGGCGACGTCACTGGCACAGGGCCCCTCAGAGTACGCAAAAGTGTCGCTGCTGGTGGGAGGCGCCCCCGCCATGCAAACACACCGCCGTACTTTGAGGGGCCCTGTGCCAGTGGCAATGCGAACGAGTGGGCCCCCCCTGCTTGCTCAGGATCACAGCACTTGCAACTTTTAAATACTTACCTTTCCCTGCAACACCGCCGTGACGTAGTCCGCATTTCCTGGGCCCACGAAAAACTTGAGCCAGCCCTACTCCCCCCACAACTTTCCCCCAATTCCTTATGCCCAACTATTATTATACAGTTAATTAAGATTGGCAAGCTTCAGAAACAAGAATGGATGTTTTTGGCATTAAAATGGGCACTGTAGGTGTTTTCCTGGCCTCCACTCACTGCCGACTATGCTTCCCCATTGACTTGCATTGGGTTTCGTGTTTCGGTCGATCCCCGACTTTTAGCGATAATCGGCCGACTGCACTCGACTCGACTCTGGACAAAATCGGGTTTCCCAAAACCCTACTCGATCTTAAAAAAATGAAAGTCGCTCAACCCTAGTCAGGAGGATAATTCCTGGGTGGTCGCCTCTGATGTTCTTGCGGCCGATTTAGTTCGTGCCTTTCATGCCGCTCATCCTGATCGCCCTGGTGGTCGTGGTGAGGGTTCGGTGACCCCTCACTAAGGGGGGGGTACTGTTGTGAATTTGCTTTTTGCTCCCTCTAGTGGTTACTAGTTTTTTGACTCTGGTTTTTCTGTCATTCCTTTTATCCGCACCTGGGTCGTTAGTTAGGGGTGTTGCTATATAAGCTCCCTAGACCTTCAGTTCAATGCCTGGCAACGTAGTTATCAGAGCTAGTCTGCTGTGCTCTTGTCTACTGATCCTGGTTCCAGTTATATCAGCTAAGTCTGCCTTTTGCTTTTTGCTATTTGTTTTGGTTTTGTATTTTTGTCCAGCTTGTTCCAAATCTATATCCTGACCTTTGCTGGAAGCTCTAGGGGGCTGGTGTTCTCCCCCCGGACCGTTAGACGGTTCGGGGGTTCTTGAATTTCCAGTGTGGATTTTGATAGGGTTTTTGTTGACCATATAAGTTACCTTTCTTTATTCTGCTATCAGTAAGCGGGCCTCTCTGTGCTAAACCTGGTTCATTTCTGTGTTTGTCATTTCCTCTTACCTCACCGTTATTATTTGTGGGGGGCTTCTATCCAGCTTTGGGGTCCCCTTCTCTGGAGGCAAGAAAGGTCTTTTGTTTTCCTCTACTAGGGGTAGCTAGATTCTCCGGCTGGAGCGTGTCATCTAGAATCAACGTAGGAATGATCCCCGGCTACTTCTAGTGTTGGCGTTAGGAGTAGATATATGGTCAACCCAGTTACCACTGCCCTATGAGCTGGATTTTTGTATTCTGCAGACTTCCACGTACCTCTGAGACCCTCGCCATTGGGGTCATAACAGGAGACCCTCGCAGCAACGCGATCACATCGCAATGCTCCGGGGGTCTCAGGGAAGCCCGCAGGGAGCCCCCTCCCTGCGCGATGCTTCCCTGTAACGCCAGCACACCGCGATCATGTTTGATCGCGGTGTTCCGGGGGTTAATGTGCCGGGGGCGGTCCGTGACCGCTCCTGGCACATAGTGCCGGATGTCAGCTGCGATAGGCAGCTGACACCCGGCCGCGACCGGCCGCGCTCCCCCCGTGAGCGTGGCCGATCGTGCTGGACGTACTATTCCGTCCTTGGGAATTAGGGCCCACCCCACATGGACGGAATAGTACATCCAATGGCAGAAAGGGGTTAATAAATTTGCAAAAACTTCTACTTTTCTATTTTTTCAGTCAAGTTGGGGTGCAGTGTGTACATTAATGAGAAAAAAAAATTTACTTTTCTGAATTTACCAAATGGCTGCAATAAAACAAAGAGTGAAAAATGTAAAGGGTTCTGAATACTTTCCGTACCTACTGTGTATATACATATATGGAGCGGCCCCCAGACGCAGGGCAGCGGGGTACTCGGTACCGGGTCTATCTCTCGGTGCTGGGGATGTCACGGTGGCCTGACCCGGTCCGTGGCCCTGCTAAGGGGCGCCCAATTAAAGATGTAGGTGCAGATGTAGGTCACAGTAAATGACAAGGACACAAGGTTGCAGTCTCTTTACCTCTTTACTGAAGGCTTCGGCATCCACAATCCAGAGCACTGCTAACCGGGCTGGCTGAGACCGGCCGGTCCGAAGGCACATCCAGAGTTCCCTTTGCAGGTGGAAATGAGTTGCCTACCTACTAGCGCCTGGGTGTTGCAGTACTTCCCTGCTGAGCACCACGGGATAGTCCTCACAACTGTCGTGTATGTTTCTGTTTGTTCTCTCTCCGTCCCCCAGATGATATAGATAGGACGCACCCGTATGACAGGGTAGGCCTGGAGTTATTTTATAGGGACCCTAGAGACGCCCCTCTCCCACAATTGCCTCCGTTGTCTTCATTAGGTGATTAAGGTGAGGCAGCCAACCTAAAATTAATTGCCCTGCCGTTGGTTTGAAGTAATGCGTAGAGCCCAATACTTCCTCGGCGTTCCGGCCACCGGCTACGCGCCTCAGTAGGATGTTGCCGATCTCGGGGCACAACTCCTACTGGTTCTATCGCCTTTGTGCTGTGATCTCGTTTCTCACTTCTCCACAATATACTTCGCTTCATGTCTTTTCTTAAGATGCCGCCGCAATGAAGTGCAGGCGCGGCTCCGTAACGATCTGTCCTTTTGCTAGGCCTCTGTCAGGATCCCACCCCTGACAGGGACCCCCCTGAATCTTCCCAAGCAACGCTCTCCTCTCACTAGATGTTACCTGGGCAAAACCCAGTCAGCTTCTCTCCAACTTCCTATCCAACCCCCAGTTTTACCAGAGTGTGAGGAGTGGCCTAATACATAGAACCCTTTGCTCCCCCTGGTGGCCAGAGTGTGAAGTGTAATTTGTGACTGTGATACCTGGTCAGGTGAACTCCTTTAGTGCCATCAGACGTACCATCACTCCCCTTAGTGGCGGAGCATCAGTACTGCAATGACCAGGACTCTGGGGTGCTGCATATATATATATATATATATATATATATGTATATATATATATACCGTATATATATATATATATATATATATATATATATATATATATATATAAATACATCAAGTTAAGGGGAAGAAGGAAAAGGGTTATTCGAAAGCTGCCATCTCTTGGTATACAATATAAATTTGTTCTCTCTTAATGCGTATTTTAGATTATTATCTAGGTGGTACTTCAAACCAGAAAAACTGCACAGTCTTTCCAACACAATCAAGATTTTGCTGGAGGGAATGTGGCCATAATTCACAATTTTTGGGACTGCCCTGTAGTAAGATCTCTACAGCTTACACCACACCTTGCATTGTTATCTCTTAGTATTCAAAATAATCCTTTTCTATTTAGACATAAAATTATTCATATTTTATTGGTCACATTGGTCACTAAATTACTTGTTAGGGCTAGCGGAACGCACCAAATAATTATAAGGATGGTATAAGGTACATTCGCAGCTCGGGGTCCACCATTCAGAGATGGAACCTGCTGCTGAGTAATGATGGACTATATGGTGGTATAATGTGGATACACACATGGGTTAGCTTCACCCGGTATAAAGGAAGTGAACCCTGTTTCGTCACAGGGCCGTGGTACCACACAAAGAGCACAAGCAGAGTCACAGAACTCTATCCCAAGACTCAGAGAAAGAGTTCCTCTAGACATCTTGCTCTCTACACTGCTACTGGGGTGTCAGAGAGTAATAGAACTAATAATTTACAGCACAAGAGTGCGTGCAGTGCCCATCTGGTGGACGCCACTAACCACCCAGACTTGGGCCAGGAAAGTGCTCTATTAGTGCACGGCGCCGCACTGGCGGTCACTGCTATTAGACGCTGTATCGTGTGCTAGCTGTGCGGGATAACACTGTCAGGCACAAGGTAGCTTCCACCATTCGCGAACAGTCAACAACACTAGGGATGGGAATGATTCGGAGCTTTCCATCTACAGGCATACATCCACGCACACACGTTAGCAAGTTTATACTAGCACATGGCCGAGTGGCCATGTGAGCCTTTAATAGATGTAGCCTTTCGGGACCTTCCTAGTGGTCCAATCGGAGCTGCTACAGGACCTGAGCATGTGACCTCCTATGAGAGATCAACCCACAGGCATGCTCAGTAGACGAAAAGCAGGACTTAGTTCCTGTAACGTCTGCTCGCCGCTGATCAATGCTGGTTACAAAGGCTGAACCTGGAGTGGCAGCTGCAACCAGATGCACAGTATCAGCCTGAGCCAGATGCTGGGACTGACGTCTCTGCTGAGCAGACTCCACTGCAGCTAGAGAAGAATGGGAGACCGCAGAGGACATGGTTTGAGATAATATAATAATAATCTTTATTTTTATATAGCGCTAACATATTCCACAGCGCTTTACAGTTTGAACATATTCCCCCTGTAGAGCGGTGGGAACTCGACACCTAACATTACTGATTGCTTCAAGGTGGAAACAGAAGGATATTCCCCAAATTTCAGATATTATAGAGAGAATTTCTACTCACAGAGTTTTTTAATTCTCGTTTGCTTTAAAAAATTTATAGCGTACACCAGGAGATAGACCCTTTTCTTCTTACAGAATGCCTGCCCATGTCTGAGACTACACCAGTTAGATCTTGTACAAGACTGTCCTTGACATTTGATTAGTATATTCAGATTCATGTCACATGCCATGTTATATCTTTAACATTTTACAAATAGTTTTTTTTTCTATTAAACATTGCAGATGAGCAAACAATTCAGTAGTTGTCGTTATGATGTTCTGGGGCTTAGTAAACACCCAGGATGCCTGCAGTAAAGGAGAAGACTATCTTAGTGCAGTTTGCACAAAGAATCTGGACGCAGGACCAGAATAGCGAAATATTTTGCTCAACTCTACTTAACATAGCTATTAACATTTTGTTTTATTTAAAAATAACATATAAAAAAACAACTACTTAACACAAAAATTGAATTGATTTTTATATTGGTGTCAGCTACAAAATCACTTTTGGTGCAAATATTTGCAAAGGTATTGCAAACGATTGCATACGATATTTTTCTATTTCATTCAAATGCAGTAATTTGGGGGCAATAGTGGGCTTTTATTTTTTTGTACAGCACGGTATAATGTCAAGTTACACTTATTACTTTTCTAAATAAATAACCATAGCGCTAAATAGCTGTTAGAATGCATGGACAGCTGCTTCTGCAAATTAAGGATTCTTAATTAGTGTAATATTTGGATATATCAGTCACCAATATTTTCTTGCATTACAAAAAACTGAAGCTTACCAAGTCATAGCTACACTGATATGTAAACTTGTCACAATATTACCGTAATATTCTACTTTGTTCTGCTATAAATGTTTTTCTGTTACTATTTTGTGGAGACTGAAAATGCAAAGTATGAAAACCAAAATCCCTTGTGTAGTACCGAGATCATAAGCTTAAACACTTTCTGATGTTCTTAATGAGCTTAAGAAATTATTCCTCGTAAGGTCTGATCTGAATATACAGTATGTGCACTTTTTATGTAAAAACTGTGAACGGCCACATACTGAGACTGAAAATATACAACAGTACAACAGAAATAAGGTCAAATGACCAGGTATGGTGCAAAATAAAACTTACAGTACATAAAGCTTTTATTAGGGTAGAAATATATTTAATTTTGTTACAGTAACTTAATCATAAAACACATAAGAAAAGTATTGTAAATAAACAGTGAAAGGTCACAGTTTAATGAGATTACTTATTTTGCAAATAGTAAAAATTGTCAAATGTTGAGCATCCTGTAAATTAAACCTAAAGTCATTGTCTTCACTACAAAACAGTAAACCCTTAAAAATCTCTGCCATGGTGATGAAATCAGTCTAAGGTCATGTTCACGCATTCAGTATTTTATCAGTATTTTATATCATTATTGTAAGCCAAAACCAGAAGTGGGTAAAAGTGCAGATGTGATGACGTGTTTCTATTATACTTTTCCTCTAATTGTCCCCCTCCTGATTTTGACTTACAAATACTGATGTAAGATACTGAACTTGTGGGCTCGCTCTCATATGAGTAAAAAATAATGTTCAGTTGTTGATCCAGAGAAGTGGGACAGGTGTCATACAAGTACATGTGAGTACTATGTGATTTTTCTTACCTAGCATCCGTATGACATCCATATGACATGCTCATGTAATCTGTATACAATGCGTTTTCAATAAGTAAAAAGGGAAAAAAAACAGATGACCCTTTGATGTAATATGATCTGCAGAGGAGCTCCTGATCCACGCCACTGCTTGGTGTTCGTTAACACAAGGAAAAAAGGAATTGATA
Source organism: Ranitomeya variabilis (assembly GCF_051348905.1). Lineage (NCBI taxonomy): Eukaryota > Metazoa > Chordata > Amphibia > Anura > Dendrobatidae > Ranitomeya > Ranitomeya variabilis. The sequence continues at coordinate 154,636,320 of NC_135232.1, forward strand.
CAGCTTCTAGTCTACAATTCCAAGATATATGTTTAGAAATGACGAGTTCTTTTTTTCCATTGTTAAAACATGGTCATATTAAAAAAATATAATATAATTTTCTTTCATAATAGAACATGCAGAAAAAAATTATTAAAGATAGCGGGGGAACATGGGGAAAAAAAATTAGGGGACAAGACACGTTTCAAACGCAAATGCGTTCTTAAACTTGGTTTGAATTCCACTATTCAAAGTTTAAGAACTCATCATTTTAAACATATCTTCGTATTGTGGGCTAGAAGCTGCATCAATCCCTTTCTTAGGAAGGCATTTTTAGCATCGTCTTTTATACACAGTAATCTCTATAAATTTTAAAGCTATTTTTCTAATTAATAAAGCAATCTTATAGATAGATAGATAGATAGATAGATAGATAGATAGATAGATAGATAGATAGACGTCAGATATTTAATAAGCTTTGTGGCGCTTATCTGGCAATAATACATTTTTAAAATCTCATATGGTCCCACTTATTTATAATAACCAGATAAGAAAAAGCAGCTGGTCTTAACAGTCTGGGAAAGGGCAAATAACAATGAAGCATCTCGACCTATTAATATCAATTTACTTAACCATTACTGGTTATTAAATAGGGGAACCCTAAGAAACAAAGACGTGGGGGTCCAACCTATTTTTAACAACCTGCAAAAGGCTAAGCAAACAGCTGCTAGCTGATATTAATATGTCGAAAAGTTCCATTGTTATTTGCCTCTTCCCGACTATTAAGACCAACCCTCGGCTGCCCCAGAAATGGTGCATCCGTTATAAGCATCAATTCTGTCACTTAGCCTCGGCTCTTCCCGATTGCCCTGGTGCAATGGCAATCAGGGCAATGGTTTTGAGGTTGATCTCAGTTATGTAAAGTCCATGATAACAAGCCCAGGGATTAGTAAGGAGAGGTGTCTATCAGACACCTGCATTACTAACCCCATAGTCAAAAGAAAGAAACACATCCACAAAATTCCTTTATTTGCAGAAAGCACTTCATGACAAATTCCATTTTACCCAGTTATTACCCCCCAAAAAAATCTACAGTGGTCCATCCATATGGAGGTCCCACGATGATCCCTGTCTTCTTCATCCAGTCTATGGAGCTCAGTTCAGAGAATGCAGCTCCATAAAATGGAGCTGCCTCCCACTGCTAGTTCTCGCACTGCATAGCACAAGAACCTAGCTGCTGTGACAAGCAGTAATGTCAGTAAGACTATCACACTACACAGCCGTTGAACTTCGGTAACCCACCTGACGTCACCACTCACAGCATGAGAACTTACTGCCATTTCTCACGCTGTGCCGTAAGTTCTCACACTGCAAGCAGTGAGGGTATTGCAGTTCAGTGGCTGTGAACTGTGGTAAACTTACTGATGTCACCGCTCGCTATAACAGTCGGGCTCTCAAGCTACGTAGAGTGAGAACTGGCAGTGGCTGCAGCTATTGTCTATGGAGATGCATTCTCTGAATGGTGCTCCATAGACTGGACTTCAGAGGACCGCTGTGAATTATTTTTGGGGGGTAATAAATGAGTAAATTGGTAAAAATTGGCTACTCGCAGCATGCTGCAATTTTTTTTCTCATCCAGATTCAAAATGAGAAAAAAAATCACAGAACAGTGCTGAATAATTAAATAACATTAGTTAGAGTGGAATCCGATTTTTTATCGGATTGCAGTCATTCAATTTATATGCAGATGAGAGCGAACCCTAAGGGTCTCAGAATGCATTTACACTAAGCAATTGTGACCATTAAAAGACCTCCGATTGACCACAAACAACCCTATTTACACATGACAAGTGCACTTTTATGCACACAGAATGATCAGAAATACAATCATTCATTATACATAGACTGTTCTTGGCAGCACGTCTTCTTTAAACAGGCAATGTGCTGCTGAAAATGATTTTTATGCAAACTTTAACAGCAAACTATTTTACCCAGCATGTCCACTGGGTGGATGGCAACCTGTTGAGGAGGACCTGTAACTTGCTCATAAATTTTGTTAAATACCTTGCAAAAATCCCTGATTTCCCCTTAATCTTCTGTTCTTTTGCAATTGTGTCTCTCCATTGCAGAGATATTTACATTTTTTCTGTAGCGTATTAAGTGGAATCTTTGCTCTTCAGCACAATCAGGTGTTTCTTCATAGTGTTCTTTGTGGTCTGTGAAGTCTACGATGCTGCCGAGATGTGAGAACTCTGAAGACGTTTCCACCTGGAATTTCAAAGCAGAAATGTTACATAGTCAGCTCCAAGAGAATTAAATGTGAAAATCTCAGGGGTGTGGCTAACATCCACCATGGTCACACACCCTTAGAGAGGTCTCTGCTCTAGACTCAGAGTAATATTAATTATCCTGCTGTATTTGAGCTGTAACAGTACGCAGAGGTATTTATTACCCTAGATAGTCTCAGGAGAGTAGCAATTAACCACAAATGACAACCTACAACCTACCTACTGTGGCAAAGCTCTGTGAGTATGAAAGGCCTGCTCAACAAAATGGCTCTGGGATCCCAGAGCAGCAGGCAGAGTTGATAGTGCAGGAAACAACTGAGGAGGAGTCACACCTCGACGAACCCGAACCAACATTAACCCCTTAACGACCACTGATGCGCCTTTTAATGGGTACTTATTCCTCAGCACCGCTTTTTAACAGCGCTGAGAAATAAGGGTACAGCACCCCCACATTGTCAGAAAATCTCTGGGGTCTTGGCTACCAGGGGTAGCCGAGACCCCGAGGACATGATTCGGGTTGGTTTTTACCGTCCCCAGTCTTGTGATCACCATTATTTACCAAATAACGGCGACCACAAAAAAAAGAGTCTGCTTTCCTGTTGTGAATTAGACTTTTTGGCTCCCTCTTGTGGTTACTAGTGATATGACTCTGGGATTTTCTTTCCTCAGTTTGGCACCCACCTGGGTCGTTAGTCCAGGGGTGTTGTTATATAAACTTCCTGGATCCTTAGTCCAGTGCCTGACATCGTTGTAATCAGATCCTTTCTGTTTGCTCCTGTCTACTGCTCCTTGTTCGTGCAAAATTAAGCTAAGTCCTGCTTCTTTGTTTTTTGGTTATTTGCTTTGCTCTTATTTTGTCCAGCTTGTACTAAATGTGATTCCTGACTTTGCTGGAAGCTCTAGGGGGCTGGTGTTCTCCCCCCGGGCCGTTAGACGGTTCGGGGGTTCTTGAATATCCAGCGTGGATATTTTGATAGGGTTTTTGCTGACCATATAAGTCATCTTACTATATTCTGCTATTAGCTAGTGGGCCTCTCTTTGCTAAATACCTAGCTCATTCTTACGTTTGTCTTTTCCTCTTAACTCACCGTTATTATTTGTTGGGGGCTTGTATCCAACTTTTGGGGTCTTTCCTCTGGAGGCAAGAAAGGTCTTTCTTTTCCCTTCTAGGGTTAGTTAGTTCTCCGGCTGGCGCGAGACGTCCAACGTAGGCACGTTCCCCGGCTGCTGCTATTTGTGGTGCTAGGATTAGATATATGGTCAGCTCAGTTACCACTGCACTATGAGCTGGTTTTTTGTGTTTGCAGACTTAGTAATTATTTCTGAGACCCTCTGCCATTGGGGTCATAACAGTATGCCAGGCCAACATTGAATGTTTAATGCATTGCAGAAGTGGGATAATAAGAAATTAAATTCTGAGTTTTTTTTTTTTTTTCCTCTCTTCCTCCCCTTTACCTCTGAGTGGCTTGTGCTTGCTGCAGACATGAATGTCCAGACCTTGATTACAAGTGTAGACCAGCTTGCTGCTCGTGTGCAGGGCATACAAGATTTTGTTACCAGTAGTCCAATGTCTGAACCTAAAATACCTATTCCTGAACTGTTTTCTGGAGACCGATTTAAGTTTAGGAATTTCAGGAATAATTGTAAATTGTTTCTATGTCTGAGACCCCGTTCATCTGGAGATTCAGCTCAGCAAGTTAAAATTGTTATCTCTTTTTTACGGGGCGACCCTCAGGATTGGGCTTTCTCGCTAGCACCAGGAGATCTGGCATTGGCAAATATTGATGCGTTTTTTCTGGCGCTTGGATTGCTTTACGAGGAACCCAATCTTGAAGTTCAGGCAGAAAAAGCCTTGCTGGCTATTTCTCAGGGCCAGGATGAAGCTGAAGTGTATTGCCAAAAATTTCGGAAATGGTCCGTGCTTACTCAGTGGAATGAGTGTGCTCTGGCCGCAAATTTCAGAAATGGCCTTTCTGAAGCCATTAAGAATGTGATGGTGGGTTTCCCCATTCCTACAAGTCTGAATGATTCCATGGTGCTGGCTATTCAAATTGACCGGCGTTTGCGGGAGCGCAAAACCGCTAATCCTCTGGTGGTGTTGTCTGAACAAACACCTGATTTAATGCAATGTGATAGAATTCAGACTAGAAATGAGCGGAAAAATCATAGACGTCAGAATGGGTTGTGTTTTTACTGTGGTGATTCTACACATGTTATATCAGCATGCTCTAAACGCCTAACAAGGGTTGTTAGTCCTGTCGCCATTGGTAATTTGCAACCTAAATTTATTTTGTCTGTGACTTTAATTTGCTCATTGTCTTCTTACCCTGTTATGGCGTTTGTGGATTCAGGTGCTGCCCTGAGTCTTATGGATCTGTCATTTGCCAAGCGCTGTGGTTTTGTTCTTGAACCGTTGGTAAATCCTATTCCTCTTAGAGGTATTGATACTACGCCATTGGTGGAAAATAAACCGCAGTTTTGGACGCAGGTAACCATGTGCATGACTCCTGAACATCGGGAGGTGATTCGTTTTCTTGTTCTGCATAAAATGCATGATTTGGTCGTTTTGGGTCTGCCATGGTTACAGACCCACAATCCAGTCTTGGATTGGAAGGCAATGTCTGTGTCAAGTTGGGGCTGTCAGGGAATTCATGCTGATTCCCCGCCGGTGTCTATTGCTTCCTCTACTCCTTCGGAAGTTCCTGAGTATTTGTCTGATTATCAGGATGTATTCAGCGAGTCCAGGTCCAGTGCTCTGCCTCCTCATAGGGACTGTGACTGCGCCATAGATTTGATTCCAGGTAGTAAATTTCCTAAGGGAAGACTATTTAATCTGTCTGTACCTGAGCATGCCGCAATGCGTTCGTATATCAAGGAGTCTCTGGAGAAGGGGCATATCCGTCCATCCTCTTCCCCTCTTGGTGCGGTATTCTTTTTTGTGGCCAAGAAGGACGGATCTTTGAGACCTTGTATTGACTATCGGCTTCTGAATAAAATCACTGTTAAATTTCAGTATCCTTTGCCTCTGTTGTCGGACTTGTTTGCCCGGATTAAAGGTGCCAAGTGGTTCACCAAGATAGATCTTCGTGGTGCGTACAACCTTGTGCGCATTAAGCAAGGAGATGAATGGAAGACAGCATTTAATATGCCCGAAGGTCATTTTGAGTACTTGGTGATGCCTTTTGGGCTCTCTAATGCTCCCTCGGTGTTTCAGTCCTTTATGCATGATATTTTCCGGAAGTATCTGGATAAATTTATGATTGTTTATCTGGATGATATTCTGGTTTTCTCTGAAGATTGGGACTCACATGTGGAGCAGGTCAGGATGGTGTTTCAGGTTTTGCGTGAGAATGCTTTGTTTGTTAAGGGCTCAAAGTGTCTCTTTGGAGTACAGAAGGTTCCCTTTTTGGGGTTTATTTTTTCCCCTTCTGCTGTGGAGATTGACCCAGTCAAGGTCCGAGCTATTCATGATTGGACTCAACCCACGTCAGTTAAGAGTCTTCAGAAGTTCTTGGGTTTTGCTAACTTCTACCGTCGTTTTATCGCTAATTTTTCTAGCGTTGTTAAACCTTTGACGGATATGACCAAGAAAGGTTCTGATGTTGCTAACTGGGCTCCTGCAGCCATGGAGGCGTTCCAAGAGTTGAAGCGCCGGTTTACTTCGGCGCCTGTTTTGTGCCAGCCTGATGTCTCACTTCCCTTTCAGGTCGAAGTGGATGCTTCTGAGATTGGGGCAGGGGCCGTTTTGTCGCAGAGAGGCCCTGGTTGCTCGGTAATGAGACCATGTGCTTTCTTCTCTAGGAAGTTTTCGCCTGCTGAGCGGAATTATGATGTTGGCAATCGGGAGCTGCTGGCCATGAAGTGGGCATTTGAGGAGTGGCGTCATTGGCTCGAGGGTGCTAAGCATCGTGTGGTGGTTCTGACTGATCACAAAAATTTGATGTATCTCGAGTCTGCTAAACGCCTGAATCCTAGACAGGCCCGCTGGTCATTGTTTTTCTCCCGTTTTGACTTTGTGGTCTCGTATTTACCAGGTTCAAAGAATGTGAAGGCTGATGCTCTTTCAAGGAGATTTGTGCCTGACTCTCCTGGAGTCGCAGAACCAGTTGGTATTCTTAAAGAGGGAGTTATCTTGTCGGCCATTTCTCCTGATTTGCGAAGTGTGTTGCAGAGATTTCAGGCTGGTAGACCTGACTCTTGTCCACCTGACAGACTGTTTGTTCCTGATAAGTGGACCAGCAGAGTAATTTCCGAGGTTCATTCCTCGGTGTTGGCAGGGCATCCGGGAATTTTTGGCACCAGAGATCTGGTGGCTAGGTCCTTTTGGTGGCCATCCTTGTCACGGGATGTGCGGTCATTTGTGCAGTCCTGTGGGACTTGTGCTCGAGCTAAGCCTTGCTGTTCTCGTGCCAGCGGGTTGCTCTTGCCCTTGCCTGTCCCGAAGAGGCCTTGGACACACATTTCCATGGATTTCATTTCAGATCTCCAGGTGTCTCAGGGCATGTCTGTCATCTGGGTGGTATGTGATCGCTTTTCTAAAATGGTCCATTTGGTGCCTTTGCCTAAGCTGCCTTCCTCTTCTGATCTGGTTCCTGTGTTCTTTCAGAATGTGGTTCGTTTACACGGCATTCCTGAGAATATTGTGTCTGACAGAGGATCCCAGTTTGTTTCCAGGTTCTGGTGATCCTTTTGTGCTAGGATGGGCATTGATTTGTCGTTTTCGTCTGCCTTTCATCCTCAGACTAATGGACAAACGGAGCGAACTAATCAGACTCTGGAGGCTTATTTGAGGTGTTTTGTTTCGGCAGATCAGGATGATTGGGTGACCTTCTTGCCGTTGGCTGAGTTTGCCCTTAATAATCGGGCTAGTTCCGCTACTTTGGTTTCGCCATTTTTCTGCAACTCTGGTTTCCATCCTCGTTTTTCCTCGGGACATGTGGAGCCTTCGGACTGTCCTGGGGTAGATTCTGTGGTGGATAGGTTGCAGCAGATCTGGAATCATGTGGTGGACAACTTAAAGTTGTCACAGGAGAAGGCTCAGCGTTTTGCCAACCGCCGCCGCGGTGTGGGTCCCCGACTTCGTGTTGGGGATTTGGTATGGCTGTCTTCTCGATTTGTTCCTATGAAGGTCTCCTCTCCTAAATTTAAGCCTCGCTTCATCGGTCCTTACAAGATATTGGAAATCCTTAATCCTGTGTCCTTTCGCTTGGATCTTCCGGTGTCGTTTGCCATTCACAACGTGTTCCATAGGTCTTTGTTGCGGCGGTACGTTGTACCTGTGGTTCCTTCTGTTGAGCCTCCTGCTCCGGTGTTGGTTGAGGGCGAGTTGGAGTACGTGGTGGAGAAGATCTTGGATTCTCGTCTCTCCAGACGGAGGCTTCAGTATCTGGTCAAGTGGAAGGGCTATGGTCAGGAGGATAATTCCTGGGTGGTTGCTTCTGATGTGCATGCGGCCGATTTAGTTTGTGCCTTTCACGCTGCTCGTCCTGATCGCCCTGGTGGTCTTGGTGAGGGTTCGGTGACCCCTCCTTAAGGGGGGGTACTGTTGTGAATTAGACTTTTTGGCTCCCTCTTGTGGTTACTAGTGATATGACTCTGGGATTTTCTTTCCTCAGTTTGGCACCCACCTGGGTCGTTAGTCCAGGGGTGTTGTTATATAAACTTCCTGGATCCTTAGTCCAGTGCCTGGCATCGTTGTAATCAGATCCTTTCTGTTTGCTCCTGTCTACTGCTCCTTGTTCGTGCAAAATTAAGCTAAGTCCTGCTTCTTTGTTTTTTGGTTATTTGCTTTGCTCTTATTTTGTCCAGCTTGTACTAAATGTGATTCCTGACTTTGCTGGAAGCTCTAGGGGGCTGGTGTTCTCCCCCCGGGCCGTTAGACGGTTCGGGGGTTCTTGAATATCCAGCGTGGATATTTTGATAGGGTTTTTGCTGACCATATAAGTCATCTTACTATATTCTGCTATTAGCTAGTGGGCCTCTCTTTGCTAAGTACCTAGCTCATTCTTACGTTTGTCTTTTCCTCTTACCTCACCGTTATTATTTGTTGGGGGCTTGTATCCAACTTTTGGGGTCTTTCCTCTGGAGGCAAGAAAGGTCTTTCTTTTCCCTTCTAGGGTTAGTTAGTTCTCCGGCTGGCGCGAGACGTCTAGAACCAACGTAGGCACGTTCCCCGGCTGCTGCTATTTGTGGTGCTAGGATTAGATATATGGTCAGCTCAGTTACCACTGCCCTATGAGCTGTTTTTTTGTGTTTGCAGACTTAGTAATTATTTCTGAGACCTTCTGCCATTGGGGTCATAACACTTTCCCATTCATTTCTCTCTCCTCTGATGTGATCTAGCATACCAGAGGACAGAGAAATGGGGTCCCAAGAGCCCCCAGTACCTCCACCAGCCTCGGACCGTCCAGCCATCTGCATCTTCTTCCTGGAGGAAAATGGCGGGAGTGTGCCCGCCAAGATCTGCTGGCCTGCACCCGGCAACAATAGGAGATTTTTCATATTGGTTAATTTTGATCACTGTGATAGACCGTATCACAGTGATCAAAATAGAAAAATAGTAAATCAAACCTCCCTTCATCACCTCCTTAGTTAGGTTAAAATAAAAAAAAAGATTTTATCCATTCTTTGCAGTTAGGGTTAGGGTTGGGGTTAGAGCTAGGGTTAGGGTTGAGTTAGAGTTAGTGGCTAGGGTTAAGGTTGGAGCTAGAGTTAGAGTTGAGGCAAGAGTTAGGGTTGGGGTTGGAGCTAGGATTAGGGTTAGGGGCTAGGGTTAGAGTTGGGGCTAGGGTTAGAGTTGGGGATAAGATTAAAGTTGGGGCTAGAGTTAGGGTTGTGGTGTTGGGGTTAGGGTGGTGTTTCCACTGTTTAGGTACATCAGGGGGTCTCCAAATGTGACACGGCACCTGCCATTGATTTCAGTCAATTTTGCTTTCAAAAAGTCAAACGGTGCTCCCTCCCTTCTGAACACTGCCATGCGTTCAACCAGTAGCTTTCCCCCAAATAAAGGGTATTGGCATACTCAGGAGAAATTGCACAATAAATTTTGTGGTCAATTTCATCCTGATACCCTTGTGAAAATAAGAACGTTTGGGTCTCAATTAAATTTTTTGTGAAAAAAATAAAATGTTCATTAAACTTTTTGAATGTGGTTAATAAACTTCTTGAATGTGGTTTTGAGCACCTTGAGGGGCGCAGTTTTTAGAATGGTGTCATTTTTGGGTATTTTCTGTCATATTGACCACCCAAACTCACTTCACATGTGAGGTGGTCCCTAAAAAAATGGTTTTGTAAATTTTTGTGGAAAAATGAGAAATTGCTAGTCAAATTTTAACCCTTATAACGTCCTAAGAAAAAAAATAGGTTTCCAAAATTGTACTGATATAAAGTTGACATGTGGGAAATGCTATTTATTAACTATTTTTTGTGACACGACTTTCTGATTTAAAGGCACAAAAAATAAAAGTTTGAAAATTGCTAAATTTGCACAATTTTTGCCAAATTTCATTTTTTTTTTCAGAAACGCCAGTCATATCGAAGAAATTTTCCCACTAACATGAAATACAGTATGTCATGAGCTATAACCTCATAAAGTGAAAGTGGTCAGAATTGTAAATATTGGCTTGGTCATTAAGATCAAAATTGGCTTGGTCACTAAGGGGTTAAAGTACCGTATTTTTCGGACTATAAGACGCACCGTACTATAAGACGCACCCCAAATTTGGGGTGAAAAAGGCAGAAAAAAAGATTTTTTATAAGATGGGGGTCCGTCTTATTGTCCAAATTTAAGATCTCTTACCTGAGGGCAGGCAGTGGCAGAGCAGGGTCACAGGAGGCATGGTGGTGGCAGAGGTGAGGTGATGCTGAGGTGCGGTGGGCGGAACGGCGTGCACCTGACCAGGGTCCCATCCTGCTTAGGTGGGCGACGCCATGGCCTGGTGTCCATGGGGAGGTTGCTGTGGCGGTGGCAGATGTGCGGTCACATCCTCAGGTGGCAGCGGCCAGGGTCCCTTCCACATTTGAGGTGACGCCACAGCAGTAGTGAAGGAGAGCAGCAGAGCTGGGTGGTTTTCCTGGTGGCGGCGGGCTTACCGGCATTGTGGCGGCGACAGAGGTGCGGGCATGATGTGGCACAGTGAGCTGTATGGAGTGAGCCATACCGTAACTGATAGGATTTTTAAGTTATTACGTTTTGGCCCTTCTTGGCCACAGCACTATAATCCGAAAGCCCATGTCAACATTATCTAGAATGTATATTCTGTAGTAATGCACATTAAATTATAATATTAGTAAGTTACCACAGTTTGCATTATACTGCATTGACTCCTGCGTTAAAGGGGTGGTACAAACTCCCGATTACGTTTCCTCCTAAATCCCTATCTATTTAATGGCATAATATAAACTACGGTATGGAGAGCAGCAGCGCTGGTGAGTTACGGTATTTTCCGGTGGCGGCGGCCATCTTGCTGAGGCCGCGCGTGCGCAGATTCACTACTCTGCGTCCCAGGGCTTCAGGAAATTTGGCCGCCGCGATCTCCATCTGCGCACGCGCGGCCTCCCGTGGCCATTTTCCTGAAGCCCTGGGACGCAGAGTAGTGAATCTGCGCACGCGCGGCCTCAGCAAGATGGTCGCCGCCACCGGAAAATACCGTAACTCACCAGCGCTGCTGCTCTCCATCAATACCGGGCCGCGGATTCACCTCAAATATGGATGGGACCTGCTCACGCCATACAGCTCACCGTGCCACATCACGCCCGCACCTCTGTCGCCGCCACAATGCCGGTAAGCCTGCGTTCCGAATATAAGACGCACCCCCCATTTTCCTCACAATTTTTTTGGGGAAAAAGTGCGTCTTATATTCCGAAAAATACGGTAGGTGTCTGCTCAACTGCTCTCAGGTATTCAAGTATCTACTTTGTTTCTCACTAAGATAGATGAAGTAAAGATAGATGTAGCACTGCTGCGCCTGGATCTACAGAACCTCAAGGAGCATATGAAGGAGACTGAGTCCAGGATATCTGTGCCACTGGATGGTAAGCAGAACTCCTTGGAAAAAGTAGCTAATATGTGGACTCAGAGAGCAGAGGACTTGGAAAATCATCTGTCTCAATAACCTGCAGATACTGGGGTTCCCAGTGTGTGCAGAGAGAAAAAAATGCACTTTTATGGAAAACTGGATCAAACATGTCTGCAACGTTTGCCATAGAAAGGGCACACCGGCTACCAGCTCAGCCTCTTCCACCTGGGGCTCCATTTCTTCTCCATGGGGCTCCACCCAGACTACTGCTAGCACCCTTACTAAGTAGCAGAGACAAGGATGTTATTCTATGGGCAGAGCATCGCATGGGTGCGATCATATATAACAACTCCTCTATTGTGAGTTTTTGGACTTCTCTGCGGCCTTACAGAAGACAAGAGCTTCTTTTATAAATGATAAGAAATGCCTGAGAGAGCAGAATCCTTAATCAGTGACATTTCCAGCCCATTTGTGAGTGATATGCAAAGACAAAACTCTGTTTTCCCATCTACAGTGGGATCAAATGAATGGTTGAACGTGCTGAAATCTTGTCGGCAATATTAATAACATGGACTAAGGCTGAGAAATCTCAATGTTTATTGTACCTATAGGGCATATGGAAAGACTGTAAAGTGGCTTATGTCATTTATCTTCTTCATTTTCTAATGTTCTGTCTTTTTTCTTCCCCCTTCTTTTTTTTCCTCCCATCTTCTAATGCTACTCCCTGCATTAACCTTTGGCTTAAGTCTATATTGTAGTGGGAAAAAATAGTTAATATGCTCTATATTTTATCTCAGGGTATTTCTAAGACTATTGATAAAGGCAGAAAGTATTTGCTGTACAGCTCTCAATTATCAAAAGAATGATTAGTAGCTGAGTTATAGTCTGTGATATGCTCTAGTCTTTAATTTCACAGACTACCCAATTTATTTGATTCAGTCATGCTATTTGTAATTGAGTCATAAAGGGCCCCTTTTCTCCTTAGAACAGATTACATACAACCCCTGGCAAAAATTGTTCATTCAGTTGTTTAATGGTTCTAGGATGTTTCACCCCCAGCAGTTCGCCCACAGCAGTTCGCCCCCAGCAGTTTGCCCCTGGGTACATTTCGCCCCCACACATTTCGTCCCCAGCATTTGGCCCCCAGGATGTTTCGCCCATGCACATTTCACCCTGGCACATTTCACCCCCAGCAGTTCTCCCCCAGCAGTTCTCCCCCAGCAGTTCGCCCCTGGGTACATTTCACCCCCGCACATTTCGCCCCCAGCATTTGACCCCCAGGATGCTTCGCCCATGCACATTTCACCCTGGCACATTTCACCCCCAGCAGTTCTCCCCCAGCAGTTCTCCCCCAGCAGTTCGCCCCTGGGTACATTTCACCCCCGCACATTTCGCCCCCAGCAGTTCGCCCCCAGCAGTTCACCCCTGGGTACATTTCGCCCCCTCACATTTTGTCTCCAGCATTTGGCCCCTGGATGTTTCACCCCCGGCAGTTCATCCCCAGCAGTTCGCCCCTGGCAGTTCGCCCCTGGATGTTTGTATGCTTGTGGTTCATGAATTCCCATCTGTCATCAATGTTTCCCCCCAGCAGTTTGCCTCCAGCAGTTTGCCCCCAGATGTTTCGCACCCGAATGTTTCTCCTACAGCATTTTGTCCCTGGATGTGTTGCCATCTGATGTTTCGCACCTAACATTTTGACCCCAGATGTTTCACCCTCAACTTTTGGGGTCAACATGCAGGGATCAAAAAATCTAGGGCTGAACATACCTGGGGGTAAAATATACAGGACCCCAATTGCTGGGGATTCCTGTGGCTGCCTTTTCAGCAGCTAACCCAGTGTCTCTTCTGGCTGGCCTTAAAGGAGTATTATCACCCAAGAACAAAAAAAAACTGGCATATTTACCTGTCACAGCTGCAGTTCCTTGGGTCATGGAGTGCAGTCTAGCAGTACCCCGTGATGTCTTCTTCTGCTTCTGGCTGTCTTTTCATCTTCCCTGGATCACTGAATGCCACAGCAGTGAGGCCGAATGTCTCCAGGCCTCTCAGTGACATGACATCATTCCTGCCCCCAGGAGATCAGGCAAAGATGAGCAGAAGACCTCTAGATAAGTACCAGGAGGGAAAGATCGGCAGCATGCTTACTGCAACATGATTGCTGAAGCACGCTGCCTTATTTTGATTTTGCTGTTCGGCATGAGAATACCCCTTTAACACAGGCTATGTATGGAAGCAGGGGGATTGTTGACTGACTACAGGGTTAATCCCACTAACCATCTCTGCAGAACAGAGATATTGGCTTTGCTGAACTAAAGTGGTGGTTAATCATCTTCTACAGAACCTCTTTATCAGGTCTTCAGAAGAGGGGTTTTGGGATTGGCCCTCACAGAACACTCTGCCAGTATACAAAAGAATGGAGAAGCAGAAAAAAGTGGTATTCTCACTTCAGGATCCCTTTTTCTGTTGGTGCCCATTCCTCAGAATAGGGTCCAGTTGTATTCTGCATTGAACCAGCTGTTTATCAGCAACTTTCAGCACCAACGACAATGACAAGTGACTGGAAGTTGCAGCCATAGCTCTCCATGATTTCAGTGAGATCCAGGGAAGATGTGACAGCGCCTGGCAAAGAGCTGATCCACCGTAACATGCCTTATACAGGGGCATGCACTGCTCTTTGCAGAGAAATGAATGTTCTGGACGGGACTCGGTTGTGTGCATCCGGTCTTTCAGCAACAAATGGCCCTTTGGGGACAACCATTAAATTGGTGACCATCATTTTACTGTCATGTACTAGTGATGTTACACTTAATGGCTTCTTTTTGTCATCCATTACATATCATACTGTATCTAGTGATGAGCAAACCCGATCTGGAAAGTTCAACCACACCAACCCCAACCAGGCAATGTTCGGAGTTTGCTCATCAGAAACTAAAAATCACTTCTCTCCCTTTTGCTGAGGTCCTGACCTGTGTGGAGAGTCTTCTTGACCAAGGGAATCCCTTACTAGGAATCCTGAAAGGGATTCCCTCGGGTAGGATGACCTATTCACACAATGTGGAAGTGCATGGAAGAGGATTGAAGAGGACCCTCCGCCTCTGCCGGTACCTCAGCAAAGGGGTAAGTAGCAATATATATATTTTCTTTTTACTATCTGGTCAGTCATGAGGATGTGGTGGGCAGAACCTCTACTCCTCTGAGTCTCCATACCCATTGAGTTCAATTGAGATGATAGTTTGGGGGAGCTGAATCTGGCAGGTTCACTTCTTACTAATCATATTTTGGGTCTAAGATGTACAAATGTAATCAAGTTACAGGTTTTTTTTTAATTCCAAAACTTTGCGTTTTCTAGAAAAGTAACTTTACAAGCAGACAGAAAAATATTAACAGTTGATCAAACCAACCAACATTGCAGAACAATATATTTAAAGCGTAACTCTGAAAAAAAGCCCAAAAACTTTATTGTTATAGTACCTGTGTCACTGATCGTTTCCAATGGAGAACCCCTTCCAGCAGCTTTAGTTTTTTTAAATATAATATTTTGAACATTTTATTTAGTTTTGTGTGAAAAGTCGCATCCAAGTTACAGCAGCAGGCTCTATGTGCTGCAGGATTTCAGTGGTTACTAAGGAAGTCGGGCCCCCTTGGTAGCAGAAATTGTGGACGGATTCAGTCATCCTGTGATACATTCAGGGCTGTTCGATCACAGCCCTCTGGAAAGTTCCCCTTCCCCCTCCCCTCATGTTCTAGATCCTGGACAAGAGGAGGGGTTCCCCCCTGTGTAAAGCCAGTAAAGGACTGAGCACATGAGGCGTTGGGGAGCTTTGCAGGGGGCTGTAAACCAGCAGCCCTGTATACATCATAGGGAGCACGTTGATGCCTCTTTCAGACTTGCTGTTTTCCTGGTGATTACCACAGCAGTTTAAAACTGCAGCGGTAATCGCCAGGAAGATAGAACATTTTTTTAAATGGAAAACTGTGTGGCTTTCTGCTGCTCAGTTTTCCCGCGATTTGAGCCCATTGACTTGCATTGGGCAAATCGAGTGCTATGTAGTGGTTTTGCTGGCGACTACCACCGTGGTTTTAAACTGCTGTGATAATCGATGGCCAAACTGCTCTTCTGAAAGAGGCCTGACAGTTTCCTGTCCCGTATAGCCATGCCCCCTAGAGTCCATCCACAAGTTCGGCAACTAAGGCGAAATGACCTCCTTATTAGCCACTGAAATCCTGCATCACATGGAGCTTGCTGCTGGAACTTGGATGGGACTTTTCACACAGAAGTGAAGTTGCTGGAAGGGGTTCTTCATTGGAAAAGAAGATCAGTGCCACAGGTACTATAACATAGCTAAACTTGTTTTTTTTTTAGAGTTTCGCTTTAACTGTATAAATTAAAACTATAGAGGGGGAAGGGTTAGAGAAAAAGAGGAAAGAAAAGAAAAATTGCAGGTGTTAATGTTTAACCCCTTAAGCTCCGAGGGAGGTTTGCACATTAATGACAGGGCCAATTTTTACAATTCTGACCACTGTCCCTTTATGAGGTTATAACTCTGGAACGCTTCAACGGATCTTGGCGATTCTGACACTGCTTCCTCGTGACATATTGAACTTCATGATAGTGGTAAAATTTCTTCGCTATAACTTGCTTTTATTTGTGAAAAAAATGGAAATTTGGCGAAAATTTTGAAAATTGCGCAATTTTTAAACTTTGAATTTTTATGCCCTTAAATCACAGAGATATGTCAAACAAAATACTTAATAGGTAATATTTCCCACATGTCTACTTTACATCAGCACATTTTGGAACCAACATTTTTTTTGTTAGGGAGTTATAAGGGTTAAAAGTTGACCAGCAATTTCTCATTTTTACAACACCATTTTTTTTTAGTGACCACATCTCATTTGAAGTCATTTTGAGGGGTCTATATGATAGAAAATACCCAAGTTTGACACCATTCTAAAAACTGCACCCCTCAAGGTGCTCAAAACCACATTCAAGAAGTTTATTAACCCTTCAGGTGTTTCACAGGAATTTTTGGAATGTTTAAGTATTAACATTTAACTTTTTTTTATACAAAATTTATTTCAGCTCCAATTTGTTTTATTTTACCAAGGGTTACAGGAGAACATGGACCCCAAAAGTTGTTGTACAATTTATGCTGAGTACGATGATACCCCATATGTGGGGGTAAACCACTGTTTGGGTGCATGGCAGAGCTCGGAAGGGAAGGAGCGCCATTTGACTTTTCAATGCAAAATTGACTGGAATTGAGATTGGACACCATGTTGCGTTAGGAGAGCCCCTGATGTGCCTAAACATTGAAACTCCCCACAAGTGACACCATTTTGGAAAGTAGACCCCCTAAGGAACTTATATAGATGTGTGGTGAGCACTTTGACCCACCAACTGCTTCACAGAAGTTTAGAATGCAGAGCCGTAAAAATAAAAAATCATATTTTTTCACAAAAATGATCTTTTTGCCCCCAATTTTTTATTTTCCCAAGTGTAAGAGAAGAAATTGGACCCCAAAAGTTGTTGTGCAATTTGTCCTGAGTATGCCAATATCCCATATGTGGGGGGGTAAACCACTGTTTGGGCGCACAGCAGAGCTCGGAAGGGAAGGAGCGCCATTTGACTTTTCAATGCAAAATTGACTGGAATTAAGATGGAACGCCATGTTGTGTTTGAAAAGCCCCTGATGTGCCTAAACATTGAAACCCCCCACAAGTGACACCATTTTGGAAAGTAGACCCCGTAAGGAACTTACCTAGATGTGTGGTGAGCACTGTGACCCAACAAGTGCTTCACAGAAGTTTATAATGCAGAGCCGTAAAAAATAAAAAATCATATTTTTTCACAAAAATGATATTTTCGCCCCAAATTTTTTTTTTCCAAGGTTAAGAGAAGAAATTGGACCTCAAAAGTTGTTGTGCAATTTGTCCTGAATATAGTGATACCCCATATGTGGGGGTAAACGACTGTTTGGGCACATGGCAGAGCTCGGAAGGGAAGGAGCGTCGTTTGACTTTTCAATGCAAAATTGACTGGAATTGAGATGGGACACCATGTCGCGTTTGGAGAGCCCCTGATGTGCCTAAACATTAAAACCCCCCACAAGTGACACCATTTTGGAAAGTAGGCCCCCTAAGAAACTGATCTAGATGTGTTTTGAGAGCTGTGTTTTCTCTGACTTGAACGCCCCACCCTTCACCATGCTGTGTGTTGTGAATTTGGATTCTGGGCTCCCCCGGTGGCTACTGGTGGAATTGAACTTGTGACATCATCTTCCCTGTTCACCTGTTCTGATTAGATCTGGGTGTCGCTATATAACCTGGCTTCTCTGTTAGATGCTTGCCGGTCAACAATGTTATCAGAAGCCTCTCTGTGCTTGTTCCTGCTCCCAGACATCTACTAGATAAGTTGGACATTCGTCCATGTTTTGTTTTTGTATTTTGGTTCCAGTTCACAGCTGCAGTTTCGTTACTGTGTCTGGAAAGCTCTTGTTGATCAGGAATTGCCACTCTGGTATTATGAGTTAATGCCAGAGTCCTAAAGTAATTTCTGGATGTGTTTTGTTAGGGTTTTCTACTGACCATGAAAGTATGCTTTCTGTCTTCTGCTATCTAGAAAGCGGACCTCAAATTTGCTAAAACTATTTTCCTGCTGCGTTTGTTGTTTCATCTCATATCACCGCCAATATATGTGGGGGGCTTCTGTCTCCTTTTGGGCATTTCTCTAGAGGTGAGTCAGGTCTTATATTTCCCTCTGCTAGCTTTATTTAGTTCTCCGGCCGGCGCTGGGCATATAGGGATAAAAAGTAGGACATGCTACCTGGCTACTTCTAGATGATGCGGTAGGTTTAGTTCATGGTCAGTACAGTTACATCTTCCAAGAGCTTGTTCCTATAGAGGCTTATGCTAGTTCTCTGGCCATGGAGATCATGACAGTTTGACCGGCCCACTAAAGGGTTAAAATCCTTGGCTGAGAAAGGAGAGAAATAAGAAGTCTGCTGAGAGTTTTTTTTTTTTTTTCCTCTGTGCTCTTAATTGGATCACTTGCCAGTCTGTCTATGCTGCAGTCTTTCTTTTTTTTCTCTCTCCTTATAATCTTTGAATGGCTTTGTGTTCACCTGTTAATAATGGATCTTCAGAGTGTAACTGCAGGTTTGAATAATCTCACCACGAAAGTACAAAATTTGCAAGATTTTATTATTCATGCTCCGGTATCTGAGCCGAGAATTCCTTTGCCGGAATTCTTCTCAGGGAATAGATCTAGCTTTCAGAATTTTAGAAATAATTGTAAGCTATTTTTGTCCCTGAAATCTCGTTCTGCTGGAGACTCTGCACAGCAGGTTGGGATTGTGATTTCCTTGCTCCGCGGCGACCCTCAAGACTGGGCTTTTGCATTGGCACCAGGGGATCCTGCGTTGCGCAATGTGGATGCGTTTTTTTTGGCCTTGGGCTTGCTGTATGAGGAACCTCATTTGGAACTTCAGGCAGAAAAAACTTTGATGTCCCTATCGCAGGGGCAAGATGAAGCTGAAATTTACTGCCAAAGATTCCGTAAATGGTCTGTGCTTACTCAGTGGAATGAGTGTGCCTTGGCGGCTACTTTCAGAGAGGGTCTCTCTGATGCCATTAAGGATGTTATGGTGGGGTTCCCTGTGCCTGCTGGTCTGAATGAGTCCATGACAATGGCCATTCAGATCGATAGGCGTCTGCGGGAGCGCAAACCTGTGCACCATCTGGCGGTGTCCACTGAGAAGACGCCAGAAAGCATGCAGTGTGATAGAATTCTGTCCAGAAGCGAGCGGCAGAATTTTAGACGGAAAAATGGGTTGTGTTTCTATTGTGGGGATTCTACTCATGTTATATCAGCGTGCTCTAAGCGTACTAAAAAGCTTGATAAATCCGTTTCCATTGGCACTTTACAGTCTAAATTTATTTTGTCTGTGACCCTGATTTGCTCTTTGTCATCTATTACTACTGACGCCTATATCGACTCTGGCGCCGCTTTGAGTTTTATGGATTGGTCCTTTGCCAATCGTTGTGGGTATGATTTAGAGCCTTTGGAAACTCTTATTCCTCTGAAGGGGATTGACTCCACCCCATTGGCTAATAATAAACCACAATACTGGACACAAGTGACTATGTGTATTAATCCGGATCACCAGGAGACTATTCGTTTTCTAGTGCTGTATAATCTACATGAGGATTTGGTGCTGGGATTGCCATGGCTGCAGTCTCACAACCCAGTCCTTGACTGGAGAGCTATGTCTGTGTTGAGCTGGGGATGTAAGGGGACTCATGGGGACGTACCTTTGGTGTCCATTTTATCATCTATTCCCTCTGAAATCCCTGAGTTCCTGTCTGATTATCGTGACGTCTTTGAAGAACCCAAGCTGGGTTCACTACCTCCGCACCGTGAGTGCGATTGTGCTATAGATTTAATTCCGGGTAGTAAATACCCAAAGGGTCGTTTATTTAATCTGTCTGTGCCTGAACATACTGCTATGCGAGAATATATAAAGGAGTCCTTGGAAAAGGGACATATTCGTCCATCGTCATCTCCCTTAGGAGCCGGTTTTTTCTTTGTGTCAAAAAAAGACGGCTCTTTGAGACCATGTATTGATTATCGGCTTTTGAATAAAATCACGGTTAAATATCAATACCCATTGCCGTTGCTGACTGATTTGTTTGCTCGCATAAAGGGGGCCAAGTGGTTCTCTAAGATTGATCTCCGTGGGGCGTATAATTTGGTGCGGATCAGGCAGGGGGATGAGTGGAAAACCGCATTTAATACGCCCGAGGGCCACTTTGAGTATTTGGTGATGCCTTTTGGTCTTTCTAATGCCCCTTCAGTCTTCCAGTCCTTTATGCATGATATTTTCCGCGATTTTTTGGATAAATTTATGATAGTGTATCTGGATGATATTCTGATTTTTTCGGATGACTGGGACTCTCATGTCCGGCAAGTTAAGAGGGTTTTTCAGGTTTTGCGGTCTAATTCTCTGTGTGTCAAGGGTTCTAAGTGCGTTTTTGGGGTTCAGAGAATTTCCTTTTTGGGATATATTTTTTCTCCCTCTTCCATTGAGATGGATCCTGTCAAGGTTCAAGCTATTTGTGATTGGACGCAGCCCTCTTCTCTTAAAAGTCTTCAGAAATTTTTGGGCTTTGCCAACTTTTATCGTCGATTTATTTCTGGTTTTTCGGATGTCGTTAAGCCATTGACCGATTTGACTAGACAGGGTGCTGATGTTGCTAATTGGTCCCCTGATGCTGTGGAGGCCTTTCAGGAGCTTAAGCGCCGTTTTTCTTCTGCCCCTGTGTTGCGTCAGCCTGATGTGACTCTTCCTTTTCAGGTTGAGGTCGACGCTTCTGAGATCGGAGCTGGGGCAGTGTTGTCGCAGAAAAGTTCTGACTGCGCCGTGATGAGGCCTTGTGCCTTCTTTTCCCGTAAATTTTCGCCCGCTGAGCGGAATTATGATGTTGGGAATCGGGAGCTTTTGGCCATGAAGTGGGCGTTTGAGGAGTGGCGCCATTGGCTCGAGGGGGCCAGACATCAGGTGGTGGTATTGACTGACCACAAAAATTTGATTTATCTTGAGACCGCCAGGCGCCTGAATCCTAGACAGGCGCGCTGGTCATTATTTTTTTTTCTCGGTTTAATTTTGTGGTATCGTACCTACCAGGTTCTAAGAATGTTAAGGCGGATGCCCTTTCTAGGAGTTTTGAGCCTGATTCACCTGGCAACTCTGACCCCACAGGTATTCTTAAGGAGGGAGTTATCTTGTCAGCTGTTTCTCCAGACCTGCGGCGGGCCTTGCAGGAGTTTCAGGCGGATAGACCGGATCGTTGTCCGCCTGATAGGCTGTTTGTTCCTGATGATTGGACCAGTAAAGTCATCTCTGAGGTGCATTCTTCTGCGTTGGCAGGTCATCCTGGAATTTTTGGTACCAGGGATTTGGTGGCAAGATCCTTCTGGTGGCCTTCCCTGTCACGAGATGTGCGAGGCTTTGTGCAGTCTTGTGACGTTTGTGCTCGGGCCAAGCCTTGTTGTTCTCGGGCTAGTGGATTATTGTTGCCCTTGCCTATTCCTAAGAGGCCTTGGACACACATCTCGATGGATTTTATTTCAGATCTGCCTGTTTCTCAGAAGATGTCTGTCATCTGGGTGGTGTGTGACCGTTTTTCTAAGATGGTTCATTTGGTTCCCCTGCCCAAATTGCCTTCTTCTTCCGAGTTGGTGCCCCTGTTTTTTCAAAATGTTGTTCGTTTGCATGGTATTCCTGAGAATATCGTTTCTGACAGAGGAACCCAATTTGTGTCTAGATTTTGGCGGGCATTTTGTGCTAGGATGGGCATAGATTTGTCTTTTTCGTCTGCTTTTCACCCTCAGACTAATGGCCAGACCGAGCGGACTAATCAGACCCTGGAGACATATCTGAGGTGTTTTGTGTCTGCTGACCAGGATGATTGGGTTGCTTTTTTGCCATTGGCGGAGTTCGCCCTCAATAATCGGGCCAGCTCTGCCACCTTGGTTTCCCCGTTTTTCTGTAATTCGGGGTTCCATCCTCGATTTTCCTCCGGTCAGATGGAATCCTCGGATTGTCCTGGAGTGGATGCGGTGGTGGAGAGATTGCATCATATCTGGGGGCAGGTGATGGACAATTTAAAGTTGTCCCAGGAGAAGACTCAGCTTTTTGCCAACCGTCACCGTCGTGTTGGTCCTCGGCTTTGTGTTGGAGATTTGGTGTGGTTGTCTTCTCGTTTTGTCCCTATGAGGGTCTCATCTCCTAAGTTTAAGCCTCGGTTCATCGGTCCGTATAAAATATTGGAGATTCTTAACCCTGTTTCCTTCCGTTTGGACCTCCCTGCATCCTTTTCTATTCATAACGTTTTTCATCGGTCGTTATTGCGCAGGTATGAGGCACCGGTTGTGCCTTCCGTTGAGCCTCCTGCTCCGGTGTTGGTTGAGGGTGAGTTGGAGTACGTTGTGGAAAAAATCCTAGACTCCCGTGTTTCCAGACGGAGACTCCAGTATCTGGTCAAGTGGAAGGGATACGGCCAGGAGGATAATTCTTGGGTCACTGCATCTGATGTTCATGCCTCTGATCTGGTTCGTGCCTTTCATAGGGCCCATCCTGATCGCCCTGGTGGTTCTGGTGAGGGTTCGGTGCCCCCTCCTTGAGGGGGGGGTACTGTTGTGAATTTGGATTCTGGGCTCCCCCGGTGGCTACTGGTGGAATTGAACTTGTGACATCATCTTCCCTGTTCACCTGTTCTGATTAGATCTGGGTGTCGCTATATAACCTGGCTTCTCTGTTAGATGCTTGCCGGTCAACAATGTTATCAGAAGCCTCTCTGTGCTTGTTCCTGCTCCCAGACATCTACTAGATAAGTTGGACATTCGTCCATGTTTTGTTTTTGTATTTTGGTTCCAGTTCACAGCTGCAGTTTCGTTACTGTGTCTGGAAAGCTCTTGTTGATCAGGAATTGCCACTCTGGTATTATGAGTTAATGCCAGAGTCCTAAAGTAATTTCTGGATGTGTTTTGTTAGGGTTTTCTACTGACCATGAAAGTATGCTTTCTGTCTTCTGCTATCTAGAAAGCGGACCTCAAATTTGCTAAAACTATTTTCCTGCTGCGTTTGTTGTTTCATCTCATATCACCGCCAATATATGTGGGGGGCTTCTGTCTCCTTTTGGGCATTTCTCTAGAGGTGAGTCAGGTCTTATATTTCCCTCTGCTAGCTTTATTTAGTTCTCCGGCCGGCGCTGGGCATATAGGGATAAAAAGTAGGACATGCTACCTGGCTACTTCTAGATGATGCGGTAGGTTTAGTTCATGGTCAGTACAGTTACATCTTCCAAGAGCTTGTTCCTATAGAGGCTTATGCTAGTTCTCTGGCCATGGAGATCATGACAGCTGTGATTTTAATTACATCAAAACACAGTTGGTTCTGACCTTCCTATAAATGCAGGCTTTACCATGTTATTAGCCATAGGTAAGTGTTCACACTAGGCAGACAGGTTAGTTACCCATCCAATCTGAAATTAACTTGACGTTTGGTGGATGGGCTCACAATTTTTGGCCAAATCTTGTGCTAAGCATCTCATGTGTTTTTTCATAGATTTCACAAGCCAGTATGCTATTCACATTTCATGTATCGCACATTTCCTTGCTTTAGCACAGTAAAATTGAGTGCAGCCATTATCTATTTGCTGTGTAAGACTTTTTTGGTTATGCACCAGTTCAGACTAGATTGCTGTTCAGTCAGTTTTCCTATATTTACTATGTACTGTTTTTTCTGACTTGAACGCCCCACCCTTCACCATGCTGTGATTTTAATTACATCCAAACACAGTTGGTTCTGACCTTCCTATAAATGCAGGCTTTACCATGTTATTAGCCATATGTAAGGGTTCACACTAGGCAGACAGGTTAGTTACCCATCCGATCTGAGATTACCTTGACGTTTGGTGGATGGGCTCACAATTTTTGGCCAAATCTTGTGCTAAGCATCTCATGTGTTTTTTCATAGATTTCACAAGCCAGTATGCTATTCACATTTCATGTATCGCACATTTCCTTGCTTTAGCACAGTAAAATTGAGTGCAGCCATTATCTATTTGCTATGTAAGACTTTTTTGGTTATGCACCAGTTCAGACTAGATTGCTGTTCAGTCAGTTTTCCTATATTTACTATGTACTGCTTTTTCTGACTTGAACGCCCCGCCCTTCACCATGCTGTGATTTCAATTACATCCAAACACAGTTGGTTCTGACCTTCCTATAAATGCAGGCTTTACCATGTTATTAGCCATAGGTAAGTGTTCATACTAGGCAGACAGGTTAGTTACCCATCTGCTGATTCTGCTCATGTTATTTCTGATTGCCCTAAGCGTACTAAGAGGGTCGCTAGGTCTGTTACCATCAGTACTGTACAGCCTAAATTTCTCTTATCTGTGACCCTGATTTGCTCATTATCGTCCTTTTCTGTCATGGCATTTGTGGATTCAGGCGCTGCCCTGAACTTAATGGACTTGGAATTCGCCAGGCGCTGTGGTTTTTCCTTGCAGCCTTTGCAGAGCCCTATTCCTTTGAGGGGGATTGATGCTACACCGTTGGCTAAAAATAAACCTCAGTATTGGACTCAGCTGACCATGTGCATGGCTCCAGCACATCAGGAAGATTGCCATTTTCTGGTGTTGCATAACTTGCATGATGTTGTTGTACTGGGTTTTCCATGGTTACAGGAACATAATCCAGTGCTGGATTGGAAATCTATGTCTGTGACTAGTTGGGGTTGTCAAGGGGTACATTGTGACGTTCCTTTGATGTCAATTTCCTCTTCCCCCTCTTCTGAAGTCCCTGAGTTTTTGTCAGATTTCCAGGATGTATTTCATGAGCCCAAGTCCAGTTCCCTTCCTCCACATAGGGACTGTGATTGTGCTATTAACTTGATTCCTGGCTGTAAGTTCCCTAAGGGCCGACTTTTCAATCTGTCTGTGCCAGAGCATGCCGCCATGCAGAGTTATGTCAAGGAGTCTTTGGAGAAGGGGCATATTCAGCCGTCTTCGTCACCATTGGGAGCGGGATTCTTTTTTGTTGCCAAGAAGGATGGCTCCTTGAGACCCTGTATTGATTATCGCCTTCTTAATAAGATCACGGTCAAATTCCAATACCCTTTACCTTTGCTTTCTGATTTGTTTGCTCGGATTAAGGGGGCTGGTTGGTTTACTAAGATTGACCTTCGAGGGGCATATAATCTTGTTCGTATTAAACAGGGTGACGAATGGAAAACTGCATTTAATAGGGCCATTTTGAATACCTTGTGATGCCTTTCGGGCTTTCTAATGCTCCTTCTGTATTTCAGTCCTTCATGCATGATATTTTCCGCAATTATCTTGATAAATTCATGATTGTGTATTTGGATGATATTTTGATTTTTTCCGATGATTGGGAGTCTCATGTGAAGCAGGTCAGGATGGTTTTCCAGATCCTTCGTGATAATGCTTTATTTGTGAAGGGGTCTAAGTGCCTATTTGGAGTTCAGAAGGTCTCTTTTTTGGGTTTTATTTTTTCTCCCTCATCTATAGAAATGGATCCTGTTAAGGTCCAAGCCATTCATGACTGGATTCAACACACATCGGTGAAGAGCCTTCAGAAATTTTTGGGTTTGCTAATTTTTATCGCCGTTTCATTGCCAACTTTTCCAGTGTGGTTAAGCCCCTGACCGATTTGACGAAGAAAGGCGCTGATGTGACGAATTGGTCCTCTGCGGCTGTTGAGGCCTTTCAGGAGCTTAAATGCCGATTTACTTCTGCCCCTGTGTTGCGTCAGCCGGATGTTTCTCTTTCTTTTCAGGTTGAGGTTGACGATTCTGAGATTGGGGCAGGGGCCGTTTTGTCTCAGAGGAATTCTGATGGTTCTTTGATGAAACCGTGTGCTTTTTTTTCCAGAAAGTTTTCGCCTGCGGAGCGCAATTATGACGTTGGTAATCGTGAGTTGTTGGCTATGAAGTGGGCATTTGAGGAGTGGCGACATTGGCTTGAGGGAGCCAAGCACCGCGTTGTGGTCTTGACCGATCATAAGAATCTGATTTACCTCGAGTCGGCCAAGCGGCTGAACCCTAGACAGGCTCGATGGTCCCTGTTTTTCTCCCGTTTTGATTTTGTGGTCTCGTATCTTCCGGGATCTAAGAATGTTAAGGCTGATGCCCTCTCTAGGAGTTTTTTGCCTGATTCTCCTGGAGTCCTTGAGCCGGTTGGCATTCTTAAAGAAGGGGTAATTCTTTCTGCCATCTCCCCTGATTTGCGGCGGGTGCTTCAGGAATTTCAGGCTGATAAACCTGACCGCTGTTCTGTGGGGAAGCTGTTTGCTCCTGATAGATGGACTAGTAAGGTAATTTCTGAGGTTCATTGCTCAGTGTTGGCTGGTCATCCTGGGATTTTTGGTACCAGAGATTTGGTTGCTAGGTCCTTTTGGTGGCCTTCCTTGTCGCGGGATGTGCGTTCTTTTGTGCAGTCCTGTGGGACTTGTGCCCGGGCCAAGCCTTGCTGTTCCCGCGCTAGTGGGTTGCTTTTGCCTTTGCCAGTCCCTGAGAGGCCCTGGACGCATATTTCCATGGATTTTATTTCGGATCTTCCTGTTTCCCAGATGTCTGTTATCTGGGTGGTTTGTGACCGGTTCTCTAAAATGGTCCATTTGGTACCTTTGCCTAAATTGCCTTCCTCCTCTGATTTGGTTCCATTGTTTTTTCAGCATGTGGTTCGTTTGCATGGCATTCCGGAGAATATTGTGTCTGACAGAGGTTCCCAGTTTGTTTCTAGGTTTTGGCGGGCCTTTTGTGCTAGGATAGGCATTAATTTGTCTTTTTCTTCGGCGTTCCATCCTCAGACAAATGGCCAAACTGAGCAAACTAATCAGACCTTGGAAACCTATTTGAGATGCTTTGTGTCTGCAGATCAGGATGATTGGGTGGCTTTCTTGCCGTTGGCCGAGTTTGCCCTTAATAATCGGGCTAGTTCGGTTACTTTGGTTTCGCCTTTCTTTTGTAATTTTGGTTTTCATCCTCGTTTTTCTTCGGGCCAGGTTGAGCCTTCTGATTGTCCTGATGTGGATTCTGTGGTGGACAGGTTACAGCAGATTTGGACTCATGTGGTAGACAATTTGACGTTGTCTCAGGAAAAGGCTCAACGTTTTGCTAACCGCCGTCGGTGTGTTGGTCCCCGGCTTCGGGTGGGGGATTTAGTCTGGTTATCTTCTCGTCATGTTCCTATGAAGGTTTCTTCCCCTAAGTTCAAACCTCGGTTTATAGGTCCTTATAAGATTTCTGCGATTATCAGTCCGGTATCTTTTCGTTTGGCCCTTCCAGCCTCTTTTGCCATCCATAATGTTTTCCATAGATCTTTGTTGCGGAGATATGTGGTGCCCGTTGTTCCCTCTGTTGATCCTCCTGCCCCAGTGTTGGTTGAAGGGGATTTGGAATATGTGGTGGAGAAAATTTTGGATTCTCGTTTTTCGAGGCGGAGGCTTCAGTATCTCGTCAAGTGGAAGGGTTATGGCCAGGGAGATAATTCTTGGGTTGTTGCCTCCGATGTCCATGCCGCCGATTTGGTTCGTGCCTTTCACTTGGCTCGTCCTGATCGGCCTGGGGGCTCTGGTGAGCCTTCGGTGACCCCTCCTCAAGGTGGGGGTACTGTTGTGAATTCTGCTCTTGGGCTCCCTCCGGTGGTTGTAAGTGGCACTTTTGTGAGTTCTGCTCTTGGGCTCCCTCCGGCGGATTTAAGTGGAACTGCTGCTCCTTGGATTTAGCAGTCAGCAGCTGCTTCCACTGATCGTCTATTCTGGCTCGGCTATTTATCCTGGCTCTATCCTTCAGCCAGTGCCAGGTGTCAATGGTTCCTGCTTGGATTCACATCTCTCTTGGATTTCCCTGATATTCTGACCAGTTCAGCAAAGATAAGTCCTTGCTTTGTTCTTTTGCTTTCCACTTGTTGTGGACTTTATCGTTCAGCACATTCTATGTTTTTTCTAGTCCAGCTTGTCAGTATGGATTTATTCAGTTAAGCTGGAAGCTCTGGGAAGCAGATTTACCCTCCGCACCTTTAGTCAGGTGTGGAGATTTTTGTAAACTCTGTGGTGGATTTTTCTAGTTTTTAATACTTACCGCACAGTATTCTGTCCTGTTCTATCTATCTAGCTAGATTGGCCTCCTTTGCTACATCCTAGTTTCATTCTGTGTATGTCATTTCCCTCTCCACTCACATTTTATATTTGTGGGGGGCTGTCTGTCCTTTGGGAATTTTCTCTGAGGCAAGATAGCTTTCCTGTTTCTATCTTTAGGGGTAGTTAGTCCTCTGGCTGTAACGAGGTGTCTAGGGAGTGACAGGAACATCCCACGGCTACTTCTAGTGTTGTGTTAAGCTCAGGAACTGCGGTCAGTACAGGTACCACCTCCTCCAGAGCACATCCCATGTTGCTCCTAAACCACCAGTTCATAACAGGTTAGTTACCCATCTGATCTGAGATTACCTTGACGTTTGGTGGATGGGCTCACAATTTTTGGCCAAATCTTGTGCTAAGCATCTCATGTGTTTTTTCATAGATTTCACAAGCCAGTATGCTATTCACATTTCATGTATCGCACATTTCCTTGCTTTAGCACAGTAAAATTGTGTGCAGCCATTATCTATTTGCTATGTAAGACTTTTTTGGTTATGCACCAGTTCAGACTAGATTGCTGTTCAGTCAGTTTTCCTATATTTACTATGTACTGCTTTTTCTGACTTGAACGCCCCGCCCTTCACCATGCTGTGATTTCAATTACATCCAAACACAGTTGGTTCTGACCTTCCTATAAATGCAGGCTTTACCATGTTATTAGCCATAGGTAAGTGTTCACACTAGGCAGACAGGTTAGTTACCCATCCGATCTGAGATTACCTTGACGTTTGGTGGATGGGCTCACAATTTTTGGCCAAATCTTGTGCTAAGCATCTCATGTGTTTTTTCATAGATTTCACAAGCCAATATGCTATTCACATTTCATGTATCGCACATTTCCTTGCTTTCGCACAGTAAAATTGAGTGCAGCCATTATCTATTTGCTATGTAAGACTTTATTGGTTATGCACCAGTTAAGACTAGATTGCTGTTCAGTCAGTTTTCCTATATTTACTATGGAATTGAGATGGGTTACCATGTCGCGTTTGGAGAGCCAATGATGTGCCTAAACATTAAAAACCCCCACAAGTGACACCATTTTGGAAAGTAGACCCCCTAAGGAACTTATCTAGATGTGTTTTGAGAGCTTTGAACCCCCAAGTGTTTCACTACAGTTTATAACGCAGAGCCGTGAAAATAAAAATTCTTTTTTTTTTTTCAGAAAAATGATTTTTAGCCCTTAGTTTTGTATTTTCACAAGGGTAACAGGATAAATTGAACCCCAAAAGTTGTTGTTCAATTTGTCCTGAGTACGATGATACCCCATATGTGGGGGGAACCACTGTTTGGGCGCATGTTTTGAGCTCGGAAGGGAAGGAGCGCCATTTGGAATGCAGACTTAGATGGATTGGTCTGCAGGCGTCACGTTGCATTTGCAGAGCCCCTGATGTACCCAAACAGTAGAAACTAGACCTCCCAAGGAACTTATCTAGATGTGTTGTGAGAAATTTGAACCCCCAAGTGTTTAACTACAGTTTACAACGCAGAACCGTGAAAATAAAAAATCTTTTTTTCCCCACAAAAATGATTTTTAGGCCCCCAAATTTTTATTTTCCCAAGGATAACAAAAGAACTTCGACCCCAAAAGTTGTTGTCCAATTTGTCCCGAGTACGCTGATACCCCATATGTTGGGGTAAACCCCTGTTTGGGCGCACGGGAGAGCTCAGAAGGGAAGGAGCACTGTTTTACTTTTTCAATGCAGAATTGGCTGGAATTGAGATCGGACGCCATGTCGCGTTTGGAGAGCCCCTGATGTGCCTGAACAGTGGAAACTCCCCAATTCTACCTGAAACCCTAATCCAAACACACCAATAACCCTAATCCCAACGGTAACCCTAACCACACCCCTAACCCTGACACACCCCTAACTCTAATCCCAACCCTAATCCCAACCGTAAATGTAATCCAAACCCTAACCCTAACTTTAGCCCCAACCCTAACCCTAACTTTAGCCCCAACCCTAACCCTAACTTTAGCTCCAACCCTAGCCCCAACCCTAGCTATAACCCTAGCCCTAACCCTAGCCCTAACCCTAACCCTAGCCCTAACCCTAGCCCTAACCCTAACCCTAGCCCTAGCCCTAACCCTAACCCTAATGGGAAAATGGAAATAAATTATTTTTCCCTAACTAAGGGGGTGATGAAGGGGGGTTTGATTTACTTTTATAGCATTTGTTATATGGGATTTTTATGATTGGCAGCTGTCACACGCTAAAAGACGCTTTTTATAGCAAAAAAGTTTTTGCGTCTCCACATTTTGAGACCTATAATTTTTCCATATTTTGGTCCACAGAGTCATGTGAGGTCTTGTTTTTTGCGGGACGAGTTGACATTTTTATTGGTAACATTTTCGGACACGTGACAGTTTTTGATCACTTTTTATTCCGATTTTTGTGAGGCAGAATGACCAAAAACCAGCTATTCATGAATTTCTTTTGGGGGAGGCGTTTATACTGTTCCACGTTTGGTAAAATTGATAAAGCAGTTTTATTCTTTGGGTCAGTATGATTACAGCAATATCTCATTTATATCATTTTTTTTTGGTTTGGCGCTTTTATACGATAAAAGCTATTTTATAGAAAAAATAATTATTTTGGCATCGCTTTATTCTGAGGACTATAACTTTTTTATTTTTTTGTTTATGATGCTGAATGGCATCTCGTTTTTTGCGGGACAAGATGTCTTTTTTAGTGGTACCATGGTTATTTATATCCGTCTTTTTGATCGCGTGTTATTCCACTTTTTGCTCGGCGGTATGATAATAAAGCGTTGTTTTTTGGCTCGTTTTTTTTTTTTTCTTACGGTGTTCACTGAAGGGGTTAACTAGTGGGACAGTTTTATAGGTTGGGTCATTATGGATGCGGCAATACTAAATATGCGTACTTTTATTGTTTTTTTTGTTTTTTTAGATAAAGAAATGTATTTATGGGAATAATATACCATATTTTCCGGCGTATAAGATGACTGGGCGTATAAGACGACCCCCCAACTTTACCAGTTAAAATATAAAATCTTCTTAAAAGTCGGGGGTCTTCTTATACACCCTATGTCGTCTTATAGGGCCGGTGAATATGTGCCTTTTGGGGGGGGGAGTGGTCCTGATGATGACGAGGGGGCGTCTCACAGGAAAGTGAGTATCGCCCATTACCTCATCATAGCGCTGCAGCGTGGGGTCTCTGTGCTGGGAGCGGTGGCTTCTGTGCTGTGGGGCGGCGGCTCCTCTTCTGCAGTGTGGGGCCTCTGGTGCTGTGGGGCGGCGGCGGCGGTGTATCTTCATGCAGTCGGAGCTCCTCCGGCATCTCCTTAAAGCTCGGAGGCCCCGCTGGCAGCTCCATCGGTACAATGTGGTGGCCTCCGGGAAAATGGCTGCTGCTCAGATTCAGATCTCGTCCCGAGATCTCGGGAGACGAGATCTGATTCTGAGCAGCGGCCATTTTCCCGGAGGAAGCTCAATAGGTGCGATGCGGTGGCCTCCGGGAAAATGGCCGCTGGGGGCGGCACATGCTCAGATTCAGATCTCGTCCCGAGATCTCGGGACACAAGATCTGAATCTGAGCAGCGGCCATTTTCCTGGAGGCCACCGCATTGTACCGATGGAGCTGCCAGCAGGGCCTCCGAGCTTTAAGGAGATGCCGGAGGAGCCCCGACTGCATGAAGATACGCCGCCGCCACCCCACAGCACCAGAGGCCCCACACTGCAGAAGAGGAGCCGCCGCCCCACAGCACAGCAGCCGCCGCTCCCAGCACAGAGACCCCACGCTGCAGCGCTATGATGAGGTAATGGGGGATACTCACTTTCCTGTGAGACGCCCCCTCGTCATCATCAGGACCACTCCCCCCCACCCACCATATACACCCGGCGTACAAGGCGATACCCGGCGTATAAGACGACCCCCGACTTTTAAAAAGATTTTCAGGGGTTAAAAAGTCATCTTATACGCCGGAAAATACGGTATATATTTTTTTATTTATTTAGGATTTTTTTTTTTTTTTACACATGTGGACATTTTTTTTTTTACTTTTTTACTTTGTTCCAGGGGGGACATCACAGATCGCTGATCTGACAGTTTGTACAGCACTCGGTCAGATCAGCGATCTGACATACAGCCGTGCAGGCTTACCAGCACCTGCTGTGGACCCGGAAGTACTCCCTGCAGGACCCGGATGCAGCCCCGTGGCCATTTTGGATCTGGGGACTGCAGGGAGGAGACGCTCGGTACAAGGTGAGTACATTGACTTGTACCGATCGTCTCAGGGAAGCATGCAGGGAGCCCCCTCCCTGCGCAATGCTTCCCTGTACCGCCTGTACAGTGCGATCATGTTTGATCGCAGTGTGCCGGGGGTTAATGTCCCGGGGGCGGTCCGTGACCGCTCCTGGCACATAGTGCCAGATGTCAGCTGCGATAGTCTAAGCACCCGTGAGCACGGCCAATCTCAGTTTGCACAGCACTCGGTCAGATCAGCGATCTGACATACAGCCGTGCAGGCTTACCAGCACCTGCTGTGGACCCGGAAGTACTCCCTGCAGGACCCGGATGCAGCCCCGTGGCCATTTTGGATCTGGGGACTGCAGGGAGGAGACGCTCGGTACAAGGTGAGTACATTGACTTGTACCGATCGTCTCAGGGAAGCATGCAGGGAGCCCCCTCCCTGCGCAATGCTTCCCTGTACCGCCTGTACAGTGCGATCATGTTTGATCGCAGTGTGCCGGGGGTTAATGTCCCGGGGGCGGTCCGTGACCGCTCCTGGCACATAGTGCCAGATGTCAGCTGCGATAGTCTGAGCACCCGTGAGCACGGCCAATCTCATATGACGTACTATTCCGTCGGTGGTCACACGGGCCCACCCCACCTCGACGGGATAGTACGTCAGATGTCAGAAAGGGGTTAAGAACTGCAATAAATTAACTTTTTGATGATATGCTAATTTTGTGAAAAGCACCTGTATGCGCTGATGATAAAGCCTGCTATATACTCACATCTGTCAAACACCTACCTAGGGCCACCTCAGACCACTGTCCCATACTGGCATATTTAATTTAGGATTCAAGGTCATTCAAAGACCTCCACTAAAAAAGAGTTTATGGCTCTCATTATTTGGTTTACATAGCTGTATCCCAGACCAGATTAATACATTCTTGTCACAGAATGATCACTCCTCTTTTGGGATGCATTCAAAGCATATTTAAGTTGACGTTGTCACTCCTATTTCTTTTATAAAGAAGGAAATTTAATTAGCAAATAACTGCTTTGAACTAGAAATGGTGTACACTAATACTCCTATCAAAGTAAATAGAGTAGCTTGGCTTCAAGCAGGTAGGCAGTATTTAGCATATTTGCAAAATAAAAATGATTATTCTTCATGAATCAGATATACCTTTAAACAGGGCAATTAGTCCAGTAGCTTATTAGCTCCTATTATTCACCAAATAATTAGTCTCTGACCATACTTAAGATCTGAACGCCGTAAAACTCTATAACCACACCCACAGACTCCATCCTAGAAACATTTTTGAGCTATTAACAGGAATCATATGTCTAAATTCACATATACAGAAAATAAAATCCAGGTTTATTTTAATGATATTAAATTCCCACATTTATCTGCATAACAAATGTTTGCTGTAGATGCTAATTTGGCAATGGATGAATTAGTGAAGCCCTTGCCTGATATAGCTAGGGGCAAGTAATCTGGTTCGAATGGATTGCCTCTGGAGATTTACACTCAGTATAGAGAGGAGATTTTTGCTTTTCTGCCGGAGATATACAAGTAATCATTTGAGTCAAATACCCTTTCAAGTTCTTTCTACAAGGCATCTATATTGATATTACTAAAGCCTGATAATACTCCGTTGACATGTCCTATAGACCTATTTTTTTAAATTGAATATGGATTATTAACTGCTTAAAAAATACTAGATAACAGACTAAACAAGACTATAGCCAGCATAATACATTCTGATCGATTTTATACCTGGAAGAAGAACCTCAGATAATTTGAGGAGAGCAAGCCCAGATTGTGACACAGATTGGGGTGAGTAGGGGTGAGGATTGGGCCTTGGCTTCACTAGATGCAGCAAAGGCCTATGACTCTATAGAATGGCCATTTCTAATAAAATTAGTACATAAATTTGCACTGGCAATAAATTTATGAAATTGATTTCTGTAATTTACAAAAACCCTAAAGCAACTATTCAACTGCTTCAATATCCACCGATTATTCTCTATACAGGGACACTTGTATCAAGGTTGTTTCTTATCACCTTTATTGTTTGTTCTGGTTATAGAGCCATTAGCTATACATATCAAAGCAGATCAAATTTATAGGGGTGTAATTCCTAAAATTTGAGAGGAACTTGATTAGCAATAGGCGAACCCCATCAGTAAAGTTCAGGGTAGGTACTGAACACCTACAGTCTGTGCACGAACCCCAACACATACTTCTCCATGAAGTTCATGTTACTGTTTGGCTGTTTCTCATGCTGTCATCTGTGTGATAGCGCAAGAGAGAAACACCGGCGGATCTAATCAGAGAGCTGTGGTTCCTACGCTATCAGATGACCTTGTGTGTTCCAGCAACTGTGACAGCTGGTAAAAAGGATACAGTGTCTGATGATGAGAGAGTACTATGCTCATCAGCGTTCACCTGCTGTTGCTTATAGCAGCGAGAGCAGGAGAGCCTGATGAGAATATTCATCAGTCGAAGCCTGTGCTGTAATTAAATAAATAAATAAATAAAATTACACAGGGTCTCTATTCTAGGTAACCAGTGCAGGCAAAACTGACAGCTGTGGACTGTTCACATTATTCATGTCATTGCGAGACACTAATCCTGTGCTATAAGACACAGCTCGGTGTCTCTGCTGGCTGCCAAGCTGAAGAATGCGCACATCATGACAACGTTCAGCATGGCATCAACATGTAGCAGAGCTTGATACATTGTGGGACAACTGGATTATCTTCTCGTCAGACAGGGGAGGAATATGGTTGCTTACTATTTTTTGTCTTTTACAGGGGACTTGGGCTTCAGTGGATTAAGCGTAAAGATGAGTATAACTTTACTTTTTTAATTGCATTTCAAATAAAGGATACAGTGTCTTTATTTCAAATACAGGACTTTATTCTGGATGTTTTTTTAACAATCTAACTATGTGGTTAGTAATAGATGCCTCTCCTTACTAACAGCTGACAACAACCCCAAACCTAGTAACCCAATTTCCGCTGCACCAGGGTAAGTGGCAGTAGCTGGACAAAGCGCCAGAACTGTCACATGCGCTTTTTCTAGGGCGGCTGAAGGTTGCTATTTTTAAGCTAGGGGGCCAATATCCATAGTCTATTATCAGTCTGAGAATATCCGCCCCCAGCTGTCTGCTTTACCTTGGCTGCTTGTCAAAAATGGGGGGAAACCCTTGCTGTTTTTTAATTATTCATTTTAATAATTTAAAACAAATGGCTTGGTTCCCCTCCATTCTTGATAACTGGCCATAATAAAGCTGACAGTTGAGGACTGCAGCTCACAGCTGTCAGTTTTGCCTGTGCTAGTTAACAAGAACACAAGAGACCTAATGTAATTTTACATACGGCTGATGAATACTCTCATCATCGTACGCCTGCTCTCACTCCTATCAGCGACAGCAGGCATAAGTTGACGAGAGTAGTACTCTCTCATCAGCCAAAGCGTGTGACCAGTGGTAACCATTTTACCACCAGTCACAGCTGCTGGCTCACAAGCTGTCATCTGACAGTGTGGAAACTGCAGCTCACTGATATTACCACAGATCAGAGTTTGGTTACTGTTCTGAAACACGAACCAAACTTTTTTTTAAATGATCGTCGGAACCTGCCAGACCCGAACATCCACGGGTTCGCCTAGCTCTAATCACGTGGTCTTGTATGCAGACGATCTATTATCACCAGATAAATCCATCCTAGAAGCAAAACAAACCTAATTGATCGATATGGGGGATATTCTTGTCTCCTAATAAATTGGATGAAGTTATTCTTGCTATATCTTTCTCCCCAAAGATCCAACTTATTGAATTCAGTGGTATTAGGCTTAAGTGTGGCACTGGTAAGGCAATTCTGAAAAGGATTTAATTATCATTAAGTTTCATAACCATATATACCAGAGCATACATCTTTAGCTAGTAAAACTACCAAGGAGCTGTGGCAGTCCCTTGTTCTTGAAATCAGTGTGGTCCAATACTTAGGCCTTTATTAAACACATAATGATGCCACAAAAGGATACAAGTTTGTATAGAAATATTTTTCTTTATATCAGTATCAATAATATTTTAGTTTTCTTTAAACAGCGTATTAAAGGGACTTTTTGTTCATGATACGCCTATTAATATTGCTCATTTCAAAAGTTTGACTGCAGGGGAACACTCCTTTCTAGGAGATCTATAATTAGATGACATTGATGCAGATACTACAGTATAATATAAATAGTGGATATCCAACCTTGCTATTTATGCTACTAAATTATGTGAAAGTGTTTGTGAATTGTTTTTTTCATGATTTCTCTTTACTTTATGAAACACAGTAAAGAATTGTGTGTTACAGAGATCTATGTCATTGTCTAAATAATGGCAGGTGATGCATATTTATGACAAATTAATGATTTGCTTGTTGAACTCCTATTGAACTATAAAGTGTGTGTTACTTACAGTTGAAACCAGAAGTTTACATACACTATATAAAAAGACACATATGCATGTTTTTCTCAATATCTGACATGAAATCAGAATAAATCTTATTAATATTTGCCAAATGAAAGAATAATGAGAGACAGAGAATGTTTTAAGGCATTGTTATGCCTCTCTCTCTCTCTCTCTCGTTATCCTGGCATTTGGCAAATATTAATAATTATGGTAATCCTAATTGACCTAAAATAGGAAAGGTTTATTTTGATTTCATGTCAGATATTGAGAAAAACATGCATATTCTGGTTTTAACTATATATGCCTAAATAAATAAGTGATTTTATATTCTTATTTGACTGCTAAAACAGACAGACTCTCTCGATAAAATGGGGATCTCCATAGTAGATTATACACAGGCTCGGACTGGCCCACCAGAGAACCGGAGGATTCTCCGGTGGGCCCAGGCACTGACACCTGCTGGCATACTGGCCAGCAGCTGCCTAGGGCCCCCACTGCTCCAGGGGCCCCTTGCCAGTGGCTATAGGGCCCCTGAGTCAAGGGGGCCCGCCCTGTGCTAGTAGCAGCAGCTGGAGACAGGATCCTGTCCCCGCTGCTAAAGCAAAATGAATATTCACGCTTCCCCATGCCCCTATGGGCGTGGAGAGGTGTGAATACCATTTCTCTTTAATAGCGGGCAGTGTTAGCCGCAGGGTGCAGCTAACACTGCCCGCATGTAAAGCTGCACCACACACACGCACTCACAAAGTACCGCACACCCACACACACACACACAGCACCGCACACACACATGCAGGCACACAGACTCACAGAGCAGCTCACCTCCCGGCATCCTGCTTCCTGTCTGAGACAGCCCAGCTGGATGACGTTATCATCCTGCGTGCTGCTGTCTCAGTCAGAAAGCTTCCAGGAATCCAGCGAGGAAGAGGCTGCTGGGGTGAGCAGCTACTGCAGTGAGGTGAGCTGTGCTGTGTGCCTGCGTGTGTGTGTGTGTGAGAAAATGTGTGTGTGTGAGAGTGTGTGTTTGTGTTTGTGAGAGAGTGTGTGTGTGTGAGAGTGTGTGTGTGTGTGTGTGTGTGATGAGCTGCTGCTGCGGGGAGGTGAGCTGTGCTGCGTGCCTGCGTGTGTGTGTGTGTGAGAGAGTGTGTGGGAGTGTGTGTGTGTGAGTGAGACTGTGTGTGTGTGATAAGCTGCTGCTGCGGTGAGCTGTGTGTGTGTGATGAAGGACAATGATATTGGTGGGGGGAGACATTGATGGAGGTGATGGGCAATGATGGTGGTGGGGGAGACAATGATGGAGGTGATGGGCAATGATGGTGGGAAAGAAGACAATGATGGAGGTGATTGGCAATGATGGTGGTGGTGGAGAGGCAATGATGGAGGTGAGGGGATGTAATGATGGAAGTGATGGGCAATGATGGTGGGGGAGACAATGATGGAGGCAATGGGCAGTCATGATGAGGGAGGGAATGATGGAGGTGATGGGCAATGAGGGTGAGGGGAGGAAATGATGGTGGGGGAGGCAATGATGGAGGTGATAGGCAATGATGTATGGGAGGCAATGATGGAGGTGATAGGCAATGATGGTGGAGAGGCAATGATGGAGGTGATGGGCAATGGTGGTGGTGGAAGGCAATGATGGAGGTGATGGGCAATGATGGTGGTGGGGGAGGCAATGATGGAGGTGATGGGCAATGATGGAGGTGATGGGCAATGATGGTGGTGGGGGGAGGCAATGATGGAGGTGATGGGCAATGGTGGTGGGGGAGGCAATGATGGACGTGATGGGCAATGATGGTGGTGGGGGAGGCAATGATGGAGGTGATGGGCAATGATGGTGGTGGGGGAGGCAATGATGGAGGTGATGGGCAATGGTGGTGGTGGGAGGCAATGATGGAGGTGATGGGCAATGGTGGTGGTGGGAGGCAATGATGGAGGTGATGGGCAATGATGGTGGTGGGGAGGCAATGATGGAGGTGATGGGAAATGATGGTGGTGGGGGGAGGCAATGATGGAGGTGATGATGGAGGTGATGAATTGGACAATAATGGTGGGGGAGGAGGCAATGATGCAGGTGGTGGAATGGGCAGTGATGGAGGTGGTGGGGGAGGAGGCAATGATGGAGGTGGTGATGAGGAAAATGATGGGGTGGAGAGGGGCTACATTATACTTTATGAGGGGGCTGCATTGTATTCTGTGGGGGGACTGCATTATTCTCAGGGGACTGCATTATATTATGGGGGGGCTACATCATACTATGTGAGGGGGCTACAGTATACTCTATGGGGGGGCTGCATTATATTCTGTGGTGGGGCTGCATTCTCTCAGTTGACTACATTATATATATATTCTGTGGTGGCTGCATTATACTATATGAGGGGGGCTGCATTATACCCTATGAGGGTGCTACATTATATTATATGGCGGGGACTGCATTATACCTGAGGGGGTTGCATTATATTTTGTGGGGTGCTGC
Organism: Ranitomeya variabilis; assembly: GCF_051348905.1. NCBI lineage: Eukaryota > Metazoa > Chordata > Amphibia > Anura > Dendrobatidae > Ranitomeya > Ranitomeya variabilis. The sequence continues at coordinate 154,675,465 of NC_135232.1, forward strand.
ATTATATTCTATGAGAGAGGACTGCGTTATATTTTATGAGGGGGCTAAATTATGTTCTGTGAGGGGGCTAAATTTTTGGAAGTGCATCTGAACAGCAAGGTGGATTGCTGTTGAGGGGAGATAGAGAGAGAGAAAAAAAAATCTATAAATCTTCAGCACAGCGAGTGTGAGCGAGCTGAGTGTGACCTGAGCGTAAGTGTGAACGGCGGTAAGTGTGTGACTTGTGATTCAGTGAAGAGGTATTTGGAAGGCCTTTAACAAATACCTGTGTGAATTGGAGTGAGTTGCTGAATTGGGAGTAGCTATATTCATAAGGAGTTAACTTAGGGTGGGGGCTCATAATTAAGGGGATATAAGAGGCAGCTGTTTGGGGCTCAAGTCCTTTTTGGAAGTGCATCTGAACAGCAAGGTGGATTGCTGTTGAGGGGAGATAGAGAGAGAGAAAAAAAAATAATCTATAAATCTTCAGCACAGTGAGTGTGAGCGAGCTGAGTGTGACCTGAGCGTAAGTGTGAACGGCGGTAAGTGTGTGACTTGTGATTCAGTGACTTTGGAATCAGGGAGTTTCCAAGGGAGGAATTGCTTCTGTTTTTTTTTTTTTTTTTTGGTTTAATTAATACTTTGTATTTATTTTTAATTAACATTTCTGTGTGGTGCAATCCCCATTAGGAAATGTGCTCCACAATTGTTAATGCCATCCAGTGCACATCTTGCCACATGTATGCAGTCCTTGACCAGCCGGTCGAGGGTGCATACTGCTGTGCGAGATGTGAGCACATTGTGCATTTGGAAACCCAGATACTGGATCTAAATGTGCAGCTGGCAACACTGAGATCCATAGACAATATGGAGAGGAGTCTTCTGCTCACAGAGCAGATGCTCAATGGGATAGATGAGGAGGGGGATGGTAGGATGGAGCTGCAGGACAGTGTGGCAGTTAGCTGGGTGACAGATAGAAGGCGGGGTAGAGGGAAGAGTGCCAGGGAGGCTAGTCCTGATCTGGCACACCCCAATAAGTTTGCTAAGTTGGCAGATGAGGGGGGTGCCAGTACAGGGGTAGCACTGCTGCAGCCAGGCATGTCCTCTGAAAGCCGGAGGAGTGACTGCTCCAGTAAGGAGGGAAAAAGGAGAGCAGGGCAGGCCAGACAGGTGCTGGTAGTGGGGGACTCAATTATTAGGGGAACAGATAGGGCAATCTGTCACAAAGACAGGGATCGTCGGACGGTGTGCTGCCTACCTGGCGCTCGAGTCCGACACATCGCTGATCGGGTGGACAGATTACTGGGAGGGGCTGGTGAGGACCCAGCGGTCATGGTGCACATTGGCACAAATTACAAAGTTAGAGGTAGGTGGAAGGTCCTTAAAGATGATTTCAGGGAATTAGGCTGCAAGCTGAAAGCAAGGACCTCCAACGTGGTATTTTCCGAAATACTGCCTGTACCACGTGCCACGCCAGAGAGGCAACGGGAGATTAGGGAGGTTAATAAGTGGCTCAAGAATTGGTGTAGGAAGGAGGGGTTTGGGTTCCTGCAGAACTGGGCCGACTTCTCAGTTGGCTACAGGCTCTACGCTAGGGACGGGCTGCACCTCAATGGGGAAGGTGCAGCTGTGCTGGGGGAGAAAATGGTTAGAAGGTTGGAGGAGTGTTTAAACTAGGGATTGGGGGGGAGGGTATTCATTTTATAGGAGGGGAAGATAGTGCAGATAGAGACCTGGGCACAAATAAGGAAGTTGGGGGTGGCGGTGGCATGGGGGGTGGGGTTAGAACAGTTAGTAATTTAAGAAAGAATAGAGGTACAGAGAGTAACATCAAGTGCATGTATACTAATGCCAGAAGCCTCGCCAACAAAATGGATGAATTAGAACTAATGTTGTTGGAGCATAATTATGACATGGTGGGGATATCTGAGACGTGGCTGGATGAGAGCCATGACTGGGCTGTTAACTTGCAGGGCTATAGCCTTTTCAGAAATGATCGTACAGATAAGCGAGGGGGTGGGGTGTGTCTGTATGTAAAATCGACCTTAAAACCCATCCTGCGTGATAATATAGGTGAATCTAATGAAAATGTAGAGTCTCTGTGGGTGGAGATAAGGGGAGGGGGAAAAAATAATAAATTACTGATAGGGGTTTGTTATAAATCTCCAAAACTAATGGAAGCAATGGAGAATATCCTCATAAAGCAAATAGATGAAGCTGCGACTCAAGGAGAAGTCATTATTATGGGGGACTTCAACTACCCTGAAATAGATTGGGGAACAGAAACCTGCAGTTCCAGCAAAGGTAATCGGTTTTTGACAACTATGAGAGACAGTTACCTTTCACAACTGGTTCAGGACCCAACAAGGAGGGGGGCACTGCTAGACCTAATATTAACCAACAGGCCAGACCGCATATCAAATATAAGGGTTGGGGGTCACTTGGGGAATAGTGATCACAAAATAATAAGTTTTCATGTAACCTTTAGTAAGATGGGTAGTAGGGGGGTGACAAGGACACTAAACTTCAGGAGGGCAAATTTCCAACGGATGAGAGAGGATCTTGGTGCAATTAACTGGGACGATATCCTGAGACACAAAAATACACAAAGAAAATGGGAGACATTTATTAGCATCCTGGATAGGACCTGTGCACAGTATATACCGTATGGGAATAAACATACTAGAAATAGGAGGAAACCAATATGGCTAAATAGAGCTGTAAGGGGCGCAATAAGGGACAAAAAGAAAGCATTTAGAGAATTAAAGGAAGTAGGTAGTGAGGAGGCATTAAATAAATACAGAAAATTAAATACATTCTGTAAAAAGCAAATCAAGGCAGCAAAGATTGAGACAGAGAGACTCATTGCCAGAGAGAGTAAAAATAATCCCAAAATATTCTTTAACTATATAAATAGTAAGAAACTAAAAAATGACAGTGTTGGCCCCCTTAAAAATAGTCTGGGTGAAATGGTGGATGAGGATGAGGAAAAAGCCAATATGCTAAATGACTTTTTTTCATCAGTATTTACAAAAGAAAATCCCATGGCAGACAAAATGACTAGTGATAAAAATTCCCCATTAAATGTCACCTGCTTAACCCAGCAGGAAGTACAGCGGCGTCTAAAAATCACTAAAATTGACAAATCTCCGGGCCCGGATGGGATACACCCCCGAGTACTGCAGGAACTAAGTACAGTCATTGATAGACCATTATTTTTAATCTTTAAAGACTCCATAATAACAGGGTCTGTACCACAGGACTGGCGTATAGCAAATGTGGTGCCAATATTCAAAAATAGGGGCAAAAACTGAACTCGGTAATTATAGGCCAGTAAGTTTAACCTCTACTGTGGGTAAAATCCTGGAGGGCATTCTAAGGGATGCTATGCTGGAGTATCTGAAGAGGAATAACCTCATGACCCAGTATCAGCACGGGTTTACTAGGGACCGTTCATGTCAGACTAATTTGATCAGCTTCTATGAAGAGGTAAGTTCCAGACTGGACCAAGGGAACCCAGTGGACGTAGTATATATGGACTTTTCCAAAGCTTTTGATACGGTGCCACACAAAAGGTTGTTACATAAAATGAGAGTAATGGGGATAGGGGAAAATATGTGTAAGTGGGTTGGGAGCTGGCTCAGGGATAGGAAACAAAGGGTGGTTATTAATGGAGCACACTCGGACTGGGTCACGGTTAGCAGTGGGGTACCACAGGGGTCAGTATTGGGCCCTCTTCTTTTTAACATATTTATTAATGACCTTGTAGGGGGCATTCAGAGTAGAATTTCAATATTTGCAGATGACACTAAACTCTGCAGGGTAATCAATACAGGGGAGGACAATTTTATATTACAGGATGATTTATGTAAACTAGAAGCTTGGGCTGATAAATGGCAAATGAGCTTTAATGGGGATAAATGTAAGGTCATGCACTTGGGTAGAAGTAATAAGATGTATAACTATGTGCTTAATTCTAAAACTCTGGGCAAAACCGTCAATGAAAAAGACCTGGGTGTATGGGTGGATGACAAACTCATATTCAGTGGCCAGTGTCAGGCAGCTGCTACAAAGGCAAATAAAATAATGAGATGCATTAAAAGAGGCATAGATGCTCATGAGGAGAACATAATTTTACCTCTATACAAGTCACTAGTTCGACCACACTTAGAATACTGTGCACAGTTCTGGTCTCCGGTGTATAAGAAAGACATAGCTGAACTAGAGCGGGTGCAGAGAAGAGCGACCAAGGTTATTAGAGGACTGAGGGGTCTGCAATACCAAGATAGGTTATTACACTTGGGGCTATTTAGTTTGGAAAAACGAAGACTAAGGGGTGATCTTATGTTAATGTATAAATATATGAGGGGACAGTACAAAGACCTTTCTGATGATCTTTTTAATCATAGACCTGAGACAGGGACAAGGGGGCATCCTCTACGTCTGGAGGAAAGAAGGTTTAAGCATAATAACAGACGCGGATTCTTTACTGTAAGAGCAGTGAGACTATGGAACTGCCGTATGATGTTGTAATGAGTGATTCATTAATTAAATTTAAGAGGGGACTGGATACCATTCTGGAAAAGTATAATGTTACAGGGTATATACACTAGATTCCTTGATAAGGCGTTGATCCAGGGAACTAGTCTGATTGCCGTATGTGGAGTCGGGAAGGAATTTTTTTCCCCATGGTGGAGTTACTCTTTGCCACATGGGGTTTTTTTGCCTTCCCCTGGATCAACATGTTAGGGCATGTTAGGTTAGGCTATGGGTTGAACTAGATGGACTTACAGTCTTCCTTCAACCTTAATAACTATGTAACTATGTAACTATGTAAATTATATTCTGTGAAGAACCCTTGCTACATAATTAAGACGTGAACTACCTTACATTATACCCTGATATTAGCGCGTTTTACCGCACAATTGGTGGTCTTGTATCTATTTCTATGTAGCTACATAGTGGGCCCCAAGAGTGATTTTCTCTGGTGGGCCCAAGGTGCTCCAGTCCGACGCTGATTATACACTAATATACTGTGCACTCATCTCTTTTGATGCTAGTATAACTCTGCAAGTTAGCATAATACCTAACTAATTAAGAACATGTTTTGTCATGTCCCAGAGTATATATCATCATCAACTGAAAAATATAGAATGTAAGTCCGCAAGGACAGGGTCCTCTCCCCTCTGTACCAGTCTGTCACTGTAAACTTGTTTACTGTAAACGATATTTATAACCCTGTATGTAACCCCTTTCTCATGTACAGCACCATGGAATTAATGGTGTTATATAAATAAATAATAATAATAATAATAATAACTGAATGGACAAAGTTACATAATTTTATAGCTTAACCAGTTCCAGACTGTCCATAGACTTTAAATTTCCAGGAGGACCATTGTTTTATCTGCTCTGATATGCTAAAAGATCAATGCAGAGTAAAATGCTTGCATGACTGCATGAAAAATTATATAATGTGGGTGCAGGGCACTGGCTGTCAGTTATAACTGACTCCTCATAGCGAAGACAGAGACGATTTATTACCATAGCTGTCTTTCTACTCACTGTATACATATCACTGAACAAGCACTGTGTATTCAAATTAGAAAGCACTGACAGTACTTCCACCTCTGGAACCAGTGATCATGTGATTACTTGGTGTAGATAGGGAAAAGGAGCTGCTATGTCCTAACACAGGCAGGCAGGAAGCTAAATTTGCTCTATAACTGAGAGTAATATATCAGTTACAGGGAAAATTGGCAATAAAATGAATGCATTAATATGTTAAAATGCCCTCTAAGAGGTCTTTTAAGTCTTTATAGGGGACACAGTGTGTGAAATAAATGAAATATATGAATAAATTAAAAAAGGAAGAAGAAAAATCAAAAGGAAATGAAAAAATAGACACTTTCTAGCCAGACCCCTGTAAAGAAAAATAAATATATATACAAAATATAAAAAGAATTTGCGATGTTTTGTTTTAAATTTGTAATAGTTTCATGGTTTCATTCTTGAAAGTATTCATAAGCCCATCAAGATCAAACTATAATCTAACATGTTGATTTAGAGAAGTGGGCTCCAAACTTTTTTTTCTTTGAGAAACACATTCAGCTCTGAGAGATGGTCCTGAGCTGCATCCAGGAGCCGTACCACCCCACCCGCCCCACCCCTCCACACAGTAGTGACACCCAAATTCCCCATTACTGGTATAATGAAAGCCAAAGATTCCCCATAGAATGCAAACCAAAACCTTTTGTCCCCTCTTTACTTACAGTACATTCAAGGGTTTCTACCTTACCCGCATTTAATATTCTTACAGCAAGCACACTCACTACATTATTATAACCAGCTTCAAGCATCCCTCTATCAGGTAATATCATCTTAATTCCAACTTATTATATTTTTATCCAATATACTGTATGTGCATCCAGATCTGCTTTTCTGTGCAAAGCAACTCAGAAAAGTGATTATCTGGAGACCTGGTCTTTATAGTGGTGTAATACATATTCACATATTCCCTTATAACATTGGTCTCTGTTCTCAGCACAAGATTTAATTCAGCTATATGTTCTTTATAATCTTAAATGCAAAGTTGCCCACAGTACTCTAAGTGTGACCTGATGAGTAACTTGAATAGAGATAAAACTATATTTTTCCATTAGCAATAATGAATCTTTTAATGCATCCCATTATTTTACCTTCCCTACCAGCAGCTGCCTATCACTGGTCACTAAGGTTGAATTTGTTGACCACTAGTGATTAGCGAATATGCTTGGATAACGTCTTAACGCCTGGGCATCAGGCCGGGCTCGTATATTATGTTTGAGTTTCAGCTGCTGCATGATTTGCTGTTAGATAGTCTGAACACGTGGGGATTGCCTGTTTGTTGGGGCATCCCCACATGTGTTACCAGCTGCAGGGACTCAAACTAAATATACGAGCACTCCCAGATGCTCTGATAACACCCAAGAATGCTCGGATAAGATGTTATTAGAGCACATTCGCTCATCACTATTGTCCAACAATACACTTTTATCAGTGACTTTTATCAGTGAAGGTTAAGCCAGTGTTTTATAATTTAGTACAAAATTTGGCATTTTATTTCCTCGGCTCAGTGCATGACCTTACACATATCTACATTAAACTTTAATTGCCATCTCTCCTCCCAAGCCCCCAGCGACATACATACAGCTGTAATATTAAAGTATGCTCCTCTGTGTTTATTACCCTGTAGAGTTTAGAATTATTTTCCAGCATTAACATTTTACTCTGTATCCCTTACTTAAGGTCATAATGAATAATAATAATAATAATAATAATAATAATAATAATAATAAGAGAGTAGTGATGAGCGAATATACTCGTTGCTCGGGTTTTTCAGAGCATGCTCAGGTGATCTCCGAGTATTTGTTAGTGCTTGGATTTAAGGCTGCTGGACAGCCTGATTACATGTGGGAATTCCTGAACACAGAGGCATTCCTCACATGTATTCAGCCTGTCTAGCAGCTGTAAATCATGCAGCTGCGGCAACAAAAACTAAATCTCCGAGCACTAACAAATACTCGGAGACCACCCGAGCAACGAGTATAATCGCTTATCAATAGTATAGAGCCCAATTCTGACCCCTGTGTTAATCTACACTTAACTGTGACCCATTCAAAGTGTGTTCCATTAATAACCACTCTTTGTTCCTATCACTGAGGCAGTTGCAAACTCAAGTACACATATGTTCCAATAATTAAATTGTTTTAATTTTATGTATCAACCTATAATATGGCACTGTATCAAACTACTTTGAAAAGTCCAGATAGTTGATAAACAAGATCCAACTGCTTTTCTTGGTTCATTTTGTTACTTACCTCCTCAGGGACGTTCATCAGATTAGTTTGATCCTTGGGGCATTTTTATTGAGATACTCCAGACAGCATCTCCTAGAAAACCCTCAAAGATTTTGCCCACAGTACAGGTTAACTCCTTTACCCCCAAGGGTGGTTTGCACGTTAATGACCGGGCCAATTTTTACAATTCTGACCACTGTCCTTTTATGAGGTTATAACACTGGAACGCTTGCATGGATTCTGGTGATTCTGACAAGGTTTTCTCATGACATATTGTACTTCATGATCGTGGTAACATTTCCTTGAAATTACTTGAGTTTATTTGTGAAAAAAATGGAAATTTGGCAAAAATTTTGAAAATTTCGCAATTTTCCAACTTTGAATTTTCATGGCCTTCAATCACAGAGATATGCCACACAAAATACTTAATAAGTAACATTTCCCACAGGTCTACTTTACATCAGCACAATTTTGGAACCCACATTTTTTTGTTAGGGAGTTATAAGGGTTAAAAGTTGACCAGCAATTTTTCATTTTTACATCACCATTTTTGTAAGGGACCACATCACATTTGAAGTCACTTTGAGGGGTCTATATGATAAAAAATACCCAAGTGTAACACCATTCTAAAAACTGCACCCCTCAAGGTGCTCAAAACCACATTCAAGAAGTTTATTAACCCTTCAGGTGTTTCACAGGAATATTTGGAATTTTTTAAAAAATGAACATTTTAACTTTTTTTCACAAAAAATTTACTTCAGATCCAATTTGTTTTATTTTACCAAGAGTAACAGGAGAAATTGGACCCCAAAAGTTGTTGTACAATTTGTTCTGAGTACGCCATTACCCCATATGTTGGGGTAAACCACTGTTTGGGCGCACGGCAGAGCTCGGAAGGGAAAGAGCGCCATTTGACTTTTCAATGCAAAATTAGCTGGAATTGAGATAGGACGCCATGTCACGTTTGGAGAGCCCCTGATGTGTCTAAACAGTGTAAACCCCCCAAAAGTTACACCATTTTGGAAAGTAGACCCCCTAAGGAACATATATAGATGTGTGGTGAGCTCTTTGAACCCCCAAGTGCTTCACAGAAGTTTATATTGTAGAGCAGTAAAAATAAAAAATCTTATTTTTTTCACAAAAATGAATTTTTGCCCCCAATTTTTTATTTTCCCAAGGGTATCAGGAGAAATTGGACCCCAAACGTTGTTGTGCAATTTGTCCTGAGTACGCTGATACCCCTTATGTGGGGGTAAACCACTGTTTGGGCGCATGGCAGAGCTCGGAAGGGAAGGAGCGCCATTTGACTTTTCAATGCAAAATTGGCTGGAATTGAGATAGGACGCCATGTCTCGTTTGGAGAGCCCCTAATGTGCCTAAACAGTGGAAACCCCCCAAAAGTGACACCATTTTAGAAAGTAGACCCCCTGCGGAACTTTTCTAGAGGTGTGGTGAGCACTTTGAAGTTTCACAGAAGTTTGTAATGTAGAGTCGTAAAATAATTTTTTTTATTTTTTTCACATATTTTTCACCCTCAATTTTTTATTTTCCCAAGGGTAACAGGAGAAATTGGACCCCAAAATTTGTTTTCCAGTTTGTCCTGAGTACGCTGATACCCCATATATGGTAGAAAACTACTGTTTGGGTGCATGGCAGAGCTTGGAAGGGAAGAAGTGGCGTTTTGGAATGCAGACTTTGATGGAATGGACTGCGGGCATCACGTTGCGTTTGCAGAACCCCTGATGTACCTAAACAGTAGAAACCCCCCACAAGTGACCCCATATTGGAAACTAGACCCCCAAGGAACTTATTTAGATGTGTTGTGAGAACTTTGAACCCCTAAGTGTTTCACTAAAGTTTATAACGCAGAGCCGTGAAAATAAAAAAAATGTTTTCACAAAAATGATTTTAGCCCCCAGTTTTGTATTTTCCCAAGGGTAACAGGAGAAATTAGACAACAAAAGTTTTTGTCCAATTTGTCCTGAGGACGCTGATACTCCATATGTGGGGGTAAACCACTGTTTGGGTGCATGGCAGAGCTCGGAAGGGAAGGAGCACCGTTTTACTTTTTCAACACAGAATTGTATGGATTGAGATCGGACGTCATGTTGCCTTTGCAGAGCTCCTAGTGTGCCTAAACAATGGAAACCTCCCAATTCTAACTTCAACCCTAACCTCAACACACCCGTAACTCTAATCACAACCCTAACCACACCCCTAACCCCAACACACCCCTAACCCTAATCCCAACCCTAACCATACCCCTAACCCTGACACACCCCTAACTCAACCGTAAACGTAATCCAAACCCTAACCAAACTCTAGCCCCAAGCCTAACTCTAGCCCCAAACCTATCTTTTGCCCCAACCCTAACTTTAGCCCTAACCCTAACTTTAGCCCCAACCCTAACTTTAGCCCCAACCCTAACCCTAGCTTTAGCCCCAACCGTAACTTTAGCCCCAACCCTAACCCTAACTTTAGCCCCAACCCTAACTTTAGCCCCAAACCTAACCCTAATGGGAAAATGGAAATAAATACATTTTTGTTTATTTTATTATTTTTCCCTAACTAAGGTGGTGATAAAGCGGGGTTTGATTTACTATTTATAGTGGGTTTTATAGCGGGTTTTCCATGTTTGGCAGCTGTCACACACTAAAAGACGCTTTTTATTGCAAAAAATATTTTTTGCGTTACCACATTCTGAGAGCTATAATTTTTCCATATGTTGGTCCACAGAGTCAAGTGAGGTCTTGTTTTTTGTGGGACGAATTGACATTTTTATTGGTACCATTTTCGAGCAGATGACATTTTTTATAGCTTTTTATTCCAATTTTTGTTTGGCAGAATGAACAAAATTTCTTTTGGAAGGAGTTTATACAGTTCCGTGTTTGGTAAAATTGATAAAGCAGTTTTATTCTTCGGGTCAGTACGATTACAGTGATACCTCATTTATATTTTATTTATGTTTTGGCGCTTTTATACAATAAAAACTATTTTAAAGAAAAAATAATTATTTTTGCATCGCTTTATTCTGGTAGCTCGCTTTTTGCGGGACAAGATGACGTTTTCGGCAGTACCATGTTTATTTCTATACGTCTTTTTGATCGTGTGTTATTCCACTTTTTGTTCGGCAGTATGATGATAAAGCATTGTTTTCTGCCTCATTTTTTTTTACAGTGTTCACTGAAGGGGTTAACTAGTGGGACACTTCTATAGGTCGGGTCGATACTAAATATGTGTACTTTTACTGTTTTTTTTTATTTACATAAAGAAATGTATTTATTGGAACAATATATATGTATTTTTTTATTTAGGATTTTTTTTTTTTACACATGTAAATATTTTTTTTTACTTTTTTACTTTGTCCCAGGGTGGGACATCATGCTATATTGTCAGATCGCTGATCTGACACTTTGCACAGCACTGTGTCAGACCAGCGATCTGACAGGCAGTGCAGGAGGCTTGCAGGCGCTTGCAAGCCACCTCCCTGCAGGACTCGGAAGGCCCCTCGCAGCCATCTTGGATCCGGGGCCTGCAGGGTGGAGGACGGAGGAGACGCTCGGAACAACGCGATCACATTGTGTTGTTTCAAGGGTCTCAGGGAAGCCCGCAGGGAGCCCCCTCCCTGCACGATGCTTCCCTATGCCGCCGGAATGTTTGATCGCAGTGTTCTGGGGGTTATTGTGCCAGGAGCGGTCCGTGACTGCTCATGGCACATAGTGTCGGATGTCAGCTGTGATATCCAGCTGACACCTGGCTGCAATCGGCCACGCTCCCCCCATGAGCACGACTGATCGGTGATGATGTACTATCCCGTCGGTGGTCATAGGGGCCTAGACCACCTCGACGGGATAGTACGTCTAATGTCAGAAAGGGGTTAAACATATAGCTTAAATATTATAAATAATGGCCTGTGTATTACAACACTTAATTCCTGCAGTTTTCTGAGATGTATGCCATCTGGGCCTGGTGATTTTACTATTATAATAATCATATATTAGTATTTTGGGGGCATTGGCACACTTCCTGCTGGGGACAGGTGACAGGTGACATTGTTTGCACAATATGGTCACTTAAATGTTTTGAGTTTTCTAAAGATGCAAAATTTTCTTGAAATATTTACTGAGTCTATGCTCAATGTATTATGTTACCTCTTATTTTCAGGAAAGTGCTATGCATACAGTGCCAGTTGCATAATATAAGCAAGCATACATAAGATAGTTTGGCATAATCACTTCTTCAATGTCTTATGATTACATACTGTAGGTTTTTACCAGCTCCTAACATTACAAGGATAAGCTCTTCAGTCATCTACATAAGTGGATTTTCTCAATCCACCATAAAGCACAAAATCTGTTTCATGAATCCAATTTCAACAGCTTTTCTGTCCTGTTCACTTTAAGCTTTGTTTGAATTATAAATCATTTGAATGTGAAATTTGTTGCAGCATTTACAAGATTGACACAACATAAACCACATTTGCGAGCATACAATTTTACTACGTGCATTAGATATATGTACATATATACTAATATACTGTATATACAGGGTGGAGCGCGGTAATTTGCTGATTTGGGAATGAAATAAAAAAATTATGATCATTAGAAAAATTTATTTTATATTTTAATTATACTGAACAGTAATGGAATTTTTAAATTACATGGTTTTAAATAGTGTATCTGGCAAATGTCGACCTTCGCTATCCACACACTGCTGCATACGTTTTCTGAAGTTTTCATGAACTCTAACAAGCATGTCCACTGCTATTCAGCCAATTTCAGCTTCAATATTGTTCCTTAGGTCTTCCAAGGTGTTGGGACGGTTGATATACACCTTAGACTTCAGGTAACCCCAAAGGAAAAAATCGCATGGGGCTAAATCTGGTGAGCGTGCTGGCCAGTTCACATCTCCCCTCAAAGAGATAAGCCGTCCAGGAAACATTTGCCTCAAACAATTCATGGTAACCCTCGCTGTGTGTGCAGTGGCACCATCCTGTTGGAACCATGTATCCTCTAGTTCCATTGCCTCAAGAGCCGGCTGAAAATAATCCTGTATCATTGACAAGTACCGTTCGGAGTTCACAGTTATGGCACGACCGTTTTCCTGAAAAAAGTAAAGACCAATGATGCCTACTCGTGATATGGCGCACCACACAGTGACGCGGTCCGAATGCAGAGGTCTTTCGTGAACTTCTCTGGGGTTTGTTTCACTCCAGTAACGCATATTTTGTTTGTTTACACACCCACTGAGGTGAAAATGTGCCTCATCAGAAAAAAACACAATTGCGTCACGGGGTATCGTTGCTAACATGTCTTCACAAGAGGTCCGCCGTGTCAAATAGTCCCGTGCTGACAATTGTTGGACCACGCACATTTTATACGGGTGAAAATTCAGTTCATCATGAAGAATCCGGTGGAGAGAACGTCTTGAAATGCCAAGAGCAAATGATTGCTTCCGAGCAGAGCGTTTCGGAGATTGCAGTACTGCTGCTCTAACTCTCTCGATGTTTTGTGGTGTTGTAATCCTTCTCTCAGGTCCCCTTCGTACACATGACACATTCCCTGCTGTTCTGAATGCATTCACCCAATTTACAATTGATTGCCGTCCAGGAACACGTCCGTGTGGAGGAACAGCGAATTGTAAGCGAAAAGCAAGCTGCACTGCAATGATCGAGTGGGCATTTGAAAAATACGCTTCAACACAAAATGACCTCTCCTCACGTGTCCACTGCATGATGGCAACTGAAAGGCGGAGGAATACAAATCTCCCATCAGCCACTGTAAGCCACACCCACTCTCCAAACTCTTCGACCGACAGTGCCGCCACAGCATGCAGTGCAAAAAAGCAAATTACCGCGCTCCACCCTGTATTATGGGTTATTCATTTAAGGTATAAAACATTCTAGGGGGTTGTCAAATGATCAACTTCTATCCTGTCATAATAATACACGTGGCCAAAATAAAGTGGGATCTCCTGCTTCGGACCAAATGCAAACATGTAACAAACAGCTATTTACATTTTATGTGACTGTTATTTATTTGAATGACTAGTATGTAACACTACATTTTACCTATGGAGCCCACTGAAGGAGAGATGTATGGTAGCATTCATTGGCAACAGTGATTTATGATCTTGCACCCAAGGTTAACTTCAGGCTGCTTCAAATCTTAGGGCACGTGCAGACGAGCGTATTTGCTTTGCGAGTGTGATCCAACAAAACATCTTATCGCACGCAGACCAACGTTAGTCTATGGGACCTTGCATATGTCTAATTTTTCCTCGGACAGTCTCTACATGCATGATCAACTTATTCAGATTGCACTCTGCCATACAAGTCAATGAGTCAGTGGGAAACATTGGACTTCTCTTGGATGAAACCTGTGTTCAGTCTGATTTCCGTGCCCTCACAGAGTGGAGAAGATGGAGATTTTCTTTTCCCCATTTTCTCCTCATCTGTAAGAATGGAATCATGCTATGTTCACACCTTGGTCAAAGTTTGATCAGAGTGTCATTTACATAATCGGCCCGATGCTCTCAGATGAAAGAATCTATGGCCGTCTGCAAGTACCTTAAGAGATGTTATTTTGATTTTGATTCAGGTACAGTTTGCTTAGTATTGCACTGTGTGAACTAGCCTGATTGATTCCTTCATTGGATAACCATTTAATTCCAAACTGAAAGCTCATTGACAATTACATAAGTTAAATATATTTATAAACAATATTTTGTACCAAAAGAAACTAATTGCAGAAATACACTGATCAGTACTCATTGAGCAGGGTGGCTGTCCTTTTTGTGGTCTTTTATGGATTTTTCGCTGAAACTTTTATGCACAAGTTCTGCGCATGGGAGTAAAATAAACAAATCAGTTAAAAATAATGCTATTTCTAAAACATATTTGAATGAATTATGATAAAGCTGAGTTTACAACTAAATGATAATTATATTAAGTCTATGGATGCCATAAAGGAAGACCCTTTGTTAGGGATGCTCTCTATGAGCCCGAACTGAGAGTGTCTCTTTCAGAGGTATACTTTGTCTGGTGGACACAAGAGCAAATATTTAGATTATGTTGACATTCCTTGTTCAAAATGACAGCCATGAAATATTAGAGCCACAAAAGAAACGCCTGTCTGGCTTCAGAATCCCCTGGCAATACAAGCTGCTTATCAGGGTGCCAGGAAGAAGACCTGACATATCCAGCTGACGCTCATTGAGGACATATTGTAAAATGAGTTTAGGGGGCTTTAATAAAAAAATTGCTTGCTTTTTGGATGAAATTATCTTTTGTGCTTTGAAAAGATTAGTCTCGGCAGTGCATCATCCTCTGTAAATAAGATTTAGGCTTCTTGGAACAATGGCAGCCAATTGCAGTTTATTCAGTGGCCATCTTTAAGTGCGAGATCTGCCTGTGTAAGCAACCTATCGAAGAACCACTGATCAATATACATATTCTGTTCAGCAGTCATTTAATTCTGCAAGTTGAGTGGTGTAAACCCACCCTAAAAGCATGTGGAATTAGTGAGACCTTTTGTATTGAAGGAATCATGAATTCTCTTGTACCCAGTGAGACTGAGATAAAAATCATTCTACAACCAGATGACAACTGTGAAGATTACAGTGTTATCCAAGAACGAAGCTTCTAGCATTCACAAAAATGGACAGCAACTGTCCAGAACTAAACATCATTAAACTTTAGTGGGATTTCTTGAGCCGCAGAGAATTACGAGTAGGCATGAGTAGGCACTCATATGAGTAGTCACTCAAAAAGGAGAAAGTAATGTTAATAATGGAGTCACAGAATTTTCAATCAATAACAGTGTTACTTAACCACTGTATTTAGGTGGTATCTTATAAACTAGCTCAATAAAGACACATTAATATTCATGTTCTCCTTTTTTGGGGACTCTGCTTTGTACCTTACTATGAAAAATTAATTAAAGTGTGGACACTGATTTTTGCACAATATAATATGAATTAGTATTTTCCATTATTTTTACAATCTGTTATTATATACTTTGGCTATAGGAGACTAGAATAATAATGCTGAGACCTCTTCAGTGTATTGAATGCTCAGATACTTGTTGGATATTTGCTCATGTTTTAGCGAAGGATCCGCACATTCTTATGCTGGTAGTATAGCTATATGGAATATCTATTAGTTAAAATTGATTTATCATAGAAGTTCTTCATATTGCTGTAGATGAAAAACAAATCCCAATCTGCTTCTCATTTGAAAGGGTTTGTCTAATGCAGAAAATACCAGGTCATTTGCCCTACTAGGACTAAGGCAGTCTATGGACTATATAGAAAGCAATTGGCCAAAATTTTTTCCATGTTACTCTATACTTCCCCTGCAGCATAAAACAATCTTTCCTGGATGATCGGTTTCTTGTTATCATAAAATATCATCTAGATACAAAATATGGAATAATTCTTGCAATCTAGTGAATGATCCTGTAGAGATGGTTTACAACTAAAGTGTTTGCAAAGTCTGTATAGAGGGGGTACTTTCATATTAAGAATTGTCAAAACATGCTATAAATATCTAATAGATGAGGGTCCCACCTTTGAGACCCATAAACCCGCATTGATGTGGAGAATAGATACATGGTATAAATAAATGGAAAAGTGGTCATCTCTTTCTATAACTCTCTTAGAAGAGAGCTACTCAACTCTCATTATTTTTCTAATTATTTTGTTGTCGCAATGTGGCCTTCCCAGCAACCTCTCCTACCCACCTTTCCTGCCATTTATCAGATATCAATATCCAATAGCCTTTTAAGTAAGTTGTTCTGTTTAGTTACAAATAAATCTTCCCTTTCTAGCATCCCGTTTAATTCAGCTTGCTGTGAGGATGTTTTGTGATATCCCCATATAGGTTGTGGCATATTTGTCCTTTCCTTTATATTCCTTTCTAATGCATATTGGAGCATAGCTATCACTCATTGTTTCACCTTATCACTTAATTACAGATATCTTAAAGTTCAGGCTATCTATTTTGATAATCCAATTAACTGCAATTTAGAAAAACACAGACAGACTTAAGGTACCGTCACACTAAGCGACGCTGCAGCGATACAGACAACGATGCCGATCGCTGCAGCGTCGCTGTTTGGTCGCTGGAGAGCTGTCACACAGACCGCTCTCGAGCGGCCAACGATGCCGAGGTCCCTGGGTAACCAGGGTAAACATCGGGTTGCTAAGCACAGGGCCGCGCTTAGTAACCCGATGTTTACCCTGGTTACCAGTGTAAAATGTAAAAAAACAATCACTACATACTCACCTTCGCGTCCCCCGGCGTCCGCTTCCCTGCACTGACTGAGTGCCGGCCCTAACAGCACAGCGGTGACATCACCGTTGCGCTCTGCTTTCACTTTATGGCCAGCGCTCAGTCAGTGCAGGAAGCGGACGGTGGGGGACGCGAAGGTGAGTATGTACTGTTTGTTTTTTTACATTTTACACTGGTAACCAGGGTAAACATCGGGTTACTAAGCGCGGCCCTGCGCTTAGTAACACGATATTTACCCTGGTTACCATTGTAAAACATCGCTGGTATCGTTGCTTTTGCTGTCAAACACAACGATACACGGCGATCTGACGACCAAATAAAGTTCTGAACTTTAATCAACGACCAGCGATATCACAGCATCAACGATATCGCTATCCAGGACGCTGCAATGTCACGGATCGCTAGCGATATCGTTTAGTGTGATGGTACCTTAAAGGTACTATCACACTCAGCGACGCTGCGGCGATATAGACAATGAGCCGACCTAAACTAGATCGCTGGAGCGTCGCTGTTTAGGTCGCTGTAGAGACTTCAAACACAGCAACTCCAGAACGATGCAGGAGCGATCCAGTGATGTAACAGCGACTCACTTCTCGTTCTCGCTGGTTGTTAGCTCCATGTCAAACAGCCGGAGTGTACCGACTGGCTAGAAGGAGACGCTGTGACGCCCCCTATGCTCATTGCTGGCGTCGTTGCGTTTGATGTCAAACATGATGATACACGCCGACCTGGCGATGAAATAAAGTTCTGGACTTCTAGCTCCGACCAGCGATATCACAGCAGGATCCAGATCGCTGCTGCGTGTCAAACACAACGAGATCGCTATCCAGGATGCTGCAACGTCACGGATTGTTGTCGTTCTCTTTGCAAAGTTGCTGAGTGTGACGGTACCTTTACACATCCATTCCAGACATAGATTTTGTTCAAATACTGTTCTTCAAGGAAAATTTTACAGCAAAACTTTTAGTGTACTATATAAGGATGGCCATGCACATTAAATGGCTGTTGGTCCAGTAATGCTTTGGCCAATCATTCGGTTGACCACCAAATCAGCCAACAGTGCCATACATAGGAGCGCTCACTCGGCCAATCGCTCCTGTGCTATTTATGAGAAAGCCGCAGACTGACACAACAGCATACTAACCGAGAAAAATATGATCAATACACCAAAATCGGAAATTCATGATTTTATCTCTCTGGACCATCAGTCGGCTGAAGCCACCATGCACATTAGATCGTTGGCTGAACCTATTAATATCACACATAACATTTGTCTAATGTGTTTTGGGGATTTTAGTGAACATGGCTGCTATTCTTAAAGAAGCAGTCCAGTGTTTGCATTTCCATTACTGCACCCCCTACTTGATTGTACAATTAACACTTCTTTTATATTTAGTGTCTTTACTTTACTGTAGTTCAGCCTCTTTGCTTCTTTTCAGATTCTGTTTTGATTTCCAGACATCAACCTGCACAATTTAATTTTGTGCTCTTATTTAAAAGCAATAAGGCATCATGGTGGAGCACACACATGGTCACCTAGTGCCATCACTATATGGGGAGATAGTGATATTATCTTATACTCTATATTTCCTAAATCAGCTAATTTAATGTATGTATATCTTCATGGAGGCTGAAATGTCAACTTTTTATCTATAATGGTGTGACAGGAGCTGTGTAATCATCATCAGTAACTGTGTCCTCCATTTCTTCCATGTATAGTATGTGGTAAAAATCCAAATTCTGTTATACAGGAACTTCTGGGACCCCTTAGGAGAACATTAAGCCATGTAGCTGCTAGAATCTCACTATCAGTGCACATGACATATTCAAAGAGAAAACAATCCAGTCATTTTCAGATTGAAATAAATTACTATATGAGCTAATGATTGCAGGACTATATATATTGGGACACTGGATACAGAATGAATAATAAAGAAATATCACTGAAGTGTTACTTTAACAGTTATGAAAGTTTTGATCTATCTATTTTAAGATATAGCCCAACAAATCCTGGTAGAATCCATTGACTCTTTTTTGTAATTCCTTTTCTGTTTTTATAAAAATATATTAATATTTCTGACAAAAGCAAATAAAATTATGGTAATAGTAAAAGCCAATAATGAGAGATGGGCCCTATAACCTGTCAAGAATTATTATAATTAGCCTCATTGTTTCCTTTGCTGCCCATAGACTACTATCTTTTCTTATTCCATTATTAACATGATCATTTGACTTTGTTGCACAAATATGTTACTTCTAGGGAGTAAATGAGCAGAGGTCTGAGTAGTTTTGTGTTAATTATTTGTGGTATAAAAAGCATCAATAGGGAAAAATGTAATCTACTCAATCCCTGTTTCCTCCCAAAGGAAGATGAAAAAAGTAAGGATCCATACAAACTTTGCGTCCCAATACACAAATTTTATTCATGCGTGCATGGATCGTAATATTGGTTCTAGCTTCTTGTATTTTATGTGTTACAGAAGTTGCATAAAATAAGCCAATTTTGCTAGACAGGCACAAAAACTCAGCAATCAGCATTGTGTTAGTCGTTCTGTTTTTCTGTAGCCACATATATAACTAGAAACATTAAAATTAAATCAAATTAGTTTTTTTTAATTATTCTTCTAGAAATAAATTTGAAAATGAAAAGCCCAGTGGCAATTCACCTATGTGGTTCTTAAAAACTAATTAACAGAATTTGTTCGGTCTTGGCAGAAATATATATCCCAGGCTGCCAAACATCAAAAGAGAAGAATGTCCCTAAGATTATCTGATTAAGGCTTGCAGCATCTAAAATTAAGAATGTGTCCCAAATCTGTCCTAACTGTTATAATAGTGTCCACAGCCAAGAACAAATAGTTTACATTAGATGAGCAACTGATCATAAAATTGTCAGGAAAAAAATTACAGAAGATAATATTTGCATTTGGAATAAAAATGTGTGGTATTTTTATCAAAGACATGGAATTTTCAAAAACATGTAAATGCATAGGATTATTAAAAACAAAAACAAAACATATTCATCAAAGGAAAATAATATTTAAGGGAATGTATCACTAGGATTTTGCCACAATCTGAGAGCCACCTAACGTAGAGATTTATATATGAATTATTGGGCTGTTTGCTATAATTTTGACATAATCACTGTTTTATCAGCAGCAGATTGCCATGCAGTCCTCTATGTTACGAGTTCTGCATAATCCTCCACCACAATGATTGCCAGTATTCTACATATGTACAGTGTACACAGAAATCTGACAATCAGTTGTGTGGGTGGGGTTATACAGACCTCAGCATTCAGAGAACTGCTAGATCTGCAATAGATAAAATAGGGATTTTTATCAATGCTGCAGCAAGCAGCCGAGCATATGAAGCATCACTGGAATCGGCATCTCTGCTCCTACATCATGCTGATCTCAGATAGGATTGAAAAATCCTTGTGACAGACTCCCTTTAAAGGGATTTCTAGTAATAGAATACTAATAGCTTTTCCTTAGAGAATCCACACATAATAGCTGTAGGACAAACATTGGTTTGGGCGATTGTTCAGTTTTTAGCTATCTCTCCCATATATTTTCTCCATGAGAAAGCCACTCTCAGAATACTTAACTGGTGACTTATCTCGCCAAAATTAAAAGGACCAGTGGTTTGATTTCATACATGCTGGATCCTTAGCTTCCCTAACACCTGTCAGGAAATAGCATAAGGGCCTCAATGCTGATGAGACTATCAGTTGAACTTTTTGATCTTGGCAAGTTTAATCTGTCTGGAAGTCCTTAGAATAGCCGTCAATTTCAGATCAATAGGTAACGCAGACTGAGGCACTAAACCATATCATAGTTGAGACACTAAATCATACTTTTTATAGTGGTGGTGTCTGTTATTGCAGCCCACTGCAACTCTGTGTCTTTCAAGTGATTGGGACTGAGATGGGGAAAATATGGAGCAGTGCCTGCAAACTATAATCAGTAGAGATGATCAAATCCATTGAAATTCCAATTCACCAGGTTTGACAATTTAAAAAAGTATATTTTTATTCATTCGATACATCATGAATTGAAGCATTGCAAAGCCACCAACTGCCCGGAAAGCACATGTGTAATACTATGATTAGTGATGAGCGAATACATTCGGTATATTCGTTATTCGCTCAATTAGTACGCTAATCAGCTATTTGTTACTTGGCAAGTAATTTGGTATTTGCCTTGGTATATTAAAGTGACCCGCCCCGCATGTTTGGTGCTTTATTTCCAGCCAATGAACATGTTGGGCTGGCTTGCCAGTCACAGTAATGCCGGTGCCATCTTTGGTGTGGCACTGTGATTAGCTGGCCTTACAGCATCATAGGGGATATTAAATCCCTGCTGGCACCATCTTGCGCACATTGCAGCTGGAAAAAGCACAGGGAGAGTGTAGTATGAGCAAAGGGAGAGTGAAAGGAGCATGTAGGGAGATTGTTTTTATTCCAAAAAGCTTTTTTAAGAGCTCATGAGAGTGAAGATTAGCTCTTTGTTAGGTGGAGGTAGCGTAGGGAGAGATTTAATATGAGGGAGAGTGAAAGGCAGTCACCTGGGTGTTATCAGTTCACATCATCATTGCAAGTACATGCTGGAGATCTCTGCTGTTTTGCATTGTGTGTTGTATAGTTTTGGATGAGGAAAAGTCACTGTTTATTAGTAATTTCCCTGAGTCTGCTGTTGGCGTGTCTCATAAAGGTGATCTATAAAATAGAAAAAAATTCTATTGGTTAAATAGATAGTGTAATTTTATTTAGCAGTTGTGCGACTGGTGCAAACCGCGCAGAGATATGCAAACCTCACAATTTACCAGTGCCAATAATTTTAATATCTTTACCCAGCAGTTGTGCTACTGGCACAATCTGGGCAGAGATAAGCAAATGTCACAATTGACTATTGACAATAATTTTCATTAGTCCACTGTTGCAGTGTGTCAACAAAGCAATATAAAAAATATGAATTTTCTATTGGTTTAATAAATAGCGTATCTTTATCTATCAGTTGTTTGACTGGCATAATCCGTGCAGAGATAAGCAACCGTTACAATTTACCAGTGGCAATAGTTTTCATTAGTCTGCTGTTGCAGTGTGTCAGCAAGGAGATATAGAAAAATGCAATTTTTCTATTGGTTTAATAAATAGTTTATCTTTATTTAGAAGTTGTGCGACTGGCTCAATCCGTGCAGAGATAAGCAGACATCACAATTTATCAGTGGCAATCATTTTCATTAGTCCACTGATGCAGTGAGTCAGCAATATAAAAAAATAAAAATTTTCTATTGGTTTAATAAATCGTATATTTTTATCTAGCAGTTGTGCAACTGGCACAAAGCTTGCTGAGATACACAAATGTGACTATTTACCTGTAATTTTCTTGAGTCTGCTGTTGCCTTATGTAATAAAGTTAATATCTGGAAAAAAAATAGTCACACATTGCTAGATACAGTGAATTTGTACAAAACACCTCTGTGAAGGTATTTTTGAATAGTAAGGCCAGGAAATTTTATTTTCATTAGCATAGCGCATTCAATATGAGAAAGGGTCATGTTAAGGTACGTGGATGCAGTGGTGCCCTCCATGGCCATGTGACAGATCAGGTGACTGCATCTCGTTCCAATTTCCTGTCAAACTTTGGTCAGCACCACTGTGTCAGTATTCCGGGTTTTCCAAGTCACCTTATGAATGATCTTGCCCTTTGTTAAGATGGAGTTTGCTCTTTTTGTCTGCCCTCCTTCCTGCTCGTTTGTTTAAAACCCGGCTCAGCTGTCAGCTTCCTTGCTGGAGTATTCTGCTTCCGTTCCCCTTCAGCTCAGCTGCTTGTTCTTAGTGTGCTTCTACCTGTGGCTCTGGACATTCTCTGCATGTTATCTTTAGTCTGTTGACTTTGGAACTTAACCCTTGGTTCACTCCTCCTGGTAAGAACTGTGTTTCTGAACTGTGTTTCTGAACTGTGTTTCTGGAATGTGTGTTGCTTCTTAATCCTTCATTACTCCCCCTGGTGGGAGCTGCTGGAACCAACACCAGTATAATACTTTAATGTGAACCTGTTTCTGGACTTACCCGTGTTCCTGCCACATCTGAGATCAACTTGTGAACTAGTTTCTGGACTTACCCATGTTCATGTCATACCTTGGATTAACCTGAGGACTTGTTCTGGACTTCTCTGTGTTTACTACATACTTGGATTTGACTCTTTCTGTGTTTTGATCTGCACCACGTCACCAGTCACACTCACCTTTTGATCTCCTTGCTGAGGACACTGTCTTAAGAACTCTGCCATTTTGCTGTACATGTTTCAAGGACTTGTTTAATTGCAGGTCACTGTGGGTTACCAGTATATTGTTTTGTGTGTTATCTGCTGTTGTACAAATACACTTTTTGCACTAAAGAAACCCATCTCTGTCTGTTCATTGCCCCACGCTACCAGAATCCTCGAGTTCCTACAATCGTATTACACACTGACAAACCCAGACAAGTGTGAGGAAGTTGTGGGTTGGATGGCAGACAAAGGCTCCAATGTGTTGATAAGCAGCACTACGAAGTCTTCCACATGGTCCAGTCTCAGTAGCCAAGAGCCTGGGCCGCTGAATCCTCAACTTAGTCTTCCTTCCTCCCACTATCAAGAGTCCCAGGAGACAAATGATCCAAATGCAGGCCTCTCTGAGGAACTGTTTATGTTCCCTTGTAATTTTTCAGGTATCTCAACATACACCATTAAAGAGGGTCATGAGGAGATGGAGTGCAGTGATACCCAAACATTTCAACATCCACGGCTAGTAGAAAGCTACCTTGGGGAAGGTCAGTTCATGTCTGAAGAGGTGGAGGATAATCATGACGCACAATTGCCATCAGGTCAGCCTGAAACCGCAACTAAGAAGGAGGATCAGATTGATGAATTGGAAGATGACATGATCAATGATGAGACCATTGATCTAACCCACCATGATGGCACGCATAGCAAACACAGCAGTGCAAAAATGGAGAGATCCATAGCATGAAAAAAAGGCAAGAAGAGGTAGTGGTTTGACCAGAGGGAGAACTCGATCAACTATTCTATAGAGCCCCCCCCACTTGGCAAGATAACAGGCCAAGGGTGTGATTTTCCCCTGTATAGCAATTTTTTCTGAAATTCCTTCAGACAAAACAACTGTGATTTGCAGCATCTGACAAACCAAGCTATGAAGAAGCAAGAACACTGCCAACCTGACCACCACCAGTGTCAGGACTCTGAACATTTTTTATTACCTTTTGTGCATTACTGCCCTTTTCCAAGATGGCGTCTTTGGTCTCATGTGCACTGTGTCTTCCTGCTATAAAACTCCACCCCAGCCTTCAGTCTGTGCTAGAGTATTCTGCCTTGCATCCAGCTCCTGACCTCTGGTGACTCCCTGGCTATATACCTGCCCCTGTGGACCTGTGGGGTTATCCTGCTACTCTGCTCTGAGTTCCTGCTGCATACACCAGTTCCAGTAATCCTCCTTCATCTGCTGCTCGTGTTTACTTCCATCTGCATTTGCTGGACATGTAAGCTGTTTCTGCTCTGCAAGAACCTGAGACTATTACCCAGGCCTCCCTGGTTGACCTAAGATATTATTTGAACTGCCTTATAAGCATATCTATCTGTGTTTTGGACTAAGCAAGGACTTACAGTATTCGTGTCAAGTATCCTCAAGAATAATTGTGCTTCATAGACTTTCTGCGTGATTGCATTTTCCTCTGAAGTTTCCTATAGACTGCTAAGCTGCATTTAATATTTAAACCATGTGTTGTGGACTTGAGTTTCTCTCTGCACCTGTTTGAATCACCGTGTGATAATATAGACTTTACCACTTATAAAACTGTGTCCTGTAGTTGTCTTGTTCCACGCAAAGAGTCTCCTGAGTTATCCCCTATAATTATTACAACCAGCATGCAAAAGCACATGACAGCCAAGCACCCGAGGAGGTGGGCGGAATGCCTGTGTACTGGCCCTTCCCCTGTGTTATGGCCTTCCCAATCTGCTGTCCATGAAGCAGGCACTGATGCCTCCTGCCCACAACCTGCAGTTGCATAGATACAACAATCAGCAACCACATCCAGTTCATTGTCCCAGCACAGCGTTCAGTTGACCCTTGTCAGCATATATGTTTGTTCTCAAATTGTTAGTTAGATAAGGCATACATATTCTTTAATTCTTTACCACTTTACATTGCTTGGTGCTGGACAAAGACCAAAACTGGCTTTTCCATGCTCCTAAATTAGTTTTGTGTCTCTTTATTAAACTGTTGCTTACGTTACATTTTCTAAATTTGAGTCCTAACAAAAAATGGTGGTGGGGTATTGCCCAGTTTCTGTATATTTTAAGCACGTCTATGAGACTGGGTTAATACCCTCCCCAGACCTATTCAGGCAGCAGCCTTACAGATATTGGAACATGGTCATTGCAATGCTAAGGCCTTACTCCATTGTTGCTTGAAACCATGCAAAAGATACATTCTGCCTGGTTGTGTAATTTCCAAAAGAAGTGTGTAGGCTTGTGCAGACACTCCTGTCTCTTTCCATTGAGGAGGCTGCTTCCCAGTAAAATGAGGCTTCTACATGTTTCTAACATGGGTTTCAGGCCTGACAGACTGACCAAAATACAGGCCCTTGCTTGCATTCACTGTATTCAGAATTTAATTCTAATGGTTTTGGTGTTTAGTAGAAAACACTGACATTGAACCTACAGCTCCCCCAACTTCTGCATTATATGCACCAAACAGCAGATTCACCCGCTATGACAGTGGCTCCATTGGGATCCGGTGGCCAAACTGAACTATGGAGTTCACAAAACTCAGGTTTCATGGCACCTGCTGGCCCTCTAAAAATCTGAAGCGAGGAATGCATAATTACATGGTGGTGGATGTGGTGGTGGCGGGCGAAGCCCAAAATTCAAATGGGCATGTTTTGGTTGGCATTGTAAAGTGATGGAGAATATGTATTCTACTATCTAACAATTTGGAATGAGGGAGGTATGTCCCAAATAAAGGAGTGGGATCTATCCCAAATGTATGATACAGGGCCACCTGAGGGCCCTTCCCAAACTCTGGTTTCACAGCGCCTAATGGTCCCCTGAAAATGTCAAATGAGTGCCCATAAAGTGGCATTGTAAAGTGATGGGGAATATGTATTCCACTATCTAGCTAACAATTTGGAATGAGGGAGGGACCTCCCAAATGGGACCTCCCAAATTTAGGAGTGAAAGCCCTCACAAATGTTAAAGGAAAAAATAAAGCCAAAACGCTGCATGTGAACCAGGGCCGGACTGAGCATCGGGCACTTCTGGCAAATGCCAAAAGGGCCGGTGCCTGTAGTGGGCCACTCGATCCGCCCAGGCCCGGATTGCCAATCTGCCACCACTTGGGGGCCGCAAGCCCATTTTCCGGCTGCTGGCCCCTTTACTTTTTCAGGCACCTAGTGGTGCAGCATGATGAGGGAGGGGGCGGGACGAGCAGCGTGCACATGTAGCTTCAGCCACGGCCGGCCTCAGCGATGTGCACGCAGTGGTAAGAGGGCAGCTCCTGGCACACAACTAATAGAAGAGGAGGGTGCGTTACTTACACAGATCTCTGAATGTGACCGATCTGCCAGGACCTGGAGGGGGAGGAGCATCAGTGTGCAGAGCAGCAGCACAGGACGGCAGGACAAGATGAGAGAACTGCAGGTTACAGTATGTGTGTATTCCTATCTTTGTGATCTTGCTTTTGTGTGCATCTTTTGCAGTGTGTGTGTGTTTTGCTGTGTGTGTGAACATGCATGCATGCATGTATGTGTGAGTGTGCTTGTGTGTGTATTTTTCAATGTATGTGTGTCTCGTTTGCAGTGTGTGCGAGTGTATAGGTACATCTTTTGCAATGTGTGTGAACATGCATGTGTGTGTTTTGTAATGTGTGTGTGTGTGTGTGTGTGTGTGTGTGGTGGGTATTCGTCGACCCCAGCATGTCCCATGTGGTGGGTATATGTCCGCCTCAGCGTGTCCCGTGTGGTGTGTACATGTCTGCCTCAGCATGTCCTGTGTGGTGTGTACATGTCCACCTCAGCGTGTCCTGTGTGGTGTGTACATGTCCGCCTCAGTGTCTCCTGTGTGGCGTGTACATGGCGGCCCCAGCGTGTTCCGTGTGGTGTGTATATGTCCGCCTCAGCGTGTCCTGTGTGGTGTGTACATGGCGGCCCCAGCGTGTCCCGTGTGGTGTGTACATGTCTGCCTCGGCGTGTCCCGTGTGGTTTGTACATGTCTGCCTCGGCATGTCCTATGTGGTGTGTACATGTCCGCCTCGGCGTGTCCCGTGTGGTGTGTACATGTCCACCTCGGTGTGTCCCATGTGGTGTGTACATGTTCGCCTCGGTGTGTCCCGTGTGGTGTGTACATGTCCGCCTCGGCATGTCCCATGTGGTGTGTACATGTCTGCCTCGGCATGTCCCGTGTGGTGTGTACATGTCCGCCTTGGCGTGTCCCATGTGGTGTGTATATGTCCGCCTCGGCATGTCCCATGTGGTGTGTACATGTCCGCCTCGGCGTGTCCCGTGTGGTGTGTACATGTCCGCCTCGGCGTGTCCGATGTGGTGTGTACATGTCCACCTCGGCGTGTCCGATGTGGTGTGTACATGTCGGCCCCGGCGTGTCCCGTGTTTTGTGTACATGTCCGCCTCGGCGTGTCCGATGTGGTGTGTACATGTCGGCCCCGGCGTGTCCCTTGTGTACATGTTGGCCCCAGTGTGTCCCATGTGGTGGATACACGTCGCCCTGGCGTGTCCCATATGATGTAAATGGTATAATTGAAGGGAACCTGTCAGCAGGATTGTGCTGAATAACCTACACACACAGTGTCAGATTGGTGCCGGTGGTAGCCCCCGCCCTGCAGTCTGATCGCATATGTGATGTGTATATAATTCATCTGTTTAAGGTTATCCTGAAATTCCTAAAAAAAAGAAAAAAAAATCCACTTGAAAATGGCGCCGGCCATGCCTGTGCAGTAGCAGCTATTGGTGATCCGACAGCTGCTACTGTGCAGGTGGCGCCATCTTTGTAGAGAAAAAAAAATTCCTCCTCCAAATGGCGCCACCGGTGCCTGCGCGGTAGCAGTTATTTGATCACCTCTATATACACTAATAGCTGCTACAGTGCGCGGGCGCCGTTTTCAAACAATTTTTTTTTTTTTTTTTAAATGAATTTCTGGATTACATCAATCAAATTAAACAACAAGCACAAAATGGATTCCTTCACCCCAGGTATCAATGTAATCATTATAGCGGTGCCGACCTGACAGTGTGTGTAGGTTACCATGCACAATCCTGCTGACAGGTTTCCTTTAAGTATATAGCGAGGACTTGTGTATATAGCATATAGTAAGGTGCTGTCTGTGTATATTTACCTGCGAATCCACAGCATTTTTGACGCTGCGGATCTGCATCAGTTTTCCATGCGTTTTTACAGTAGCATGTTAACCTATGGAAAACCAAATCCGCAGTGCACATGCTGCAGAAAAAAAAAACGCTCGGAAACGCAGAGGTGTATTTTTCACAGCATGTCAATTCTTTTTGCGGATCTGCAGCGTTTCTGCACCCATTGACTTGCATTGAGTCAGGCACATCCGCAGCAAAACCACAGATGTAAAAAAGATCTGTGGTTTAGCTGCGGATGAAACGCAGATTGGGAGGAGGGAAGTGTGTTGGCGATGACTGTGCGTGTATAGTGTGTGCACGTGGGGTCTGCGGGGCTGTGCAGGGCTGTGCGGCGCTGTCCGGGGGGTCTGCGGGCTGTCCGGGGGTCTGCAGGGCTGTGCAGGGCTGTGCGGCGCTGTCCGGGGGGTCTGCGGGCTGTCCGGGGGTCTGCAGGGCTGTGCGGGGGGGGTCCTTGGGGGGTTGTGGTTGTGTGTGTGTGTGTGCAGGCATCGTCCGATGGGACTACAAGTCCCATCCGGCTATGCCTGTGACAGTGATTGACACATTAGCCAATAATGGGACATTGATGGGACATATTCATTAATAAACATCGGCCTTGCTATTATATATATATATATATATCCATATATCTATCTACATCTATCCATAGATATATGAAGATATATCTATGTATGTATAGATCTATCTCTCATTCCTTCTATCTATCTCTTTCCTTCTATCTATTATCTATCATCTAACTATCCCATATCTATCTATCTATCTATCTATCTATCTATCTATCTATATCTATGTGTCTGTCTGTCTATCTATCTATCTATCTATCTGTGTGTAATGGAGTGTGGGTTGGACAAATGTAATAGAGGAGGTTGGACAAGAAATGACATCACAAAAAAGTTCAGTAATAGATCTTTATTTAGCTTTCAAAAACACATCAAATCCGCACCTGCATTTTCTGCCAAGAGATGTGGATTCAGTGCGGAAAAATCTGCAGGCAAATCCGCAATGTGTGCACATACCCTTATAGTGTAGATACGTGTATATACTGTAATACGGTGCTGTGGGTGTATTAGATGGTGCGGATTCTATACTATATACACAGTCACATCTCTACACTATATAATATACACACCGCTCCATACCATGCTTTATAACACAGCAAATAGTGTGGAGCTCTGTATATAGTGTGGACTCCCCATTACAAAATATATACACAGGCGCAGCGCCCACTAAATAACCATATCACAGCTCCACAGGACATACTACAATATACCGGTAGTCCACGTATCTGTACAGTACACATGTAGTAAATAGTGTGACACCACTATACACCCACACACATCCTGTCCTGAATACTGGGTATAAGGCCAGTGTCACAATTGTGAGTGCAATGCGAGAAACTCGCATCAATACCCTGCACTGCTGGCGGTACTTTGGACCGGAGTGTGCGGCTGCATGTATTTCTATGCAGCTCAACGCTCCGGTCCGAGTGCCGGCGGCAGTGCCGGTTATTGATGCGAGAATCGTGCGAGTTTCTCACAAGTGTGACCCCGGCCTAATGCAGATTTTGTGTGTATGTGTCTTTATTTAACTCTTTATGTACCATTGTATTATGTTTATTACTAAACATCGGGCTTGGTATTATTTGTCTGTCTATAGATATATCTATCTATAGATCTATATCTCTATCATGTATCTATAGATCTAAATATCTATCATCTATCTATCTATTATCTATCTATAGATCTATCTATCTATCTGTGTGTGTAAAAATTCTTCAATGGAGTATGTAAATGAAGAGGTTGGACAAGAAATGACATCACAATTCTTTTTTTTTATTATTCATTAATAGATCTTTATTTAGTTTTCAAAAATACCTACAAATCTGCATCAAAAAATGCATCAAAAAAGCGCAGATTTTTACCTGCGCTTTCTGCCAAGAGAGGAAGAATCTGCACGGAAAATTCCACAGGCAAATCCACAACATGTGCACATACACTAATGGTTTATAGGGTTGATGTCAGCTGCGTAATGTCAGCTGCCATCAATCCCTGGTGTAAGTAATGGTGTAAGTAACTACTAGCCCAGACCTGGTGAGATCCAGCGGCTCTGAAGAGCGGTGATGGTAGTAACAATACCGCTCTTCACAGTCGCCAAGCTCAGCGCAAGTCCCAGAATATCTGAAGAGTGGTGACGTTACTGATATTACCGCTCTTCAGAGTCACCGGGTCTCGTGCTGCGCAGCGGAACCAAAAGTGGCTGTAGGCAAAGTTTATGGAGCATCAGAATGAGGTTCCACAATCCCTTCATTATCTACGAGATCCAGTTATGTAGGTAAAGTAGCGGCTTTTCTTGGTACTGACACTAAAAGCAATAAATAGGACTGAGCTGTAATGCTGGATACAGCTGTGATTATATGTTATATAATCGTGTTACACTCCCCTCACTTCTTGTAACCTACAAAGATATTATACAGTCACCATGTGACAAGTGGGCCTGTGTAACTTCAAATGCCAGGGCTGAATTTTAGTCCCAGTCCGGCCCTGATGTGAACATATGATAAAGGGAGGTAAAAAATTTTAGCTATTATTTTTTTCTTTTTATTTTGTGTTATATACATGTTATATGAAGGAAAAAATGTTTCTTAGCTTTTTTCCCATTAAAAAAACTTTTGGTTTGGTTTGGTAGGTCTTCTTATAAATCCATAAAACCAGCGCAATAGTCTGACAAAATTATTCCCAGATACCATATGTGAGTCAGAAAGGCATGCTGGAATCTTTTCCATGCTGTTCCCATTTAGTTTTAGCTCTTTTCCTCCATTTCAGCTTTTTTCACCATGCCCCCAGACCTGTTTGTTGGGTTCAGCAGAAAAATATTCATCTTTCTCAATGATTTGCATTGGATTCGTTAGAGCATGTTTCCATGTTCAGGAAACGCTGCGTGTTTGCACTGCGTAGAGCCGTAGTATATAGCACAGCCACGTAGTATATAGCACAGCGATGTAGTATATAACACAACCCATGTAGTAGACAGAACAGCCACGTAGTATATAGCATTGCCACGCAGTATATAGCACAGCCACTTAGTATATAGCACAGCCACATAGTATATAACACAGCCACATAGTATATAGCACAGCGATGTAGTGACTACCTCTTGAAGCTCATCAAGAGAATGCCAAGAGTGTGCAAAGCAGTCATCAAAGAAAAAGGTGGCTACTTTGAAGAACCTAGAATATAAGATATAATTTAAGTTGTTTCACACTTTTTTGTTAAGTATATAATTCCACGTGTTAATTCATAGTTTTGATACCTTCAGTGTGAATGTTCAATTTTCATAGTCATGAAAATACAGAAAAAATTTTAAATGAGAAGTTGAGTCCAAACTTTTGGTCTGTACTGTATATATATATATATATATATATATATATATATATATATATATATATATATATATATATATATATACATACACACACGGGGATGAGTGTTGAACGCATTGACAATACTCTAAGTAAATATATTAAAAGGTGCTATTGACATGAAATTCTCAACAGATGTCGGTAACAGCCCATCCAATCAACACAGGCAAGAAAATGCTTTTGCTTTATATTTTTTATCAATCCAATATTTTATTCAATACATGATCCATCAATCAATATATTTTTAATCAATCCATTATCTGTGTGTACTTATATACTATACACAGTATATTCAGCTGAGTGGTCCGGCTTGATTTGTTCCAAAACTGATTTGTTTGTTCTAGCCATCCATGGTATTGATAACATCCTTCTCCAGCGCCACATTTAAAAAAAAGTTGATTCTTCCTCTGTCTTGTTTCTTTAATTCCAGATTTTGCATTCCTATTGACCTTCAGTGTCAGTGGGATTTTTTGTCCCCCCCTGTTCACTCTGCCTAGAAAATTCTTTTCTTCACTCTGCTTGTCAGCTCCATGTAATTCTAAGCCACTCTTTTCCCCCTCCCTCAGGAATGTATCTGTTTGCAGCTGTGAAACCGAAAGTAAAGAGTAGCAATGCATGGCAATCCCTTTGTGTAACTACAGTGGTTCTTTAAGACCAAATATATCAAAACAGGATATTCACATAAATAGGCAGTTCATATTTCTGGAGACCACAGGGATAGAGCTCCCAACTGGTGGGTTTTTGGAGCTCAGCGCTTAGCAGAAATTGAGAAATGCATTACTGCTTAATTGGGGCTCATAGCCAAGACATGTTTATACTTAAATTAACCCCCAGGTCTTGCTGAGCATAGTGGCAACTTTGTCTTTCTTCTACAAGGTTCATATGCCAAGATATGTGTAGAAATGGCTTTTCATAATTTTAAGAAAGGGGAGTATTCAGCCTCTAAGTGAGGTCACCACAGGGGGAGTGCCTTGGTTTTGGGCACAGGGATAAGTGAGTGAAACCTCTTCACTAGTCTTTTGTCCAGGGTCTAGCTGAGAGTCCCATCTGTAATGCATCTTGATGTATCACCCCTCCCCTTCCAGCCGCATGGTCAGCCATGATATGAAAGAACTGTAAGTCTATTTTCTTCTGTTGATCCCTTTTTATTTTTAATCGTTCTGTACATGTATTCTTGTCTCATTCTATAATATCTTTTTATACTTTTGTAAAACACTACCTACCTTTTGGAATAAAATATATAAAATCACTAGCTTCGTTTCTCCTTGCTCTATAATGTACTCTCACGTCCTCTGAAGTAAAATTGTGCTACTCATGGGGTTGGCTCCTGACCCCTTAACTCAGAGATAGGAGCTGGTGGCAGCGGAAATTGTCCTGCGCTTTTGGGGAAACTGGCAGAGATGGACGGCGTTGATAATTATTGTTCCTGCCTGAGTGGGAGTAGTTATATTGCCCTCGCTGCAGTGCGCCCATTAGCCAGTAAATAGTAAGGCAGCCTTTCTGGTGACTAATTATCCTAGGTGCAGTACCCTGACTGACGGTAAGGGAGAGCTGCAAGTTCCAAACCGGAACTAGGAAGTGGGATATAGATAAATCCCCTTCAGAAAAGAATCGGGGCAACCAAACAACCCCGGTTCAGGACATATTGGTGTGAGTGGTGGGGATGATAAAAATATCCCCCTGGGGTTTGTGACAACATGGAACTCCCTCTGGTCACCTTTCCTGCTGGTGTATGTGGCAGAACCTGCAATGGAATTGCACCCATAAACATGGTATAACGGAATTGTGTCTAAAGCCCTGCTCTACTTTCACCCACACTTTGTTCTGTTCAGACCATTGCTTCTTGGTCTATATAAAAATTCCAATTGAGGCTGATCCGATGGATCGGCACACCCATATCCCTCATGGCAGTGTTCCCCAAGTTCGATCCTCAAGAGCCACCAATGGGTCATGTTTTCAGGATTTCCTTAGTATTGCCCAGGTGAATATTCCATCATCTAGAAAGGCAAAAATTCCATCAGATGGGCCATACTAAGGAAGTCCTGAAAATACGACCTGTTGGTGGCTCTTGAGGACTGGAGCTGGGGAACACTGCCTCATGGTATTCCAAAGTTTCTGGTGATCCACACAGTCAAAGGCTTTGCTGAAGTCGATGAAACAAAAATAGATCTCCTTGTATTATTTAGCCTTTTCCATTTTCCATTATCCATCAATGTGTAAAAATGGCAGTGGCAACTTTAGATGATTTACAGAAAGTGAATCACAAATTCTTCAAATTTGCTGGATACAGCAAATTCCTAATATTTTGACATGAATTAGACACAAATCCAGTTCATTTCTTAATCTCTAATCGCTATATACTGTCAATTATGATTCACCACAGACACTTGCATAGGTTTTTGTCTCTATTTTTGGCTATAAGTTAAGTCTCTAGAGCAGTGTTCCCCAACTCCAGTCCTCAAGAGCCACCAGCAGATCATGTTTTCAGGATTTCCTTAGCATTGCACATGTGATAATTCCAACACCGGCACAGGCAATAATTCCATCACCTGTGCAATACTATGGAAATCTGAAAACATGATCTGTTGGTAGCTCTTGAGGACTGAAGTTGGGGAACACTCTTTTTGGGTATGTCTCTATTCTAGTTTAAGTCCTACAAGAGTGTCTCTGTACCATTTCACTCTTCCAGCTATACACAATAAAAAAAACAAAAAAGTATTAGCTCCTTGCTGGATTTCTTTATTTTTATTATTTTCACACCTAAATATTTTAATCTAACTAATTTAATATTTGGTATTGACGGCATGAGTAACAACAGTATTAAAAACAGCTTTGCAATGATGAAAGCATTTATTGAAAATACAGCTCTTCTAATAACTGGCATCTCTTGCAGTTATAACTGCAATCAGAAATTTCTGAAACTGTGGAGACATTTTTGGCCCACTCTTTTTTGAATAAGTGTTCTAATTTTGCTGCATTGGAGAGTTCTTTGAGTATGAACAGCCAGTGTAAGATCTTTCCAAGTAATGGTAATAGCCTGAAGAAATATCCAGCAATCACCTGCTTAAAATGCCTTATTCAAAACAGGTCAATCATAGGATACAGAATAGCAAGCTACAGCCATTGTACATGTATCCCACAATTTATCGAATTAGCACTATTATTTAATTGAATAGGAGCTGTCTTCAATGGCAATAAAGAGTGTACGGGGTTGTACTATTCCACACCTTACACTGTTTACATCCAGCCACCCATGAAGGTGGTATTAGCTGACCGGTTGGGGTGCCTAGAGTCGAGTCTTCACTTATTTAGTATTGATTGATAAACTATTTTAAGGATTGGTCATCAGCATCAACATAATAGTGCCTTTCTAAGATAAGGCTTAGTGTTATGACTGAAGAAGCACATGCACATGGGCAATGTACATCCCCGAGGGAGATTAATACCTAAACCTGATAGGTCATTGTTCAGATTTGTAAAAACCCTACTCTTACCTTGGTCTGTCCCTACTTGACTGCTGAGCTTGACATCCTAAGATAATGTAATGGTGCCCTCACTCGATGGCTGCTCATCCTGAATGACCTTAACAGCTCCTAATATTGCTATGTGTTTGTTGCATCTGCCACGGGAATATAAGATATCATATTTTTCGGACTATAAGGCACACTTTTTTCCTCCCAAAATTTGGAGAAAAATGGGGGTGTATCTTATAGTCCGGATGTACCGAAGTCAGCGCCGAGAGGTGGAAGAGACTATGGCTGTGGGGAGCAGAGAATATTCATTTCCCTTTAATAGTGGGCACAAGTAGCCGAAGCCGCCGGCTTCCTGAGGCTGGGTGATCACGTGTTCCAATGATAATCAGAAAGAATGACACGGCACTAGTAACTTCGGTATTCATGCATTTTTTTAACAGACAGGCTGATCAGTTTTAATCATCTTATTGACTGGTATATGGTGCTCAACTTAAGACTTAAAGAAAGCGGCACTCACCAAGTTGATGAAAATAAAGTCCTTTATTACATATTGCAGGACATAGACAGGGTTTGGAGGGGATTCAGAGGAGTGCAGCAAGGAAAGTGTGGACGATGGCCATTTCGTGTAACTCCAACGTTTCTATGGGTCCAGGTGTGTTAGCAGTGTTAGCCACAGCTGCAGGTTACTGCAGTAGACAGGCGATCATTTGTGCCTGCTGTTAAAGGGAATGAATATTTACTGCTCTCCATACCCATGGGAGTGGAGAGCAGCGAATATACATTCCTTTTAGCAGTGGGCACAAGTGATCACGCAGCCACAGGAAGATGGCTCTCCACTCCTATAGTCCAGGGGGAGGGTACAATTTTGGTAGCTCTCCTCAGCTTGTAAGCAGCACATGACATTACTGTCATGCTCTGCTTACAAGCTGAAATCAGCTGCTGGCATCAGAACAAGATGATGCGAGGGAGCGCAGGGAAGGTAAGTAGAATGTTCTTTTTATATGTTTTTCTGATGGGGGTCATGCATACCAGGATGGGAATGGGAGCCATGCATGCCAGGATAGGATAGGAATGAGGGGGGTCATGCATACCTGGATATGGATGAGGTAGCCATGCATACCAGGATAGGGATGAGGGGGCCATGCATACTAGGATAGGGATGAGGGGTCCAAGTATATGCAAGTATAGGGATGATGTGACAATGAATACCAGGATGGGGTTGAGGGGGCCAAACCAGAATAGGAATGAGGGTGCCATTCATACCAGGATGGGGATGAGGGGACCATCTATACCAGGATGGGGATGAGGGGGCTATGCATACCTGGATTGGGGACACATATACATGGAAGGATGATATTAACACAAAATTGACCACATTTTTTACTTAATTTTTTTCTATTTTCCTCCTCTAAAACCTCTGTGCGTTTTATGGTCCTGTGCATTTTATAGCCAAAAAAATACATTATACACTAAAAACTGCAACTGACCCTGCTGCTGTACAAATTAGATATCCTGACTCCGCAGTCTCTAGTGGCTTCTGAGGGAGCAGAGATAGACCTAACCACAGACTAAGGGTACCGTCACACAGTGCCATTTTCATCGCTACGACGGTACGATTCGTGACGTTCTAGCGATATCCATACGATATCGCAGTGTCTGACACGCAGCAGCGATCAGGGACCCTGCTGAGAATCGTACGTCGTAGCAGATCGCATGGAACTTTCTTTCGTCGCTTGATCACCCGCTGACATCGCTAGATCGTTGTGTGTGACAGCGATCCAGCGATGTGTTCGCTTGTAACCAGGGTAAACATCGGGTAATTAAGCGCAGGGCCGCGCTTAGTAGCCCGATGTTTACCCTGGTTACCAGCGTAAACGTAAAAAAAACAAACAGTACATACTCACATTCCGGTGTCTGTCCTCCGGCGTCTCAGCTTCTCTGCACTGTGAGCGCCTGCCAGCCGGAAAGCGAGCACAGCGGTGACGCGGTGACGTCACCGCTGTGCTTTCCGGCTATGGCGCTTACACAGTGGAGAGAAGCAGAACGCCGGGGGACAGACACCGGAATGTAAGTATGTACTGTTTGTTTTTTTTACGTTTACGCTGGTAACCAGGGTAAACATCGGGTTACTAAGCGCGGCCCTGCGCTTAGTAACCCGATGTTTACCCTGGTTACCCGGGGACTTCGGCATCGCTCCAGCGCCGTGATTGCACAGTGTGACCGCAGTCTACGACGCTGGAGTGATAATCATACGATGCTGCGACGTCACTAATCGTGCCGTCGTAGCGATCAAAATTGCACTGTGAGACAGTACCCTAAGAGATAACAACTCTTACCTAATCTGCAAATAAAATCTATGAAGTTGCTTCACGTTCTTCCTTAAGAACCAGAGGCCAGAGCATAATGTGATTTGCCTAAAAGTAGAGAAATGTTCTGAGCAAAGGAAAGCTCCCCTAGTGAGTAAAGTAAATAACAAGATATCAAACCAGCATTTTTGTAGTGATTTTTCACCCATAGAAAGCAATTAGTAAGAGCAGAAAAAGCAGCAAAAAAACTTTGGGCTCAGTTTTTGCTGTGTTTTTAGTGAAAAAAAGTAAATACAGCAGGATGTTAAACCCATTTATTTTGTCATTTCAAATGTCTTGATCTCCTCACCTCAGAATGGCAGTTAGGATTAGTACAGTTTAATTAAATTAGCAATGTGTAAAATAATCATTGGCTGAGCAATTCAATGACCTACCAATGTGTAAAACTAAACAATGCCTGACCAATATGTGAAGTCGAACAACGCATAACCAACTCAATGATCCTGACCAATGTATGAAAGTAAACAGTGTTTGGCTTACAAAATGCACTGCCAATGTCTTAGGTAAACTATTCCAGAACAATTCAACTCCTCCACACTGTTGTTACATTTATAATTTTAGATTTTTCATGAACTCATTAACTTTTTTGTTCAGAATAGTCACTATTTTTTCAGATATAAAAATCTTTTTACCACTAAATAATTTGATCAATTTGCCCTTTTTTCCAAAAAAAGTTTTATAATGTCACATATGTCTTGCATTGGTGGACTAATTAATACCTTGCATTGTTCATGCTGGTATGGTGGAAGCAAAGCTAAACTGTGGATTCTTGAAAAATGCAACAAAAAACGCAGCTTTTTGTCTGCAGTTTTTCTTTTTCAGGTTTAGGCTGCAGTAAAAATAGGAGCAAAAAAACAACGAATGAACATAGTTATGTAAAAACAAAAATGAAAAAAAACAAAAAAGTACACATATTTGGAAACACCACGTGCAGAACAACCTGGTCTATAAAACTACCACAATATTTAATGTAAGCACTGAAGTCCATAAAAAATTGGCAAAAGTATGCTTTTCATCATACTGCTGAAAAAAACATTGAATAAAATTTGATCAAAAAGTTGTATATAAATATAGATGGAATCCCTGAAAACACTATCCCACCTCAAAAAAACACGCTGGCACTCAGTTAGAACAAAGTTTTAGCGCTTAGGGTATGTGCACACGATGCAGATTTAGTGCAGAATTGGTGCAGAACTGCAGCAGATTTTTCTGCTGCAGAAACGCTGCAGAACTGCACTGTGATTTACAGTACAATGTAAATCAATGGGAAAAAAAAAAAGCTGTGCACATGGTGCAGAAAAATCTGCGCAGAAACGCTGCAGATTTCAAAGAAGTGCACGTCGCTTCTTTTGTGCAGTTCTGCAGCGTTTCTGCTGCAGATTTTTCTGCACCATGTGCACAGCTTTTTTTTTTCCCCATTGATTTACATTGTACTGCACAGAAACTGCATAGAAACTGCATAGAAACTGCATAGAATCTGCACAGAAACTGCACAGAATCTGCGCAGAAACTGCATAGAAACTGCATAGAAACTGCACAGAAACTGCATAGAATCTGCGCAGAAACTGCATAGAAACTGCATAGAAACTGCACAGAAACTGCATCAAATCTGCAGATGCAGATTTAGTGCAGAAAATTCTGCACCACATTTCCTACGTGTGCACATAGCCTTAGAATCTGAGGATGCAAAAACATTTTTTTCTATAAAATTGTTTTCAGTATGCAAAAGCGACAAAATATAAAAATATCTAGAGAAAGGTATTATCGCTGTAATCATACTGACCAGAAGAATAAAACTATTTTATCAATTTTAGCACTTTTGAACAACATGAAAAAGAAATCATAAATTGCTTGTTTTTTGTTTATTCTGCTTCCCAAAAATTGAAGTAGAAAGCAATAAAAAAAATGTTAGGTACTCCAACATGGTACCAATAAAAACATCAGTTCATCCTGCAAAAACAAAGCCCTCAGTTGACTATGCAGAAAAAGAGGAAAATTACATCTCTCAAAATATGGTACTGTGTAAAAGTAGCAAAACATAAAAAAACTAAATTAATTTATCATCGCTGTAATTATATTTAGTTGTCTTATCAGTTATACTGCATGATGAACAGCAGAAGAAAAACATTAAAATAAATGCTTTTCTTTTACTGCTGTTGATTTGTTCATTATGTGTCACACAGATCACAAAAAGCAGTGGCGTAACTACAAAGTTATGGGCCCCGGTGCAAACTTTCAAATGCCCCCCCCCCCCACGCCAAAATATTTTCCTCCCAAATTCATATTTTCCCTATTCATTTTGCACACTATAGCTTTATTGCAAAGTTGCATAGTGTGACCTCATTTGAACAACTATCCGGTGCCCCATCCTGGGATATATTTGTCCCCTGTACTACCATTTTTATGTGATGTATAAAAGAAAATAAACCATTATACTCATCAGGGGCTAACATAGAAGTCATGGGGATCCATATAAGAAGTATAATGCACCCCCATAGTCCTCCTTATAGTATAATACACTCCCCATAGTCCTCCTTATAGTATAATACACTCCCCATAGTCCTCCTTATAGTATAATATACTCCCCATAGTCCTCCATATATTAAAATACACTCCTCATAGTGCTCCATATAGCATTAATTAAAAGGTTAATAATGGCCCCATAAGATGCTCCATAGACACATTTGCCAAATATAATGCTGCAGAAACGTTGATTATGGCCCCATAAGATGCTCCATACAGACACTTGCCCCATATAGTGCTGCACAAATGTTATGGCCCCATAGATGCTCCATACAGACACTTGCCCCATTATAGTGCTGCACAAATGTTATGGCCTCATATAGTGCTGCACAAACGTTATGGCCCCATATAGTGCTGCACAAACGTTATGGTCCGCACAAATGTTATGGCCCCCATATAGTGCTGCACAAACGTTATGGCCCCCATATAGTGCTGCACAAACGTTATGGCCCGCACAAATGTTATGGCCCCCATATAGTGCTGCACAAACATTATGGCCCCCATATAGTGCTGCACAAACGTTATGGCCCCCATATAGTGCTGCACAAACGTTATGGCCCCCATATAGTGCTGCACAAACATTATGGCCCCCATATAGTGCTGCACAAACATTATGGCCCCCATATAATGCTGCACAAACGTTATGGCCCCATACAGACACTTGCCCCATATGCTGTTGCTGCGATAAAAAAAAAATCACATACTCACCTCTCCGTCGCTCAGGCCCCCGGCACTTTCAATATTCACCACTCCTCGTTCCATTCGCTGCTCCATTTTCTGCCTCCTCTGCACTGATGATCAGGCAGAAGGCGCGCACTAACTATGTTATCGCGCCCTCTGACCTCAGCGTCACTGCAGAAGATGCTGAAGACAGAGCGGTGCCCGGAATGAGGAGCAGGTGAATATCACGCAGCGCAGTGCTCCCCTCCCCGTTATACTCACCTGCTCCTGTCGCGGTGCAGTCCCTGCTTCCCTGGTGCTTCTGCTTCTTCCTGTAGTGAGCGGTCACCGTTACCGCTCATTACAGTAATGAATATGCGGCTCCACACCTATGGGAGGTGGAGCCGCATATTCATTACTGTAGTGAGTGGTACCATGTCACCGCTCAGTACAGGAAGAAGCCGGGGCACCGGGCAGCCAGGGTCCTGCAGGGACCACGCCAGGAGTTGGTGAGTATAATTAGACAGCCCCCGCTCCC
Organism: Ranitomeya variabilis; assembly: GCF_051348905.1. Classification (NCBI taxonomy): domain Eukaryota; kingdom Metazoa; phylum Chordata; class Amphibia; order Anura; family Dendrobatidae; genus Ranitomeya; species Ranitomeya variabilis. The sequence goes on from NC_135232.1 coordinate 154,716,989, forward strand.
TGGCACTGCCAACCCCCTCCTTGGACCGCCGCATCATCAGGCGGCCCACTGGCACCCCCCTGTCAGCTGCGCCCGGGGCACATGCCCCCCTGGATATGCCACTGTTCTGACCTGCCGGGCCCCTGACCCGCCAGGCCCGGTCGTAGCGACGACCGCTGCGACCGCGGTAGTTACGCCCCTGACAAAAAGGCTTAGTTCATATTTATCCTGTGCTCCACGCTGAGCACTTACATGAGGGTTACCTTCTATAACTGTGATTTAGACAAAACCCTGATCAAACATTCACTATAATCATTTAGTGGCGCTGCAGATAGAGTCCACAATCTGATCTAGGAAAATCTGTGCTCCAAAAGTCAAATTGTGCTCCTTCTCTCCCAAGTCCTGCTGTGTGGTCATATTGCACTGTACAATTATATGTGGGGTACTGCCATGTTCAGAAGATATAGTGTAACACACTGTAGGGGCATTTTCATCTATTTCCCCTTGAGTAATTGTAAAATCTAGGGCTGGAACATTTTAATTATATTTTTTTTTCACCAACAGTTCAAGCACAATATTTTGTAAAACACGTGTAGTATCAATATGCTAACAGCACCTATAGATGAATTCATAGAGGGGTTCCATTGGGGGATGCTTCTTGTTTTCTGGCACTTCAGGGGCTCTGCCAATGTGACATAGCATTTGCAAACCTTTTCAAAAAAATCTGCACTCTATACAGCGATTCTTCCCTTTTGAAGTTTACATTGTGCCTGAAAAGTAGTTGTGGAGCACATATAACAAGTCTCACATAGTCCATTTTCTCCTTTTAGTCTTGTTGAAAATTAAAAATTTGAGGTCAAGCTAAATTTTAGTGAACAAATGTAATTTTTCATTTCCGCAGCCCAATGCTGTAAAAACAAACAAAAGCGAATCTCAGACTCACTGAGAATTTGGCACAGTTGCAAAGATATTACCGCATAAAGTAACATACAGCACTGGAAAAAATTAAGAGACCACTGCAAAATGTTCCGTTTGCCTGATTTTTCTCATTATAGGTATATTTTTGAGTAAAATGTAAATTGTTCTTATATTCTATAAACTTCTGACAACATGTCTCCGAATTCCAAGCAACAAATTATGTATTTTTTCGTATATTTTTGACAAAATGGTCACATTTTTTAAAAAAACAGTGTTTTCAGACTTCAAATAATGCAAAGAATCATTTAGAAACAACAGTACAAATTTTTTAACTCAGGAAAAGTTCAGAAATCAATATTTTGTGGAATAACCATGATTTTTAATCACAGCTTTCATGAGTCTTGCTTTCCACCAGTCTTTCACACTGCTTCTGGCGCAAAAATTTAATCAGCTCTTTGTTTGATGGCTTGTGACTATCCATCATCCTCTTGATTACATTCCAGAGGTTTTCAATGGGATTCAGGTCTGGAGATTGGGCTGCCCATGACAGGGTTTTGATGTGGTGGTCTCTTAATTTTTTCCAGAGCTGTATCAGATTTGTCACGCCCAGGAAGGTGAAAAAAAGACTTTGGCCAAAGGGATAATTGTGTTTTTGATTTTGGAAAACTACTGTCTCCTGGCTGTATTTTATTGGTGCTGCAAACAATAGCAGAAAGCAGGAACAGCGACTAAAGCTCAATGCTGGACCAGAGGAGGGTAAGTAATACCTAGATTGTCTTTTCAAAAAACAAACTGCGGCTGAGAAATGGGGATTTTTTGAAACTGGAAAGCCCCATTAAACATCATTAAATGTGTATGAGAGCAGTCTTGCAGTCGAGAAAAAAGGTCATGTTGAATTTCAATGTACCTGCTTTTTTTTTCAACTTACAGATATCAATCTGTCAAATTTGCAAATTTCTTCATGTTTTTATAGTCAGTAAAATGTATTAGCAATTGGATTTGTTAAGCCATGTCCTGGAAAGTCTGCAGATTGGAAAAATTAGTCAAATTTAATAGCTAACCTTGCTAATCTTTTAAAGCATTCATCATGAGCCATGTTACACTTCAATATACAGCATATGTCACACGCAAAAGCAAAATTGATTTCCCACAGAACCAATATTTGTTCCTGTGACAGTGATGATTCATTAGCCCCAATATGTATTTTTGGAGGCATCTTTAATAAATATGTGTCTAACATGATAAACTAGTGCCTTGCATAAACCTCAACACATCATTTATGAAACGTTTCAAAAGTCATCCTACACTGATAAAAGCAATACAGAAAATTTTACTGGAGCTTGTGGTTACTCTTATGGCAGAATCTTCTGAGCCTGTAGCTGACAAGTTGACAAGATCAATAGACATTAAAATTCACTAATCTTGTATCTTCAAGATGATGTAGCATGTAGTAAATTTAAACATAGTAGTTGCACCCCATAACAGGCTGCGTAGCATTCTGCAGTTATGTATACCAAAAATCAGCTACAATCAGTTAATTTTTTTAGACTGATATATAGAGAAGTGACAATGTTTTGAAATTCAAATTCGCAGAATTTTCCATCCCAATTATATTTGCAACCAATAAATTTGTGCAAATTTCAATACTGGGAAGGTTGAAATTGATTGTAGACTACACACAGAAGATAGAAGTGAGAGAGAAGGAACCTTGGTGACCATGTACTTTACAGGTGAGAAAGACAGAGAGTACCTCACTGATCATAAGACCTTACCCTCTACCCAAGAGAAAGATTTACCCAGTGATTCTTGATGGCCCAGGTACTGAACACCGATGTACAAGTTATGGAAGTCTGCTTGATGTCATAGCTGCAAGGCAGTATGGGGAAACTCGTACAACAATGCAAAGTAATATTAACCAGCTTTATGATGATTCAGTAGTGTGGAAAATAGTGCTGGGCAAGCTTTTTTGTGAACCATGAATTCAACTAAACCTACAACATAATGCACAACTCAAAAATTATATTCAACAAAGTTCCTTTATTATTAATCATAAAAAGTATCATGTAACATGTATAAAAGGGAAAACAAAACACAAAAACCAGGTGGAAAAAAGTGCGGGGCCGCACAGAGACCAATGATGGTATATTTTGTAACTCATAAAGTCCAATATTATATCCAAATACAGCATTAATAGGTGTTAAATTATGAGTATACAATGTTTCTCATATTTACATCCACAGAATAGAAAAAAAGTAATCCAGATATCAGATGGATACCTATGTGCTAAAATTATGTGTCAAATTCCTTATTCATGTGTCACAGAATATATCTATCAATACATCAATATAATATAATTCATTCATATGACAACATGATATAAACAATGTATCCTGGAATATGATCACAGCATACTAAGACTATCTATACGCCAGCACAGTACAAATGGTACATAGCATAGCTTTGCACAGTCATTGTACATATAGTAACATACTACAGTGATTATTAAGTTAGAGGTCCATAGAACAGACTAAAGAGTAGAAAAGCTATGTAAAGGAGTGGAATACTTAACCATATGAGTGGTCCTGTGACAGCCCGCACCTGCCCGACGCGCGTTTCGCCTGAGCTTTGACGAGGGAATAAGCTGAAGACTGGTGGAATGGTATTTAACTGGCAGCAAGCCAATCAGTGATTACGTGCATAATGAAAAGGAAGTAAACAGCTGATAATAGCCGCGTGAATTCAACCATGCATGGTGACGCCGGGGCTTAGCTCCACCCACCTGACGCGTCTCCAATGAGCGCATCACGTGGGGGAGAGAAGCAAGCTTCGTAGATCCCAGAACATTAAAGATATTCTTGTTAGGAGCAATTTTGAACCAAGGACTAAAAACATTTTTGATTCTAAAGGCCCTCCTTGGGGATGTAAACCGTGTGGTTCATGCGTTGCATGCCAAAATATTGAAACCACAAAATCCTTTTCTGACTCTTCCAATTCCAAAAATTACAAAATTACTCACAGCATATCGTGTAAGACCATTGGTGTTATATATAGTGCCAGATGTCCTTGTAATAAACAATACGTGGGACTTACATCACGTGAATTACGCAGAAGGGTCCGCGAACATGTCCTGGACATTCAAGCAGCAGCGGAGTCTATCAATATTGATGAATTAAAAACCATTCCTAGGCATTACAAATTGTATCACAACTCTGATCCCTCCAGCTTTAAGGTGAGTGGTATAGACAAAGTGATTATTGATAACCGTGGGGGAGACTGGAAAAAATTCCTCGCTCAAAAAGAACTGAGATGGATTACCACTCTAGACACCATGGCACCAAATGGCCTTAATGAGACCATGAGCTTTGTCCCATTTCTTTGATAATATTCCCCCTTATTCTTGGTATATTCCATTTTTCTCGTATCATCATTGTTGCTGTTGTTTTTACTTATTTTTTGTTTTTCTCCCCCTCTTTTTGTTTTTCTATATTAATGAAATAGTTCCTTCGGGTTTTGGTCCTATTTTATCTGTATGTGTTTGTCTTATATTTACTGATTATTTGTAGTGTATTACTCTGTACCCATGAAACTTTGATAGCTATTTTTATGATTGCATAGTTATTTATATCTATATTGGATTTACCCTTTTATCATATACTCCATGGGTACATAATCGGATAATGATGCACGTATACATATCCTTAATGTTTATATATATATAACAATATGTGCAATATTATAGATACCCACATGTGTCATACTATTCTGTACCATGTGGGCACACAAGAGTGATATATACGTATATAACTGTAATCATTGTTATCTTCTGTATAAATATGTTGTCCCCACGGTTTTAAGCTTTTATTGGACCTACCTGTATATTACGTGCACTTGTATGTATGTACATATGTGCATACATATGTGTGTGCATGTGCTTGTTTTTATCCTGTTGGTTTGTTTATGTATTAATTATTGTTTCTTCTGTTTTTTCTTTCTTTTCTTTTTTAGATCTTTTGCCATATTTATAATACATACAATGTCATTATTACTGTATTTTATTAGCTGTATTGACTGGTGGTGTTAATAATAATTGTTTGAGCACTAATACAATGCACTTTATTATGCACTTATGTACTTTATTGCTGTTATTTATATTGTATACTCTTCTTACCCCTTTAACTTATTTATCTTCATTGCTTCACACACATTACATGTGGACGGTGACATACGCACAACATACCTCTGTTACGTCACATTCACTGCCGTATCTTTGCGGACTATTTGTTTGCGCTCCAGCTTGGAGCGCACGCCGTTGCTTCTCTCCCCCACGTGATGCGCTCCTTGGAGACGCGTCAGGTGGGTGGAGCTAAGCCCCGGCGTCACCATGCATGGTTGAATTCACGCAGCTATTATCAGCTGTTTACTTCCTTTTCATTATGCACGTAATCACTGATTGGCTTGCTGCCAGTTAAATACCATTCCACCAGTCTTCAGCTTATTCCCTCGTCAAAGCTCAGGCGAAACGCGCGTCGGGCAGGTGCGGGCTGTCACAGGACCACTCATATGGTTAAGTATTCCACTCCTTTACATAGCTTTTCTACTCTTTAGTCTGTTCTATGGACCTCTAACTTAATAATCACTGTAGTATGTTACTATATGTACAATGACTGTGCAAAGCTATGCTATGTACCATTTGTACTGTGCTGGCGTATAGATAGTCTTAGTATGCTGTGATCATATTCCAGGATACATTGTTTATATCATGTTGTCATATGAATGAATTATATTATATTGGTGTATTGATAGATATATTCTGTGACACATGAATAAGGAATTTGACACATAATTTTAGCACATAGGTATCCATCTGATATCTGGATTACTTTTTTTCTATTCTGTGGATGTAAATATGAGAAACATTGTATACTCATAATTTAACACCTATTAATGCTGTATTTGGATATAATATTGGACTTTATGATTTACAAAATATACCATCATTGGTCTCTGTGCGGCCCCGCACTTTTTTCCACCTGGTTTTTGTGTTTTGTTTTCCCTTTTATACATGTTACATGATACTTTTTATGATTAATAATAAAGGAACTTTGTTGAATATAATTTTTGAGTTGTGCATTATGTTGTAGGTTTAGTTGATTTCTTTAATGCATGCTATATATTTACTTTTGTATATATGTGTATTCATGAACCATGAATTCAGTCTCAAAATTTTTGAAATTTTGTATGAAACACCTGCTCTTTCTCTTTATTCTCCTTCTCATAGTCACTAGTGACATCTCCCTCCAAACCTTGGTCCTTTTTCCACTAATACTGTAAATATATCTCTCTTACTACCAGACATAGAAACCATGCTAATTTTATCAATATGCAGTTTATTCCTTGTCTTGTCTCTTTTAATTGTACTCTCTGGAACTCATGAATAGTATGTAACAAACTCTACTACATCTAAGACTTCTTCCTTTTTAATTCTCTTAACCTTTTGGTTCTCACTGGAACTTGGATCCTGCCGTCAGATACTACCTGCTCTCTTGTATGATGGACTACAATTCTTACATACCCCTAACAATGAGAGCAGACAAGGTGGAGGTGTTGGGCTCTCCTTTCATCACAATGTGCTTTCCAGGTTATCCCCCTGATTCCCTCTCTTATGTCTTCTCCCTTTGAGTTCCATACCGCTAGACTCTTCAAGCTGTTTTCCCTGCGAATGGTGGTTTTGCATCGCCACCCAGGCAAAAACCAACCAGTTCCTGGTTTACTTGGCTGTCTGGCTTCCTCACTTCCTATCCTGTGATATTCTCATCATGGGGGACTCTAACATCCCCATTGACAATCCGCTCTCCCCATCTGACATTCATCTTCTTTATCTTACCTCCTCCATCTGCCTTTCATAGCTTACTATTTTACACATGAGTACAGGAATACTCTAGACCAGGTCTTCTATGGGCTCTGTTCATTGTATGAATTTACTAACTCCTCTCTCCTGCTCTCTGACCACAAACTTCTTTCTTTCTCAGTCAAAAAATGTCACCATGCTCAGGACAAGTCCACTTACCACAGGTTCAGAAATCCACTTGCTATAAATACCCATTAGCTTCTGAATAATCTACAGTCATCTTTAACTGCAATCTCCTCCCTCTGCTTTCCAGATTTGCATTCTCATATTATATAATAAGTCATTGGAAAGCAGCACAAGCAGAACAACCCAATAAAGATGACAGTAAGCATAGCACATGCTGCAAACACGTTTTCTCCAGAATTGCTCAAGGTGTTCTTGATTATCAGTGGAGTAAATAATTTTCAGCAGATGACTTCATCCATTAAAAGTTCATGTTTAAAACATCTAACTCTGCTCTGCATCTGGCCAATCAAGCCTGCTTCACTGCTCTCATAACATCTCTATCAGACAATCCCAAACTACTTTTTGAAAACTTCCATTCCCTCCTGAGCCCTAAAGTACAGACCCCCAATGCCAATCTAAGCATAGACGATCTGGCACTCATATCCTAGAATGAAAATCAGCTATATCGATCACATTAACTCAGATGTTCTCTCCCACATCTCAAGTTCACTTTCCGCCTTTGAACATATCATGTAAGAAGAAGTTACCAGGCTTCTCCTTTCTTCTCATCCTACAACCTGCACCAACCTGCACCAATGGCCCTATTCTCTCATACAGTATCTCTTTCAGTCCTTCTCCCAGGCTATCACTGCCCACTTAACTAAAATATTTAACCTTTCTCTTTCTTCAGGTATCTTTACCTCTTTATTCAAACATGCCGTTATAACCCCTTTACTAAAAAGAAATCCTTCGACTATAACAGCAGTGCTAACTACAGACCGATCTCTCTAATCTTCTTTTCATCTCTAAACTCCTGGAATACTTGGTCCACTATCATCTGATCGGCTGTCTCTCAGTTACCTATCTTCTTGACCCTTTACAAAATGGTTTCTGCTCTTTCCACTCTAGTGAAACTACCCTTACTAAAGTCTCTAACTGTTTAGTAACAACTAAAGCTAATAATCACTTCTCCCTGCTCATTCTCTTGGATCTCTCTGCAGAATTTGATACTGTGGATGACCAGCTCTTCCTCACTGTGCTCCGCTCTATCAGCCTCAAATACACTGTTTCTCCTCCTATCTCTCCTTCTCCACTGTATCTTTTGCTAATGCTTATTCCTCTAATCTTCCCCTTATTATTGGGGTTCCTCAAGGTTAGTTCTAGGCCTCTCATCTGCTTTCATGCTACATCAGTTTTCTGGAATGCCATACCCAGGAGGATCCAACTAATGCTCTTAGCCCTCACATTTTTAAGCATGGCTAAAAACACATCTCTTTAGACATGCCTATCACTTCACTTCACTTCACTAATATAATTCTTCCCTGCTCTTTCCTCTAAATTTGCCTCATAATCTGTTTTCTGTTTCATTTGCCTCCACATCCTCCATGCACCCAATATCTCTTGGCAACCTTACTTAAGCTGTACTGGCTGGAACATACATGATGTTCTACCTGTTGTGACTCCTGTTTTTCCTTATAGATGGAAACTTGCATGCAGGGCCTCACTCATTCATACTGCAAAAGGAAGCAAAATGTGGGAAAGAGTAGGAAAATTGTCCGGCAAACAAATGTTTTAACCCCTTTCTGCCAGCTGACGGAATACACATGTTCCAAATTATTATGCAAATGATATTTTTCTCGGATTTTCCTAAATGGTCAGTGCAAATGACAGTCAGTCTAATAAAAAGTCATCACCCGTTAGAGTATACATCAAATTTTATTGAAGAAACCTCCCAATGATAACAGTATAATCTCCAAAATGAATAAAAACTCAAAATGCACTTTTCCAAATTATTAGGCACAGTAGAATTTCTATTTGATATGTTTTAAAGAACTGAAAATGCTCATTTGTGGAATTTGCAGCATTAGGAGGTCACATTCACTGAAAAAAAGCTATTGAACTCCAAAACATCCTAACAGGCCAAGTTGCATGTTAACATAGGAACCCTTCTTTGATATCACCTGCACAATTCTTGCATCCATTGAACTTGTGAGTTTTTGGACAGTTTCTGCTTGTATTTCCTTGCATGAAGTCAGAATAGCCTCCCAGAGCTGCTGTTTTGATGTGAACTGCCTTCCACCCTCATAGATCATTTGTTTAATGATACTCCAAAGGTTCTCTATAGGGTTGAGGTCAGGGGAAGATGGTGGCTACACCAGGAGTTTATCTCCTTTTATGCCCATAGCAGCCAATGACTCAGAGGTATTCTTTGCAGCATGAGATGCTGCATTGTCATGCATGAAGATGATTTTGCTCCTGAAGGCACGTTTCTGCCTTATATACCATGGAAGAATGTTGTCAGTCAGAAACTCTATATACTTTGCAGAGGTAATTTGCATACCTTCAGGAACCTTAAAGGGCCCTACCAGCTGTTTCCCCATGATTCCGGCCCAAAACATGACTCCTCCACCTCCTTGCTGATGTTACAGCCTTGTTGGGACAAGGTGACCATCCACCAACCATCCACTACTCCATCCATCTGGACCATCCAGGGTTACTCAATACTCATCAGTAAACAAGACTGTTTGAAAATTAGTCTTCATGTATGTCTGGGCCCACTGCAACCGTTTCTGCTTGTGAACACTGTTTAGGGATGGCTGAATAGTAGGTTTTGAACCAAAGCAATCCTTTGAAGGATCCTACACCTTGAGGTTTGAGGGACTCCAGAGGGACCAGCAGCTTCAAATATCTGTTTGCTAGTTAGTAATGGCTTTTTAGCAGCTGCTCTTTTAATCCAATGAACTTGCCTGGCAGAAACCTTCCTCATTATGTCTTTATCAGCACGAACACATCTGTGCTCAGATTCAGCCACAAATCTCTTAACAGTATCATGATCATGTTTAAGTTTTCAGGAAATATCTAATGTTTTCATTCCTTGATCAAGGCATTGCACTATTTGATGCTTTTTGGCAGCAGAGACTTTTTCTTTCCCATGTTACTTGAAAACTGTGACCTGCTTAATAATGTGGAACATCATTTTTAAGTAGTTTTCCTTTAATTAGAATCACCTGGAAAACTAATTATCACATGTGTTTAAGATTGATTTCAGTGATCCATTAAGCCCTGAGACACAATACCATCCATGAGTTTATTTGAAAAACAAAACAATTAAATCTTTATAACACTTAAATCCAATTTGCATAATAATTTGGAACACGGTTTAGTACATCAGCTGGCAGTAACCCCTGCTTTGAGGTGGGCTCCGGTGGTGACCAGCATGCAGGCTTGGTCTGGAGTCATACACACAGGAGGCCTTCTACATCCCAACACACAGACCATGTGCCAAACAACAGCCTCCATTATCTAGGCTGTAACCACACCCACAGTTGAGGTATGTGGATAGCCTGACATGCCCATCTCTCATAGCTACCTGGACCCAGGTGCACTAAATGACATCTTAGTGCTCCCGTGCACTAAAGCAAAATACTCCGGGCTGCATCGCAGGGAGCAGTCATCTCAGCGATACATACCTCCAATTGATTACATGGCCATTAGCCTTCTTACATGCCTTCCCTGTCTGTCTAAAGCCGTGGGGCTTGGCACCTTCCATTTCCCGACAAGAGACCCTTCACGGTTGCGATTGATAGTACACCCGTCTGTCAATATAGGGCCCTGTCACTGAACCTTTTAGGAACAATGTATCACTTAACTCCATCACCTCCTGTAGTAGAGTTGCCCTTTTTCCAGACCATTCTCTCCCTGACGGCTCCAATGGTTTGTGCAGCCGTGAGACTCCCTTACAGTCAAGCCTACTGTCTGGTGTGAGCCTGACCCTTTGTCACCATGTCTGCTACAGGGTCACCATACTAGGCTACTCAGCACTGAGTTAACAGAGAGGTCACTATTTCTAACCCTTTTAGCTTCAGATTGCATACTTCTAGTATTTAGAGAACCCCTTCGTGTCTCTATAACTAGGATTGAAATTGGTTGCCACCTTCTTTCCATTTCCTGTAGCTGTACCTTAATCTGCAGTCTGTCCCATCTCAGCTGCTCTACCTCTCATATGTACTTCAGCCAATATTCAAGGAGTATTGAATATTCTTAATGCTCTCCACTGATTCGACAACAAAGAATGGAACCATCCCATCTTCACCAGCTACCTGGGCTTCAGCGTCAGCCGGGATCCACACTGGACTTATTCACAATTTCTTGCATAACTTTTCCAAGTCTCCCAATGACTTTCCTCACTAGATTTCTGGGCATCTGAACAACGTCTTCCACAAAACCCAGCCGACTTTGAGCTTTCCTTGCCTGCTCCAGACATCGAGTGGCTTCCATATTCCTCAACAGCATCATCTATTTCATGCGGAGACAGTGTAGATGCATGTCACTCAGGATAGCCACCCACTTCACTGTGACTTCCCTAGTCGACAGAATAACCAACTGCTGAGTCTCTGGCTCCCAGTTCACAGTATATGCCTCGATAATCTTTCTAAATGCCATGTGCAAAGCCTCACTGGCAAACGCTTCTCACAAGTCCTTGGGTACCTCTTCCACGTACTGTAAGAGTGAAGTCTCACCTTGTTGGACACCATGTTTGACCTCCTCATCAGAACGGTTTTTCAAGATGTCAACCTCCCTTGTGAGGCCGTCTGCATGGCACTTCCCCTGCTAGATTTCTTCCTACCAGGAGGCCAATTCTTTGGTCCATTTCTCCAGCTCACTCTCCTTCATTGCGATCAGATTGAGAGAGCGCGACAGTTAGCTCTGTATAGTGGAGAGCTTGTTTTTGGAATATAACTGATAAGTGCATCTGTTGTGAATTTGGATTCTGGGCTCCCCCGGTGGCTACTGGTGGAATTGAACTTGTGACATCATCTTCCCTGTTCACCTGTTCTGATTAGATCTGGGTGTCGCTATATAACCTGGCTTCTCTGTTAGATGCTTGCCGGTCAACAATGTTATCAGAAGCCTCTCTGTGCTTGTTCCTGCTCCCAGACATCTACTAGATAAGTTGGACATTCGTCCATGTTTTGTTTTTGTATTTTGGTTCCAGTTCACAGCTGCAGTTTCGTTACTGTGTCTGGAAAGCTCTTGTTGATCAGGAATTGCCACTCTGGTATTATGAGTTAATGCCAGAGTCCTAAAGTAATTTCTGGATGTGTTTTGTTAGGGTTTTCTACTGACCATGAAAGTATGCTTTCTGTCTTCTGCTATCTAGAAAGCGGACCTCAAATTTGCTAAAACTATTTTCCTGCTGCGTTTGTTGTTTCATCTCATATCACCGCCAATATATGTGGGGGGCTTCTGTCTCCTTTTGGGCATTTCTCTAGAGGTGAGTCAGGTCTTATATTTCCCTCTGCTAGCATTATTTAGTTCTCCGGCCGGCGCTGGGCATATAGGGATAAAAAGTAGGACATGCTACCTGGCTACTTCTAGATGATGCGGTAGGTTTAGTTCATGGTCAGTACAGTTACATCTTCCAAGAGCTTGTTCCTATAGAGGCTTATGCTAGTTCTCTGGCCATGGAGATCATGACAGTTTGACCGGCCCACTAAAGGGTTAAAATCCTTGGCTGAGAAAGGAGAGAAATAAGAAGTCTGCTGAGAGTTTTTTTTTTTTTTTTTTTTTTTTTTCTCTGTGCTCTTAATTGGATCACTTGCCAGTCTGTCTATGCTGCAGTCTTTCTTTTTTTTCTCTCTCCTTATAATCTTTGAATGGCTTTGTGTTCACCTGTTAATAATGGATCTTCAGAGTGTAACTGCAGGTTTGAATAATCTCACCACGAAAGTACAAAATTTGCAAGATTTTATTATTCATGCTCCGGTATCTGAGCCGAGAATTCCTTTGCCGGAATTCTTCTCAGGGAATAGATCTAGCTTTCAGAATTTTAGAAATAATTGTAAGCTATTTTTGTCCCTGAAATCTCGTTCTGCTGGAGACCCTGCACAGCAGGTTGGGATTGTGATTTCCTTGCTCCGCGGCGACCCTCAAGACTGGGCTTTTGCATTGGCACCAGGGGATCCTGCGTTGCGCAATGTGGATGCGTTTTTTTTGGCCTTGGGCTTGCTGTATGAGGAACCTCATTTGGAACTTCAGGCAGAAAAAACTTTGATGTCCCTATCGCAGGGGCAAGATGAAGCTGAAATTTACTGCCAAAGATTCCGTAAATGGTCTGTGCTTACTCAGTGGAATGAGTGTGCCTTGGCGGCTACTTTCAGAGAGGGTCTCTCTGATGCCATTAAGGATGTTATGGTGGGGTTCCCTGTGCCTGCGGGTCTGAATGAGTCCATGACAATGGCCATTCAGATCGATAGGCGTCTGCGGGAGCGCAAACCAGTGCACCATCTGGCTGTGTCCACTGAGAAGACGCCAGAAAGCATGCAGTGTGATAGAATTCTGTCCAGAAGCGAGCGGCAGAATTTTAGACGGAAAAATGGGTTGTGTTTCTATTGTGGGGATTCTACTCATGTTATATCAGCATGCTCTAAGCGTACTAAAAAGCTTGATAAATCCGTTTCCATTGGCACTTTACAGTCTAAATTTATTTTGTCTGTGACCCTGATTTGCTCTTTGTCATCTATTACTACTGACGCCTATATCGACTCTGGCGCCGCTTTGAGTCTTATGGATTGGTCCTTTGCCAATCGTTGTGGGTATGATTTAGAGCCTTTGGAAACTCTTATTCCTCTGAAGGGGATTGACTCCACCCCATTGGCTAATAATAAACCACAATACTGGACACAAGTGACTATGTGTATTAATCCGGATCACCAGGAGACTATTCGTTTTCTAGTGCTGTATAATCTACATGAGGATTTGGTGCTGGGATTGCCATGGCTGCAGTCTCACAACCCAGTCCTTGACTGGAGAGCTATGTCTGTGTTGAGCTGGGGATGTAAGGGGACTCATGGGGACGTACCTTTGGTGTCCATTTCATCATCTATTCCCTCTGAAATCCCTGAGTTCCTGTCTGATTATCGTGACGTCTTTGAAGAACCCAAGCTGGGTTCACTACCTCCGCACCGTGAGTGCGATTGTGCTATAGATTTAATTCCGGGTAGTAAATACCCAAAGGGTCGTTTATTTAATCTGTCTGTGCCTGAACATACTGCTATGCGAGAATATATAAAGGAGTCCTTGGAAAAGGGACATATTCGTCCATCGTCATCTCCCTTAGGAGCCGGTTTTTTCTTTGTGTCAAAAAAAGACGGCTCTTTGAGACCATGTATTGATTATCGGCTTTTGAATAAAATCACGGTTAAATATCAATACCCATTGCCGTTGTTGACTGATTTGTTTGCTCGCATAAAGGGGGCCAAGTGGTTCTCTAAGATTGATCTCCGTGGGGCGTATAATTTGGTGCGGATCAGGCAGGGGGATGAGTGGAAAACCGCATTTAATACGCCCGAGGGCCACTTTGAGTATTTGGTGATGCCTTTTGGTCTTTCTAATGCCCCTTCAGTCTTCCAGTCCTTTATGCATGATATTTTCCGCGATTTTTTGGATAAATTTATGATAGTGTATCTGGATGATATTCTGATTTTTTCGGATGACTGGGACTCTCATGTCCGGCAAGTTAAGAGGGTTTTTCAGGTTTTGCGGTCTAATTCTCTGTGTGTCAAGGGTTCTAAGTGCGTTTTTGGGGTTCAGAGAATTTCCTTTTTGGGATATATTTTTTCTCCCTCTTCCATTGAGATGGATCCTGTTAAGGTTCAAGCTATTTGTGATTGGACGCAGCCCTCTTCTCTTAAAAGTCTTCAGAAATTTTTGGGCTTTGCCAACTTTTATCGTCGATTTATTTCTGGTTTTTCGGATGTCGTTAAGCCATTGACCGATTTGACTAGACAGGGTGCTGATGTTGCTAATTGGTCCCCTGATGCTGTGGAGGCCTTTCAGGAGCTTAAGCGCCGTTTTTCTTCTGCCCCTGTGTTGCGTCAGCCTGATGTGACTCTTCCTTTTCAGGTTGAGGTCGACGCTTCTGAGATCGGAGCTGGGGCAGTGTTGTCGCAGAAAAGTTCTGACTGCGCCGTGATGAGGCCTTGTGCCTTCTTTTCCCGTAAATTTTCGCCCGCTGAGCGGAATTATGATGTTGGGAATCGGGAGCTTTTGGCCATGAAGTGGGCGTTTGAGGAGTGGCGCCATTGGCTCGAGGGGGCCAGACATCAGGTGGTGGTATTGACTGACCACAAAAATTTGATTTATCTTGAGACCGCCAGGCGCCTGAATCCTAGACAGGCGCGCTGGTCATTATTTTTTTCTCGGTTTAATTTTGTGGTATCGTACCTACCAGGTTCTAAGAATGTTAAGGCGGATGCCCTTTCTAGGAGTTTTGAGCCTGATTCACCTGGCAACTCTGACCCCACAGGTATTCTTAAGGAGGGAGTTATCTTGTCAGCCGTTTCTCCAGACCTGCGGCGGGCCTTGCAGGAGTTTCAGGCGGATAGACCGGATCGTTGTCCGCCTGATAGGCTGTTTGTTCCTGATGATTGGACCAGTAAAGTCATCTCTGAGGTGCATTCTTCTGCGTTGGCAGGTCATCCTGGAATTTTTGGTACCAGGGATTTGGTGGCAAGATCCTTCTGGTGGCCTTCCCTGTCACGAGATGTGCGAGGCTTTGTGCAGTCTTGTGACGTTTGTGCTCGGGCCAAGCCTTGTTGTTCTCGGGCTAGTGGATTATTGTTGCCCTTGCCTATTCCTAAGAGGCCTTGGACACACATCTCGATGGATTTTATTTCAGATCTGCCTGTTTCTCAGAAGATGTCTGTCATCTGGGTGGTGTGTGACCGTTTTTCTAAGATGGTTCATTTGGTTCCCCTGCCCAAATTGCCTTCTTCTTCCGAGTTGGTGCCCCTGTTTTTTCAAAATGTTGTTCGTTTGCATGGTATTCCTGAGAATATCGTTTCTGACAGAGGAACCCAATTTGTGTCTAGATTTTGGCGGGCATTTTGTGCTAGGATGGGCATAGATTTGTCTTTTTCGTCTGCTTTTCACCCTCAGACTAATGGCCAGACCGAGCGGACTAATCAGACCCTGGAGACATATCTGAGGTGTTTTGTGTCTGCTGACCAGGATGATTGGGTTGCTTTTTTGCCATTGGCGGAGTTCGCCCTCAATAATCGGGCCAGCTCTGCCACCTTGGTTTCCCCGTTTTTCTGTAATTCGGGGTTCCATCCTCGATTTTCCTCCGGTCAGATGGAATCCTCGGATTGTCCTGGAGTGGATGCGGTGGTGGAGAGATTGCATCATATCTGGGGGCAGGTGATGGACAATTTAAAGTTGTCCCAGGAGAAGACTCAGCTTTTTGCCAACCGTCACCGTCGTGTTGGTCCTCGGCTTTGTGTTGGAGATTTGGTGTGGTTGTCTTCTCGTTTTGTCCCTATGAGGGTCTCATCTCCTAAGTTTAAGCCTCGGTTCATCGGTCCGTATAAAATATTGGAGATTCTTAACCCTGTTTCCTTCCGTTTGGACCTCCCTGCATCCTTTTCTATTCATAACGTTTTTCATCGGTCGTTATTGCGCAGGTATGAGGCACCGGTTGTGCCTTCCGTTGAGCCTCCTGCTCCGGTGTTGGTTGAGGGTGAGTTGGAGTACGTTGTGGAAAAAATCCTAGACTCCCGTGTTTCCAGACGGAGACTCCAGTATCTGGTCAAGTGGAAGGGATACGGCCAGGAGGATAATTCTTGGGTCACTGCATCTGATGTTCATGCCTCTGATCTGGTTCGTGCCTTTCATAGGGCCCATCCTGATCGCCCTGGTGGTTCTGGTGAGGGTTCGGTGCCCCCTCCTTGAGGGGGGGGTACTGTTGTGAATTTGGATTCTGGGCTCCCCCGGTGGCTACTGGTGGAATTGAACTTGTGACATCATCTTCCCTGTTCACCTGTTCTGATTAGATCTGGGTGTCGCTATATAACCTGGCTTCTCTGTTAGATGCTTGCCGGTCAACAATGTTATCAGAAGCCTCTCTGTGCTTGTTCCTGCTCCCAGACATCTACTAGATAAGTTGGACATTCGTCCATGTTTTGTTTTTGTATTTTGGTTCCAGTTCACAGCTGCAGTTTCGTTACTGTGTCTGGAAAGCTCTTGTTGATCAGGAATTGCCACTCTGGTATTATGAGTTAATGCCAGAGTCCTAAAGTAATTTCTGGATGTGTTTTGTTAGGGTTTTCTACTGACCATGAAAGTATGCTTTCTGTCTTCTGCTATCTAGAAAGCGGACCTCAAATTTGCTAAAACTATTTTCCTGCTGCGTTTGTTGTTTCATCTCATATCACCGCCAATATATGTGGGGGGCTTCTGTCTCCTTTTGGGCATTTCTCTAGAGGTGAGTCAGGTCTTATATTTCCCTCTGCTAGCTTTATTTAGTTCTCCGGCCGGCGCTGGGCATATAGGGATAAAAAGTAGGACATGCTACCTGGCTACTTCTAGATGATGCGGTAGGTTTAGTTCATGGTCAGTACAGTTACATCTTCCAAGAGCTTGTTCCTATAGAGGCTTATGCTAGTTCTCTGGCCATGGAGATCATGACATGCATCTGCCTGTCAACTGAAAATGCTGACAGGCTGACTCTTATAAAAATGAACAAGGGCTGGATTGGGCCTGACTTCTCTACACTACCGAATGATAAGAGTGAAACATAACCTCCAACACTGTGTCTTTTTTGGTCTGTGATGCAAAAGCCAACTTATTGTGTAAAAGGGTGTTTTTGATGCCCTTTAAAAAAAAATGTTTACACAGTATTTTGATGTGTACACCCAGGGGTAAATATTTATCAGCCCACTTAGTGTATGGGCATTACAAGTATAGGAAACCCACTCCTTTAAACTAGGAAAACATTTTTCCACATCTCCACATCCTCCACATCTCTTTCGACACCACCACTGGATCACCAGGGTGAACATGTTCAGTGATGCAACAGCCAAGTAATTTTTTTCAAGGGTGTTTATGATGCCCGTTCAAAAAATGTTTACACAGTATGTTGAGGTATACCCCCAGGGGGAAATGTTTGGCAACCCACACATACACTTAGAGTATGGGCATTACAATTATAGGAGACCTGCTCCTTTGTACTGGGAAAACATTTTACGGAGGCCATCCTCCACATCTCTTCCGACACCACCACTAGATCACCAGGGTGAACGTGTTCCAAGATGCAACAGCCAAGTAATTTTTTCAAGGGTGTTATTGATGCCCATTAAAAAAATGTTTACACAGTATGTTGAGGTGTACCCCCCAGGGGGAAATGTTTGACAGCCCATAAACTTAGTGTATGGGCATTACAAGTACAGGAGACCCACTCCCTTAAACTGGGAAAACATTTTTCAGAGGTCATCCTCCACGTCTCTTCCAACACCACCACTAGATCACCAGGGTGAACAAGTTCTGTGATGCAACAGCCAAGTAATTTTTTTCAAGGGTGTTTATGATGCCAATTCAAAAAATATTTACACAGTATTTTGAGGTTTACCCCCCAGGGGGTAATGTTTGGCAGCCCATACACTTAGTGTATGGGCATTACAAGTATTGGAGACCTACTCCTTTAAACTGGGAAAACACTTTCAGATGGCCATCCTCCACATTTCTTCCGACACCACCACTAGATCACCAGGGTGAACATGTTCCGTGATGCAACAGCCAAGTAATTTTTTTCAAGGGTGTTTATGATGCCCGATCAAAAAATGTTTACACAGTATGTTGAGGTGTACTCTCCCCCGGGGGAAATGTTTGGCAGCCCATAGTCTATAGGCATTGCATTTCTTCCTTGGGGGATTGGAGTGCATGCAAATTTTGGCAGGCTTTGTATTCACTTCATGGGCAAACTTTAGGTGACTTAAAAAAATCATAGTAATGGGAACTTTGGTTTCATGTAGCCATGCAGTACGTGTGTTCAAAGGCTTTTTGGGGTGCATGTAAATTTGGTGTAGGGCAGGCCTTGCATTCAATGCATAAGCAAACAGTATGGGAGTACCAAATGAATAATGTGAACTTGGTTTTCATGTGGCCATCCAGTATGTGGGTTCAAAGGCTTATTGGGGTGCATGTGTTATGATCTGGTGGCCTAGGAGCGGCATGAGACGTACTCTGGAGAATGTGGTAACTGTACTGACCGCAGACCCTGGACTTAACACCGCAACTAGAAGTAGCCGTGGGATGTACCTACCAATCCTAGACACCTCGACACAGCCGGAGGACTAATTAACCCTATAGATAGAAAAGGGAAAACTGTCTTGCCTCAGAGAAAATTCCCAAGGATAGGCAGCCCCCCACAAATATTGACTGTGAGAGGAGAGGAAAAAACATACACAGGCTGAAAACAGAATTTAGCAAAGGAGGCCAATCTAGCTAGATAGAAAAGACAGGACAGAGAACTATGCGGTCAGTATTAAAATACTATGAAATGTCCACCACAGATAATACAAAAACTCCACATCTAACTAAAGACATGGAGGGTAAATCTGCCTCTCCAGAGATTCCAGCTTGGCTGCATAAATCCTTACACAGATAAAGCTGGACAAGAAAAAACATGCAATGCACTGAACAATGAGGCCCACAACATGTAAGCAGAAAAACAAGCAGAACTTATCTTGTAGAAATGAACTGCAAGCAGGAGCGACCAGGAAGGGATGTGAATCCTCCAGAAACAATGAACAACTGGCACTCACTAAAGGGTGAAGCCAGACTAAATAGCCCCGTCCAAAGTGGACGCACCTGATGACTGATGTGAAGGACAACAGCAGCACTACCACTTATAACCACCGGAGGGAGCCCAAGAGCAGAACCCACAACAGAATTCACAACAGTACCCCCCCCCTTGAGGAGGGGTCACCGAACCCTCACCAGAGCCCCCAGGATGATCAGAACGAGCCAAATGGAAGGCACGAACCAAATCATCAGCATGAACATCGGAGGCAACAACCCAAGAATTATCCTCCTGGCCATAACCCTTCCACTTGACAAGATACTGAAGCCTCCGTCTTGAAAAACGAGAATCCAAGATCTTCTCCACAACATACTCCAACTCCCCATCAATCAACACCGGGGCAGGAGGATCAACAGAGGGAACCACGGGCACCCCATATTTCCGCAACAAAGATCTATGAAAAACATTATGGATGGAAAAAGAGGCTGGAAGGGCCAAACGAAAAGACACTGGATTGATAATCTCAGAAATCCTATAAGGACCAATAAACCGAGACTTGAACTTCGGGGAAGAAACCTTCATAGGAACATGACGAGAAGACAACCAGACCAAATCCCCAACCCGAAGCCGGGAACCCACACACCGACGACGGTTGGCAAAACGCTGAGCCTCCTCCTGAGACAACACCAAATTGTCCACAACATGAGCCCAAATTTGCTGCAACCTGTCAACCACAGAGTCCACCCCAGGACAATCAGAAGACTCAACCTGCCCTGAAGAAAAACGAGGATGAAACCCAGAATTACAAAAGAATGGTGAAACCAAGTTAGCAGAACTAGCCCGATTATTAAGGGCAAACTCGGCCAATGGCAAGAAAGCCACCCAATCATCCTGATCGGCAGACACAAAGCATCTCAAATAAGTTTCCAAAGTCTGGTTAGTTCGCTTGGTTTGGCCGTTTGTCTGAGGATGAAATGCGGAAGAAAAAGACAAATCAATGCCCAGCTTAGAACAAAAGGACCGCCAAAACCTAGAAACAAACTGGGAACCTCTATCGGACACAATATTCTCCGGAATGCCATGCAAACGAACCACATGCTGAAAAAACAACGGAACCAACTCAGAAGAGGAAGGCAATTTAGGCAAAGGTACCAAATGAACCATCTTAGAAAACCGGTCACAGACCACCCAGATAACCGACATCCTCTGGGAAACAGGAAGATCCGAAATAAAATCCATATGCGTCCAAGGCCTCTCAGGGACCGGCAAAGGCAAAAGCAACCCACTGGCGTGGGAGCAGCAAGGTTTGGCCCGCGCACAAGTCCCACAGGACTGCACAAAAGAACGCACATCCCGTGACAAAGAAGGCCACCAAAAGGACCTACTAACCAAATCTCTGGTACCAAAAATCCCAGGATGGCCAGCCAACACAGAACAGTGAACCTCAGAAATCACTTTACTAGTCCATCTGTCAGGAACAAACAGTTTCCCCGCTGGACAGCGATCAGGTTTATCAGCCTGAAACTCCTGAAGAACCCTTCGCAAATCAGGGGAGATGGCAGAAAGAATCACCCCCTCCTTCAGAATACCAACCAGCTCAAGAACCCCAGGGGAATCAGGCAAAAAACTCCTAGAGAGGGCATCAGCCTTAATATTCTTAGAACCCGGAAGATACGAGACAACAAAATCAAAACAGGAGAAAAACAGTGACCATCGGGCCTGTCTAGGATTCAGCCGTTTGACAGACTCGAGGTAAATCAGATTTTTATGATCGGTCAAGACCACAATACAGTGCTTGGCCCCCTCAAGCCAATGTCGCCACTCCTCAAATGCCCACTTCATAGCCAACAACTCACGATAGCCGACATCATAATTGCGTTCCGCAGGCGAAAACTTTCGAGAAAAGAAGGCACACGGTTTCATCAAGGAACCATCAGAATTCCTCTGAGACAAAACGGCCCCTGCCCCAATCTCAGAAGCGTCAACCTCAACCTGAAAAGGAAGAGAAACATCCGGCTGACGCAACACAGGGGCAGAAGTAAATCGGCGCTTAAGCTCCTGAAAGGCAGAAACAGCCTCAGAGGACCAATTCGTTACATCAGCGCCCTTCCTCGTCAAATCGGTCAGGGGTTTAACCACACTGGAGAAGTTGGCAATGAAACGGCGATAAAAATTAGCAAAGCCCAAAAATTTCTGAAGGCTCTTCACGGATGTGGGCTGGATCCATTCATGAATGGCCTGAACCTTAACCGGATCCATTTCTATAGATGATGGAGAAAAAATGAAGCCCAAAAAAGAAACCTTCTGTATTTCAAAGAGGCACTTAGACCCCTTCACAAACAAGGCATTATCACGAAGGACCTGAAATACCATCCTGACTTTTTTCACATGAGACTCCCAATCATCTGAAAAAATCAAAATATCATCCAAATATACAATCATGAATTTATCAAGATAATTCCGAAAAATATCATGCATGAAGGACTGAAACACAGATGGCGCATTAGAGAGTCCGAATGGCATCACAAGATATTCAAAATGGCCCTCGGGCGTATTAAACGCAGTTTTCCATTCGTCACCCTGCTTAATACGAACAAGATTATATGCCCCTCGAAGGTCAGTCTTAGTAAACCAACTAGCCCCCTTAATCCTGGCAAACAAATCAAAAAGCAAAAGCAAAGGGTATTGGAATTTGACCATGATCTTATTCAAGAGGCGATAATCAATACAGGGTCTCAAGGAGCCATCCTTCTTGGCAACAAAAAAAACCTGCTCCCAATGGAGAAGAAGATGGCCAAATATGCCCCTTCTCCAAAGACTCCTTAACATAACTCCGCATGGTGGCATGTTCAGGCACAGACAGGTTGAAAAGTCGGCCCTTAGGGAACTTACAGCCTGGAATCAAGTCAATAGCACAATCACAGGGGGGCGTGGCCTGACTGCTCATGGTGGAGGCTGCTTAATCCAGGAGCTCCCGTTCCCCTGGGCACTAAAGCATCTTGTAAAGCTTGCAGGTCAGCTTTTTTTTCACTAATTCCCTAAAGGAAATTACCTCCTTTCTCCTCCACCTAATGGGGAAAGTAAAACAACTGCATTCTGCGGTTCCTAAGCGAGTATCGGACTACTTCCCGCCAGGCCGCTCAGACGCGGTGCCTCACTCCAACATGGCGCCCCCTTCTCCCCGCGCTGCCCGAGCTTCGCGCCGGGACTCCCAAGCGCAGGACACATCCGCGCCTGATTTTGCATCAGATACGCCGGTCACCCTTTCCCTGATGAAGGGCCTGCTATCGGAGCTTCGCTCCTCTATTCAAGATGATATAAAGGCCATAGTCACGGAGCTTAAAGGAGAAGTAGCGGACCTGGGCAATCGCACAGACCATCTGGAAAGTAAAATGGGTGAACTCGTCCAGTCCCATAACACCCTCCTAGATGAATATGAACATCTTCAGCTCTCGGTGGAAACTTTACAAGCCAAGAACTGTGACCTGGAAGACAGGCACAGGCGGAACAATGTCCGCCTTAGAGGCATCCCGGAGTTGATCTCGTCTGAGGAACTGAGACCCTTTCTGCAGGATTTTATGCTGGAAGTTCTTCCTGATCTGGATCCCAGAGACTTAAAAATTGACCGCATTCACAGAGTGCAGAAACCCTCGGGCGTCCGTGCGGATCTCCCCCGTGACGTCCTCGCAAGAATTCATTTCTTTGAAGCAAAGGAACACTTTCTAAAAGCTTTAAGGGCAAAGTCTACTCTCTCTGAGCGATTTGCAAAACTAGAGGTGTACCCGGATCTCTCACCGGGTACCCTCGCCCTACGTCGCTCGTTCAAGCCTTATACAGCATTGCTACGTGACAAAAATGTGCCATATAGATGGGGTTATCCGACACGCCTCATCATTCGCAGAGATAATTCTACTCACGTCTGCCTCACTCCTGCTCAAGCGGCGCAACTTTTGAAATCTTGGAACTTTCCCACAACTTCCCCTTCCAAAGCCTCTCAGCGCCCGGGAAAGGACTCTTCTGACAGGTCTGGCGTCAGTGGAAGGAGGATCGACGCAGATTGGAGGATCGCTTAAGCAAACCCTGGCTGATCTGGTCTTTATTCTCTCTCTGAATATTATGCCCAGGGGATCGTCTTCCTGGTCTCCTGTCTAACACCTGCTCTGGTTTCTCCTTACCTTTGTTTTCTTTTTCTTCTTGTTTCCCAGATTGTACTATTGTTCTCTACCCCCTTCCCCCCCCCTTTTTCTCTCCCTCTGGTCTCTCCCCCTCCCTCTATTTCTCACTTTCCTATCTTCCTTTTCCCTTTTCCCCTCCTTAATACTTACATCTGGGAACAATGCCCCGCAGAGCAACTTTTCCTTGCTCCAATTTGTGGTTGTTTTTGATTTTTCTTGTCTTTTTTTTACTTATTCTATTTTTTATAAACCTGTCCGTTAAACACCTGAGAAGAGCGGTTCTCTCCTGTCCTGGGATACGATGCTCCGCATTTCTCTGTCCACCTTTGAGATTTTACTGCTTGTTTTATCTACTATGTTTTAGATGTCGCTTGTCTGCGACTGTTTTGCTGTGTTATGTTTTTTTAATTATGTTCCCTTCCCTGTCTTTCCCTCACCCGCCCCTCCTTTTATGCAGCACGCCGACAGCATTAGTTTTTGATCCAACTCGAGATCTAAAAGCTCAATCAGTTTTTCATTATGCCTATATCGATATTAGCCTTGAATGTTAATGGTCTTAATTCTCCGCAAAAACGTTCGCTCCTATATGGGCAACTTAAAAAGGCGCGCGCGGATGTAGTGTTCTTACAAGAGACTCATCTATTGAGTGTGGATAATCACCGCATAGTCTCACGTTTTTATCCGCACCGCTTTTTTTCCAATTCGCAGGGTAAAAAAGCAGGGGTCGCGATTTTTATTAGCGCTAATTTATCGTTTGAACTAGTTAAAGTGCTCCAGGACCCTGAGGGAAGATATCTGCTCTTAACTTGTCGTTTAAATGAGGTTTTATTCTCATTAGTAGCGATTTATGCCCCGAACTCCAAGCAAACTACTTTTCTTAAATCACTATTAGATGACCTTTCTCCTTCTATGGTGGGACACAAGTTGATTGCGGGCGATCTTAATGCCCCCCTCAACAAAGCCCTTGACTGCTCAAACCCCCGCTCTTTTAGAGCTGACCTGTCCCCCACTACCTCCTCTTTTCATTTACATGACATCTGGCGCTACCTTCATAGTAACGAACGTGACTATACCTTCTTTTCCCCCAGACATAAATCCTTTAGTCGTATAGACTACTTCCTAGTTAATGACTCTCTCCTCCCCTTATGTATAGCGGCAGGCATAGATACTATCTCTTGGTCGGACCATGCTCCTATTACTTTAAGCCTCTCTGACTCCACTCCCCACTCACCTTTAACTTCCTGGAAAATGAATGAACATCTCCTAACTTCTATGACTAATCTTGATGCCCTTACCGCACACCTAAAAGAATTTTTTCTTTTCAACAATACTGAGGATATTGCTCCAGATGTATTATGGTTCTCTCATAAAGCGGTTATGCGTGGTCACTTCCTTAAACTAGCGGCTCATGCTAAAAAACAATATAATGCGAGTTTGGACTCCCTCCTGTCCAAGATCAAAGATCTTGAAATTTCTCTGCTATCTTCACAAGATACTAAGACTCTCGCGGAATTAATGAGAAATCGGAACGAACTTCGCTCCCTACTTCTCTCGCGTGTTGAGCTCCAATTGAAAAAAATCAAATCCAATTATTACAGTATGGGGGATAGAGCTGGAGCCCTCCTGGCCCGTCGAATTAAAAAAACAGAGATCCGCACCAGAATTTCCCACATCATTTCTCCTCAGGGAGATACAATTCGTAATCCTATTTTAATTGCCGAACAATTCCGTTCTTACTATAACGACCTTTACAACTTGTCTTCTTCCTCTTCTACGCCGCAACCCTCTCCTGCTGTTATTTCTGACTTCCTGACAAAAGCCAATCTTCCCTCTTTGTCCCCAGATCAATTAGATTTTCTTAACAAACCTTTTTCCCTATCCGAAATTCTAGATGTGATTCGCTCCTCTAAAAAGCGTTCTGCCCCGGGCCCAGACGGCTTCTCTTATCAATACTATTCTTCTTTCTCTCCCCTCCTGGCTCCTCATCTGTTATCTCTTTTCCATTTCTGGCAATGTGAAGGATGCATCAAACCTGAAGGACTGAAAGCGTCCATCTCGACAATTCCAAAACCGGGGAAACCCCCCACAGATCCGAGCAGCTACCGACCGATAGCTTTGCTGAACTGTGATTTGAAAATTTATTCTAAACTATTAGCGGACCGTCTCAAAATGGTTCTCCCGTCTCTAGTGGCGTTAGACCAGGTGGGATTTATTCCTAACCGTCAAGCCAGGGATGCCACAAGAAGGATAATAAATCTCTTGGAGATACTTGAAGAGAGAGGTGCCCCCGGTGTACTCGTCTCCCTGGATGCGGAAAAAGCTTTTGACCGAGTGCACTGGGGGTACCTAGAGGCGGTCCTGGATAAGTTTGCTTTTAGTGGTAACTTTAAGTCGGCCATTATGGCCTTATACTCGTCTCCTGTCGCTTTTGTTAAAGCTGGTGGCTTTTCTTCTTCCACCTTTTCAATTTCAAATGGGACACGCCAGGGCTGCCCCCTTTCCCCCCTAATTTTTGCTCTAATTATGGAGCCTCTAGCTGCTATTATTCGTACGCACCCTGATATCTCAGGTATTTCTGTGGGTCCGATAGATCATAGAATCAGTCTCTATGCAGACGATGTCCTCCTCACTTGCACGAATCCTTCTACTTCTCTCCCTTCTATCATGTCTGTTCTATCGGATTTCTCTAACGCTTCTTTCTATAAGCTCAACCTTTCTAAATCTTCGATCTTTCCAATCAATCTCTCTTCTTCATCCCAACAAACACTTTCTGAACAATTTTCTTTCAGCTGGACTCCCGGTGGCTTTCGGTATTTGGGTATTCACATCTCCCCCATCAAACACATTATTAGAATTAATTGCGACTCCTTACTCTCCTCTATTCGTTTATTATGCGCGGACTATTCGGGACATAATTTATCCTGGGTAGCTCGAATCCAAATTGTCAAAATGATGTTTCTCCCTAAAATCCTTTATCTTCTCCGCTGCATCCCCCTTCTGTTCCCTAAAAAATACTTAAACCTCTTCCAATCAGTTCTGAGCAGATTCATTTGGAATAACAAAACACCCCGGGTTGCGATGGCCACTCTGACCCTCCCATACACTAAAGGCGGATTTGGAATGCCTGATATTCCATCATATTACTCTGCAATCGTCTTAGATATAGCTAGAATTTGGTGGTTGGAGTCCCCCGCCTCACGTTGGCTTCAAATTGAGTCGTTCTTTGCTCCTCGGGGGTCGATTAGACTTCTGTTGGAAATGAACCTCCTTCGACTATCCTCTCCTCCTCTCACCCTTAGTTCTATTCAAAGTACCCTCTCGACCTGGCAGAAATGTAAAAATTCACACTTCCCTTTCCTTTATAAACATATTTCCCTACGAGCGGTGGGAGCTCTTATGGGAGAGATCTCCTTTGCCTCTTGGGACTCTGATCTCATACCCACAATCACTTTGACAGACCTTCTGGATCGGGGCAGTATCTTCCCTTTTAATGTCATCTCTTCTAAATTTTCTCTCCCCCCCACTTCCCTGTTCTCCTATTTTCGGCTCCGACACTTTCTAAATACAGTATCTATTCCAGAGTATGACCCTTTGGAAATTAATCTCTCACTACAAGCTCTCTTCGGTCATTATAATCAAGCGTGCCGCGGAGTCTCTATTATATATAAAGCCCTTCTTGCCTCGCGTTCTGTAACCAAACTCCCCTATATGATTAGGTGGGAGTCCAAACTTAACTTTTCAGCCTCTCTAGAACAATGGCTCACTGCTTCGGGTCATGCCGCTCATTTCACACGCTGCATTAATCATCTGGAGCAATCGAAAAAACTTATGTTTAATTGGTATTTAACTCCGGCCCGAATAGCTAGATTTCATGGTCCGACCTCCCCCTTATCTCCTGCTTGTTGGAAGGGTTGTTCTGAGTCAGGATCAGATGCTCACATGTGGTGGTTCTGTCCTGGAGTAAACCATTTCTGGTCTGAGGTGGGTGATCTTCTCGGCTCACTTACGGGTCTTCCCATGGTCCTAACTCCTTCCCTAGCTTTACTCGGTTTGAATCTGGAGACTTTCCCTCGTACGCTTAGACCCATTATAACAAATATCCTTATAGCGTCTCGTCAAACTATAGCAGCTCACTGGAGATCCCCAGCTCTCCCTACGCTATCTGAAACGATTTCTCGCTTAAATTCTCACTGTGCTTATGAAATTATGCTAGCGCATGATTTAGACCAAAAAATTAAAATTCTGAATTGGTGGGATCCCTGGATATCATCTACTCATAACACAGTTGAGGTGCCTCCCTGACTTTCTTTGCGCCCTACTCTTATTTTCACTAGGCCGTGTTGAGAATTATTTGTGGTGTCGCTCTCTTACTGTTTTCTATGTATATTTAATTAACTGAAATGCTGCTCTCCTCCCTTTTCCCTTTCTCCCCGGTTCTTTGGATTATTTTGATTGTTATCTTTATGATCTATGTTTCCGGCTTCTGTTAGCCCTAGTCGATTTTTATTGCTTGTTCATGTTTTGTGACTATACTAATAAAAACTTATTGGTTTAAAAAAATAGCACAATCACAGTCCCTATGCGGTGGAAGGGAACTGGGCTTGGGCTCATCGAAAACATCCTGGAAATCTGACAGAAACTCAGGAATTTCAGAAGAGGGGGAGGAGGAAATTGACATAAGAGGAACTTCATCATGAACCCCCTGACAACCCCAACTAGTCACAGACATAGATTTCCAATCCAACACCGGATTATGTACCTGTAACCATGGAAACCCCAGCACAATAGCATCGTGCAAATTATGCAACACCAGGAAACGACAATCTTCCTGATGGGCTGGCGCCATGCACATGGTTAACTGTGTCCAAAACTGAGGTTTATTTTTAGCCAATGGTGTAGCATCAATGCCCCTCAAAGGGATAGGACTCCGCAAAGGTTGCAAGGGAAAACCACAACGTCTGGCAAATTCTAAGTCCATTAAATTTAAAGCGGTGCCTGAATCCACAAATGCCATGACAGAAAATGACGATAATGAGCAGATCAGGGTCACAGATAACAGAAATTTAGGTTGTACAGTACTGATGGTAACGGTATTAGCAATTCTCTTGGCACGCTTAGGGCAATCAGAAATAACATGAGTAGAATCGCCGCAGTAAAAGCACAACCTATTCTGACGTCTGACTCCTTGGCGTTCAGCTCTAGACACAATCCTATCACACTGCATAGGCTCAGGACTCCGCTCGGAAGACAACGCCATAGTGTGCACAACTCTGCGCTCACGCAAGCGCCGATCAATTTGAATGGCCAGAGACATAGAATCACTCAGACCTGCAGGCGTGGGAAACCCCACCATAACATCTTTAACAGATTCAGAAAGACCCTTTCTGAAAATTGCCGCCAAAGCATCCCCATTCCACTTAGTAAGCACAGACCATTTTCTAAATTTCTGGCAATATGATTTTGCCGCTTCTTGACCCTGACACAGGGCCAACAAGGTTTTCTCAGCATGATCCACAGAATTAGGTTCATCATACAATAACCCAAGCGCCTGAAAAAAGGTGTCTACATTAAGCAAGGCCGGATTCCCAGATTCCAGGGAAAATGCCCAATCCTGAGGGTCGCCACGCAACAGAGATATGACAATTTTTACCTGCTGGATGGGATCACCAGAGGAACGGGGCTTCAGAGCAAAAAACAGTTTACAGTTATTTTTAAAGCTCAAAAATTTGGACCTGTCCCCAAAAAACAGATCCGGGGTAGGAATTCTAGGCTCTAAAACAGGAGTCTGCACGATATAATCAGAAATACCCTGTACTCTAGCAGCAAATTGATCCACACGAGAAGCAAGTCCCTGAACATCCATGTCATCGCCTAACTCCTGAGCCACCCAGAGATAAAGAGGGAAAAAAAACACAACAGAGTACAGAAAAAAAATGGCTCAGCACTTTCTTTCCCTTCTTTTGAGATGCGGTTAACTCATTGTTGGCCAGTTGTACTGTTATGATCTGGTGGCCTAGGAGCGGCATGAGACGTACTCTGGAGAATGTGGTAACTGTACTGACCGCAGACCCTGGACTTAACACCGCAACTAGAAGTAGCCGTGGGATGTACCTACCAATCCTAGACACCTCGACACAGCCAGAGGACTAATTAACCCTATAGATAGAAAAGGGAAAACTGTCTTGCCTCAGAGAAAATTCCCAAGGATAGGCAGCCCCCCACAAATATTGACTGTGAGAGGAGAGGAAAAAACATACACAGGCTGAAAACAGAATTTAGCAAAGGAGGCCAATCTAGCTAGATAGAAAAGATAGGACAGAGAACTATGCGGTCAGTATTAAAATACTATGAAATGTCCACCACAGATAATACAAAAACTCCACATCTAACTAAAGACATGGAGGGTAAATCTGCCTCTCCAGAGATTCCAGCTTGGCTGCATAAATCCTTACACAGATAAAGCTGAACAAGAAAAAACATGCAATGCACTGAACAATGAGGCCCACAACATGTGGGCAGAAAAACAAGCAGAACTTATCTTGTAGAAATGAACTGCAAGCAGGAGCGACCAGGAAGGGATGTGAATCCTCCAGAAACAATGAACAACTGGCACTCACTAAAGGGTGAAGCCAGACTAAATAGCCCCGTCCGAAGTGGACGCACCTGATGACTGCTGTGAAGGACAAACAGCAGCACTACCACTTATAACCACCGGAGGGAGCCCAAGAGCAGAACCCACAACAGAATTCACAACATGCATGTAACATTGGTGCAGAGCAGGCCTTGCATTCAATGCATAAGCAAACAGTATGGGAGTACCAAATGAATAATGTGAACTTGGTTTTCATATGGCCATCCAGTACGTGGGTTCAAAGGCTTATTGGGGTGCGTGTAACTTTGGGGTAGGGCAGGCCTTGCAGTCAATGCATAAACAAACAGTATGGTAGTACCAAATTAATAATGTGAACTTGGTTTTCCTGTGGCCATCCAGTACGTGGGTTCAAAGGCTTATTGGGGTACATATAACTTTGGTGCAGGGCAGGCCTTGCATTCAATGCATAAGCAAACAGTATGGGAGTACCAAATGAATACTTGGAACTTTGGTTGCATGCGATCATCCATGACCTCTGTTGAATGGGTTGTTGGGGTGCGTCCAAATTTTGGGCAACCCTGCCACTCACTGTATATGCAATATCAGTATAAGAGACCCACTGTTTAATAATGGGAACAGCAAAGCATAGCCGGCTGATGGCTCTCTAAGAATAGTGAGGGCCGACTGCTGGCCCTATAAAAATAGACTTTGTGACTTTCAGAGTCCCTTCTTATAAATGAAACAGGATGTGTCTGATGATGTGTCACACACCACATGGCCAAATAAGGTTGTAAAATGTTAAAATTACATTTACCAGTGAAGGCATTTGTCTTGGTTGAAAGCAATGCTAAAGTTGAAAAATGCATCAAAAACGCTACGTGTGAACATAGCCCAAGTGGTGGAGGAACATTTTTGTTTTGGGCTATTTATTTTGCCTTACATACAAATCATTACCCTGGAAAGGATGTAACTTAACATATTTCCCAGGTGATGTCATCCCCCTTGGATGTGGCGGCGGGAGGCTACTGGCGGTACCGGTGCACAATCTCCAGGCTGTACAGCAGCTGGTACTTCTTGATCTCCCCAAAGTTGTTCCTGTAGCAGAGAGCAGCCGCTCCAGGGGCTCCCGCACGAACAGGAACTTGAAGGGTATGTGCACATTTTGCGGATTTGCCTGCGGATTTTTCCACACTGAATCCGTATTTCTTGGCAGAAAGCGAAGGTAAAAATCAGCACGTTTTTGGTACGTGCGTTTTTTGAAGCGTTTTTTTAATGCGTTTTTGAAAGCTAAATAAAGATCTATTATTGAATAAAAAAAAAGATTTGTAATTTCTTGTCCAACCTGTTCTTTTACATTTGTCCAACCCACACTCCATTACACACCTAGATAGATAGATAAATAGATATATAGATATGGGATAGATAGATAGATAGATAGATAGATAGATAGATAGATAGATAGATAGATATATCGATAATATCTACTGTATCTACAGATCTATCTATCTCATTCCTTCTACCTATCTATCTATCTATCTATCTATCTATCTATATATATCTATATATCTATAGATAGATAGAAGGAATGAGATAATTAGATAAATCTATAGATAGAAGGAATGAGATAGATAGATAGATCTATAGATAGATCTATAGATAGATCTATAGATACATAGATATATCTATTCATATATATATATCTATGGATATATCTGTCTATAGATATATCTATGGATAGATGTAGATAGATATATGGATAGTTAGATAAATATATGGATAGATATATCTATGTATCTATAGATATATCTATCTCTCTATAGATATATCTATCTATCTATAGTTATATCCATAGGTATATCTATAGACATATCATACATATATGATAGCAAGGCCGATGAACAATATGTTTCATTTTGAAAAAAAAAACGGGAAAAAATGGTGTGGGCTCCCGGGCAATTTTCTGCGCCAGAGGAGGAAAGCCGATGGCCGGGGGCCAATATTTGTAGCCTGGGAAGGGGGAAATACCCATAGCCCCTTCCCTGGCTTTGAATATCAGTCCGCAGCTGTCTGCATAGCCTTTACTGGCTATTAAAATAGGGGACTCCCCAAAAAAGTGACTGGGGGTCCCCCTATATTTTATAGCCAAAAAGGCTACGCAGACAGCTGCGGGCTGATATTCATAGCCTAGAAAGGGGCCATGGATATTGACCCCCCTGGCTACAAATACCAGCTCCCAGCCACCACAGAAATGGCACATCTGTGTGATGCGCCAATTCCGGCACTTAGCCTCTCTCTTCCCACTGCCCTGTAGAGGTGGAATATGGGGTAATAAGGGGTTAATGTCACCTTTGTATTGTAAGGTGACATTATGCCCGGTTAGTAATGGAGAGGTGTCAATAAGACACGTATGCATTACTAATCCTACAGTAGTGAAAGACTTAAAAAAAGACACAGCCAGTAAAAAATATTTTAAAATTCTTAATTTCACCATACTTACAACCATGCCTAATT
Organism: Ranitomeya variabilis; assembly: GCF_051348905.1. Taxonomy (NCBI): domain Eukaryota; kingdom Metazoa; phylum Chordata; class Amphibia; order Anura; family Dendrobatidae; genus Ranitomeya; species Ranitomeya variabilis. The sequence goes on from NC_135232.1 coordinate 154,749,817, forward strand.
CCAGCAACGCCCTCGATCGCCTGCAAAAAATAATAATCCAGCCATATACTCCCTGTCTGGCGCAGTCCAATTAATTATGAGTGTCCCATGACGATCTCCTCTATAGAGCTGTAACATCAGGAGATGTGACAGTTCTACAGACCTTCAGTGACAAACTGACAGGAGACATTGGCTCCTGCAGTGCATCACTGAAGAGGTTACTTTAGTTCATTGTCTCACTTTATGGCAATGCCGCGTGGGAATTTTCCCAGGCAGCTGTGCCGCAAGTGACAGTATGAACTATACTGTACTTACAGCGGCGCAGGGATACAGTGCAGAAGGATACCTTTCATCATTGTATCCCGGAGCCCCTGGAGAGCGGTCGCATCAGCTGATGTTACAGCTCTCCACGGGAGATCGTCATGGGACAATAGTATTAATTAGATTACAGCAGACACAGGGAGTATATTGTTGGTTTATTATGTTAATTTTTTTACAGGTGAGCGAGGGCTTCGGGGATTAGGTGTAGATGGTGAGTATGAACTATATTTGTACTGTTTTGTTTTTTTTTACATTCAACACATTAGCCGGATGATGGGACTACTACTGTATCATCATTGGCTAATGTGTCAATCACTGTCACTGTAGCAGGCATAGCTGGATGGAACTTGCAGTCCCATTGGATGATGCTTGCACACACACACACACATACATACACACACACTGACACAGCCCCGGCAGACCCCGGACAGCCTGCAGACCCCTGGAGAGCCTCGCAGATCCCCCACACAGCCCCGCATACCCCCACACAGCCTTGCAGGCCCCCTGCAGACCCCTGGACAGCCCCACAGTCCCCCCCGCACATCCCAGCAGATCCCCTGACAGCCCGCAGACCCCCTGCACAGCCCCGCAGACCCCCCGCACAGCCCCGCAGACCCTGCAGACAGCCCTACAGATCCCCAGACAGCCCCCCTACACTGCACCATCAGACTCCGGACAGCCCACAGACCCCCAGACAGCCCTGCAGACCCATGGACAGCCCTGCAGACCCCCTCATACAGCCCCACCGACACCCGCCGACCCCGCACACAGCCCCGCCAACTCCACACACAGCTCCGCAAACCCAGATACACAGACACGCAGACCCCACTCGCACACACAAGCATGCACACAGTCACCACCCACACTCTGCCCATACAATTCCCTCCTCCCAGGCCGCAGTGTTTCTCACAGGGTGCTCTGTCCGCAGAGCCGGGACATTGTGCCGGAGATCGCTATATGTGTTCAGTGCTTACACATACCGCGATCTCTACCATGATCTCCTGAGCCACAATCCTCATCCCTGCATACGTAACTCTGTGGGTTCCAGACTGCGCAGGCGCATTGCGCTTGCACAGTCTATAAAGGCTTCGGATAGAGTGACGCTCCTAGCATTATATTATAGATGAGGTGCATTTCTCTGTTAATCAATAAGTGAAGTGATGCCACTTTGAGTGCTATGGGTTCTCATTGTTGCTATTTGTAGAGGCATTTTTTCTTTGATTTCTGTGCTCACTATTGTGTGTGTTATTAGTGGGAGGTGAACCCACAATAATATGACAACAATCCTTTAAGAGTGGTTAAAATTTTGAGATCTATATTAAGTAATTTCTCTTTATTTAAGATCTTGCTCACTAATGGGCCTTATTATAATAGATTATTGGTTAAGTCTACTGATGGTATACAAAGTAGAAGCAAATTTTGATTAAGATTGGTATACCTTCTTTATGAAAAATATGCTGATGCAGATTTTTGCATATAACTTTATTGCACAATAGCACTTTAAGTATTATTGGTGTTGGTGATGGTTGTTTCTGTTAGTCCCTTCCTTTAGGGTCACAAGGGAGAGCTGTCGTCGAGTGGGGGCGCAATGTCGAACTTAGGGTGAAAACTGCCATGATAAGGCAGGGTGAGTATGGGAGAGTTCACCTTCTCACCTAGATTATCTCTATGCTTTTTAGCATTGTAAAGATTGTTGTTCTCCTGACCCTATTCGGGTAATTTTATCTGCAAAGTATTAAAAGTTATATTTTAGGGGTATTTTTTTCAGCTCTGGTTCTAATAAACCATTGGACTTGACTTGGTTGATGACATTTTGGACACACAGGGCCATTTTCAAGCCAAAAACAAGGCGTACATATTTTTTTGATGTGTACACTGATGCCAATAAAACTTTTTTAAGGATGCTACCTGGTGCCTTGGATCATTGGATCGTTCACAGTTTTTACAGCTGAGTGGATTGTTGCACCAAGACTACCCGGCACACATAGTGGTTCAAGAGATATACCTTTCAATCCACTTGGGTGATGTCTGAGTGTAATCTGATTTCCACAGGCTGTCAGAATGGAGAAAATGGCAAAAGATGTCCCTATCTTCTCATTCAAGAAAATAAGATCACAATATGATCACAATCTGCTCAAACCTTTTTCTTAAAAGTGGAAAAAGTGCTGAAATGATTCTCAGTATAATGTTTTTACATGACAAAAATCTGCGATTTTAATAGGGGTGAGTAGATTTTTAAATCTACTATATGTACAGTAGCAATCAACCCGGCGCTTGGAGGTTTACATTGAAGCTGTTTATACCAAAAAGTTAAAATATTATTTATTAGAATTTGTAAGATGTTCTTGAATATATGTTCTCAGAATTTACAATATTCTTTCTTCATCATCATCATCATCATCCTTCAAAATACAGTTTTACATTTAATGTTTTAAAGAGCAATTCCATCATTTGTTGATGAAGATTAAATAATAGATAATGTAAGTTTCCGCATGAGTGCTATGTTATATTAGTATCAACATGACCTTTATAATATTCCAATGTCTCAGTGCTACCGCAGAATGTAATTGGGTGGCACAGTATTTAATGTCATAATAATGGAATTTAGCAGTTTTATTTTAATTGTGTGAAAAGTACTTACAATCTCAATCTAACGCTTATTTAATATTCACCAAAGCAGATAGGATAAATCAACAAATATACAACTTTGTAACTTACACATATGGAAAAATGGACTAATATTGAGCCAAAAAGAGGTAGTTGCATGACAGGCTGGAGGAGATCAACTTGACTTTATTACAGGGGTTGTCCGCTAGTAAGACAACCCCTTCTTAAACTAAATGTTATGCCTCGATAAAATATTAAGGGTGATCGCCGTGACATACATATACTGCATTGGTTGGGAAGTCCTTCATGACCATGACGTATATGTACTGCAAATGTCAGAAAGGGGTAAAGCTAAATGAAATAATAAAGCCTACCCTCATCTCTCGTGCTGGCGCTATTCCCACAATGTCGGCAATCACTCTCCCGGGGCTGTGATGCGGTTTATAGCTCTCAATGTATGATGATGCAAAAAATTGTTTTTGAAAACAAAAAAGTGTCTTTTAGTATGTGACAGCAGCCAAACATAAAAACCTGATATTAATCTGGTATCGCTGTATTCACACCGATCCGAAGAATAAACTCGTCTAACCACTTATAACTAGAGATGAGCAAATATTTTAATGTTCGGTTTAGATTACAATCACTGAATTTGCAATATTCGCAGACTTATTTGTCAAATATTCGCTGAACACAACTGAACGCCATTCAATTACCTACTTACAGGCCTAGGTTAAAGGCACTTCCATTAATGCAAGATCCTACAGAAGATAGGGAAGCATATTCTGGGTAAAATAAATATTCTTTATTAGATCAAAAAGATGAAAACATTATATATTCACTTTTTAAGAAGATACAAATGCAAAATAAACTGTCTGTCAGGGGAACATGCCACAACCTAAAAAAAGTTATAATATAGGCATATATTCACAACCTAATAATTAGTATAGAGACATGGTCAAACTGAAAGTACATACATCATAAATGTGAACATAGATTGAGAGTTAGTGGCAGCTGGAATCCACAGATGCCATAAAGGGAATAGAGGTTAAAGATTAACTAAGTCAGTCCCAAAGGCTCTTATATATATCAAATAGCATGTGGTGGTTCCATGCTGAGACCTAACAGTCAATATATGAGGCAACCTAACACCAAGCCAAACATGTGATCAACTATGTCCTACGAAGGGTCTAATACATGAGTTAACGAAGAGCTAAATTAAACAAGCCAAGTTCAGAGAAAACATGCACAAACAATAAATAACAATGTCCAGCTAAGGAACTACATCATGAAGCAGTGCTAATAGCAAAAAACCAATGCATATTATAGGGTACAGTGGCCACTGTTTTGCTGGTGCAAGAGCTGGTCTAAGAGAAGTGTCAAAGGACTCACAGAAATTGCTTCAGGAACTTACAGTACTGTGGCTGCTTCTGCTGCTGTTTTTTTGCCGAATTTGATGTGCCGGAGGTTGGAAGTCTAGAGCTGTGATGCACAAATAATAATAATAATACAAATAATTAACACTTTGGGCATCCGCCACGGGTGTGTTCCTGTTCATGACTGAGGAAGTTTAGATTACGTGACAAAAAAAAGGTCTGTCACAGTTCTGTGAAAAAATTGGGGCAACGTCCCTGGCGTTAACGGTGTCCTTCTGTGGTCCTGATGATGGCAGTGTCCTCTGGTGGACCTGGCGGTGGTGATGTCCTCTGGTGTATCTGGCAATGGTGGTGATAGTCTGCAGTGTTATCACGGGCACTGGCCCCAATGGATAAAGGAGGAATAGTCTCTTCCCTCAGCGGAGAGAGTCCCTACACTGTCAGACCCTGAGACACTATCCCGACACACTCTATAATGGCCAGCTCGGTCCGCTGTGCCGTACCGATGAGCGCCTGTATCACGTACACAGACCTTGCCTCTCACAGTTAGTACTTCCAGCCGAGGTGGTCTTGTCAGCATTGTCGGCTGAGTCAGCAGTCTCTTACAGGTCCACGATGTAAGCGGGGACAGCAGTGTTAGCGAGGACAGCGTTACCTGTGGTGTCTCAGTGGGTCCCTGTTGGTTGTTTCCTCTTAGCGTGTCTGCTCATCCCCAGCTCCAGTAAGTGCTGCCCCGTCACCTCACAGCTGATCTACTCTGAAAGGACTCTCGCACGGGTGCCGTCCCCGCCTGAACTGTTTGAATTTCTGCACGCGCATTCACTGTTTTCTTAACCATGCCCCCTTCTCTTGAGCAAAGGGACACCCCAAGCTCTCCCCCTGTATCCTAGGTGACAGACCCGACGATTCTGGACCCGCTACGGATAGGCAAACCAGGTTAGTTTCTCCCCCTTACATCTGCATAAGCCTCAGTTGTCTTAGTCACATCAGGATCACCTCCCCCCAGGGGTTAACTTCTGGTGATGAAGGTCAGGTTGGTGCTCGGACACTACTTTGTCCGGCCATGGATCCAAGCTAAAAAAATTGTGGGAATCGGTGCAGATTTCCTCCTTTTGGCTCTGAATCTTTTGAGTACACTTCTGATGCCCATGGCATAGAATGTGTGAACAGCTCTTCTGACTCACCCCTCTGTAGTTCCCTACAGTTAATTTTATGGTTGGAGAGCTGTGATGCGGGGGAAATAAGGGTAATTTGGGTGCCACCTCTGTGGACTGTACTGGGTGTGATATTGAGGTGGAAAAAGAGGAGGATAGGCCACTCGAAGCTGCGCTTGCCATCCAGTTGAGAACATGCTCTTTCTGGGAATCAACAGTAAGGTGTATTGCTGTGAGTCTGCCAAAGAATGGTAGTGGAGTACCCTGTCCAGTAATAGAAGTTGTCAGCTGTCCTTGTATAGGTTGTGGCATTGTTGGTTCACTAGTGCTTTCACAAACATTACAACCTACCCCATGTACACCTTGAAATTTTTTTTTGTCTAATGAGGGCTATATAAAATAGACTAGATGCTACAAACAATTTGAAAGTGGGATGTCCCCTACTGTATGACGTTAGTAACAGGAGAAATTTGGGGGGCTTGTGGATGAGACCTGTATAACATTGACTAGATACTACAAACAATTTGAAAGTGAGATGTTCCCTGCTGCAGGACGTTAGTAACCAAAGTCATACAGCTGAAGCCATCTATAACATATTACAAACAATTTCAAAGTGACATCTCCGTACTGTAGAAAGTTGGTAACAAGAGAAATGTTACTTTTTGCTGGATGAGGACTTTATATAGTTACATAGTTACATAGTTACATAGTTATTAAGGTTGAAGGAAGACTTTAAGTCCATCTAGTTCAACCCATAGCCTAACCTAACATGCCCTAACATGTTGATCCAGGGGAAGGCAAAAAAAAACCCATGTGGTAAGAGTAAGCTCCACCATGGGGAAAAAAATTCCTTCCCGACCCCACATACGGCAATCAGACTAGTTCCCTGGATCAACGCCCTATCAAGGAATCTAGTGTATATACCCTGTAACATTATACTTTTCCAGAAAGGCATCCAGTCCCCTCTTAAATTTAAGTAATGAATCACTCATTACAACATCATACGGCAGAGAGTTCCATATATAAAATAGACTAGATGCTGCAATTTGAAAGTGAGCTGTCCCCTACTGTATGACATTAGCAACCGAAGAAATCTTTTTGGGTCTGTAATGAGGCCTCTATAACATAGACTAGATGATACAAACAATTTGAAAGTGAGATGTCCCCTACTGTATTAAGTTAGTAACAAAAGAATTTTGGGGGGCCTGTGAATGAGGCCTGTATAACATTGACTAAATACTGCAAACAATTTGAAAGTGAGATGTCCCCTACTGTACAGCGTGGGTGACGCCAGTTTAACCTAGAAGATATGCTCCAAACAATTTCAAAATTGGATTTAGCTCCCCAAATTTTTTTTATGTGCATCAGCTCTGCATACACAACAATTTCACTGCCACAAAATTTCAACGTGGGGTATGGCGGGCTGTATCACGTTTAGCAACAGAATTTTTTTTTTAAGTGCATGAGGTCTGCAGACAGCTTCATATCACTGCCACAAAATTACAACGTGGGATATGGCAGACTGTATCATGTTGAGCAACAGAAAAAAATATAATTTTTTTTTATGTGCATGAGTTATGCAGACTGTGGAATTTACTGCCACTAAATAACAAGTTGAGATATGGCATGGTGAATCACGGTAGCAACTGCCCAAAAAACTTTTTCCATGCACAACAGCTCAAACCACAGGACAATATCACTACACGAATAAATGACAAGGTGGGATAGGGCATGCTGTTTTACATTTAGTTAGTGAAAAAATAAGATCTACAATGGTATACTCGTGCATGGAGCACAATAGTAGCGGTGCACAACACACTTGTATGAAATGTGCCCTGCAGTCTATGTCTGTGGACCTCAGTAATGGCAAAAAAAAGTGCTTGAAGGTCGATTTCACAGCCACACAGGACACTACCTACCTCAACTATCTGACTAAGAAACAACTGCCTAGCTAACTAACTAAAATCTAGCTGCTAACACTGCCAGCGTCAGCAGCAGCTTCTTTTATTTCTGCTCTTTATATGGAGAGGGACATGTAATTTCAGCAGCCAATGGTACAAGCCGTTGTGTCAGGACACTGTGGATGTTTCCTGCACTCTAGTTGGCTAGCCACAATGTGCTCACATAAAGTTAGGGGGAAAAATTACAGTTTACAGTCACGCCGCACCTCTGAGCTCTGCAAACCCCCTACCCTCATCAAACATATGCCTCACGTTCATGTTACACCACCATTATCGTAGGCATATTGCTGAAAATACTTTAGTGGCAATGCAAATATTTTCCCGCTTTTTTTACCGAATGCTACTGACCTTTTCCAATTTTATAAAATTTTGCTCGTGTTTCCGATCACGAGTAAGAATGTACCATATTGCCGAATTTATGTTTGGCAACCGTTTTTCAAACAAATTGACTCATCACTACTTATAATGCACAAGGAACAGTGTAAAACATAAATAAAACCAATTCTTCACCTGCTGATGACTTTTTCATTCTGCCTCCCAAAGATGGCAGTAAGGCTCGGCTCTCTTTATCCTGCGCTCTACGCTGAGCGCCTACACCGGGGTTTTTGTGTAAATCTCTGAAATACGGGATTCAGATGGAATCCCCAGAGGAAAATCCCCTGTAATGAAGCAGATGGAGGCACTGTGGATGTCATCTGACCTGTTATCCAGTGGTGTCTGTCTTTTGCATAAAAGTGCTTTCAGCCACAGTTTTCTGCACCTCTGAAATAAAGGACACCACTGAACAGAGGCCAGATGAGACCAGAGTAACCCTGCTGTCTCATTATAGTGAGTACCTCCCTTGGAGATTTCATCTGGATTGCATCACTCAAAGATTTCAAGGGAAACCATGATGTAAGTGCTCAACGTAGAGTGCTGGATAAATGTGATCCAAATTGTTATGTAAAATGTTCCCAATAAAAGCTTCAACTCAATCCACAACTCACAAGCATCATCTTTTAGTGGAAATATAGGGGGCTTCCACGTTACTGATAGCACAAAGTCTCTGGAAAAGCGAAATGTCCCTCACTCTCCAAAATAAATTCAGCAAAATCTGTGCTTCCAAATCCAAATGCCCGCCTCCCTTTTGAGCCCCAGTGTGCTCAGTCGACAATTAGCATTCACATGTTTGGCATTTCTGTAGCAATGAGAGCCTGCCTAATTTGCAAATGCATGAGCTGGACACAACATACTGGTCACTACAATGGAAGTTTGCAATTTTCATTCAGCAACATCCACTGCTGCTTGTTTCTGGAAAGCACACAAGTCACAATCGTCATGACAATAAATTCCCAAAGGAGTATAATTTCCAAAATTGGGTCATGTGAGGATAGATTCTCCTCTTTCAGCACTTAGGGGCTCTGTATATGGAATCTGCAAACCGTTATAGAAAATTCTGCACTGCAAGATTCCTCCTGTATAACAGTACTGCTTAGTCATACAGCAAGATTTGGGAGGGGCAGTAGGAGGGACAGAGCGCTATTTTCTCTCTCCATCCCTCCCAAGTCTCGCCATATGGCTAAGCAGTACTGTACACATTTGGGTTTTTTTTACATTCAGCAGAAATTGTGGGACAAATTTTGATGCCATTTTTACTCATTTCCCCATGAGAAAATGTGAAATCTGGGGCTAAAACAAAGTTTTGGTGGTAAAAATGTTCTTCATTGCCCAATGGTATAAAAAATTTTGACCCACCTGTGGTGTCAATATGATCACTGCGCCCCTAGATCAATTCATTGAGAGGTGTAGTTTGTAGTGATGAGCGAATATGCTCGTTACTCGAGATTTCCTGAGCACGCTCGGGTGTCCTCCGAGTACTTTTTAGTGCTCGGAGTTTTATTTTTTAGTGCCGCAGCTAAATGATTTACATCTGTTAGCCAGCATAAAAACATGTGGGGATTCCCTAGCAACCAGGCAACCCCCACATGTACTTATGCTGGCTAACAGATGTAAATCATTCAGCTGCGGCGCTAAAAACTAAAACTCCAAGCACTAAAAAATACTCGGAGGACCCCCGAGCGTGCTCGGGAAATATCGAGTAACGAGTATATTCGCTCATCACTAGTAGTTTGTAAAATGGAGTCTCCTATGGGGGGGTTTTGCTGTTCTGGCACCTCATCGCACCCTCAAGCCAGTCCAGCAAAATGTTAACTCCAATGTGGTGCTTCTTCTTGTGATGCGGCTGAAGTGCAGTTTAGCGCAACCTCCACCAGGAGGTGCTGGTAAGGGAAGAGAGGTTGCATACTCACAACGTAGCAACACTTAGCAGTCGCACAGGTGTCACCAGTAACAAAAGAGTGGTCAGACGAGCAGAATCAGAAACTGTCAGAAGTTCCAGAGGTCACAGCAATGCACGTAGTCAGATATAAGCCAGAAGTCAGAGCCAAACAGGAGCGCGGTATCCATCACATGAGATGTAAGATGAAGTCAGGTTACAAGAAGTCAAAGCTGGTCAGTGAACGAGGTATCAGAGATGGAAATCAAGAGGCAGGGTTCAGAGATCAGACCGAGTCATACAGTGTAATGAAAACCACCAGTCCAATATCAAGTCAGGGATAGGGAACGGGTCCCACAAAAATATGGGAAGTCAGAGGCAGAAGGATCACCAGGGTATACAGGTCAGCTGCTCTAGCCTGGAAGCATGAACTATCACTGACGCTGGCCAGCAGAAAAAGCCCAGCCAGCTCCAAAACGAGGCACAGGGGTTAACCTCTGCATTACCAATCCAGAGAGAGGATAGCAGAAAACAAACTGTGTACTGGATCATGACACTTCCCTTTTGAGCTTTGCACAGTGCTTCAAAACTAGTTTTTGACCATATATGGGGTATCGGCATACTCAGGAGAAATTGCACAATAAATTGTGGGGTCCATTTTCCCCTGCTATGATTGTGAAAGTAAAAAAATGGGACTAAAATAACATGTTTGTGGAAAAATGTGATTTTTCTTTATTTTCACTGTTGTACGTTTAAACTTCTGTGAAGCAGCTGGGGATTCAAGGTGCCCACAACACATCTAGATACATTCTTTGAGGGGTCTAGCTTCCAAAATCATGTCACTTGTGGGGTTTTTCACTGATTAGGCACATTAGGGACTTTCGAAATGAGACATGATACTGGCAGGCTATTCCATCAAAGTCTGCATACCAAAACGTTACTTCTTTTCTGAGCCCTGCCATGAGCCTAAACAGTAGTTTACCCCCACATATGGGGTATCTGCATACTCAGGAGAAATTGCACAACAAATTGTATGGTGCAATTTCTCCTGTTACCCTTGTTATTTAAAATGTGATGTGGTCTCTAAATAATGGTTTTGTAGATCTTGTTGGAAAAATTAGAATTCGCTGGTCAACTTTAACCCTTATAACTTTTAAAAAAAAAAATAATGTTTCAAAAATTGTGCTGATGTAAAGTTGCCATGTGGTAAATGTTATTTATTAACTATTTTCTGTGATATAACTCTCTAATTTAAGGGCATGAAATTAAAGTGTGAAAATAGCTAATTTTTTTGCCACATTTCTGTTGTTTTTAAGTCATATTGAAGAAATGTTACCACTATTATAAAGTACAATATGTCATGAAAAAACTCAGAATCAGTGGGATCCGTTGAAGTGTTCTAGAGTTATTACCACATAAATTGACACTGGTCAGAATTGTAAAATTTGGACCACTCAAGAAGGTGAAAACAGACTTGGGGGTTAAATGGTTACGAAGGGGTTGTCCTAGTAATGGACAACCCCTTTAACTCTTCAGAGAGGTATAGAGGGAGTGGGGCTGTTTTTTCTTGATATTTCCACCCAAATATAACTAGCCTGTCAAGATTTGGCTGTGACTGATACATCTGCTTTGTTACAGCAGAGGGCACTGTCTAAGGGCATGTGCACACAGTCAGTAATTGGCAGCGCTTTGGACGCAGCACATGTCCACTGCATCCAAAGCACTGCTGGCTTTTGAATGCTGGTGATTCCGCATATGTTCATTGAACCATGCTGATTCACAGCATCCAATACACTGAATGGGTGAGATTTATCTTGCAGAGACGCGGTCTGGAAAGATGCACTGCATGTTCGTCTCCGCAGGTAAGCCGCGGGCGTCGGTGCCCACATAGTGGGCATGGGGGTTCTTGAAATTCCATCCGCTAGGTTGTAACATCTGGACGCTGGGGGTTGAACACTGCGGATGTACGCAGCATTCAACCAGTAGCGTTTACTGACCGTGGGAACATACCCAAAAAATGAAGAAAACACGATTTGGCAGAGGAGAGCAGAGGATGAATAGTGATTGTCTGGAATCCTGAGAGGGATAAGCTAGTAGTGCGGAGAATGATGATGCTGTGTGAACAGTGTCATGTTAGTTTCTTTCTTGGGGTTGGTAAAAGCTTGTGCAAGCTGCAGCATGGCATGTTGGCCCTGTCACAGGTAGTAGATTTGTAACTCTTCTCTGTTGGTTGTATTAGCAGTAGTGTCATTAGTCCAGAAATACAGTATTTGTTAAGGATGCTGATATATAACAATATAATATAATATGTAGAATTATGTATATAAAGTATAATACACCTTTTGCAACCATTTGTCTTGCAGTTGTCGCAATACTGATATTTGAGAAGAAGAAAGGGGACATGGGAGAGCTTCTGGAACACAGATACAACCATTGTCTATTTCTTCATTTTTTCTTGAAGTATAAAACAAAATATCACTGAAAGAGAAGAGATAAAAAAAAGTCATGTGTTATTCATATGTAAAGGGAACCTGTCACCGAGTTTTTCCCATATAAAGTAGGACCAGCACCTGTAAGCTCTTTGCTACAGCATTCTGAAATGCTGTCTAAATGTCCCCAATGTGCTCTCTATAAAGCAAAAAATACCTTTTTATCATACTCACCCTTGGAGCGGTCCGGTCAGATGGGCGTCGCTGGTCTTGACCTGGTGCCTCCTCTCCTCTTGCTATGCGTAGATGATGCATCCTACGTCATCCAAACAGTTTCCTTGGCACAGCACTCCTGCTCAGGTGTACCTCTCTTCACCCAGCCAAGGACAGAGCCAAGTATTGTAGTGCACAAGCACCAGAGCTCTTTTCCCTTTGCCCGCACATGCGCATTGCAGTACTTAGAGAGAGGTACGCCTGTGCAGGAGTGCGATGGGGTGCATTGTTTGAATGAGTCAGAAGAAGCAATGGGGCACATGATCAAGAACAGTGACACCCATTTGCCCAGACCGCCCCATAGGTTAGTATAATCAAAGCTATTTTTCGTCTTACAGAAACACATAGACAGCATGGTAACAGGTTCCCTTTAGGGTATGTGCACAGGTTGCAGATTTGCCTGTGGAGTTTTCTGCACAGAATCTGCATATCTGCAGAAAACGCAGGTAAGAATCCGTAGGGATTTGATGCGGATCTTCATGCGTTTTTTCCATGCGGATTTGTATACGTTTTTGAAAGCTAAATAAAGATCTATTATTGAACAAAAAAAAAAAGAATTGTGATGTCATTTCTTGTCCAACCTCTTCATTTACATACTCCATTGAATAATAATGTTTACACATACAGAACGATAGATAGATAATAGATAGATAGATAAATAGATAGATAATAGGTAGATAGATGTATAGATGGTAGATAGATAGATAGATAGATAGATAGATAGATAAATAGATAGGTAGATAGATAGATAGATAGATAGATCTATAGATAGGTACATCTATAGATACAGTATATCTATCTATCTATATATCTATTACCTATCTATCTATCTATCTATCTATCTATCTATTTATAGATACAGTGCCTTGTGAAAGTATTCGGCCCCCTGGAACTTTTCAACCTTTTCCCTCATATCATGCTTCAAACATAAAGATACCAAATGTAAATATTTGGTGAATAATCAACAACAATTGGAACACAATTGTGAAGTTGAATGAAATTTATTGGGTATTTTACATTTTTGTGGAAATTCAAAAACTGATATTCACAGCCTAGGAAGGGACCAAGGATATTGCCCCGCCCGGCTACAAACACCAGCTCACAGTCGCCCCAGAAATTGCGCATCTGTAAGACTTAGCCTCTCTCTTCCCACTGCCCTGTAGCAGTGGCATATGGGGTAATAGGAGGTTAATGTCGCCTTTGAATTGTAAGGTGCCATCAAGCTGGCCTAGTAATGGAGAGGTGTCAATAAGACACCTATCCATTGCTAATACTATAGTTGTTAATGGGTTAAATAAACACACACATGCAGAACAAAGTATTTTAATGAAATAAAACACCACACAATTTTGCCATCATCTATCTATCTATCTATTATCTATCTATCTATTTAATTTATCTATTATCTAGCTATAGATCTATCTATCATCTACCTATCTACCTATCATCTATCTATTTATTATCTATCTATCTATTATATATCATATATCTATTATCTATCTATTATATAAAAAAAATGAAAATCCGTGTCAAAAACGCATCAAATCAGCGCGGATTTTTTTACCTGCGTTTTCTGTCAAGAGATGAAGAGTCTGCACAGAAAATTCCACAGGCACATCGGCAACATGTGCACATATCCATAAGCTTTCTTTGCAATGACTGTCTATTCTCCAAACTGAACAGTCATTCTGGGCCCGATGAAAAATAGGAAGTACTGGTGAGTAGTGTTGAGCATTCCGATACCGCAAGTATCGGGTATCGGCCGATATTTGCTGTATCGGAATTCCGATACCGAGATCCGATATTTTTGTGGTATCGGGTATCGGTATCGAAACAACATTAATGTGTAAAATAAAGAATTAAAATAAAAAATATTGCTATACTCACCTCCCCGACGCAGCCTGGACCTCACCGAGGGAACCGGCAGCGTTGTTTGCTTAAAATTTCCGGGTTTACTTCCTTACGTGAAGTCCCGGCTTGTGATTGGTCGCGTGCCGCCCATGTGGCCGCGACGCGACCAATCACAGCAAGCCGTGACGTAATTTTAGGTCCTTCAGGATTTTAAAATTACGTTCTGGCTTGTGATTGGTCACGTCGCGGTCACATGGGCGACGCGACCAATCACAAGCCGTGACGTCACGGGAGGCAGGACAAGCGCGCATTTTAAGCAAACAACGCTGCCGGTTCCCTCGGTGAGGTGAGTATAGCAATATTTTTTATTTTAATTCTTTATTTTACACATTAATATGGTTCCCAGGGCCTGAAGGAGAGTTTCCTCTCCTTCAGACCCTGGGAACCATCAGGAATACCGTCCGATACTTGAGTCCCATTGACTTGTATTGGTATCGGGTATCGGTATCGGATTGGATCCGATACTTTGCCGGTATAGGCCGATACTTTCCGATACCGATACTTTCAAGTATCGGACGGTATCGCTCAACACTACTGGTGAGAGATCAGAACATCTCATAAAAACATCTCATATTTGGGCAAGCAGACCCTGTGAGATTCATTGAAAACCTATTCTGGAGGTCTAGTTTGTCCACATTATACTGCCACTGGTGAGCAGCAGAAGTCTCAAAATCAAGCTGAATAAATTGATGTGACTACTTTCAGGATGGAGGTGTCGTGTTTTCTGCCTACAGCAATCACATTATTCAGGAACCTAACCTGTTTATCTTTGAAGGGGGATTGGAGCTTTCTATCAGAAAAAAACATAGCCATGATACTAATAATATAGGTAAATAATAAAACAATAATATTATCATTCTAATAACAAATATCAAGAAATTAACACATCATTGTTTAAATATTTAGAAAGAATGTATACAATGGAGTAGAAATGAGCCGTGAAAATTCACTAAATAATTTTAGAATCTAAACAGTTTGCTCCCTTTCTGTGATCTTCCTTTTTCTAATATAAGAGGTGTTATAATTAACATGGTATTTTCTGTTTGAGAAATGTATGTGGAAATATCGCCAGCAATAGAGCAAGTGGATATTCATTTTTACATGTGTTGTATTTCTTTATTACAATTTGCTTTTATTTTGAGGAAAAAATGTAATAAATGCTACTGACAGTGAAATACATGTTATCATGTAAGAGTAATATTTTTAGCAATAAGCATTTTATAGTATTTATGTACTATATTAGGATTCTGTTTACACTAGATTTGCAGCCATTTGTAGGCCCTCTTGTGGTCACTCATTGGCACTGCAGTGTGCGTGTTAGCCTGTTTTACATAACATGGATACCTGGGGATCAGTAAAAATAGAATGAACGTCATAATATGATGCTCCTCTGCAATGTGCCCCATTTAGGTGTTTGTATATTAGATGTAGACATTTTAGATGATTAATTTTATCCTATAAAAGTTTTTCATTGTACGTGAGTTTCACAGATAGATCACATATACATTATAATTTGTGGAGCTGTTCACATGTCCATGTTTTTTTGCTGAATGTCTGTATCTTATAAAATCATAGAGACACTTTCTTTTTTTCTCAGCATCATGGATTATAATTACCAATAAGTCTATAGGTCTATAAACTCACATACAGTACAAGGATGCCTTTTGAGTGTATTCCATGTGCTGTCTGTAACGAGTAGGAGAAACTTGAAATTTTGCAATATTTTTACTTCTTTTATGCCAGGCCTGGCTAGCTTTGACAAGCGGTGGACACCGCGTCCTGCCTTACGCCAGCGGTAGCCATATATTCTGCGTTTCTACATTTATCAGGGAAAGGATAACCCTTTGCTCACAGGAGCATATACTCACCATAGACATCACTTACTATACGTAACTGATGAAGGTCAGACAAATGACCGAAACGTTTTGTTGCTGGAAAATAAAAAAAACGCTTTCACATATAAGTTGAGTGCCAGGTTTTATTACACATCACGAAGGTGTTGGAACCTACCTAGGCACCACATCCCATAAGTTGTGCACACGTTTGTCTACCTAATTATGAGTTCATAGATACCAAACATGTCTAGGTTCTTTTTATTTAAGTGGTGAAAAAAAAATCCAAAGTTCATTTTAAAAAAAATTGCGTCATTTTCCGAGACTCATAGCTTCTCCATTTTTCCGGATCTGGGGCCAAGTAGGAGCTTATTTTTTGCGTGCTGAGCTGACATTTTAATTATACCATTTTGGTGTGTATACGATCTTTTGATCACCTGTTATTGCATTTAATGCAATGTAGTGGCGACCAAAAAAACTCAATTCTGGGGCTTTGACTTTTTTTTGCTACCAAATATGTGTTTATTTGTTTCAGTTATATATGCTCGTTCCACATGGTCCTATCTTCCATCTTGAGGTCTGTGCTTAAGCGGGTTTAAGGAAGAACCAGCCTACCGTGTGTTCGCTTGGGAGGAGCCCTTTGAAAAGAATTGGCAATATCACACAACAATTACGTGAAATCCTGAGGACTGTTATCCCATTGGTGCAATAATAATGGACTTTACTTGGACTCTAAGGAAAAAACTGACTGTCATATACAGATTATGTATGTATAGGTGTACAAACTGTGTATTTAAATTTGTATTTACAATAGACTTTAGATCCATTGGGCCACATTTTACAACTATTATACATATAGTTTTTTGATACTCTTTAGAGCACACAATACTAACTATAGATATGCCACCTGTCAAATGCACAAATAGCATATTACAAACACTGTTAAGCCTATATCCTATGGTTTCCATACAATAGTAATCCTTTAGTAAAAGATGATTCTTAACAACATTTTACCAGTATTATTAATATTAGCACGTGACATTCCCTGGTTGGGAGTCTCACCCATTGTTACATCCTCCGCTACGCTCCAGCGTCCTCGTTCCATCGCTCCAGCGTCCCGGTCTGCACGCTCCTCTGCAGGTGTTCTTTCTCTGCGCAGGCGCTCTAGCTTCCCTGTAGCTCGCAGGCCCAGCGTCTCTGTTACCTCCTCCTGAAGTCACATGTTCTTTCCACCCAATCCTGTTCCTGCTCCTCCTATAAAAGGTAGTTCTTCCTGCTTCCTGGTGCCTGATTGTTTTAGCACGTTTGCTATTACGTTTGGCCCTTCGTATTCCCTGCTCAAGTACCTGCACTCTGTGCCTTACCGTGCTACCTTCCGGTTCTCTCTGGTTCACTCCGTTTCCTCCTTGTTGTTACCTTCAGTCCCCGTCCTTCTTTTCCTGCAGTTTACCTATGGTCTTTGTTTTGTTTTCCTTCCCTCAGCTCAGCTCCATTCCTGCCTCCCAGCCCTCCGGGCTCTCTAGCTGCTTCCCGTATTCTTCCTCAGTATCCTGCCTTCGTTTATCTCTCTTCCTGGAGCCGTCCCTACTGGTATCTCGCCGTGGGTAAGTGACCTCTGGGCTTGCTCCTTGCGGTCCCTGTATAGGGGTCGTTATCTCCTAGGTCGCTCGCCCAGGGGTAGGGCTCCCCACGGTCCAGAGGGTCCACTCTTGTCTCTCCTAGTTCGCTATAGTACAATCAGGCCATGGACCCCGCGGGTACCCCTTTCTCGGCCCAGAAAGAGCTAGCCCATTTGCGTGAAAACCAACGGTGCATAATGGCTTTTATGAAGTCTATGGAGTCCCGCCTTACCTCGATACAGACTTCAGACCCAGTTAACGCTGCCCAGTTAGCTAGTCTCCAACAAGAGCTTGCCCAGCAACGCGATACCCAATCCCGCATGCTGAGTTATATGGCCTCTATTGATGACCGTTTGTTTAATCTCCAGTCTGCCCCAGCCGTGGTCACACAAGCCTCTTCCCTTGACTCCAGTCCTCCGTCTACCGCTCACCCTCCCCCTCGTTTGGGTAAACCTCCCAGGTACTCTGGCGATCCAAAACTTTGCAGGGGTTTTTTTAAATCAATGCCGCCTCCACTTTGAGCTTCTCCCACTTCAGTATCCATCAGATCGGGCGAGAGTGGCGTTCATAGTGTCTCATCTTGAGGGGGAGGCATTAGCTTGGGTGAACCCCTTATGGGAGCGTGACGATCCCGTTGTCAGCCACCTGGAGGACTTTCTTGAGACGTTTCGGAAAGTTTTCGATGAGCCCGGACGTTTAGCCTCTACGACCGAGTCTCTCTTTAATCTGCGTCAGGGTTCTTCTTCCGTTGGACAATATGCCATCCGCTTTCGTACTTTGGCCTCGGAGTTAGGGTGGAACAATGAGGCTCTTGTGGGTGCTTTCTGGCGAGGCCTGTCCAGCCGTATTAAAGACGAGCTCGCCGGTCGTGACACTCCAACTACCCTGGAGGACCTTATCTCTCTCGCCACTCGGATCGACCTCCGCTTCCAGGAGCGTTCGCGGGAGTCTGCTAGAGAGAGGAGATCTATGCCTGTCTCCGCTACCTTCCGTCAGTCTAGTATTTCTCGTGCTCCCGTTTCTGTTCCCTCTACTGTTCCAACCTCTGAACCTATGCAAGTGGATCGAGTTAAAATGGCGGAACAACGCCGCAAAGAGAGACGCACCCAGGGCCTCTGCTTCTATTGTGGTAGTGCAACCCATTTACTCCGCAGTTGCCCTGACAGACCGGAAAACTCTTCCGCCTAGGACAGGTAAGAGAGGCCTCCCTAGGTGCCCGCGTTTCCTCTCAACCTTTGACTCTTTCCATTCTTTTTTTCTCTAACCAGCATCAATCTTCCGAGGTGGCGTATGTGGATTCTGGAGCGGCAGGCAATTTTATCAGTCTTGAGGCGGTTCGGAGGCTTCGCGTACCAGTAATCTCTTTGGACACCCCCCGTCTAATCGCCTCTGTGGATGGAAGACCTTTACAAGATGCAATTTCCCTCGTCACTGAAGAGGTGGAGATACAAATTGGGGCCCTTCATCGCGAGAAGATCGCTTTTTATGTTCTGCCTAACCTTTCCTACGCCTTCCTGCTGGGTCTCCCTTGGCTTCGACTACATGAGCCCACACTGAATTGGCGCACTGGAGATGTACTTCGGTGGGGTCCTTCGTGCCATGATCGTTGCCTTCGGTCTGTATGTCCGGTTTCTCGTACCCAGCCTGCTGAAGTTCCTGACGGGTTACCTTCTCCTTACTGGTCTTACGCTGACGTCTTCAACAAGCGAGAGGCTGAGAATCTTCCTCCCCATCGTTCTTACGATTGTCCTGTGGAGCTTCTTCCCGGCCGTTCTCCACCTAGGGGAAGGATTTACCCGCTTTCTGCAGCTGAGACCAAATCTATGTCTGAGTACATACAAGAGAACCTAGCTAAGGGATTCATCCGGAAATCCTCCTCCCCTGCTGGAGCAGGGTTCTTCTTTGTGAAGAAGAAGGACGGTTCCTTAAGACCTTGTATAGACTATCGGGGTTTGAACAGCATCACGATTAAGAATCGGTATCCTCTGCCCCTTATACCGGAGCTCTTCGATCGCCTCCGTGGCGCTCGTATTTTTACTAAGTTGGATTTACGAGGCGCTTACAATTTGGTCCGGATCCGCTCTGGTGATGAGTGGAAAACTGCTTTTAACACCCGGGATGGACACTACGAGTATTTAGTCATGCCTTTCGGTCTCTGCAACGCTCCTGCGGTTTTCCAAGAGTTCGTTAACGATGTGTTCCGGGATCTTCTGTACTCTTGTGTTTTGGTTTATTTGGATGATATCCTTATTTTTTCTTCTGATCTTCCGTCACATCGCAGGAGTGTCCGCGAGGTCTTGCAACGCCTAAGAGAAAACCACTTGTATGCCAAGATAGAGAAGTGCTTGTTTGAGCAAACCTCACTACCTTTCCTTGGTTACATTGTCTCTGACTCCGGCCTTAAGATGGACCCTGAGAAGGTGAATGCCATTATTAACTGGCCACGGCCCTGCGGAGTGAAAGCCATTCAACGCTTCATCGGATTCGCTAATTACTACAGGCAATTCATCCCACATTTCTCCTCCATGATTCGTCCTCTCTCTTCTCTCACTCGCAAAGGTTCCTGCTCCAAGGATTGGTCTCCTGAGGCCGAGAAGTCCTTTGTCCTTCTCAAGAGATCTTTTTCTTCTGCCCCAGTCTTGCATCACCCGGAGGTGAACAAGCCTTTTATTCTGGAAGTTGACGCCTCCTCTACCGGAGCTGGAGCTGTGCTCTCACAAAAGACTCCTGAGGGTCTAACGGCACCGTGCGGCTTCTTCTCAAAAGCCTTTTCACCCTCTGAACGAAATTACACAATTGGAGATCGAGAATTGCTGGCCATCAAATTGGCTCTAGGCGAGTGGAGATATCTACTGGAGGGCTCGGTGCACCCGTTTGTAATCTTCTCCGATCACAAGAATCTTACTTACCTACAGACTGCGCAAAGATTGAATCCACGTCAAGCTAGATGGTCCTTGTTCTTTGCTCGCTTTGAGTTCGAACTTCGTTTTCGGCCCGGCAACAAAAACATAAGAGCTGACGCCCTGTCCAGGTCCTTCCAATCGTCAGATACCGTAGAGGAGCCAGCTTACATCATTGACCCTACTAAGATGGTCACCGTAGCCCCTTTACGGATGTTCCAACCTCCTCCGGGCAAAACTCTTGTCTTGGATGAAGACACTAAGAGGGTCTTATCTTGGGGCCATTCTTCCAAATTGGCTGGTCATGCCGGTATTAGAAAGACTTTTCTTCTCATTTCGCGTTACTATTGGTGGCCTACTTTACGTCAAGACGTAAAGGACTTCGTAGCCTCTTGTCCTTCTTGTGCCAGAAACAAGGTACCCAGGCGACTACCGCATGGAAATCTCCTTCCTCTTCCTGTTCCATCCGCACCTTGGCAACACATCGCAATGGACTTCATCACCGATCTACCTTGCTCTTCCGCCTGCACGGTCATCCTCGTCGTTGTGGACAGATTCTCTAAGATGGCTCACTTCATTCCATTATCCGGTTTACCTTCAGCTCCTGAGTTGGCTAACATTTTTATTCTTAACATCTTCAAATTCCATGGTCTTCCTCAGCACATCGTGTCAGACAGAGGGGTTCAATTTACTTCCCGCTTTTGGAGAGCTTTGTGCAAACTTTTAAAGGTGAATCTGGACTTCTCTTCCTCGTATCACCCTCAAACTAACGGTCAAGCAGAACGTACCAACCAAACCTTGGCTGCTTATCTTCGGCATTTTTCTAATGCTCACCATAATGACTGGGTCGAACTACTTCCTTGGGCGGAGTTTGCCTATAACAACCATTCCAGCGAATCCTCCGCAAAGTCTCCATTTTTTGTTGTTTTTGGACGGCATCCAAGTGTTCCCCTACCGGTTTCTCCTGCCTCTGGTGTTCCAGCTGCTGACTCTACGGCTCTCAACTTTTCTTCCATCTGGAGCGAGGTCAAAGGGACCTTAAATCTAGCTTCTTCTAGAATGAAGAGACAAGCAGACAAGAGGCGTTTAGATTCTCCTCCTTTTTCTCCTGGTGACAAAGTTTGGCTTTCTTCAAAATTCATCAGACTCAAGATTCCTTCCTACAAGCTTGGTCCACGGTTCATCGGTCCTTTTGAGATTCTACGTCGAGTCAACGATGTCGCCTACAAGCTGAAATTGCCTGCTTCGCTCCGTATACCCAATACGTTTCATGTCTCTCTTCTCAAACCAGCCGTCTTTAACCGTTTTCATTCTCCCTCTTGTTCCCCTTCTCAACCTGCCAGCACGGACAACATTT
Organism: Ranitomeya variabilis; assembly: GCF_051348905.1. Classification (NCBI taxonomy): domain Eukaryota; kingdom Metazoa; phylum Chordata; class Amphibia; order Anura; family Dendrobatidae; genus Ranitomeya; species Ranitomeya variabilis. The sequence continues at coordinate 154,771,787 of NC_135232.1, forward strand.
TTGAGGTTAAGGACATTTTGGCTGTTAAAAAGGTTCGGGGAAAAGAGTTTTTTCTGGTGGACTGGAAGGGTTTTGGTCCGGAGGAGAGGTCCTGGGAGCCCTTGGAGAACATTGATGCTCCTCGTATTCTCAATAGGTTTTTTGCTACTCTTCGTAAAGGGGGGTATAAGAAGGGGGGTACTGTTACATCCTCCGCTACGCTCCAGCGTCCTCGTTCCATCGCTCCAGCGTCCCGGTCTGCACGCTCCTCTGCAGGTGTTCTTTCTCTGCGCAGGCGCTCTAGCTTCCCTGTAGCTCGCAGGCCCAGCGTCTCTGTTACCTCCTCCTGAAGTCACATGTTCTTTCCACCCAATCCTGTTCCTGCTCCTCCTATAAAAGGTAGTTCTTCCTGCTTCCTGGTGCCTGATTGTTTTAGCACGTTTGCTATTACGTTTGGCCCTTCGTATTCCCTGCTCAAGTACCTGCACTCTGTGCCTTACCGTGCTACCTTCCGGTTCTCTCTGGTTCACTCCGTTTCCTCCTTGTTGTTACCTTCAGTCCCCGTCCTTCTTTTCCTGCAGTTTACCTATGGTCTTTGTTTTGTTTTCCTTCCCTCAGCTCAGCTCCATTCCTGCCTCCCAGCCCTCCGGGCTCTCTAGCTGCTTCCCGTATTCTTCCTCAGTATCCTGCCTTCGTTTATCTCTCTTCCTGGAGCCGTCCCTACTGGTATCTCGCCGTGGGTAAGTGACCTCTGGGCTTGCTCCTTGCGGTCCCTGTATAGGGGTCGTTATCTCCTAGGTCGCTCGCCCAGGGGTAGGGCTCCCCACGGTCCAGAGGGTCCACTCTTGTCTCTCCTAGTTCGCTATACCCATATTCACTTTTACAAAATTAGGCCTCTAGGACTTAGATACATATATATCCACAATAGTATATCCAGGTAGGAGTACTATTATGTATAGTATGGAGGGATATATTTGACATAGCATAAAGCTAACAGGATCTTCACACTGGCACAATAGTTTACATCTATACACAACTATCACTTCATTAGTATTTATTCACATTTTTTATTTATGTTTTTGGTTCTTTTTTAGCCATTAAATATTTATGTAGTCAGTTTATATTATATATCACTCTAAGATCAGTTATGTATAATATGGGGGGATATATTTGACATAACATACAGCAAACTAGGCTCCTCTTAAGCACACCACCTAAGGCAGTGGTGCGCATGCGCTGACCGCGGACCTGTGGGGTTGGCGGCTAGCGGTCAGCAGTGGGGCGGCACTTCCACGTCATCTTTCAGATGATCTGGTGCTCCCGTCCACGTGACCATGCACTGTCACCCTTCATTGCGGGCACCGTGGGGCCGGCGCATGCGCTGTCATGAACTGCACCATATACAGCTTTATGTGTCCTGGCTGTGCGCACATAAATACTTCAGCGTTTAATGTAGCACACATAGTGTCTGTACGGATGTACGGAAATACTAGCATTTGGGCGCATGCACAGTAACGTACAAACCTGGCACAGCAGATATACATTCTCTCTTGCAATCCAGTAACAGCAAATCAACACCGCAGAACTTACTATTTATACCGGCATGCCCCCTGCCCTGACACGCCTCCCGAAGAAGCAGTGCAAAACGCGCGTTGGGGCAGAGGGACGCCGAGAGGATTCCACACAGCTGCACATTAGGTAACATAACAGTTTAATATTCATCATTGTTTGAGCTTTATTATTACACTATTTAGTACATACAGGCACAGGGGGATGAATACAGATATATCCTTCTATGTAGGAACGCCAAGGAGGTTCACTTATGGCACTTGCATATACCCCATGTGAATGAAGGATTTTTTGCTCAAGCATTTAGTGATATATCTTCCATTGTTTATGCAGCCAATAGTTTGGAATACCCTATGGTAATGAAGTCCCTCATCATAGGACCTAGTACCCTTTTTTAATGTAATTTCCTGTTTTTAAGGTTTATTAATAAAAGTGATATTTTATATATAAGCAATACTTGGGGATCTCTTTCTTACCATTATTTGATCACCACAAGTGATAAGTTGTTGAACATAGTAGTACATAACCCGCGATGTGATGGGTGATATCATCTTGGGCATCTCATTGTGAATACAAATATGTATTTGTTTAAATTTTTTTATTGTTTTATCTTGAATGGGACGAAAGGGGGTGATTTCAACTTTTATATTTTTACAATTTTTGTAATATTTTTAAAAACTTTTTTTTATTTTTTGCGAGCTTCAAAAGTATCCATGGAAGACTAAAATCTGCATTTTTCCGATCGCCTTTGCTACAGACATGCGATGATCAGATCGCCTGTGTGTAGCAGAAATGTTTGCTTGCTTTGAGCGCCGACCATGGGGCGACACTCATAGCAATCCGGCAGTGACAACCATAGAAGTCTGCTGGTGACCTCTGGGTATCATGCCGACCCATCGGTGACCTGTGATCACGTGACAGGGTCACCGATGGGTGGGATTTCCAGAGCTCCTCCCAGAAGCGCAAGTTAAATGCCGCTGTCAGAGATTGACAGCGGCATTTAAGAGGATAACAGCCGCGGGTGGATCAAAACAGCTTATGTGCTGGGAAAGATGTAGGCTCAGCACCGGAGCCTACATTAAAGGGGGAGACATGACATGCGCCATGCATGTACTGCGCATGTTGTGAAGGGGTTAAGCTGCTGTGTGTAGACTGCACACCTCCTCCTGAGAGAGTACTGATCTTTTAAGCTACTGTGTGTTTTCTTGTCTGGGAAATAAATAATTGGCATAAGCAGTCTCATTGTCATTAGTAGGCCAAAAAAAATAATTTTTCAGGAATACTATGTGTTTTTTAGAAGCCTGAAAAATAAATAATTGGCTTCAGACATCTAGTTGCCATTTCTAGGCCAAATAAATAATTTTTCAGGAAGGCTGTGTGTTTTCTAGTAGTTTAGCAAATAAAAATTTCACATCAGCCATCTCATTGACATTTCTAGGCCTAAAAAATATTTTTTTCTGGACTGGTGTCTGTTTTTAGGGTTTGGGAAATGCATAATTGGCATTAGCTGTCTCGTTGCCATTCTAGGCCCAAAAATAATTTTTCTGGACTAGTGTGTATTTTTTAAGAGTCTGGGAAAAAATAATAGGCATCAATCATCTAGTTGCCATTTCTAGGTCAAAGAAATAATTTTTCAGGACTAGAGTTGAGCGACTTTTACTTTTTTTGGATCGAGTCGGGTTTCGCGAAACCCGACTTTGTCAAAAGTCTGGTCGGGTGAAATCGGCCGATTATTGCGAAAAATCGGGGGCCGACTGAAACACGAAACCCAATGCAAGTCAATGGGGAATCAAAATCGGCAGTGAGTGGAGGACAGGAAAACACCTACAGTGCCCATTTTAATGCCAAAAACATAAATTCTTATTACTGAAGCTTGTCAATCTTAATTTACTTTATAATAATAGTTAGGCATTAAAAACTGGGGGTCATTTGGCTAAAGTTGTGGGGGGGTAGGGCTGGCTCAAGATTTTCGTGGGCCCAGGAAACGCGGAATACGTCACAGCGGTGGAGCAGGGAGAGGTAAGTATTTCAACTTTGCAAGTGCTGTGATCCTGAGCAAGCAGGGGAGGCCCACTCGTTGGCATTGGCACTGGCACAGGGCCTCTCATAGTACGGCGGTGTGTTTGACGGCGGGTGGCGCCTCCCACCGGCAGAGACACTTTTGCGTACTATGAGGGGCCCTGTGCCAGTGACGTCGCCAACGAATATGCCCCCCCCACCTGATGATGGAATCTGCACTTTCATCTGCACCTTCCTCTTTGTTCCCGTGTAAGGTGGTATAGTATGCGGGAAGGGAAACCTGACTTTCAGCAGGGTCAGATTCTGGCTGTGTAGAGTGCAAGGGGAATGTAGTGGTCTGGGTCAAAGTACCAGCAGACTCATCTAGCAGTGGCTGGGCAACGGGCAGGATGAGGAGGAAACACCGATATAGGCCCAAATAATAAAGTGGGCTAAATGCAGTTCAAAATTGGTAACAGGACTAAACAGGCAGCATTGCTTTGTTCAGTGGAGGACAACTGTAATGAGGGGCAGACACAGTTAGTAGGCCCAAATAATAAAGTAGGCTAAATGCAGTTCAAAACTGGTAACAGGACTAAACAGGCGGCAATGCTTTGTTCAGTGGAGGACAACTGTAATGAGTGGCAGACACAGTTAGTAGGCCCAAATAATAAAGTAGCCTAAATGCAGTTCAAAATAGGTAACAGGAATAGACAGGCGGCATTGCTTTGTTCAGTGGAGGACAACTGTAATGAGCGGCAAACACAGTTAGTAGGCCCAAATAATAAAGTATCCTAAATGCAGTTCAAATATGGTAACAGGACTAAGCAGGTGGCATTGCTTTGTTCAGTGGAGGACAACTGTAATGAGAGGCAGACAGTTAGTAGGCCCAAATAATAAAGTGGACTAAATGCAGTTCAAATGTGGTAACAGGACTAAACAGGCGGCATTGCTTTGTTCAGCGGAGGACAACTGTAAAGAGTGGCAGACACAGTTAGTAGGCCCAAATAATAAAGTATGCTAAATGCAGTTCAAAATTGGTAACAGGACTAAACAGGCGGCATTGCTTTGTTCAGTGGAGGACAACTGTAATGAGCGGCAGACACAGTTAGTAGGCCCAAATAATAAAGTGGGCTAAATGCAGTTCAAATGTGGTAACAGGACTAAACAGGCGGCATTGCTTTGTTCAGTGGAGGACAACTGTAATGAGCGGCAGACACAGTTAATAGGCCCAAATAATAAAGTGGGCTAAATGTCTGCCAAAAAATTGTTCATAAATAAACAGGTGGCATAGCTAGGTACAGGGGTGGGCTCCTCTGCTGAGTAGCAGACAGTGGTAGTAGGCCCAAAGTATTAACTGGTCTAAATGGAGGCCAGGGCCCCTGTATATTTTAACTATCATCTATCATTTCAACAGATTTGATTTGGCAGTGCCATTGAAGGATTTAACAGCCCAGACTACACAGTGGTGGAGCAAGAAGAGGTAAGTATTGCAAGTGGTAGAGCACTGTTCGAGCTGGGGGGAACACTCTCTCGTGGGCAGCAGTACTGGCACAGGGCACCTCATATTACGACGGTATGTCTGACGATGGTTGTGCACCACCACCTTCAGAGACACTTCATTGTACTATGAGAGACCCCGTGCCAGTGCTGTCGCCCAAGAGTGGGCACACCCACCTGTCCAGGCAAACAGCACTCGAACGGGTGCTTGCGCCAGGCAGTGACCACGGCCATGTGGGGGGAGTAAGCCCATTTAGGGAGGTATAAAAATGGCTTATGGTGGACATTCAGCAGCTGCAAATGGACGAATTGGAGCAGTCAGTAAAAAGAGGCCAAAAGCAAGACATTTTTCAGGCAAGCTACGTTTCAGCAGGGGAAGGTGGGGCCAAATAATTTGAAATCCATGATTGGTTCATTTTAATGAAGGTTAGATCATCAACATTTCGGGAAGCCAGATGTGTCCTTTTTTCGGTCAGTATTGAACCAGCAGCACTGAAGACTCTTTCTGACAGCACACTAGCAGCAGGGCCAGCAAGCTCCTGTAATGCATATTCTGCCATTTCAGGCCAGGTGTCTATTTAAGATGCCCAGTATCCAAAGGGGAATGACCTGTGAGGGAGAGGCAGTACCTGTCGTGTCAGCGGTCATTGTGAAATCACTCCACAACCTGGTCATAAAACCCCTCTGTCCAACACCACTTTGGATTTGTGCACCTCTAGCACCTCTGCCATGTTGCCCCCTACGGCTCGTGTGAGAACCATCACCGTCGCTGTGTGATGGGAATGCCTGAACCAAACGGTCTACAAGAGTTGCTTGTTTGGTAGCCAATATTTGCTCAAGGTTCTCATGTGGCATGATATTTTGTAATTTTCCTTCACATTGTGGATCCAGGAGGCAGGCCAACCAGTAATCATCATCGGTCATCATTTTCATAATGCGGGGGTCCCTTTTTAGGATATTCAAGGTATACTCAGCCATGTGAGCCAATGTTCCAGGTGTCAATTCAATGCTTGTGCTGGGTTGAGGAGCACTTTCTTGCAAATCAACATCACTTGTGTCCCACAAAAACCCAGTACCTGACCTTGCAACGCCACCAGTTTCTATTGCCCCCTGAGAAGCATCCTCCCATAAATATTCATCCCCATCATCCTCCTCCTCCTCTTCGTCCGCCACCTCATCCAGGACAGTTCCCTAAGCAGACAATGGCTGACTGTCATCAAGGCTTCCCTCCTCCTCGGCTGCAGATGCCTGCTCCTTAATGTGCGTCAAACTTTGCATCAGCAGACGCATTAGTGGGATGCTCATGCTTATGATGGCATCGTCTGCACTTACCAGCCATGTGCATTCCTCAAAACACTGAAGGACTTGACAGAGGTCTTGTAGCTTCGACCACTGCACACCAGACATCTCCATGTCTGCCATCCAAGTGCCTGCCATTGTATGTGTATCCTCCCACAAATAAATTACAGCACGCCTCTGTTCGCACAGCCTCTGAACCATGTGCAGTGTGGAGTTCCACCTTTTTGCAACGTCGATTATTAGGTGGTGCTGGGGAAGATTCAGCGATCGCTGATAGTTCAGCATATGGCTGGAGTGTACGGGCGACCGGCGGATGTGCGAGCAAAGTCTTCGCACCTTCAGGAGCAGGGCTGGTAACCCCGGATAATTTTTCAGGAAGCACTGCACCACCAGGTTCAAGGTGTGAGCCAGGCAAGGTATGTGTTGCAGTTCTGAAAGGGCTATGACAGCCATAAAATTCCTTCCGTTATCCCTGACTACCTTGCCTGCCTCAAGATGTACACTGCCCAGCCATGACTGAGTTTCTTGCTGCAAGTACTCAGCCAGTACTTCCGTGGTGTGTCTGTTGTCGCCCAAACACTTCATTTGTAACACAGCCTGCTGACGCTTACCACTAGCTGTTCGATAATGGGACACCTCGTGTGCAACACTGGCAGCTGCAGATGGAGTGGTCGTGCAACTGCGCTTTGTGGACGAGCTTTCGCTTCTGGAGGAGGAGGAGGAGGGGTGGCGAATGCCTACAGCCAACTGTTTTCTAGACCGTGGGCTAAGCAGAACTGTCCCACTATGGCTGTCCCCTGTGGACCCTGCATCCACCACATTAACCCAGTGCGCCATGATGGACACCTAACATCCCTGGCCATGCCTACTGGTCCATGCATCTGTTGTGAGGTGCACCTTTCCACTGACTGATTGCCTTAGTGCATGGACATTGCGGTCTTTGACATGCTGGTGGAGGGCTGAGATGGCTTTTCTCGCAAAGAAGTGCTGACTGGGTAGGTCATAGCGTGGTACTGCATAGGCCATCAGGTCTTTGAAAGCATCACTTTCAACCAACCAGTAGGGCATAATCTCTAACGAGATTAGTATAGCAATGTGGGTGTTCAAACCCTGTGTACGCGGATGAGAGGATGAGTACTTTCTTTTCCTAACGAGAGTCTCTTGTAGGCTGAGCAGGACTGGAGAGCTGCATGTGGTGGAACTAGCGGTGGTGGTGGTGGTGGTGGTGGACATGGCAGATTGAGAAAGGGTTGGTGATGGTATTCTTGATGTTGGCCTACATACAGTGTTTCCTACCAATAACCTTGCGATTCCCTAAATGCTTTGGCCTTGCGACGATACCTCCACATTTGCTGCTGGTGGTGCCCTAACCGGTGGGCTTACAGTGAGGGAAGCAATGTAGCATTGCTGACTACCTTCATTCTGAGCAGGTGCACCAATGGTACGCGACGTTTGGTAGTTAGTCCAGGCTTGCAAGTGCATGCTGGTTAAATGTCTACGCATGCACGTTGTATTTAAATTTTGAAGATTCTTCCCTCTGCTAAAGGTCTTTGAGCATTTCTTACAGATAACTTTTGACTGATCATTCGGATCTTGGTTAAAAATTGCCACACTGCACTCTTCCTATTATCGAATAACTTTTCAGGCATTGCACGCTGTGCTACTTTCACCGGATGGCCACGCTGTCCTAAAACTGTTTTTGTTTTTGACACACGTTTTTGGCCTGATACGGGCCTGTCAGATGACAGCTGTTGCGATGTAGATGGCTGCTGCGGATCATCCTCCTCCGCTTCTGAGCTACTGGCAGTGGCACCCTCTTCCCCCAATGGCTGCCAATCTGGGTCAACAACTGGGTCATCTATCACCTCCTCTTCAATGTCATGTGCACCTTCCTCTGTGTCACCGTGTAAGGTGCTATAGCGTTCGGGACGGGGCACCATAGTCTCATCAGGGTCAGATTCTGGCTCAGTACACTGCGAGGGCAATGTAGTGATCTGAGTCAATGGAACAGCATAATAATCTAGCTGTGGCTGTGCATCAGTGCACTCCATGTCCGATTCATCTTGTAATGGGCAGTTAACAATTTCCCTTTCTAACCCAGGCACGGTATGTGTAAAGAGCTCCATGGAGTAACCTGTAGTGTCGCCTGACGCATCCTTCACTTTTGGTTTGGGTGAAGGACACAAGGAAACGTCTTGTTCCTGACCGGGAGCATCCACTGACGACTCGTTGCTTTTATATTTGGAACTTTCTGAAGAGGAGGCGAAAGAGCTAGAGGCTGAGTCAGCAAGGAAAGCCAAAGCTTTTTCCTGCTGCTCCAACTTTAAAAGCTGTTTTCCTACTCCCAGATAAGGGATTCTTCGAGGCCTTGTGTAGCCTGACGGTGATGCTGGCTCAACACCTCCAGCCTTAGGTGCTATTTTTCTTTTGCCACTACCACCAGATGCTGCACCACCACCACCGCCATCAGTACCAGCTTGCAACGACCGCCCACGGTCTCTTCCACCAGACTTCCTCATTTTTTGGAAAATCTAACCAAAATAACAACCGTTATATGGTACTGTAAAACAAGGTAGAAGGTGTACATAAACTTGATGAGAATTTGAATCTCCCTTTTTTGTTGGGGAGACTGAACCAAAACTCAGGCCCAGTGTATAAAACAACACAATGTAAGTACCAGAAAGTGGCTGGCTGATATACGACAAACTAACAGGACTGTAGTATATCCTCTTTGTGAGAATTTGAATCTCCCTTTTTTGGGGGGGAGACTGAACCAAAACTCAGGCCCAGTGTATAAAACAACACAATGTAAGTGGCAGAAAGTGGCTGGCTGATATTCGACAAACTAACAGGACTGTAGTATATCCACTTTGTGAGAAATTGAATCTAACTCTTTTTGGGGGGAGACTGAACCAAAACTCAGGCCCAGTGTATAAAACAACACAATGTAAGTGGCAGAAAGTGGCTGGCTGATATTCGACAAACTAACAGGACTGTAGTATATCCACTTTGTGAGAATTTGAATCTTCCTTTTTTTGGGGGGAGACTGAACCAAAACTCAGGCCCAGTGTCAGGGCCGGCTCCAGGTTTTTGAGGGCCCCGGGCGAAAGAGTCTCAGTGGGCCCCCCTCTTAAACACATACCATGCTTCGTGATGCTCAGATACAGCAGAGAAATATACCACAGCCCACGTAGCATATAACACAGCCCACGTAGCATATAACACAGCCCACGTAGCATATAGCACAGCCCACGTAGCATATAGCACAGCCCACGTAGCATATAGCACAGCCCATGTAGCATATAGCACAGCCCACGCAGTGTATAACATAGCCAACATAGTATGTAGCACAGCCCACGCTGTATATAACACAGCCCATGTAGTATATAGCACAGCAACATAGTATATAGCACAGCCACGTAGTATATAACACAGGCAGCCCACTTAGTATATAGCACAGGCAGCCCACTTAGTATATAGCACAGACAGCCCACTTAGTATATAGCACAGGCAGCCCACTTAGTATATAGCACAGGCAGCCCACTTAGTATATAGCACAGGCAGCCCACTTAGTATATAGCACAGGCAGCCCACTTAGTATATAGCACAGGCAGCCCACATAGTATATAGCACAGGCAGCCCACGTAGTATATAGCACAGGCAGCCCACGTAGTATATAGCACAGGCAGCCCACGTAGTATATAGCACAGGCAGCCCACTTAGTATATAGCACAGGCAGCCCACGTAGTATATAGCACAGGCAGCCCACGTAGTATATAGCACAGGCAGCCCACGTAGTATATAGCACAGGCAGCCCACATAGTATATAGCACAGGCAGCCCACGTAGTATATAGCACAGGCAGCCCACTTAGTATATAGCACAGGCAGCCCACGTAGTATATAGCACAGGCAGCCCACGTAGTATATAGCACAGGCAGCCCACTTAGTATATAGCACAGGCAGCCCACGTAGTATATAGCACAGGCAGCCCACGTAGTATATAGCACAGGCAGCCCACGTAGTATATAGCACAGGCAGCCCACGTAGTATATAGCACAGGCAGCCCACTTAGTATATAGCACAGGCAGCCCACTTAGTATATAGCACAGGCAGCCCACGTAGTATATAGCACAGGCAGCCCACTTAGTATATAGCACAGGCAGCCCACGTAGTATATAGCACAGGCAGCCCACATAGTATATAGCACAGGCAGCCCACGTAGTATATAGCACAGGCAGCCCACTTAGTATATAGCACAGGCAGCCCACTTAGTATATAGCACAGGCAGCCCACTTAGTATATAGCACAGGCAGCCCACATAGTATATAGCACAGGCAGCCCACGTAGTATATAGCACAGGCAGCCCACGTAGTATATAGCACAGGCAGCCCACGTAGTATATAGCACAGGCAGCCCACTTAGTATATAGCACAGGCAGCCCACGTAGTATATAGCACAGGCAGCCCACGTAGTATATAGCACAGGCAGCCCACGTAGTATATAGCACAGGCAGCCCACATAGTATATAGCACAGGCAGCCCACGTAGTATATAGCACAGGCAGCCCACTTAGTATATAGCACAGGCAGCCCACGTAGTATATAGCACAGGCAGCCCACGTAGTATATAGCACAGGCAGCCCACTTAGTATATAGCACAGGCAGCCCACGTAGTATATAGCACAGGCAGCCCACGTAGTATATAGCACAGGCAGCCCACGTAGTATATAGCACAGGCAGCCCACGTAGTATATAGCACAGGCAGCCCACTTAGTATATAGCACAGGCAGCCCACTTAGTATATAGCACAGGCAGCCCACTTAGTATATAGCACAGGCAGCCCACGTAGTATGTAGCACAGGCAGCCCACGTAGTATATAGCACAGGCAGCCCACATAGTATATAGCACAGGCAGCCCAGCTCACCCACCACCACACCATCGCCGTCGCCGTTGTGGACACAGGATCTGCGCACATGCACTGACGAATGCTGATAATCTTCTGCTCGCTGCGCTGGAACCGGACGGTGGAACCGGGTCCTGGACAATGTCGCGACGTGATCTGTGTGACAGCGGCAGCGCTGCTCTTCTTAGTGACGAGCTCCTCACTCTCACCCGGAAGTGACGACCGCCGGCCCGGAAGTGACTCTTCTATCCCCATGGACGGTGATTGGTGAGTATTCCTGCTGCAGTGAGTCACAGTCAGTGAGTCCCGCCTCCTGCTGCCAGTGCCCGGAATCATATATCAGCTCCAGCTCCGCCTCCGAGTCCCCTGGCTGCAATCAGACACAGCACACAGCACACTAACACAGGGAGGGAGGGTCGGACTCGGTAATGATGTAGTCCGGCTTCGGGGGCCCCCCAGGAGCGCATGATGTGCTGCGCATCAGTGTCGGCAATGCCGGCATAATAAGTGTCTTACCGTTATGGGCCCCCCAGTCTCGCCAGGGCCCCGGCATTTGCCCGGGTGCGCCGGGTGCTGATGCCGGCCCTGCCCAGTGTATAAAACAACACAATCTAAGCGGCAGAAAGTGGCTGGCTGATATATGACAACTAACTGGACTGTAGTATATCCTCTTTGTGAGAATTTGAATCTCCCTCTTTTTTTTGAGGGGGAGACTGAACCAAAACTCAGGCCCAGTGTATAAAACAACACAAAGTAAGTGGCAGAAAGTGGCTGGAAGATATATGAAAAAGTACAAGGACTGTAGTACAATTTCAATCTCCCTACAATGATCTCAGGACAAGTATGGCAGCAATAAGGGTATGTGCACACGTCAGGATTTCTTGCAGAAATTTCCTGAAGAAAACCGGAAATTTTCTGCAAGAAATCCGCATTTTTTTTTGCGCTTTTTCCCGGTTTTTTCGCTTTTTTTAGCATTTTGCAAGCATAATTAGCTTGCAGAATGCTAAAGTTTTCCAAGCGATCTGTAGCATCGATTGGAAAACTGATTGACAGGTTGGTCACACTTGTCAAACATAGTGTTTGACAAGTGTGACCAACTTTTTACTATAGATACAGCCTATGCAGCATCAATAGTAAAACATAGAATGTTTAAAAATAATAAAAAAAATAAAAAAAAAGGTTATACTCACCTGCAGACAGCTGATCTCCTCAGCGGTGTCCGTTCCTATAGATGCTGTGTGTGTGCAGGACCTTCGATGACGTTGCGGCTTGTGATTGGTCGCATGAGCGGTCACATGAGCGGTCACGCGACCAATCACAAGACTGCGACGTCATCGCAGGTCCTTCACACAGACCATCTAAAGGAACGGATAAGGCAGCATGCCTCCGGGGCCATCGAAGGTGAGTATATCACAATTTTTTATTTTAATTCTTTTTTTTTACCAATTATATGGTGCCCAGTCCGTGGAGGAGAGTCTCCTCTCCTCCACCCTGGGTACCAACTGCACATAATCTGCTTACTTCCCGCATGGTGTGCACAGCCCCGTGCGGGAAGTAAGCAGATCAATGCACTCCTAGGTGTGCGGAATCCCCGCAATTCCGCAAATTTAATGAACATGTTGCTTTTTTTTCCGCGATGCGATTTTTTCGCGGAAAAAAATGCAACATTTGCACAAAAAATGCGGAATACCCTGTAAATAATAGGAGGCATTTGTTAGCGTTCTTTTCGCGTTTTTTTCACGTTTTTATCACATTTTTATAGCGAAAAAACGTGAAAAAAACACAAAAAATCCTGAACGTGTGCACATGGCCTCAAAAGGACTGCTGCACACAAAAGTGCACTGTGGACAAATAAACAAGATAACTATGCAGAAAGGAGCAACAGGATTTTTGCTTTTAAAAAAGCAGTTGGTTTGCACAGCAGCGTGCAAACAGCAATACAGCTATCAGGGAGCCTTATAAGGCAGCCTAATAAGCTACAGAGCTGATGCACAAAAATATAGCCTCCACTGTCCCTGCAAAAAAAAGGTGGTGTTGGACAGTGGAAATCGCTACAGCACAAGTGGTTTGGGGGTTAATCTTCCCTCCCTAACTATATCCCTTCTTCTGATGAAGCTGCAGCAACCCCTCCCTATGCTAAGATCAGCAGAAGTAAGATGGCGGTCGGCGTGCACGCCCCTTTATACCCCCTGTGACGCCGCAGAAAGCAAGCCAATCACTGTCATGCCCTTCTCTAAGATGGTGGGGACCGAGACCTATGTCATCACGCTGCCCACACTCTGCATCCTCCTTCATTGGCTGAAAAATGGCACTGAATGCGTCATATGAAACGCGTCTTTGGCGCGAAGATCGCCGACCTCATGGCCGATCCTACACTAGGGTCGGGTTTCTTGAAACCCGACTTTGCCGAAAGTCGGCGATTTTTGAATTTGTCCGATCCGTTTCGCTCAACCCTATTATTTCTAATAGTTTAGCAAATAATTGGCATCAGCCATCTCGTTTCTAAGCCCAATATTTTTTCTGGACTGTTGTGTGTTTTTTAGTATTCTGGGAAATAAATAATTGGCTTCATCCAAGTATTTGCCATTTTCTAGGTCCAAAACATAATTTTTCTGGACTGGAGTGTTTTTAAGTAGTCTGGGAAATTCATTATTGGCAACAGCCATCTAGTTGCCATTCATAGGCCAAATCCATTTTTTTCAGGACTGCTGTATGTTTTCTAGCAGTTTAGCAAACAAATATATCGCATCAGCCATCTCATTGCCATTTCTTGGACCAAAAAATAATTTCTCTGGACTGGTGTGTGTTTTTCAGTAGTCTGGGACATAAATAATTGGCATCAGCCTTCTTGTTGCCATTTCAAGGCCCAAAAATAATTTTTCTTAACTGGTGTGTTTTTTTTAGTTGTCTGGGTAATAAATAATTGACATCAGCTATCTCATTGCCATTTCTAGGCCCAAAAAATATTTTTTCTGGACTCATGTGTGTTTTCTAGCAGTCTGTGAAATAAATAATTGGCATCAGCCACCTAGTTGTCATTTCTGGGCCAAATAAATCTTTTTTCATGACCGATTAAATAGATAATGGTGATGACGGTGTAGCTGATGCAGGGAGAGGACGTGGTCATTCTGTATCTGCAATGTGCCCAAATATAACACCTTCCTCTGGTGCATGTAGATGACTGGACGTCCTTTCATAGGCCCGAATACCGCTGCACGAATGGTGAGGCCACAAGATGTTGAAAAGTTGTTAGATTGGATGACTAAGTGTGCCTCCAATTCCTTTGCTTCATCTCCCACCCTGTCGACTGCAGAAAGTGCACAGTTGGCACCTGAGGACCATGGTCATCCAGCTTCCACCTCCCCCCATTGCATATCAGTCAAGCAGTCTGAACCCCAAGTCATCCAGCAGTCTCTTCTGCCTTTTGATGACTCAACTGACTGATTTCTGTGGCCAGGTCACCTGGTTCTGCTTCAAAAGTGAAAGAAAATGAGTGCACTGATGCCTAACCACTTGTTATGTTGGAGGATGAGTACATTGGTGGTCTTGTTCACCATTGCAGGACATGTGAGATGATGACAAAATTCAGTTATGAACTGCAACATCGTTGTGCCTTTTGCAGACAGACATGGAAGGCAGGGTTGAGGAGTCTGTGGAAGATGATGCTGGGGATAATGAGGATCTCACATGGAACAGAGGCCATCCTCGTGATGTGCATATTTGGGAGAAAGAGGATGTGGCCACAGTAGCACAGTAAAAGAGGGAGCAGCATGCAAAGATACAGTGGGCAGTCCTTAGCCAGCATGTCGGCTGCTACAGCCCACCGTGTCACTAAAATAAACACACCAAAGAGAGCTCAAAAGAAATCGCTGTCGTGACATTTCTTCAGGGAATGCGCTGCTGACAAGCGATAGGTGGTTTGCACTCTATGCCGTCAGACCCTGGGGCGAGGCATACATTTTCTGAACCTGAGCACCACCTGTATGACGAGTCATCTGAATTCCAAGCACAAGGTTCAGTGAAGTACACACCTTAAAAAGCATGGCTCGGGTCGAGCAATTTGTAATACTCGGGTACTCGGCCAGAACAACGAACCCAATGTAAGTCTATGGGAAACCCAAGCATTTTTACCACGATTTTCCCCCCCCCGGGGGTCCTTTTAAGGTCTAAAAACATCTGACAATGATGGAAACAGGGCTCCAATGATATGGGAACATCATGGGGAATGCCCCTGCAAGCATTTGTGACTTCCAGGTCACAGATTTCAGCAATGTTGTCAGAGTCTTACGGCATTTTTACAGGCGCACCCAAAAACATACAAAAACAAAACCATAATGGATATTCCTGGGAAATATGTTAATGAACATCCTTTCCAGGGTAATGAATTATATATAAGGCAAAATAATTAGCCAAAAGCAAAA
The DNA here is from genome assembly GCF_051348905.1 of Ranitomeya variabilis. Lineage (NCBI taxonomy): Eukaryota > Metazoa > Chordata > Amphibia > Anura > Dendrobatidae > Ranitomeya > Ranitomeya variabilis. The sequence continues at coordinate 154,787,456 of NC_135232.1, forward strand.
ATGTTCCTCCACCACTTTGGCTATGTTCACACGTAGTGTTTTTGATGCATTTTTCAAATTTAGCATTGCTTTCAACCAATACAAATGCATTCACTGGGAAATTTTTATTGTAAAATTGATCAATCTTAGCTGGCCATGGTGTGTGACACATCATCAGACACATCCTGCTTCAATTATGAAGGAGAGACTCTTAGGCTGCCATCACACTAGCAGTATTTGGTCAGTATTTTACATCAGTATTTGTAAGCCAAAACCAGGAGTGGGTGATAAATGCAGAAGTGGTGCATATGTTTCTATTACACTTTTCCTCTATTTGTTCCACTCCTGGTTTTGGCTTACAAATACTGATATAAAATACTGATCAAATACTGTTAGTGTGACAGCAGCCTTAAAGTCACAAAGCCTAATTTTTAAAGTGGCATCAGGTGGCATTAATATTCTTAAAAGGCCATTATTATAGTGGGTCTCCTATACTGTTATTGCCTATGCAGTGAGTGGCTGGTCTGCCAAAAATCAGAATGCACCCCAATACCTCTTTCATGAGACGTACAGGAGGGCCTCTTGAAAAAATGTTCCCATTATAAAAAGTGGGTCTCCCATAATGTTTGCCTATGCATTGATTGCAAGGCCTGCCCTGCACCAAAATAATATTCATCCCAATAAGCTTTTGAGCCCACGTACTGGATGGCCACATGAAACCAAAATCCCCATTATTAGGAATTTGGTACTGCCATACTGTTAGCATATGCATTGAATGCAAGGCCTGCCCTCCATCAAAGTTACACGCACCACAACAACCCATTGAACAGATGTCCTGGATGGCCACATGAAACCAAAGTTCCCATTATTATGAATTTGGTACTGCCATACTGTTAGCATATGCATTGAATGCAAGGCCTGCCCTCCATCAAAGTTACACGCACCACAACAACCCATTGAACAGAAGTCATGGATGGCCACCAGGGTTGAGTGAAACGGATCGGACAAATTCAAAAATCGCCGACTTTTGGCAAAGTCAGGTTTCAAGAAACCCGACCCGATCCTAGTGTGGGATCGGCCATGAGGTTGGCGATCTTCGCGCCAAAGACGCGTTTCATATGACGTGTTCAGAGCCATTTTTCAGCCATTGAAGGAGGACGCAGAGTGTGGGCAGCGTGATGACATAGGTCTCAGTCCCCACCATCTTAGAGAAGGGCATGACAGTGATTGGCTTGCTTTCTGTGGCGTCACAGGGGGTATAAAGGGGCGTGCACGTCGACCGCCATCTTACTTCTACCGATCTTAGCATAGGAAGAGGTTGCTGCAGCTTCATCAGAAGAAGGGATATAGTTAGGGAGGGAAGATTAACCCCCAAACCGCTTGTGCTGTAGCGATTTCCACTGTCCAACACCACCTTTTTTTTGCAGGGACAGTGGAGGCTATATTTTTGTGCATCAGCTCTGTAGCTTCTTAGGCTGCCTTATAAGGCTCCCTGATAGCTGGATTGCTGTTTGCACGCTAATGTGCAAACCAACTGCTTTTTTTTAAAGCAAAAATCCTGTTGCTCCTTTCTGCACAGTTATCTTGTTTATTTGTCCACACTTTTGTGTGCAGCAGTCCTTTTTATTGCTTCCATACTTGTCCTGAGATCATTGTAGGGAGATTGAAATTGTACTACAGTCCTTGAATTTTTTCATATATCTTCCAGCCACTTTCTGCCACTTACATTGTGTTGTGTTATACACTGGGCCTGAGTTTTGTTGCAGTCTCCCCCCCAAAAAAGGGAGATTCAAATTGTCACAAAGTGGATATACGTCAGTTCTGTTAGTTTGTCGTATATCAGCCAGCCACGTTCTGCCACTTACAGTACATTGTGTTGTGTTATACACTGGGCCTGAGTTTTGGTGCAGTCTCCCCAACAAAAAAGGGAGATTTAAATTCTCATCAAGTTTATATACACCTTCTACCTTGTTTTACAGTACCATATAACGGTTGTTATTTTGGTTAGATTTTCCCAAAAATGAGGAAGTCTGGTGGAAGAGACCGTCGGCGGTCGTTGCCAGCTGGTACTGGTGGTGGTGGTGGTGGGGCATCTGGTGGTAGTGGGAAAAGCAAAATAGCACCGAAGGCTGGAGGTGTTGAGCCAGCGTCATCGTCTGGCTACACAAGGCCTCGAAGGCTCCCTTATCTTGGAGTAGGAAAACCGCTTTTAAAGCCGGAGCAGCAGGAAAAAGTTTTGGCTTTCCTTGCTGACTCAACCTCTAACTCTTTCGCCTCCTCTTCAGAAAGTTCAAAATATAAAAGCAGTGAGTCATCATTGCAGCGAGTCATCAGTGGATGCTCCCAGTCAGGAACAAGATGTTTCCTTGTGTCCTTCACCCAAACCAAAAGTGAAGGATGCATCAGGCGACACTACAGGTTACTCCATGGAGCTCTTTACACATACCGTGCCTGGGTTAGAAAGGGAAATTGTTAACGGCCCATTACAAGATGAATCGGACATGGAGTGCACTGATGCACAGCCTCAGCTAGATTATTATGCTGTTCCATTGACTCAGATCACTACATTGCCCTCGCAGTGTACTGAGCCAGAATCTGACCCTGATGAGACTATGGTGCTCCGTCCCGAACGCTATAGCACCTTACACGGTGACACAGAGGAAGGTGCACATGACATTGAAGAGGAGGTGATAGATGACCCAGTTGTTGACCCAGATTGGCAGCCATTGGGGGAAGAGGGTGCCGCTGCCAGTAGCTCAGAAGTGGAGGAGTATGATCCGCAGCAGCCATCTACAACGCAACAGCTGTCATCTGGCAGGCCCGTATCAGGCCAAAAACATGTGTCAAAAACAAAAACAGTTTTAGGATAGCTTGGCCATCCGGTGAAAGTAGCACAGCGTGCAATGCCTGAAAATGTATTCGATAGTAGGAAGAGTGCAGTGTGGCAAATTTTTAACCAAGATCCGAATGATCAGTCAAAAGTTATCTGTAAGAAATGCTCAAAGTCCTTTAGCAGAGGGAAGAATCTTCAAAATTTAAATACAACGTGCATGTGTAGACATTTAACCAGTATGCACTTGCAAGCCTGGGCTAACTACCAAACATCACGTACCATTGGTGCACCTGCTCAGAATGAAGGTAGTCAGCAACGCTACATTGCTTCCCTCACTGTAAGCCCACCGGTTAGGGCACCACCAGCAGCAAATGTGGAGGTATCGTCGCAAGGCCAAAGCAATCAGGGAATCACAAGGTTATTGGTAGGAAACACTGTATGTAGGCCAACATCAAGAATACCATCACCAACCCTCTCTCAATCCGCCATGTCCACCACCACCACCACCGCTAGTTCCACCATATGCAGCTCTCCAGTCCAGCTCACCCTACAAGAGACTCTCGTTAGGAAAAGAAAGTACTCATCCTCTCATCTGCGTACACAGGGTTTGAACACCCATATTGCTATACTAATCTCATTAGAGCAGATGCCCTACCGGTTGGTTGAAAGCAAAGCTTTCAAAGACCTGATGGCCTATGCAGTACCACGCTATGACCTACCCAGTCGGCACTTCTTTGCGAGAAAAGCCATCCCAGCCCTCCACCAGCATGTCAAAGACCGCAATGTCCATGCACTAAGGCAATCAGTCAGTGGAAAGGTGCACCTCACAACAGATGCATGGACCAGTAGGCATGGCCAGGGACGTTGCGTGTCCATCACGGCGCACTGGGTTAATGTGATGGATGCAGGGTCCACAGGGGACAGCCATAGTGGGACAGTCCTGCCTAGCCCACAGTCTAGGAAACAGTTGGTTGTAGGCATTCGCCACCCCTCCTCCTCCTCCTCCAGAAATGAAAGCTTGTCCACAGAGCGCAGTCGCACGACCACTCCATCCGCAGCTGCCTGTGTGGCACACGAGGTGTCCCATTATCGAACAGCTAGTGGTAAGCGTCAGCAGGCTGTTTTACAAATGAAGTGTTTGGGTGACAACAGACACACCGGATGTACCGGCCGAGTACTTGCAGCAAGAAACTCAGTCATGGCTGGGCAGTGTACATCTTGAGGCAGGCAAGGTAGTCAGTGATAACGGATGGAATTTTATGGCTGCCATAGCACTTTCAGAACTGAAACACATACCTTGCCTGGCTCACACCTTGAACCTGGTGGTACAGTGCTTCCTGAAAAATTATCCGGGGTTACCAGCCCTGCTCCTGAAGGTGTGAAGACTTTGCTCGCACATCCGCCGGTAGCCTGTACACTCCAGCCATATGCTGAACCATCAGCGATCGTTGAATCTTCCCCAGCACCGCCTAATAATCGACGTTGCAACAAGGTGGAACTCCACACTGCACAAGGTTCAGAGGCTGTGCAAACAGAGGCGTGCTGTAATTTATTTGTGGGAGGATACACATACACGGGCAGGCACTTGGATGGCAGACATGGAGTTGTCTGGTGTGCAGTGGTCGAAGGTACAAGACCTCTGTCAAGTCCTTCAGTGTTTTAAGGAATGCACACGGCTGGTGCAGACGATGCCATTATAAGCATTAGCATCCCACTAATGCGTCTGCTGATGCAAAGTTTGATGCACATTAAGGAGCAGACATCTGAAGCCGAGGAGGAGGGAAGCCTTGATGACAGTCAGCCACTGTCTGCTCAGGGAACAGTCCTGGACGAGGTGGCGGACGAAGAGGAGGAAGAGGAGGAGGATGATGGGGATGAATATTTATGGGAGGAGGATGCTTCTCAGGGGGCTATAGAAACTGGTGGCATTGCAAGGTCAGGTACATGGTTTTTGCGGGACACAAATGATGTTGATTTGCAAGAAAGTGCTCCTCAACCCAGCACAAGCAGTGAATTGACACCTGGAACATTGGCCCACATGGCTGAGTATGCCTTGCGTATCCTAAAAATGGACCCCCGCATTATGAAAATGATGACCAATGATGATTACTGGTTGGCCTGCCTCCTGGATCCACGATGTAAAGGAAAATTACAAAATATCATGCCACATGAGAACCTTGAGCAAATATTGGCTACCAAACAAGCAACTCTTGTAGACCGTTTGGTTCAGGCATTCCGAGCACACAGCGGCGGTGATGGTTCTCACACGAGCCGTAGGGGGCAACATGGCAGAGGTGTTAGAGGTGCACAATCTGAAGTGGCATTGGACAGAGGGGTTTTATGACCAGGTTGTGGAGTGATTTCGCACTGACCGCTGACACGACAGGTACTGCTGCATCGATTCAAAGTGACAGGAGACAGCATTTTTCCAGTATGGTTATGAACTACTTTTCCTCCCTTATCAATGTTCTCCCTCACAGGTCATTCCCCTTTGATTACTGGGCATCTAAAATAGACACCTGGCCTGAATTGGCAGAATATGCATTACAGGATGTAGCTTGCCCTGCTGCTAGTGTGCTATCAGAAAGAGTCTTCAGTGCTGCTGGTTCAATACTGACCGAAAAAAGGACACGTCTGGCTACCCAAAATATTGATGATCTAACCTTTATTAAAATGAACCAATCATGGATTTCAAATTATTTGGCCCCACCTTCCCCTGCTGACACATAGCTTGCCTGAAAAATGTCTTGCTTTTGGCCTCCTCTTACTGACTGCTCCAATTCCTCCATTTGCAGCTGCTGAATGTCCACCATAAGCCATTTTTATACCTCCCTAAATGGGCTGACTCCCCCCACATGGCCGTGGTCACCACCTGGCGCAGGCACTCGTGCGAGTGCCGTTTGCCTGGACAGGTGGGTGTGCCCACTCTTGGGCGACGGCACTGGCACAGGGTCCCTCATAGTACAATAAAGTGTCTCTGACGGTGGTGGTGCACAAACAACGTCAGACACACCGTCGTAATATGAGGGGCCCTGTGCCAGTACTGCCGCCTACGAGCGTGTTCCCCCCCAGCTCGAACAGTGCTCTACCACTTGCAATACTTACCTCTCCCTGCTCCACCACTGTGTAGTCTGGGCTGTTAAATCCTTCAATGGCACTGCCAATACAAATCTGTTGAAATGATAGATGATAGTTAAAATATACAGGGGCCCTGGCCTCCATTTAGACCATTTAATACTTTGCGCCTACTACCACTGTCTGCTACTCAGCAGAGGAGCCCACCCCTGTACCTAGCTATGCCACCTGTTTATTTATGAACAATTTTTTGGCAGACATTTAGCCCACTTTATTATTTGGGCCTACTAACTGTGTCTGCCGCTCATTACAGTTGTCCTCCACTGAACAAAGCAATACCGCCTGTTTAGTCCTGTTACCAATTTTGAACTGCATTTAGCCTACTTTATTATTTGGGCCTACTAACTGTGTCTGTCCCTCATTACAGTTGTCCTCCACTGAACAAAGCAATGCTGCCTGTTTAGTCCTGTTACCAATTTTGAACTGCATTTAGCCTACTTAATTATTTGGGCCTACTAACTGTGTCTGCCGCTCATTACAGTTGTCCTCCACTGAACAAAGCAATGCCGCCAGTTTAGTCCTGTTACCAATTTTGAACTGCATTTAGTTTACTTAATTATTTGGGTCTACTAACTGTGTCTGCCACTGCTTACAGTTGTCCTCCGCTGAACAAAGCAATGCCGCCTGTTTAGTCCTGTTACCACATTTGAATTGCATTTAGTCCACTTTATTATTTGGGCCTACTAACTGTGTCTGCCACTCCTTACAGTTGTCCTCCGCTGAACAAAGCAATGCCGCCTGTTTAGTCCTGCTACCAAATTTGAACTGCATTTAGCCCACTTTATTTTTTGGGCCTACTAACTGTGTCTGCTGTCATATTCTCAATGGCAAGAGAACATAGCATCAGCATATCTAGGAACTAGCTCTTGGAAGATGGGAACTGAGCTGACCATGAACTAAACCTAACACACAACTAGCAGTGGCCGGGTAGCATGCCTACGTTGATTCTAGATGCCCAGCACCAGCCGGAGGACTAAATAATGCTAGCAGAGGAAAATATTAGTCCTAGCTCACCTCTAGAGAAATACCCCGAAAGGAGACAGAGGCCCCCCACATGTATTGGCGGTGAATTAAGATGAAATAACAAACGTAGTATGAAAATAGGTTTAGCAAATTTGAGGTCCACTTACTACATAGCAGAAGACAGAAAGGACACTTTCATGGTCAGCTGAAAACCCTATAAAACACCATCCAGAAATTACTTTAAAACTCTGGCATTAACTCATAACACCAGAGTGGCAATTCCTGTTCACAAGAGCTTTCCAGACACAGTAACGAAACTACAGCTGTGAACTGGAACAAAAATGCAAAAACAAACATGGACAAGAGTCCAACTTATCTAGTAGTTGTCTAGGAGCAGGAACAAGCACAGAGAGGCTTCTGATAACATTGTTGACCGGCAAGCAACTAACAGAGCAGCAAGGTTATATAGCGACTCCCACATCTTGATGGGAACAGGTGAACAGAGAAGATGAAGACACCAGTTCAATTCCACCAGTAGCCACCGGGGGAGCCCAGAATCCAAATTCACAACAGTACCCCCCCCTCAAGGAGGGGGCACCGAACCCTCACCAGAACCACCAGGGCGATCAGGATGGGCCCTATGAAAGGCACGAACCAAATCAGAGGCATGAACATCAGATGCATTCACCCAAGAATTATCCTCCTGGCCGTATCCCTTCCACTTGACCAGATACTGGAGTCTCCGTCTGGAAACACGAGAGTCTAAGATTTTCTCCACAACGTACTCCAACTCACCCTCAACCAACACCGGAGCAGGAGGCTCAACGGAAGGCACAACCGGTACCTCATACCTGCGCAATAATGACCGATGAAAAACGTTATGAATAGAAAAGGATGCAGGGAGGTCCAAACGGAAGGAAACAGGGTTAAGAATCTCCAATATCTTATACGGGCCGATGAACCGAGGCTTAAACTTAGGAGAAGAGACCCTCATAGGGACAAAACGAGAAGACAACCACACCAAATCCCCAACACAAAGCCGAGGACCAACACGACGGTGGCGGTTGGCAAAAAGCTGAGTCTTCTCCTGGGACAACCTCAAATTGTCCACCACCTGCCCCCAGATCTGATGCAATCTCTCCACCACAGCATCCACTCCAGGACAATCCGAAGATTCCACCTGACCAGAGGAAAATCGAGGATGAAACCCCGAATTACAGAAAAACGGGGACACCAAAGTGGCAGAGCTGGCCCGATTATTGAGAGCGAACTCTGCCAATGGCAAAAAAGCAACCCAATCATCCTGGTCAGCAGACACAAAACACCTCAGATATGTCTCCAGGGTCTGATTAGTCCGCTCGGTCTGGCCATTCGTCTGAGGATGAAAAGCGGACGAAAAAGATAAATCTATGCCCATCCTAGCACAGAATGCCCGCCAAAATCTAGACACGAACTGGGTCCCTCTGTCAGAAATGATATTCTCAGGAATACCATGCAAACGAACAACATTTTGAAAAAACAGAGGAACCAACTCGGAAGAAGAAGGCAACTTGGGCAGAGGAACCAAATGGACCATCTTAGAGAAACGGTCACACACCACCCAGATGACAGACATCTTCTGAGAAACAGGCAGATCTGAAATAAAATCCATCGAGATGTGCGTCCAAGGCCTCTTAGGAATAGGCAAGGGCAACAATAATCCACTAGCCCGAGAACAACAAGGCTTGGCCCGAGCACAAACGTCACAAGACTGCACAAAGCCTCGCACATCTCGTGACAGGGAAGGCCACCAGAAGGACCTAGCCACCAAATCCCTGGTACCAAAAATGCCAGGATGACCTGCCAACGCAGAAGAATGAACCTCAGAGATGACTCTACTGGTCCAATCATCAGGAACAAACAGTTTATCAGGTGGGCAACGATCCGGTCTATCCGCCTGAAACTCCTGCAAGGCCCGCCGCAGGTCTGGAGAAACGGCTGACAATACCACTCCATCCTTAAGGATACCTGTGGGCTCAGAGTTACCAGGCGAGTCAGGCTCAAAACTCCTAGAAAGGGCATCCGCCTTAACATTCTTAGAACCCGGTAGGTATGACACCACAAAATTAAACCGAGAGAAAAATAATGACCAGCGCGCCTGTCTAGGATTCAGGCGCCTGGCGGTCTCAAGATAAATCAAATTTTTGTGGTCAGTCAATACCACCACCTGATGTCTGGCCCCCTCAAGCCAATGGCGCCACTCCTCAAAAGCCCACTTCATGGCCAAAAGCTCCCGATTCCCAACATCATAATTCCGCTCAGCGGGCGAAAACTTACGGGAAAAGAAGGCACAAGGCCTCATCACGGAGCAGTCAGAACTCTTCTGCGACAACACTGCCCCAGCTCCGATCTCAGAAGCGTCGACCTCAACCTGAAAAGGTAGAGCAACATCAGGCTGACGCAACACAGGGGCAGAGGAAAAACGGCGCTTAAGCTCCCGAAAGGCCTCCACAGCGTCAGGGGACCAATCAGCAACATCAGCACCCTTCTTAGTCAAATCGGTCAATGGCTTAGCAATATCCGAAAAACCAGCAATAAATCGACGATAAAAGTTAGCAAAGCCCAAAAATTTCTGAAGACTCTTAAGAGAAGAGGGCTGCGTCCAATCACAAATAGCTTGAACCTTGACAGGATCCATTTCAATGGAAGAGGGAGAAAAAATATATCCCAAAAAAGAAATCCTCTGTACCCCAAAAACACACTTAGAACCCTTCACACACAAAGAATTAGACCGCAAAACCTGGAAAACCCTCCTGACTTGCTGGACATGAGAGTCCCAGTCATCCGAAAAAATCAGAATATCATCCAGATACACAATCATAAATTTATCCAAATAATCGCGAAAAATATCATGCATAAAGGACTGGAAAACTGACGGAGCATTTGAAAGACCAAAAGGCATCACTAAATACTCAAAGTGGCCCTCGGGCGTATTAAATGCGGTCTTCCACTCGTCCCCCTGCCTGATTCGCACCAAATTATACGCCCCACGAAGGTCAATCTTAGAGAACCACTTGGACCCCTTTATGCGAGCAAACAAATCAGTCAGCAACGGCAATGGGTATTGATATTTAACAGTGATTTTGTTCAAAAGCCGATAATCGATACATGGTCTCAAAGAGCCGTCTTTTTTTGACACAAAGAAAAAACCGGCTCCTAAGGGAGATGACGATGGACGAATATGTCCCTTTTCCAAGGACTCCTTTATATATTCTCGCATAGCAGCATGTTCAGGCACAGACAGATTAAACAAACGACCCTTTGGGTATTTACTACCCGGGATTAAATCTATGACACAATCGCACTCTCGGTGCGGAGGTAACGAACCAAGCTTGGATTCTTCAAAGACGTCACGATAGTCAGACAGGAACTCAGGAATTTCAGAGGGAATAGATGATGAAATGGAAACCACAGGTACATCCCCATGAGCCCCCTTACATCCCCAGCTCAACACAGACATAGCTCTCCAGTCGAGGACTGGGTTGTGAGATTGCAGCCAAGGCAATCCTAGCACCAAATCATCATGTAGATTATACAGCACCAGAAAGCGAATAATCTCCTGGTGATCCGGATTAATCCGCATAGTTACTTGTGTCCAATATTGTGGTTTATTATTATTAGCCAATGGGGTGGAGTCAATCCCCTTCAGAGGAATAGGAGTCTCCAAAGGCTCTAAATCATACCCACAGCGTTTGGCAAAGGACCAATCCATAAGACTCAAAGCGGCGCCAGAGTCGACATAGGCGTCCGTGGTAAAAGATGACAAAGAGCAAATCAGGGTCACAGATAGAATAAACTTAGACGGTAAGGTGCAAATGGAAACAGATTTATCAAGCTTTTTAGTGCGCTTAGAGCATGCTGATATAACATGAGTAGAATCACCACAATAGAAACACAACCCATTTTTCCGTCTAAAATTCTGCCGCTCGCTTCGGGACAGAATTCTATCACACTGCATACTCTCTGGCGACTTCTCAGTGGACACCGCCAGATGGTGCACTGGTTTGCGCTCCCGCAAACGCCTATCGATCTGAATAGCCATTGTCATGGACTCATTCAGACCCGCAGGCACAGGGAACCCCACCATAACATCCTTAATGGCATCAGAGAGACCCTCTCTGAAAGTCGCCGCCAGGGCGCACTCATTCCACTGAGTAAGCACAGACCATTTACGGAATCTTTGGCAGTAAATTTCCGCTTCATCTTGCCCCTGAGATAGGGACATCAAAGTTTTTTCTGCCTGAAGCTCCAAATGAGGTTCGTCATAAAGCAACCCCAAGGCCAGAAAAAACGCATCCACATTGAGCAACGCAGGATCTCCTGGTGTCAATGAGAAAGCCCAGTCTTGAGGGTCGCCCCGGAGCAAGGAAATCACAATCCTGACCTGCTGTGCAGGGTCTCCGGCAGAGCGAAATTTCAGGGACAAAAATAATTTGCAATTATTTCGAAAATTCTGAAACCCAGATCTATTCCCCGAGAAAAATTCCGGCAAAGGAATTCTCGGCTCAGATACAGGTGCATGACAAACAAAGTCTTGCAAATTTTGTACCTTCGTGGCGAGATTATTCAAACCTGCAGTTACACTCTGAAGATCCATTACAAACAGGTGGACACAGAGCCATTCAAAGATTAGAAGGAGAAAAAAAAAAAAAAAAATCTCAGCAGACTTCTAATTTCTCTCCTTTCTCAGCCAAGGATTTTAACCCTTTAGTGGGCCGGTCAAACTGTCATATTCTCAATGGCAAGAGAACATAGCATCAGCATATCTAGGAACTAGCTCTTGGAAGATGGGAACTGAGCTGACCATGAACTAAACCTAACACACAACTAGCAGTGGCCGGGTAGCATGCCTACGTTGATTCTAGATGCCCAGCACCAGCCGGAGGACTAAATAATGCTAGCAGAGGAAAATATTAGTCCTAGCTCACCTCTAGAGAAATACCCCGAAAGGAGACAGAGGCCCCCCACATGTATTGGCGGTGAATTAAGATGAAATAACAAACGTAGTATGAAAATAGGTTTAGCAAATTTGAGGTCCACTTACTACATAGCAGAAGACAGAAAGGACACTTTCATGGTCAGCTGAAAACCCTATAAAACACCATCCAGAAATTACTTTAATACTCTGGCATTAACTCATAACACCAGAGTGGCAATTCCTGTTCACAAGAGCTTTCCAGACACAGTAACGAAACTACAGCTGTGAACTGGAACAAAAATGCAAAAACAAACATGGACAAGAGTCCAACTTATCTAGTAGTTGTCTAGGAGCAGGAACAAGCACAGAGAGGCTTCTGATAACATTGTTGACCGGCAAGCAACTAACAGAGCAGCAAGGTTATATAGCGACTCCCACATCTTGATGGGAACAGGTGAACAGAGAAGATGAAGACACCAGTTCAATTCCACCAGTAGCCACCGGGGGAGCCCAGAATCCAAATTCACAACAGTCTGCCCCTCATTACAGTTGTCCTCCACTGAACGAAGCAATGCCGCCTGTTTAGTCCTGTTACCAATTTTGAACTGCATTTAGCCTACTTAATTATTTGGGCCTACTAACTGTGTCTGCTGCTCATTACAGTTGTCCTCCACTGAACAAAGCATTGCCGCCTGTTTAGTCCTGTTACCAATTTTGAACTGCATTTAACCTACTTAATTATTTGGGCCTACTAACTGTGTCTGCCGCTCATTACAGTTGTCCTCCACTGAACAAAGCAATGCCGCCAGTTTAGTCCTGTTACCAATTTTGAACTGCATTTAGTTTACTTAATTATTTGGGTCTACTAACTGTGTCTGCCACTCCTTACAGTTGTCCTCCGCTGAACAAAGCAATGCCGCCTGTTTAGTCCTGTTACCAATTTTGTACTGAATTTAGCCCACTTTATTATTTGGTGGAAAAAATACCATAAAAAGCACAACACCAAGGACATAAAAATGACACTAGAAATAAATATTAATAAATATATAACCACAGTGTAGGGTCAACATATATGTGCATAGTTATGTCTGTAAGCCATATAGGTAAAACTAGCAGGAATGCCAAATCAATATTATAAAGTGCATGTGCAAACTTGATTGGTGGCGAAAAAAAGGACCAAATAGGGATGCTGACGCTAAGTAATGGTGCAAACTACTGGCGCTAAATCCGACCGGTGTGTAATATAATAAACATAGTGGCCAGTAAGCTATAAAGCACCAAGCGGGCAAGTAAACATAGATTCAAAAAAGAAAAAATATATAGAGTGGTCAAAAAGGCCACCTGGTATTACCTGCTGTATGAAATGAACGTACCTGGGATGTGCCGAGCCCCGGCGCGCGTTTCGGCGCCTGCCTTCGTCAGGGGGCCTCCGCTGAACAAAGCAATGCCGCCTGTTTAGTCCTGTTACCAATTTTGAACTGCATTTAGCCCACTTTATTATTTGGGCCTACTAACTGTGTCTGCCACTCCTTACAGTTGTCCTCCGCTGAAGAAAGCAATGCCACCAGTTTAGTCCTGTTGCCAATTTTTAACTGAATTTAGCCCACTTTATTATTTGGGCCTACTAACTGTGTCTGCCACTCCATACAGTTGTCCTCCGCTGAACAAAGCAATGCCGCCTGTTTAGTCCTGTTACCAATTTTGAACTGCATTTAGCCTACTTTATTATTTGGGCCTATATCTGTGTTTCCTCCTCATCCTGCCCATTGCCCAGCCACTGCTAGATGAGTCTGCTGGTACATTGACCCAGACCACTATATTCCCCTTGTACTCTACACAGCCAGAATCTGACCCTGCTGAAAGTCAGGTTCCTATTCCCGCATACTATACCACCTTACACGGGAACAAAGAGGAAGGTGCAGATGAAAGTGCAGGTTCCTTCATCAGGTGGGGGGGCATACTCGTTGGCGACATCACTGGCACAGGGCCCTTCATAGTACGCAAAAGTGTCTCTGCCGGTGGGAGGCGCCTCCCGCCATCAAACACACCGCCGTACTATGAGGGGCCCTGTGCCAGTGCCAATGCCAACGAGTGGGCCCCCCTGCTTTCTCAGGATCACAGCACTTGCAAAGTTGAAATACTTACCTCTTACTGCTCCACCGCCGTGACGTATTCCGCGTTTCCTGGGCCCACGAAAATCTTGAGCCAGCCCTACCCCCCCCCACAACTTTAGCCAAATGACCCCCAGTTTTCAATGCCTAACTATTATTATAAAGTAAATTAAGATTGACAAGCTTCAGTAATAAGCATTGATGCTTTTGGCATTAAAATGGGCACTGTATGTGTTTTCCTGTCCTCCACTCACTGTCGACTTTGATTCCCCATTGACTTGCATTGGGTTTCGTGTTTCAGTCGGCCCCTGACTTTACGCAATAATCGGCCGATTTCACCGGACCCGACTTTTGACAAAGTCGGGTTTCGCGAAACCCGACTCAATCCGGAAAAAAGTAAAAGTCGCTCAACTCTAATGGCCACATGAAACCAAAGTTCCCATTATTAGGAATTTGTTACTGCCATACTGTTTGCTTATGCATTGAATGCAAGGCCTGCCCTGCACCAAAGTTACACGCACCACAACAACCCATTGAACAGATGTCCTGGATGGCCACATGAAACCAAAGTTCCCATTGTTATGAATTTGGTACTGCCATACTGTTAGCATATGCATTGAATGCAAGGCCTGCCCTGCAACAAAGTAACACGCACCCCAATTAGCCTTTGAGCTCACGTACTGGATGGCCACATGAAACCAAAGTTCCCATTTTTTTCATTTGGTACTGCCATACTGTTAGCCTATGCATTGTATGCAAGGCCTGCCCTGCACTAAAGTAACACCCACCCCAACAAACCTTGGAAGAGACGTAGAGGTGAGCCTCCTGAAAACAATGTTCCCATTATTAGGAAGTGAGTCTTCCATAGTGTTTGCCTATGCAGTGAATGCAAGGCCTGCAAAAAATTAGGAGGCACTCCAATGCCCCGTAAAAGAGATGTGGAGGAGGGCCTAATAAAAAAATGTTCCTGTTATAAACAAGCGGGTCTCCTATACTTGTAATGCCCATACACTAAGTGTAAGGGCTGACAAACATTTCCCCGTGGGGGTACCCTTTTATTTTATTTAATTGTTTACGGCTATAAAAAACACGCTTGCAAAAAATTGGAGTGACTGTTGCATCACGGTATACGTTCTCCCTCGTGTTCTAGTGGTGGTGTCTGAAGAGACATGGAGGATGTCCTCCTATGAATCTATTCCCAATTTAAAATAGTGAGTCTCCTATACTTGTAATGCACATACACTAAGTGTAAGGGCTAACAAACATTCCCCCTTGAGGGGTACCCTTTTTTTTTTATTAATTAGTTACAGGCATCATAAACACCCTTGCTAAAATTTAGAATGACTGTTGCAACACAGAATACATTCACCCTCGTGTTCTAGTGGTGGTGTCTGAAGAGACATGGAGGATGTCCTCCTATGAATCTATTCCCAATTTAAAGGAGCGGGTCTCCTATACTTTTAATGCCCATACAATAAGTGTAAGGGCTAACAAACATTTCCCCTTGGAGGGTACACTTTTTTTTTTTATTATTTACAGGCATCATAAACACCCTTGCCAAAAATTAGAGAGACTGTTGCATCACTGAATACGTTCACCCTCGTGTTCTAGTGGTGGTGTCTGAAGAGACGTGGAGGATGTCTTCCTAAGAATCTATTCCCAATTTAAAGGAGCGAGTCTTTTATACTTGTAATGCCCATACACTAAGTGTAAGGGCTGACAAACATTTCCCTCTGGGGGTACACTTTACTTAAAAAAAAAAATAATAAATATTTACGGGCATCATAAACACCCTTGCCAAAAATTACAGTGACTGTTGCATCACAGAACACGTTGACCCTGGTGTTCTAGTGGTAGTGGATGAGGAGGAAGAGGATAACACCAAATAGCCAAAATCAGGAAGCATATACCCATGTGTGGGTGTGAAGAGGTGCATGGGAATACACCTCCCAAAAAAAGACACTGTATTGGAGGTTATGTTTCGCTGTTATCATTCGGCGGTTTAAAGAAGCCTGGCCCAATCCAGCCCTGGTTCAATTTTATAAGAGTCAGCCTGTCAGCATTTTCACTTGACAGGCGGATGCGCTTATCAGTTATGATTCCACCAGTGGCACTAAAAACCAGTTCTGACAAAATGTTAGCGGCAGGTCAGGACCTTCAAAGCATAAAGAGCCTGTTCATGCCACATGTCCAGCTTGGATACCCAATAATTAACAGAGAAATCAAGGAGGACATTGGTACGGTCAGCAAGGTACTCCATCACCATCTTCCAAAACATTGCACTTCTTGTGACAGCACCACTTGCCTCTGTGCCGTCACGATGGGAGGGTCTGAGAAAACTGTCCCAGAACTTTGCCATTGTTCCCCTGCCTGAGCTGGATTGTACTTCTGTCTCTCTTGCTTGGACTCCTTGGTTTTACACCAAACTCTGACTTCTGCTGCCAGCAATCTCAGATGGGAATTTTTTAAATAATTCCGCTACAAGGGCCCTCTGGTACTGCATCATTTTAGCAGACCTGTCTGCCTCTGGAACAAATGATTGAAAGTTCTCCTTGTAGCATGGGTCTAGAAGTGTCACCAACCAATAATGAGTGTCACCAAAAATTTTCATAATGCGGGGGTCACGGGAAAGGCAGCGCAACATAAAGTCATCCATGCATGCCAGACTGCTAACAGGCAAGACTTCTGTGTCCCCACCAACAGGACGACAGACTGAACAGACGGTATGACAGTTCTACTTGTAGTACCATCTATAGCGCATGAAAGTAGCTCCTGTTCTTCCTCCTCTTCCTCATTGTCTACCAATCCATGTTGGGATGAAATGAGGCTGGGCTGTGTGTAATTATCACCCTGTATGGTTCCTTGCTCCATGTCCTCATGCTCCGCCTGCAACACATCCTCTTTCACTGTGAGCAGAGAGCTTTTCAGAATGCAGAGAAGTGGGATGGTGATGCTAATTATGGCATCATTGCCGCTCACCATCGTGGTGGAGTCCTCAAAGCTTTGTTGGATGGTACATATGAATGACATCCATGTCCACTCCTGAGGTCCTATATGTGGAGTCTGAACTGAATAATGATGACCTTGTTGATGCTGGTAGTCAACAAATGCCATCTCCTACTCACAAATCCTTTCCAACATATGCAGTGTAGAGTTCCAACATGTCGGGATATCACACATCAGTCGGTGAGCCGGAAGCTGCAAATGCTACTGAAGCATGGCAAGGGAGGCTGAACCTGTATTTGACTTTCTAAAATTGGCACACAGGCGGCGTACTTTCACAAGCAGATCTGGCAGCTCCGGGTAGCTTTTGAGAATCTCTTGAATGATGAAGTTAAGCACATGGGCCAGGCATGGTATGTGAGTGAGCTCACTTTGCCTCAGAGCCGCCACCAGGTTCTGGACATTGTCACACACAGCAATGTCTGGCTGTAGGTTCAGTGGTGTCAGCCAAAAATCTGACTGCTCTTTCAGAACTGTCCACATCTCTTCAGCATTGTGCGGTTTATTACCAAGCAGATTAGCTTCAGCACAGCCTCTTGCCAATTGGCTGAAGCAGTGCTGCAGTGCTTCCAGCTTTTGACCGATGTGCTCATTTCAGAAATGGAGGCTGAAGACGAAGAGGAGGAGGTGCAGGAGCTGCAGACTGTGGGGGCAACCTGATTGATGTAAGGCCGCAATCCTCGGCGTCGGGAGGACGTGTTCCACCCCAAGGTCCGACTGGTGTTATGATCCGGTGACCTTGGAGCCACATGAAACTTTCTCTGGAGTAGGTGGAAACTATACTGACCGCAGATCCTGAACTAACACCGCAACTAGAAGTAGCCGTGGGGTGTGCCTAACAAACCCTAGACACCTCGACACAGCCGGAGGACTAAATACCCCTATAGATGGAAATAGGAATACTACCTTGCCTCAGAGCAGAACCCCAAAGGATAGGCAGCCCCCACGAATTTTGACTGTGAGTAGGAGAAGAAAAGACACACGCAGGCAGAAAACAAGATTTAGCAAAAGAGGCCACTCTAGCTAAATAGGAAAAGATAGGACAGAATACTAGGCGGTCAGTATTAAAACCCTTCAAAAAATATCCACAGCAGATAATACAAAAAATTCCACAATCTAACTAAAGACGTGGAATGAATATCTGCAACCCCAGAGAATCCAACAAGACTGAGAAAATACTGACACAATCTAAGCTGGACAAGAAAACACAAAAGAATAGCACTGAATCATGAAGCACACAGCATGTGTGCCACAGAAAAAAAAAACCAGACACTTATCTTTGCTGATTTGGCAGAAAGGCAGGAGAAACCAGGCAGAGGTCCAACACCTCCCAACAACAATTGACAACTGGCAAGGACTAATGGATCCTGCACACTTAAATACCCCAGTCAGAACTGCAATCAGCAGAAACACCTGACCAGGACTGCAACTCAGGGACAACTGCATTACCACCTACCACAACCGGAGGGAACCCAAAAGCAGAATTCACAACAGTACCCCCCCCCCCTTGAGGAGGATCACCGAACCCTCACCAGCGCCCCCAGGCCGATCAGGACGAGCCAGATGAAATGCATGGACCAAATCAGCAGCATGGACATCAGAAGCAAAAACCCAAGAATTATCCTCCTGGCCATAACCCTTCCATTTGACAAGGTACTGAAGCCTCCGCCTCGAAAAACGAGAATCCAAAATCTTCTCAACCACATACTCCAACTCCCCATCAACCAACACAGGGGCCGGAGGATCAACAGAGGAAACAACGGGCACCACATATTTCCGCAATAAAGATCTATGGAAGACATTATGGATAGCATAAGAGGCCAGAAGCGCCAATCGAAAAGACACCGGGTTAATAATCCCAGAAATCCTATAAGGACCAATAAACCGAGGCTTAAACTTAAGGGAAGAAACCTTCATAGGAACATGACGGGAAGACAACCAAACCAGATCCCCAACCCGAAGCCGGGAACCAACACACCGACGACGGTTAGCAAAACGTTGAGCCTCCTCCTGAGACAACACCAAATTGTCCACCACATGAGCCCAAATCTGATGCAACCTGTCAACCACGGAATCCACACCAGGACAGTCAGAAGGCTCAACCTGTCCAGAAGAAAAACGAGGATGAAAACCAAAATTACAAAAGAAAGGCGAAACCAAAGTAGCTGAACTAGCCCGATTATTAAGGGCAAACTCGGCCAATGGCAAAAAGGCCACCCAATCATCCTGATCAGCAGACACAAAGCATCTCAAATAGGTCTCCAAGGTCTGATTAGTTCGCTCGGTCTGGCCATTTGTCTGAGGATGAAATGCAGAAGAAAAAGACAAATCAATGCCCAGCCTAGCACAAAAGGCCTGCCAAAACCTAGAAACAAACTGGGAACCTCTGTCGGACACAATATTCTCCGGAATACCATGCAAACGAACCACATGCTGAAAAAACAACGGAACCAAATCTGAAGAGGAAGGCAATTTAGGCAAAGGCACCAAATGAACCATCTTAGAAAACCGGTCACAAACAACCCAGATAACCGACATCCTCTGGGAAACCGGAAGATCAGAAATAAAATCCATAGAAATATGCGTCCAGGGCCTCTCAGGGACTGGCAATGGCAAAAGTAACCCACTAGCACGGGAACAAGGCTTGGCCCGCGCACAAGTCCCACAGGACTGCACAAAAGAACGCACATCACGCGACAAGGAAGGCCACCAAAAGGACCTACCAACCAAATCTCTGGTACCAAAAATACCAGGATGACCAGCCAACACGGAACAGGGAACCTCAGAAATCACTCTACTAGTCCATCTATCAGGAACAAACAATTTCCCCACAGGACAGCGGTAAGGTCTGTCAGCCTGAAATTCCTGAAGAACCCGCCGTAAATCAGGGGAAATGGCAGAAAGGACCACCCCTTTTTTCAGAATGCCGACCGGTTCAAGGACCTCAGGAGAATCAGGCAAAAAACTCCTAGAAAGGGCATCAGCCTTAATATTCTTAGAACCCGGAAGATACGAAACCACAAAATCAAAACGGGAAAAAAACAAGGACCATCGAGCCTGTCTAGGACTCAGCCGTTTGGCAGACTCGAGGTAAATCAGATTCTTATGATCAGTCAGGACCACAATACGTTGCTTAGCTCCCTCAAGCCAATGTCACCACTCCTCAAACTCCCACTTCATAGCCAACAACTCCCGATTGCCAACATCATAATTGCGTTCAGCAGGCGAAAACTTGCGGGAGAAGAAGGCACACGGTTTCATCAAGGAACCCACAGAATCCCTCTGAGACAAGACGGCCCCTGCCCCAATCTCAGAGGCGTCAATCTCAACCTGAAACGGAAGGGAAACATCCGGTTGGCGCAACAACGGAGCAGAAGTAAATCTGCGTTTAAGCTCCTGAAAGGCAGAGACAGCCACAGAGGACCAATTCGCCACATCAGCGCCTTTCTTCATCAAATCGGTCAAGGGTTTAATGAAACGGCGATAAAAATTTGCAAAACCCAAAAATTTCTGAAGGCTCTTCACGGATGTGGGTTGAATCCAAACACAAATGGCCTGAACCTTAACCAGATCCATCTCCATAGATGAGGGAGAAAAAATGAAGCCCAAAAAAGAAACCTTCTGCACCCCAAAGAGGCACTTAGACCCCTTCACAAACAAAGCATTGTCACGAAGGATCTGAAATACCATCCTGACCTGTTCCACATGAGACTCCCAATCATCGGAAAAAATCAAAATATCGTCCAAATATACAATCAAGAATTTATCAATATAAGTCCGGAATATATCATGCATGAAGGATTGAAAAACCGATGGAGCATTAGTGAGCCCGAATGGCATCACAAGGTATTCAAAATGGCCTTCGGGCGTATTAAATGCAGTTTTCCATTCATCACCCTGTTTAATACGAACAAGATTATATGCCCCCCGAAGGTCAATCTTAGTAAAGCAACTAGCCCCCTTAATCCTAGCAAACAAATCAGAAAGCAAAGGTAAAGGGTATTGAAACTTGACCGTGATCTTATTCAAGAGGCGATAATCAATACAGGGTCTCAAGGAGCCATCCTTCTTAGCAACAAAAAAAAATCCCGCTCCCAACGGTGAAGAAGATGGCCGAATATGCCCTTTCTCCAAAGACTCCTTAACATAACTCCGCATGGCGGTATGTTCAGGCACAGAAAGGTTGAAAAGTCGGCCCTTAGGGAACTTACTGCCTGGAATCAAGTCAATAGCACAATCACAGTCCCTGTGCAGTGGAAGGGAACTGGACTTGGGCTCATCGAATACATCCTGAAAATCAGACAAAAACTCTGGAACTTCAGAAGAGGAGGAAGAGGAGATTGACATCAAAGGAACCTCATTATGAACCCCCTGACAACCCCAGCTAGTCACAGACATAGACTTTCAATCCAACACAGGATTATGTACCTGCAACCACGGAAAACCCAGCACGATAACATCATGCAAATTATGCAACACCAGAAATCGACAGTCTTCCTGATGGGCTGGCGCCATGTGCATGGTCACCTGTGTCCAAAACTGAGGCTTATTTTTAGCCAAAGGTGTAGCATCAATCCCTCTTAAAGAAATAGGGTTCTGCAAAGGCTGCAAGGGAAAACCACAACGCCTGGCAAACTCAAAATCCATTAAGTTCAAGGCGGCGCCTGAATCCACAAACGCCATGACAGAAAATGATGACAATGAGCAGATCAAGGACACCGATAACAGAAATTTAGGTTGTACAGTACTGATGGTAAATGAACTAGCGATCCTTTTTGTCCATTTAGGGCAGACTGAAATGACATGAGAAGCGTCGCCACAATAATAACACAACCTATTCTGACGTCTGAGTCCTTGTCGTTCTGTCCTAGACAGAATCCTATCACACTGCATTGGCTCAGGAATTGGCTCTGAGGACGACGCCACAGCGCGCACAGTTCTACGCTCCCGCAAACGCCGATCAATCTGAATGGCCAGAGACATAGAATCACTCAGACTGGAAGGCGTGGGAAACCCCACCATAACATCTTTAACGGATTCAGAAAGACCCTTTCTGAAAATTGCTGCCAAAGCATCATCATTCCATTTAGTCAACACAGACCATTTTCTGAATTTCTGACAATACAATTCTGCCGCCTCTTGACCCTGAGACACGGCCAACAAGGTCTTCTCCGCTTGATCCACAGAATTCGGTTCATCATATAATAATCCTAAAGCCTGAAAAAAGGAGTCTACATTAAGCAAAGCAGGATTCCCAGATTCCAGGGAAAATGCCCAATCCTGTGGATCACCACACAGCAGGGAGATGACGATTTTAACCTGCTGAATGGAATCACCGGAGGATCGAGGTCTCAAAGCAAAAAACAGTTTACAATTGTTTTTAAAACTCAAAAATTTGGACCTGTCACCAAAAAACAAATCAGGAGTAGGAATCTTCGGTTCTAAAACAGGAGTCTGAACAATATAATCAGAAATACCCTGTAACCTAGCAGCAAGCTGGTCTACACGAGAAGCTAATTCCTGAACATCCATGCTAGCACAAGACTCCTCAGCCACCCATAAATAAAGAGGGAAAAGAAGACAAAACAGACTGCAGAAAAAAAAATGGCTCAACACCTTTCTTCCCTTCTTCTGAGATGCATTTAGCTCATTATTGGCCAGTTGTACTGTTATGATCCGGTGACCTTGGAGCCGCATGAAACTTTCTCTGGAGTAGGTGGAAACTATACTGACCGCAGATCCTGAACTAACACCGCAACTAGAAGTAGCCGTGGGGTTTGCCTAACAAACCCTAGACACCTCGACACAGCCGGAGGACTAAATACCCCTATAGATGGAAATAGGAATACTACCTTGCCTCAGAGCAGAACCCCAAAGGATAGGCAGCCCCTACGAATATTGACTGTAAGTAGTGTTATGATCCGGTGACCTTGGAGCCGCATGAAAGACTTTCTCAGGAGTAGGTAGTACCTGTACTGACCGCAAACCCTAAACTAACACCGCAACTAGAAGTAGCCGTGGGATGTACCTAACACATCCTAGACACCTCGACACAGCCGGAGGACTAAATACCCCTATAGATGGAAATGGGAATTCTATCTTGCCTCAGAGCAGAACCCCAAAGGATAGGTAGCCCCCCACAAATATTGACTGTGAGTATAAGAGGAAAAACACACGCAGGCAGAAAAACAGGATTTAGCAAAAGAGGCACTTCTAGCTAAATAGAAAAGGATAGGACAGAATTCTAAGCGGTCAGTATTAAAATCCTAAAAATATCCACAGCAGATAATACAAATATTCTACATCTAACTAAAGACATAGAAAGTATATCTGCATCTCCTGAGAATCCAACATGACTGAAAAATCCAAACAAAGTCTAAGCTGGACAAAAACACAAAGAATTGCACTGAATTGCAAAGCACACTGCATGTGTGCACAGAGACAAAAAACCAGACACTTATCTTAGTTGAATTGGCAGCAGGGCATGAGGAGCCAGAGAGAGATGCAATCCCTCCAAGTACAATGGACAACTGGCATGGACTCATGGATCCTGCACACCTAAATACCTAATAGAGCTGCAATCAGCAGAAACACCTGCCCGGATTACAACCCCAAGACAACTGCACTACCACCAACAACCACCGGAGGGAGCCCAAGAGCAGAATTCACAACAGTACCCCTGTTATGGTCTGGTGATTAAGGAGCGACATGCGACTAGCTCTGGGCAGGTGGTAACTATACCGACCGCAGTTCCTGATCTTAACACAGACACTAGCAGTAGCCGTGGGATGTTCCTGTCACTCCCTGGACACCTCGTCACAGCCGGAGATCTAGCTACCCCTAAAGGTAGAAGCAGGAAAGCTATCTTGCCTCAGAGAAAATCCCCAAAGGATAGGACAGCCCCCCACAAATAATGACTGTGAGAGGAGAAGGAAATGACATACGTAGTATGAAACAAGATTTAGCAAAGGAGGCCACTACTAGCTAGAAAGAATTAGTACAGGACAGAACACTGTGCGGTCAGTAATAAAAACTAGAAAAAGTCCACCGCAGAGAAATGCAAAAATCTCCACACCTGACTAAAGGTGTGGAGGGCAAACTCTGCTGCCCAGAGCTTCCAGCTTAGCTGACTAGATACATACTGATAAGCTGGACAAATGAGCAAAACATAGAAAGTGCTAAACAACAAAGTCCACAACAAGTGAACTGCAAAAAGACAAGCAAGGACTTAGCTTTGCTGAAATGGTCAGAGTGACAGGGAAATCCTCAGAGAGCCATGACTCCAAGCTCAACAATTGACAACTGGCATTGAATTAGGGAAAAGGCCAGACTAATATAGCAGAGCCAGAAAGACGATCAGTGAAAACAGCTGCTGATGCTAAATCCAAGAAGCAGCCATACCACTCAAAACCACAGGAGGGAGCCCAAGAGCAGAACTCACAAAAATGCTACTTATAACCACCGGAGGAAGCCCAAGAGCGGAATTCACAACATACCCCCCCCTTGAAGAGGGGTCACCGAACCCTCACCAGAGCCCCCAGGCCGATCAGGACGAGCCAGATGAAAGGCACGGACCAAATCAGCAGCATGGACATCAGAGGCAAAAACCCAAGAATTATCCTCCTGGCCATAACCCTTCCATTTGACAAGGTACTGAAGCCTCCGCCTCGAAAAGCGAGAATCCAAAATCTTCTCAACCACATACTCCAACTCCCCATCAACCAACACAGGAGCAGGAGGATCAACCGAGGGAACAACGGGCACCACATATTTCCGCAATAAAGATCTATGGAAAACATTATGGATGGCAAAAGAGGCCGGAAGGGCCAAACAAAAAGATATCGGATTGATAATCTCAGAAATCCTATAAGGACCAATAAACCGAGGCTTAAACTTAGGGGAAGAAACCTTCATAGGAACATGACGGGAAGACAACCAGACCAAATCCCCAACCCGAAGCCGGGAACCAACACACCGACGACGGTTAGCAAAACGCTGAGCCTTTTCCTGAGACAACACCAAATTGTCCACCAAATGAGCCCAAATCTGCTGCAACCTGTCAACTACAGAATCCACACCAGGACAATCAGAAGGTTCAACTTGCCCCGAAGAAAAACGAGGATGAAAACCAAAATTACAAAAGAAGGGCGAAACCAAGGTAGCCGAACTAGCCCGATTATTAAGGGCAAACTCGGCCAATGGCAAGAAAGCCACCCAATCATCCTGATCAGCAGACACAAAACATCTCAAATAAGTTTCCAAAGTCTGTTAAGTTCGCTCGGTCTGGCCAT
Organism: Ranitomeya variabilis; assembly: GCF_051348905.1. Taxonomy (NCBI): domain Eukaryota; kingdom Metazoa; phylum Chordata; class Amphibia; order Anura; family Dendrobatidae; genus Ranitomeya; species Ranitomeya variabilis. The sequence goes on from NC_135232.1 coordinate 154,812,728, forward strand.
TTGTCTGAGGATGAAATGCGGAAGAAAAAGACAAATCAATGCCCAGCCTAGCACAAAAGGCCCGCCAAAACCTAGAAACAAACTGGGAACCTCTGTCGGACACAATATTCTCCGGAATACCATGCAAACGAACCACATGCTGAAAAAACAACGGAACCAAATCAGAAGAGGAAGGCAATTTAGGCAAAGGCACCAAATGAACCATCTTAGAAAACCGGTCACAAACCACCCAGATAACCGACATCCTCTGGGAAACCGGAAGATCTGAAATAAAATCCATAGAAATATGCGTCCAGGGCCTCTCAGGGACCGGCAAAGGCAAAAGCAACCCACTAGCACGGGAACAACAAGGCTTGGCCCGCGCACAAGTCCCACAGGACTGCACAAAAGAACGCACATCACGCGACAAAGAAGGCCACAAAAAGGACTTACCAACCAAATCTCTGGTACCAAAAATACCAGGATGACCAGCCAACACAGAACAGTGAACCTCAGAAATCATTCTACTAGTCCATCTATCAGGAACAAACAGTTTCCCCACAGGACAGCGGTCAGGATTGTCAGCCTGAAATTCCTGCAGAACCTGTCGCAAATCAGGGGAAATGGCAGAAAGGACCACCCCTTCTTTCAGAATGCCGACCGGCACAAATACCTCAGGAGAATCAGGCAAAAAACTCCTAGAGAGGGCATCAGCCTTAACATTCTTAGAACCCGGAAGATACAAGACCACGAAATCAAAATGGGAGAAAAACAGGGACCATCGAGCCTGTCTAGGATTCAGCCGCTTGGCAGATTCGAGGTAAATCAGATTTTTATGATCGGTCAAGACCACAATACGGTGCTTGGCTCCCTCAAGCCAATGTCGCCATTCCTCAAACGCCCACTTCATAGCCAACAACTCCCGATTGCCGACATCATAATTGCGTTCCGCAGGCGAAAACTTACGGGAAAAGAAGGCACACGGTTTCATCAAGGAACCATCAGAATTCGTCTGAGACAAAACGGCCCCTGCCCCAATCTCAGAAGCGTCAACCTCAACCTGAAACGGAAGAGAAACATCTGGCTGACGCAACACCGGGGCAGAAGTAAATCGACGTTTAAGCTCCTGAAAGACAGAGACAGCCACAGGGGACCAATTCGTTACATCAGCGCCTTTCTTCGTCAAATCGGTCAGGGGTTTAACCACACTGGAGAAGTTAGCAATGAAACGGCGATAAAAATTAGCAAAGCCCAAAAATTTCTGAAGGCTCTTCACAGATGTGGGTTGAATCCAATCATGAATGGCCTGAACCTTAACCGGATCCATCTCTATCGATGAGGGAGAAAAAATAAAGCCCAAAAAAGAAACCTTCTGCACTCCAAAGAGACACTTAGACCCCTTCACAAACAAAGTATTATCACGAAGGATCTGAAATACCATCCTGACCTGTTTCACATGAGACTCCCAATCATTGGAAAAAATTAAGATGTCATCCAAATATACAATCATGAATTTATCAAGATAATTCCGGAAGATATCATGCATGAAGGACTGAAAAACAGATGGAGCATTAGAGAGCCCGAATGGCGTCACAAGGTATTCAAAATGGCCTTCGGGCGTATTAAACGCAGTTTTCCATTCGTCACCCTGCTTAATACGAACAAGATTATATGCCCCCCGAAGGTCAATTTTAGTAAACCAACTAGCCCCCTTAATCCTGGCAAACAAATCGGAAAGCAAAGGTAAAGGGTATTGAAACTTGACTGTGATCTTATTCAAGAGGCGATAATTAATACAGGGTCTCAAGGAGCCATCCTTCTTAGCAACAAAAAAAAACCCCGCTCCCAACGGTGAAGAAGATGGCCGAATATGCCCTTTCTCCAAAGACTCCTTAACATAACTCCGCATGGCGGTATGTTCAGGCACAGAAAGGTTGAAAAGTCGGCCCTTAGGGAACTTACTGCCTGGAATCAAGTCAATAGCACAATCACAGTCCCTGTGCAGTGGAAGGGAACTGGACTTGGGCTCATCGAATACATCCTGAAAATCAGACAAAAACTCTGGAACTTCAGAAGAGGAGGAAGAGGAGATTGACATCACAGGAACGTCATTATGAACCCCCTGACAACCCCAACTAGTCACAGACATAGACTTCCAATCCAACACAGGATTACGTATCTGCAACCATGGAAAACCCAGCACAATAGCATCATGCAAATTATGCAACACCAGAAAACCAGACACTTATCATAGTTGGGCATGAGGAGCCAGAGAGAGATGCAATCCCTCCAAGTACAATGGTCACCTGTGTCCAAAACTGGGGTTTATTTTTAGCCAAAGGTGTAGCACAATGCCCCTTAAAGGAATAGGGTTCTGCAAAGACTGCAAGGGGAAACCACAATGCCTGGCAAATTCAAAGTCCATTAAGTTCAAAGCGGCGCCTGAATCCACAAACGCCATGACAGAAAATGACGACAATGAGCAGATCAAGGTCACAGATAACAGAAATTTAGGTTGTACAGTTCCGATGGTAACTGAACTAGCGATTCTCTTTGTACGCTTTGGGCAGACTGAAATGACATGAGAAGCATCGCCACAATAAAAATGCAACCTATTCTGACGTCTGAATCCTTGTTGTTCCATTCTAGACAGAATCCTATCACACTGCATAGGCTCAGGCATCTGCTCTGAGGACAACGCCACAGCGCGCACAGTTCTGCGCTCCCGCAAGCGCCGATCAATCTGAATGGCCAGAGACATAGAATCACTCAGACCGAAAGGCGTGGGAAACCCCACCATAACATCTTTAACGGATTCAGAAAGACCCTTTCTGAAAATTGCCGCCAAAGCATCATCATTCCATTTAGTCAGCACAGACCATTTTCTAAATTTCTGACAATACAATTCTGCCGCTTCTTGACCCTGAGACAGGGCCAACAAGGTCTTCTCCACTTGATCCACAGAATTTGGTTCATCATATAATAATCCTAGAGCCTGAAAAAAGGCATCTACATTATGCAAGGCCGGATTCCCAGATTCCAGGGAAAATGCCCAATCTTGAGGGTCGCCACGCAGCACGGAGATGACAATCTTAACCTGCTGAATGGTATCACCAGAGGAACGAGGCTTCAGAGCAAAAAACAGTTTACAATTGTTTTTAAAACTCAAAAATTTGGACCTGTCCCCAAAAAACAAATCAGGAGTAGGAATCCTAGGCTCTAAAAGCGGAGTCTGAACAATATAATCAGAAATACCCTGTACCCTAGCAGCAAGCTGGTCTATACGAGAAACTAATCCCTGAACATCCACGCTAGCACAAGACTCCTCAGTCACCCAGAGGAAAAGAGGGAAGAAAAGACAAAGCAGGCTACAGAAAAAAATTGGCTCTTTCTTCCCTTCTTCTGAAATGCATTTAACTCATTGTGGGCCAGTTGTACTGTTATGATCCGGTGACCTTGGAGCCGCATGAAAGACTTTCTCAGGAGTAGGTGGTACCTGTACTGACCGCAAACCCTAAACTAACACCGCAACTAGAAGTAGCCGTGGGATGTACCTAACACGTCCTAGACACCTCGACACAGCCGGAGGACTAAATACCCCTAGAGATGGAAATGGGAATTCTATCTTGCCTCAGAGCAGAACCCCAAAGGATAGGCAGCCCCCCACAAATATTGACTGTGAGTATAAGATGAAAAACACACGCCGGCAGAAAAACAGGATTTAGCAAAAGAGGCACTTCTAGCTAAATAGAAAAGGATAGGACAGAATTCTAAGCGGTCAGTATTAAAATCCTAAAAATATCCACAGCAGATAATACAAATATTCTACATCTAACTAAAGACATAGAAAGTATATCTGCATCTCCTGAGAATCCAGCATGACTGAAAAATCCAAACAAAGTCTAAGGTGGACAAAAACACAAAGAATTGCACTGAATTGCAAAGCACACTGCATGTGTGCACAGAGACAAAAAACCAGACACTTATCATAGTTGAATTGGCAGCAGGGCATGAGGAGCCAGAGAGAGATGCAATCCCTCCAAGTACAATGGACAACTGGCATGGACTCATGGATCCTGCACACCTAAATACCTAATAGAGCTGCAATCAGCAGAAACACCTGCCCGGATTACAACCCCAAGACAACTGCACTACCACCAACAACCACCGGAGGGAGCCCAAGAGCAGAATTCACAACAGAGAAGGAGAAGAAAAGACACACGCAGGCAGAAAACAAGATTTAGCAAAAGAGGCCACTCTAGCTAAATAGAAAAGGATAGGACAGAATACTAGGCGGTCAGTATTAAAACCCTTCAAAAAATATCCACAGCAGATAATACAAAAAATTCCACAATCTAACTAAAGACGTGGAATGAATATCTGCAACCCCAGAGAATCCAACAAGACTGAGAAAATACTGACACAATCTAAGCTGGACAAGAAAACACAAAAGAATAGCACTGAATCATGAAGCACACAGCATGTGTGCCACAGAAAAAAAAAACCAGACACTTATCTTTGCTGATTTGGCAGAAAGGCAGGAGGAACCAGGCAGAGGTCCAACACCTCCCAACAACAATTGACAACTGGCAAGGACTAATGGATCCTGCACACCTAAATACCCCAGTCAGAACTGCAATCAGCAGAAACACTTGACCAGGACTGCAACTCAGGGACAACTGCATTACCACCTACCACCACCGGAGGGAACCCAAAAGCAGAATTCACAACAGACTGGGTCCTGGCTTCCACTAGGTTAACTGTTATGGTTCTCAATGGCAAGAGAACATAGCCCAGCATACATATGAACTAGCTCTTGGAAGGATGGAAACTTAAACTGACCATGAACTAAACCTGCCGCACAACTAACAGTAGCCGGGTAGCGTGCCTACGTTTTATCCCTAGACGCTCAGCGCCAGCCGGAGGACTAACTAATCCTGGCAGAGGAAAATACAGTCCTGGCTCACCTCTAGAGAAATTTCCCCGAAAGGCAGACAGAGGCCCCCACATATATTGGCGGTGATTTTAGATGAAAATGACAAACGTAGTATGAAAATAGGTTTAGCAAAATCGAGGTCCGCTTACTAGATAGCAGGAAGACAGAAAGGGCACTTTCATGGTCAGCTGAAAACCCTATCAAAATACCATCCTGAAATTACTTTAAGACTCTAGTATTAACTCATAACATCAGAGTGGCAATTTCAGATCACAAGAGCTTTCCAGACACAGAAACGAAACTGCAGCTGTGAACTGGAACAAAATGCAAAAAACAAACAAGGACAAAAGTCCGACTTAGCTGGGAGTTGTCTAGAAGCAGGAACATGCACAGAAAGGCTTCTGATAACAATGTTGACCGGCATGGAAGTGACAGAGGAGCAAGGTTAAATAGCGACTCCCACATCCTGATGGGAACAGGTGAACAGAGGGGATGATGCACACAAGTTCAATTCCACCAGTGGCCACCGGGGGAGCCCAAAATCCAATTTCACAACAGTACCCCCCCCTCAAGGAGGGGGCACCGAACCCTCACCAGAACCACCAGGGCGATCAGGATGAGCCCTATGAAAGGCACGGACCAGATCGGAGGCATGAACATCAGAGGCAGTCACCCAAGAATTATCCTCCTGACCGTATCCCTTCCATTTGACCAGATACTGGAGTTTCCGTCTGGAAACACGAGAGTCCAAGATTTTTTCCACAACGTACTCCAACTCGCCCTCAACCAACACCGGAGCAGGAGGCTCAACGGAAGGCACAACCGGTACCTCATACCTGCGCAATAATGACCGATGAAAAACATTATGAATAGAAAAAGATGCAGGGAGGTCCAAACGGAAGGACACAGGGTTAAGAATCTCCAATATCTTGTACGGGCCGATGAACCGAGGCTTAAACTTAGGAGAAGAAACCCTCATAGGGACAAAACGAGAAGACAACCACACCAAGTCCCCGACACAAAGCCGAGGACCAACCCGACGCCGGCGGTTGGCAAAAAGCTGAGTCTTCTCCTGGGACAACTTCAAATTGTCCACTACCTGCCCCCAAATCTGATGCAACCTCTCCACCACAGCATCCACTCCAGGACAATCCGAAGATTCCACCTGACCGGAGGAAAATCGAGGATGAAACCCCGAATTACAGAAAAAAGGAGACACCAAGGTGGCAGAGCTGGCCCGATTATTGAGGGCAAACTCCGCTAAAGGCAAAAAAGCAACCCAATCATCCTGATCTGCAGACACAAAACACCTCAAATATGTCTCCAAAGTCTGATTCGTCCGCTCGGTCTGGCCATTAGTCTGAGGATGGAAAGCAGACGAGAAAGACAAATCTATGCCCATCCTAGCACAGAATGCCCGCCAAAATCTAGACACGAATTGGGTTCCTCTGTCAGAAACGATATTCTCCGGAATACCATGCAAACGAACCACATTTTGAAAAAACAGAGGAACCAACTCGGAAGAAGAAGGCAACTTAGGCAGGGGAACCAAATGGACCATCTTAGAGAAACGGTCACACACCACCCAGATGACAGACATCTTCTGAGAAACAGGAAGATCCGAAATAAAATCCATCGAGATGTGCGTCCAAGGCCTCTTCGGGATAGGCAAGGGCAACAACAATCCACTAGCCCGAGAACAACAAGGCTTGGCCCGAGCACAAACGTCACAAGACTGCACAAAGCCTCGTACATCTCGTGACAGGGAAGGCCACCAGAAGGACCTTGCCACCAAATCCCTGGTACCAAAGATTCCAGGATGACCTGCCAACGCAGAAGAATGAACCTCAGAAATGACTTTACTGGTCCAATCATCAGGAACAAACAGTCTACCAGGTGGGCAACGATCAGGTCTATCCGCCTGAAACTCCTGCAAGGCCCGCCGCAGGTCTGGAGAAACGGCAGACAATATCACTCCATCCTTAAGGATACCTGTAGGTTCAGAATTACCAGGGGAGTCAGGCTCAAAACTCCTAGAAAGGGCATCCGCCTTAACATTCTTAGAACCCGGTAGGTATGACACCACAAAATTAAACCGAGAGAAAAACAACGACCAGCGCGCCTGTCTAGGATTCAGGCGTCTGGCGGACTCAAGATAAATTAAATTTTTGTGGTCGGTCAATACCACCACCTGATGTCTAGCCCCCTCAAGCCAATGACGCCACTCCTCAAAAGCCCACTTCATGGCCAAAAGCTCCCGATTCCCAATATCATAATTCCGCTCGGCGGGCGAAAATTTACGAGAAAAAAAAGCACAAGGTTTCATCACGGAGCAGTCGGAACTTCTCTGAGACAAAACCGCCCCAGCTCCGATTTCAGAAGCGTCGACCTCAACCTGAAAAGGAAGAGCAACATCAGGCTGACGCAACACAGGGGCGGGAGAAAAGCGGCGCTTAAGCTCCCGAAAGGCCTCCACAGCAGCAGGGGACCAATCAGCAACATCAGCACCCTTCTTAGTCAAATCAGTCAATGGTTTAACAACATCAGAAAAACCAGCAATAAATCGACGATAAAAGTTAGCAAAGCCCAAAAATTTCTGAAGACTCTTAAGAGAAGAGGGTTGCGTCCAATCACAAATAGCCTGAACCTTGACAGGATCCATCTCGATGGAAGAGGGGGAAAAAATGTATCCCAAGAAGGAAATCTTTTGAACCCCAAAAATGCACTTAGAACCCTTCACACACAAGGAATTAGACCGCAAAACCTGAAAAACCCTCCTGACCTGCTGGACATGAGAGTCCCAGTCATCCGAAAAAATCAGAATATCATCCAGATACACAATCATAAATTTATCCAAATAATCACGGAAAATGTCATGCATAAAGGACTGAAAGACTGAAGGGGCATTTGAAAGGCCAAAAGGCATCACCAAATACTCAAAGTGGCCCTCGGGCGTATTAAATGCGGTTTTCCACTCATCCCCCTGCTTAATTCGCACCAAATTATACGCCCCACGGAGATCTATCTTAGAGAACCACTTGGCCCCCTTTATGCGAGCAAACAAATCAGTCAGCAGTGGCAACGGATATTGATATTTAACCGTGATTTTATTCAAAAGCCGATAATCAATACACGGCCTCAAAGAGCCATCTTTCTTAGACACAAAGAAAAAACCGGCTCCTAAGGGAGATGACGAAGGACGAATATGTCCCTTTTCCAAGGACTCCTTTATATATTCTCGCATAGCAGCATGTTCAGGCACAGACAGATTAAATAAACGACCCTTAGGGTATTTACTACCCGGAATCAAATCTATGGCACAATCGCACTCCCGGTGCGGAGGTAATGAACCAAGCTTAGGTTCTTCAAAAACGTCACGATAGTCAGACAAGAATTCAGGAATCTCAGAGGGAATAGATGATGAAATGGAAACCAAAGGTACGTCCCCATGCATCCCCTTACATCCCCAGCTTAACACAGACATAGCTTTCCAGTCGAGGACTGGGTTATGAGATTGCAGCCATGGCAATCCAAGCACCAACACATCATGTAGATTATACAGCACAAGAAAGCGAATAATCTCCTGATGATCCGGATTAATTCGCATAGTTACTTGTGTCCAGTATTGTGGTTTATTACTAGCCAATGGGGTGGAGTCAATCCCCTTCAGAGGTATAGGAGTTTCAAGAGGCTCTAAATCATACCCACAGCGTTTGGCAAAGGACCAATCCATAAGACTCAAAGCGGCGCCAGAGTCGACATAGGCATCCGCGGTAATAGATGATAAAGAACAAATCAGGGTCACAGATAGAATAAACTTAGACTGAAAAGTGCCAATTGAAACTGACTTATCAAGCTTCTTAGTGCGCTTAGAGCATGCTGATATAACATGAGTTGAATCACCACAATAAAAGCACAACCCATTTTTTCGTCTAAAATTCTGCCGTTCGCTTCTGGACAGAATTCTATCACATTGCATATTCTCTGGCGTCTTCTCAGTAGACACCGCCAAATGGTGCACAGGTTTGCGCTCCCGCAGACGTCTATCGATCTGGATAGCCATTGTCATGGACTCATTCAGACCCGCAGGCACAGGGAACCCCACCATAACATCCTTAATGGCATCAGAGAGACCCTCTCTGAAATTCGCCGCCAGGGCGCACTCATTCCACTGAGTAAGCACAGACCATTTACGGAATTTTTGGCAGTATATTTCAACTTCATCTTGCCCCTGAGATAGGGACATCAAGGCTTTTTCCGCCTGAAGCTCTAAATGAGGTTCCTCATAAAGCAACCCCAAGGCCAGAAAAAACGCATCCACATTGAGCAACGCAGGATCCCCTGGAGCCAATGCAAAAGCCCAATCTTGAGGGTCGCCCCGGAGCAAGGAAATCACAATCCTGACCTGCTGTGCAGGATCTCCAGCAGAGCGAGATTTCAGGGACAAAAACAACTTGCAATTATTTTTGAAATTTTGAAAGCAAGATCTATTCCCCGAGAAAAATTCAGGCAAAGGAATTCTAGGTTCAGATATAGGAACATGAACAACAAAATCTTGTAAATTTTGAACTTTCGTGGTGAGATTATTCAAACCTGCAGCTAAACTCTGAATATCCATTTTAAACAGGTGAACACAGAGCCATTCCAGGATTAGAAGGAGAGAGAGAGAGGAAGGCTGCAATATAGGCAGACTTGCAAGTGATTCAATTGAAAGCACACTCAGAACTGAAGGAAAAAAAAAAAAAAAAATTTTCAGCAGACTTCTTTTTTCTCTCCTTTCTCTGCCAATTAATTTAACCCTTTGTAGGCCGGTCAAACTGTTATGGTTCTCAATGGCAAGAGAACATAGCCCAGCATACATATGAACTAGCTCTTGGAAGGATGGAAACTTAAACTGACCATGAACTAAACCTGCCGCACAACTAACAGTAGCCGGGTAGCGTGCCTACGTTTTATCCCTAGACGCTCAGCGCCAGCCGGAGGACTAACTAATCCTGGCAGAGGAAAATACAGTCCTGGCTCACCTCTAGAGAAATTTCCCCGAAAGGCAGACAGAGGCCCCCACATATATTGGCGGTGATTTTAGATGAAAATGACAAACGTAGTATGAAAATAGGTTTAGCAAAATCGAGGTCCGCTTACTAGATAGCAGGAAGACAGAAAGGGCACTTTCATGGTCAGCTGAAAATCCTATCAAAATACCATCCTGAAATTACTTTAAGACTCTAGTATTAACTCATAACATCAGAGTGGCAATTTCAGATCACAAGAGCTTTCCAGACACAGAAACGAAACTGCAGCTGTGAACTGGAACAAAATGCAAAAAACAAACAAGGACAAAAGTCCGACTTAGCTGGGAGTTGTCTAGAAGCAGGAACATGCACAGAAAGGCTTCTGATAACAATGTTGACCGGCATGGAAGTGACAGAGGAGCAAGGTTAAATAGCGACTCCCACATCCTGATGGGAACAGGTGAACAGAGGGGATGATGCACACAAGTTCAATTCCACCAGTGGCCACCGGGGGAGCCCAAAATCCAATTTCACAACAGTTAACCCAGTGTGCCATCAGTGAGATTTACCGTCCCTGCCCACAAGCATTATTCATGTGTTCATGGTTAGGTGCACTTTCCTAGTAACAGCATTGCTGAGGGCACAGGTAATGTTTTGGGAAATGTGCTGGTGTAATGCCGGTATGGCACAGCGGGAGAAATAGTGGTGGCTGGGGATCGAGTACCTTGGGATGGCCACCGCCATCAGGTTGCGGAAAGCTTCCATCTCCACAAGCCTAAAAGGCAACATTTCAACTGCAAACAGACGAGAAATGTGTGAATTTAGCACTGTGGCCTGTGGGGCGTTGGCTGCATATTTCTGCTTGTATTCCAATGACTGGGGTATGGACAACTGAAGGCTGCACTGGGACAAGGATGTGGATGTGCTTGATGATGGTGCTAGTTGACCTTGGGCAGCGACAGGTGCAGGGCACGAGGTATCTTCGCATGCACCATGGACAGGGGATTGGCTTGCACGCAAAACAGTGGGAAAAGCAGTGGCATCACCCGCAGACACTGCTCCTGGAGCCTGGGGTTCGGCCCACAAAGTCGGTGCTTTGCTGCCATGTACCTGATCATTGTGGTGGTGGTCAGGCTGGTAGTTTTGCTACCCCTGCTGATGCTGGCCTGGCAGGTGGTGCAAATGGCCTGTTTGGGGTTATCGGCAGAGTCTTTAAAAATCAACCAGACTCGGGAAGACCTAAAAGTTGGAATTGCAACTTCCGTCATGTTGGTGTTACGGGGAACGGATGCACGCCTTCTCTCTGCGGCCACCACACTGCTTCTTTCTGCCTGTTGGGGTAATATACCTCCTTCCCCATGTGTGCTGCTGTCCTCGCTCTGCATGTCCTCCTGCCAGGTTGGGTCAGTTACTATATCATCCACCACCTCGTCTTCCACATCTGAACCCTGGTCCTCCTCCTGACTTTCTGGCAATTGTGTCATCATCATCCACCTCTTGTGACATTTTCCCATCGTTGCCTTTGTGTGACCATGGCTGTTGAAATATTTGGGCATCGATACATGCGATCTCATCTTGCCCCACTTCAAGTGGACCATCCGAGAGTCCTGAATCTATAAATGGAAAAGTAAACAGCTCTTCGGAGTGTCCAAGTGTGGGATCGGTTGTATACGGGCACTCCGCATGGTGGGAGGAAGGAGGATCAGAGTGAGTAATATGCGGACCAGACTCATGGCTACTCAGACTTGACCATGTGGAAGATGTGTTGTGGTGGTGGCAAAGTGACTGGAAGCATTATCCGCTATCCAACCAACAACCTTTTGACACTGCTCTGGGTTCAATAGTGGTGTGCTGCGTTCCCCTAGGAATTGGGACAGGACGGTCGAGCGAGAAGATGTGGGTGTTTGTTGTGGCCCACTTTCAGCTTGCCCACGGCCTCGGCCTCTGCATGCACCATCAGCATCACGTCAACTTCCCTGTCCCTTGCCACGTGCCTTGCCCATTTTAAATGGACTACTAAAATGTTTTCCCAGTTCACTACAAAAAGCTGAATTTGGAGCAAACTTTTATGTGATCAGTGTGCGTAAAAACCACAGTTTAAATTTTTTACCCCAAAGTAGTCTATTGAACTAGGGTAAGACACAGCAAATAAAGGGCAATGTAGCCCTGAAATGCCACAATTTGCAGCCCACAGATAGATCAGGCATCTAACGGAGATACCAAACTATTAAATATGTGGCCTGTATGTTTTTTTAAAGAAAAATACTGAATAGTATTACTGAAAGACACAGGCAAAAAAGGAGAATGTAGGCCTGAAATGTCACAATTTTTTGGACACAGATAGAGGAGGCGTTTGATGGAGATACCAGACTGTTGAATATGTGGCCTGTATGTTTATTTTTTTACTAGAAAAACTGTATAGAATTATGGTAAGATACAGGCAAAAAGGAGAATGTAGGCCTGAAATGCAACAATTTGAAGCTCACAGATAGATCAGCAGTCCGACGGAGATACCAGACTGTTCAGTATGTGGCCTGTATGTTTTTTTTTTTATTAAAAATACTGTATAGAATTATAGTAAGACACAGGCAAAAAAAGAGAATGTAGGCCTGAAATGCCACAATTTGTAGGCCACAGGAAGATCTGGCATTTGACTGAGATACCAGACTGTTCAATATGTGGCCTGTATTTTGAAATTTTTTACACCAAAGTAGTCTATTGAACTAGGGTAAGAAACAGCAAAAAAAGGGCAATGTAGTCCTGAAATGCCACAATTTGTAGCCCACAGATAGATCTGGCATTTGACTGAGATACCAGACTGTTCAGTATGTGGCCTGTATTTTGAAATTTTTACACCAAAGCAGTCTATTGAACTAGGGTAAGAAACAGCAAAAAAAGGGCAATGTAGTCCTGAAATGCCACAATTTGTGTAGCCCACAGATAGATCAGGCGTCTGATGGAGATACCAGACTGTTGAATATGTAGCCTGTATGTTATTGTTATTATTATTATTTATTATTATAGCGCCATTTATTCCATGGCGCTTTACATGTGAGGAGGGGTATACATAATAAAAAGTCACAATTGGTACAGGAGGAGAGAGAACCCTGCCCGCGATGGCTCACAATCTACAAGGGATGGGTGAGGATACAGTAGGTGAGGGTAGAGCTGGTCGTGCAGCGGTTTGGTCGATCAGTGGTTACTGCAGGTTGTAGGCTTGTTGTGGTAGAGAGTTCCAGAGTAGGGGTGATGCGCAAGAGAAATCTTGTATGCGATTGTGGGAAGAGGAGATAAGAGGGGAGTAGAGAAGGAGATCATGTGAGGATCGGAGGTTGTGTGCAGGAAAGTACTGGGAGACAAGGTCACAGATAGGCTGAACTGGATGGACAAATGTCTTTTTTCGGCCTTACTAACTATGTTACTATGTTACTATGTTACTATGTATGGAGGAGACAGGTTGTGGATGGCTTTGTATGTCATGGTTAGGCTTTTGTACTGGAGTATCTGGGTAATGGGGAGCCAGTGAAGGGATTGACAGAGGGGAGAGGTCGGGGAATAGCGGGGGGACCGGTGGATTAGTCGGGCATGTATGTTTGTTTTTTACTAAAAAAAACTATAGAATTACGGTAAGACACAGGCAAAAAAGGAGAATGTAGGCCTGAAATGCAACAATTTGTAGGCCACAGATAGATCTGGCTTCTGATGGAGATATCAATCTGTTCAATATGTGGCCTGTATTTTGAAATTTTTTACCCAAAAGTAGTCAATTGAACTAGGGTAAGACATGGCAAAAAAAGGGCAATGTAGCACTGAAATGACACAATTTGTAGCAGATAATTATGATAGAATTACGGTAAGACACAGGCAAAAAAGGAGAATGTAGGCCTGAAATGCAACAATTTGTAGGCCACAGATAAATCAGGCTTCTGATGGAGATAGCACACTGTTAAATATGTGGCCTGGATTTTTTCTGTGCCCACCAAAATTGTGTCAATAACTAGGCTATGACTGAAACTACAAAAAAAAATTATTTGGAGGACTGAATTTGTAAAATATTTAGCGCAATAATATCCAATGCATGTGGTGGACAAAACACAGTATTAAATATATGAACTGTAGCTAAATATTTTTTAGACAGCTAAATATTTTTTTGAGCAGCTAAATATTTTTTTGCAAGCTAAATATTTCTTGGGCAGCCAAATTTGTTTTGGGACGCTAAATATTTTTGAGCTGCTAAATATTTTTGGGGGCAGATAAATATTTTTAGGGTCAGCAAAATGGTGTCAGAAAAAAATGCCACAATTTTCTGCTAACTCAGATGTGATGCCTGAGGTGGGCAAAGCCGTTTAAAATTGCTGGATTTTCACACTGTAGTATTAAAATGATCTGGCTGTAGTCTGCATTATCAACAAGCAAATGGAGAGAAAAATGGGGGTGCTGCCGGCACTCAGATTGGAGCGTGCAGCCGCATAGGAATACATGCAGGTGCACGCTCCGCTCCTCTGTGCCAGGTGCAGTGCCGGGTATTGCCGTGTGCGACTCATCCGAGTCTCGCGCAAGTGAGTATGAGCCCTTAGAAGGACTGTTGGTTTAGCTGGATATGTGGATTCAACGATGATATACCCACACTAACTAATAAAAGCACAAATCCGACCCTATCTCAGCAGCAGCTCTCCCTACACTGTCTGATTCTAGAGCTGAATGCGCCGAGCCGGGTGGCACCAGCTCTCTTATAGACCTAATGATGCTATGCGGCCAGCCAATCAATGTAATACCCAGGGCCGCCATCAGGGCATTACAGCCGTCACTGGCGTATGGGGCCCGGTGGGCAGAGGGGGTCCGCATCGGGCCCCGTCTCATCTGCTCACCGGGCCCCCACCAGCAGCCGCAGGCTAAACCGGGCCCTTAGCAGCGCTGCAGCTGTTTAATGCTATTGACGTGCGGGCCCGCGCCCGCACGTCAATAGTTAACAGCCGCCAGCCAATCTGAGGCTGGCAGCTGACGTCATCTCAGCGTTCATGTCGCTGGCGTCTGATGTCATTGTCAGTCGCCGGTGAGTGCACGCTTCAGCTGCGTGGAAAGAGCAGGAGCGCGACCAGGTAAGCAGAACTTTTTTTTTTTATTGAGAGCGGCGATCCGGGGGGCCCAGGGCAGAATGCTGGACACAGGGGCAGAAAGCTGGACACAGTGGCAGAATGCTGGACACAGGGGCAGAACGCTGGACATAGGGGCAGAAAGCTGGACACAGGGGCACAAAGCTGGACACGGGCAGAACGCTGGACACAGGGGCACAAAGCTGGACACAGAGGCACAAAGCTGGACACAGGGGCAGAACGCTGGACACAGGGGAAGAACGCTAGACACAGGGGCACAAAGCTGGACACAGGGGCACAAAGCTGGACACAGGGGCACAAAGCTGGACACAGAGGCACAAAGCTGGACACAGGGGCACAAAGCTGGACACAGGGGCACAAAGCTGGACACAGAGGCACAAAGCTGGACACAGGGGCAGAAAGCTGGACACGGGCAGAACGCTGGACACAGAGACACAAAGCTGGACACAGGGGCAGAACGCTGGACACGGGCAGAACGCTGGACAGAGGGACACAAAGCTGGACACAGAGGCAGAACGCTGGACATGGGCAGAACGCTGGACACAGAAGCAGAACACAGGGGCAGAATGCTGGACGTGGGAAGAACGCTGGACACAGAGGCAGAACACTGGACACGGGCAGAACGCTGGACACGGGCAGAAAGCTGGACACAGAGGCAGAAAGCTGGACACAGGGGCAGAAAGCTGGACACAGGCAGAAAGCTGGACACAGGAGCAGATTGCTGGACAAGGGGCAGAGTGCTGGACACAGGGGCAGAAAGCTGGACACAGGGGCAGAACGCTGGACACAGGGGCAGAACGCTGGACACAGGGGCAGAATGCTGGACACAGGGGCAGAATGCTGGACACAGGGGCAGAAAGCTGGACACAGAGGCAGAAAGCTGGACACAGGGACAGAACACTGGACACAGGGGCAGAATGCTGGACACAGGGGCAGAATGCTGGACACAGGGGCAGAACGCTGGACACAGGGGCAGAACGCTGGACACAGGGGCAGAACGCTGGACATTGGGGCCGAATGCTGGACACTGATGCAGAAAGCTGGACATTGGGGCAGAATGCTGGACACAGGCAGAAAGCTGGACATTGGGGCAGAATGCTGGACACTGATGCAGAAAGCTGTACATTGGGGCAGAATGCTGGACACGGGCAGAAAGCTGGACACGGGCAGAATGCTGGACACGGGGGCAGAATGCTGGACAGAGGGGCAGAAAGCTGGACACAAGGGCAGAACGCTGGACATGGGCAGAATGCTGGACACAGGGGCAGAACGTTGGACATGGGCAGAATGCTGGACACAGGGGCAGAAAGCTGGACACAGGGGCAGAAAGCTGGAAACAACGGCAGAACGCTGGACATGGGCAGAACGCTGGTCACAGGGGCAGAATGCTGGATACGGGCAGAATGCTGGACACAGGGGCAGAAAGCTGGACACAGGGGCAGAAAGCTGGACACGGGCTGATTGCTGGATACAGGGGCAGAATGCTGGACACTGGTGCTGAATGCTGGACACGGGGCAGAATGGAGAAACGGGGCATGATTGGAGACACAGGGGGCAGGATGACAGACATGGCGGCATGACTGGAGACACTGGGGCATGACTTCAGACAGATGGGGCAGGATTGGAAACAGATGGGGCAGAATGGAGACACAGTGTTATGACCCCAATGGCGAGGGTCTCAGAGGTACGTGGAAGTCTGCAGAATACAAAAATCCAGCTCATAGGGCAGTGGTAACTGGTTTGACCATATATCTACTCCTAACGCCAACACTAGAAGTAGCCGGGGATCATTCCTACGTTGATTCTAGATGACACGCTCCAGCCGGAGAATCTAGCTACCCCTAGTAGAGGAAAACAAAAGACCTTTCTTGCCTCCAGAGAAGGGGACCCCAAAGCTGGATAGAAGCCCCCCACAAATAATAACGGTGAGGTAAGAGGAAATGACAAACACAGAAATGAACCAGGTTTAGCACAGAGAGGCCCGCTTACTGATAGCAGAATAAAGAAAGGTAACTTATATGGTCAACAAAAACCCTATCAAAATCCACACTGGAAATTCAAGAACCCCCGAACCGTCTAACGGTCCGGGGGGAGAACACCAGCCCCCTAGAGCTTCCAGCAAAGGTCAGGATACAGATTTGGGACAAGCTGGACAAAAATACAAAACCAAAACAAATAGCAAAAAGCAAAAGGCAGACTTAGCTGATATAACTGGAACCAGGATCAGTAGACAAGAGCACAGCAGACTAGCTCTGATAACTACGTTGCCAGGCATTGAACTGAAGGTCCAGGGAGCTTATATAGCAACACCCCTAACTAACGACCCAGGTGCGGATAAAAGGAATGACAGAAAAAACCAGAGTCAAAAAACTAGTAACCACTAGAGGGAGCAAAAAGCAAATTCACAACAGTACCCCCCCCTTAGTGAGGGGTCACCGAACCCTCACCACGACCACCAGGGCGATCAGGATGAGCGGCATGAAAGGCACGAACTAAATCGGCCGCATGAACATCAGAGGCGACCACCCAGGAATTATCCTCCTGACCATAGCCCTTCCACTTGACCAGGTACTGAAGCCTCCGCCTGGAGAGGCGAGAATCCAAGATCTTCTCCACCACGTACTCCAACTCGCCCTCAACCAACACCGGAGCAGGAGGCTCAGCAGAAGGAACTACAGGCACAATGTACCGCCGCAACAAGGACCTATGAAATACATTGTGAATAGCAAACGACACAGGAAGATCCAGACGAAAAGATACAGGATTAAGGATTTCCAATATCTTGTAAGGCCCAATAAAACGAGGTTTAAATTTGGGAGAGGAGACCTTCATAGGAACAAAGCGGGAAGAAAGCCATACCAAATCCCCAACGCGTAGTCGGGGACCCACACCGCGGCGGCGGTTGGCAAAGCGCTGAGCCCTCTCCTGTGACAACTTCAAGTTGTCCACCACATGATTCCAGATCCGCTGCAACCTATCCACCACAGAATCCACCCCAGGACAGTCAGAAGGCTCCACATGACCCGAAGAAAAGCGAGGATGGAAACCAGAGTTGCAGAAAAAAGGCGAAACCAAGGTGGCGGAACTAGCCCGATTATTAAGGGCAAACTCAGCCAACGGCAAGAATGTCACCCAATCGTCCTGATCAGCAGAGACAAAACACCTCAAATAAGCCTCCAAAGTCTGATTGGTTCGCTCCGTCTGTCCATTAGTCTGAGGATGGAAAGCAGACGAAAACGACAAATCAATGCCCATCCTACTACAAAAGGATCGCCAGAACCTGGAAACGAACTGGGATCCTCTGTCTGACACAATATTCTCAGGGATGCCGTGCAAACGAACCACGTTCTGGAAAAACACAGGAACCAGATCGGAAGAGGAAGGCAGCTTAGGCAAAGGAACCAAATGGACCATCTTTGAGAAGCGATCACATATCACCCAGATAACGGACATGCCCTGAGATAGCGGAAGATCAGAAATGAAATCCATGGAGATATGTGTCCAAGGTCTCTTCGGGACAGGCAAGGGCAAGAGCAAACCGGTGGCACGAGAACAGCAAGGCTTAGCTCGAGCACAAGTCCCACAGGACTGCACAAATGACCGCACATCCCTTGACAAGGAAGGCCACCAAAAGGACCTGGCCACCAGATCTCTGGTGCCAAAAATTCCCGGGTGACCTGCCAACACCGAGGAATGAACCTCAGAAATGACTCTGCTGGTCCACTTATCCGGGACAAACAGTCTGTCAGGTGGACAAGACTCAGGCCTATCAGCCTGAAATCTCTGCAACACACGTCGCAGATCCGGAGAAATAGCTGACAAGATAACTCCATCTTTAAGAATACCAACAGGATCAGCGACTCCAGGAGCATCAGGCACAAAGCTCCTAGAAAGAGCATCGGCCTTCACATTCTTTGAACCTGGTAAATACGAGACAACAAAATCAAAGCGGGAGAAAAACAATGACCAGCGGGCCTGTCTCGGATTAAGGCGTTTAGCAGACTCGAGATACATCAGATTTTTGTGATCAGTCAAGACCACCACACGATGCTTAGCACCCTCGAGCCAATGACGCCACTCCTCAAATGCCCATTTCATGGCCAACAACTCCCGATTGCCCACATCATAATTTCGCTCGGCAGGCGAAAACTTCCTAGAGAAAAAGGCACAAGGTTTCATAACAGAGCAACCAGGGCCTCTCTGCGACAAAACGGCCCCTGCTCCAATCTCTGAAGCATCCACCTCAACCTGAAAGGGAAGTGAGACATCGGGCTGGCACAAAACAGGCGCCGAAGTAAACCGGCGTTTCAACTCCTGGAAAGCCTCCACGGCAGCAGGAGCCCAGTTAGCTACATCGGAGCCCTTCTTGGTCATATCCGTCAAAGGTTTCACAATGCTAGAAAAATTAGCGATAAAACGACGGTAGAAGTTAGCGAAACCCAAGAACTTCTGAAGACTCTTAACTGACGAGGGCTGAGTCCAATCAAGAATAGCTCGGACCTTGACTGGGTCCATCTCCACAGCAGAAGGGGAAAAAATGAACCCCAAAAAGGGAACCTTCTGTACACCAAAGAGACACTTTGAGCCCTTGACAAACAAAGAATTTTCACGCAAAATTTTAAAGACCAACCTGACCTGCTCCACATGCGAATCCCAATTATCAGAAAAAACCAAAATATCATCCAGATAAACAATCAAAAATTTATCCAGATACTTCCGGAAAATGTCATGCATAAAGGACTGAAAAACTGAAGGCGCATTGGAGAGCCCAAAAGGCATCACCAAGTACTCAAAATGACCTTCGGGCGTATTGAATGCGGTTTTCCATTCATCACCTTGCTTAATGCGCACAAGGTTGTACGCACCACGAAGGTCTATCTTGGTGAACCACTTGGCACCTTTAATCCGGGCAAACAAGTCAGACAACAGCGGTAAAGGATACTGAAATTTGACAGTGATCTTATTTAAAAGCCGATAATCAATACAAGGTCTCAAAGATCCGTCCTTTTTTGCCACAAAAAAGAATCCCGCACCAAGAGGGGAAGAGGACGGACGAATATGTCCTTTCTCCAGAGACTCCTTGATATATGAACGCATAGCGGTATGTTCAGGTACCGACAGATTAAACAGTCTTCCCTTAGGAAATTTACTGCCTGGGATCAAATCTATAGCACAGTCACAGTCCCTATGAGGAGGCAGTGCACTGGACTCAGACTCACTGAAGACATCCTGATAATCAGACAAATACTCCGGAACTTCCGAAGGCGTAGAAGAAGCAATAGACACAGGCAGGGAATCCCCATGAATACCCCGACAGCCCCAACTTGAGACTGACATAGCCTTCCAGTCCAGGACTGGATTATGGGTCTGTAACCATGGCAGCCCTAAAACAACCAAATCATGCATTTTATGTAAAACCAGGAAACGTATCACCTCGCGGTGTTCAGGAGTCATGCACATGGTAACCTGTGTCCAATACTGCGGTTTATTTGCTGCCAATGGCGTAGCATCAATACCCCTAAGAGGAATAGGATTTTCTAATGGTTCAAGAGTAAAACCACAGTGCTTAGCAAATGACAGATCCATAAGACTCAGGGCAGCACCTGAATCTACAAACGCCATGACAGGATAAGACGACAGTGAGCAAATCAAAGTTACAGACAGAATAAACTTAGGTTGCAAATTACCAACGGTGACAGGACTAACAACCTTAGCTATACGTTTAGAGCATGCTGAGATAACATGTGTAGAATCACCACAATAGTAGCACAAGCCATTCCGGCGTCTATGAATTTTCCGCTCATTTCTAGTCAGGATTCTATCACATTGCATTAAATCAGGTGTCTGTTCAGACAACACCATGAGGGAATTTGCGGTTTTTCTATCACATTGCACCGAATTAGGTGTCTGTTCAGACAACACCATGAGGGAATTTGTGGTTTTGCGCTCCCGCAACCGCCGGTCAATTTGAATAGCCAGTGCCATAGTATCATTCAGACCTGTGGGAATGGGAAAACCCACCATAACATTCTTAATGGCTTCAGAAAGGCCATTTCTAAAATTAGCGGCCAGTGCACACTCGTTCCAATGTGTCAGCACGGACCATTTCCGAAATTTTTGGCAATACACTTCAGCCTCGTCCTGCCCCTGAGACATAGCCAGCAAGGCCTTTTCTGCCTGAATCTCAAGATTGGGTTCCTCATAAAGTAAACCGAGCGCCAGAAAAAACGCATCAATATCAGCCAATGCCGGATCTCCTGGCGCCAGCGAAAAAGCCCAATCCTGAGGGTCGCCCCGTAAGAACGAAATAACAATTTTTACTTGCTGAGCAGAGTCTCCAGATGAACAGGGTCTCAGGGACAAAAACAATTTACAATTATTCATGAAATTCCTAAACTTAAACCTGTCTCCGGAAAACAGTTCAGGAATCGGTATTTTAGGTTCTGACCTAGGATTTCTGATAACATAGTCTTGTATGCCCTGCACACGAGTAGCCAGCTGGTCCACACTTGTAATCAAGGTCTGGACATTCATGTCTGCAGCAAGCATAGCCACTCTGAGGTAAAGGGGAAGAAGAAAAAAAAAAAAAACTCAGAATCTTCTTTCTTATAATCCCTCTTCTGCAATGCATTAAACATTTAATACTGGCCTGGCAAACTGTTATGACCCCAATGGCGAGGGTCTCAGAGGTACGTGGAAGTCTGCAGAATACAAAAATCCAGCTCATAGGGCAGTGGTAACTGGTTTGACCATATATCTACTCCTAACGCCAACACTAGAAGTAGCCGGGGATCATTCCTACGTTGATTCTAGATGACACGCTCCAGCCGGAGAATCTAGCTACCCCTAGTAGAGGAAAACAAAAGACCTTTCTTGCCTCCAGAGAAGGGGACCCCAAAGCTGGATAGAAGCCCCCCACAAATAATAACGGTGAGGTAAGAGGAAATGACAAACACAGAAATGAACCAGGTTTAGCACAGAGAGGCCCGCTTACTGATAGCAGAATAAAGAAAGGTAACTTATATGGTCAACAAAAACCCTATCAAAATCCACACTGGAAATTCAAGAACCCCCGAACCGTCTAACGGTCCGGGGGGAGAACACCAGCCCCCTAGAGCTTCCAGCAAAGGTCAGGATACAGATTTGGGACAAGCTGGACAAAAATACAAAACCAAAACAAATAGCAAAAAGCAAAAGGCAGACTTAGCTGATATAACTGGAACCAGGATCAGTAGACAAGAGCACAGCAGACTAGCTCTGATAACTACATTGCCAGGCATTGAACTGAAGGTCCAGGGAGCTTATATAGCAACACCCCTAACTAACGACCCAGGTGCGGATAAAAGGAATGACAGAAAAAACCAGAGTCAAAAAATTAGTAACCACTAGAGGGAGCAAAAAGCAAATTCACAACACACAGGGGGCATGATTGCAGACATGGGGGCATGATTGGAGATGGGGCAAAATGGTGATACGGGCATGATTGGAGACACTGGAGGCAGGATTGGAGACAGACGGGGCAGGGTTGGATACAGATCATGCAGGATCATGGGGCAGGATGGATACGATGGAGACAGATGGGGCAGGATGGGGAGATCATATGGGGCAGAATGGATACTCATTAGGGCAGGATGGGAGAACATATGGCTGACGCCAGGAATGAGACACACGGGGGCTAGGATGGCGAATATTATTATCATAGGGGCTAATTAAGGGATATTATTACTGCAGTGATGTATTTATTTTATTTTTTGAGTATACTGTTTTAAATGGAGGGGCGGTCCTATTACTGTGTAGAGTGATACTATGTTGCCTTCTTCATGTGGTGTAATGTAGAAGTTGGGAAAATTAAGTAATGTGTTCTGCAAATTGGAAGGACTTCACCTAGAGATGTCACTGGTGAGTCAGTGTGTTACCTATACACTGACACTACACACTGTATACTATATACATCGGTCCTGTGTATAATGTCACCAGTGATCACTGTATTACCTATACATTATATACAGAGATCCTGTGTATAATGTCACTGGTGATCACTGTATTACCTGTACACAGACACTGCATTCTAAGTACAGATCTCCTGTGTATAATGGCACTGATGTTGATAGTATTGTGTTTTTTTTTATTATTGATCAGTATTGTAGTATTCAGTCACTATGTGGTGGTAATATGTGGTCTGGTCATGATGTTGTGGCATTTGTTCCTTGTATTTGATATTATTCAATCACTGTGGTGGTAATATGTCATCTGGTCATGGTGCTGTGGTATTTGTTCCTTGTATGTGGTATTATAGGTAATTTTAAAAATTGAAAAATAAATAAAAATATACCTATATTGTATTGCATATTTTAACAAATATTTAATAGGTTACAGTAGAGTAGGGCTTGGCCAAAAGTGTCTACCTTGTCATTTTGGTGGCTTAAAAAATCTTTTGGCCAAAACAAAAGCTGCCGGCTATATGTGTGATCTGGTGATGGGAACTGTCAATGTGTGATAGGTGAGAAGTGGAGATTTTCCAAGAGAGAGCGGTGGGACTGTGGACAGTTTGAGGGGTGGAGCATGGAGGCGGGGCTGGGGTGGAGCCTGGGCGGAGTCTCAAGGGGGCCTCGAAAATTTTGCCAGTATGGGGCCCCGAAATTTCTAGTGGCAGCCCTGGTAATACCACAACAAAGATGGCTGAGGCATTACAGTGCATGTCAGACAATCCCTGCATGTTTATTGGCTCTGTAAAGAGTGCCAATCATGCAGGGCGGAGACCCAAACTCCCACGGAGCAAACCCGGAAATTCTCGGTGCTCATCGAGTACCGCTAGTACAACGATGCTCGGGCAAGTAACGAGCATTACCGAGTATGCTCACTCATCAATAGTCTCGGCCTTTTCCTCCCACTCACTATTGAGAGGGCCAAATGTCTCTCCGCAAAGAGAGGATGTGACAGCATCACCACCAGTGCCACCGAACATCTCCACACCATCCCATGGCAGTGTTCAGCTTTCCATCCCCCAAATCCTCAAGAGAAAGAGGAGATACCCCCTTAGCGCCACACATAAGCCATTGTTGTGAATGACAGCATTTCCAAATTACTGTCCTTTGAAATGCTGGTAGAGACAGAAAGCCAGGCCTGGTGGTGTATGATAATGGGAAAAATCTCATAGGGGCTCTGGGCTTAGATGTTTTGACGCACATTCCTTGCCTGGCGCATGTGCTAAATTAAGTGCAGAGAATCCAGAAAAACTACTCACACATGTTAGAGCTGCTGCTGAAAGTACAAGCAGTATGTGTGGACTTATGACATTCTCACCCTGCTCCTGTTCGCCTGTCTGCACTGCAGCATCTCTTCTGCCTTCCCACTCACCAGTTTATATGTGACATACCAACAAGGTGGATGTTCACCTTGCATATGTTGGACAGTATGTACGAGCAGCAGCAGGCTATAGTTCAGTTTCAGCTACAGCGTGCACCGCTGAGTCGCTCTGCAGAACAACACTACTTCAACACCAATGACTGTCCCCTATGCTGGACATGTGTGCTAGCACTGATGACTAGACATGAGTGAACATTTGACATTCGGTTTGGCAAACAATTAAATAAATAATTTCAAAAAACATGTGGGGTTCCCCCATTTTTTACAAACAGCCAAGCTAAAGCAGACAGCTGGGGGCTGGTATTCTCAGGATGGGAAGGGGCCATGGATATAGCCCCCTCCAATCTAAAAATAGTAGCATGCAGCCACTCCAAAAAAGCGCATCTTTTAGATGTACCAATGCTGGTGCTTTGCCAGTCTCTTTACACTTGCCCTAGTGTGGTGGCAAGTGGGGTAAGAGTTTGGAGGTTGATGTCTCCTTTGTATTATCAGGTGACATAAAGCCCAGAGGTTAGTAATGGAGAGGCATCTGTAAGATGCTCCCATCACTAACTAGTGGGCTTGATGTCACCGGACAATACAAACATAACATCAACCGCACAAATATGAACGCCACTTGCCCACGCCACAGTGCAAGAAGGAAGATCCAGGCAAAGTGCCAGAATTGGCACCTGTAATAGATGCGCCTTTTCTGGGGCAGCTGTGGGCTGCTATTTTTAGGCTAGGGGACCAGTTTCCATGGCCCCTTACCGGACTGGGATTGCCAGCCCTCAGCTATCTGCATTAGCTTGGCGGGTTGTCAAAAATGGGGGGCCTCCACGCCATTTTCTTTAACTATTTACTTAAATTATTAAAAAAATATGGTGTGTGGACCCCTCTATTCTTGATAACCAGGCTTGCTGAAGCTGACAGCTGAGGGTTGCAGCCCAAAGCTGTCAGTTTTACCTGGCTGGTTATCAAAAATACAGGCAAACCCCAAGTCATTTTTTATTATTATTTATTTATAGTGCAGCCGGCGGCTTATGAATACTCCCATCAGCCTCTTCTTGCTCTTCCTATTAATAGTTGAATACAACTTTCAACATTATCTCCTGCTAGCGATGATTGCAGCGCAAGCAGGGTACCATGACGTGAGTTGTCTTAACTTTAGCACCAGGCACAGGGGAACAGCATGAACAGTACCGCTAATTCCCAGACACTGATACGTGTCACACTGATGACACAGGGATGCACATGTTTTGTGGCCCATGCTGCTACCGGAAACATTGACGTCTGAAAGATCTCTTAGTGAACTTGGTCATTTACTGAGCATACTCGGAAATGCTCGTTACTTGCCCGAGCATCGCTGTACTAGCGTTACTCGATGAGCACCGAGAATTTCCGGGTTTGCTCCGTAGGAGCTCTGGTCTCCACCCTGCATGATTGGCGCTCTTTACAGAGCCAATAAGCATGCAGGGATTGTCTGACATGCACCGTAATGCCGCAGCCATCTTTGTTGTGGTATTACAATGATTGGCTGGCCGCATAGCATCATTAGGTCTATAAGAGACCTGGTGCCGCCCGGCGCATTCAGCTCTAGAATCAGACAGTGTAGGGAGAGCTGCTGCTGAGATAGGGTCAGATTTGTGCTTTTATTAGTTAGTGTGGGTATACCATCATTGAATCCACATATGCAGCTAAACCAACAGTCCTTCTAAGGGCTCATACTCACTTGTGCGAGACTCGGATGAGTCTCACACGGCAATACCCGGCACTGCATGTGGCGGAGCGAGCAGCTGCATGTATTCCTATGCGGCCGCACGCTCCGATCTGAGTGCTGGAAGCACCCAATTTTTTTTCTCCATTTGCTTGTTGACAATGCAGACTACAGCCAGATCAATTTAATACTACAGTGTGAAAATCCAGTAGTTTTAAACGGCTTTCCCCGTCTCAGGCATCACATCTGAGTTAGCAGAAAATTGTGGTATTTTTTGCTGACACCATTTTGCTGACCCTAAAAATATTTATCTGCCCCCAAAAATATTTAGCTGCTCAAAAAAAATTTAGCTGCCCCAAAAATATTTAACTTGCAAAAAATTTCTTTTTTTTTTTGCCGATTTATAGGAAAAATGCTCAGAAATCCAAACACGAATCTGAATAAACTACATTTGTGCTGGATTTGAAAATGGCGAACGTTTTACCAACAAGTTCGCTCATCTCAACTGATGAACCCATAATCAGCGTTGCTATACCACTTTTAAGCCTGCTGGAAAAAACAATTCAGGCCATGATGGATGAGGTGGCAGAAAAGCAGTAGTAGAAGCAGAGCCAATTCACACTGTTATCAGGCCTGTCGTCCACACATTTCTCAGAGGGTGGGTTATTGTCCAAAATCAGCCATGTGCCCAACTGTCACAGGCTTCACTGGAACATGGCTGTGGGGATACAGAGGACAGAGACAATACACCTTTCACTGAGGACAGCTTGTCGTTGCCTCTGGGCAGCCTAGCAGAAATGAGCCAATACATGCTGCAGTGCCTGTGAAATGACTGTCGAGTTGCCCATATAGTTACCAGTGCAGATTACTGGGTGGCCACCCTGCTGGATCCTTGCTACATGGACAACTTACCAACATAACTTTTGTCACTGGAGAGGGATCTTAAAATGAGTGAATAAAAGGACACACTGGTAGAAAAACTACTAATAGCTTTCCAACCTGACAGCAGAGGCTCAGTGAAACAACAAGGCATAGGCAGAGGAGGAAGTCGCCAATGCAGCTGGGGCACCACCAGCACCTCGGAAGGCAGGGTTAGCATGTTGGAAATGTGGCAAAACTTTATGAGCACAAACAACATTTTACACCACCATCTGATATGGTCCTTATTACCAGGACGGAGGCAGCATTACAACAACATGGTGAAAGAGTACATGTCCACACGTCTCCACTTAATAACAGATGGTCTGCCAAATTTAACTTCTAGGTCTCCAAATTGGACATATGGCCTGAGCTTGCCCTTAATACCTTGGAGGTGCTGGCCTGCCCTGCGGCAGGTGTACTTTCAGAATGTACGTTTTGCACAGAAGGGGGTGCATTCACAGACAGGCGTATCTGCTTGTCCACATCCATCGTGTAGAAGATAACATTCCTTAAAATGAACCATGCCTAGATCACACAGTACTTGCTCATACCTTTGGATGACTAGACAACTATAACAGCTGCACTTAGCCAGTCTTCAACTCTATTTTCTATTTGTTTAATTTGGGTGCCTTCTCCCCAATAAAAAAAAAAAAAACCTGTGCTGATATCTCCTCCTCCACCTCTTCCACCTACACTGCCACGCCCACTTCCCCTTCCAGTTGGACCTCTGCCCCTGGTTGTAGCTTTTTAGTTTATTTAAAAAAAAAAAAATCACTAGTGATGAGCTCGCTACTACTCGTTACTCGCCCGAGTGTCAGTGTACTCGGTGTACTCACCGAGCACCGAGCATCTCCGGGATTATTTGGCGGTAACTGGTGTCCTCCACCCAGCATTTTTGGCGGACTTTAGAGACCCAATCACGCTGCAGGGATTGTCTGCCAGGCCATGAAATGCCGCAGCCATCTTTGCTGTGGTCGTGCAGTGATTGGCTTGGCCGCACAGCATCATCCCAAGTATAAGAGACCTGGCGCCACACTGCTTGCCGTATTCAGCTCCGGATTCAGCGAGAGTAGAGAGAGCTGCTGCCGAGATTGGGTCAGAATTGTGGTTTTTATAGTTAGTGTAGGTCTGCAACTGTTAAATCCACAACTCCTAAGAAACCAACAGTCCTTTTTAGGGCTAATTCATGGGTCCCGATATTGCAGTGCTAGGTAGGCAGGGCACAGCATATCCACATCAGTGCAAGGCCTGCAGGCACTGTATGTGCGTCCATTGGTTCCACTGCATCCTTCCCAAAGCTCTTTACTATATACCTAGTTGCATTTTTTTTTCCCAAAAATTCACCCCCCCCAAAAAAAAATATACAGTCTGTTCTGTCAGACTGAGACCTGTTTAAAAATCATAGTTTGTCAGGCATACGTAGCACTATTGTTTGTGCTAGCCTTGTGCCACTGTTTTTTTTTGTGTGTTTTAAATTCACCTGAAAAGGGTTCATATATCTGCGTGCTCCAAGTTTGGCCATTTTAGGCCATTTTGCCACTATTTTTGCTGTCTGTTACTCTACTTATATACAGCAGTATTTTGCATTGAGAAAATACAGGCCACATATTTGGCAGTGTGATATTTCCGTGATAGACCTCATATATACGCGTGCTCCAAGTTTCGGCATTGTAGGCCGGTTTCCCACTTTTTTTCCTGTCTGTTACTCTAATTATATACAGCACTGTTTTGCATTTTTTTTAAAAAAACAGGCCATATATTTGGCAGTGTAGTATTTCCGTGAAAGGCCTCATATAACTGTGTGCTCCAAGTTTGGGCATTGTAGGCTGGTTTCCCACTTTTTGTCCTGTCTGTTACTCTAATTATATACAGCACTATTTTGCATTAAACTAAAAATACAGGCCACATATTTGGCAGTGTGGTATTTCCGTGACAGGCCTCATATATCTGCATGCTCAAAGTTGCTTGGCCCATGTGCTTAACCTCGTGGTTCAACGTATTCTGAAAAGCTACCAGGAGCTGCCAGATCTGCTAGTGAAAGTACGCTGTCTGTCTATTTTAGAAAGTCAGCTACAGCTTCAGCTCCCCTTGCCTTGCTTCAGCAGCATTTGCAGCTTCCAGCTCACCGACTGGTGTGTGATGTCCCCATGCGCTGGAAATCTAAGCTGCATATGTTGGAAAGGATTTGTGAGCAGAAGAAGGCAGTTGTTGACTACCAACATCAACAAGGCCATGGATATTCAGTTCAGACTCCACATATAAGACCTCAGGAGTGGACATGGATGTCAGACATATGTACCATCCTCCAAAACTTTGAGGACTGCACCAAGATGGTGAGCGGCGATGATGCCATAATTAGCGTCACCATCCCGCTTCTCAGCATTCTGAAAACCTCTTTGCTCACAATTAAAGAGAATGCATTGCAGGCAGAGCATGAGGACATGGAGCAAGGAACTATACAGGGGGATTACAGTCAGCCCAGCCTCATGTCTTCTCAATGTGGATTGGTAGGCAATGAGGAGGAGGAGGAGGAAGAACATGAGCTACTTTCATGCGCTATAGATGGTACTACAAGCACAGTTGTCATACCGTCTGTTCAGAGTGGATGGCCTGAGAACAGGGAAAAGGAGGATGAGGATGAGGAGGAGGACAGCATGGTCAGCCATCCTGTTGGTGAGGACATGGAAGTCTTGCCTGTTAGCAGTCTTGCACGCATGGCTGACTTTATGTTGCGCTGCTTTTCACGTGACCCTCGCATTATAAAAATTTTGGGTGACACTCATTACTGGTTGGTGACACTTCTAGACCCACGCTACAAGGAGAACTTTCAATCTTTTCTGCCAGAGGCAGAGAGGTGTACCAAAAATGTTGCAGTACCAGAGGGCCCTTGTAGCAGAATTACTTAGAAACTTCCCATGTGAGAACGCTGGCAGCAGACGTCAGAGTTTGTTGTACAACCAAGGAGTCCAAGCGAGAGAGACAGAAGTACAATCCAGCTCAGGCAGGGGAACAATGGCAAAGTTCTGGGACAGTTTTCTCAGACCCTCCCATCGTGACAGCACAGAGGCAAGGGGTTCAGTCACAAGAAGTGCAATGTTGGGGAAGATGGTGAGGGAGTACCTTGAAAATCGTACAAACGTCCTCCGTGATTCCTCTGTGCCTTTTAATTATTGGGTATCCAAGCTGGACACGTGGCATGAACTGGCTCTTTATGCCTTGGAGGTCCTGGCCTGCCCTGCTGCTAGCATTCTGTCAGAGCAGGTTTTTAGTGCCACTGGTGGAATTCTAACAGATAAGCGCATCCGCCTGTCAACTGAAAATGCTGACAGGCTGACTCTTATAAAAATGAACAAGGGCTGGATTGGGAAAGACTTCTGTACACCACCAAGTGAAAACAGCAAAACATAACCTCAAATACATTCTCTCTTTTGGGGAGGTGTATTTTCATGCACCTCTTCACAACCACACATGGGTATACGCTTCCAGATTTGGTCTGTTTGTTCTTATCCTCCTCCTTATCCTCATCATTCAGAACCACTAGATGACCAGGGTGAACGTGCTCTTTACTGTTATAGGCCGGTGAATTTTGGGCAAGGGGGCTGTGATGGCACTAGTTTATTTATTAAAAAAGGACCCCCCATTGGGGAATTGGGTATTACATTACATTGGGCCTACTTCTTAACTGTCTCTTGCAATGTCTCCTTTAACTGCCACTAGATCACTAGGGTTAACGTGCTCTATACTGTTATAGGCCACTGAATTTTGGGCAAGAGGGTTGTGATGGCACTAGTTTATTTATTAAAAAAGGACCCCCCATTGGGGAATTGGGTATTACATTACATTGGGCCTACTTCTTAACTCTGTCTCTTGCAATGTCTCCTTTAACTGCCACTAGATCACTAGGGTTAACGTGCTCTATACTGTTATAGACCGGTGAATTTTGTGCAAGGGGGCTGTGATGGCACTAGTTTATTTATTAAAAAAGGACCCCCCATTGAGGAATTGGGTATTACATTACATTGGGCCTACTTCTTAACTCTGTCTCTTGCAATGTCTCCTTTAACTGCCACTAGATCACTAGGGTTAACGTGCTCTATACTGTTATAGGCCACTGAATTTTGGGCAAGAGGGTTGTGATGGCACTAGTTTATTTATTTAAAAAGGACCCCCCATTGGGGATTTGTTTGCCAGCTCCCTACTACTTAACTCTGTCTCCTGCAATGTGTCCTTTAACTGCAACTAGATGACCAGGGTGAACGTGCTCTGTACTGTGAATTTTGGGCAAGGGGGCTGTGATGGCACTATTTTATTTATTAAAAAAGGACCCCTCATTGGGGAATTGGGTATTACATTGGGCCTACTTCTTATCTCTGTCTTCTGCAATGTCTCCTTTAACTGCCACTAGATCACCAGGGTTAATGTGCTCTGCACTGTTATAGGCCACTGAATTTTGGGCAAGAGGGTTGTGATGGCACTAGTTTATTTATTTAAAAAAGGACTCCCCATTGGGGAATTGTTTGTCAGCTCCCTACTTCTTAACTCTGTCTCCTGCAATGTGTCCTTTAACTGCCACTAGATGACCAGGGTGAACGTGCTCTGTACTGTGAATTTTGGGCAAGGAGGCTGTGATGGCACTATTTTATTTAGTAAAAAAAATCCCACATTGGGGAATTGGGAATTACATTATATTGGGCCTACTTCTTATCTCTGTCTTCTGCAATGTCTCCTTTAACTGCCACTAGATCACCAGGGTTAATGTGCTCTGTACTGTTATAGGCCACTGAATTTTGGGCAAGAGGGTTGTGATGGCACTAGTTTATTTATTTAAAAAAGGACTCCCCATTGGGGAATTGTTTGTCAGCTCCCTACTTCTTAAATCTGTCTCCTGCAATGTGTCCTTTAACTGCCACTAGATGACCAGGGTGAACGTGCTCTGTACGGTGAATTTTGCAAGGCAAGGGGGCTGTGATGGCACTATTTTACTTAGTAAAAAAAAAAGGACCCCACATTGGGGAATTTTTTGTCAGCTCATGTCCTCCATTACAAGACTCAGAGGCCCACACCCCTACATTGGGCGTACTTCTTAACTCTGTTTCCTGCACTGTCTCTTCCTTATCTCCAACGACATGACCTGGGTGAACGTGTTCTGTACTTTTATATGCTACAGAATTTTGAGCAAAGGGGGCTGTGATGGCAATAGTATATTTTTAAAAAAGGTACCCCCCCCATTGGTGAAACCACATCCTTGTTGGCAAAGACTTCATAATATTTGTGTACCTTAAAGAGCTCACTTGAAAAGCTGCTTTTTGTGTTGATTGGTTGCTCACATTGGACACAATACACGTCATATAAATTTGATAAAGCAATGCTGTTAGTTTGGCTCAGTAGTTCATTACAAATATTTCTTTGTCGACTATATAAGTTTCTCTCTTTGAGAGCCATAACTTTGGCTGCCTCAAATGTACAAGTGGCGAATATACAAATGGCGATTTGGAATCCAGATTAAAATTCTGTATACCGAATGCATTCAGACAATCACATAGCTGCATTTCTTGTAAAACATTTACAGATGTAACAGACATTGCTCATAGTGACCCAATCTTGAGAAATATTTGTTTATCCACTTCAAAACAGTTCTAAGCCTCTATATGTTTGCTGTTTGTCATTGTAAAACATTAAGGTTTACTGAAACTCTGCCTGTGGTGGTTTGAGGGATCATGGTAAAAATATTCGGGTCTCCCATAGACTTACATTGGGCTTGTTGTTCTGGCCGACTACCCGAGTATACCAATCTGCTCAACCCGAGCAATGAGCACCTGAGCATTTTAGTGCTCACTCATCACTAATAATCACTGTTGGATTACTTCTCCCTTGCGAGTCTACCTACAAGTATACAGCTGTGTCCACTTCTTCCTCTACTTGGATCTACAACTGGTGGTTGATTTAGGTGAGTTAGTAGAGATGAGCAAGCACTAAAATGCTTGGGTGCTTGTTGCTTGAACAGAGCAATTCCTAGAGCTCGAATGTTTGTTTCAAGTAACGAGTATAACAGAAGTCAATGGGAAATCTGGATCCAAGAAGAATCGTTTCTCCTTGCAGAGAGTGACATGTTAAGCATGTCGAGGTGAGGAGACTAAAAGCCACAATGCTCCTCTGGGAAATATCCAAATTGTCTCTTCAGAGAGGAAGAGGACTAGAACTGTAGTGCCACCTATTGGAAGTAGCAATCCTAACAGTCAATGTCGACCCTTTAACAAGCCTTGTCACATGACTTAGGATAAAAGCCAAACCAGATTCTCAATTTGCAGACACTGTGTTTCGGGGTACTGCCCCTCGTCAGTGCAAAGTGGAGATCTGGTTTGGCTGAGTGAGAGGCGTCTGACCGATATCCTTGCGGAGAGTAAAACATTAAGCATGTTGCGGTGAGGAGACTTAAAGCCGCAATGGGAATCTGAGCATTTTTCTGGCAAACCCTACAAACAGTTCTGCGGGGCAATGAAAATGTTGAAATAGATGAAAAAGTGCTAAATGGAAGGAGAACAGGATGAAGAAGACCCCTGAAAGCATCTCTGACTCCCAGATTGCTGCTGAGAAAAATGGTGTAATAGTCTTCCTCCATTTTAAATACTAACAATAAAACATTACAAATAGACAAGAAATTGCATTTTACAGGAAAAATGTTAAGCTTTTTTTTCCTGTATAATGACTTGTATATAATGCAAAATTTAAAAATAATTTTATAAAATATATATAATATAAATAAACCAAAAATTTTTTTTTTAGTTAAAAAAATTGAAATTTCTGTGTAATTTATGGAGGCAAAAACTGCCAAAACTTAGGGACTCAGAGAGACTCAGATACACCCTGTATTAGAATTACACACATTCTGTTCAAATTGTCATGTATTAATAGTACTACACTCGTAAAGGCTATACACTAAGTACAAATCCTGTCAAAAATTACAAGCAGGGTCATACATACACCCTTGAAGGCACCAACTGTATTGCTTCATTCAAATATTGTGAACAAAGTGTAGTTGTGGTACTCCCACCCACATATAGGCTTTGTACAAAGTGCAAAGCCAGTAAAAAATTATAAGTAAGATCATCCATAGACTCAAAAAGAAAACAACTAGGAGACAATTAAATGTAGAACATTAAAAACACTTTATGTGCTGCTATAATCTGGTGGTGTGTAAATTCAGGTGAAAGCCAGGCTTTGTTCAATGTTATGAGAGTAAGCCTGTCAGCACTTTCTGTTGACAGGCGAAAGCGTCTGTCTCAGGAAGAAGAGGTGCAAAGTTCTCCTTGTAGTTTTGGTCTAGCAGATTGAACAAGCAGTACTCTTTTTTTGTCCAAGATGAGTGAAACGCGACAGCCACGGAAAAGGCAGGGTTACGTAAAGTTGGCCATATGCACCAAGCTCCCGGCAACCAATACTTCCCTGTCTTCACCATAATGATGACTTTCCATCTGCTCCTCCTCCTTCTCTTTCTCCTCATTCCCCTTCTCACCCCATTCACGTAGGAGAGACAGAAGGTTGTGTGGGTACTAGCCTCTGTTGTGCTAGCCATCAGATCCTGTTCCTCATCCTCTTCCTCAGCCTACAGCACCTCATGTTACCCAATTTGCACTGAGCAGATGAGATGAGGCTGGACTGGGTAGTATCTTCCTGTTGTTAGCACCATGCCAGATCCCTGCTTTGTCAGTTCCTGCTGAACTCTGGTGCAGATCTTGCCTGCTGCACTCTGGGGCAGATCCTGCCTGCTGCACTCTGGTGCAGATCCTGCCTGCTGCACTATGTTGCAGATCCTGCCTGCTGCACTCTGATATGAACTCTGCCTGCTGCACTCTGATTCAAGCTCTGCTTGCTGCAATCTGATACCAACTTTGCCTGGTGCACCATCCAGACTGTCCTACTGGGTCAAACTGCTGCGCTTCCGTTGGTCTGTCCTGGAGTGGCACCTCGCATTCATCGGGAGCCAAGCCTAACCTCACCATCAGAGGCTCTAGTGAACAGTTTGGTGCTCACTTAGTCATGCCCTTCCAGGCTCTATGCGGTCCATGGCACAGTGGTTCCACAAACCACGTCCGTGACAGTTTGCTCATGCCATGGACCCTGCTGGACCCCGGATCCTGCCCTTTTGGACCATGAACCAAGAGCTCTGCTGACAGAAAGACATGCAGGAGGAGCTTTCCATACAGTTGCAGTCCCTGACTACCAAGTTGGAGGCCTTAAACATCTGTCCAGAGTCCTCACATGTCAAAGCAACCGTGTCTTCTCTGGAGACTTCTCAGATGGTTTGCTTAGTTTGAGGTCCAGGCCCCCAAGTTGCAGCTCCACCACACTTTGACGGCAATCCAAAACTCTGCTGCGGGTTCATCAATCAGTGCCAGTTACATTTTGAACTCCTTCCTCACCACTTCTCGTTGGACCAAGAAAAAGGTGGCATTCCTTATTTCGCACTTTGGAGGCGAGGCCCTGGTGTGGTTGAACCCATTATGGTAGAAGGACCCGATCATCTCCAATTTGCCTACATTCTTGGAGGCTTTTCACAAGGCATTTGATGAACCTGAATGACCTATCGCTTCAGCTTCCGCTCTTCTCTGTTTACATCACTCCAGCTCATCTGTGGGACAATATGCAGTGCGCTTACGCACTCTGGCATCGGAACTCGGATGGAATAACGAAGCTTTGGTGGCGACATTCTGGAAGGGGCTTTCTGGAGACATAAAGGATGAGCTAGCCAGACAAGACCTACCAAATACCTTCAACGACCTGATCTCCCTTGCCATCCATACCTTCGCTTCCGTGGGCGTGTCTGTGAGGTGGCATGTGAAAAAGAACCACAGTGCCCGTCTCTGTCTTTTCAAAGGCTGCTTGTTCCTTTGCCCTCCCCTGTGAATGACTCACCTGAACCCATGCAGATTGACCACCTTGCCCTTGCCAGACAGTGACAGAGGGATCGCCATGCTAAAGGCCCGTGCCTGTATTGTGGAGATGTGGGTCACTCCATTCAAGTCTGTCCGGTGGTAGGGTTGGTAGGAGAGGCCTCCCTAGACGGAAAAGACATCTCTCTTCCCCTGACCCTTATTGTGGTCGTGAAAACCGGTGAATCCCAGTTTATTGAGTCAGTGTATTTGGATTCCGGGGCAGCCGGAAATTTTGTTCTCCAGGCTGTAGTGGATCAGTTCCAAATCCCAGTTCATCCACTCCAGAACCCCCTGGCAATAACATCTGTCAATGGGAGAACTCTTCGGGAGACAGTTCATCTGGCTACTGAGCTGCTTGAGGTCTGTATTGGGATGCTTCATACTGAGAGGATAGTCTTCCATGCTCTTTCCCACATTTCTCTTAGGCCTACCATGGCTATGACAGCATGAACCTGTGTCAGACTGAAGAACTGGAGAGGTGCTCCGCTGGGGACAATCCTGTCATGAGAAGTGTCTGGCTCCAGTATGTCTGGCTAAGGCCATGTCCTCTCTGGCATTGCTGCCCAGATTTCCATCTGCCTATTGGTCCTTTGCCAATGTATTTGACAAAAAGTAGAGACTTTGCTGCCCCATAGGCCGTATGACTGTTCTATTGACTTGATTACCGGATCTACACCCCATAGAGGCCGAATTTACCCTCTGTCCGCAGCTGAGAATCAAGCTATATCGGAATACATTCTGGAGAATTTGGCCAGGGGGCTCATTCATAAGTCCTCCTCTCATGCTGAGGCTAGATTTTTCTTCATTAAAAAGAAAGATGGATCACTCCAACCTTGTATAGACTATCGGGGTCTCAACTAGATCACGGTGAAAAATAAAAACCCAATCCCACTGATCCCTAAGTTTTTGACCGATTAAGAGGTGCCAGGATCTTCACCAAATTAGATTTAAGAGGTGCCTACAATCTAATCTTAATTCGCCTGGGAGACAAATGGAAGAGGGCTTTCAACACCAGGGACCGACATTATGAATACCAAGTGATGCCCTTTGATCTCAGTAATGTACCAGCAGCTTTTCAAGAGTTTGTCAGTGATATCTTCCGAGACGTGCTTTATTCCTGCGTTGTTGTGTATCTGGATGATATTTTGGTATTTTCCCTGGATCTGGCCTCCCACAGATGAACAGTTCAGCAAGTTCTTCAGCATCTTAGGGAGTATCGACTCTATGCCAAGTGTGAGAAATGCGTATTTGAACAATCTGCCCTTCCCTGTTTGGGTTACATTATCTCAGACACCGGACTCAGGATGGAGCCTGAGAAAGTCTCTTCCATCCTTAAATGGCTGCTGCCTGTGGGAGTCAAAGCAATACAGCGATTCCTTGGCTTTGCTAACTATTATCGACAATTCAATCCTCACTTCTCTGTTGTGAATTCTGCTTTTGGGCTCCCTCCGGTGGTTGTTTGTGATAGTGCAGTTGTCTCTGGGTTGTAATCCAGGGCAGGTGTTTCTGCTGATTGACAGCTCTATTCGGTATTTAGGTGTGCTGGATTCATTAGTCAGTGCCAGTTGTCCATTGTTCTTGGAGGGTCTACATCCCTGTCTGGTTCCTTCTGCTCTGCTGCCAATTCAGCCAAGATAAGTGTCTGGTTTATTTTCCTGCAGCACACATGCAGTGTGCTTTTCAGTTCAGAACAATTCATTGTTTTGTCTTGTCCAGCTTAGACTTGTTTGGATTTTTTCAGTCATGCTGGATTCTCTGGAGATGCAGATATACATTCTATGTCTTCAGTTAGATGTGGAATTTTTGTATTTTCTGCTGTGGATATTTTCAGAGTTTTGATACTGACCGCTTAGTACTCTGTCCTATCCTTTACTATTTAGCTAGAAGTGCCTCTTTTGCTAAATTCTGTTTTCAGCCTGTGTGTGTCTTTACTCTTATATTCACCGTCAATATTTGTGGAGGGCTGCCTATCCTTTGTGGTTTCTGCTCTGAGGCAAGATAGAATTCCCATTTCCATCTATAGGGTTATTTAGTCCTCCGGCTGTGTCGAGGTGTCTAGGATGTGTTAGGTACACCCCACGGCTACTTCTAGTTGCGGTGTCAGTTTAGGGTTGCGGTCTGTACAGGTACCACCTTCTCCAGAGAAGGTCTCATGCGGCTCCAAGGCCACCGGATCATAACAGTACAACTGGCCAACAATGAGTTAAATGCATCTCAGAAGAAGGGTAGAAAGAGCCATTTTTTTTCTGTAGTCTGCTTTGTCTCTCCTTCCCTCTTTTCCTCTGGGTGGCTGTGGAGTCTTGTGCTAGTATGGATGTTCAGGGATTAGCTTCTCGTGTAGACCAGCTTGCTGCTAGAATACAGGGTATTGCAGATTATATTGTTCAGACTCCAGTTTTAGAGCCTAGGATTCCTACTCCTGATTTGTTTTTTGGGGACAGGTCCAAATTTTTGAGTTTTAAAAACAACTGCAAACTGTTTTTTGCTCTGAAACCTCATTCCTCTGGTGATCCCATTCACCAGGATAAAATTGTCATCTCCCTGCTGCGTGGCGATCCTCAGGATTGGGCATTTTCCCTGGAATCTGGGAATCCAGCCTTGCTTAATGTAGACGCCTTTTTTCAGGCTCTAGGATTATTATATGATGAACCAAATTCTGTGGATCAAGCGGAGAAGACCTTGTTGGCCCTGTCTCAGGGTCAAGAGGCGGTAGAATTGTATTGTCAGAAATTTAGAAAATGGTCTGTGCTGACTAAATGGAATGATGATGCTTTGGCGGCAATTTTCAGAAAGGGTCTAAGTGATTCTATGTCTCTGGCCATTCAGATTGATCGGCGCTTGCGTGAGCGCAGAGCTGTGCACGCTGTGGCGTTGTCCTCAGAGCAGATGCCTGAGCCAATGCAGTGTGATAGGATTCTGTCTAGAACAGAAAAACAAGCATTCAGACGTCAGAATAGGTTGTGTTTTTATTGTGGCGATGCTTCTCATGTTATTTCAGTCTGTCCTAAGCGTACAAAGAGAATCGCCAGTTCAGTTACCATCAGTACTGGACAACCTAAATTTCTGTTATCTGTGTCCCTGATCTGCTCATTGTCATCATTTTCTGTCATAGCGTTTGTGGATTCAGGTGCCGCTTTGAACTTAATGGACTTTGAATTTGCCAGGCGTTGTGGTTTCCCCTTGCAGTCTTTGCAGAATCCTATTCCTTTAAGGAGCATTGATGCTACACCTTTGGCTAAAAATAAACCCCAGTTTTGGACACAGGTGACCATGTGTATGGCGCCAGCCCATCAGGAAGATTGTCGTTTTCTGGTGTTGCATAATTTGCATGATGCTATTGTGCTGGGTTTTCCATGGTTGCAGGTACATAATCCTGTGTTGGATTGGAAGTCTATGTCTGTGACTAGTTGGGGTTGTCAGGGGGTTCATAATGACATTCCTTTGATGTCAATCTCCTCTCCCTCCTCTTCTGAAATTCCTGAGTTTTTGTCTGTTTTTCAGGATGTATTCGATGAGCCCAAGTCCAGTTCCCTTCCACCGCATAGGGACTGTGATTGTACTATTGACTTGATTCCAGGCTGTAAGTTTCCTAATGGCCGACTTTTCAACCTGTCTGTGCCTGAACATACCGCCATGCGGAGTTATGTTAAGGAGTCTTTGGAGAAAGGGCATATTCGGCCATCTTCTTCACCGTTGGGAGCGGGATTCTTTTTTGTTGCTAAGAAGGATGGCTCCTTAAGACCCTGTATTGATTATCGCCTCTGGAATAAGATCACGGTCAAGTTTCAATACCCTTTACCTTTGCTTTCTGATTTGTTTGCTAGGATTAAGGGGGCTAGTTGGTTTACTAAGATTGACCTTCGGGGGGCATATAATCTTGTTCGTATTAAGCAGGGGGATGAATGGAAAACTGCGTTTAATACGCCCGAAGGCCATTTTGAATACCCTGTGATGCCATTCGGGCTCTCTAATGCTCCATCTGTTTTTCAGTTCTTCATGCACGACATCTTCCGGACTTATCTTGATAAATTCATGATTGCATATTTGGATGACATTTTGATTTTTTTCCGATGATTGGGAGTCTCATGTGGAGCAGGTCAGGATGGTATTTCAGATCCTTCGTGATAATGCTTTGTTTGTGAAGGGGTCTAAGTGTCTCTTTGGAGTGCAGAAGGTTTCTTTTTTGGGCTTCATTTTTTCTCCCTCATCTATTGAGATGGATCCGGTTAAGGTTCAGGCCATTCATGATTGGATTCAGCCCACATCCGTGAAGAGCCTTCAGAAATTTTTGGGCTTTGCTAATTTTTATCGCCGTTTCATTGCTAACTTCTCCAGTGTGGTTAAACCTTTGACCGATTTGACGAAGAAGGGTGCTGATGTGACGAATTGGTCCTCTGCGGCTGTCTCTGCCTTTCAGGAGCTTAAACACCGATTTACTTCTGCCCCGGTGTTGCATCAACCGGACATTTCTCTTCCGTTTCAGGTTGAGGTTGACGCTTCTGAGATTGGGGCAGGGGCCGTTTTGTCTCAGAGGAATTCTGATGGTTCCTTGATGAAACCGTGTGCCTTCTTTTCCCGTAAGTTTTCACATGCTGAACGCAATTATGATGTCGGCAATCGGGAGTTGTTGGCTATGAAATGGGCGTTTGAGGAGTGGCGACGTTGGCTTGAGGGAGCTAAGCACCGTATTGTGGTCTTGACCAATCATAGAAATCTGATTTACCTCGAGTCTGCCAAGCGGCTGAATCCTAGACAGGCTCGATGGTCCCTTTTCTTTTCCCGTTTTGATTTCGTGGTCTCGTATCTTCCGGGTTCTAAGAATGTTAAGGCTGATGCCCTCTCTAGGAGTTTTTTGCCTGATTCTCCTGAGGTCCTTGAACCGGTCGGCATTCTGAAAGAAGGGGTGGTCCTTTCTGCCATTTCCCCTGATTTACGACGGGTTCTTCAGGAATTCCAGGCTGACAAACCTGACCACTGTCCAGTGGGGAAACTGTTTGTTCCTGATAGACGGACTAGTAGAGTGATTTCTGAGGTTCATTGTTCTGTGTTGGCTGGCCATCCTGGTATTTTTGGTACCAGAGATTTGGTGGGTAGGTCCTTTTGGTGGCCTTCTTTGTCGCGGGATGTGCGTTCTTTTGTGCAGTCCTGTGGGACTTGTGCGCGGGCTAAGCCTTGTTGTTCCCATGCTAGTGGGTTGCTTTTGCCTTTGCCGGTCCCTGAGAGGCCCTGGACGCATATTTCTATGGATTTTATTTCAGATCTTCCGGTTTCCCAGAGGATGTCTGTTATCTGGGTGGTTTGTGACCGGTTCTCTAAGATGGTCCATTTGGTCCCTTTGCCTAAATTGCCTTCCTCTTCTGATTTGGTTCCATTGTTTATTCAGCATGTGGTTCGTTTGCATGGTATTCCGGAGAATATTGTGTCTGACAGAGGCTCACAGTTTGTTTCTAGATTTTGGCGAGCCTTTTGTGCTAGGCTGGGCATTGATTTGTCTTTTTCCTCCGCATTTCATCCTCAGACAAATGGCCAGACCGAGCGAACTAATCAGACTTTGGAAACTTATTTGAGATGCTTTGTGTCTGCTGATCAGGATGATTGGGTGGCTTTCTTGCCATTGGCCGAGTTTGCCCTTAATAATCGGGCTAGTTCTGCTACCTTGGTTTCGCCCTTCTTTTGTAATTTTGGTTTTCATCCTCGTTTTTCTTCAGGGCAGGTTGAGCCTTCTGATTGTCCTGGTGTGGATTCTGTGGTTGACAGGTTGCAGCAGATATGGGCTCATGTGGTGGACAATTTGGTGTTGTCTCAGGAGGAGGCTCAGCGTTTTGCTAACCGTCGTCGGCGTGTTGGTTCCCGGCTTCGGGTTGGGGATTTGGTCTGGTTGTCTTCCCGTCATGTTCCTATGAAGGTTTCTTCCCCTAAGTTTAAGCCTCGGTTTATTGGTCCTTATAGGATTTCTGAGATTATCAATCCGGTGTCTTTTCGTTTGGCCCTTCCGGCCTCTTTTGCCATCCATAATGTTTTCCATAGATCTTTATTGCGGAAATATGTGGTGCCCGATGTTCCCTCTGTTGATCCTCCTGCCCCGGTGTTGGTTGATGGGGAGTTGGAGTATGTGGTTGAGAAGATTTTGGATTCTCGTTTTTCGAGGTGGAAGCTTCAGTATCTTGTCAAATGGAAGGGTTATGGCCAGGAGGATAATTCTTGGGTTTTTGCCTCTGATGTCCATGCTGCTGATTTGGTCCATGCCTTTTATTTGGCTTGTCCTGATCGCCCTGGGGGCTCTGGTGAGGGTTCGGTGACCCCTCTTCAAGGGGGGGTACTGTTGTGAATTCTGCTTTTGGGCTCCCTCCGGTGGTTGTTTGTGATAGTGCAGTTGTCTCTGGGTTGTAATCCAGGGCAGGTGTTTCTGCTGATTGACAGCTCTATTCGGTATTTAGGTGTGCTGGATTCATTAGTCAGTGCCAGTTGTCCATTGTTCTTGGAGGGTCTACATCCCTGTCTGGTTCCTTCTGCTCTGCTGCCAATTCAGCCAAGATAAGTGTCTGGTTTATTTTCCTGCAGCACACATGCAGTGTGCTTTTCAGTTCAGAACAATTCATTGTTTTGTCTTGTCCAGCTTAGACTTGTTTGGATTTTTTCAGTCATGCTGGATTCTCTGGAGATGCAGATATACATTCTATGTCTTCAGTTAGATGTGGAATTTTTGTATTTTCTGCTGTGGATATTTTCAGAGTTTTAATACTGACCGCTTAGTACTCTGTCCTATCCTTTACTATTTAGCTAGAAGTGCCTCTTTTTCTAAATTCTGTTTTCAGCCTCTGTGTGTCTTTACTCTTATATTCCCTGTCAATATTTGTGGGCGGCTGCCTATCCTTTGTGGTTTCTGCTCTGAGGCAAGATAGAATTCCCATTTCCATCTATAGGGTTATTTAGTCCTCCGGCTGTGTCGAGGTGTCTAGGATGTGTTAGGTACACCCCACGGCTACTTCTAGTTGCGGTGTCAGTTTAGGGTTGCGGTCTGTACAGGTACCACCTTCTCCAGAGAAGGTCTCATGCGGCTCCAAGGCCACCGGATCATAACACTTCTCCACTCTGACCCCTCCCATCTCTGCTATGAAAGGGAGCCGATCCAAAGAACTGGTCCTCCGAGGCTGAAGAGGCCTTCTGCTTTCTTAAACGGTCCTTCTCCACTGCTCCCGTTCTGCATCATCCGGATTTTGAACAAACAGTTCTTCCTACAGGTGGAAGCATCCTCTTTAGGGGCTGGACCTGTGCTCACTCAGAAATCCTCCTTGGGTTGCTGCTTGTCCTGCGGTTTCTTTTCTAAGGCCTTCTCTGCTCCAGAATGTAACTAATCCATCGGGGAACAGGAGATACTCGCCATGGAGGGCGCAGTCTATCCAGTGTCATCTACACAGACCAAAAGAACCTGGCTTATCCGCCCAGAGACTTAATCCACTCCAAGCTGGGTGGTCTTTCTATTACATTTCAAGTACAATGACAAGAATGTCAGAGCTGATGCCCTCTTCTGTATGGGGACCTAGAGGAGGACTCTCAATTTATCATCATACCATTCAAGATGGTCACTGTCACTAAAGTCAGCCTGTCGCAAATTCCCCCAGGAAAAACCCTTGTGGCTGAACCCGAGAGGGAGCAAGATTTGTCATGGGGTCACTCATCCAAGGTGGCTGGTCATGCCGGACAAAAGAAGACACTAAAATTAATTTCATGCCACTACTGTTGGCCATCCATGAGGAGGGAAATCTATGCTCACGTGGCTGCTTGTCCAATTTGTGCCTGCAATAAAGTCCGCAGATGACTTACTACCGGTTCTCTCCTGCCGTTACCCATG
The DNA here is from genome assembly GCF_051348905.1 of Ranitomeya variabilis. Taxonomy (NCBI): domain Eukaryota; kingdom Metazoa; phylum Chordata; class Amphibia; order Anura; family Dendrobatidae; genus Ranitomeya; species Ranitomeya variabilis. The sequence goes on from NC_135232.1 coordinate 154,856,537, forward strand.
CCATCTGGTCCATGGCAGCACATAGCAATAGACTTCATTACAGATTTGCCGGTATCCAAGGGTTGCACCATCATCTGGGTAGTCATGGATTGCTTCTCCAAAATGGCGCATTTTAATCAAATATCTGCTCTCCCGTCTGCTCCTGAACTGGCTGACAGTTTCATCAAGCATATTTTCTGCCTGCATGGATTTCCTCGTCACAGTGTTTGATCGAGGTTCGCAGTTCACTTCCAGATTCTGGCGAGCTCTCTGTAAACATATGGATATTGCCTTGGACTTCTCTTCATCCTATCACCATCAGTCCAATGGGCAAGTGGAGCATGTCAGCCAGGTCCTGGTCAACTAACTGTGACACTTCGTCAATGCCCAAAACAATGATTGGGTGAAATTACTTTCCTAGGATGAGTTCTTGTACAACAATCATGTTGGTAAAGCCGTGGGAGGGTCCCCTTTCTACTTTGTGTTTGGTCGGCAACCTGAGGTTCCCTTCCCAGTTATAGTTCCTACTGATGTTCCTGTGGCAGATGTTCTCTCCAAGGATTTTGTGAAATTGTGGGAGGACACCAAAGCCACTTTAGAAGCATCCTCCACTCATATGAAGAGACATGCAGACAAAAGGCGCCTTGACCCTCCATGCTTTTGCCCCGGCGACAAGGTATGGCTCTTGTCCAGGTACGTCCATCTGAAGGTTCTCTTGTACAAGTTGGGTCCTCATTTTATTGGGCCTTTCGATGTGCTGAAGTGGATCAATGATGTCTCCTATAAATTGAAGTTGCCTCCTTCATTACGGATTTCAAATTCTTTCCACATGTCTCTGCTGAAGACGGTCATCTTGAGCCACTTCTTCAAGGATCCCAGTACCACGCCCGTGCCAACTGCATCGATGATGTCTTTGAGGTGGAGAACATCTTGGCCATGAAAAAGGTGAGCGGCAAGACCTTCTTCCTTGTCGACTGGAAGGGATTTGGTCCCGGAAAGAGATCCTGGGAGCCGAAGGTGAACATTCACGCTTCGATTCTCCCCTGGAACTTCCCCGATGGCTTGAAGAGAAGGAGGCATAAAGGGAGGTACTGTTAGCCCCATGCTGGATCCCTGCCCTGACAGGCAGAGTCTCTGGCTTGTCACTTCACTCACCCGCACTGCGGTCAGTTCCTTCCCGTTCTGCAGTCTAAATTGCGTAAGGTTGCGGCACTCTGGTGCAGATCCTGCCTGCTGCACTCTGGTGCAGATCCTGCCTGCTGCACTCTGGTGCAGATCCTGTCTGCTGCACTTTGGTGCAGATTCTGCCTGCTGCACTCTGATACGAACACTGCCTGCTGCACTCTGATTCAAGCTCTGCCTGCTGCAGTCTGATACCAACTCTGCCTGGTGCACCATTCAGTCTGTCCTACTGGGTCCATCTGCTGCGCGTTCGTTGGTCTGCCCTGGAGTGGCACCTGGCGTTTATCGGGAGCCAAGCCTAACCTCACCATCAGAGACTCTAGTGAACAGTTCAGAGCTCACTTAGTCACACCAGGCTCTCCGCGGTCTATGACACAGTGGTTCCACAAACCACATCCGTGACACCTGTTTCATGTCTTTCTCCATCTCCACCTGATCTGCATGCAAAGCTTCATGTTTAAATGCAAGCACTGGCTGTTTAAGTAGGCAAAGAAGTGGGATTGTTGAATGAGCAATGTATGGATGTTTCTTGTAGAGATCTGATTAGTGATGAGTGAGCGTGCTCATCACTGTTTGTTACTCGAGAAACAGTGAGCTCAAGATGCTCGTTCCTCGGGAAGTATTTATGAATGCTTGCGCGCAAGCTAGAGTTCCTGCAAGGCATTTTTGGTGCTTCTTTGACAGCCAAGTAACATGCGGGGATTGCCTGCCAGTCACTGTCATTCTGTAGCCATCTTGGTTGTGGCATTGCTGTGCATGGCAGGCCGCAAAGCGTCATCAGGTCTATATAAGACCTGTGATACCAAGCTTGCTACAGTGTACCAACGGACACAGGCAGAGTAGTGCTGCACTGCTGAGCCAAGGACAGAGTTGTAGCTGTGTATAGACAGGGATTGGACACGTAATCTTTCTTTCAGCTATTCATACTGCTGATTAGGGTTGAGCGAAATGGATTGGACAAATTGAAAAACACCGACTTTCGGCAAAGACGGGTTTCGTGATACCCGACCCGATCCCACTGTGGGATCGGCCATGAGATCGGCGATCTTCGCACCAAAGTCACGTTTCGTATGACGCTTTCAGTGCTATTTATCAGCCAATGACGGAGGATGCAGAGTGTAGGCAGCGTGATGACATAGGTCTCAGTCCCCACCATCTTAGAGAAGGGCATGACAGTGATTGGCTTGCTTTCTGCAGCGTCACAGGGGCTATAAAGGGGCGTGCACGCCGACCGCCATCTTACATCTGCCGATCTGAGCATAGGGGGATGCTGCTGCAGCTTCGTCAGAAGCAGGGATATTGTTAGGGAGGAAAGATTAATCCCCAAACCGCTTGTGCTGTAGCGATTTCCACTGTCCAACACCAACTTTTCTTTGCAGGGACAGTGGAGGCTAGATTTTTGTGCATCAGCTCTGTAGCTTATAAGGCTCCCTGATAGCTGCATTGCTGTTTGTATGCCACTGTGCAAACCAACTGCTTTTTTAAAAGCAAAAATCCTGTTGCTCCTTTCTGCACAGTTCTATTGTTTATTTGTCCACACTTTTGTGTGCAGCAGTTCTTTTTATTGCTGCCGTACTTGTCCTGAGATCATTGTAGGGAGATTGTTATTGTAGTACTGTACCTTTTTTATATATATCTTCCAGCCACGTTCTGCCACTTACATTGTGTAGTGTAATACAGTGGGACTGGTTTTTGCAGCAGTCTCCCACACAAAAAAGGAGATTTAAATTGCCACTAAGTGGATCTGCGTCAGTTCTGTTTGTCGTATATCTGCCTGCCACTTTCTGCCACTTACATTGTATAGTGTAATACAGTGGGCCTGGTTTTTGCAGCAGTCTCCCACATAATAAAGGGAGATTTACATTGCCACTAAGTGGATCTGCGTCAGTTCTGTTTGTCGTATATCTGCCAGCCACTTTCTGCCACTTACATTGTGTAGTGTAATACAGCGGGCCTGATTTTTGCAGCAGTCTCCCACATAATGAAGGGAGATTTAAATTGCCCCTAAGTTGATCTGCTTCAGTTCTGTTTGTCGTATATCTGCCAGCCACTTTCTACCACTTACATTGATTAGTGTAATACAGCGGGCCTGATTTTTGCAGCAGTCTCCCACACAAAAAAGGGAGATTTAAATTGCCACTAAGTGGATCTGCGTCAGTTCTCTTTGTCCTATATCTGCCTGCCACTTTATGCCACTCACATTGTGTAGTGTAACACAGTGGGCCTGGTTTTTGCAGCAGTCTCCCACACAAAAAAGGGAGATTTAAATTGCCACTAAGTGGATCTGCATCAGTTCTGTTTGTCGTATATCTGTCAGCCACGTTCTGCCACTTACATTGTGTAGTGTAAAACAGAGGGCCTGATTTTTGCAGCAGTCTCCCACACAAAAAAGGGAGATTTAAATTGCCACTAAGTGGATCTGCGTCAGTTCTGTTTGTCGTATATCTGCCAGCCACTTTCTGCCCTTACATTGAGTAGTGTATTACAGTGGGCCTGGATTTTGCAGCAGTCTCCCACACAAAAAAGGGAGATTTAAATTGCCAACAAGTTTATATACACCTTCTACCTTGTTTTACAGTACAATATAACGGTCTTGTGGAAGAGGCCGTGGGTGGTCATTGCCAGCTGGTAATGATGGTGGTGGTGGTGGTGGAGCATCTGGTGGTAGTGGGAAAAGCAAAACAGCACCTAAGGCTCGAGTTGCTCAGACAGCGTCAGCGTCTGGCTACACAAGGCCTCGAAGGCTCCCTTATCTGGGAGTAGGAAAACCGCTTTTAAAGCCGGAGCAGCAGGATCAAGTTTTGGCTTTCATTGCTGACTCAGCCTCTAGCTCTTTCGCCTCCTCTTCAGAAAGTTCAAAATATAAAAGCAGCGAGTCGTCAGTGGATGCTCCAGTCAGGAACAAGTCGCTTCATTGTGTCCTTCACCCAAAGCAAAAGTGAAGGATGCGGCAGGCGATACATACACATACCGTGCCAGGGTTAGAAAGGGAAATAGTTAACAGCCCATTACAAGATGAATCGGACATGGAGTGCACAGATGCACAGCAACAGCTAGATTATTATGCTGTTCCATTGACTCAGATCACTACATTGCCCTCGCAGTGTACTGAGCCAGAATCTGACCCTGATGAGACTATGGTGCCCCGTCCCGAAAGCTATAGCACCTTTCACGGTGACACAGAGGAAGGTGCACAGGACATTGAAGAGGAGGTGATAGATGACCCAGTTGTTGACCCAGATTGGCAGCCATTGGGGGAACAGGGTGCCGCTGGCAGTAGCTCAGAAGCGGAGGAGGATGATCCACAGCAGGCATCAACATCGCAACAGCTTTCATCTGGCAGGCCCATATCAGACCAAAAACATGTGTCTAAACCAAAAACAGTTTTAGGACAGCGTGGCCATCCGGTGAAAGTAGCACAGCGTGCAGTGCCTGAAAAGGTATTCGATAGTAGGAAGAGTGCAGTGTGGCAATTTTTTAATCAAGATCCGAATGATCAGTGCAAAGTTATCTGTAAGAAATGCTCAAAGACCTTTAGCAGCGGGAAGAATCCCCTAAATTTAAATACAACGTGCATGCGTAGACATTTAACCAGCATGCACTTGCAAGCCTGGGCTAACTACCAAATGTCCCGTACCATTGGTTCACCCACTCAGAATGAAGGTAGTCAGCAAAGCTGCATTGCTTCCCTCACTGTAAGCCCACCAGTTAGGACACCACCTGCAGCAAATGTGGAGGTATCGTCGCAAGGCCAAGGCAGTCAGGGAATCACCAGGTTCTAGGTAGGAAACACTGTATGTAGGCCAACATCAAGAATACCATCACCAACCCTCTCTCAATCTGCCATGTCCACCACCACCCCCGCTAGTTCCACCATATGCAGCTCTCCAGTCCAGCTCACCCTACAAGAGACTCTCGTTAGGAAAAGGAAGTGCTCATCCAATCATCCGCGTACACAGGGTTTGAACGCCCACATTGCTAGACTAATCTCGTTAGAGATGATGCCCTACCGGTTGGTTGAAAACGAAGCTTTCAAAGCCCTGATGGCCTACGCAGTACCACGCTATGACCTACCCAGTCGACACTTCTTTGCGAGAAAAGCAATCCCAGCCCTCCACCAGCATGTCAAAGACTGCATTGTCCATGCACTCAGGCAATCAGTCAGGAGAAAGGTGCACCTCACAACAGATGCATGGACCAGTAGGCATGGCCAGGGATGTTATGTGTCCATCATGGCGCACTGGGTTAATGTGGTGGATGCAGGGTCCACAGGGGACAGCCATAGTGGGACAGTTCTGCCTAGCCCACTGTCTAGGAAACAGTTGGCAGTAGGCGTTCGACACCCCTCCTCCTCCTCCTCCTCCAGAATCGAAAGCTCGTCCACAGAGCGCAGTCGCCCTACCACTCAATCCGCAGCTGCCAGTGTTGCACATGAGGTGTCCCATTATGGAACAGCTAGTGGTAAGCGTCAGCAGGCTGTGCTGGAAATGAAGTGTTTGGGCGACAACAGACACACCGTGGAAGTACTGGCAGAGTACTTGCAGCAAGAAACTCAGTCATGGCTGGGCAGTGTACATCTTGAGGCAGGCAAGGTAGTCAGTGATAACGGAAGGAATTTTATGGCTGCCATAGCCCTTTCACAACTGAAACACATACCTTGCCTGGCTCACACCTTGAACCTGGTGGTGCAGTGCTTTCTGAAAAGTTATCCGGGGTTACCAGCCCTGCTCCTGAAGGTGCGAAGACTTTGCTCGCACATCCGCCGGTCGCCCGTACACTCCAGCCGTATGCAGAACCATCAGCGATCGCTGAAGCTTCCCCAGCTCTGCCTAATAATCGACGTTGCAACAAGGTGGAACTCCACACTGCACAAGGTTCAGAGGCTGTGCGAACAGAGGCGTGCTGTAATGTATTTGTGGGAGGATACACATACACGGGCAGGCAGTTGGATGGCAGACATGGAGTTGTCTGGTGTGCAGTGGTCAAAGCTACAAGACCTCTGTCAAGTCCTTCAGTGTTTTGAGGAATGCACATGGCTGGTAAGTGCAGACGACGCCATCATAAGCATGAGCATCCCACTAATGCGTCTGCTGATGCAAAATTTGACGCACATTAAGGAGCAGGCGTCTGCAGCCGAGGATGAGGGAAGCCTTGATGACAGTCAGCCATTGTCTGCTCAGAGAACTCTCCTGGACGAGGTGGCGGACGAAGAGGAGGAGGAGGAGGATGATGGGGATGAATATTTATGGGAGGAAGATGCTTCTCTGGGGGCAATAGAAACTGGTGGCGTTGCAAGGTCAGGTACAGGGCTTTTGCGGGAGACAAGTGATGTTGATGTGCAAGAAAGTGCTCCTCAACCCAGCACAAGCAGTGAATTGACACCTGGAACATTGGCCCACATGGCTGATTATGCCTTGCGTATCCTAAAAAGGGACCCCCGCATTATAAAAATGACCGATGACGATTACTGGTTGGCCTGTTTCCTGGATCCACGCTACAAAGGGAAATGACAAAATATCATGCCACATGAGAACCTTGAGCAAATATTGGCTAAATAAACAAGCAACTCTTGTAGACCGTTTGGTTCAGGCATTCCCAGCACACAGCGGCGGTGATGGTTCTCACACGAGCTGCAGGGGGCAACATGGCAGAGGTGTTAGAGGTGCACAAATCAGAAGTGGCGTTGGACAAAGGGGTTTTATGACCAGGTTGTGGAGTGATTTCGCAATGACCACAGACACAACAGGTACTGCTGCATCGATTCAAATAGACAGGAGACAACATTTGTCCAGTATGGTTACGAACTTTTTCCTCCCTTATCGATGTTCTCCCTCACACGTCATTCCCCTTTGATTACTGGGCATCTAAAATAGACACCTGGCCTGAATTGGCAGATTTTGCATTACAGGAGCTCGCTTGCCCAGCTGCTAGTGTGCTATCAGAAAGAGTCTTTAGTGCTGCTGGTTCACTACTGACCGAAAAAAGGACTCGTCTGGCTACCCAAAATGTTGATGATCTAACCTTCATTAAAATGAACCAATCATGGATTTCAAATTATTTGGCCCCACCTTCCCCTGCTGACACATAGCTTGCCTAAAAAATGTCTTCCTTTTTGACTCTTCTTACTGACTGCTCCAATTTCTCCATTTGCAGCTGCTGAATGTCCACCATAGGCCATTTTTTTTACCTCCATAAATAGGCTAACTCCCCCCACAGGGCCGTGGTCACCACCTAGCGCAAGCACCCGTGCGAGTGCCGTTTGCCTGGACAGGTGGGTGTGCCCACTCTTGGGCGACGGCACTGGCACAGGGTCCCTCATAGTACAATGATGTGTCTCTGATGGTGGTGATGCACAACCAACGTCAGACACACCGTCGTAATATGAGGGGCCCTGGGCCAGTACCACCGCCCATGAGAGAGTGTCCCCCCCAGCTCGAACAGCGCTCTACCACTTGCAAAACTTACCTCTCCCTGCTCCACCACTGTGTAGTTTGTGCTGTTAAATCCTTCAATGGCACTGCCAATAAAAATGTGTTGAAATGATAGATGATAGTAAAAATATACAGACGCCCTGGCCTCCATTTAGACCATTTAATACTTTGCGCCAACTACCACTGTCTGCTACTCAGCAGAGGAGCCCATCCCTGTATGTAGTTATGCCACCTGTTTATTTATGAAAATTTTTTTGCCAGACAGTTACCTCACTTTATTATTTTGGCCTACTAACTGTGTCATCCACTCCTTACAGTTGTCCTCCACTGAACAAACCTATGCTGCCAGTTTACTCCTGTTACCAGTTTTGAACTTCATTTAGCCAACTTTTTTATTTTAGGCCTACTAAGTGTGTCTGCGCCACTCTTTACAATCGTCCTCCGCTGAACAAAGAAATGCCGCCTGTGTACCCCTGTAACCTATTTTAAACTGCATTGAGCCAACTATTTTATTTTAGGCCTACTAAGTGTGTCTGCGCCACTCCTTACAATCGTCCTCCGCTGATCAAACCAATGCCGCCTGTGTACCCCTGTAACCTATTTTAAACTGCATTGAGCCAACTTTTTTATTTTAGGCCTACTAAGTGTGTCTGTCTGCACCACTCAATACAGCTGTCCTCTACTGAACAAAGCTGAGCTTCAATTTTCAGCCTATATCACATATTAAACTGCATTTGGCCTACTTGTTTGGTTGGGCCTACTAACGGTGTCTGTCGCTGCTTGCTTTTCTCCTCCACTGAACAAAGCTGAGCTTCAATTTTCAGGCTTTCAGCCTATATGAAATATGAAACTGCATTTGGCCTACTTGTTTGGTTGGGCCTACTAACGGTGTCTGTCTATCCTTGCTTTTCTCCTCCACTGAACAAAGCTGAGCTTCAATTTTCAGGCTTTCAGCCTATAAGAAATATGAAACTGCATTTGGCCTACTTGTTTGGTTGGGCCTACTAACGGTGTCTGCCGCTGCTTGTTGTTCTCCTCCACTGAACAAAGCTGAGCTTCAATTTTCAGGCTTTCAGCCTATATGAAATATGAAACTGCATTTGGCCTACTTGTTTGGTTGGGCCTACTAACGGTGTCTGCCGCTGCTTGCTTTTCTCCTCCACTGAAGAAAGCTGAGCTTCAATTTTCAGGCTTTCAGCCTATATGAAATATGAAACTGCATTTGGCCTACTTGTTTGGTTGGGCCTACTAACGGTGTCTGCCGCTGCTTGTTGTTCTCCTCCACTGAACAAAGCAGTGCCGCCTGTTTACTCCTGTTACCAATTTTGAACTTCATTTGGCCCACTTTATAACTTGGGCCTACTAACTTTGTCTGCCACTCATTACAGTTTTCCTCCACTGAACAAAGCAATGCCACCTGTTTAGTCCTGTTACAATTTTGAACTGCATTTAGCCTACTTTATTCTTTGGGCCTATATCTGTGTTTCCTCCTCATCCTGCCCATTGCCCAGCCACTGCTAGATGAGTCTGCTGGTACATTGACCCAGACCACTACATTCCCCTTCCACTCTACACAGTCAGTATCTGACCCTGCTGAAAGTCTGGTTCCCCTTCCCGCATACTATACCACCTTACACGGGGACAAAGAGGAAGGTGCAGATGAAAGTGCAGGTTCCCCCGCTGTCAAACACACCGCCGTACTTTGAGGGGCCCTGTGCCAGTGCCAATGTGAATGAGTGTGCCCCCCTGCTTTCTCAGGATCACAGCATTTGCAAAGTTGAAATACTTACCTCTCTCTGCTCCACCGCCGTGACGTAGTCCGCGTTTCCTAGGCCCACGAAAAACTTGAGCCAGCCCTACCCCCCCATAACTTTAGCCAAATGACCCCCAATTTTCAATGCCTAACTATTATTATAAGGTAAATTAAGATTGACAAGCTTAAGTAACAAGAATTGATGTTTTTGGCATTAAAATGGGCACTGTAGGTGTTTTCCTGTCCTCCACTCACTGCCGACTTTGCTTCCCCATTGACTTGCATTGGGTTTCGTGTTTCAGTCGGATCCCCGACTTTTCGCAATAATCGGCCGATTTCACCCGGACCGACTTTTGACAAAGTCGGGTTTCGCGAAACCCAACTCGATCCTAAAAAAGTAAAAGTCGCTCAACTCTACTGCTGATAGCAGCAGTTAGGGAGAGATTGTGCTGAAGTGATAGTGAAGGACAGGATAAGGCTAATTGCACATCCCTGCTGCAGCTCATGCCAAAAACCTTTCAAGTTCTCAGGGCTCATAATATTCTTTTTGCTCTTAATCCTGCAAATTTTTTTAACAGCAGGGAAATATTATATGCTATTTAAATTGTGTCAGTTGTGCATCAAAAGCATACAGCCAGACTTAGTTGGTTATCAATAGCATCGCTATATTGCTTATGCAGTGTAAGACGTCAATTTGAGATGGTCACATTTTTCCGCGTAGGAAAACTTGCAACTTTTTTTAGCAGAGAAATATTATATGGCATTTATACTGCACCAATTGTGCATCAAAATAAAAAAGCTGGACTTGGTTGGTTAGAAATAGCATCACTATATTGTTCCTGCACAGTCCATCTGAGGTTGGCAAATTTTCCTGCAATACTAATCTCGCAAAGTATTTTTAACAGGGAAATATTATACACCATTTATACTGTGCCAGTTGTGCATCAAAAGAAAAAAAGCCAGAGTTCATTGATTAGATATGTATTATATTGGTTAGATATATTATATATTATCATTATTATTATTTATTGTTATAGCGCCATTTATTCCATGGCGCTTTACAAGTGAGGAGGGGTATACATAATAACAAGTACAATAATCTTGAACAATACAAGTCATAACTGGTACAGTAGGAGAGAGGACCCTGCCCGCGAAGGCTCACAATCATATATTGCTATATTGCTCCTGCACTGTAACAAGTCTTTCTGAGGTGAGCAAATTGTCCTGCAATACTAATCATGCAAAGTTTTCTCAACAGGGGTATATCATAAGAAATTTAAAATGGGCAAGGCGGGTGGTAAGAGACAGGGATGTGGAAATGATGCTGATGGTGAATGCAGAGATGAGGCCGTGGGCAAGGTCAAACTGTGTGTGCTGTGGGAGCACAACAAACACATCATATGGACCTAGCTTCCTGTTCCACTTTGTAAGGGGGCGCAGAACACCACTCTTAAAGCCAGACCAGTGTGAAAGGTTATTGAATGGATAGCAGATAATGCTTCCAGTCAGTTTGCCAGCACTACCCTGTCTGCCACATGGTTCAGTCTCAGTAGCCGTGATTTTGGACCACATAACCCTCATCCTGATTCTCTTTTCCCCCACCATGCTTACTGCCCAGAGGCAAGTGACCCCTCACTTTGATACTCCAAACAGCTGTTCATGTTCACATTTCCATTTATAGATTCAGTCCTCTCACGCTGCCCTTTTCAAGCGGGACATGAGGGAGGGTATCACATGTATAAATATTTGAGCAGCCATGCTCGCAAGAAGGCAACGATGGGGAAATGCAATTACTGTTGCAAGAGGTGGATAATGATGAGACAATTGATATCAAGTGATATTAAGTCAGCAAGTCAGGAGGAGGACCAGGGTGCAGGAGTGGAAGACAAAGTTGTGGACGATGAAGTCACTGACGCAACCTAGGAAGATGACATGCAGAGCAAGTACAGCAGCACAAAGGGGTACATATCCACAGCACCATAACAGGCAGGAAGAGGCAGTGGGGTGGCCAGAGACTCAAAACAGGCAACAATTGCCCTGAGCAGGAACATAAGGTGTTCCCAAGTCTGACACTTTTGTAAAGACAGTCCAGTTAACCCAATAAAGGTCCCTGCTGATGCTGGCATGGCAGATGTTGCAAAGACAGTCCAGTTAACCCAATAAAGGCCATTTGCAACATCTGCCATGCCAGCATCAGCAGGGGCAGCACAGCTACCAGGCTGACCACCACCAGTATGCTCAGACACACAGCAACAAAGTACCCAACTTAAAAACTGGAGAAGCCAGCGCTGCTTATGGTCAGAACGCAATACATAAAGTGCACATGCACATATTGATTTCTAACTGTATTTCAAAATGAGACATTTAGCAAACAATTGATCAATTCTTTGAGCCACCCAACCACGCCAAGGCATTCTCATAATGGTGCAGTCCTACTCTACGTTTTTTATATTTGCTGTGCCATTACGGCCCCCTAAGTGTATTAAAAGCAAGACCACATTAAATGCAAACTGTACCTGAAGCATTTCTGAATCACTCCCAAAGTACCTGACTAATTGGGCTGAATAACAGGGTCCATAAACAGTGTCTATGGGTGACACCACTGCCTCTTCCCTGTTCTATGTACATGCCAATACACTGTCTATGATGCAGGCAAAGATGCCTCCCATCCTGCACCTATCATTGCACACTTGCAACCACCGTCAGCAACCACGTCCACATCCCAGCACAGCATTCAGTTGTTCCTATCTCAGTCTTTGGAACACAAACGTAAATATGCAGCCTCCCACACAGAAGCCACAATGATATGCAGCTACATTTCCAGACTGCTTGCCCTGGAGATGTTGCCATTTAGGCTTGTGGAGAAGGAAGCTTTATGCAACCTGCTGTCTGTTGGTGCTCGGTCCTCCCAGCCACCACGATTTCTCCTGATATGCCATCCCTGCCTTACTGAAGCATGTGTCCCATAACATCAGCCATGTCCAAACCAATGCTGTTACTAGGAAGGTCCACTTATCCATGGACACATGTACAAGTGCTTGTATATAGGGACACTATATTTCCCTGATGGCACACTGAGTGAATATTGTGGAAGCCGGGACCCTGGGATGGAACACATGCTATACTCTCCAAGGATTGCGGACCCTCGTTCAATCAGGGTTTCTACCACCTTCTACAGCAGTTCCTGCACCTCCTCCTCAAACTCCATCTCAGAAACGTCAACATCAGTCACAAGTTGGAAGCACTGCAACACTGCTTCAGCCAAGCAGCAACAGGCTCTGCTAAAGCTAATCTGCTTAAGTGACAAACCGCACACTGCTGTAGAGTTGTTGAAAGGTCTAACATATCAGACTGATGTCTGGCTGTCACCCATGAACCTACAGCCAGGCATGGTTGTGTGTAACAATTGCCGTAACCTGGTGGCGGCACTGAAGCTTGGCAATCTTGCACATGTGCCATGCCTGGGCCATGTGCTCAAGTTATTGGTTCAGTGGTTTTTCAAAACCTGCCCAGATCTGCCTGAGCTACTTGTAAAAGTACATCACTTGTGTGTCCATTTCCACAAGTTGGCTTCAGCTGCCGCTGCCCTGCCACTGATGCAGCAGTGTTTGCAACTTCCACACCGAATGGTGTGCAATGTCACTACACATTGGAAGTCAATGTTACAAATGTCGGCAAGACGTTGTGATCAGCAGAGGGCAGTAGACGAATACCAGCTGCAACATGCCTCTCAGTAGCCTCCATACTTAAGAACTGCTGAGTGGGAATTGATGTCTCACATCTGTGCTGCTCTCCAAAACTTTGAGGACTTGAACAAGATGGGAATGACAATAATGCCATATTCAGCATAACCATCCTGCTACTCTGACAAGGAGGAAAAAGTTTTGGAAGATGCTGAAAGAGTAGCATGCCGACCGCACCAGCATCCTTTGTGCCTTACAACTATTGGGTATCCAAGCTAGACACATGGCATGAACTGTCTTTCTATGCCTTGGAGGTCCTGGCCTGCCCTGCTGCTAGCATTTTGTCAGAGCGGGTTTTTAGTGCCTCCAGAGGTATTATAACTGATAGACACATGTGCCTGTCAACTGAAAATGCTGACAGGCTGTCTATTATCAAAATGAACAAGAACTGGATTGGCCCAAATGTCTCAAAACCATGACAGCAGTGGAACATGCACTCAAATCCAGTGTATTTTTTCTGGTCTATTCCCATGCACCCCTTCCCACCCAAACATGAGTATATGCTTCAGGTTTTTCTTTTGTGTCATCCTCCTCCTCCTTCACCACCACCATATCAGCAGGGTGATCATTATACCATAGCTATAAATTTTTTAAAGGAGTTTATGATGACCGCATTGAGAATTTTGAGTGGCTTACCTATAACATTCTTTGATATATATGTATATCCCCCCAGGGGTAAATGTTTTTCAGCCAATGCATTTAGTGCATGCGCATTACCAGTCAAGGAAATCCACTCCATAATAATGTGAAAAAATATGTTTTCTGAGGCCATCCACTACGTCTCTTCAAAGAGGTATTGGACTGAATCCTTCTAATTTTTGGCATGCCTTACACTTGAAAGGTTCGCTCATCTCTATTTATAATCCTTGCTGGAGCTTTTTTTTCTATATGCTCATTGGCAGTTTCAGGTGTTCTTACATGTGATTTGTACTCAGAAATTAGTAAAAACTGGCATTGCTGCTTGTGTAACACCCCAGGGTCCTGGTTGTTACAGTGGCATTGCTTTCCTCATGGGGAGAGTGATGTCACGCTTGGAAGCAAAGGAAGATCTCTTTTATCAGGTAATCACAAAGCACACATGTTCACACTCCAGGCCAGAAGGGGGAGCTCTGAACCCGGATTAAGGGGAATTTCCCTAATATAGATTCTGGCTTGGAGGGAAAGGAGGCAGTTAGTGCCTGACAGCAGACCGGAGCAGTCTGAGGCAGAGAGACGTGTTTGGGGTTATGCAGTTGGAGGTGCTGCAGCTCCAGGATTGAGAGAACAAGAAAAAAAAACAGCACTTAGTGAGCATGCAGGAGAGTGGAGCACAGGAGAGGGACACCAAGGGAGCACAGCAGCGTTTGGGCTACCTCCCTGGCCGAGCGCAGATTCCGGTAGCTGGAAGACCAAGGCTGTGTCGGACTCCAGGAGGCACAGCAGAAACCGTCAGGATAGCTGGATTATTACAAGTAACCTGTCTGCCCTAATACACAGGAGACACAGTGGCACATAGAGCCCGGGTCATGATAGAGACCCTATCAAAAGGCTCGAGCCACCTGTCATACGGGTTTGTGTCCTAACCTTCATGGAGGACAGAGAGGACTGTGAGGACCTTGCCAGAAGTCATAGGCAGTAAGGGACTACAACATCACAGTGCTAATAGGAAGGCTTCTAACTCCACCTGGTAAAGGGGACTCTGAGTTTGCCACCAAGCCAGCCGGACCCTGCCTGTACCTGTGATCTGATGCCCTGGACTGTGGTTGCCTGAAGCTTACAGTAATCCAGGTAAAAAGACTGCAAACCTGTGTCCTCCATTTCTTTATACACTACTCACTATCTCCAGCTATACAAAGGGAGCCCTGGGAACCCATCTTCACCTGTGGGAACATACCATCTAGCTGCCATAACATCACCCCAGAGGACCCCTTTAAGCAGCGTCGGTCCCCACTGACCGAACACCACAGGTGGTGTTATGAACACAAACTTTATTCACCAATCCTTTTAAAGACCTTCCCCCTTTATTTAGGCACCCAGGGTCACGGACCGGGTCGCAGCCACCGTGACATCCCCTTTAAGTACCGGACCCGAGTACCCCACGGCCCTGACGGGCGACTCTATTGTGTTCCTCCAGAGTTTGTTGCTGCCATGTACAATAGAAAATCTTTTAACGATCAGTACAAATCTCTTTTGCATTCTGCAGTAATACCTCTGTTATCTGCATTTCGTCTAGGGTGAGCTTACACAGTAGTACAGCCATAGTACAGCCATATAGTCAGGGATTATTAGCTAATAAATTATATTCCTTGTTGCTGCAACTTAAAAAAAGAAAATATCAAGGTGACATCTACTCTATTCCCTATTAATAACACTGATAGCTGCGTTTAGTGTAGGGGGAGGTGCTAGGTGTCATCTGCTGGAAATGAGTGTTCATTCTGGTCACATGTATCTCTTCCACAGTCCATAACTTGATTGCTTTTTTCCATACACTCATTGACAGATTTGTGTTTTTTATGGTGATCTGTGCTCAGTAGTGTTGAGTGATACCTTCCGATATCCGGAAATATCGGATCGGATTGGATCGGACCGATACCCAAAAAATATCGGGTATTGCCGATTCCGATACCGGAAACCAATGCAAGTCAATGGGACACAAATATCGGAATTAAAATAAACCCTTTCTTTCCTTGAAGGTTAATTCTAAATGAAGGAAAACAACTAAGGATAATGTGGAATGTATTGGGGGAGGTGGAGGAGACATTAAAGGCATAGAGGTTTAGCCCAATCAAATGGAATAGCAGGAATTAATTTTTTCTTAAGACGTTCAGAGTTGCAAAGATGTTGACTATGTTAAGCTTTTTTATATTTTGTCAGATATTTATGTTTCACTACTTCCATGCTCTTCACCTTCTTCACCTTCTTTTTTACTTATCCCACACTTTCTCCTTCATCATCCTCAGCAGCAGCATCTTTTTCATCAACTTCTTCTTCACCTTATTCATCTTCTTCTTCACCTTCTTCCTATTATTCTTTTTTTTACATTCTTCATATTCTTCTTATTCAACTATTATTCTTCTTCATATTCTTCTTCTTCATCATATTCTTATTTGTGACAGGCATTCCTGTAGTTGTTATCTATAAAAGTTTGAAGATTACACCTTCCGTTCTGCCTGTCACAAAAGATTTACAACAGGATTTGTCCACGTTCAGTTTGGCCTGCAGCAGCAGGTTTTTTCCAGGGGCACACCAAAAACAGGCAGAGATGCTTACCTGTCTAAATAGGCCTCAATACAAATGCACAAGCAGGGTGCAGCGGATGTATCTTAGTGCATTGGTGTACCACACGGCCAATCCCTGATTGAAGGCTGGCTGTTTCATTAAGTATTGCACCTGTGCATTTGCTATTTTATTTGGGTCTGCTGCACCCTGCTTGTGCATTTGTATTGAGGCCTATTTAGACAGGTAAGCATCTCTGCCTGTTTTTGGTGTGTTTTCTTGAATTTTTGTTTTTTTGGTGTTTTTCCAGGGGCACCACGAGGAGGAACGGACTCACCCCCATACACTGCTTAGTCTTCTTCTGCTTAAAATTTAGATAATATCTTTTGCTCTGATTTTTAGTCTTATGCTTAATGTTCTTCTGCTTTTTGTTCTGCAGCTTCTTGTTCTTCTGCTTCTTGGTCTTCTGTCTCTTGTTCTTCTGTATCTTGGTGGTGGTCTTATTCTCTGTCCTTTTAGTCATCTTCAGGGGGATATCCCTGCCATCTTATCAGATATTGGAGCCGATTCCTGCGAATCCTGGAATCAACAATTTCCTCCACCACAAATTGTTCTTGCCCATCAATCACCACAGGCTGCGGAGGTGGCACAACAGTCCCTGGAAGGTATTAGGAGATACAGGCTTTAGTAAATATACATGAAAAACTGGGTGTACCTTCATAGTCCTAGGCAGCTTCAGCCGGCAGGCCACAGACCTCACAATACCGTTGATCTTGAAAGGACCAATGAATTTCTGTTCAAGTTTTTGTGAAGGAACATTTAACTTCAGATTCTTAGTTGCTAACCACACGGAAACTCCTACCTTGAACATGGGTGCAGGTTTACGGAATCTATCAGCCGATCTCTTATAACGTTCTTGAGCTGTGGTCTGGGATTCCTTCAGAACCTCCAGATTTTGCCTCATCGCAGTCAGCCTTTCCTCCACTGTCGGAATCGGAGAATTAATTGGAGATCTAGGTAAGATACATGGATGATAACCCAGATTGGCAAAGAAAGGTGTAAATTTAGTGGAGGCGCTCTGAGAATTGTTATATGAAAATTCGGCTAACAGCAGCAACTCAAACCAATCATCCTGGAGATGGCTGACATAGCATCTTAGATATTGTTCCAGCGTCTGGTTGGTACGCTCAGTCTGACCATTTGTCTGGGGATGGTAAGCGGAAGAGAGACAGACATTAATATTGAGTGCAGAGCAAAACCCCTTCCAGAATCTTGAAGTGAACTGCACTCCACGGTCAGAGATGATCTCATCCGAAACCCCATGCAACCGAAAGACATTCTGTATAACCAAGTTCACTGTATCTTTAGCTGAGCGGAGACCGGTGCACGGAACAAAATGAGCAGCTTTGGTCAGGCGATCAACTACCACCGTGATTGTATTCATGCCCCCCGATGTAGGCAGCTCCACAATAAAGTCCATTGATATAGACCCCTGTTGTGAATTTGGATTCTGGGCTCCCCCGGTGGCCGCTTGTGGAATTGGACTTGTCATCCTCTTTCCTGTTTCACCTGTTTCCATCAGTAGTGGGTGTCGCTATTTAAGCTCATTTCTCTGGTGGTTTCTTGCCGGTCAACAATGTTATCTGATGCCTCTCAGTGCTTGTTCCTGCTTCTGACAACTACTAGATAAGTTGGACTTTTGTCCATGTTTCGTTTTGCCTATTTGTTCCAGTTCACAGCTGAAGTTTTGTTACTGTGTCTGGAAAGCTCTCGTTGATCAGGGATTGCTACTCTGGTGTTATGAGTTAATGCCAGAGTTTAAGGTAATCTCTGGATGGTGTTTTGTTAGTGTTTTTCTGCTGACCATGAAAGTATACTATCTGTCTTCTGCTATCTAGTAAGCGGACCTCAAATTTGCTAAGACTATTTTCCTGCTGCGTTTGTTGTTTCATCTGAACTCACCGTCATTATATGTGGGGGGCTACTGTCTTCTTTGGAATATTTCTCTAGAGGTGAGCCAGGTCTTATATTTCCCTCTGCTAGCTATTTAGGTCTTAGGCCAGAGCTGGGCATCTAGCAATAAATAGGAAATGCTACCTGGCTATTTCTAGTTGCGCGGCAGGCTTAGTTCATGGTCAGTATAGTTCCATCTTCCGAGAGCTTGTCCCTCTATAGGCTTGCTATGATCTCTGCCTGCAGAGATCATGACAGTTTGACCGGCCAATAAAGTGTTAAAGACCCAGGTTGAGAAAGGAGAGTTATAAGAAGTCTGCTGGAATTGTTTTTTTTTTTTTTTTTTTTTTTTCCTCCAGTTTGCCTTGCTGCGGTCTTTTTTCTCTCTCTCCTCCTAATCTCTGTATGGCTCTGTGTGCACCTGACAATAATGGATCTTCAGAGTGTAACTGCGGGTTTGAATAATCTCATCACGAAAGTACAAAATTTACAAGATTTTGTGGTACATGCTCCAGTATCTGAGCCGAGAATTCCTTTGCCGGAGTTCTTCACAGGGAATAGAGCTAGCTTCCAGAATTTCCGAAATAATTGTAAGCTTTATTTGTCCCTGAAGTCTCGTTCAGCTGGAGACCCTGCTCAGCAGGTTAGGATTGTGATTTCCTTGCTCAGGGGTGACCCTCAAGATTGGGCCTTCTCATTGCCAGCAGGGGATCCTGCGTTGCGCGATGTGGATGCGTTTTTTCTGGCCTTGGGCTTGCTTTATGAGGAACCTCATTTGGAACTTCAGGCAGAAAAAACTTTGATGGCACTATCTCAGGGGCAAGACGAAGCTGAGGTTTACTGCCAAAGGTTCCGTAAATGGTCTGTGCTTACTCAGTGGAATGAGTGCGCCTTGGCGGCAACTTTCAGAGAAGGTCTCTCTGATGCCGTTAAGGATGTTATGGTGGGGTTCCCTGTGCCTGCAGGTCTGAATGAGTCCATGACAATGGCTATTCAGATTGATAGGCGTCTGCGGGAGCGCAAACCGGTGCACCATCTGGCGGTGTCTATGGAAAAGACGCCAGAAAGTAT
Source organism: Ranitomeya variabilis (assembly GCF_051348905.1). Taxonomy (NCBI): domain Eukaryota; kingdom Metazoa; phylum Chordata; class Amphibia; order Anura; family Dendrobatidae; genus Ranitomeya; species Ranitomeya variabilis. The sequence goes on from NC_135232.1 coordinate 154,875,844, forward strand.
GCAGTGTGATAGAATTCTGTCCAGGAGCGAGCGACAGAATTTTAGACGGAAGAATGGATTGTGCTTCTATTGTGGGGATTCTACTCATGTTATATCAGCATGCTCTAGGCGTACAAAGAAGCTTGATAAGTCTGTTTCCATTGGCACCATTCAGTCTAAGTTTATTTTGTCTGTAACCCTGATTTGCTCTTTGTCATCCATTGCCACGGACGCCTATGTTGACTCTGGCGCCGCTCTGAGTCTTATGGATTGGTCCTTTGCCAATCGTTGTGGTTTTGATTTAGAGCCTTTGGAGACTCTTATTCCTCTGAAGGGGATTGACTCCACCCCATTGGCTAATAATAAACCACAATACTGGACACAAGTAACCATGCGTATCAATCCGGATCACCAGGAGATTATTCGTTTCCTGGTGCTGTATAATTTACATGACGATTTGGTGCTGGGATTGCCATGGTTGCAGTCTCACAATCCAGTCTTGGACTGGAGAGCAATGTCTGTGTTGAGCTGGGGATGTAAGGGTATTCATGGGGACTTACCTTTGGTTTCTATTTCGTCGTCCATTCCCTCTGAAGTCCCTGAGTTCCTCTCAGATTATCAAGACGTCTTTGACGAACCCAAGCTTGGGTCGTTACCTCCGCACCGTGAGTGCGATTGTGCCATAGATTTGATACCGGGTTGCAAATATCCAAAGGGTCGTTTGTTTAATCTGTCTGTGCCGGAACATGCTGCTATGCGGGAATATATAAAGGAGTCTTTGGAAAAGGGACATATTCGTCCATCTTCTTCTCCCTTGGGAGCTGGGTTTTTCTTTGTCTCAAAAAAGGACGGCTCTTTGAGACCATGTATTGATTATCGGCTTCTGAATAAGATCACTGTTAAGTACCAATACCCATTGCCATTGCTTACTGATTTGTTTGCTCGTATAGAGGGTGCTAAGTGGTTCTCTAAAATTGATCTTCGTGGGGCGTATAATTTGGTGCGGATCAGGCAGGGGGATGAGTGGAAGACCGCATTTAATACGCCCGAGGGCCACTTTGAGTATTTGGTCATGCCTTTTGGTCTTTCTAATGCCCCTTCAGTTTTCCAGTCTTTTATGCATGATATTTTCCGCGATTTTCTGGATAAATTTATGATAATATATCTGGATGATATTCTGATTTTTTCTGATGACTGGGACTCTCATGTCCAGCAGGTCAGGAGAGTTTTTCAGGTTCTGCGGTCTAATTCTTTATGTGTGAAGGGGTCTAAGTGCGTTTTTGGGGTCCAGAAAATTTCCTTTTTGGGGTATATTTTTTCTCCCTCTTCCATTGAGATGGATCCCGTCAAGGTGCAAGCTATTTGTGACTGGACTCAGCCCTCCTCTCTTAAGGGTCTTCAGAGATTTTTGGGCTTTGCCAACTTTTACCGCCGATTTATTGCTGGTTTTTCGGATGTCGTTAAACCACTGACTGATTTGACCAGACATGGCGCTGATGTTGCTAATTGGTCCCCTCATGCTGTAGAGGCCTTTCAGGAGCTTAAGCACCGTTTTGCCTCTGCCCCTGTGTTACGTCAGCCTGATGTGAATCTGCCTTTTCAGGTTGAGGTTGACGCTTCGGAGATCGGAGCTGGGGCAGTGTTGTCGCAGAAAGGTTCCGACTGCTCCGTCATTAGGCCTTGTGCCTTCTTTTCTCGCAAATTTTCGCCCGCAGAGCGGAATTATGATGTTGGGAATAGGGAGCTTTTGGCCATGAAGTGGGCGTTTGAGGAGTGGCGCCATTGGCTAGAGGGGGCTAAGCATCGGGTGGTGGTATTGACTGACCACAAAAATTTGATTTATCTTGAGACTGCCAGGCGCCTGAATCCTAGACAGGCGCGCTGGTCTTTATTTTTTTTCTCGCTTTAATTTTGTGGTGTCATACCTACCGGGTTCTAAGAATGTTAAGGCAGATGCCCTTTCTAGGAGTTTTGACCCGGACTCTCCTGGTAATGCTGAACCCACAGGTATCCTTAGGGAGGGAGTAATTTTGTCGGCCGTTTCTCCTGATCTGCGGCGGTCCTTGCAAGAGTTTCAGGCGGATAGACCGGATCGTTGTCCGCCTGATAGACTGTTTGTTCCGGATGATTGGACCAGTAGAGTCATCTCTGAGGTACATTCTTCTGCATTGGCAGGTCATCCCGGAATTTTTGGTACCAGGGATTTGGTGGCAAGATCCTTCTGGTGGCCTTCCCTGTCACGAGATGTGCGAGTCTTTGTGCAGTCATGTGACATTTGTGCTCGGGCCAAGTCTTGTAGTTCTCGGGCTAGCGGACTGCTGTTGCCCTTGCCTATTCCTAAGAGGCCTTGGACACACATCTCGATGGATTTTATTTCAGATCTGCCTGTTTCCCAGAAGATGTCTGTCATCTGGGTGGTCTGTGACCGTTTCTCTAAAATGGTCCATTTGGTTCCTCTGCCCAAGTTGCCTTCTTCTTCTGAGTTGGTTCCTCTGTTTTTTCAGAATGTTGTCCGATTGCACGGTATTCCTGAGAATATTGTTTCTGACAGAGGTACCCAATTTGTGTCTAGATTTTGGCGGGCATTCTGTGCTAGGATGGGCATAGATTTGTCTTTTTCATCTGCTTTTCACCCTCAGACTAATGGCCAGACCGAGCGGACTAATCAGACCCTGGAGACATATCTGAGGTGTTTTGTCTCTGCTGACCAGGATGATTGGGTTGCTTTTTTGCCATTGGCAGAGTTCGCCCTCAATAATCGGGCCAGCTCTTCCACCTTGGTGTCCCCGTTTTTCTGTAATTCGGGGTTTCACCCTCGATTTTCCTCCGGTCAGGTGGAATCCTCGGATTGTCCTGGAGTGGATGCGGTGGTGGAGAGATTGCATCACATCTGGGGGCAGGTTATGGACAATTTGAAGTTGTCCCAGGAGAAGACTCAGCGTTTTGCCAACCGTCATCGTCGTGTTGGTTCTCGGCTTTGTGTTGGAGATTTGGTGTGGTTGTCTTCTCGTTTTGTCCCTATGAGGGTCTCTTCTCCTAAGTTTAAACCTCGGTTCATCGGCCCTTATAGAATATTGGAGATTCTTAATCCTGTTTCTTTCCGTTTGGACCTCCCTGCGTCCTTTTCCATTCATAACGTTTTTCATCGGTCGTTATTGCGCAGGTATGAGGTACCTGTTGTACCTTCAGTTGAGCCTCCTGCTCCGGTGTTGGTTGAGGGTGAGTTGGAGTACGTTGTGGAGAAAATTTTGGACTCTCGTGTTTCCAGACGGAGACTCCAGTATCTGGTCAATTGGAAGGGTTACGGCCAGGAGGATAATTCTTGGGTCAATGCATCTGATGTTCATGCTTCTGATCTTGTTCGTGCCTTCCATAGGGCTCATCCTGGTCGCCCTGGTGGATCTGGTGAGGGTTCGGTGCCCCCTCCTTGAGGGGGGGGTACTGTTGTGAATTTGGATTCTGGGCTCCCCCGGTGGCCGCTTGTGGAATTGGACTTGTCATCCTCTTTCCTGTTTCACCTGTTTCCATCAGTAGTGGGTGTCGCTATTTAAGCTCATTTCTCTGGTGGTTTCTTGCCGGTCAACAATGTTATCTGATGCCTCTCAGTGCTTGTTCCTGCTTCTGACAACTACTAGATAAGTTGGACTTTTGTCCATGTTTCGTTTTGCCTATTTGTTCCAGTTCACAGCTGAAGTTTTGTTACTGTGTCTGGAAAGCTCTCGTTGATCAGGGATTGCTACTCTGGTGTTATGAGTTAATGCCAGAGTTTAAGGTAATCTCTGGATGGTGTTTTGTTAGTGTTTTTCTGCTGACCATGAAAGTATACTATCTGTCTTCTGCTATCTAGTAAGCGGACCTCAAATTTGCTAAGACTATTTTCCTGCTGCGTTTGTTGTTTCATCTGAACTCACCGTCATTATATGTGGGGGGCTACTGTCTTCTTTGGAATATTTCTCTAGAGGTGAGCCAGGTCTTATATTTCCCTCTGCTAGCTATTTAGGTCTTAGGCCAGAGCTGGGCATCTAGCAATAAATAGGAAATGCTACCTGGCTATTTCTAGTTGCGCGGCAGGCTTAGTTCATGGTCAGTATAGTTCCATCTTCCGAGAGCTTGTCCCTCTATAGGCTTGCTATGATCTCTGCCTGCAGAGATCATGACAGACCCCCAAGGGCGGGACAGAACAGGTAATGGTTGTAGAAGACCCGTAGGTGCCACATGAGGACTCTTGTAATGAGCACATACCTCACAAGAGAGAACATAGTCCTTGGTATCCTTAAGGCAAGTTGGTCATCAGAAGAATCGGCTCAGGAACTCTTGTGTCTTCTGTACCCCCCTGTGGCCAGCCAACTTGGAGTCATGTACCAACTTGAGGATCTGCAGACGGACGACTTCAGGGACATAGATACGTCGATCTCTGAACCACATGCCACCCTTAAAGACAAGATTAATATCCACAGGTGGGTTGGCCAGAAATACATCACCGTCATAGGCCTCCCTGCACTCCTTCCACAAGTCCTGATCATGGATAACTCCAATGAAATTGGCATCAGACAGAATGGTCTGACGGGGGCTCCAGGTACGGAATCCGCAGCATGGATTCGGGATAAAGCATCAGCCTTCCCATTACGAGAACCTGGACGGTACGAGATAACAAAGTTAAATTGATTTAAAAATAAGTTCCAACGAGCCTGACGAGGAGAAAGACATCTAGCGGATCTAAGGAACTCTAAATTGCGATGGTCAGTTAGCACTATGATCTGTTGTGCAGCTCCTTGCAGATGATGCCTCCATTCTTTGAAAGCCGCAATAATAGCCAGCAATTCCTTGTCTCCCACGTCATAATTCTTCTTTGCTGAGGTTAGTCTACGGGAAAAGAAAGCACAAGGATGTAGCAGACCCTTCTCTCCAGTTCTTTGGGAGAGAATAGCCCCCAAAGCATTATCAGAAGCGTCCACCTCCACAATGAAAGAAAGTGTTAGATCTGGGTGTATCAACAGCGGTGCTGATGTGAAACATATCTTAAGCCGATCAAAAGCTTCTTGAGCCTGTGATGACCACTTAAAGGGCTTTTCCTTCTTTGTCAAGGAAGTAATGGGACAGACAATATCAGAAAAATTTTGAATGAAGCGTCTGTAGAAATTTGCAAAACCAATAAAACGTTGGACCTCCTTAACGTTCTTGGGTACCGGCCAGTCAAGGATAGCCTGAATCTTACCAGATTCCATGTTCAGCCCCTGGGGAGAGATGATATAACCTAAGAACTGTATCTCAGAACGATGGAACTCGCATTTCTCTGGCTTAATATACAGATGGTTCTCTTTCAGACATCTTAAAACAGTTTAGACATGTTCTTCATGTTCCTGTAGAGAATCAGAAAAGATCGTCCAAATAGATCACTACAAACTGGTCCAACAAATCTCTGAAAATGTCTTTAGCAAGGTGTTGAAACATTGCAGGGGCGTTACAAAGCCCGAAGGGCATCACAAGAGATTCAAAGTGTCCATACCGGCATCTGAATGCTGTCTTCCTCTAATCCCCTGGACAAATACGCACCAAATTATAAGCCCCACGAAGATCCAGTTTAGAGAACACCTTAGCATGGCGGACTCTTTCCAGTAATTCGGGAATCAGAGGCAAAGGGTAACAGTTTTGTACGGTTACCTTATTGAGTTCCTGATAGTCAAAACAAGGTCTCAGGGTCCCATCCTTCTTCTTTGCAAAAAAAATGGGTGCCCCTGCTGGTGAGGAAGAAGGACGTATGAAGCCTTTGGCCAGATTTTCATCAATATACTCCTTTAAGGCTTGAAGCTCAGGTGCCGCCAAAGGGTATACGTTACCAAAAGGAACAGCTGCCCCAGGAAGCAACTCAATGGGACAGTCATAATGCCTGTGTGGAGGAAGCTGATCTGCATTCTTCTTGTCACAGATGTCAGAGAACTCTTTATATGCTGGAGGTAAAGAAAATATCTGTACATGTGGTTCCGTAGCCATGGACTCAGGGACAGCTTCTGTTAATGCTAAGTTGCTCCTTGTTGGAAAGATAATCTCCTTGGTCTCCCAGTTGATAATTGGGTTCTGAGAATGCAATCAAGGAATGCCTAAAATCACAGGAAAATGAGAAGAAATTAGCAAGAAAGAAAGTTGCTCCTGATGATTAGGCTCCAACAAAATTTCAAGGGGTACGGTCTCCTGATCCACAGGCCCAGAGATTAAAGGTAACGTTTTGCCTGGTGTAAAGACAATAAAGCAGATTCATCGGTTGCATGGTGATTAGGATCATCAAACATTAATGCCATAGCGGCCAAGAAATAATTGAAGTTATTTAACCGTGGGTCACGAGACTCAATCATCGGATTCGCCCAGGCGAGCGCTCGTGCCGTCAGCAGCATTATTACACACAATACTTTGGATCTATTTTTAAGAAAATGGTCAGCATGCACATCAAAATATAGCATACATTGATTCACAAAGCCACAAAATTTGTCGTGATCACCATTAAATCTGAATGGGGGCAACTTAGGTGGGCTTGCTGGTGGCGGTTGCCCAGAGGGAAAAGTCGCTTGTGCAGCTATTTGCGTGCTTATGTCCTGAAAAGCCCATCCATACTGGGACTCTATGCCAGCAAGTTTGTTTTCCTGGGCTGCCATGTGGGTGCTTAAGTCCTGCAAAGTCTGTCCAAACACTTGTTGATTGAGTTCAAAGCTTCCAAACTTCTTTTGTAGACCTTCCACATCTTTCTGCAGAGATCTAATTATGGAAAACACATGCTCTAGTCTGCTTTCTACAGTCATTGTTCCAGCAGTCTCCTTTTTTTTTAGGCTAGAGTATCCGGTAATAATTATAGGGGATAACTCAGGAGACTCTTTGCGTGGAACAAGACATTACAGGACACAGTTTTATAAGTGGTAAAGTCTATATTATCACACGGTGATTCAAACAGGTGCAGAGAGAAACTCAAGTCCACAACACTTGGTGCAAATATCAAATGCAGCTCAGCAGTCTATATGAAACTTCAGAGGAAAATGCAATCACACAGAAAGTCTATGAAGCACAGTTATTCTTGAGGATACTTGACACGAATAAGTCCTTGCTTAGTCCAAAACACAGATAGATATGCTTATAAGGCAGTTCAAATAATATCTTAGCTCAACCAGGGAGGTCTGGGTAATAGTCTCGGGTTCTTGCAGAGCAGAAACAGCTTACATGTCCAGCAAATGCAGATGGAAGTAAACATGAGCAGCAGATGAAGGAGGATTACTGGAACTGGTGTATGCAGCAGGAACTCAGAGCAGAGTAGCAGGATAACCCCACAGGTTCACAGGAGAAGGTATATAGCCAGGGAGTCACCAGAGGTCAGGAGCTGGATGCAAGGCAGAATACTCTAGCACAGACTGAAGGCTGGGGTGGAGTTTTATAGCAGGAAGACACAGTGTACATGAGACCAAAGACGCCATCTTGGAAAAGGGCAGGAATGCACAAAAAAGGTAATAAAAAATGTTCAGAGTCCTGACATTGGCATTTGTGACTTCTCATCCTCAACCTATTCCACAACCTCCTCCCTTAGCGCTTGCAGTGTTTTTTCAAGCAGGCAGATAAGGGGGATAGTCATGCTGACTAGTGCATCATCTGCACTCACCATCCGCATGGAATCATCGAAGGCATGCAAAACATGGCATATGTCTTTCATAGAGGTCCACTTAGTGGTGGTGAAGTGTGAACGGCGCGCAGTGCGACTTGTTTGCGCCTGATGCAGCTGGTACTCCATTACTGCTGCCTGCTGCTCACACAACCTCTCCAACATATGTAATGTTGAATTCCACCTGGTTGGTAGGTCACATATGATGCAATGTTCCGGAAGGCGGAATCGGCGTTGCAGAGCTGCAATGCTTGATCTTGCCATGCTGGAACGCCGCAAGTGAGCGCTCTTTATGCGGACCTTGTGCAGCAGTGCATCAAGATCAGGATAGTCCCTCAAAAAACTGTGCATGACCAAGTTGAGCACATGTGCCAGACATGGGATGTGAGTGAGGTTGCCTAGGCCCAGAGCTGCCACCAGATTTCGGCCATTGTCACACACTACCATGCCTGGCTGGAGATTCGCTGGCACAAACCACATGTCGCTGTGCTGCTTGATGGCATTCCAGAGCTCCTGCGCTGTATGGCTTTGATTCCCCAAAGAAATTAATTTCAATACGGCCTGTTGATGTTTGGCCACGGCTGTGCTCATATCGGTCATAACAGGTAAGCGTTCATGGGTCCATGTGGAGGTAGACCGTGACGGCTCCTGCAGCGCTGATTCAGAGGAGTTGGAGTATGAGGTGGAGTCAATGTGTACAGACTGGATTCCTGCAATCCTTGGCATTGGCAGAACACGTACAGCGCCACTCTCAAGATCTGTACCCAGCTGCACAACATTTACCCAATGGGCAGTGAGGGAAAGATATCGTCCCTGTCCATGGTTACTAGTCCACGCATCGGTGGTCAGTTGGACCTTGCTACTGACAGCGTTTAGTAGTGCATGTTTAATTTTTCCCTCCACATGCTTTTGCAGGGCAGGGATGGCTTGCCTGCTGAAATAAAAGCGGCTGGGCACGTTGTATTGTGGGACTGCCAATGCCATGAAGTTACGGAAGGTGTCAGTCTCCACCAGCCTGAATGAGAGCATTTCAAGGAATAGTAGTTTTGCAATGCCAGCATTCAGAGCCTGTGCTTGGGGGTGGTTTGCCGAGTATGGCCACCTTTTCTCCCATGCCTGTGCTACTGATGGCTGTAGATTGGCCTGGGAGTGTGAGGATGACAGGGAACGTGGTGCTGTGGGTGGAATGACACTGTGTCTCTGTACAACAGTGCCAGAGGTTCTTCCATGGTGATCCAGTAAGGAAGCCAAGCCAGCTTTGTGTGAGCTGGAGAAAGAGGCTACAACATGAGCTGAAGAGGTGGTAGATGGCTCTGTAGGTTGGCCTAGGTCTTCAGTGTGTCTTTGTAACTCCACTATGTGCTTGGTCCGCACATGTTTCCACATATTTGTGGTATTGAGGTTGGTGACACGTTTCCCTCTTTTCACTTTCTGATTACACAGCTTGCATTTGACAAAGCAATTGTCATCTGCAACTGTGTCAAAAAAGGACCAGGCACTGCAAGTCTTGGGAGCGCCCGTTTTGGGTTTTGGAAAAGGCATGCTCCTAATGGATGCCGAAGTGGAGGCTACAGGCAACCGAGTCTGCCCCCTCCCTCTCCCTCCTTTTTTGACCGTTCGGTGAATCTCTTCCTCAGAGCTGCTCCCACCACCTTCCTGTACCTCAAGCCATGATGTATCAAGGACCTCATCATCTACACTACCCTCTTCAAACGACTGCTTCTACTGGGTAGGCTCGACAGCACAGTACGCACCAGAAAGTGGCACCTGAGTCTCAACATCAGATGCGTACTGAGGTGTACTGACCATAGGCACTGGCCCACCCGCCTCTTCAGATTCAGAGAGACAAAGCTGTTGTGCATCACTGCATACTTCCTCTTCTTCAAATTCTCGAATGCTGCTTGGCTGGCCCCCTCTTTCAAAGCCAACAGATTCAAAGAACAGAAGTAGAGATGGCTTCTATCCAGGGCTCTCTGACTGCCTGGGCAATTTGGCAGGTGGTGAAGAGACAGATGGGTGCTCTGGACCTGAGAGGATCTGGAACTAATTGAAGTCGATGAGTTAGCTGCCATCCATCCGACAACGGCTTCAATTTGTTTGTCCCGCAGCAGTGGGGTATGGCGAGCTCCAACAAAGCTGCACATAAGGGACTGTTCCCTGGTAAAACTGGGGGATGCTGAGTCACTGGTGCCAACAGCAGGCACAGAATCCCCACGTCCTCTCCCTGCAGAAACTCCATGCCCATGACCACGTGCCTTACTTCCTGACGAAGCGGTAGTGAAACGTGCGTTGGAGTGGTGTGAGCAGGGGACGGTGGAGCTCCTCTCTGGTGAGCATTGTGGCATTATGTGATTCATCTCTTATTCTCTTATACCCCAGCGTTGGAGGCACTTTTGATCACTTGATCACAGCTATTTTGTCCTTATTTGGCTGCATATTTATCAGTCTAGACTGGCATTAATAATACACTTTTTGCACATTGTTGCACATTGTTGCACTTCTTTGTATTCAGCGTTTTTCTTTATTACATATTTTCTTTTACTTTTCTATCACTACTAGTGTTGAGCATTCCGATGCTGCAAGTATCGGGTATCGGCCGATACTTGCTGTATCGGAATTCCGATACCGGGATTCCGATACTCTTGTGGTATCGGGTATCGGGTATCGCAACAACATTAATGTTAAAATGTGTAAAAGAGAGAATTAAAATAAAAAATATCACTATACTCACCTCTCCGACGCAGCCGGGACTTCAGCGAGGGAACCGGCAGCGTTGTTTGTTTAAAATTCGCGCTATTACTTGGTTACGTGAATTCCCGGCTTGTGATTGGTCAGGTCGGCCACGTTGCCGGGACGCGGACCAATCACAGCAAGCCGTGACGAAATTACGTCACGGCTTGCTGTGATTGGTCCGCGTCCCGGCAACATGGCCGCCCTGACCAATCACAAGCCGTGACGTCACGGGAGGCTGGACACGCGCCCATTTTAAAATGAGCGCGTCCAGCCTCCCGGCTTGTGATTGGTTGACCGCGGCGCAACCAATCACAAGCCGTGACGTCACGGGAGGCTGGACACGCGCCCATTTTAAAATGAGCGCGTCCAGCCTCCCGGCTTGTGATTGGTTGACCGCGGCGCAACCAATCACAAGCCGTGACGTCACGGGAGGCTGGACACGCGCCCATTTTAAAATGAGCGCGTGTCCAGCCTCCCGTGACGTCACGGCTTGTGATTGGTCAGGGCAGCCATATTGCCGGGACGCGGACCAATCACAGCAAGCCGTGACGTAATTTCGTCACGGCTTGCTGTGATTGGTCCGCGTCCCGGCAACATGGCCGACCTGACCAATCACAAGCCGGGAATTCACGTAACCAAGTAATAGCGCGAATTTTAAACAAACAACGCTGCCGGTTCCCTCGCTGAAGTCCCGGCTGCGTCGGAGAGGTGAGTATAGCGATATTTTTTATTTTAATTCTTTCTTTTACACATTTATATGGTTCCCAGGGCCTGAAGGAGAGTTTCCTCTCCTTCAGACCCTGGGAACCATCAGGAATACCGTCCGATACATGAGTCCCATTGACTTGTATTGGTATCGGGTATCGGTATCGGATTGGATCCGATATTTTGCCGGTATCGGCCGATACTTTCCGATACCGATACTTTCAAGTATCGGACGGTATCGCTCAACACTAATCACTACTGATTTTTATGATTGATTTTTTTTCCATTTGTATGAATTTATATATTCATCACATTAATTATTAATTTGCACCCTTATTTGGTTTGCCATCATTTATTTTATTTATTTATTTATTTTCTATGCTGGTGGTAATGTGATAACAGTCAGTATAATCTTATGCCCATTTGCCACGCGGTTTGTTGCTCCCTGTCCCCTGCTGGACACATCTATTCTCATATATTTTTACATATATATTTTTTATGATTAGTATATCTGTCTACATATTGGATTTTTTTCAATAGGACATAATGTGATTTTAATTATATTTTGAATAAAATATTTTTTCATTGTCATTTGTTTATTATATTTATTGATATTTTTGTGTGTAATCATGATCTGATTATTTATGAAATAAAATTTATTTGAAATTTTTTATTTATTCTTTTGAATACTTTTTTTGGGTAACATTCTTGAAGAAAACCTGTTAGAGTCTGCAAAAGACCCGAGACTCGTACGGAGATTTGTCTTCCAACAAGACAATAATCCCAAACATAAAGCAAAACCTACAATGGAATGGTTGGCAAATAAAAGTATTCAGGTGTTAGAATGGCCAAGTCAAAGTCCAGACCTCAATCCAATCGAGAATCTGTGGAAAGAGCTGAAAACTGCTGTTCACAAACGATCTCCATCAAACCTCACTGAGCTCAATATGTTTGTCAAGGAAGAATGGGCAAGAATTTCAGTCTCTCGATGTACAAAACTGATAGAGACATACCCCAAGTTACTTGCAGCTGTAATCACAGCAAAAGGTGGCGCAACAAAGTATTAAGTTAAAGGGGCTGAATAATATTGCACGCCCTACTTTTCAGTTTTTGAATTTCCACAAAAATTTATAATAACCAATACATTTTGTTCAACTTCACAATTGTGTTTCACTTGTTGAATCTTTACTAAAAATTTACATTTGGAATCCTTATGTTTGAAGCATAATATGTAGGAAAAGGTTGAAAAGTTCCAGGGAGCTGAATACTTTCGCAAGGCACTGTAACTTTGTATCACTTTTTTTAGATGAAATTAATAAAAACAGCAATTATACCACAGTTTAATAGTACTTTGCTTGAACCGTTGTTCTGTCTGACAGACAGACTCCTTTCAAAATATCTGAGGGCGGAACCAAATAAGTGTGTGCGAGCAAGAAGGCATACAAACCTAACCCTACTGCAAATGATATTTCTGGGTAGAGAACATTTTTCTTGGTTACCATATATACTCGTGTATAAGCTGAGTTTTTCAGCACATTTTCAGCACTGAAAATGCTCCCCTCGACTTATGCACGATTCATTGTCCCAGAAGCCGTGGGGGAGGCGAGGTGGCAGAGCAGTGGGTCACAGGAGGCAGGAGCCAGCGGCTGCGACTGTAACTGTGCCTGCAATGAATATTCATTTCTCTTATAGCATGCACAGTTACAGCCGAAGCTGCCGGCTTCCAGCAGCTGTAAAAAAAAACTTCTACTTACCTTCCCTGCATGCTCTCACAGCATACTTTTCCAGCTTCCAGCAACTCCTGCAGCCGGGCAATCACGTGTCCCTGGTGAGTGGAGAGAGGTGAACATTCATTACCTTAATATGTGGGGTCACATGATCGCTCAGCCACAGGAGCTGCTGGAAGTCAGAACAAGATGCTGCGAGGGCGAGCAGGGAAGGTAAGTAGGAGGTTGGTTTTTTTATGCTTTTCTCATGGGGGCCATGCATTCAAGGTTAGGGATAAGGAATCATGCATACAAGGATAGAGATGAAGAACCATGCATACAACGATAGGGATGATGAGCCATGCAGATAAGGAAGGCAACAAGGAATCATGCATACAAGTATAGGGATGAGGAACCATGCATACCAGGACAGGGATGAAGAGCCATGCATACCAGGACAGAGATGAGGAGCCATACATACAAGGATAACAATGAGGAGCCATGCAGACAAGGACGGGGATAAGGAGCCATGCATACCAGGACAGGGATGAGGAGCCATGCATACAAGGATAGGGATTAGGGGACAATGCATACCTGGCTTATGCGTTTTCCCAGTTTTTTGTGACAAAATTAGGTGCCTCGGCTTATACTCAGGTCAGCTTATACTCGAGTATATACAGTAAGTCAACATTTGACAGAGGCAGACAGTTGCGGTTGCTAAAATATAAATGAGGGTTGTCTAAGATGACACTTTCTCTTTAATCTGTGTAATTCTGGCATTACTTAAACACCACTCCGATGTCTTTTTTCACAGCTGAAGTGACGCTTTAAATGTAAGTCCCCTGCCTCCGTTCTTATACTCTCAGTGACTTCAACTTTTACCAGCGCTGCTGCGATCCCGCAGCGCCATCTTGTGCCCCTGACTTTTGAATGACCGGAAGTCAGAAGTTGTGTCACAAAAGCCTATTGCAAATTTATGACAGGAAGAATGAGGCTTTCAAAGGGATGTATTGAAAACTGACCTTCGGTGTGCTCCACAAAACACTGGAGCTGCTGGTAGGTCAATTTTTCACGGATACCGATGCAAGCAACTTATATTTAAAGTACTACTCCAGCAGTCCAATAAAAAAGATGCTGGAGTGATGCTTTAAATCAGTAAAAAATGCAGTGATTGTGACAATAAAGCAAAATAGTGTGCTGTAAAGAACTGCAGTATATACTTTATAGTACCTGTATATAAATAAAATTCTCTATTGCAACTTGCAAAACCTACTATGTGTCAGTATAGTATCTGCTGTATTTATGCGATAAACTTTTACCAGTCACTGTCACTGGTTCAGTTTTGTTCCTTTTTATGTCATTCCGATCTTCATTTTTTTGCTTTGTCTAAATATCCATTGAAAATTGGAAAAATCTGGTGAGCTGTTGACAATCTGAAATGCTGGAGAACACTTTAATAGCTGTCGTAGGTTTATGCACAAAATTGCAGAACTATTCAATCTTAACTCTGCTAAATACTTGTTTGTCAAAATAGAAATTACTGTTCTCAGTTACATTGCTGTGATTTACACACGTGTAGTTCAGCATTGCTTTATCCTGGTGAGGAGATTTTATATTCTTGATCTTTCTGCATAAAATACCGTATATACTAGAGTATAAGCTGAGATTTTCAGCCCATTTTTTTAGGCTGAAAGTGGCCCTCTCGGCTTATACTCGAGTCATTGTCTCAGGGGGTCGGCGGGGAGCGGCAGCTGTCACATACTCACCTGCTCCCGGCGTGGTCCCTGCATCCCCAATGGTCTCCGGGCACCGGCAGTTCTTCCTGTGTTCATCGGTCACGTGGTACCGCTCATTAAAGTAATGAATATGGACACAACTCCACTAACAAAGTATTCATTTACTACAAACTGCGTCTAGATGCTAAAGCAAAATTACCTGTGAGTATCACCGGGACTTCTTGAAACAGGTACAACAGTCTGGGCAGAATATCCATTTTGATGACATTCATTCTGCCAAACCAGGACAAGCTAGCTCTCCCATATCTTTGAGGATCGGCAGTAATATGCTTTAAACGAGATGTGAAGTTGGCCTGAAATAATTGGGAAGTCTCTGAAGTCAACTGTACACCCAGATATTGCATTGATGTGGAACACCACAGAAAGGGAAATAAGTTTTGTAGCACCACCCTCTCCCGCCCCAGCACCATAATATTAAGTATCCCAGACTTAGATGGATTGATTTTAAAGTTACTTACCCTGCTATACTTATCAAACTCCCTCATGACCACGGGTAGTGAAAGTCTCAGGTTCGTGATATACAGCAATAAGTAATCTGCATATAAGGAGAGTTTAAGTACTCTAGGCCCAACCTGTATATCAGTAATATTGGGGTTGTTTCTGAGGGCTACGTCTAGGTGCTCCATCACTATAATATACAGCAGCAGTGACAGCGGGCAGCCCTGTCTCCTTCCATTTGATATCTTAAAAGAATCTGAAAAGACACATTGCATTTTACTTTAGCTGTGTGGTTATGATATAAAGCCATTATCTTCTTCTGTAGGCTACGTCCCATATTGATATGACAGAGTGCACTATGGAGAAAGGACCATTTCACCAGGTCAAATGCCTTTTCAGCATCGACCGATAGAATAAATGTGGAAGACTTTGTCATCTTACTGTGGGACATAAGTAGAAGTGTCTTAGTAGTATTGTCCCTCGCCTTTCTCCGTGGGACATACCCTACCTGGTCAGTATGAATTAAGTCTGGTAGATAGGTGGCCAATCTCATCATTTTGGAGTATAATTTTACATCTAAGTTGATTAGTGAGATTGGCCTGTAGCTGGGGCATAATTTAGGGTCCTTCCCGGATTTAGGAATGAGAGAAATATGAGCCTCCAGTGTCTGGTTAGGAAATGGGTGCGCTGAAGAAACCTTAATAAACACTTTGATCAAAAAGGGTGTTAAATGGGGGGCTAGTAATATGTAATTTGTAAAATTTAGCTGTGTAGCCATCTGGGCCAGGACTTGTATTAGTTGGGAACATTTTGATCGCTTGCATAAGCTCCTCCTCACTAAAAGGCAAATCCAAGGTCTCTCTGAGGTCTGCCGATAATGAGGGAAGGGCAGTCTCTCTGATATATTTATCTATTTCCGTTTGCTCACATGTGGGGGACATATCTGCATAGTGGCCATGATGTTATAAAGCACTTCATAATAGTCCCTGAACGATTGAGCAATCTGGCCTGAATCATTCACTTCTACCACTCTGGTATTGCTAATATCTCCAAAAATAGCGCTAAGCAAAACCAAGTAAAATCGTATAAACTTTATTTATGACACAAAGATAAAAACATGTGCATAACCAATATAAGATAGGGGAAAACAAATTGCAGGAACAACCGGCAGGTATGGCTGAGAAAGTGGCTAGATGGACATAAAGTTACCTCCAAACTATATATATATGTATAACAACATGAAAAATCACTTAAAGCATATTTAGAAAATCATGTGTATATATCACAATTCCTCCGACGCAGCAGCTGGTAGCAGTCATGCACCATACAAATATAAAATACACATATATAATATCAATTAGTATACAACCACAGGTGTGCAAAATCGCAAAGTATAGGAATAAGTAAACATAGGGTGCAGGATCACCGCCAGCCGCGGTGCCGGGGAGTATAATTATATAATCATAATGTGTGGAAAAAGAGCATAATTACCTAATAAAAGCCACCAGCCAGGGACCCACCACACCCGACGTGTGTTTCGCTAAGGAAAGCTTCCACTCTGGTATTGCGAATCGAGGGTATATAGGTATTGGGGCTCCTTGGGTGAATAATTCTAGTCAACAGGCCCCTGCACTTATCAGCAAACTCATAAAAGAAATCTCACAATCTCTTCCTATATTTGATAAAACCTTGATCTGCTAATTTTTTTCAAATCCTCACTTGCCTTTTTTTTTAACTTAGTAAGGGTTGCACTAGCTAGATCACATTTATGTTCCTGTTCCAGGGTGTGTATCTGCGCAAGCAGCCCCTTCATATGAGCAGTCTTCTCCCTTTTAAGTCTGGAACCCTCCCGTACTAAAATCCTCCTAATTACACATTTTAGGGCCTCCCACTGGGTGGACAACGAGGTAGGGTCTCCCTCGTGGTTTAATAAAAATTCTTGTATGGTGGTTTTAATTGCATTAGTTGTCTCAGAATCCTGAAGAAGGTTCTGATTTAAACACCACTTCCAAGGTCTGGTTCAAATTCGTGGGCTGAAATAAGAAAAAAATGGAGCGTGATCTGACCATTTCATTACCTCTATGGATGCTGTGGGTTTCCAGCTAAGAAAGTGATGTGAGAACAGTAAATGACCTATCCTACTATAGGAGTTGTGGAGGTGGGAGAAGTATATATAGTCTCTGTCCTCTGCGTGAATGATGAGCCAAATATCCACTATCTGTAGTCTGTGAAAGTCATCTTTCAACGCAGCTAATATTGAGGGAGGAATGGAGGACTTACCCAAGGAAGAGTCAAGTGTCTCGTTCATTATCAGATTCAGGTCACCTCCTATTATCAGTTGCCCCTCCGTGAAGCCCGCCAGCCAAACAATGCTCCTTCTCTTCTGATCCCTGCCATGTGCCCAAAGAGTAGTTTTCCCTCATATATGAGTATCAGCATGCTCAGGAAGAAATGCAAAACAAATGTTGAGGTCCATTTTCTCCTGTTACTCTTATGCAAATAAAAGACAATGGATCTAAGTTACAATTTTTGTGAAAAAAAGTTAAATGTTTATTTTTTACTTCCACATTGCTTCAGCTCCTGTCAAGCACCTGAATGGTTAATACATTTCTTGAATGTAGTTTTGAGCACTTTGAGAGGTGAAGTTTTTAGAATGGTGTCACTTTTGGATATTTTCTGTATTATAGCCCCCAAAGTCACTTTAAATGTGATGTGGTCCCTAATAAAAATGTGTTTGTACATTTTGTTGGAAAAATGAGAAATCGCTGGTCAACTTTTAACTCTTCTAACTTCCTAAGAAAAAATAATTATGTTTAAAATATTGTGCTGATGTAAAATAGACATGTGGTGGTAAATGTTATTTATTATCCATTTTCTGTGACATATTTCTCGGTTTTAGGGGAATAAAAATTAAAATTTGAAAATTTTTCACTAAATTTTAGTGATGGGCGAGCACTGAAATGCTCGGGTGCTCGTTGCTCGGGTCAAGCAAATTGGAATACTCGGGTACTCGGCCAGAACATTGAGCCCAATGTAAGTCTATGGGAGACCCGAGAATTTTTACCGCAATCCCCCCCGCGGGTCCTTTTAAGGTCTAAAAATGAATGTCTGAAAATTATGGAAACACTGCTCAAGTGACACAGGGACATCATGGGGATCGCCCCTGGAAGCATTCCTGACTCCTATTTCACAGCTTTAATCATTTGTTTCCAAGATTCATGCCATTTTTCCCGGTGCCACAAAAAACACATGAAAACTAAACCAAAACGGGTTTTGCTTGGAAATATGTCAAGATACATCCTTTGCAGGTTAATGACTTGCCTGTAAGGCCAAATAATTAACCCCAGACCGAAAATTTCCTCTCCCACTTAGGCTTAGTTCAGACACAGGGTTTTTGAAGCGTTTTTCAACTTTAACTTTCAACCACTACAAATGCATTCACTGGGAAATGTCATTGTAACATTTAACACCCCTAGCTGGCCATGTGGTGTGTGACACATAAGCAGACCCATCTTGTTTAATTTACGAAGGAGGGACTCTTAAAGTCACAGAGCCTATCTTTACTGGTGCATCAGGTGGCATTAGTCTTCTTAAAGGGCCATTATGAAACAGTGGGTCTCCTTAGCTGTTGTAGCCTATGCAGTGAGTAGATGGGCTGCCAAGAATTATGATGCACCACCATGCCCCTGTCATAAGATGTCCAGGGGGGACTCCTGAAAAAGTGTTGCATTGAATTGAAGGCCTGCCCTGCTACCAACTCATATGCACCCCAATAAGCCTTTGAACCCACATAGTGGATGGGTGGCCCCATGAAAATCCACTTCACAATATGCATTTTGTACTCCGTACTCCTTTGTTTTACACATTGGCGGCAAGGCCAGCCCTGCGGCATAGTAAGTCATATGCACCCCATTAGGCCTTAGAACCCACATACTGGATGTGCCCATGAAAATCCACTTCACAATATGCATTTTGTACTCCCGTACTCCTTGGTTTTACACATTAGCGGCAAGGCTAGCCCTGCTGTATAGTCATATGCACCCCATTAGGCCTTGGAACCCACATAGTGGATGTGCCCATGAAAATCCACTTCACAATATGCATTTTGTACTCCCATACTCCTTGGTTTTACACATTGATGGCAAGGCCAGCCCTGCTGCATAGTCATATGCACCCCATTAGGCCTTGGAACCCACATAGTGAATGGGCCCATGAAAATCCACTTCACAATATGTATTTTGTACTCCCGTACTCCTTTGTTTTACACATTGGCAGGAAGGCGAGCCCTGCTGCATAGTCAGTCATATGCACCCCATTAGACCTTGGAACCCACATAGTGGATGTGCCCTTGAAAATCCATTTCACAATATGCATTTTGTACTCCCGTACTCCTTGGTTTTACACATTGGAGGCAAGGCCAGCCTTGCTGCATAGTCATATGCACCCCAATAGGCCTTGGAACCCACATAGTGGATGTGCCCATGAAAATCCACCTCACAATATGCATTTTGTACTCCCGTACTCCTTTGTTTTACACACTGGCAGAAAGGTGAGCCCTGCTGCATAGTCAGTCATATGCACCTCATTACGCCTTGGAACCCACATACTGGATGGGCCCATGAAAATCCATTCATACTTTTTAATGGTATGATGGTTCCCTCTTTGCAGAATTATTTACAGGAAAATTTGGCAATTGTGTTTGCCATGTTTTTAACACAAAGGTTCAGATACAGCTTTGAAAAAGGCTAATCCTTGCAATACAAAGCAATTTCATTGCAAAATTCAAGGAATATTAAGATTGAATAGTGTGAGTGCGTACATTTTTGTATATGTTAACAATAACGTACAAAGGTTAATAAGTACATATAAGGATTACATAAATATACTGATTATGTATATATGGAGATTAACTTCATACAGTCTACTTAGATCATCACCAAGAGGCTTTTAAATATTATCCGTCTGGAATATCCTAGAAGCAACACCAAGACAGAGAACCCCTGGGAGATTGCCTACACTGCACGGGTGTCCCTAATTATGCAGGCATCAGCACACTGTACATGTACAGGTAACCCAGTTTTGGCATCTGTCTTAGTCATCTTTATCTGGTCTTATATAGTGATTTACACTATGTAGTAATTCTAGTTTCACCCAGACCTTCAAGTGGCCACTTTTCAAGGTTGGATGAAACTGAGATATCATGGACTCATCAGACGAGGGACCATAAACCCCTAGAAAATAAAAGCCACAAGGATTTAGATCAAACCACTACAGGTGGTTTCAGTAAACTTTAATGTTTTACAATGACAAACAGCAAACATATAGAGGCTTCGAACTGTTTGTGAAATGAGTAAACAAACATTTATCAAGATTGTGTCAATATGAGCATTGTCTGTCACATCTGTAAATGTTTTACAAGACATGCAGCTATGTGATTGTCTGAATGCATTCGGTGTACAGTATTTCAATCTTGTTTACAAATCGCCATTTGTATATTGGCCATTTGTACATTTGAGGCTGCCAAAGTTATGGCTATCAGGGAGAGAAACTAATAAAGTGGACAAAGCTATATCTTTAATGAACTACTGTGCCAAACTAACAGCATTGCTTTATCAAATTTATATGAAGTGTATTGTGTCCAATTTGAGCAACCAGGCAACACAAAAAGGAGCTTTTCAATTGAGCTCTTTAAGGTACACAAATGTGAAGTGTTTGCCATCAAGGATGTGGTTCCACCAATGGGGGGTACCTTTTTTAAAAATATACTATTGCCATCACAGCCCCCTTGCCCAAACTTCACGGGCCTATAACAGTACAAAGCATGTTCACCCAGGTCATGTCGTCGGAGATAAGGAAGAGACATTGCAGGAGACAGAGTTAAGAATTAGGGCCAATATAGTGGTGTGGGTCTCTGAGACTTGTAATGCAGTGCATGATCTGCCAAACAATTCCCCAATGGGGGTACCTTTTTTAAAAATACTCTAGTGCCATCGCATGCCCCTAGCCCAAACTTCAACGGCCTATAACAGTACTGAGCACGTTCACCCTGGTGATCTAGTGGCAGGTACATTTAGATAGCAGGAGACCGAGTTAAGAAGTCGGCCCAATGGAATGTCATGCCCAATTCCCCAATGTAAAATCCTTTTTTTTTTAAATAAAAGAGTGCCATCACAGCCCCCTTGGCCAAAATGCACCGTACAGAGCACGTTCACCCTGGTGATCTACTGGCAGGTACAGCACAGATTGCAGAAGACCGAGATTAGAAGTTGGACCAATGGAATTTCATGCCCAATTCCCCAATGTGGGGTCCATTTTTTTAAAAGTAAAAGAGTGCCATCACAGCCCCCTTTCCCAAAATGCAGTGTACAGAGCACGTTCACCTTGGTGATCAACTGGCAGGTACAGGACAGATTGCAGGCGACAGAGTTAAGAAGTAGGCCCAATTTAATGTCATGCCCAATTCCAGAATGTGTTGTCCTTTTTGGACTTAAATAATGAGTGACATCACAGCCCCCTTGCCCAAAATTCACTGGACTATAACAGTACAGAGCACGTTCACACTGGTGATCTACTGGCAGGTACAGGACAGATTGAAGGAGACAAGAAGTAGACCCAATGTAATGTCATGCCCAATTCCCCAATGTGTTGTCCTTTTTAAAAAAAATAAAAGAGTGCCATCATAGCACCCTTGGCAAAAATGCACCGTACTGGCAACGTTCACCCTGGTGATGTAGTGGTTCTGGATGAGGAGGATGAGGATAAGGAGGAGGATAAGAACAAACAGACCCAATCTGGAAGCGTATACCCATGTGTGGTTGTGAAGAGGTGCATGAGAATACACCTCCCCAAAAGAGAGAATGTATTTGAGGTTATGTTTCGCTGTTTTCACTTGGTGGTGTACAGAAGTCTTTCCCAATCCAGGCCTTGTTCATTTTTATAAGAGTCAGCCTGTCAGCATTTTCAGTTGAGAGGTGGATGCACTTATTTGTTATAATTCCACGAGTGGCACTAAAAACCCTCTCTGACAGAACGCTAGCAGCAGGGCAGGCCAGGCCAGGACCTCCAAGGCGTAGAGAGCCAGTTCATGCCATGTGTCCAGCCTGGATACCCAATAATTAAAAGGCACAGAGGAATCACGGAGGACGTTTGTACGATCTGCAAGGTACTCACTCACCATCTTCCCAAACATTGCACTTCTTGTGACAGCGCCCCTTGCCTCTGTGCCACCATTCAGGTTTGCATCCTAAATATAAGGACTCTTTGCCACAAACTAATTGGCACAAGCACGGTATGTGTCCCATTCGTACGTATATCTGCTATTCATACAATATACCTAGGGAGGGTATTTAGCGCGATTTCACTGCGATACTATCACTGAAATGAATCTATAATTTTTTGGCTAAAAGTGATTGTTTATGACAATTTTTGTATATACTTTTGTTTCTTTTATGTTTGGTTTATGTACCGCATTGTATTGCATTTTACTTTTCCTTAATATTGTAGCGACTGATGAAAGCCCATTGTGGGGCTGAAACGTTTCCAGTGCTACTTCTCATAATAAATCTACAAAATATACTGAAGTTAAGTGCGAGACTTTTTTCATACACCACGATGGGAGGGTCTGAGAAAACTGTCCCAGAACTTGGCCATTGTGAGCTGGATTGTACTTCTGTCTCTCTCGCTTGGAGTCCTTGGTTGTACAACAAACTCTGACATCTGCTGCCAGCGTTCTCACATGGGAATTTTCTAAGTAATTCCACTAGAAGGGCCCTGTGGTACTGCAACATTTTAGTACACCTCTCTGCCTCAGGCAGAAGAGATTGAAAGTTCTCCATGCAGCGTGCATCTAGAAGTGTCACCAACCAGTCATGAGTGTCACCCAAAATTTTCATAATCAGAGGATCATGTGAAAAGTCAGCCATGCGTGCCAGACTGCTAACAGGCAAGACTTGCATGTCCTCACCAACAGGACGACTGACCATGCTGTTCTCCTCCTCCTCCTCATCTTCCTCCTCTCTGTCCTCAGGCCATCCCCGCTGAACAGAAGCTAATACAGGTGTCTTTGTAGTACCGTCTATAGTGCATGAAAGTAGCTCCTGTTCTTCCTCCTCCTCCTCATTAGCTACCAATCCACATTGAGAAGACATGAGGCTGGGCTGAGTGTAATCCCTCTGTATGTTTCCTTGCTCCATGTCCTCGTGCTCCGCCTGCAATTCATCCTCTTTGATTATGAGCAGAGAGTTTTTTAGAATGCTGAGAAGCAGGATGGTGATGATAATTATGGCATCATCGCTGCTCACCATCTCCTGTCCTCAAAGTTTTGGAGGATGTTACATATGTCTGACATCCATGTCCACTCCTGAGGTCTTATGTGTGGAGTCTGACCTGAAATTCGAAGGACTTGTTGATGTTGGTAGTCAACAACAGTCCTCTACTGCTCACAAATCCTTTCCAATATATGCAGCATAGAGTTCCAGTGGGGACATCACACAACAGTCGGTGAGCTGGAAGTTGAAAACGCTGCTGAAGCACGGCAAGGGTGGCTGAAGTTGTAGCTGACTTTCTAAAATGGACAGACAGACAGCGTACTTTCACTAGCAGATCCGGCAGCTCCGGGTAGCTTTTCAGAAAACGTTGAAAAACAAAGTTAAGCACATGGGCCAAGTAAGGTATGAGCTCACTTTGCCTCAGAGCCGCCACCAGGTTACAGCCATTGTCACACATGACCATGCCTGGCTGTAGGTTCAATGGTGTCATCCAAACATCTGACTGCTCTTTCAGCGCTGTCCACAACTCTTCTGCATTGTGCGGTTTGTCACCTATGCAGATTAGCTTCAGCACAGCCTATTGCCGCTTGACTGAGGCAGTGCTGCAATGCTTCCACCAGCTTCTGACTGATGTGTTGATTTCAGAGATGGAGGATGAAGAGGAGGAGGTGAAGGAGCTGTAGACTGTGGGGGCAACCCTGATTGACATAAGGCCAGCAATACTTGGTGTGGGGAGGATGTGTTCCATCCCAAGGTCCGACTGGGTCCCAGCTTCCACTATGTTAACCCAGTGTGCCGTCATTGAGATGTACCATCCCTGCCCACAAGCACTTGTCCACGTGTCTGTGGTTAGGTGGACTTTCCCAATAACAGCATTGTTGAGGGCATGGGTAATGTTGTGGACACATGCTGGTGTAATGCCGGTACAGCACACTGGGAGAAATAGTGGCAACTGGGGACGAGTACCTTGGGACAGCCGTCGCCATTAGGTTGCGGAAAGCTTCCTTCTCAACAAGCATAAAAGGCAGCATTTTTAGTGCAAGCAGATGAGAAATATTAGAATTGAGGACTGTGGCCTGTGGAGCGTTGGCTGGGTATTTCCGCTTGCGTTCCAAAGACTGGGTTATAGACAACTGAATGCTGTGCTGGGTAAAGGACGTGGAAGCGTTTGCTGATGGTGCTGCTTGACTGTGGGCCACAACAGGTGCAGGGCTAGAGGCATCTTCACATGCACGGTGTACTGGGGATTGACTTCTATGCAAAATAGTGGAAGAAGCAGTGGTGTGACCAGCAGGCAGTGGTCCTGGGGACTGGGGTTCGGCCCACAAAGTCGGGTGCTTTGCTTGCATGTGCCTGATCATGCTGGTGGTGGTCAGGCTGATTGTTTTGCTACCCCTGCCGATGCGGGCATGGCACGTGCTGCAAATGGCCTGTTTGGGGTTATCGGCAGATTCTTTAAAAAATAGCCAGACTCAGGAAGATCTCACAGGTGGAATGGCACCTTCACTCATGTTGGTGTTACGGGAAACGGATGCACGCCTTCTGTCTGTGGCCACCACAATGCTTCTTCCTGCCTGTTGGGGGATATGTCTCCTTCCCCATTTGTGCTGCTGTCCTCGCTATGCATGTCCTCCTGCCAGGTTGGGTCAGTCACTATGTCATCCACTACCTCGTCTCCCACATCCGCACCCTGCTCCTCCTCCTGACTTTCTGGCAATTGTGTCTCATCATCGTCCACCTCTTGTGACACTTTCCCACCATCGATTTCGTGTGACTGGGGCTGGTCAAAGCTTTGGGCTCATCTTTCCCCACTTCAAGTTGACTGGCAGAGATTTCTGAATCTTGAAATGGAAAACTGAACAGCTCTTCAGAGTGTCCAAGTGTGGGATCAGTTGTCTCAGGGCACACGGCATGGTGGGAGGAAGGAGGATCATGGCTACTCAGACTTGACCTTGTGGAAGACAAGGTGGTGGTGGTGGCCAAGTGACTGGAAGCATTATCCGCTATCCAACCAACAACCATTTCACACTGCTCTGGCTTCAATAGTGGTGTGCTGTGGTCCCCTAGAAACAGGGACAGGAAGGTGGAGCGAGAAGATGTGGGTCTTTATTGTTGCCCACTTTCACCTTGGCCATGGCCTCGTCCTCTGGATGCACCATCAGCATCACATCCACTTCCCCGTCCCTTGCCTTAACCATTTTAAATGGACTACTGCACTATTTCAAATGCTCAACACAAATGTCTTTATTAGTAGCAAAATAATATGTCATCAGTATGCCTGCAAATCTACGATTTTTCAAACCCAAACACCAGGCAGACCTCAGCCTGACCTAACAGACTGTATTAAATTTTTTTTTTAAAGTTAATTTATGCGAAATAGCGCTGTATAGAATTTGAGTATCACACAGCCAAAAAATAAGTACACCGGCTTCCAATGCCCAAACTTGGAGCACAGAGATATATGACAGCTGTAATGGAAATACCACACTGGCAAATCTGTGGCCTTTCAATTTTTTTATGCTAAATAGTGCTGTATAGAATTTGAGTATCATACAGCCAAAAAATAAGTACACCGGCCTCCAATGCCCAAACTTGGAGCACAGAGATATATGACAGCTGTAACGGAAATACCAGAGTGGCAAATCTGTGGCCTTGGATTTTTTTTATGCTAAATTGTGCCGTATAGAATTTGAGTATCAGACAGCCAAAAAATAAGTACAACGGCCTCCAATGACCAAACTTGGAGCACGCAGATATATGAGGCCTTTTTCTGTAATTTTAAAACACCCCCCAAAAAAAGGGGGCACAAGGGTAGCACACACAACTATGCTACGTATGCCTGACAAACTATAACTTTTCAATAGGCCTCAGTCTGACAGAACAGACTGTATTTTTTTTGGGGGGGGGAATTTTTTAAATAAAAAGGGATATAGACAGTAAATAAGCTGCAGCAGCAACAGGTAGTTATGGAGCTTTGGGAAGGATGCAGTGGGACCAATGGACGCACATACAGTGCCTGAAGGCCTTGCACTGATGTGGATATGCTGTGCCCTGCCTACCTATCGCTGCAATATTGGGACCCACGAATTAGCCCTAAAAAGGACTTTTGGTTTCTGAGGAGTTGTGGATGTAAGAGTTGTAGACCTACACTAACTCTAAAACCACGATTCTGACCCTATCACAGCAGCAGCTCTCCCTACTCTCGCTGAAACAGGAACCGAATGTGGCGAGCAGGGTGGCGCCGGGACTCTTTTACTCGGGATGATACTGTACGGCCCACCCAATCACTGTACGACCACAACAAAGATGGCCGGGGCGTTTCATGGCCTGGCAGACAATCTCTGCACCATGATTGGGTCTCTAAAGTCTGCCAAAACTGCTGGGTGGAGACTGCAGTTACCGCCGAATAATACCGGAAATGATCGCTGCTTGCCGAGTATGCCAAGCATAGCTATACTTGGGCGAGTAACGAGTAGTGGCGAGCACGTTCGCTCATCACTACTAAATTTCCAATTTTTTTCACAAACGTAAGTCATATCAAACAAATTTGACACTATCATGAAGTATAATGTCACTAAAAAAAGAATCAGTATAATCCGTTGAAGCTTTCCAAATTTATTACCTCATAAAGTGACAGTAGTCAGAATTGTAAAATTTGGCCTGGTCATGAAGGTGAAAACAGGCTTCGGGGATGAAGGGTATGAAGACTATAATAATTTAATAAAAAATACATGTTTAGTTACTGCATAACTGAAAAAAGGTCATACTTATTATGTCTAAATGTTTTTATTCTTCTAACATGCAAAAAAGGAAGAACTTAGAGTTAAAACAATTGTGGAAAATGAGAAAAATCAACACCAAACAACTTAAAACATACCTTTTCAAGTTTACTCAGCAGACCAGCAGTGTACGGCTTACGAAATCCCGGGTGCAACATCTGAAACAATCAGCGTCGTGCAAAATCCAGGCCAAAGTGGAAAAAATAGGTGACACTCTGTGTTACAGTAAAACAATCCTTTATTTATTCAACACAAGTAGTACATTGATGCAGGGCAGCAGGTACAGTGGAGGATGATGGCAGTTTTGCATCGATCAGATGCTTCAAAGGGTCCAAGTTAGACTGTGTGCCCACGTTCAGGATTTTTCGCATTTTTTTCACGTTTTTTCGCTATAAAAACGTGATAAAACCGCAAATAAAACGCATACATTAAGCATCCTATTATTAGAATGCAATCCGCAATTTTTGTGCACATGTGTTTTTTACCACGGCGGAATCGCATTCCGGGAAAAAACACAGCATGTTCATTCTTTGTGCGGAATCACGGGGATTCCGCACACATAGGAATGCATTGATCCGCTTACTTTCCGCGTGTAGCTATGCCCACCATAAGCGGATCATGAGCGGTTGGTAGTGGAGGGTGGAGGAGAGGAGGGTGGAGGAGAGGAGACTCTCCTCCAGACCCTGGGAACCATATACCAGTTAAAAAAAAAAATCGTGATATTCTCACCTTCCAGCGACCCTCGCAGCATTCCCGCTCCTCGCGATGCTTCCGTTCCCAATAATGCATTGCGAAAATGACCTGTGATGACATAGTGGTCTCGCATGTAGTGGAACAAAATGGCAGTAGCTGAAGGAAAGCACATTGCCACTTTACTCTCTATTCAGGACAGGATTCTTTGGTCAAGCAGGGATCAGCCTTTATTGTCTATTAATGGGGCTAAGCTGTAGAACTAGACATGGTGACTAGGGTTGAGCGAAACGGATCTTTCATTTTCATAAGTCGCCGACTTTTGGCAAAGTCGGCGTCTCATGAAACCGAGCCGATCCCTGTGTGGGGTCTGCCATGCGGTACGCGACTTTCACGCCAAAGTCGCGTTTCAATGACGCTAAAAGCGCCATTTCTCAGCCAATGAAGGTGGACGCAGTGTGTGGGCAGCGTGATGACATAGATCTCAGTCCCC
This sequence comes from Ranitomeya variabilis, assembly GCF_051348905.1. Classification (NCBI taxonomy): domain Eukaryota; kingdom Metazoa; phylum Chordata; class Amphibia; order Anura; family Dendrobatidae; genus Ranitomeya; species Ranitomeya variabilis. Next base: position 154,904,066 of record NC_135232.1, read on the forward strand.
ACCATCTTAGAGAAGGGCATTGCAGTGATTGGCTTGCTTTCTGCGGCGTCACAGGGGCTATAAAGGGGCGTTCCCGCCGACCGCCATCTTACTGCTGCTGATCTGAGCGTAGGGAGAGGTTGCTGCCGCTTCTTCAGAAGCAGGGATAGTGATAGGCAGGGTACATAAAGCCACAAACCGCTTGTGCTGTAGCGATTTCCACTGTCCAACACCACCTTTTGTTTGCAGGGACAGTGGAAGCTACATTTTTTTTTCCTCAGCGCTGTAGCTCATTGGGCTGCCCTAGAAGGCTCCCTGATAGCTGCGTTGCTTTGTGTGTACGCCGCTGTGCAAACCAACTGCTTTTTTCAAAGCACAAATCCTGTTTTTCCTTCCTTTCTGCACAGATATCTTGTGTGTTTGTCCACACTTTTGTGTGCAGCAGTCCTTTTTATAGCTGCCTGCCATACTTTTCTGAGATTACTGCAGGGAGATAAAGATTGGCAAGTCTGCCTCTGTGCCATTGCTGTGTGTGGCATCTGTCTCTCATTGTGTGCCACCGAAAACCACTGTGTAATACTTGGCCATTTTTTTTTTTTTTTTTACAAATTCTCCCTTTTCCCAAAAAAATAATTAGTGGGATATAAATATTGGCAAGTCTGCCTCTGTGCCATTGCTGTGTGTGGCATCTGTCTCTCATTGTGTGCCACCGAAAACCACTGTGTAATACTTGGCCTTTTTTTTTTTTTTACAAATTCTCCCTTTTCAAAAAAAAAAAATTAGTTGGAGATAAATATTGACAAGTCTGCCTATGTGCCATTGCTGTGTGTGGCATCTGTCTCTCATTGTGTGCCACCGAAAACCACTGTGTAATACTTGGCCATTTTTTTTTTTTTTTTTACAAATTCTCCCTTTTCCCAAAAAAATAATTAGTGGGATATAAATATTGGCAAGTCTGCCTCTGTGCCATTGCTGTGTGTGGCATCTGTCTCTCATTGTGTGCCACCGAAAACCACTGTGTAATACTTGGCCTTTTTTTTTTTTTTACAAATTCTCCCTTTTCAAAAAAAAAAATTAGTTGGAGATAAATATTGACAAGTCTGCCTATGTGCCATTGCTGTGTGTGGCATCTGTCTCTCATTGTGTGCCACCGAAAACCACTGTGTAATACTTGGCCATTTTTATTTTTTTTTCAAATTCTCCCTTTTCCCCAAAAAATAATTAGTGGGAGATAAATATTGGCAAGTCTGCCTCTGTGCCATTGCTGTGTGTGGCATCTGTCTCTCATTGAGTGCCACCGAAAACCACTGTGTAATACTTGGCCTTTTTTTTTTTTTACAAATTCTCCCTTTTCAAAAAAAAAATTAGTTGGAGATAAATATTGGCAAGTCTGCCTCTGTGCCATTGCTGTGTGTGGCATCTGTCTCTCATTGTGTGCCACCGAAAACCACTGTGTAATACTTGGCCATTTTTTTTTTTTTTTTTTACAAATTCTCCCTTTTCCAAAAAAAAATAATTAGTGGGAGATAAATATTGGCAAGTCTGCCTCTGTGCCATTGCTGTGTGTGGCATCTGTCTCTCATTGTGTGCCACCGAAAACCACTGTGTAATACTTGGCCTTTTTTTTTTTTTTACAAATTCTCCCTTTTCCAAAAAAAATAATTAGTGGGAGATAAATATTGGCAAGTCTGCCTCTGTGCCATTGCTGTGTGTGGCATCTGTCTCTCATTGTGTGCCACCAAAAACCACTGTGTAATACTTGGCCATTTTTTTGGGGGGGGTAAATTCTCCCTTTTCAAAAAAAAATAATTAGTGGGAGATAAATATTGGCAAGTCTGCCTCTGTGCCAGTCCTGTGTGTGGCATCTGTCTCTCATTGTGTGCCACAGAAAACCTAGTGTGTAATATTTATTTATTTATTTTTTTTTAAATTCTCTCTGAAAAAAAAAAATAGTGGGAGATTAAGATTGGCATTTCTGCTTGAGTGCCGGTCCTGTGTGTGCCATCTGTCTCAAATTATTGGGGCACAGAAAACCAAGTGTGTAACATTGGGCCTGATTTTCCTTTCAGTGTCAGGCACCTATAAAGGTATATATAAATTCTACAGAAGTTTGAGTTCACCTTATAAGTTGTTTTACAGTAACAAATACCGTTACTTTGGTTAAGTTTTGCAAACAATGAGGAAGTCTAGTGGAAGAGGTCGTGGCCGTGGGCGGTCATTGTCAGCTGGTAATGATGGTAGTGGTGGTGGAGCATCAAGTGGTCGTGGTAAAAGCAGTACAGCACCTAAGTCTCGAGTTGTTGAGCCAGGTTCGTTGTCTGGCTACACAAGGCCTCGAACGCTCTCTTTTCTGGGAGTAGGAAAACCACTTTTGAAGCCGGAGCAGGAGGAACAAGTATTGGCTTTCATTGCTGACTCTGCCTCTAGCTCTTTCGCCTCCTCCTCGGAAAGTGCCAAATGTCAGAGCAGTGCATCGTCAGTGGATGCTTCCGGTCGGGAACAAGTTGCTTCCTTGTGTCCTTCACCCAGAACAACAGTGAAGGATGCGTCAGTCGACACAACAGGTTACTCCATGGAGCTCTTTACACATACCGTTCCTGGGTTAGACAGTGAAACAGTTAACAGGCCATGCCCATTAGAAGTTGAATCGGACATGGAGTGCACAGATGCACAGCCACAGCCAGATTACTATGCTGTTCCTTTGACTCAGTCCAGAACATTGCCCTCGCAGTGTACTGAGGCAGAATCAAACCCAGCGGAGACTATGGTGCCCCGTCACGAACGCTATACCACCGGCTTACACGGTGACACAGACGAAGTTGCACACGACATAGAAGAGGAGGTCATAGATGACCCAGTTGTTGACCCCGATTGGCAGCCATTGGGGGAACAGGGTGCAGGCGGCAGTAGTTCTGAAGCGGAGGAGGAGGAGCCGCAGCAGGCATCAACATCACAACAGGTTCCATCTACCGGGCCCGTATCTGGCCAAAAACGCATGCGTGGCAAAACCCAAACCTGTTGGAGGACAGCGTGGCCATCCGGTTAAAGAAGCTCAGTCTGCAATGCCTGAAAAGGTATCCAATAGTAGAAAGAGTGCAGTCTGGCATTTTTTTAAACAACATCCAAATGATCAGCGCAAAGTCATCTGTCAAAAATGTTCAACTACCTTAAGCAGAGGTCAGAATCTTAAAAGTCTAAATACAAGTTGCATGCATAGACATTTATCCACCATGCATTTGCAAGCCTGGACTAACTACCAAACATCCCTAAAGGTTGCAGCACCCTCGGCCAATGAAGCTAGTCAGCAACGCTACATCCCTTCCCTCACTGTAAACCCACCATTTCCCGCACCACCTGCAGTATGTGTGCAGCTTTCGTCGCCAGGCCAAAGCAGTCAGGGAATCACCAGGTTTGCAGTAGGAAACACTGCATGTAGGGCACCGGCAAGAATAACATCTCCAACCCTCTGTCACTCACCCATGTCCACCGGCACCACCGCTAGTTCCACGATCTCCAGATCTCCAGTCCAGCTCACCCTACATGAGACTCTTGTTAGGAAAAGGAAGTACTCATCCGCGCATCCGCGTACACAGGGTTTGAACGCCCACATTGCTAGACTAATCTCATTAGAGATGATGTCCTACCGGTTAGTTGAAAGCGAAGCTTTTAAAGCGCTGATGGACTACGCTGTACCACGCTACGAGCTACCCAGTCGGCACTTCTTTTCTAGAAAAGCCATCCCAGCCCTCCAACAGCATGTTAAAGACCGCATCGTCCATGCACTCAGGCAGTCTGTGACTGCAAAGGTGCACCTGACAACAGATGCATGGACCAGTAGGCATGGCCAGGGATGTTACGTGTCCATCACGGCACACTGGGTGAATGTGGTGGATGCAGGGTCCACAGGGGACAGCAATATTGGGACAGTTCTGCCTAGCCCACGGTCAAGGAAAGAGTTGGCTGTAGGCGTTCGCCCCCCCTCCTCCTCTTCCTCCTCCTCCTGCAGAAGCGAGAGCTCGTCCACAGACTGCAGTCGCACATCCACTACATCCGCAGCTGCCACTGTTGCACACCAGGTGTGCCATTATGGGACAGCTAGTGGCAAGCGTCAGCAGGCTGTATTGGCAATGAAGTGTTTGGGCGACAACAGACACACCGCGGAAGTTCTGTCCGAGTTGTTGCACCAAGAAACTCAGTCATGGCTGGGCACTGTACATCTTGAGGCAGGCAAGGTAGTGAGTGATAACGGAAGGAATTTCATGGCTGCCATAGCCCTTTCCCAACTGAAACACATTCCTTGCCTGGCTCACACCTTAAACCTGGTGGCGCAGTGCTTCCTGAAAAGTTATCCGGGGTTACCCGACCTGCTCCTCAAAGTGCGCAGACTTTGCTCGCATATCCACCGTTCGCCCGTACACTCCAGCCGTATGCAGAACTATCAGCGTTCTTTGAACCTTCCTCTGCATCGCCTAATCATTGACGTTGCAACAAGGTGGAACTCCACACTGCACATGCTTCAGAGACTGTGCGAACAGAGGCGTGCTGTTATGTATTTGTGGGAGGATACACGGGCAGGCAGTTGGATGGCAGACATGGAGTTGTCAGGTGTGCAGTGGTCGAAGCTACAAGACCTGTGTCAAGTCCTTCAGTGTTTTAAGGAATGCACACGGCTGGTTAGTGCAGACAACGCCATAATAAGCATGAGCATCCCCCTAATGCGTCTGCTGATGCAAAGTTTGACGCACATAAAGGAGCAGGCGTCTGCAGCCGAGGAAGAGGAAAGCCTTGATGACAGTCAGCCATTGTCTGGTCAGGGCTGTGTAGAGGACGCGGTAGCGGGCGAAGAGGAGGAGGAGGAGGAGGACGAGGAGGATGATGGGGATGAGTACTTTTTTAATGAGGAAGCTTCTCCTGGGCCAACAGAAATTAGTGGCGTTGCAAGGCCGGGTTCTGTTTTTTTAAGGGAGACAAGTGACGTAGATTTGCCTGTAACTGCCCCTCAAACCAGCACAACCGCAGATTTGACAACTGGAACTTTGGCCCACATGGCGGATTATGCCTTACGTATCCTCAAAAAGGACACACGCATTATTAAAATGATCAGCGATGACGATTACTGGTTGGCCTGCTTCCTTGACCCTCGCTATAAAGGCAAATTGCAAAATATTATGCCACATGAGAACCTCGAACAAATCTTAGCAACCAAACAAGCTACTCTTGTAGACCGTTTGATTCAGGCATTCCCAGCACACAGCGCCGGTGATGGTTCTCACACAAGCTGCAGGGGGCTACAGGGCAGAGGTGTTAGAGGTGCACAGATCAGAAGTGGCGTTGGACAGAGGTGTTTTCTGACCAGGTTGTGGAGTGATTTCGCAATGACCGCAGACAGGACAGGTACTGCAGCATCTATTCAAAGTGACAGGAGACAACATTTGTCCAGTATGGTTACTAACTATTTTTCATCCCTTATCGATGTTCTCCCTCAACCGTCATTCCCATTTGATTACTTGGCATCCAAATTAGACACCTGGCCTGTATTGGCAGAATATGCATTGCAGGAGCTTGCTTACCCAGCAGCTAGTGTGCTATCAGAAAGAGTATTCAGTGCTGCTCGTTCAATATTAACCGAAAAAAGGACTCGTCTGGCTACCCAAAATGTGGATGATCTCACCTTCATTAAAATGAACCACTCCTGGATTTCAAATTATTTTGCCCCACCTTTCCCGGCTGACACCTAGCTTTCCTATAAAAAGGTCTTGCTTGTGGACTGGTCTTACTGAGTGTTCCAATCTCTTAATTTGCAGCAGCTGTTTGTCCAGCATACGACATGTTTACACCTCCCCCAATGGGAAAACTCCCCCCACGGGGCCGTGGTCTCGCCACTTGTCGCAAGCACCCGTTACAGTGCTGTTTGTCTGAAGAGGTGGGTGTGCCCGCTTTTGGTCGACGGCACTGCCACTGGGTCCCTCATAGTACAATGTAGTGTCTCTGGCGGTGGTGGTGCGCACCCAACGTCAGACACACCGTTGTAACATGAGGGGCCCTGGGACGGTACCGCCGGCCACAAGAGAGTTCCCCCACCCCCCCAGCTCAAACTGTGCTCTACCACGTGCAAAATTATCTCGCACAGCTCCACCAATGTTTAGTCTATGCGCTGACATCATTCAATGCCTGGCACTGACAATACCAATTTGTTGACATCTATGATGCTAGTTAAAGTAGTCTGGGTCAGTGTCCTATATTGACACCAGTAAATACTAAGTTACTGCTAAATCACTTTGTCAGAAACTCAGCAGATGAGCCCACCCCTGTACCTAAGTATGCCACCTTTTTTTTTTGTTGTTGTTTTGCGAGACATTAACATCTATTTATTTTTTGTGAGTACTAACTGTGTCAGACACTCCTTGCAATCCTCCTCCGCTGACCACAATGCTGCCTGTGTATCCATGTAACCTATTTAAAAATGCCATGAGCCTATTTTTTGTTATTTTAGGCCTTCGTTAGCCTGTCTGCGGTCACTCCTTGCAATCCTCCTCCGCTGACCACAATGCTGCCTGTGTATCCATGTAACCTATTTAAAAATGCCATGAGCCTATTTTTTGTTATATTAGGCCTTCGTTAGCCTGTCTGCGGTCACTCCTTGCAATCCTCCTCCGCTGACCACAATGCTGCCTGTGTATCCATGTAACCTATTTAAAAATGCCATGAGCCTATTTTTTGTTATTTTAGGCCTTCGTTAGCCTGTCTGCGGTCACTCCTTGCAATCCTCCTCCGCTGACCACAATGCTGCCTTTGTATCCATGTAACCTATTTAAAAATGCCATGAGCCTATTTTTTGTTATTTTAGGCCTTCGTTAGCCTGTCTGCGGTCACTCCTTGCAATCCTCCTCCGCTGACCACAATGCTGCCTGTGTATCCATGTAACCTATTTAAAAATGCCATGAGCCTATTTTTTGTTATTTTAGGCCTTCGTTAGCCTGTCTGCGGTCACTCCTTGCAATCCTCCTCCGCTGACCACAATGCTGCCTTTGTATCCATGTAACCTATTTAAAAATGCCATGAGCCTATTTTTTGTTATTTTAGGCCTTCGTTAGCCTGTCTGCGGTCACTCCTTGCAATCCTCCTCCGCTGACCACAATGCTGCCTGTGTATCCATGTAACCTATTTAAAAATGCCATGAGCCTATTTTTTGTTATTTTAGGCCTTCGTTAGCCTGTCTGCGGTCACTCCTTGCAATCCTCCTCCGCTGACCACAATGCTGCCTGTGTATCCATGTAACCTATTTAAAAATGCCATGAGCCTATTTTTTTTTATTTTAGGCCTTCGTTAGCCTGTCTGCGGTCACTCCTTGCAATCCTCCTCCGCTGACCACAATGCTGCCTGTGTATCCATGTAACCTATTTAAAAATGCCATGAGCCTATTTTTTTTTATTTTAGGCCTTCGTTAGCCTGTCTGCGGTCACTCCTTGCAATCCTCCTCCGCTGACCACAATGCTGCCTGTGTATCCATGTAACCTATTTAAAAATGCCATGAGCCTATTTTTTGTTATTTTAGACCTTCGTTAGCCTGTCTGCGGTCACTCCTTGCAATCCTCCTCCGCTGACCACAATGCTGCCTGTGTATCCATGTAACCTATTTAAAAATGCCATGAGCCTATTTTTTGTTATTTTAGGCCTTCGTTAGCCTGTCTGCGGTCACTCCTTGCAATCCTCCTCCGCTGACCACAATGCTGCCTGTGTATCCATGTAACCTATTTAAAAATGCCATGAGCCTATTTTTTGTTACTTTAGGCCTTTGTTAGCCTGTCTGCGGTCACTCCTTGCAATCCTCCTCCGCTGACCACAATGCTGCCTGTGTATCCATGTAACCTATTTAAAAATGCCATGAGCCTATTTTTTGTTATTTTAGGCCTTCGTTAGCCTGTCTGCGGTCACTCCTTGCAATCCTCCTCCGCTGACCACAATGCTGCCTGTGTATCCATGTAACCTATTTAAAAATGCCATGAGCCTATTTTTTGTTATTTTAGGCCTTCGTTAGCCTGTCTGCGGTCACTCCTTGCAATCCTCCTCCGCTGACCACAATGCTGCCTTTGTATCCATGTAACCTATTTAAAAATGCCATGAGCCTATTTTTTGTTATTTTAGGCCTTCGTTAGCCTGTCTGCGGTCACTCCTGTTGTGAATTTACTTTTTGCTCCCTCTAGTGGTTACTAGTTTTTTGACTCTGGTTTTTCTGTCATTCCTTTTATCCGCACCTGGGTCGTTAGTTAAGGGTGTTGCTATTTAAGCTCCCTGGACCTTCAGTTCAATGCCTGGCAACGTAGTTATCAGAGCTAGTCTGCTGTGCTCTTGTCTACTGATCCTGGTTCCAGTTATATCAGCTAAGTCCGCTTTTTGCTTTTTGCTATTTTGTTTTGGTTTTGTATTTTTGTCCAGCTTGTTCCAAATATATATCCTGACCTTTGCTGGAAGCTCTAGGGGGCTGGTGTTCTCCCCCCGGACCGTTAGACGGTTCGGGGGTTCTTGAATTTCCAGTGTGGATTTTGATAGGGTTTTTGTTGACCATATAAGTTACCTTTCTTTATTCTGCTATCAGTTAGCGGGCCTCTCTGTGCTAAACCTGGTTCATTTCTGTGTTTGTCATTTCCTCTTACCTCACCGTTATTATTTGTGGGGGGCTTCTATCCAGCTTTGGGGTCCCCTTCTCTGGAGGCAAGAAAGGTCTTTTGTTTCCCTCTACTAGGGGTAGCTAGATTCTCCGGCTGGAGCGTGTCATCTAGAATCAACGTAGGAATGATCCCCGGCTACTTCTAGTGTTGGCGTTAGGAGTAGATATATGGTCAACCCAGCTACCACTGCCCTATGAGCTGGATTTTTGTATTCTGCAGACTTCCACGTTCCTCTGAGACCCTCGCCATTGGGGTCATAACAGTTTGCCAGGCCAGTATTAAATGTTTAATGCATTGCAGAAGAGGGATTATAAGAAAGAAGATTCTGAGTTTTTTTTTTTTTTCTTCTTCCCCTTTACCTCAGAGTGGCTATGCTTGCTGCAGACATGAATGTCCAGACCTTGATTACAAGTGTGGACCAGCTGGCTACTCGTGTGCAGGGCATACAAGACTATGTTATCAGTAATCCTAGGTCAGAACCTAAAATACCGATTCCTGAACTGTTTTCCGGAGACAGGTTTAAGTTTAGGAATTTTGTGAATAATTGTTTTTGTCCCTGAGACCCTGTTCATCTGGAGACTCTGCTCAGCAAGTAAAAATTGTTATTTCGTTCTTACGGGGCGACCCTCAGGATTGGGCTTTTTCGCTGGCGCCAGGAGATCCGGCATTGGCTGATATTAATGCGTTTTTTCTGGCGCTCGGTTTACTTTATGAGGAACCCAATCTTGAGATTCAGGCAGAAAAGGCCTTGCTGGCTATGTCTCAGGGGCAGGACGAGGCTGAAGTGTACTGCCAAAAATTTCGGAAATGGTCCGTGCTGACACATTGGAACGAGTGTGCACTGGCCGCTAATTTTAGAAATGGCCTTTCTGAAGCCATTAAGAATGTTATGGTGGGTTTTCCCATTCCCACAGGTCTGAATGATACTATGGCACTGGCTATTCAAATTGACCGGCGGTTGCGGGAGCGCAAAACCGCAAATTCCCTCATGGTGTTGTCTGAACAGACACCTAATTCGGTGCAATGTGATAGAAAAATCGCAAATTCCCTCATGGTGTTGTCTGAACAGACACCTGATTTAATGCAATGTGATAGAATCCTGACTAGAAATGAGCGGAAAATTCATAGACGCCGGAATGGCTTGTGCTACTACTGTGGTGATTCTACACATATTATCTCAGCATGCTCTAAACGTATAGCTAAGGTTGTTAGTCCTGTCACCGTTGGTAATTTGCAACCTAAATTTATTCTGTCTGTAACTTTGATTTGCTCACTGTCGTCTTTTCCTGTCATGGCGTTTGTAGATTCAGGTGCTGCCCTGAGTCTTATGGATCTGTCATTTGCTAAGCACTGTGGTTTTACTCTTGAACCATTAGAAAATCCTATTCCTCTTAGGGGTATTGATGCTACGCCATTGGCAGCAAATAAACCGCAGTATTGGACACAGGTTACCATGTGCATGACTCCTGAACACCGCGAGGTGATACGTTTCCTGGTTTTACATAAAATGCATGATTTGGTTGTTTTAGGGCTGCCATGGTTACAGACCCATAATCCAGTCCTGGACTGGAAGGCTATGTCAGTCTCAAGTTGGGGCTGTCGTGGTATTCATGGGGATTCCCTGCCTGTGTCTATTGCTTCTTCTACGCCTTCGGAAGTTCCGGAGTATTTGTCTGATTATCAGGATGTCTTCAGTGAGTCTGAGTCCAGTGCACTGCCTTCTCATAGGGACTGTGACTGTGCTATAGATTTGATCCCAGGCAGTAAATTTCCTAAGGGAAGACTGTTTAATCTGTCGGTACCTGAACATACCGCTATGCGTTCATATATCAAGGAGTCTCTAGAGAAAGGACATATTCGTCCGTCTTCTTCCCCTCTTGGTGCGGGATTCTTTTTTGTGGCAAAAAAGGACGGATCTTTGAGACCTTGTATTGATTATCGGCTTTTAAATAAGATCACTGTCAAATTTCAGTATCCTTTACCGCTGTTGTCTGACTTGTTTGCCCGGATTAAAGGTGCCAAGTGGTTCACCAAGATAGATCTTCGTGGTGCGTACAACCTTGTGCGCATTAAGCAAGGTGATGAATGGAAAACCGCATTCAATACGCCCGAAGGTCATTTTGAGTACTTGGTGATGCCTTTTGGGCTCTCCAATGCGCCTTCAGTTTTTCAGTCCTTTATGCATGACATTTTCCGGAAGTATCTGGATAAATTTTTGATTGTTTATCTGGATGATATTTTGGTTTTTTCTGATAATTGGGATTCGCATGTGGAGCAGGTCAGGTTGGTCTTTAAAATTTTGCGTGAAAATTCTTTGTTTGTCAAGGGCTCAAAGTGTCTCTTTGGTGTACAGAAGGTTCCCTTTTTGGGGTTCATTTTTTCCCCTTCTGCTGTGGAGATGGACCCAGTCAAGGTCCGAGCTATTCTTGATTGGACTCAGCCCTCGTCAGTTAAGAGTCTACAGAAGTTCTTGGGTTTCGCTAACTTCTACCGTCGTTTTATCGCTAATTTTTCTAGCATTGTGAAACCTTTGACGGATATGACCAAGAAGGGCTCCGATGTAGCTAACTGGGCTCCTGCTGCCGTGGAGGCTTTCCAGGAGTTGAAACGCCGGTTTACTTCGGCGCCTGTTTTGTGCCAGCCCGATGTCTCACTTCCCTTTCAGGTTGAGGTGGATGCTTCAGAGATTGGAGCAGGGGCCGTTTTGTCGCAGAGAGGCCCTGGTTGCTCTGTTATGAAACCTTGTGCCTTTTTCTCTAGGAAGTTTTCGCCTGCCGAGCGAAATTATGATGTGGGCAATCGGGAGTTGTTGGCCATGAAATGGGCATTTGAGGAGTGGCGTCATTGGCTCGAGGGTGCTAAGCATCGTGTGGTGGTCTTGACTGATCACAAAAATCTGATGTATCTCGAGTCTGCTAAACGCCTTAATCCGAGACAGGCCCGCTGGTCATTGTTTTTCTCCCGCTTTGATTTTGTTGTCTCGTATTTACCAGGTTCAAAGAATGTGAAGGCCGATGCTCTTTCTAGGAGCTTTGTGCCTGATGCTCCTGGAGTCGCTGATCCTGTTGGTATTCTTAAAGATGGAGTTATCTTGTCAGCTATTTCTCCGGATCTGCGACGTGTGTTGCAGAGATTTCAGGCTGATAGGCCTGAGTCTTGTCCACCTGACAGACTGTTTGTCCCGGATAAGTGGACCAGCAGAGTCATTTCCGAGGTTCATTCCTCGGTGTTGGCAGGTCACCCGGGAATTTTTGGCACCAGAGATCTGGTGGCCAGGTCCTTTTGGTGGCCTTCCTTGTCAAGGGATGTGCGGTCATTTGTGCAGTCCTGTGGGACTTGTGCTCGAGCTAAGCCTTGCTGTTCTCGTGCCAGCGGTTTGCTCTTGCCCTTGCCTGTCCCGAAGAGACCTTGGACACATATCTCCATGGATTTCATTTCTGATCTTCCGCTATCCCAGGGCATGTCCGTTATCTGGGTGATATGTGATCGCTTCTCAAAGATGGTCCATTTGGTTCCTTTGCCTAAGCTGCCTTCCTCTTCCGATCTGGTTCCTGTGTTTTTCCAGAACGTGGTTCGTTTGCACGGCATCCCTGAGAATATTGTGTCAGACAGAGGATCCCAGTTCGTTTCCAGATTCTGGCGATCCTTTTGTAGTAGGATGGGCATTGATTTGTCGTTTTCGTCTGCTTTCCATCCTCAGATTAATGGACAGACGGAGCGAACCAATCAGACTTTGGAGGCTTATTTGAGGTGTTTTGTCTCTGCTGATCAGGACGATTGGGTGACATTCTTGCCGTTGGCTGAGTTTGCCCTTAATAATCGGGCTAGTTCCGCCACCTTGGTTTCGCCTTTTTTCTGCAACTCTGGTTTCCATCCTCGCTTTTCTTCGGGTCATGTGGAGCCTTCTGACTGTCCTGGGGTGGATTCTGTGGTGGATAGGTTGCAGCGGATCTGGAATCATGTGGCGGACAACTTGAAGTTGTCACAGGAGAGGGCTCAGCGCTTTGCCAACCGCCGCCGCGGTGTGGGTCCCCGACTACGCGTTGGGGATTTGGTATGGCTTTCTTCCCGCTTTGTTCCTATGAAGGTCTCCTCTCCCAAATTTAAACCTCGTTTTATTGGGCCTTACAAGATATTGGAAATCCTTAATCCTGTATCTTTTCGTCTGGATCTTCCTGTGTCGTTTGCTATTCACAATGTATTTCATAGGTCCTTGTTGCGGCGGTACATTGTGCCTATAGTTCCTTCTGCTGAGCCTCCTGCTCCGGTGTTGGTTGAGGGCGAGTTGGAGTACGTGGTGGAGAAGATCTTGGATTCTCGCCTCTCCAGGCGGAGGCTTCAGTACCTGGTCAAGTGGAAGGGCTATGGTCAGGAGGATAATTCCTGGGTGGTCGCCTCTGATGTTCATGCGGCCGATTTAGTTCGTGCCTTTCATGCCGCTCATCCTGATCGCCCTGGTGGTCGTGGTGAGGGTTCGGTGACCCCTCACTAAGGGGGGGGTACTGTTGTGAATTTACTTTTTGCTCCCTCTAGTGGTTACTAGTTTTTTGACTCTGGTTTTTCTGTCATTCCTTTTATCCGCACCTGGGTCGTTAGTTAAGGGTGTTGCTATTTAAGCTCCCTGGACCTTCAGTTCAATGCCTGGCAACGTAGTTATCAGAGCTAGTCTGCTGTGCTCTTGTCTACTGATCCTGGTTCCAGTTATATCAGCTAAGTCCGCTTTTTGCTTTTTGCTATTTTGTTTTGGTTTTGTATTTTTGTCCAGCTTGTTCCAAATATATATCCTGACCTTTGCTGGAAGCTCTAGGGGGCTGGTGTTCTCCCCCCGGACCGTTAGACGGTTCGGGGGTTCTTGAATTTCCAGTGTGGATTTTGATAGGGTTTTTGTTGACCATATAAGTTACCTTTCTTTATTCTGCTATCAGTTAGCGGGCCTCTCTGTGCTAAACCTGGTTCATTTCTGTGTTTGTCATTTCCTCTTACCTCACCGTTATTATTTGTGGGGGGCTTCTATCCAGCTTTGGGGTCCCCTTCTCTGGAGGCAAGAAAGGTCTTTTGTTTCCCTCTACTAGGGGTAGCTAGATTCTCCGGCTGGAGCGTGTCATCTAGAATCAACGTAGGAATGATCCCCGGCTACTTCTAGTGTTGGCGTTAGGAGTAGATATATGGTCAACCCAGCTACCACTGCCCTATGAGCTGGATTTTTGTATTCTGCAGACTTCCACGTTCCTCTGAGACCCTCGCCATTGGGGTCATAACACACTCCTTGCAATCCTCCTCCGCTGACCACAATGCTGCCTGTGTATCCATGTAACCTATTTAAAAATGCCATGAGCCTATTTTTTGTTATTTTAGGCCTTCGTTAGCCTGTCTGCGGTCACTCCTTGCAATCCTCCTCCGCTGACCACAATGCTGCCTGTGTATCCATGTAACCTATTTAAAAATGCCATGAGCCTATTTTTTGTTATTTTAGGCCTTCGTTAGCCTGTCTGCGGTCACTCCTTGCAATCCTCCTCCGCTGACCACAATGCTGCCTGTGTATCCATGTAACCTATTTAAAAATGCCATGAGCCTATTTTTTGTTATTTTAGACCTTCGTTAGCCTGTCTGCGGTCACTCCTTGCAATCCTCCTCCGCTGACCACAATGCTGCCTGTGTATCCATGTAACCTATTTAAAAATGCCATGAGCCTATTTTTTGTTATTTTAGGCCTTCGTTAGCCTGTCTGCAGTCACTCCTTGCAATCCTCCTCCGCTGACCACAATGCTGCCTGTGTATCCATGTAACCTATCTAAAAATGCCATGAGCCTATTTTTTGTTATTTTAGGCCTTTGTTAGCCTGTCTGCGGTCACTCCTTGCAATCCTCCTCCGCTGACCACAATGCTGCCTGTGTATCCATGTAACCTATTTAAAAATGCCATGAGCCTATTTTTTGTTATTTTAGGCCTTCGTTAGCCTGTCTGCGGTCACTCCTTGCAATCCTCCTCCGCTGACCACAATGCTGCCTGTGTATCCATGTAACCTATTTAAAAATGCCATGAGCCTATTTTTTGTTATTTTAGGCCTTCGTTAGCCTGTCTGCGGTCACTCCTTGCAATCCTCCTCCGCTGACCACAATGCTGCCTGTGTATCCATGTAACCTATTTAAAAATGCCATGAGCCTATTTTTTGTTATTTTAGGCCTTTGTTAGCCTGTCTGCGGTCACTCCTTGCAATCCTCCTCCGCTGACCACAATGCTGCCTGTGTATCCATGTAACCTATTTAAAAATGCCATGAGCCTATTTTTTTTTATTTTAGGCCTTCGTTAGCCTGTCTGCGGTCACTCCTTGCAATCCTCCTCCGCTGACCACAATGCTGCCTGTGTATCCATGTAACCTATTTAAAAATGCCATGAGCCTATTTTTTGTTATTTTAGGCCTTCGTTAGCCTGTCTGCGGTCACTCCTTGCAATCCTCCTCCGCTGACCACAATGCTGCCTGTGTATCCATGTAACCTATTTAAAAATGCCATGAGCCTATTTTTTGTTATTTTAGGCCTTCGTTAGCCTGTCTGCGGTCACTCCTTGCAATCCTCCTCCGCTGACCACAATGCTGCCTGTGTATCCATGTAACCTATTTAAAAATGCCATGAGCCTATTTTTTTTTATTTTAGGCCTTCGTTAGCCTGTCTGCAGTCACTCCTTGCAATCCTCCTCCGCTGACCACAATGCTGCCTGTGTATCCATGTAACCTATCTAAAAATGCCATGAGCCTATTTTTTGTTATTTTAGGCCTTCGTTAGCCTGTCTGCGGTCACTCCTTGCAATACTCCTCCACTGACCACACCAATGCTGCCCGTGTACCCCTGGAACCTATTTAAAAGTTCTTAGAGCCTATTTATATATTTTATTTAATATTAATAAAGCCATGATGGACTACGCTGTACCACACTACGAGCTACCCAGTCGGCACTTCTTTTCTAGAAAAGCCATCCCAACCCTCCACCAGCATGTAAAAGACCGCATTGTCCATGCAGTCTGGCAATCTGTGAGTACAAAGGTGCACCTGACAACAGACGCATGGACCTGTAGGCATGGCCACGGAAGGTTACGTGTCCATTACAGCGCAATGGGTTAATGTGGTGGATGCATGGTCCACAGGGGACAGCCTACTAAGTCTGTCTGCAGTCCCTAATTCAAATTGTCCTCTACTGTCTAAATCTGAGCTTCAACCTTCAGGCTCTCATTAAGTGCTGTTTTTTAAAAAATTGGTGGTTACGGCCTACTAACGTTGTCTGCCCCTCCCTGGTGTTTTTCCTCAACTGAATAAAGCTGAGCTTCAACCTTCTGGCTTTCGGCCTATAGTATCAGATATTAAACTGCATTTGGCCTTCAACTTTGGTTACGGCCTACAAACGGTGTCTGCCCCTCCCTGGTGTTTTCCGTCAACTGAATAAAGCTGAGCTTCAACCTTCTGGCTCTCATTAAGTGCTGCTTTTTAAAAAATTGGTGGTTAGGGTTTACTAACGGTGTCTGCCCCTCCCTGGTGTTTTCCCTCAACTGAATAAAGCTGAGCTTCAACCTTCTGGCTCTCATTAAGTGCTGTTTTTTAAAAAATTGGTGGTTAGGACCTACTAACGGTGTCTGCCCCTCCCTGGTGTTTTCCCTCAACTGAATAAAGCTGAGCTTCAACCTTCTGGCTCTCATTAAGTGCTGTTTTTTAAAAAATTGGTGGTTACAACCTACTAACGGTGTCTGCCCCTCCCTGGTGTTTTTCCTCAACTGAATAAAGCTGAGCTTCAACCTTCTGGCTTTCGGCCTATAGTATCAGATATTAAACTGCATTTGGCCTTCAAATTTGGTTACGGCCTACTAACGGTGTCTGCCCCTCCCTGGTGTTTTCCCTCAACTGAATAAAGCTGAGCTTCAACCTTCTGGCTCTCATTAAGTGCTGTTTTTTAAAAAATTGGTGGTTACGGCCTATTAACGGTGTCTGCCCCTCCCTGGTGTTTTTTCTCAACTGAATAAAGCTGAGCTTCAACCTTCTAGCTTTTGGCCTACAGTAGCAGATATTAAATTGCATTTGGCCTACTAGTGTGGTTGGGCCCTTAAAACAGTGTCTGCTGCTCCTGGGTTTACTACTCCACTGAACAAAGCAATGCCGCCTGTTTAGTCCTGTTACCAATTTTGAACTGCATTTAGCCTACTTTATTCTTTGGCCCTATATCTCTTTCCTCCTCATCCTGCCCATTGCCCAGCCACTGCTAGATGAGTCTGCTGGTACATTGACCTAGACCACTACATTCCCCTTGCACTCTACACAGCCAGAATCTGACTCTGCTGAAAGTAAGGTTACCCTTCCCGCATGTTATACCACCTTACACAGGGACAAAGAGGAAGGTGCAGATGAAAGTGCAGGTTCCTTCATCAGGTGGGGGGGCATACTCGTTAGCGACGTCACTGGCACAGGGCCCCTCAGAGTACGCAAAAGTGTCGCTGCTGGTGGGAGGCGCCCCCGCCGTGCAAACACACCACTGTACTTTGAGGGGCCCTGTGCCAGTGCCAATGCGAACGAGTGGGCCCTCCCTGCTTGCTCAGGATCACAGCACTTGCAACGTTGAAATACTTACCTCTCCCTGCTCCACCGCCGTGACGTAGTCCACGTTTCCTGGGCCCACTAAAACCTTGAACCAGCCCTACCCCCCACAACTTTTGCCAAATGACCCCCAATTTCCAATGCCCAACTATTATTATAAAGTTAATTAAGATTGACAAGCTTCAGAAACAAGAATGGATGTTTTTGGCATTAAAATGGGCACTGTAGGTGTTTTCCTGGCCTCCACTCACTGCCGACTATGCTTCCCCATTGACTTGCATTGGGTTTCGTGTTTCGGTCGATCCCCGACTTTTAGCGATAATCGGCCAAATGCACTCGACTCGACTCTGGACAAAGTCGGGTTTCACAAAACCCGACTCGATCTTAAAAAAATGAAAGTCGCTCAACCCTAATGGTGACACCTACAAATGAGCCAGCATGTCTGGATAAACAGTAGAGGAGTCTCAATACTCCAGCAAGCACCATGGTCCTTTCATTATGCTCATTAATGAAGATCCAGGGGATGGATACCCAGCAGCAATCACTGATGGCCGAAAAAATAAAAATCTTGGATTTGATATAAGCAACAAATGCAGATTTATGGTTTCCATTTTTGGTCAACAGAATAAACATAATTTTAGATAACACTAGATAGGTATTTTTGATTCATGCAATGCTTAAATTATAGTGATAAATTTTATACACTTGAGACATTGTATTTATTATATGCCTCATTAATTGCTGCCAGCATGTAACCAACTTTACTTGACTTTTTCTTTATATTAGGCAGCTCATTTACTGAATTTTAATATGAAAACTATAAGCAGTGGAAAAGTTCTGCAAAAGTTGGGCTATACAATAGCTCTAGCCAGGAGTGAACAGTAATTACAGGATGTCACACATTAGTGGAGCAGCTAAATACTGAATGCATTTTTCGAAAGAAGGTATAAGCAGCATATGTACAAGGGTATATCATAAAATCCTCTTTATTACAGCACTGAACACATTAAGTACAGAAAAAAAATGAAATTTGGTGTTTTGCAAAAAATGTAAATGTTTGCAATAAACTGACATGACCTTTTTATTTTTTATGTACATACTTAATGAGTGTGACAGGGTATTTCCAGTAGAAAGACAAAAGCATAATGCTAAAAAAGGGAGAATAAAAAAGGGGAACACTGGCATCCAAATAAATAGTGTTACCACAGTGAAAGATCACTTCCCAGCCATATAACACATCTCACGAAAGTAATAATATTTAAGACATATGCAGTTGCAATCTAAATTATTCAATCATCCATTGCAAATTAGATTTCCCAGCAAAATTTGCAACGTTTCTGCTGTTTGCAATGAACCAATGAAAAAAAAATAACAACGTATGTACTCTAAGCCAAAACAACTAATATAACAAGGGGTTTCTCCAAATTCAAAATTAAATGCCTCTTTTACTATCTAATGGAGTCTTAGAATTACATGATACATAGCCATGCATCAATGTCTAGCAACATTCCTAAGAAATCTTAGCCCATTTACATGGACAATGGCCTCCAGCTCACTTACTGTTCACTCTTTTGTTGTTAATAGAGAAACAAGCAAATTTAAATTTGCCTGTTCTCTCAGATTTTCACAGGAAATGTGAATCACAGACAAAATTTTGTAAAATTTGTGTAGAATTAAATTCCACTCAAATATATTCACTCACCTCTAGTTATTGTCATGGTTCCACCCCTCAGCGTGTCTGAAATGCAGTTACTGACAGCTCAGCCATCCAATCTGGTACAGGGGAGTGCTGAAGCTGTCAGTACTTTGACAGCTCACTAATTCAATCTGGTACAGGGGGTTGCTGATCTGTCAATGTGTTGATTGACAACTTCACTATCCAATCTGAAACTGGGAGACGTCAGCTGTCTCTAACTGTTTCTTATCCCAGGTGATTGCCATCCTAGGTAACTGAGCTGTTTCTTCCAGACCTCTGCCAGATGCATATTCAGCTTGTGTGGTTTGTTTTTTCTGTGGCTAAAGTTCTGTATGTTGATATATTGTTGCCTGACCTTGGACCTCGTTCTAACCAACCATCTATTTAACCTCGTTTTTCTCTGATCCCCTGACCTCCTGGTATTCTGAGCTCGGAACGTTACCCGACCACTCTTTTGTCTCTTCCTTCTGTTATGATGTACCCTCCTAGCTTCTGACCTTGGACGTCTTGACTATCCTGACTCACGACTTAGCCGTAAAAAGTGACTAGCATCACATTATGTCGGGCCAATACGTTTTTCTTTTCCATTAGTATGGAGCCAGTTCACACGCTTTGTGACCAGGCGGCGATATTGATGCAGATGACTCAGGATCTGACTAAGGAATGCCAGAGTCTGGAGTCATCGCAATTTCTGTTGCAGGGTCAGATAAATGATTTGATGAAGACCCCATATAGCCCTTCAGCAGTGGCTGTGATGGCAGTACCCTCTGATGTAGAAGATCAAAATTCACAGCACTCCTGACTTTTATTCAAGCCTGTGAAAGAAAGCATAACAGCAGCAGTGCACAAAGGCGACTATGAATTCTAATAGACGTTTCAACCCATCCCGGGTCTTAGTCATTACCGAGGAGCAAGGTATCACATTAGTGATAAAGGAGGGGAAGGATATCCCTGTGAGATCCACAGAACAGGTGCGCCTCTATCACTAATATGATACCTTGCACCTCTACCTTCAAAAAACAGCGACTTAATGATTAAGACCCGGGATGGGCCGAAACATTTGTTATAATTTATAGTCGTCTTTGTGTACTACTATCTGACCTGCTCCTGTTATGTTTTCTTTCAAACACTTGAATAAAAACCTTTTTTTCACCATAAACCTCAGGAATGTGTAGTGAATTTTGATCTTCTATAGTCTTGGCCTCTACAGCCCGTTCCACCAGCACCTCGCTCCTCGTCAGTGTGCACACTAAATTCTACTCCAGTGCCCTCTGATGTACAATTGGCCTCTCCCATACCTGTGATATTTCTCCCTTATTATTTTTGGGAGAGAAAGACCAGTTTAGGTTATTCAGGGAGAGCAGTAATTTATTTTTTACACTTAACCCTCAGGGGTCCTCAAACCTGGGCATTCTCTTTGTCCCCACAAGCCCCAGAACGGTTTTCTGCTGACACCTTTTTTGACAGTTTAGGTCTGATATATGATGAACCTGACAGAATTCAGGTCGCTGAGGCTAAGATCATAAACCTGGCACAGGGAGTCACACAGTTGAAGACTGCTGTACTGAGTTCCGGCAGTGGTCCACCGAAGTTCTATGGAACGGTGATACTTTCAGGTGCCAGTTCCAAAAAGGCCTTTGAAAACCTCAAGCATGCTCTGGTCCTTCATGACACTCCTTGTTCTCTGGTGGGAGGTCATAACTCAGGCCATACGAATGGACCAAAGAATCCGTGAAAGACTTGCTGAACAGCAGGCAGCTCATTATACTTCCACAGAGCAGGTCCATTTACCCAAAGTGGACCCATTGAAGGTTAGAGTTGCCAGTCTTTGTATTGCAGAGAGAAGACGTAGACAAGATCTCACACTCTGTCTATACTTTGGTCTGTCTGGACATTTTCTTAAGAATTGCCCACTTCTTCATCAAGCTATCAAACCAATGGGAGAACATCTGAGTCTGGGTGATGGCCAAAGGGGTCACCCAGACTTGCAGGTACCTTTTTCTTCCTCTGATAAAGTTCTGATAAATGCGATGTTATCCTTCGAGAACCAGGTGTTATCAACATTCAAATCAACTGAAAAGATTGCACATCTAATGATATTTATATCTACTCCATTGCATTGTTTCTTATTGCAGGAGGATTGAGATCACAAGATATCATTACCTGCTAATATCTGGATTAGACCCGCTGTAAAGTAGAGTACCAATATCTGCTGTTTAGGCAGGTGTTCAGTTATCAGGAGACAGTTTAGTGTTACATTAGGGTTTTCTATGTTTTTATTTTTCAACAAGTTCTATGTTCTTATATCATTGGGATGCAAGTAGGTTCACTATTTTTGTCATTACCTGTGCACAAGTGACTTTCTTAAGGAATGTTTTTCTTGCTGCTACTAGTGCAAATTTTGCAAATTTGGTTCACATGGTGGTTAGACAGATTGCCATCCATCATTTAGTGGTTTTGTTTGATGTCATCACGCATCTAGGGCTTAACAGGGCAGTTAGGGACAGCCACTGTGGAGCGGGGCGCCATTTGCGTCTATATCCATAGGGTGCCAACCTCCACTGGTAGGCAGGCAATAGGTTATGCATTATATTATAGGGTAACCTAGTGTGTGCCTTTTGGTCTTTTTGATGTGTTCTTGTTATTCCTTTTAATCTACTTAATCAAAGTAAATTTTTACAATTATCTTATTTTTGGGGTTTCTCATGTTAGCCACCGGCAATGCCAGTAAGTAAGGTTATGTTCCTGGACTCATGCTGGTACAATGTGGGGATGCCACACCAGGAGAAAAAGTGGCAGCTGGGGATCGAATACCGAGGGATGGCAGCCGTTATGAGTCAATGGAAATCCTCCGGGTCTACCAGCCTAAACGACATCATGTCCAAGGAAATCAGCCTGGAAATGTGTCCATTTTGCATTTGGGCCTGTGGTTTGGTGTCTGGGAACTTTCTTTTTTGTTCCAAGACCTGGGAAAGGGACATCTGAACGCTGGGCTGAAACAAGAATTTGTAAGTCCCTGATAATGGTAAGTCAGAATGTGCCAGAATAGATGACGGGCAGGAAGCATCTGGGCCAGTGTTTTGTACAGGTGATTGGAAAGCGCCTAGCACCCGGGCTGATGTCACCTGATGGTACTAATCGTGTACCCAGGTGTTCTGCCACCGAGTGGGATGCTTACATGATATGTGCTTAATCATGCTGGTGGTGGTTAGGTTCTTAGTGGTCAGGCTCCTGCTGAACTTTGAATGGCAAAGGTTGCAAATGGCCATTTTATTTGTCTCAGAACTATTTTAAAAAGGTTCCAGACTGGGGACCAATTAACTCCTTGACAGAAAAATTGAGGACTGTCGATGCTCTGCAGAACAGTTGCCCGCCTTCTCCCTCTGATCACTCCACTGCCTCTTACTAACTGTTTCAGTACTGAAAATCTCTCCCCCTCAGCGCTGCTGGCCTTGCTCTATATGCCAGCTTCGTAGGTTTGGTTGGTGAATTCATCATCCACCCCCTCATCTTCCATGACAGCACCCTGGTCCTCCTGACATCACAACTTAACAACAACAAGACTTAGCGGCAACTGTGTCTCATCCTCATCTTCCTCCTCCTTATCCCAAATTTGCCATTCCCCACCATCATGATCTTGTGGCCGTGGCTACTCTAAGTTTTGTGCATAACTAACCAGCATGTTGTCTTGTCCTTCTTTGAGCATGTAGGTTGAGAAGCCATAATCAAGAAATGTTGTGGTAAACAGCTCTTCGAAGTGTCCTAGTGTGGGATAACTAGTCTCCTGGGACTCAAATGGTGGAAGAAAGAGAATCAGGGTGCGGATAAATTGATCCAGACTTTAGGCTGGTAAGACTGGACCATGTGGAAGACTGGGTGGTGCTGCCAAGCCTGCTGGAAGCATTATCTGCTATCCAACTGACCACCTCTTCGCACTGCTCTGGCTTCAGAAGTGGTGTACAATGCCTCCATGCAAAGTGGGACAGAAACCTATGTGTCATGGATGAGTGTGTTTCTTGTCCTCCAGCAACAGGTGTATTCGCACCTGCCCCACATCCTCAGCTTCTGTGTGCACCATCATCAGCACTTCCAGTTCCCTGTCCCTTAACGCATACCTTGTGCATTTTGTAATTGCTATGTCTTTTGAAACCAAGTTTATTTTTAATAAAAGAAAAAAGTTGGTCACCTGCAGCAATCAAAACTTTTTTGTGAGTTTACTCCACCGTAATGTAACAGAACGAACGCAAAAGTATATGGATGACAATCAAATTTAATCCAGAAAAATGTTTCAAAGCTTTTTCTCTGTTTTAGAGATCACAAAAATAAAAAATCGTGATATTCTCACCTTCCGGCATCCCACCGCAGCCTCCCCACTCTTCGCGATGCTCGTGATGCTCCCGGTCCCAGTAATGCATAGCGGCAATGACCCCAGATGATGTCCGGTCTCACGAGACTGCTACATCATCACAGGTCATTGCCATGATGCATTACTGGGATCGGGAGCATCGCGACCATCACGAGGAGCGGGAAGGCTGCCGGGTCCCCCAGAAGGTGAGAATATCACGATTTTTTATTTTTGTTTATTATTCTTTTACATTATATCTTTATCCCGGATCTGGAAGAAAGGCTGATCCGCCGCAATCAGTTTTTACACTAATTGCGCCGGATCCAGCAATCCATCCCGCTGCCGGATTATGCGTGACGAAGCGGGACGGATGTGTGAAAGTAGCCTTACCAGATCTTAGGTCATGGCACTGCTGGATATCTTCTGGTTTTGAAAAGAAATAAGCATGACGTATCTTTCATCTGCTACAGTAGGTTTTCTTGGCCGACTGTTGTGTCTAATGTCCTCAATATTGCCCATTTATTTGTACTTCTTCAAAAGAGATTCAAGATGTGCTGTTTAAACCCAAGTACAACTACCTTGTACTTTGTGTCTTGAAAATGTCTTCCGCAACCTGACCTTTGTAGCAGAGGGTGGCTTTTTCTCACACAATGTTAAGCCTCCTACACAAGTATTCCTATTTCAGTTAATGATTGTGTTTCAACCTTCATACAAAAATGATGATCATTATTACCTGTTTGGTAAATTTGGTTACTCTTACAACTGACTATAGTACTAGAAAATCCCTGACTTTGTGCAGGTATACCTAGAAGAATTAATGCTGTTTAAAAGGCAAAGAGTGATTGTCCCAAATATTGATTTGATTTACATTTCTTTTGTGTTCTTTCACTATATGAGTGTATTCCGTGTTATAAATGAATAATCACATTGCATCTTGGCACATTTAGCACAAGTTAGAACATATAAATTGTGTATGCTATCATTCATATACAAATGGTTCTGCACTATGTTCTGACAAAGCAGTTCCAAATAATTTTACTTCTCAAGGGACGATAGACAAGGTTTCCTTAATGAGAATCTGTCAGCAGGTTTTTGCTATGTAAGGTGAAGACAGCATTAGGTAGGGGTTAAAACATGGATTTCAGCAATGCCTCTCTTATCAAGCTTCAATGTTTTGTTTGCTTGCAAAGATTGTTTTAACACCAGTAGTTTATCATTGCTGTGACTAGCTAATCATGTGAGCCCTGGTTCTACATGCCCCCCCCTGTGATAGGTACCTTCCTGTCTAAGGACTTTGGCCATAGAGAGCCTGGTGTGGGCGGGATTAGCTTTCTAATCTCTGCTTCATTAACAATCTAAAGGCTGCCCCATAACGGCTGCCCCAGTAATCTAGTGATACATTGCTGGATTTAGCTTCTCTTTGCCTACATCAGACTGCGCTCAGGTATGGTAGCAAAGACCTGCTGACAGATTCCCTATAAGGTACATTTAGTTCAGTTATCTAAGCATCAATTTAGCACAATGAGTTAATATCAGGAAGGGGAAGCAATTCAGAGTGTCAGAGAGTATGGAAGACATAGACTTAAAATGATAAATAAAATCCACCTTAGCAAGGTGTATTCAATAATTCACAATTTGTAGTATTTACTCAATCCAGATATATGTAAGTTAAGGGGACTTTTAGCATTCATCTATCATACATTCCTCATCCTTCTCCTATATGGTTGTTTGTGATTCACAGCTCTGAGCCTGGTATCTCACATGCTAATTGTTAATGCACATGGTAAACAGTAGAGATCAGCTGATCTTTTGAAATTTAAATGCATCAGCTTTTCTACATTTTCCCAAAGAATTAGATTAACTCCTTAGTGACAGAGCCAGTTATGTACTCAATGACGGGGCCAATTTTTACAATTCTGATCACCGTCACTTTATGAAGTTATAGCTCTGGAACGCTTCAATGTATCCCACTGATTCTGATACTGTTTTTTTTTTAAATATTGTATTTCATGTTAGTATTAAAACTTATTCGATATGACTAATGTTTATTTCTGTAAAAAATTAAAATTTGGCAAAAATGTTTAAAAATGTTCAATTTTCAAACAATTAAAGGGAACCTGTCACCTGAATTTGGCGGGCCCTTTTCTCGGTCCGATGGGCGGTGTTTTTGGGTCTTTTATTCACCCCTTCCTTTCCCGCTGGCCGCAATATTGTCTAGAAGTTGATTAGTGCGCATGCGCCGGCGCACTATGTCCCGGAACACAGCGAAATACTTCCGGGACATAGTGCGCCGGCGCATGCGCACTAATGCTTTTCGGCTTTGCCCGCAGTTGGGCAAAGCATACGGCGTGTTTTACGGAGGAAAGCGAATCAACTTCTAGACAAAATTGCGGCCAGCGTGCAGCCAGCGGGACAGGAAGGGGTGAATAAAAGACCCGAAAACACCGCCCATCGGACCAAAAAAAGGGCCCACCAAATTCAGGTGACAGGTTCCTGTTATGACCCCAATGGCAGAGGGTCTCAGAAATAATTACTAAGTCTGCAAACACAAAAAACCAGCTCATAGGGCAGTGGTAACTGGGCTGACCATATATCTAATCCTAGCACCACAAATAGCAGCAGCCGGGGAACGTGCCTACGTTGGTTCTAGACGTCTCGCGCCAGCCGGAGAACTAACTAACCCTAGAAGGGAAAAGAAAGACCTTTCTTGCCTCCAGAGAAAAGACCCCAAAAGTTGGATACAAGCCCCCAACAAATAATAACGGTGAGGTAAGAGGAAAAGACAAACGTAAGAATGAGCTAGGTATTTAGCAAAGAGAGGCCCACTAGCTAATAGCAGAATATAGTAAGATGACTTATATGGTCAGCAAAAACCCTATCAAAATATCCACACTGGATATTCAAGAACCCCCGAACCGTCTAACGGCCCGGGGGCAGAACACCAGCCCCCTAGAGCTTCCAGCAAGGTCAGGAATCACATTTAGTACAAGCTGGACAAAAAATAAGAGCAAGCAAATAACCAAAAAACAAAGAAGCAGGACTTAGCTTAATTTTGCACGAACCCGGACCAGCAGACAGGAGCAAACAGAAAGGATCTGATTACAATGATGCCAGGCACTGGACTAAGGATCCAGGAAGCTAATATAGCAACTCCCCTGGACTAACGACCCAGGTGGGTGCCAAACTGAGGAAAGACAATCCCAGAGTCATATCACTAGTAACCACAAGAGGGAGCCAAAAAGTCTAATTCACAACAGGTTCCCTTTAATTATTGTCCCCTTAAATCAGAGTCATATCACACAAAATAGTTAATAAATAAATTTCCCAACTGCCATCTTTTCATCAGCACAATTTTTTTTGTTAGGAAGTTATAAAGGGTTAAAAATTGGCCAGCAAGTTCTCATTTTTCCAGCAAAATTTACAAAACCATTTTGTTTGGAACCACCTCACATTTGAAGTGAGTTTGGGGGTCAATATGATAGAAAATACCAAAAAGTGACACTATTCTAAAACTGCACCCCTCAAGGTGCTCAAAACCATCTTCAAGAACTTTATTAACCCTTCAGGTTATTTTATTGTTCGTTTCTGCTCTATGCAGCCGTAAAAGTGCTGATATACAGCTCTGGCAAAAATTAAGAGACCACCACATCAAACCCCTTCACGGGCAGCCCAATCTCCAGACCTGAACCCCATTGAAAACCTCTGGAATGTAATCAAGAGGATGATGGATAGTCATAAGCCATTAAACAAAGAAGAACTGCTTAAATTTTTTCGGCCAGAAGCAGCGTGAAAGACTAGTGGAAAACATGCCAAGACGCATGAAAGCTGTGATTAAAAATCATGGTTATTCCACATAATATTTCTGAACTCTTCCTGAGTTAAAACATTAGTGTTTCTAAATGATTATGAACTTGTTTTCTTTGCATTATTTGTGGTCTGAAAACCCTGTTTTATTTTTTTATTTTGACCATTTTTCTTTGTCAGAAAAAAAATACAAAATTTATTGCTTGGAAATTCGGAGACATGTTGTCAGTAGTTTATAGAATAAAAGAACAATGTACATTTTACTCAAAAATATACCTATAAAGAGAAAAATCAGACAAACTGAACATTTTGCAGTTGTCTCTTAATTTTTGCCAGAGCTGTATGTATTACCTAAGCTATTGAATAATGTATGTGTGAAAAAAGAATCTACCGTATATACTCGAGTATAAGCCGACCCGAGTATAAGCTGACCCCCCTAATTTTGCCACAAAAAACTGGGAAAACTTATTGACTCGAGTATAAGCCTAGGGTGGAAAATGCAGCAGGTACCGGTGAATTTCAAAATTAAAAATAGATACTCCATACCGTTCATTATGGCCCCATAGATGCTCCACATAAAGCTGTGCCACATATAATGCTCTGCACCATTCATTATGGCCCCATAGATGCTCCACATAAAGCTGTGCCATATATACAATGCTCTGCACCGTTGCCCCATAGATAGCTGTGCCATATATATAATGCTCTGCACCATTGCCCCATAGCTGTGCCATATATATAATGCTCTGCACCGTTGCCCCATAGCTGTGCCATATATATAATGCTCTGCACCGTTGCCCCATAGCTGTGCCATATATATATATAATGCTCTGCACCGTTGCTCCATAGCTGTGCCATGTAGTGGTCTGCACCGTTGCCCCATAGCTGTGCCATATAGTGCTCTGCACCGTTGCCCCATAGCTGTGCCATGTAGTGCTCTGCACCGTTGCCCCATAGCTGTGCCATATAGTGCTCTGCACCGTTGCCCCATAGCTGTGCCATGTAGTGCTCTGCACCGTTGCCCCATAGCTGTGCCATATAGTGCTCTGCACCGTTTCCCCATAGCTGTGCCATATAGTGCTCTGCACCGTTGCCCCATAGCTGTGCCATATAGTGCTCTGCACCGTTGCCCCATAGATACTCCACATAAATCTGTGCCATTGCTGCTGCTGCTGCAATAAAAAAAAAAAAACACACTCACCTCTCTTGCTTGCAGCTCCCCAGCGTCCGGTCCCGGTGTCTCTCTGCACTGACTGATCAGGCAGAGGGCGGCGCGCACACTATATGCGTCATCGCGCCCTCTGACCTGCACAGTCAGTGCGGAGAGACGCCGGGAAGATGGAGCGACGCCCGGCGTGTGGAACGAGGACAGGTGAATATGTAATACTTACCTGCTCCCGGTGTCCCGCTTCTTCCCCCGGACAGCTGTTCTTCGGTGCCGCAGCCTCTTCCTCTATCAGCGGTCACCGTTACCGCTTCATTAGAGAAATGAATAGGCGGCTCCGACCCTATGGGGGGTGGAGCAGCCTTTTCATTTCTCTAATGAGCGGTCCCACGTGACCGCTCAGGGGAAGAGGCTGCGGCACCGAAGACAGTGGGACGGGCAGGGGGAGCGACAGGAACGCCGGAACTAGGTGAGTATATGACAGTCCTCACCCGCCGACCCCACCACCGATCATGACTCGAGTATAAGCCGAGAGGGGCACTTTCAGCCCAAAAACTTGGGCTGAAAATCTCGGCTTATACTCGAGTATATACGGTAAGTCTGAACCTTCCATAGTGTATCATAGACCCCAGATAACCACTGCTGATGGGGGAAGTGAGTGTCCACACTGAGAGTGGATGGGCGAAGCATGGAGAAAACCCCTTATGGGTACTAGACCCATGAGACAGTAGCTCCTTTGTGGACACCAACTAACCCTGTGGAAAATGGTTATACCATTTACAATAGGGGGAAATTGATATAGAAGGGTTAATGTTTTTCCTTCTGTTACTAGAATTTGTTCTTATATTGTTGTAGCCTTATAATCTCTGATTCAAGGATTTTATACTTCATATCTCATATGAAATGTTTTCAAGAGTCAGCAGGAACATGTTTTGGGTACATGGGGGCTACATGAGTTACATTGCTGTAAATGGTATAAAATACTGCTTCTTGTTTCAATAAACTAGAAAAGTGACTTGCTCACAACCAGTGTGCATTCTTTTCTCCGAGCTCCTTATCTGGTGGCATAATCTTTTAATTCGGCCTCACTTTGATCCGGCATATTTGACTTCTGGGTCAGAACGAAAACAACTACAACAGTTTTTGGCTACTAAAGCCATGTGGAAGGAAAAAATGAACATTTTACTTGTTTCACAAAGAAATTACAAAGTTTTTATTTTTACAAGGGTGACAAGAGAAAATGGACCACAATATTTGTGCAATTACTCTTGAGTACACTGATACCCCATATGTGGGGGAAATCCGCTGTTTGGGCACATGGCAGGGCTCAGAAGGGAGGGAGCACCATTTGACTTTTTGAACTCAAAATTGGCGGAATCAATGGCGGGCACCATGTCACGTTTGGAGACCCACTGATTTACATAAAAACAGTGGAAACCCTTTAATTCTAAATCCAGCCTTAACACAGCCGTACCCCTGACCCTAATCCCAAGCGTAACCCTAACCACAACCCTAAACCCAACTCCAACACCCCAACCGTAACCCCAACACAATTGTAACCCTAACACAACTGTATCCCCCACACAACCCTAACCCCAACACCACAACTGTAACCCATACACCACAACAGTAACTCTAACCGAAACCCCAACACAATCCTAACCCTAGCCCAAAACCCAGCCCTAGCCCCAACCCTAATCCTAGCCCAACCCTAATCCTAGCCCAACCCTAATCCTATCCCAACCCTATCCAAACCCCAACCGTAGCCCCATCCCTACGCCTAGCACTAACCCCAACCCTAAATCTAATGAAAAAATGGAAATAAATACTTTTTTTATTTTATTATTTTTACCTAGCTAAGGGGGTGATAAAGGGGGGTTTGATTTACATTTTTTTTTATTTTGATCACTGTGATAGGGTCTATCACACTGATCAAAACGAACAATAGGAAAAATCTCCTATTGTTGCCGGCCTACAGATCTCGGCGGGCGCACTGCGCATGTGCCTGTCTTTCCTGGAATAAGACCGCAACAGAACAGGTGGGTCCAGGGACACCGGAGGTACCAGGGGGGCTCAGGGGACCCCATTTCTCTTTTCTCTGATGTGCTAGATCATATCAGAGGAGAGAGAAATAAATGGGAAATCAGACTTTTTTTTTCTTTGTAGGCACTGTTATTTGGTGAATATCGGCGATCGCAACACTTGGGACGGTAAAAAAAGACCCGAATCATGTTCTCTGTGGTCTCAGCTACACCCGGTAGCTGAAAGCCCAGAGATTTTCCAATGCTGGGGGCGCTATATCCTCATTTCTCCGCACCGTTAAAAAGGTGTTGCGGAGTAAGTACCCTTAACTGCCGCCATTAAATGGTGTATCGGCCTTCATTAAAGGGTTACCATCAAATATCAATACTGCAAGCCTCAATTTATCTGGAAA
Source organism: Ranitomeya variabilis (assembly GCF_051348905.1). Lineage (NCBI taxonomy): Eukaryota > Metazoa > Chordata > Amphibia > Anura > Dendrobatidae > Ranitomeya > Ranitomeya variabilis. The sequence goes on from NC_135232.1 coordinate 154,934,733, forward strand.
ATATGTGTATAACACTTCTGAGGTCTCCTTATGCTGGATTGAACCGGTAATCAGTTGTTAAATGCAAACACAGCCATAATACTGTTAAATGACCTCAACCTATCTAGCAAGGAAAAACTGGATGGCAATCAGTGGTAATCAACAGACAATTTAACAACACATGACAGAAATAGAACTTTTAGGCTCCTTAAATTGTGATAAAAATCCAAAAACTATCCCTTTTGGCAATAGATGTATGCGTTATTTTTATGGTATAAAAATGTAAATATATACATAAAGATGTATGGTATTTAGGCACAAGTGGTGCAAATAGAAGAAGCTATGCCTTTTTTACAAGTGGTTGAACAAAAGTAATCCTTGTTTAGATATTATCAATCATTTTTTCTTTTCTAAATGAATAGTGTTAGCTAGTTAGCTAAATGAATAGTGTTAGACAGGGTCTCTGTCTGAGAAAGCTTGTGGTCTACATATGACTAAAACTGACTGTTCAGCAGTTGCATTCTTTATTTGTTGAAATGTGTTAGGTTGGTGCATGAACAGACAATATTTGGTAGCTGTAGCTGCTCTCTTGGCACATGCATGAGAGTGTCATGTCTGTGGGGATCACATAAGTCATTAATGGCAAACTACAATCTAAAACCCACTTATTTATCACGACAACATCCACCATCTTGGTATAATGTCCCTCATGTTGTATAATGTAACCATCCTGGTATAATGTCCCTCATCCTGATAGAATGTCCCCCATTCTGGTATAATGTTCCCCATTAGAATATAATGTCCCCATTCTGGTATGTCTCCCATATCGATATAGTATCCCTATTCTGGTATAATGTCCCTAGCCTAGTGTAATGCCCCTTCCTAGTTTAATGTCCCCCATAATATTACAGTAGGTACGGAAAGTATTCAAAAACCTTTACATTTTTCACTCTTTGTTTCATTGCAGCCATTTGGTAAATTCAAAAAAATTCATTTTTTTGGCATATTAATGTACACTCTGCACACAGAAATGTAGACATTTTTGCAAATTTAATAAAAAAGAAAAACTGAAATATCACATGGTCATAAGTATTCAGACCCTTTGCTCAGACACTCATATTTAAGTCACATACTGTCCATTTCCTTGTGATCCTCCTTGAGATGGTTCTACTCCTTCATTGGAGTCCAGCTGTGTTTAATTAAACTGATAGCACTTGATTTGGAAAGGCACACACCTGTCTATATAAGACCTCACAGCTCACAGTGCATGTCAGACCAAATGAGAATCATGAGCTCAAAGGAACCGGCCAAGGAGCTCAGAGACAGAATTGTGGCAAGGCACAGACCTGGCCAAGGTTACAACAGAATTTCTGCAGTACTAAAGGTTCCTAAGGGCACAGTGGCCTCCATAATCCTTAAATGGAAAAAGTTTGGGACAACCAGAAGTCTTCCTAGACCTTTCCGTCCAGCCAAATTGAGCAATCGTGGTAGAAGAGCCTTGGTGAGAGAGTTAAAGAAGAACCCCAAAATCACTGTGGCTGATCTACAGAGATGCAGTAGGGAGATGGGAGAAAGTTCAACAAAGTCACCTATCACTGCAGCCCTCCACCAGTCGGGTCTTAATGGCAGAGTGGCCCGACAGAAACCTCTCCTCAAGACATATGAAAGCCCACATAGAGTTTGCTAAAAAACACATGAAGGACTCCCAGACTATGAGAAATTAGATTCTCTGGTCTGATGAGAAGAAGATAGACCTTTTTGGTGATAATTCTAAGTGGTTTGTGTGGAGAAAATCAGGCACTGCTCATCACCTGCTCAATATAATCTCAGCAGTGAAACATGGTGGTGGCAGCATCATATGCAGGTGTTTTTAAGCTGCAGGGACAGGATGGCTGGTTGTCATTGCAGGAAACATGAATGCGGCCAAGTACAGAGATATCCTGGATGAAAACCTTTTCCAGAGAGCTCTGGACCTCAGACTTGGCTGAAGGTTCACCTTCCAAGAAGACAATGACCCTAAGCACACAGCTAAAATAACAAAGGAGTGGCCTCAGAACAACTCTGTGACCATTCTTGACTGGCCCGGCCAGAGCCCTGACCTAAACCCAATTGAGCATCTCTGTAGAGACCTGGAAATGGCTGTCCACCAATGCTCACCATCCAACCTGACAGAACTGGAGAGGATCTGTAAGGATGAATGGCAGAGGATCCCCAAATCCAGGCGTGAAAAACTTTTTCATTCCCAAGAAGACTCATGGCTGTATTAGTTCAAAAGTGTGCTTCTACTCAATACTGAGGAAAGGGTCTGAATACTTATGACCATGTGATATTTCAGTTTTTCTTTTTTAATACATTTGTAAAAATTACTACATTTTTGTTTTGTTTCAGTCAAGATGGGGTGCAGAGTGTACATTAATGTAAAAAAATGATTTTTTTTCAGTTTACCAAATGGCTGCAATGAAACAAAGAGTGAAAAATTGTGAAGGGGTATGAATACTTTCCGTACCCGCTGTATAATGTCTTCATTTTGGTATAAAGCTCCCATCCTAGTATAATGCCCTCATTCTGTTATAATGCCTACATTCTGGTATAATGCCTCCATTTTGGTATATTATCCTTATTCTTGTATAATATCCCCATCCTATAGCAATGCCCCCCCATGGTCAGCATCATTATCATCATCATTTTCATTCTAAATGTCAGCCTTGTTTCTATGCAAACTCAAAATCTTCCCTCACATTCACCTGCTGTTCCTCCTCCTTCTCTCCCTCCAACTCCACAATATGCAGCATATAACACAGATCTTGGAGGTCCCCAGTAGATAATAGGCAGTGATATAGGTGGGAGTTGCTGACCTTCCTCCATTGACTGTTGTATTCTAGCAATTTTTTAAAGAATAAATATGAGGAGGATGGCATGGTTGATTCCATAGTTGTTCCTTCTTACAATTTTTTTCACCTCTTTGAAGGGCTTCAGCATGTGACTTGTGTTCCTCATCAGCTGCCAATGGTGGATCTAAAGGTAACTTGTGCTCCAGTTTGACTGCTGCATGATATAGTCATTCAATACTTAACTCTGCTCTTACAGATGCTTCAACATATGCAGAGTCAAATTCCAATGGGTTGTTACATTGCAATATGGGCGGCATTCTGTAAGACCATTCTGTTTTTGCAAAGCCAGTATGCTTTGCCATGTTAAAACAGTTCAAATATGCAGACTCTTTCCTAGTTCTAAAATAAATCCACCATTTTCCTCAAGCAAGTATATTCCTGAAAGAAATGTTTCACAATTAAATTTTGGATGTGTGCCATGCTATTAGAAAAAGTTACTTTGCCCAACCAAAAAGCAGCAGAAATGTTTCGGAATTGTTGTTCACAATTCCCAGCTGTAGTTGATGGGGAGCCAACAAGATATTTGCATCTTGATGTATAGCAGCAGCTCATTTACTGAATAGCTTTTCTCCTCCCTGCTTTCAAGCTACCAAACTGCTAAGCAGCGCTTTACTTTGCATGAGCAAAAATAATGAGGTAGGTGTGTTGAATCAAAATTATACCCTGTGGCTGATGGGGATAGTTTTAGGCCTGTTGAGTAGGATCTGAAGAAGGTGTAGGAGGAGACAACAACACGAAAAAGTTATGTCTTTGTGATGATGACATTATGTTCAATTTATCTGTTATTATGACCATGTCTGTTATGGTTCCCAATGGCAGGGGAACATCAGGAGCATAGAAAAACGGACAAGCTCTCGGGTGATGGAAACTAGAGCTGACCGCGATGCTAAACCTATACACACAACTAATAGTAGCCAGGGAACGTACCTACGCTTTCGCTAGACGTCTCGCACCAGCCGGAGAGCTAACTACCCCTGAACGGTGAGTCCAGATGAAAAGACAAACGTAGTATGAAAGCAGATTTAGCACAGCGAGGCCCACTAACTAGATAGCAGAAGGATACAATAGTGGACTTCGCGGTCAGCTACAAAACCCTATAAAATACCACCCTGAAATTACCTTAAACTCATGTGCCAACTCATGACACCGGAGTGGTAATTCCAGCCCACAAGAGCTTCCAGTTGCTGAGAATCACATAACTGCAAACTGGACAAAACATACAAAAATAGACTAAGGACAATGTGTCCAACTTAGCTGGTCAGCAGACTGGGAGCAGGTACATGCAACAGAAAGACTCTGGTTACATTGATGGCCGGCATAGGAATGACTGAGGAGCAAAGCTAAATAGGAAACTCCCACATCCTGATAGAAACAGGTGAAAAGCTCACAAGACATCAGTACCATAAGCGACCACTGGGGGAACCAAATAACCGAATCACAACAGTACCCCCCCCCCCTTAAGGAGGGGGCACCGAACCCTCACAAGAACCACCAGGGTGATCCGGATGAGCCCTATGAAAGGCACGGACCAAATCAGAGGCATGAACATCTGAAGCTGAAACCCAAGAATTATCCTCCTGACCGTAGCCCTTCCACTTAACCAGATATTGAAGTGTCCGTCTGGAAACCCGGGAGTCCAAGATTTTCTCCACCACGTACTCCAACTCACCCTCAACCAGCACAGGAGCAGGAGGCTCAACAGAAGGCACCACTGGCACCTCATACCTCCGCAATAACGACCGATGGAAAACATTATGGATAGCAAAGGATGCTGGGAGGTCCAAACGAAAAGACACAGGGTTAAGAATTTCCAAAATCTTATAAGGACCGATGAACCGAGGCTTAAACTTAGGAGAAGAGACCCTCATAGGGACAAAACGGGAAGACAACCACACCAAGTCCCCAACACGAAGACGAGGACCAACACGACAATGGCGATTAGCAAAATGCTGAGTCCTCTCCTGGGACAACTTTAAATTGTCCACCACCTGACCCCAAATACGATGCAACCTGTCCACCATAGTATCCACTCCAGGACAATCCGAAGATTCCACCTGACCGGATGAAAAACGAGGATGGAACCCCGAATTGCAAAAGAAAGGGGAAACCAAAGTGGCAGAACTGGCCCGATTATTAAGGGCAAACTCTGCCAATGGCAAAAAGGTGACCCAATCATCCTGATCAGCAGACACAAAACACCTCAAATAAGTCTCCAAGGTCTGATTAGTACGCTCCGTCTGGCCATTCGTCTGGGGATGAAATGCAGACGAAAAAGACAAATCAATGCCCATCCTGGCACAAAACGCCTGCCAAAATCTGGACACAAACTGGGATCCCCTGTCAGAAACAATATTCTCCGGGATACCATGCAACCGAACCACATTCTGAAAAAACAGAGGCACCAACTCAGATGAGGAAGGCAACTTGGGCAAAGGCACCAAATGAACCATCTTAGAAAAACGGTCACACACCACCCAGATGACAGACATCTTCTGAGAAACAGGGAGATCAGAAATAAAATCCATAGAGATGTGTGTCCAAGGCCTCTTAGGAATAGGCAAGGACAACAACAATCCACTAGCCCGAGAACAACAAGGCTTGGCCCGAGCACAAACATCACAAGACTGCACAAAAGTACGCACGTCCCGAGACAGGGAAGGCCACCAGAAGGACCTAGCCACCAATTCCCTGGTACCAAAAATTCCCGGATGACCTGCCAACGCAGAAGAATGAACCTCCGAGATGACTCTACTGGTCCACTCATCCGGCACAAACAATCTACCAGGCGGACAACGATCAGGCCGATCCGCCTGAAACTCTTGTAAAGCACGTCGCAGGTCAGGGGAGACAGCAGACAATATCACCCCATCCTTAAGGATACCCGTAGGTTTAGAATCACCAGGGAAATCAGGCTCAAAACTCCTAGAAAGGGCATCTGCCTTCACATTTTTAGAACCTGGCAGATACGAGACCACAAAATTAAACCGAGAGAAAAACAACGACCAGCGCGCCTGTCTAGGATTCAGACGTCTGGCCGACTCAAGATAAATCAAATTCTTGTGATCAGTCAAGACCACCACCTGATGTCTAGCACCCTCAAGCCAATGACGCCACTCCTCGAATGCCCATTTCATCGCCAAAAGCTCCCGATTACCAACATCATAGTTTCGCTCGGCGGGCGAAAATTTTCGAGAAAAGAACGCACAAGGTATCATCGCTGAACCATCAGAACTTTTCTGTGACAAAACCGCCCCCGCTCCAATCTCGGAAGCATCAACTTCCACCTGAAAAGGAAGTGAACCATCAGGCTGGCGCAACACAGGGGCAGAAGAAAAGCGGCGCTTAAGCTCTCGAAAGGCCTCCAGAGCAGCAGGAGACCAATCGGCAACATCAGCACCTTTTTTAGTCAAATCAGTCAAAGGCTTGACCACGCTAGAAAAACCAGTTATGAATCGACGATAAAAATTAGCAAAGCCCAAAAATTTCTGAAGGCTCTTAAGAGAAGTCGGCTGCGTCCAGTCACAAATTGCCCGAACCTTAACAGGATCCATCTCAATAGAAGAAGGGGAAAAAATGTACCCCAGAAAAGAAATCTTCTGAACCCCAAAAACACACTTTGAACCCTTTACAAACAGAGAATTGGTCCGCAAAACCTGAAAAACCTTCCTAACCTGTTGAACATGAGACTCCCAGTCATCCGAAAAAATCAAAACATCATCCAGATACACAACCATGAATTTATCCAGATATTCACGGAAAATATTGTGCATAAAAGACTGAAAAACCGAAGGGGCATTTGACAAACCAAAAGGCATTACCAAATACTCAAAATGGCCCTCGGGCGTATTAAATGCGGTTTTCCACTCATCCCCCTGCTTAATTCGCACCAAATTATACGCACCGCGAAGATCAATCTTAGAGAACCACTTAGCTCCCTTAATGCGAGCAAATAAATCTGTCAGCAATGGCAAAGGATACTGATATTTGACTGTGATCTTATTTAAGAGTCTATAATCAATACAAGGTCTCAAAGAACCATCTCTTTTGGCTACAAAAAAGAACCCTGCTCCTAAAGGAGACAAAGAAGGACGAATATGTCCTTTTTCCAAGGACTCCCTAATATACTCTCGCATAGCAGCATGTTCAGGTACAGACAGATTGAATAAACGACCCTTAGGAAATTTACTGCCAGGAATCAAATCTATGGCGCAATCACAATCTCTGTGAGGAGGAAGAGAATTAAGAGTAGACTCCTCAAAAACATCACAGTAATCAGACAAAAAAGCCGGGATCTCAGAGGGAATAGATGAAGCAATGGAAACCAAAGGAGCGCCCCCATGAATTCCCTGACATCCCCAGCTTAGTACAGACATAGTTTTCCAGTCAAGGACTGGGTTATGAGTTTGCAACCATGGCAATCCCAGCACTAATACATCATGTAGATTAAACAACACAAGGAAGCGAATCACCTCCTGATGGTCTGGAGTCATACGCATGGTCACTTGTGTCCAGTATTGTGGTTTATTACTAGCCAATGGTGTAGAATCAATACCCTTTAAAGGTATAGGGACTTCCAAAGGCTCTAGATCAAACCCACAGCGCCTGGCAAAGGACCAATCCATAAGACTCAAAGCGGCACCAGAATCCACATAAGCATCCGCGACAATAGAAGATAACGAACAAATTAAAGTCACAGACAAAATAAACTTGGACTGCAAAGTGCCAATAGCAGAGGATTTAGCAACTTTGTTTGTTCGTTTTGAGCATGCATGATATAACATGAGTTGAATTCCCACAATAGAAGCACAACCTATTTTTGCGCCTATAATTCTGTCGTTCGCTTCTGGACAGAAAACTATCACATTGCATACTCTCTGGTGCCCTCTCAGAAGACACCGCCAAATGGTGCACAGGTTTGCGTTCCCGTAAACGCCGATCAATCTGAATCGCCATTGTCATGGACTCATTCAGACCCGTAGGCGTAGGAAACCCCACCATGACGTCTTTTACGGCATCAGAGAGACCTTCTCTGAAATTCGCCGCCAGAGCGCACTCATTCCACTGAGTAAGCACAGACCACCTTCGAAATTTTTGGCAATATATTTCGGCTTCATCTTGCCCCTGAGAGAGGGCTATCAAGGCCTTTTCAGCCTGTATCTCTAAATTAGGTTCCTCATAAAGCCACCCTAAAGGCCAGAAAAAACGCATCCACATTGAGCAACGCAGGATCCCCTGGCGCCAATGAAAATGCCCAATTTTGAGGGTCACCCCGCAATAATGAAATCACTATTTTGACCTGCTGTGCAGGATCTCCAGCAGAGTGAGATCTCAGAGAAAGAAACAATTTACAATTGTATTTAAAATTCAGAAAACAAGATCGATCTCCGGAGAAAAACTCTGGTAAAGGAATTTTAGGTTCAGACCGAGGAGCATGTATAACAAAATCTTGTATATTCTGAACTTTAGCAGCAAGATTATTCAAATTTGTAGCCAGACTCTGGAGATCCATATTTCAACAGATAAAATCTGAGCCATTCAGGGGTTAAGAGGAGAGGAAAGCAGGAGACTGCAATTAGAGCTGGAGTGCAACTTCAGAGAGAAAAAAAAAAAAAATTCCACACAGTTCCTTTTCTCTCCTGCTTCAGCCCATAGATTAAACATGTTGGCCGGCCATACTGTTATGGTTCCCAATGGCAGGGGAACATCAGGAGCATAGAAAAACGGACAAGCTCTCGGGTGATGGAAACTAGAGCTGACCGCGATGCTAAACCTATACACACAACTAATAGTAGCCAGGGAACGTACCTACGTTTTCGCTAGACGTCTCGCACCAGCCGGAGAGCTAACTACCCCTGAACGGTGAGTCCAGATGAAAAGACAAACGTAGTATGAAAGCAGATTTAGCACAGCGAGGCCCACTAACTAGATAGCAGAAGGATACAATAGTGGACTTCGCGGTCAGCTACAAAACCCTATAAAATACCACCCTGAAATTACCTTAAACTCATGTGCCAACTCATGACACCAGAGTGGTAATTCCAGCCCACAAGAGCTTCCAGTTGCTGAGAATCACATAACTGCAAACTGGACAAAACATACAAAAATAGACTAAGGACAATGTGTCCAACTTAGCTGGTCAGCAGACTGGGAGCAGGTACATGCAACAGAAAGACTCTGGTTACATTGATGGCCGGCATAGGAATGACTGAGGAGCAAAGCTAAATAGGAAACTCCCACATCCTGATAGAAACAGGTGAAAAGCTCACAAGACATCAGTACCATAAGCGACCACTGGGGGAACCAAATAACCGAATCACAACACATGTCATAATAGTTTATGCCCCCAATTCATCAAGATTGGCATGTTGTACTTCAGCATTGATGAAGAATATGCTGTAATGAGATGCGTCAAATTCATTAACTCTTGACTAGTGCTTCAAATCTAAGTCCCCTGCCCCCTGTCTTATTACTTTCCTTCCAGTGTCTTCGTCTGTTATGACTCTTGCTCCTGTTGGTCTTCCGCAGTTTTTTACCTGCCAGCTACTCAAGTGTTTCATGGCATGAGACTGAAGTTAGAACTCGTTCTTGCCCTCATAGACTTGCATTGACAGCTGGTGATGTAACTTCTGACTTTCTGCCAGTCAGTAGCTGTGGTCACAAGATGGCGAGGTGGGACCGAAGCGGCACCAAAAAAAGGTGAAGAAACTGGAGGGGGAGTATAAAAGTAGAGGCAAGATTAAAGAACCACTCAGGAGCAGAAAAAACAACTGGAGTAGTGCTTTAATTAATTTGGTGCAACTAACAGCTGTTGTGCGCCACTGCAAATAATGTATCTTCAGTCGATGACTGGTGTACACTTCTGTCATAATTTATACCACTATTGTGCCATAAACAATGATGAATTTGATGGAGTGTTGGGCCAAACACCTCCTGACTTTGCTCTGACCACTTTTCCAAAGAATGGCGATGCTGGCTGGGATTGCCATACAAGTGTCAAAAAATGCAAAAAATGTTCCAAACTTCAAGGTGTGCAAAAGTGTTGTAACATTTCAAGCAGTTTTATGACAGAATTGAATTTTGGCAGAAACTGCTTGATGAATCATCCTCTATGTCTTTATTTAAAAGTTGTGTTTTATTTGGATAGTGACACTATATTGTAATGCAAAAGTAAGAAAAGTATATAAATACTATATATAATGCCAAACAATGCCTGTTTTTTTTATTTTAGACTGTAATTTTCCTTTTAGAAATGTGTGCAAAGAAAAACAGTGAAAAAGAGTCAAGATGAAAAAGGAGCAAAAATAATGTTTAACGGAGCAGTTTGGTTTAAAGGCAACGCCAGAAAAAGATAACAGCTCTATTCATTTTAAAACTGAGAATGACTTTCATTTATCGGAAAGCAAAAGGGATTTACAGATTATCCTTATAGTAAATGGTTTAAAGGCATATATTAAAGGAGCTCAGGAGGGAGATTAACACTAGAGACTACTAATTCCTTTTATGTTATGGCCCCATAATGTCCTGAGCTATCTTCCACAGCATTCTGGGGTAATTCATGAAAACAGTCCATATAAAATTTTTTTTTGTGAAATCAGGTATTAGTATTTATTTATCGATGCACGTCTTTAGCTAGTGCATGTGTGTTTAATATATTTTCCAGAAAATTAGAAAAATTAGACATCTTTATAGAATTATATGTCATCCTTAATTGTGTGGGAGGCAATTTTATAAACATTAACATTTCACCACTATGAATAATCAGCCACCCACACCACTAATAAACGAGACATGCAAAACATGAAGCCTGAGCTGTTGATACTTAACTGCATTTCTGATATTACAATAACACACAGGGTATTTTTTCTAGCTAATGTTTGGCTCATAAGGGTGGAAAGTAGTTAATGCATTTCAATATTTTTAATAAGTTCTTAAAATATGTATGTTGGTTAATGCATTACTGTGGAGATAACAATCTTAGGGGATCATTTCATGTATTAGAATACATACATCTCTTTTCCCATGGGATGTTTTCAGCAAAAGAATCTTCAGTGTAATCTAATACATTATGCTACATTGTTAGCATTGTATTCAATTTGCTTACCGCATACCACATACAATAACGGAAGTAATGGGGATTCACGGTGTTACAGTAGATGTAGGGAATAGAAATTACATATGAATGTAGAATACTGGTAACAGATAAAAAAGTGGCCTATAATGTATATTCCATGCATACTACATGTTAAAGGAGTTGTTCCATCAAGACAACTCCTGTTGGAGGGCTGCGGAAAAATGTATGAACAATTGCTCTGGTGGACTTGGTATAATTATGCATTATGCGTGTCCATGTATATGCAAGGGGTACATGTATTCTTTGTGGGAAATGTGGGCTATCTAGAATTGTGTCTAATCGCTTGACACACTAGACTAGACTACACTAGACTAGACTAGGAAAACTGTTCTTGTAAAATAAGGTGGCTTCAGCATCAAGTGATGATCAACTTGCTTTAAATGACAAAGATCCAGACTTATACTAGGGGTTGAAACGTTGTTTCTGTTTCTCCATCTGTAATGCCATACAAAGCAAGTTGATAATAATAATTTTCTTTATATAGCGCCAACATATTCCACAGCGCTTTACAGTTTCAAACACAACAGTCATAAGTAACAACTATAACAATAATACAATAATTAAAGCAAAATAAGATTCCCTGCTCGTGAGAGCTTACAATCTACAATGAGGTGGGGGAGATACAAAGTACAGGTGTGTATTTACAATGATGGTCCAGCCAACTTGAGGGAGTGGGGGATAGATATAGATAGTGAATGGGCTGCACACACACACTTACATAGAAAATGACTTTGATTAGGGAATGTGATAGGCTGTTTTGAACAAATGTGTTTTGAGGGATCGCCTAATACTGTGCAAGCTGTGACTGGTCCTAATTTCTTGTGGTAGATCATTCCAGAGGATTGGCGTGGCACTAGAGATGTCTTGGAGTTGGGAGTGGGAGGTACGGATAAGTGCAGAGTTTAGACGAAAGTCATTTGCAGAGCGCAGCGATCGGCTAGGCAGATAGATGGAAATAAGGGAGGAGATTAAGGGGGTGCAGCACTGTGGAGAGCCTTGTGGGTGAGAACAAGTACTTTGAATTGGATCCTATAATGAATGGGCAGCCAGTGTAATGACTGGCAAAGTGCGGATGCGTCCGAGTACCTGGCTGCTGCATTAATGATACACTGGAGAGAGGAAAGTCGAGTGAGGGGGAGGCCAATTAATAGAGCGTTGCAGTAGTCCAGGCAGGAGTGGATCAGGGAGGCAGTGAGGGTTTTTGTGGTTTCCATGGTGAGAAAATGGCGAATTCTAGAAATGTTCTTTAGGTGTAAGTGGCAAGAGTAGGAACGAGATTGTATATGGGAGGTGAAGGAGAGATTGGTGTCAAACATAACACCCAGACAGTGTGCCTGCTGCTGGAGTGTTATTATGGTGCCACCCACAGAGAGGGAACTGTCAGTTGATCATCATTGGATGCTGAAACCTCATTTATTTACTTGGATTTTGCTTGGAAAAAAGGAATCATCCCACATTTGGAATTTATGCATCTACATGATATTGAAGCTTGATGCCGTCTCGGAGTCAACACCAGTATGGTTAACTTTTCTAAAGTCAACATATTCCTTTGAATAACTTTGCCTACCTCCTCGGCAAACTTAAAAATTGGCACCTTTGCATTACCTTTATTATCTTATTTCTTAAATCTAATTGGCTTCTCCTGATTGATGTAATTCTGACTTTGTTATGTCCTGAGAGCATAGATTATGTGGACCTGGATTCTTCCTTTAGGCTAAATCATATTTACCTTTGATGACAATTTTCTTTCTCCCATTTGTGGCTTAATACTTCTACTTTGAGACTACAAAATAAAAACATTTTTTCTATGCTGCACAAAATTGTTTTAAAACAAAAAAACATAGCAAATAAAAATATTTTAAATGATGTATTAAAGAGATGCTGAATTTTACGTTGACGACTAGTGTCAGTGCTGATCAAGGATGAAGCTTCATCTTACTAGCTTATCATAAGCCTTCATATTATCAGCTTACTGTTTGGTGATTTTGTAGTATGTCTACTTGAAGCTAGTTGTAAGTCTTCCCATCTCCTTCTACTTTTACACATTATTCCTAATCACCCTCTCTGCTCGTTTCCTACTCTGACCTATTGTCAACTTCAATTTCTCTTTCTTAGTTTCATTGTCTTCTTCTATAGGTGTCGAAAATAGACATATAATTTTTTTCATCAATCTATCTGAACAACAACATAGATTAATAATCTTATTTTAGGCATTTATAGCATACATTTTGCAAAGCTTATAAAAATGGATCCCATAGCATTATAAATGTGACAAAAAGGTGTCATGATGAGCATGCCTCTCTTCCTTATGTGACCACTTTGCTTTCATACTATATGTGAACCAAATAATGTATATTTATAATAAGTTAATGATTTATAAAAGTAGAAAGTATGCTCATCCAAGATTCTAAAAATATTAATACATCTTTTTTCTCTCAATGTAATGCAATCAGTTGCATTCCACTCATATCATCAAGGAAAATAAGTTCAAACTGTGTGCTTACCAACCATTTAATAAAAAAAAGTTCCATCATTATTTTATTCTCCGGACTATTAGGTCACAGCTACTGACATTGTCTGATGGAGTATGTTTAGTCTGAAGAACTAACTGTAGTTTAGTTAACCAGTCAGCATCTATTGTCAGAAACAATATAATAGCCCTGTAATAAAGATGGCTGTGCTTACCTGTCTCAATCTTTAGAGCAAAACAGACACGTGAACAGCAGAAAATGAGAAAATAAATTGTGTAACAGTTGGAATATTTCAGCAGATTTTATTTGAAACGTAAAACTAGATTTAAATTAAAACTCATAGCTGAAAAGTTCAAAACAACATGTTCACAATAAAAACATATATAGAATATTTAAATATTATGTATTATTCTCTCTGGAGATGACTTCTTCTGGCAATAGCTTACACCCCTTTTGTATGTGTATGAAGGTGAAGGAGGGTTGAAAAAGATAGCTTTTGGCCCAAAAAGCATCCAACACTAATGTTATTTTTAGGACTGTTGCTCTATGCCTTCTCCATTCTCTACATAGCAGCTGTTTTATCTTGGCTGCACAATTCCACTAAAGATTCACAGAAAATAATAGTGATGGTGAGCTTATTTACATCACAATTAGTAATTAATCAGTGAGAGCAATGTGATTATTATGTGTTTGTTATGAATACTAAGGAAGCCAAGTCAATTTAGGGGGATTGTGGTGTCCAGCATAAACTTCTTCAGGTGCTAAAAACAAAATAAAATGTGTACATTGCTTCAGTGGTTAGCATTGTTGAATTGCAGTATTTGGGGTCCTGCTTTCAAATTCCACCAAGGACGACAGCAGCAAGCAGTTTACATGTTTTTCCCATGTTTGCACTTTCCTCCCACACACCAAAGACTGGGAATTTACATTGTGAACCTTAAAGGAACAGTGATGATGATGTCTGTAAAGCGCTGTTAAAATGAATTGCTCTATATAAGCCAGTATATCATATAAATACATCTGTTAGTAAATGCCTAATTTGATAAATATGTCAGTATGGAAATTATAGGATTTGGCAGGCACAGTAGTGCATAAGGAACGTGCCTCTGAGTGTGGAGCCAAATTCCCCCCTCGCACCACTCCCCTTGGTGATGCACTAATTGGGATGCCCCTGCCGACCAATGGTTCTTAAAGGGGAAGGCTCCTACGGCTACACCTACAGGGATTAAATCAAGGTGTCTGGGTCAGTAACTTCCTCTTTCTTCCTCAGCGGACACCTGGAAGCTTTCTCCTCCATCTGCGGCGTCCGCCCCAAAACCGGGTGATATGCCTCTGGTGTGGGGGGGCCCTCAGTGTCTGGCTGTCCCTCCGTCTACAGCATCCACCACAGTGCTGAATTGTGTGCCTCTGGCGTGGGGGGCGGCGGTCCATGCAGCGCCCCTGCCATCCGGAGCCGCTGCAGGTGGATGGTTCCGCCACTATGGCCTATTCTACGTGGCAGCAGGCCGGGAAGCACTGGGCATGGGTACTTGTAGTCCCTGCCCTGCTTCCGGCATGTCACTTCCAGGCTCTACCCACTCAACATCACTTCCGGTCCTTATGTCGGGAACGTGATGTTAGCCCCGGCCCTGTCTTCAGTGTATCTCCTGCTGGCGCTGCATCAATGCCTGCAGGAGTGTACTTGGAGGCAGGTCACAGACCCCTGAACACAGCTGGGGAGCGCGTTGATCAGTCTAATCCGACCAAGCAGAGTGCTCCACAGCCTAACAATGAACAAAGTCATTACAATACGGTTATTGCACCAAACACTGTCCATACACCAGCATTAACCCCTATAACTGCTCAATTACCCAAATAAAGATTTAAGATTAACCATTGCCCCACCACCAATAATTTGATCATGGCTAGTAACACCCCCCTTGTGACTGATATCACCCCCATCACGCCACATAGTGACATGCCGTATAGTAACGGTGGACGCAGGCGTAAATGCCACACGTCCTTCCAATCCTCTTTTAACAACTCCCTCCACCATTATCACTACCCCTCTGAACGCTCCTCCGATTACCAAAATAGGTGCAGCTCACATACGAGCAGCCGCAGATTGCGGGCCTCAGGATGGCTTTCATCAGCCACATCAGAAGGGTCCGACACATCACCATCACAGAGCCCAGATAGCCGATATTGGGCACACGACAGATACCAAAAGTGTGCACCCTCCAAGGCTATCAGCCAGGGAGATCCATCCCCCTGGGCTTCCAGCCAAATCAGCTACCACGTAGTTGCACAGGACAGAGCCGTAATTCCACCATCACATGGTTGTAATCAGGCTTGAGCGCACAACAGTCCGTCATGCGCTCCAACATTGGCTAACAACCAGGAATACCCCTCTCAAGCTTCTCTAGTTTCCAATCAACGCATCGGCCAGGCCATCGCTGCAGTGGGAGCCAGAGTTTCTCCACCCTGTGACATCACCCCGTCAGCATCAGTGGGAGCCAGGGTTCCTCCAGGATCAGTTTACACTCCACCAGAGTCACACAGCGGTGAGTGTACCAAAGGTAGCAATGAATCATTACATTTCGGGGTTAACTTAGGGGAAATGGAGCTAACCTCAGTGATAAAGGACCTAATTATACACCTATCGCAACCGAGCAGTACAACGGAAAACAATACAACAATACAGTCAGCGAGTTTACACAAAGATGCCGTTTTCTGCGGGATCAGCCCGCTAGGTGCCCACATAGATCAGGAGACTGGACACAAAATATGGAACAATGATTATGTTGATATATGGTCGTTATTATCTTCCGACCAACAAACGGTAGATAAAGCTAACGAACGGGGATATGATATAAATAGACCAAGAATAGCATTAACTATGAATAATTGGCTTCAGGCCTTCTCAGTATTGGGCTGTATTATGGGCCAGAAACATCCGGAATGCTGCTCCGAATTATTTATATATATCAGGACCCGATATAGTTCATACAAATCACATGGCAGTTCAGCCTGGCGGCGGTATGATGAAGACTTCTGCAGGCGTCTGACTCTACAGCCTGATCTAGGCTGGGGGTGAAGGCTACAGACAAGTGGTTGCGACTGATGCTGTCACAGAAGCAGCCCCCCCTTTTTATCTGCGACCACTAACTACTCCACAGCCGCAGGTCAAAACTCAGTGGTCATATGAAAACCCGGGGTTTGCTGGCTATTTAACAAAGGATACTGCTGTTTCCACACACTATGCAAATTCAGACATGACTGCTCAGTTTGCAAGGGGGGGGGACACACCCAGCTTCAAGGTGCACTCGGCAGACAAACAAAGTGCCGACAAGGCAGAACCCCAGTGAGCGTAACCGCGATAGGGCCCTGGCTAGATCTCTACCCCAATAAGGAAGCGGCACGGCAACTACACTCTGGCTTTACGTACGGGTTTTTTATTCCTTTCAAGTTGACTAGAACACCAACCCTATCGGATAACCCAAATTCTGCTTATGAATTCCCCAAAATTTTAAAACAAAAAATACAAAAGGAGGTTGAATTAGATAGAATAGCAGGCCCGTTTCAGTCGCTGCCCTTCAAAAGTATCAAAATATCGCCATTAGGCATTATTCCAAAAAAGGAACCCGGTAAATATCTTCGGATCCATCATGTCACACCCAAATGGCGAATCGGTTAATGGCGCTATATCCCCAGAAGAAGCTTACGTCACATATGCGTCTTTCGATAAGGCAGTAGAATTTGTCCGGGCTGCCGGATCCGGCACCCTGTTAGCTAAATCCGACATAGAATCATCATTCCGCTTATTACCCGTGCACCCAGAATGTTTCCACCTATTAGGATGCAAGGTGGACAGCACTATTTTTTTGATATGTGCTTACCCATGGGATGTTCCATTTCGTGTCACTATTTTGAGCTATTCAGTATCTTCTTGGATTGGGTAGTTCGGTACGAAACGAGCAGCAATTCCCTGATCCACAACCTTGACGAATTTTTGTCCGTCGGTCCCGGAAATTCTAAACTCTGCTCCTTTCTTCTAGAAAAATTTAAATTTATATCGTGGCATTTCGGAGTGCCACTATTGCCCCCCAAAAATGAGGGACCATGCAATGTTTTGCCTTTCCTGGGCATCGAAATAGACACAAAGGCGATGGTTTTTCGCTTGCCGGAGGATAAAATTAAAAAAACTCAGGAGATGTTGGAAGGCTTCTGCGAAGTTAAAAAAGTAACCCTCAAGCAAATGCAGGCATTACTGGGTCTACTGACATTCGCCTGCCGTGTAATGCCGGTCGGCAGATCATTCTCACGCCGACTATTGTTGGCAACCAAAGGCGCTTCCCAGCTCGGCCATAGAGTTAGGCTCACTTGCGGGTTAAAGGTAGATTTGTTAGTGTGGAAGATATTCCTGCAATCGTACAATGGACATACATGTGTTATGGCTAGAGAAACTGCAAGCAAGGACCGAGGGCTGGCAATAGGGTGGAGCAAAAATGAGGGTTTTGCAGCAATCTCCAAAAACCAGTGGTGCAATAGCGATTGGCCAGAGCTATGGACAACATCAAACTGGGGGCGCGACCCAGCCCTGTGGGAAATGTTCGCAATAGTGGTGGCTGTTGAGATATGGGCTAATCAGTTGAGAAACATTTGTTTCCAAACCAAAAATACGAGAACAGCAAAGAGCCACATGTCATCCTCGCCCCTACTCGCCCTCTTACACTGGCTAGCGCTGCTGCTTAGAAAACAATATTTGGTGTAGAGCCACCTTTGTGGTGGACGTAGACAATAATATCATTAAGTCACTGTTATTTTCCGATTGGCAGGTTTTCAGAATCCAGCATCCCAAAGCGCAACCCCAGGGTATTCAGTGTCCACCATCCCTATGGGACACAGTGGCCAATCACTGATGTCCTTAATCTGTGCCTCCGTTTCGCCAGCTACCTAGCAGGTCTATGGTAAGGCTTGGGAGGAATGGTGCTCATGAATCCAGGGTAGGCCAGTCGATAAATGCGACCAAACAAGAGATGCGTTGATGGCAGAATTTCTAGTTCGAATGAGAGAAAGTGGGGCATCGGGGACGTCAGCGCAACATAAATTATCGGCATTGGCCTATTTCTTTCAATTAATGGGGTGGGTCAATGTAACAAAGCTCTTTTTCATTAAACAAGCCATTAAAGGCTGGAAAAGGCTTAAACCGAGCCAGGAATGCCGTCGCCCATTCTATTGAAACTATTGCATGACACCTCGGCTTCTCGGGTCTAGAAGTCAACTGGAGGGGTATAAAAGGCCTCCAATGGCAACAGGTGTTCAAAGAGATAGTTGACATTTCAAGGAGGGCGAGACGCCAGGTGATAATGGTGTTACACATGGGTGACAACGATCTCGGCAAGCGAAAGGTCGCTGATCTGTATAAATGGATGACAACAGACACGGAACGCTTCAGCTATTTGTTCGAGAATATGCTACTGGTGTGGTCAGAGATTATACCACGGGCGGTCTGGCATGGCGCAAGGGATAAAAAAGCAATAGAGCGCACAAGGAGGAAATTGAATGCTTGAATTGGAAAATTTGTGAGAAGAAAATGCAGTATTGCAATTCGTCACCACCAGCTGGAAGGGGATAACACAGCACTACTAAGAACGGACGGAGTTCACCTGATGGATATAGGCCTCGATATATTCTTGTCTGGCTTACAGGATGGGGTTGAACAGGCCTTAATGTTGATGGGTGGGGGTCGGGGTCCCGGGTAAGTCATAAACGGGATCCTCCATGGCAGAAGCGGAGGGCAAAGGTTCGTAACCGCTCATTGGCCAAATTGTCTGTCAATCGCAGACAGGAGCTCGGCGACGAGCCACCCGTTACAAAATGTAATTGCCTTTCTCTGCTGATGCAATTAATAAACTGTGACTGACCTGTTCAACCCACCTAGGACTGTTTCATTGCGGAATTGGTGGGAGGCACTGGTTACGACACACAGGTCTCCACAGTCTGGCAGGCACGATACTGCATAAGGAACGTACCTCTGACTGTTGAGCCCATATGACTAAAGCCAATAAAATACCATCAGTGCCCAATTCCTCACACCATTCCCTTTGGTGATGCACTAATTGGAATGCCCCTGACGGCCAATGGTCCTTAAAGGGGAAGACGGCCACACCTACAGGGGTTAAATCCAGGTGTCCGGGTCAGTAACTTTCTCTTTCCCCCTCTCAGCAGACACCTGCAAGCTTTTGTCCCATCCTCCCTCCCTTATAGACGTCAATGAGGTGTGAATCGCTATACTACCTGGTGGATGGTAGTAAACGTGTATAAATAAAAAAAACGATTATGTATATATAACTAACCATTGTTAACGATACCAAGTCACAGTGGAAGAAGCGGAGGAGGGCAAAGGTTCGTAACCGCTCATTGGCCTGTCAATCACGGACAGGAACTCAGCAGCGAGCCACCCGAAACGAAATGTATTTGCCTTTCTCTGCTGATGTAATTAATAAACTGTGACGGACCTGTTCAACCCACCTAGGACTGTGTTTCATTGCGGGATTGGTGGGAGGGGGGAAGGCACTGGTCACGACACACAGGTCTCCACAGTCTAGCTTTTCCCACCATGATCATGACTGTCATCTGTGACTGCAGATTTTCTTCTTGACTTACCTGGATCATCTATAAACTTCTTTATATTGTATGTTATTGGGTCTAATTTACTTTGGCCTACCACACCTAACTATAGACCTAGATTTAATTGTTACTAGTCTGCCTTTTCTATGCCAGCTGTATAACAGACCTGCCATCAGTCAACATATCCTCTACCATGTAACAATAATGAAATGGCTTTGATGACCTGGTCCCAATCTATACAGCAAAGCCAGCAAACGAACAACAGCAAATGAGATTCAATTGTGTAAGCTCTAAATGTCAATTTTGCAGATGAAAAATGTCAGCATGTTTTATTTGAAATGTAAATAATATTTTTAAGAAAATGAATGTAGAAATGTGCAAACAAAAATAAAACAGCAACAAGGTAATACTTTTTTTTATTTAAGTTTATTTGTACGGACACGTGTATATACAAACACAGCTTATGATTATTTTTTTTTACATTTTCTTTTTAACTCATATAATGTAAGCATTTCAAAACAGCACTCAATGAATAGTAAGTCCAAAGCAGGGGAGTACAAGCACAGGACCACACTGAGCTGGACTTTCTTACCCAGATGCACAGACAATGAGTGGTTTCAATGAGATGTCAAGAGTAAGTATGGAAAGCGGATTTTGTAGCCTCATGGGTAACCTCCAACATGCCAGCATTTATTAAACTGCACAGACAATGGCAGTGAGCGTATCATAGGGAGATTTGTCTTAGATCTGAGAAAGTTGGGGGTGAATGCCTGGGAAAAATTCTGTGATGCCAAAAAGTAGGGCAGATCTGCTCATTTACTGCTTGAAAGGAGAAAGATAGATAAGAGCAGAAGTAACAGAAAAGGGTAGAAATTAAAACAGGAAGCCACGCAGTTACATGACAGGTTAAGAGAACTAAGTACAACTTTTAAGAGATACTGAAAACACATTTAATATTACAATGATAAATGAACTATGAGGACTGTGGCTCGGCTGGACAAAATTACATAAACTTTAAATGATTAACATATGTACTGAAGTATTACATTAAATGTCTTAAATATGTCTTTTATTTCAATACTAGTATTTTTTTATTTGTTAAAGAATATGCCATGTAGATGATGCATGGCTCAAGCATGGAGAAAAGTATGTCTTAATTAGAAGACCCCCCCGAAGAAAATTATATAAAAAAAAATTCATATGTTCCCGTAAGCCAACATGCCAAAAATACACAGGGCTCCAACACTGGACCTATAAACATTTAGTATAAAACATTGATCATTACATGTTGTGTTTCTCTGGGTCATGACTGAGTGAGCACTTGTGAGTGATCATGTTTACAAACAAACCTTTTATTCTTTTTATTTATTTTTTTGTCCTTTTTTTCCATTTTTTTAAGTGTCATCGGATGACCAGCATGATTTTTTTAAATCTTTTTGTGGTCTGAAAGTCTAATGTATTCACTTACAAAAGACATAAGAATTGAATGAATACTTTATTATCAAACACTATATACAACATAGGTTGCTAATAATACAGAATTTAAAGAATGTTCTTTTTTTATCTTATATTTCTTTGCCATCCAAGAAGGTATAGTACAAAACAATATTCTAATCTAACATGAAATGTTATCTTGTGTATTAAAGGATACACAGTATCCACCAAACATACTGATGCTTAATCCCCCTGCTTCAGGTTGGAAAGCCACTGGCGACCAGGAAATTGGGTTTAAAAGGTTACCCTACCTGGGCCTTAATAGTTTATGGGGAAAAATAAAGAGGAAAAGACAAAGCGTGTGAGAAAAGAAGAAAGCCAAAGAGACTTCAAGTGCAATGAGCAGGTTCAATTTTGCCCCAATTTCCCAATCTCTAAACATTATGGAAAATCTCTATAATACTGTATTATTTTGGAGTTTCCTATCTGATTGTTTCTATATGGATACAACATTTACTCCGTTGTACTACAATATTGATAATTTAGTTGGTCATAATTGTTTATCACTGTACCTTTGTGTTTAAGAGGGGGATACAATTTTTTTAAGGTACAAAATAAAACTGCTACTTCAAGACAATAATAACAATAATAAAAAATGACTATAATAATCTTAACATTTATTAAAACTAAAAGCAATGTTAAGGCTGTTAAATACAATAACACCCATCAACACGCAATCCTTAGAAGTAGCAGTTGTGTTACTTAGGTGTTACTAGAGGCCATATTTCAAGAAACTAACATAAGGTTTCTTATTGTTTCATTCCATAATGGCTGTGATCAATTACTGCTACATCATCATTATAGAAACCAGACCCCGAACTATTGAAGGTAGTTTTTGTGCTAACACTGTAAAGTTGCGGCATGACAAATTACAACATATGAATCACATCGTTGTCAATGTAGCCTATGTGACAGTATAATATTTACTTCTTAGGTTATTGGTCTCTGTGCTTTATTGTACTTTATTGTATATACGACATAAAAAAAATTGCATAATACTATTGTTCTAGATTAAAGCAACTCAGGCCAGCACATTGATTTTTTGAAGGCTCTTGTTACAGCTCCCACTGTATTCATATCTCTAGGAATACATAATTTAGACAGTTAGAAAATGGCATTGAATAACTATGACCATTTATGTATGTCTGTATTGTTCATAGAAATATATTAAAAGTTATTGTACTTGATAATTTTTTTTTACTTTTTATATTAAACATAATCACAGTTTGTTAAAGTCTTTATTAAGTAAAGTACATTTGGTGACTATGAAGTGTCTGAGTCACGTCCTTTGCTATACATCAATAATAAACAAAAACTCAAGGCACCCTGAAAAGTTATTAAGCGTCCATATTTGATTCTTCCAATGTGACAATAGGTAGCTGTCCATGAACACAACCAAGATTTGATTTACTGCTGGAATCAGGTCTATCAACAATTTGGTGTTTTTGCAAAAACACATTGCGGTATCCTCAGCACAAAATATTTCTTAGCAGTGCATATACAAGTTGGTTGAGCGTTTTTCCTTACAATCTATTGGGGACAATTTAGATTATATCTAAATTTTAACAGATTTTCCATGTACATCTTTATTTTGGGGATACAATTCATTACTTAATTGAAACCACCTAAAGGGTCAAATGAAACATACAATGACTTTCCGGCATCTGACTTTCTTTTGAAGCTGGCACTTGACCATCATAATTTCACATAATTCTTCCAAGATTTAAGAAAAGTCAATTCAAAACCAAGAATAATGTCCGGTATTATGTCCTTGCTGATGCACATGTTGTAGGACGGTGGACCAAGAAGATGCTCTATAACTGCCTCCAAGACAGTTTAGCCTTGGGGCAAGTTCATATTGTATATAAAATGCATGAGTTGTAGAACAGCAAAATCAAAAATGTAGCACCTTGGAGTTCAATGTATGGTTTTTGCCAATGTTTTAAATAGTACAATGCTCTGGACTCCGGATGAATTCAAATATATTAAGACAACAAAAAATAAAATAATCTAAAAAGACTCCCTCATACCCTTTGGTACTCCCGTAGTGCATGTAAGAGTGCTTAGGAGAGTCATTGAATATTGTCTTCTCAGATAAACATGTCCTTGCCAATTTTGAATAAATCCTCTTGTGTTCTACTGCATATATTATCACACCATCTAACAGTTCTGTAAAGTGGTCAACAAAGGAGAAATTCCTTTTAGATTTCACTTCCATTAATATCCATATTATCTGGTTCATGCTGCCTACGTCGATCTGCACAGACAAAAATGTGTGCCAAATAGGTATTTTCATATGCCCAAATGCACAGGAAACTTTAATTCACTAGTGCTCCTATTTATATTTGGCATTTTACCAGGATTTAACGTTCTGGAATAAAAGCAACTTCTAAATTATAATATGTGAAGTAAATATTCTTGTGGAATTCATGTTCGCTTGAAAGTGGGAAAATATATATTAAATGCAACAAAAAAGGGAGAATAAAAACAAAGAAAATTTGTTCCTTTCTTGGGTGAAGCAGTTAGGTGGATCTTTGATGTTCCAAGACCCTGTTTTTCTGCAGTTGGTCTGTGAAATATGCTGTGCTATAACGTCAAATGCATCGCCAGGAGAAACAGAAGGATCGTTAAAAGCCAATTTGGTATCCTTGGTGTTGGTGCTGAATTTTCGCCACGGGAAGGCTCAGCTGATTCATGAACTGTGTCATCTGTTCAAACACAAAACAGACATTTAGTTGCTTGACTGGAAAGTTCACATGACTCACGTTTTGCATTTTAAGGATAATTGTTTCTTATTTTTAGAAAACACATTTTTTATCCAAATATTATCAAAATAGTATTTATTTTACTCTAGATAAAGACTGTTTGACAACTCATAGAAATCTTGAAATAATAAATGACATTTCATTTTTATTAGAAAACTGATGTTTGCATGCAAAATTTTGCAAGTAATTATTTACAAACAATATCTGCTATGTCAAAAACAGGTAAAACCCCCAATATGGTGAAACAGCCCAGCTAAAATTTACGTAGAGGAAAACATGTCTGAAAATGACCTTGACCTCATGCAGTATAGGCTGCATAAAAAGCAATACCCAATTTTGTTTAGCAAAATTTCTCCCTTCTTAGGCTCATGCACCCAGAACATGTATGTTGGCACAGACGCTTAGGCACCAAGCATGCCGTTGTATGCCTCTATGCTGCACCATGTTGTAGAGGTAATCTCTTCTCAAAAAAAAAGTTCAAAAGGGTAATGGTTCCATAATACATCATCTCATGAAACATGCCTTGATTTTTTTTTTCAAGTTTTAAATGAACATGACAAGAAAATAAACCTCTACTTGTGTTGCTACAGTTTCAACATTTTTCTCTTTATTTTGCCATCTCATCACTCCATCTTGTAAAAAGAGATGGTCTAGAATTTGTTTCTGCTATTTAGAATGTTCTTCAATATATTAGCATATGCTCACCAATGTTCAGCCTACACTATCACATAGAACGCACTGCACAAGATGCATTACACCATTTATTTTGCTAACATATGTTTCTTTACAGTGTTATGTAGCTAGACAATATGTTTAGCATCAGTATATTTATATTGCTACTCTAAAAGAAAATCAGATTTCTCGTTCTTTTTCAATTTATGCTTATAGCATATACAAAATATTCAAAGGGAACATAGCTTGTTGAACATAATATTTTCCAGTCCGAGGAGCAGAGAAGACATAGGGTTCGATTCAGCAATGCATTTTTACCACACATCTGGCAAAAAAAGGTTTGAAAAGTCACATTTTTTTTTCTTTACACAAACCCGAGGTTGTGCAAAAATATTTTAATACATTTTGCGTGTTTACGACATTCTCGCCCCAGTTCTGACAAAGTGGACAGAGCTGGAGTAGAACAAGGGCAGGGTGACCTGTTTGTCACATTCGTAATGAGTTGTGGCATTTGCTATGCCACAAATCTGACTCCTGCAAAAACTGGAGTAAGACTTGTGGTGAAGCGTGAATAATGGTGCATGTCATTATACAGCTTGCCTGCTTCATTAAGAGGCATGAACCTCTTAATGAATCAAGACCATCTGCTCCAAAACGCCCGCCGCATCAAGACTCATGAGGGAATTTCCGGTCTTGAAGAGTCACCGCCAAATAATTTTGTTTGAAGTATAGTTTGCAATTTATGGCTGACAGCTATCTCTAAAACCATCCAATGGACTCCTAAGTCCACAATGAGAAGGGAATTACAATAAAATTACAATCTATATTTAATAATTTCCAAAAAAACAGAATTTTAATTTTGCTAAGTTTCTCCTTTCTTTATATGCTGGCTTCAGATCAAAAGCCATGTTTAATTTGTCAGGTTCCCTTTGAGGCAGAAAGAAGAGTTGAAATTACCCGCAGTTGTCTTCAATATCTATCAATGGAGGCCAGACTATAGGCTATCATAAGACGAGGCAGATAAAGGGAGGAAGCACAATAAAATTAAGGTGGTCTACAGAACAAATTGGTAATAGAGTGTTCCGTGTGCATAGACTGTCGTTGTTTTCGGCAGTCTGCTGAGAACAATGACTTTTAGTTAAGCTTAAAAATAACTACTCTAATAACGAGCGTTTTTGCATATTCAGCGCGAGATTGGCAGACTATTTACACCTGACCGTTATAGGCAACCGAACTTTCAGAAGAACGCTCATTGATGATAATCTGCCATTGTAAATGCAGCCTTCGGACTCATTCACACATCCGAGTTTCAACATGTACATAAGCAAAATGTTACCAGTGTCATCAATGTATGGCCCATGTATCTGTTTTCACTATCAATGCCATCAGTTTTTTCACAGATGGATAAATAAATGCTGTAAATGACAAAGCTTCACCTATACTTTACAGTGTAAAATACAGACAGAACACAGATGGCACACGGATGCTATACGAGTGCGGTAAGTGTTTTTCACAGACCTAAAGACTTGAATTGGCACTTTTCATCAGTGATATCAGAGAAAAACGGACAGGACATTCTGAATTTTCCACAGACACACAGTCAGTAAAAAATCACTGAGATATGAATAGCAGCATAGATTATAATGGGTGCGTGCTGCATCCGTGAAAAAAAAGGATAAAACACGGATGTGTAAATGAAGCCTTAAATAAATCTGTAAACAAAAAAGTAATGGAAAGAAAAGGGAATAACTACAATTACAAGGAATTGTGTCAGGGAATTACTTTTTATGCAGATCCATAATGATCTTTAAAGTGAATTCACAAAAAAAAACAGATATTGAAAACTTTATCAACAATGACACTGCAAGATAAGTGATTATTCTTCCATGTAATTTTTTTCTGAGGCATACAACATGCTGTACATATTGGGAGCCAAAAGCATTCAATCTCAAATGGTAGTACTATACTGGCAGTAATTAAGTACTAAAAAATAAGTTACAAGATAAACGTCTTAATCAGGGGCACATCAATAAATGCATAAATTTTGGTGTGAATATGAAAAGTCTGAGTGGCTTCGCTAGTGGGTTTAGAGGTGTCTGTTTCTCCCTGGCCTTATGCCTGAAAGGCCAATGTCACATAAAATTCCCATCATAGGCAGACAGTTCTATCGTATATTTTATATGGGGCCCAGAAGTTTCCTATAAGGTTCTTTTCACCTTTGCATTGTGGCATCTGTTAACAACGGAAGCCAAAGTGCATTGTCAGATCCATCACACGATGGACATTACCAGTACCTAATGGACCTGGTCGACTCATAATGGTGTCCATTGTGTGCTGCCTTGTTTTATTAAAAGAGATGGAGCTCTCTAAGGAACATCAGAACCGAAGATTACTTCTCTGAAACTGCGATAGGGTTCTAAAAACTGTAATTCGAGCATTTGTGGGAGGAAATGGAATGATGCGTCCCAATGATTATGTGCTAGAAAGATACACCGAGTGATTGCCAACAGTCACAGCGGAGAGAGGAGAGGATAGCAAAAGAAACACTGTTTTAATAAATCTCCCACATAGTTCCCTTTATGTTTATCCAGCAGAAACCCTTTTATTTTCCTTTAACAGGCATAGATTTTTACAAAGGTTCTTCAAATATTAAACACGCGCCCCTGATAAATCAGATTATCTGGTAAGCTTATTGATGAATCGCTCTCAAGATAACATTGTTTTTATGAAATCATCATTGCATAAGACAAGTGCACAATGCTAAATAACATTAGAGAGCAAATTCTTCCACCATGCTTCAGTTATTCACACAAGCTGCTCAGACTACTGTGGTTTCCAGGCACAGACAGCTGGAGGATTGATAAAAGCAAGACTTGTAATGATTTTCAAAATTTTGAATGCTGATTTTGATTGGAGGATCCATTCAACATAGCGGCTCGCCCAATCACCAATAGCTAATCAATGTAAAGCCGGCCATAGATGTAATAATGCTGCCTGCTGTTGTTCAATAGCAATAATCTATGTAAAAAGCGTTTATGAGTTCTGAATCCCAAAAATGCATACACCATCTCGGCAAAATATTTAGAATTGAGAGTCCTCAGTGGCACACTCGGGACCGAAGTGTGCTGCTGCATTTCTATGCAGCTGAATGCTCCAGACCCGAGTGCTGGCGGCAGTGCCGGGTATAGATGCGCGAGTTTCTCGCATCACACTCGCAAGTGTGACCCCGGCCTAACTGAAAAGATGCTAACAGTTAGCCATTAAAAGGTATCAACCACTGCGGACTCTCAATTCTAAATATATTTCTGTTTACTGGCTAACATGGTACAAAGATATATATCTTTCCTGTACACCATCTCATACATATTAAAGTAAAACACACCAATTTCGCTAGACCTGGCCAACCATCTTATGTGTCTGGAGTTTCCCCCTTAAGAGCTTTGGGTATGTGGAATTTAATGCTCAATCTTCCTATTCCTCAACTCTTGTTATTGAGAATATGTGAACATTCATATGTATGGGGGTAGTCAGGTGACAACTGAAAGGTGTACAAGCACTTTTTGAAGAGCATTCCCATCCGTAATGTAATAATGGACATATATTAATTTATCAGTAACGGGCAATATCCAGAGTTTGATGCACTGCTCATTGATACCAAAACTTAGCTACAATATGATGACTATTATGATTTATTTTAAATTGGAAAAGAAGATTACAAGTTAAGATATTTACCATCTTAAAAACCCATGAACAATTAGAAACTATTTTGAAACATGAATGACAACGGTTTCTATATAAAAGATGAAAAGCAATTATTTTAGCATCATAGTTGAAATGATTATTGTTACCTCCCGGAAAATTTGACGTTATGTTTATGCCCATCATTACATGTATTACCAGAGCAAAGTCAGACCATACTGGTTGTTACTTTGATTAGTTTCTCAGAATTCACCATGCAATTTACAGCTTTACTACAAGGCTGTGCATACGATAGGGCCGATTCAATGGGGGCAAATCATCTTGATGAGGAGGACTCTTAACCCCTTTCTGACCTCGGACGGGATAGTACGTCCGTGGTCAGAAGCCCCGCTTTGATGCGGGCTCCGGCGGTGAGCCCACATCAAAGCCGGGACATGTTTTGAACAACTGACATGTGCCCGTAATAGGAGCGGGAAGAATCTCAATCTGCCCGCGCCTATTAACTAGTTAAATGCCACTGTCAAACGCATACAGCGGCATTTAACTACCGCTTCCGGCCGGGCAGCCGGAAATGATTGCATCGCCGACCCCCATCACATGATCGGAGGTCGGCGATGCTTCAGAATTGTAACCATAGAGGTCCTTGAGACCTCTATGGTTACTGATGCACGGTAGCTGTGAGCGCCACCCTGTGGTCGGCGCTCATAGCACACCTGCATTTCTGCTACATAGCAGCGAACATCAGATTGCTGCTATGTAGCAGAGGCGATCGTGGTGTTCCAGCTTCTAGCCTCCTATGGAGGCTATAGAAGCATGGCAAAAGTAAAAAAAAAAGTAAAAAAAAAAGTGAAAAAAATAAAAAAAATACAAAAGTTTAAATCACCCCCCTTTCGCCCCAATCAAAATAAATCAATAAAAAAAAAATCAAACCTACACATTTGGTATCGCCAAGTTCAGAATTGCTCGATCTATCAATAAAAAAAAGCATTAACCTGATCGCTAAACAGCGTAGCGAGAAAAAATCGAAACGCCAGAATTACGTTGTTTTTGGTCGCCGCGACATTGCATTAAAATGCAATAGCGGGTGATCAAAAGAACGTGTCTGCACCAAAATGGAATCATTAAAAACGCCAGCTCGGCACGCAAAAAATAAGCCCTCAACCGACCCCAGATCATGAAAAATGGAGATGCTACGAGTATCGGAAATTGGCGCAATTTTTTTTTCAGCAAAGTTTGGAATGTTTTTTCACCACTTAGATAAAAAATAACCTAGTCATATTAGGTGTCTATGAACTCGTACGGACCTGGAGAATCATAATGGCTGGTTAGTTTTAGCATTTAGTGAACCTAGCAAAGAAGCAAAACAAAAACCAAGTGTGGGACTGCACTTTTTTTGCAATTTCACCGCACTTGGAATTTTTTTCCCGTTTTCTAGTACACGAAATGGTAAAAGCAATGATGTTGTACAAAAGTACAACTTGTCCGCAAAAAAAAAGCCCTCTCATGGCCAAATTGACGGAAAAATAAAAAAAGTTATGGCTCTGGGAAGGAGGGGAGTGAAAAACGAACACGGAAAAACGGAAAATCCCAAGGTCATGAAGGGGTTAATAATCAGGTGAGGGGTGTAATAGCGTTTGCTGTTAGGTGCGCCTTGTCCCAAATATTATTTCAGCAAATGCCGTCACACATCATGAATTTTACAAGTGGGGTTCACCACGCCCCATCTCTTTTCCAGAATAGCTTGAACAAACCAAAAGTCGTTTTTTTCGCAGCCTGATGTTTTCCCCCAAAATGAGACTTATCAAAGTTTTTTTTTTTACACCAGAAATCTGTTGGAAAAGCTTTGAAGAATCGCCTCCTATATCTTTTGCAGGGGGTTTCTGCTCAGAATGCACCTGAAAAAGTAAAGCATCCCATAAAATAAACATGATAACATTACTTTGTACATATTTAGTCCAATGTCACTTCTTTTAACCTCTTCAGGAAAATTGGTTGTTTTGCCTGAGAAAATGTTTACACAGTGCATCCACTTGAAAATTCTCATCAAAAACCACTTCAAACGGAATACCCTCTTTGGGCTATCCGCATACAACCTATTTTAGACACCAGTGCAGCCGCCAAATTTTCCAAGACATAGTCATTTAAAGAATGGGTATTTGGAAACCCTTAAGTGGTAAAATAAGGGACATTGGAATGCACCTGAAAAAAATGTCACAAAAGCACCCCATAAAATGAGCACAGCAATGTCAAAACAGCAATGATGTGCACTTCTTTCTTCTGAAACCCTGAAGCTCTTATAAGAAGTAATATGCTCATTCTTCGAGTGACTTCAGCTAGGAAGCTGCCCGCTCTCTATACTTCACGTTATAGAGTAAAAGACACTGGCGGTGGAGCAGCTGCAAGAACAACGGCCACACCTCCGGCAAAGTGGCCTCAGAAAAATGACTGATTCTACTAGGAAAACTAGGCGGAAATGCTAGTATCTACAAGATGCCTTATGCACACAGTCACTGAGCAGAAACTTAAAATCTTTGAAGCACTTTGGGATTTGGTGAGTTTCCGCACAGTTTCCTTTTAGTAATTTCTAATACAAATACTCCCCAAAAACTCTGAGCTCATAGCCAAAATCCTCCTTAATAATTTGGAGTTGGTATTCAGTAGTTTCTGCTCTAAAAATGAAGCAAAAAGACTCCTTGTGCAGATAGCCTTATTCATTTTTATGGGAAATCCATTTATATAAGGAAATTTTGAGCTTTTTTTTTTCCTGAATAAGTTTTGAAAAATACATGTCTATTTTTTTTAGCGGATCCTGATGGAATTTAGTCTAAACTAGGCATTGTCAAATAAAAAGACTGCCAAAAAAGGCTTTAGGAAAATCTGTTTTAAAACTCTTCAAAACTGCTTCAGGAAAATAAAAATTCTTCCAAAATCTCCTGAAGGGTATATGCATACGGCAACATTTAGACACTGACGCCGCTACCGAGTTTTCTCAGGCAAATCCACGTTTTCCTACGCTTTCCATTCTAAGGCCATTATCACACTAGCCTTTAATAGAGACGAGTGCTATGCGAGAAAACATTGCATAGCACTCGGACCAGTGTTAATTTATGGGGCAGATCACATCTGCAATTATTTTCTCATGCTGAATTACTAGTAGATTAGGGAGACAAAAAGTGCATATAGGGTCTTATCCTCAGATTAAGTGCAGTTTTTTAACAGGGAGTTGCTCACCTGATGGTGTAAGGCAAAAAACATGTGCTTATCTGCTGCTGCAGATCCACGGGCTGCCCACGCGACCTTCTCAGAGACGTTGTGCATGTGATGTCTTTGTGGTATTTTCCTGATGAAGAGGTCAGATAGACCTTGTAATGCGTTGAATAAACCACCAGAGCTTTTCATTACCTTTGAATCTGTATTATTGTGGCAGTGCGGACTTAATCCACAAACTATCCTGCACAACGTCTCATGCTGAATTGGCATCTGAATTGGCATGCGAGAACAATCGGCTCACTCGCACCCATATAAGTCTATGGGTGCGAGTGACAATGCACATCACTCGGATATCATCCGAGTGTGGTGCGATATATGCCAACGCCGGCAGTGGAGGAGATGGAGAAATTACTTTCTCCACCTCGCCCCCAGAAGTGCTCCAATTCGCTCTGTGCGAGAGGGTCAGACCACAAAAGCATGAAACTCGGCTTCCGTTCACAGCAGAGCAGGAGCCGAGGGTCATTAGCATATCGCATCCGATGCTCTCGCTAGTGTGACCCTGGCCTAACTTCACTGGCGTGTTTGCCATTGTTCCTGTGGCGACTTTCACTCTATACTGTTAAAGAGGTTGTCCACTATTAGGACAACCCCTTCTTAAACTAAATGTTCAGCCCTGATAACATAGTAACGCCTATACTCACCCCCTGTGCCGGCGCCATTCCAGCGGTGTTGGCACTCGGGGTCAGGGGGCTGTGATGAGGTGGAATGACATGTGACGCCCGGCGCCCAATTAACTCTGGCCTCACTGCCTCTGCCTTTGTAAAAACTGAACATGAAGAGGAAGACAGGGCTACAGCTGACTGCAGAGTCCTTTTCATGTTCAGTTTGTCTTGAGGTGGAGACAGTGATGCCAGCGCTGATTTGACGCAGGGTGTCACATATCATTCCACTACATTACAGCCCCAGGACCGTGAGTGCCAACAACGTTCGAATGGAGCCAGCATAAGAGGTGAGTATAGGTTTATTATGTTATCAAGGCATAACATTTAGTTTAAGAAGGGGTTGTCCTAGTAGTGGACAACCCACTTAAGTATAAAGAGTTAGGAGCTTTCAGCAGAATCTGATCAAATAATGAGCATGTCACTTATTTTAACTGCTTCAGGGTTTCCCAGCCCTAAAGTGGTTAGAAGAAGTGATGATAGATGTAACGTGCACAGCAATGTCGTTTTGACATTGTTATGAGCTATGTTAATTCTATGGGAGGCTTTTTCTCACTGTGTACACATACCCCAAGGGTGTGCTCACACTGAGTTTTTTTAAAGAATTTTTGGAGCAGAAACCCTCCAAAAATCCCATGAATGTTAATTCTATGGGAGGCTTTTTCTCACTGTGTACACATACCCCAAGGGTGTGCTCACACTGAGTTTTTTTAAAGAATTTTTGGAGCAGAAACCCTCCAAAAATCCCATGAAGTTTAAAAACCATAGGTCTGCTTCGAAAATGTAAAAAAAAAAAAAAAAAAAAACCTCTGGGTAAACACCCCCTATGGCTATGTTCATAGCAGAGAACAAAAGAGTTAAACAATGATGAGTTGTTCAAGCCAAAACAACTCTCCTGTTTTTGGTAGTTTGGGGAAAAGTTTTTACTTTCCTGTGTTTTCTGAAGAGGTTTTAAGTGATTTTGAAAAGTCTTGAATCATTTTTTTCTTCAATTAATCTTTGCAGCCTTTTCGTTAGGTAGTCCGCGTTTAGAGAGATGTTCTTCAAGGTCTACTTCAAAGCAGTGACATGGAATTTCTTTTTTTCCACCAGGTGTTTTTCAAAAGCTCAAAAAATTCTCTAAGGGTATGTGCAGATGACAAAAAAGCACCCCTTAAAAAGGACAATGAATCAAAACGAAATTACTGTGCACATGTTTTGTCTTATGTTACTTCTTTCAGTCCCTTCACTGTTTGGAAATACTCACGCAGTTAAAAAAAAAAAAAAAAAGTGACAGGGTCATTCTTGTGGTGGCTTCTGCTCGAAAGCTGCCTGCATTCTATACAGGGAATATACATCGAAAGACCCAGGTGGCATTTTTCCGAAGTGGCTGCTCCTGGAAAAACTCAGTGGCTGCACCAACATCTAATAAATGCCTTGTGTCCATACCCAAGGGCTATGTGCATATGAACTACTCAAAACCAGAGGTTCTGCTCCATTTCTGCTCTGAAAATCAGCAAAAATGCTCTATGTGCCGATACTCTAGTAGTCTTTCTGCTGGATTTTGGGAGAAGGAACTGAGCAAAAACTGATTTTTTTTTCGGAGTTTTGAAATTTGGAGGAGAGCTTGGAATGTTCCATTCACTTTCTGCTCCAAAACATTCTAAAAAATTTCTGTTTGCACATACCCACTTTTCAATTAATGTGAGCTCCAAAAGCTCTTTGGCAAACTGTGTGCACATAGCCTTAGGGTATGTCTCCACGTTCAGGATTGCATCAGTCTTTGGTCAGGATTTTATGCAAGTAAAATCCTGACCAAAACTGCACCTGAGGTCACTGGCAGGTCACCTGTGGTGTACCTGCGTGTTTTGCTCATAGTAGCAACATGCAGCGTTTTGAAAAAACGCACAACGCATGCGTTTTCGCGGCAAAAACGCATGCGTTTTTAAACGCATAGTGGAGTCTGGATTTCATAAAATCCCATCCACTATGCTGTAACATCTGGACGCTGCGTTTTTGACGCAGCAGAAAAACGCAGCGTCAAAAACGCAGCGTTTCCTGAACGTGGAAACATACCCTAAGGATAATTGCACACAGCATCTTTAAGATGCCGGTGGTCCCACCGAGATTTTCCTAGGCAAAGTTGTTTCAGGCAAAAGTTATCAGCCCTTTTTCTGAATTAGCTATGCTGACGGTTTTCTCATAGATGTTGTTGCCGCTTCACCCCAAACATGTTTTCTTTATTTTAAACTGTAACTAACAAGTGACTTTCGTGTGGAAGCTGCCCAAAGAATGAACAAACTACTTCTTTGAACGGCTTCACAGTTTCCGAATCCTGAAATAGTTAAAAGCAGTAACAAAACAGTGAACATGGATGAAGCAATGTCATTTGTTGTACATTATGCTCATTTTTTGAGGTGGTTTTGAAATGAAGGTTCCAAGTGAATTGCAATGTGGATTTCATATATATATATATATATATATATATATATATATATATATATATATATATATATATATATATATATATATATATATATATATATACACACTCACCGGCCACTTTATTAGGTACACCTGTCCAACTTCTTGTTAACACTTAATTTCTAATCAGCCAATCACATGGCGGCAACTCAGTGCATTTAGGCATGTAGACATGGTCAAGACAATCTCTTGCAGTTCAAACCGAGCATTAGTATGGGGAAGAAAGGTGATTTGAGTGCCTTTGAACGTGGCATGGTTGTTGGTGCCAGAAGGGCTGGTCTGAGTATTTCAGAAACTGCTGATCTACTGGGATTTTCACGCACAACCATCTCTAGGGTTTACAGAGAATGGTCCGAAAAAGAAAAAAAATCCAGTGAGCGGCAGTTCTGTGGGCGGAAATGCCTTGCTGATGCCAGAGGTCAGAGGAGAATGGCCAGACTGGTTCGAGCTGATAGAAAGGCAACAGTGACTCAAATCGCCACCCGTTACAACCAAGGTAGGCCTAAGAGCATCTCTGAACGCACAGTGCGTCGAACTTTGAGACAGATGGGCTACAGCAGCAGAAGACCACACCGGGTACCACTCCTTTCAGCTAAGAACAGGAAACTGAGGCTACAATTTGTACAAGCTCATCGAAATTGGACAGTAGAAGATTGGAAAAACGTTGCTTGGTCTGATGAGTCTCGATTTCTGCTGCGACATTCGGATGGTAGGGTCAGAATTTGGCGTAAACAACATGAAAGCATGGATCCATCCTGCCTTGTATGGAGCATCTTTGGGATGTGCAGCCGACAAATCTGCGGCAACTGTGTGATGCCATCATGTCAATATGGACCAAAATCTCTGAGGAATGCTTCCAGCACCTTGTTGAATCTATGCCACGAAGAATTGAGGCAGTTCTGAAGGCAAAAGGGGGTCCAACCCGTTACTAGCATGGTGTACCTAATAAAGTGGCCGGTGAGTGTATATCTGGAAAAGTTTTCCAAGAGTTTTTGGAGCAGTTTTTGAGGAGGATTTTGGTGAGCATCTGCTCCAAATATACCTTTAAAAATCACAATGTGAACATAGTCTTACTTGCTGAGAAGCTCTTTCATAGATGACAACCAAGATGAGTGCAATTGCTGTTTTTCCAAAAATAGCTTATATAGCAAATTAGAAAAATATTAATATCTAGGTTAGTAAAAAATACAGTTCCCAAATCTTGTTTATAATCTTGTCTATGTCATCAAATGAATCTATATTGTGATTCACTAATTTTAAATATTTTTGCCATTTCTTGCTATTTTGTCTATCATTAAAAAAGAAATGAGCTAACATCAGAAAAGTTGATAAAATTACTATAAAAAAGATAATAAAACAAGGCTCACTTTTTCAATTCTTTGCATATTCAGCGCCAATGCTTTGGTGGTGTCCACCATACATGCATGTGACCTCTGCAGCCAGTCAATAGAATCATTGGTGACACTAGCATATACAACCAATGATTGACTGGATATGCTTAATGTCATTGCTCCAGGGAAGATAACGGTCTTGTGGGAACAAGTGGAATCTTTTGATTTTATATTATCAACATGCCTACTGGAAGCTTACTTTTATAAAATCCCATACAACCCCTTCAAGAGTTTTTTTTTTTAAGTTCTTGTTCCTACTATTGCTACTACCACTATTGAAACTATAATGTTTAAGTAACAGCCATTTGAGATTTTCCCACACAAGACAATGCACAATTAGTGATTGGAAACATTGTACTGTATGAAAAACTTCTAGGTAAGTCATTACATCTATGGTTGACCACTATAAGACTGGTGTCCCACTTGCGAGTGCAATGCGAGATACTCGCGAGAGTCTCTAGCATCAATACCCAGAACTGCCGCCGACACTCGGGACTGGTTGTGCGGATGCATGTATTTCTATGCAGCTGAACGTTCCGGTCCCAAGTGCCAGCGGCAGTGCCGGGTATTGATGCGAGAGACTCGAGCGAGATTCTCACATTGCACTCGCAAGTGTGACCCCGGTCTAACACTACTTTTAGATGTTCCGATAATTGGGGCACTAATGATGATAGGAACTCTCATTCTCGTCTACCTGGCCGTACAGACAAACCAGGAAGCACCTGACAAACAAGTAATTGCAAAATGTGATGATTTTTAGCCAACATTTTAGCTAATGAATGATCTCAGCAGCTCATCTTCCTATGTAAACTGTACATGTGAAGTGCCGCCGAGAACATTTTCATTCTATGTGCACAGAATAAATTTGTTAGCGATCATTCTGTGAGAATGGAGGTGCTAAACAATCACCAATTAGTTTGCATGTAGCAAATTGGTGGTTCTCTAACAGCGTTGGTCGACATTTGTAAACTCATCATTAGTCTTGGCCATTTTTAGATTTCTCCAGTTGTTGCTCTTTAATCTCTTTATATCAGACATTACTGCAGGGGAATTGTGGCTTTAGGATGAAACATAGTAGAATAACATTATTTCAAAATTTGGTTCATTCTCAAACACAAATTTGAATATAAATAGCTTGCCTTGGGTGGAAGACAATATTTTTGGAATTTTCATATATTGATACATTATGAGCATAATTTTAATGGGGTTTTTTGCCAATGTTATAAATTCTCTCCCCAACATATCTTAATTCATTAATTTGGAAAATTTTATTAAACACATGTTACAGAAAGACAAGCAAGGATGGTGGAAGAAGCAGCCAAACACAGAGCTTCATGGTAAACCCCTTCCCCAGTTCTAGCCCCACAAAATGCAAAGATTCATCTCACTGACTGAGTTCTGTGCTTGTCAGATTGGCAGGGTAACTTGGTGCTTCACTGATATCGAAGCCTGCAGGGAAAAGAGAGGAGTACCACTTGGGAAGGATATATGCTGCGGTTGTAGTACTTTAGTTTGTGAGCTATTGAGTGTTTAAAGCAAACTGTGTAAACACAGAGCAAAGTGATGGATAACAGTGGAGGCTTTAGGTGTGTTGTGGAGGTGGACAGATAGGAAATTAATGCATATTCCACAATTAAGTGTTGTATTGTGCTTGTTAAGTTTTCCAAATAGTACAACTTTGTGTTGGTTTTTATGGACTGTTTGGATAGTACACAAACAATTATGGTGTCTTCAATGTATTATTTATGCTATTATGTGATCAGTGCCTAATATTAAAATTGGAAATGTTAAATGTCTGTGCACAATAGTTTATCTCTAAGTCACATTGCACATCAATGCAGACATTTTGTGAATTTTTTAAACAACATAACACTTTGCACAGTGAATATAACCAGGTAAATCCTAAAATCAAATAATTTGTCCAAGTAAAATTGTGGGAAAATGAAGTCATTTTAAAACACATGAAATCAAATTTTATGGGAATTGCATTTTGTGGGTGGTAATGTAGGTACATTGATAAAATTGCATGAAATGCCAACCAAATGCCCAAACACAACATTGTGATGTGATAAAGACAATGAAATAAGGGACAATGACTTTAAAATAACTTATGACAAATTTTCTCAGCTAACCTATCAGCTACTATAATTAAAATTCTTTTCTACCAGTAAAGTAAAGGAAGCTATAGCCCAGGGTCAAGTGATATCAGTTACAACTAGAGATCGGATTTGCTAAGACTCAAACATAAGAAATGTAGGATGTAAAAAAATTAATACTTGCCTCACTGCTCACATGCACAGCTTTCCTCGCAGCCCAACGCTCGGTCATCTGTGCCTCTTTTTCTCCCCATCCTCTGTCAAGTACATTCTCTTTGGCCTCTTGGCTCCAGGTTCTGGCTTCTGGCTTGACTAGGCCTCAGACATCACTGCTGTTACTTGGACAATGGCCATAATTTTGTGAAATCATGACATATGTCATGATGGCATGGCAAACAGTGACATCAGAGGTCTAGGTATGTCAAAATCCAAAGCCCATAGTGAGGAGGCCTAAGAGGATGTGGGCATCATAGGTAGGGGAAAAGAAGGGGTGTGCAGGACTGGACAGTGGACTGTGGGGCAGTGGAACAGGTGAGCAGCCCGATCAGCATTTTTTTTACCATTTGCATGGTTCAGAAAATGGCAGTCACGGTTGGTTACCAGTTCCCTAAAATTCTCACACACAGAACTGCAAAATATACAGTTATGGAGAATACAAATGTTTATAAAAGTCTGCAAAAATTCAATTCCACTCATTTATAATCGCTCGTCTCTAGTTAGAACAATGTTATCATAATCCTTCTTATCTGAACTCTTATCTTTATTTCTAAATAGAGTTTTCATTGTTTGATAGAGTCTCAATTCATTGTAACAGAATGGCTAATCATAAAATCATAAAAGTTGTATTCTTAAGGTACCTTCACACTGAACAACTTAACAACGATAACGATAGCGGTCCGTGACGTTGCAGCGTCCTGGATAGCGATATCATTGTGTTTGACACGCAGCAGCGATCAGGATCCTGCTGTGACATCGTTGGTCGGAGCTAGAAGGCCAGCACCTTATTTCATCGCTGGATCACCCGCTGACATCGCTGAGTCGGCGTGTGTGTCGCGGATTCAGCGATGTCTTCACTGGTAACCAGGGTAAACATCGGGTTACTAAGCGCAGGGCCGCGCTTAGTAACCCGATGTTTACCCTGGTTGCCAGTGTAAATGTAAAAAAAAAAAAAACACTACATACTTACATTCCAGTGTCTGTCTCGTCCCCCGGCGTCCGCTTCCCTGCACTGTGTCAGCGCCACCGCTCTGCTTTACGGCCGGCGCTTACACAGTGCAGGGAAGCGGACGCCGGGGGACCCGACAGACACCGGAATGTAAGTATCTAGTGTTTGGTTTTTTTTACATCTACACTGGTAACCAGGGTAAACATCGGGTTACTAAGCGCGGCCCTGCGCTTAGTAACCCGATGTTTACCCTGGTTACCCGGGGACTTCGGCATCGTTGGTCGCTGGAGAGCTGTCTGTGTGACAGCTCTCCAGCGACCACACAACGACGAAACAGCGACGCTGCAGCGATCGGCATCATTGTCTATATCGCTGCAGCGTAGCTTAATGTGACGGTACCTTTAAATGTTACATTTTTGATTTTCCACTGGACAACCTCCTCCTCCCACTCAGTGTGGTTACTTCTATAGTTAAATATATTGTAAGTAGTGATGACTAAATCTTATCAAATTCTAATTCGTCATCAGAGCTACATTTTTACTAGGACAGCTGATTGGCTGCAAATCCAAAGTACTCCTAAGCCTTTAATTGTCCTGAGAAGATGTGTATGTGTGAAGGACATGTAGCAGAACTATAACTAATCAAGCAAGCAGCAGCCGCCAACAATATGTCCTTCTCTTTCCCTGCTTTACAGACACAGAGACTCTCCTATCTCTCACTCCCTACCAATTAAATCTGTATTATTCTATTTTCCCATAAATTCTTCTTCTTCAATGCTTTGCTGTCACACACTATCTGGACAGTTTCTTCATGTGTTTTATGTCTTACTCTCCCTATCTATATGGCTAAAGTATAGTCTGTGACATCCTGCTTACAACCTGCAGTAAAAATCGTTCCACCATACCGCTACACTACCAGCTCTACCCTCACCTGCTGTATGCTCACCCATCCCTTGTTGACTGTGAGCCCTTGTGGGCAGGGTCCTTTCTCCTGCTGTGCCAGTCAGTGGTTTGCATTGTTTAAAATTTTTGTACTTGTCTTTAATTATATAGAACTCTTTTCATATGTAAAGCGCCATGGAATAAAAGGCAATATAGAAATAAATAATAATAATAATAATAATAATAATAATAATAATAATGATCCTGTCACAATCCAGAATTACAACATATTGGCTGCTATATTTCCTGCTTCCGCTTTTATACAGGCTATGATATTTCTTTCTGATTGGCTGCACAATACCATTTGATGCGTTAGCTGCAAAGAATTATGCTTGCATTTGTGATCCTTCTCTAGTTGATGCAATGGGTAAAATGTGACTTTCATTTTAGGTGATTCGCACCAAGTGAATCACAAAATTTTCAAATTCACAGGCTTCAGCAAATTTCTAAAAATGTGTCACTAATTCAATTAGTATCAAATGGATTCACACATCTTTAATTGTACGTTTTTATATTCTGTATATAAAACACGGAAAGAATTGCAGCAAATCATACTATCTAGTCATTTTCACAATGATACTAAATAAAATTTCTAGTTATAGCTTTGTTTTGATCATTTCTGTCTTTTCACATCTAACATCACAGTATTATTCTGACATATGATCTCTGACCATATGCACACAAAGGAAATTAAAAAAGCACATTGCTTGTGAATGTTATAGGAAAGTAGCTAAAATCAGAAAAAAATTTCAACTTGATTACAAAAAAATTATATTTTATATTTTATATCAGATTGTTAAATAAAAAATACCGATAGATTTTAACTAATTTGATATATTTCTTTGTGAAACAAGTGGACACTTATGGTTTGAACTTATTTGAGTTGCATATTTTAGTATAATTTAGAATAGATTTATAGATTTTACATAAAGTAGATATGAACATATATTTTTTACTTAAACAGATAAACAATCCGGTCTATTTTCTGCATTGTTTTCATGAGTGCATAGAACATTTGCTATGATTTAATTGGGTTAACTAACTCAGGACTTTTCAAACTTTTCCTTTTGAAGTTTCACTTGGCCAAGGTGATACCTGAGCTTTATTATTTGCGAGCAGAGAATTTACTGTGGTGCTTGAAGGTTTGTAAACCCTTCACAATTTCCATATTTATGCTTAAATTTGACCTTAAAACTACAACAGCTTTTCACAAAAGTTCTAAAAGTTGATAGAGACAACCAAATAAAATTAAAAGGTGTAAAAAATATTAGACTGTCATTTTTTTAAAATGAGGAAAATTCCCCAATATCACAAGGTGAGTTTCAAAAACATTAGTCGATATTTACTGGTGAAATCAGAGTCTGGTATTTTCAACCAACAGGATGGCAATCAGGTATGAGAGGATTTCCTAGCAACCAGGTAACCCCCACATGTACTTATGCTGGCTAACAGATGTAAATCATTCAGCTGCGGCAAGAAAAACTAAATCTCCGAGCACTAAAAAATACTCGGAGGACCCCCGAGCATGCTCGAGAAATCTTGAGTAACGAGTATATTCGCTCATCACTAATAATAACATCATACCATCTGTAAAACAAAGCGATGGTGGTATCATGCTATTTTTTATTGCAGCATCTGGGCTAAGACTACATGCCATTATTGATGGAACAATGATTTTTCAATTTTAATAGCAAATTCTAAAGGAAAATGTCCATGAGCTAAATCTTAAGAGAACATTGGACATGTAGCAAGATCACAAACGACAGCACACAAGCTGTTCTAAAAAATGGTAAAAGAAGAATGAAGTTAAAGCTTTGGAATGGCCAAGTCAATGTCTTGACCTTAACCCTATAGAAATGATGTGGAGATATCAAAAGGAGCAGTTAATGGGAGAAAACCTACCTACATAATAGGGTTGAAGCTGTTTTATAGAGAGAAATTAGCTCAAACTCCTCCTAACCCATGTGCTGAGCTAATAAATTGCCAGAAATGTTTAGATGCACATATTGATGCACAAGGGGGTAATCCCAAATACTGAAAGCTAAGGTTCGCTAATTTTGCTACTCGCAGACATGTGATATTCGTAAACTACAAAAATTTTTACTCATTTGTTTGCTTTGTTTTTCTTTATCTACTTTTTGGACTTCTGTGAAAATCTGATGTAGTTTAGGTCAATGCAGCAATATGGAAAATTCTGCAGGCTTCACAAACTTTTAAGCACCATTGTACAACGCTTTTCCATCTGTATTCCCTATTTGGGGCATGTGGACATCATTAAAAAGGTGTCCATTGCTTAGGATCTCTAATAGCCAGTAAAGAGAAATGGTAGCAAGCATCTCTGTGATGGACTAATTCTGTCCTAGTATTACATGGGTGGCCAAAATGCTGATTTAAAAAAAATCATACAGTAAGAGGGGTTTCTGATAGCCGATTATCATTTTCAATTTAAAAAGGGGTTGTCACCATTTGCACAATCCATTTGATAGCTCAATTGTTCACCTTCTTATTGAACGTAATAGTAGTGATATTGACTTGTGCTTTCAAAAGTTTTCTACATTTTAACATAAATCAATATCTATTGGTCTCCAATTAATAGACATGAAGATATTCACTGTGACCACAAACTAAAGTTGAATGACTATGTCATTCATGAATACGGTAACAAAAACTAAATGTCTAACTGACAAATATCTTATGGATTTGAACATTTTTTTATTTTAGCTGCAAGACCTGCAATACCAGTGAAACAATCCTATATTTTTAACACTAATTTGTATGAACAACATTTTTATTCTTTATGTTGATTTTTTTGTAATGGTAGAATGAGTTATATGTAATGTTCTCTCAGCAGGAAGCCAATTCATAATGCTTTAGTCCAGAGTAATGGAATATTCATGCACTACTCAAATTGTGCTATATTAATTTTCAAGTGTCTCTTACTGTATGTACAAGGCTAAGTCATAGCTAGACTTGCTGCTCCTATAATCCCTTTATAGTATTTTATGTTTGTACAGTGCATTCATTCATTTTGAATGTATTATCTATGTTAAGTATAACAGCAGGTCCTTTCTGTCAGGTTTCTAATACACCCATTTAATTACTGAGATACAATGCATACGCTGTTAAAGGAGTTCTCTGGGAATATATAAATGATGCTAAAACAACAGAGTATTGCAAGTGCTCACACTTCCTAAATTCGTGTCTTAAATACCGTATATACTCGAGTATAAGCCGAGATTTTCAGCCCATTTTTTTTAAGCTAAACGTGCCCCTCTCGGCTTATACTCAAGTCATTGTCCCAAGAGGTCAGCAGGGGGAGGGGGAGTGGCAGCTGTCACATCATACTCACCCTCCATAGGGGTGGAGCGCATATTCATTACTTTAATGAGCAGTACCATGTGACCGCTGAGTACAGGAAGAGCTGCCAGCACCTGGAGATCATCGTGTAAGGAGTTAAAAGCACCAGAAGAATCTGGGGGCGGTTACCTTCTCGACTCTGTGCCCGGAACCTTTGAGCTGTGCCGCAGGTTCCCTAGGGGAGAGACTTGTAGACTGGGACAGGAGGGAAGCAGCCAGAGAGCGGGAAAGAGACGCATGCAGGAGAGAGAGCAGCTTGCAGAGCAGCGTGCAGAGCCGGGTGCAGCTGCGCTCCAGAAGAGAGAGAGAAAGAGACTGCCCAGAAAGACTGCATCTTGTAGAGACTGCTCAGAAACACTGCATCTTGTAGAGACTGCCCAGAAAGACTGCATCCAGTGAATACTTAAAGCAGACTCTGCTGTGACTTTAGGGGGG
The DNA here is from genome assembly GCF_051348905.1 of Ranitomeya variabilis. Taxonomy (NCBI): domain Eukaryota; kingdom Metazoa; phylum Chordata; class Amphibia; order Anura; family Dendrobatidae; genus Ranitomeya; species Ranitomeya variabilis. The sequence goes on from NC_135232.1 coordinate 154,979,224, forward strand.
CGCTTTGAGACCCGTTGAGAGACTACTACACCCTGGCCCCTGACTCCTGGTACAGAGACTTAACAGTGCAGAGCCCCTTGTTTTCCTGGTACAGAGACAACCGTGCGGAGCCCTGATTTTCTGGCTGTGCTATAAAAGTTAAAGACTCAGAGCCTGTGCATACCACATTAACTCCCGAAACCCCAGGCAGCAGGCTCTCAGAGACTACTCTGCTCACGGACCACAGAGGGACGACAAGTGCCACTGATTCTCGGCGCCTACGTTGGAGAAGACGACCCTCCAAGCAAGTCCTCATGAGACTGATAAGTGTTCTTTTCTCAAGAAATCGTGCTTAATTCTGTTTTATTGTTTAACTCCCGTATTCTTGCATTGTTTTATTGCTAGTTATTTTCCATTGCTTCCTCCCTGCGAGGAGAACCTAATTCCTGTTATTAAACCCCTCAACTGTTGGTCTGCCTGTTCCGTGGTGACATACTCAGTACCTGCACGTTATTACATTTGGCGTAGTCGGCAGGATGTCACACGGTAGTGCGGATAGGGCAGACCAAGCAGCGGGGGAAGTTCCCAGGTCTAGCATTTCCCTGGGAGCCATGTTGAATAATTTGCCAAGGTTCACTGGAAACAATGTAATGTTGTGGAGTTGGACAGAGCGTATCCGGGGAATGATGCGGATGCACCCCATGACACCAGCCCTGGAGGCAGAAATTGCATTGATGGCTCTGGAGGGGGAGGCGCGGGATTCTGTCATGCATAGGTCCCCCCGGGAGAGAGATACCCTGGACAAAGTGCTGCGCATACTTGAGGAAACGCATGGGGACCCCACTGACGTAGGGGAACTTTGCATGCGACTGTTTCACCGGGTACAACGGGAGGGGGAGACCGTGACCCAATTCATGAACGCCCTACAAGAGCTTCACACTGCTATCAGACGAAAGGACGGTGTAGGGGTAGGGTCAGTTGATGTGGTGCTCAGAGATCAGCTAGTGACAGGACTGCGTGACGCAATGATGAAACAGGCACTGCGAGAGCACATGCGAGTAAAGCCAGACATGACTTTCTCTGAGGTTGGCAGTGAGGCGCGTGTGCGAGAACAAGAACAGGGAGTGACGGGGCTGGTAGGAAGGGTGCAGAGCGGGGAGGTAACCAACACCGCAGGCAATATTCCCCAGTGGGAGGAGGACCTGAGAATGGAGATTAGACAGGTCCGTGAAGAAATGGCGGCCTCCAGAAGAACTCTGGCAGAGGGGCCCGGCCCTCTGGTTCGAGACAGAGAAGCTGCCCCCCGAAGGGAGGGTGAAACTACCAGGAGGAGAAGCCCTCTTACATGCTACACTTGTGGAGAGTCCGGCCACATTGCTCGATGGTGTCCCCGGCGGAGCCGACCATCCCCGCATCCTCCTTTAAACTAGGTGGCTCTGGGCTTGAGGGGCGCCGCTCAGAGCGTGAAGAACAGAGGAGGAGGAGTAAAAGTCCCCACAGCCTTGTTTCCATGTGCCCTCTGGTCTGGGCAGAAATCAATGGAAGAGCAGTGCGATGCTTGATAGACACCGGCTCACAAGTGACCACCATGCCTGAGAGATATTTCCGCCATCACTTCACAGAGGCGCTACGGCCCGAATGGGGTCCTGTGATCAAACTTATGGCGGCCAATCACTTGCCCATCCCGGTCGCAGGGGTGGTATGGATGAACATAGAGGTCTGCGGAAAAGACCTCGGGAGGAGAGGAGTGGTATTGGTGGATGGAGAGGTAGCTAAAGACCATACCGTGACCCTGGGCATGAATGTGTTAAAAGACCTCGGAAGCCTTGTTTTCAACGAGTCCCCGGAACAGTTCCTACAACAATGGAGCGACCAAACTCCCCAGAGAAGGGTCTTCCAACAACTGATATGGACCGCCCAGGTCCGGGAAGCATACAGCGACGGAAAGGAACTCGGCAAAGTCGTCGTCCCCGCCTCAGTCAATCGAGTGTTGCCCCCTGGGCAGACAGTGCTTCCCCTGCCTGTACGAGCTGGCATCCCACTGGAGGGAGTCGAAGTCCAAATTGAGCCCAGCAGAGCCGACCAGCTGCCGTCAGGAATATTGGTCGCACGGTCCCTGGCTACCGTGCGGGATGGAACTGTCCTTGTGCGCTGCATCAATTTGGGGGAGACAGATATAACTTTGCCCCCTAGAAGCAAAGTCGCTCAAGTCCTGGGCCTTCCAGACGAATTGGTCCCCACTGAGGCGGTACAGCTGACAGCAAGGCCAGAAGATCCGTGGCTGGTGACCGTCAAGGCGGAGGCAGCTCCGGACCCCAGGTTAATGCAAGAAGGGCGACAGATACTGGAACGCATGAGGGCAGAGCTCTCGGAACTTACTCCGCAGCAGGTACCTCAGGTAGAAGCTGTATTGGGGAAATTTCAGGATGCGTTCACCAAAGATGAAGATGACTTTGGACGTACCACGGCCATTACCCACGAGATACCCACCGGGGATGCGGCGCCAATCCGGGAACGGTACCGCCAAATACCTCCACAGATGTACCAGGAGGTGAAGGGAATGCTGTCACACATGCTGAAGAAGGGAGTTATACGTGAGAGTCAGAGCCCGTGGGCTGCCCCTATCGTCTTGGTGAGAAAGAAAGACGGGTCCCTGCGGTTCTGTGTGGACTATCGGCGGCTCAATGCTTGCACAGTGCGGGACTCGTACCCACTGCCCAGGATAGAGGAGTCCCTGACGGCACTAAGGAATGCCAGATATTTCTCCACGTTAGACTTGGCCAGCAGCTACTGGCAGGTGCCCATGTCTGAGCAAGACCGAGCCAAGACGGCCTTCATCCTTCCGATGGGACAGTATGAGTTTGACCGGATACCCTTCGGCCTAGCAAACACCCCAGGAACATTTCAGCGACTCATGGAGAGATGTCTGGGAGACCTGAACTTTGAAGCCACTTTGATCTACTTGGATGATATCATCGTCTTTGCCCCCACCTTTGAGGAGCATCTGCAGAGATTAGAGCAAGTTCTGAGTCGGCTACAGAAGTATGGCTTGAAAGTGAAACCCCAGAAATGTCACCACTTCCGTACCGAGATTGAATACTTGGAACATGTTGTCTCCGCTGAAGGGGTGAGGCCTTCCCAGGAGAAGATCGCTGCGGTACAAGAGTGGCCAACTCCAAAAACGGTGAAAGATGTGCGTGCATTCCTGGGACTCACGGGATACTTCAGACGCTTTGTAAAAGACTTTACCCGCCTTGCTAATCCACTCCAGGAGTTGTTGAGGGGAGTGCCCTCTTGCGCCAAAAACAGGAACATACAGTGGGGGAAGCATCAGGAGGAGGCATTCTTGGCTTTGAAGAAGGCATTTACGGAGGCCCCCGTGCTGGCCTACGCTGACTTCACACAACCGTTCATCTTGCACACTGACGGGAGCCTGCAGGGCCTCGGGGCTGTACTGTCGCAGATGCAGGACGGGAAAGAGCGCGTCATCGCATACGCCAGTCGGTCTCTGCATGACTCAGAAAGGAATCCAGAAAATTACAGTTCATTCAAGCTGGAGTTGTTGGCGCTGGTGTGGGCAATGACTGAGAAGTTCACGGAATATCTGGCTGGCTCAGAAGTTCATGTACGCACCGATAACAATCCGTTGGCCCATCTCGAGAATGCCAAGTTAGGCGCCCTAGAACAACGTTGGGTAGCCCGAATGGCCAAGTTCCGATACAGAATTTCGTATAAAAGAGGAGCTGAGAATGTACATGCGGATGCCCTCTCTCGAGTAAACTATCGCAAACCAGCACCCAGCCAGGATGAAGAACTGGAAGATGTAGAGGTTCCAGGTTTTGGAAAGACTGCCAGGACAGTGGCAGCGGCGTGGGAAATTGAACAGGAAGAGGCCTCTGTGAATTTGCTGGAGCAGCCCCGCGATGAGTGGGTCCGAGTACAACAGGAGGATCCGGAGCTAGCTCAGTTGAGAAGGTGGGTCGTGTCTGAACAAATGCCCAATCGACGTGAGAGGAGGTCCATGTCACCTGAAGTACTGAAGATGCTACGCCAGTGGGAGAGGCTCGAGTTGCGGGATGGTATCCTGTACCGGAAGGTATTCCTGCAAACAGAACTCAGTCTTGTATGGCAGACAGTGATTCCCTCGTCCATGATAGACCAGGTGGCTAAGGAAGCACATGAGAAAGGAGCACACTTTGGGCCAGAAAAGACTTTCCAGTGGTTACAGCGCCTATTTTATCACCCCCACTTAAGGAACACTGTGGATAAAGTATGTCGGCAATGCAGAAGTTGTGAGCTGGTCAAACCACCAGAACAAAGAGCTCCCACAGAGACGGTGAGGTCTTCTGGCCCCATGGACCTACTGGCAATAGATTACTTGACAATTGGACCAGCACATCAAGGTTATGAGCATTGTTTAGTGATGATAGACCACTTTACTAAATTTGCCGTAGTGACGCCCACGCGGGACCAAACTGCCGAGTCTGCGGCTCACGCAATCTGCAAACACTTCATTCAGGTGTACGGGTGTTCCAAGCGCATCCATTCTGATCAAGGGGCCTGCTTCCTCGGAAGAGTGATGGAGGAGCTGCACCAGCTGTACAAAATAGATAAGTCCCGGACCACCCCTTATCATCCACAGGGGAATGGGGCTTGTGAAAGATTTAACCGCACTCTGATTCAAATGCTGAGGACTCTGGAGGAGGACCAGAAGGCGAAGTGGACTGAGTCCGTCCCTGAATTGGTGTGGGCATATAACAATCGTAAACACAGCACTACCGGATTCACCCCCTACTCTCTGTTCTTTGGCCGACCCGGGAAGGGACTGGCAGAGCTGGCGCTGGAACCCGAGGAGGACTACCCACGGACGGGGGTGTACTCCTGGGTTCAAGAACATCGTCGTCGGCTGCGGACAATTCAACGTCTAGTGCAGGACCGGCTACAAGAATTGGAGCATCCCCAGGTAGCTCCTAAAAAGGGGACAGCCCTGTGGCCTGGAGACCGAGTCTTAGTGAGGGAAAAGCGCCCACACAACAAACTGGAGTACTGATGGGAGAAAAGGCCATACCGAGTGAAGCGGCGGCTCGGCAACGGGGGTCCCATTTATGAGGTCCAGCCCGAAACGGAAGAAGGGACTCCCACCCGCACGCTGCACAGGAATATGTTGCGTCCATGTTTGTCTCGAGATCCTGAATCAGTCCAATTGGCTCCAGCACCCCCACCGGCTGCGCCAGTGATCAATGTAGATGTGGAAGATGAGGAAGACTTCGAATCTCCTCCAGTGAACCCAGGAACAGGGCTGGTGCCAGATTCTACCAACGTATCGGAGGAAGCCTCGACTCCTCCCACAGCAGCTGACACCACCGCCCCTGCTGGTTTTAGACGCTCTGAACGTTCAACGGCTGGTGTACCCCCTGTTCGCTACAATCAGGATGAGTTCATCTGGCAGCAGATTGTGCAAGGACTAGAAGATTGCCAACAGGAGCTCCTGAAGATCTCGCCCGTGGAATGGCGAGCAGAAAGAGGGGGGGAATGTAAGGAGTTAAAAGCACCAGAAGAGTCTGGGGGCGGTTACCTTCTCGACTCTGTGCCCGGAACCTTTGAGCTGTGCCGCAGGTTCCCTAGGGGAGAGACTTGTAGACTGGGACAGGAGGGAAGCAGCCAGAGAGCGGGAAAGAGACGCATGCAGGAGAGAGAGCAGCTTGCAGAGCAGCGTGCAGAGCCGGGTGCAGCTGCGCTCCAGAAGAGAGAGAGAAAGAGACTGCCCAGAAAGACTGCATCTTGTAGAGACTGCTCAGAAAGACTGCATCTTGTAGAGACTGCCCAGAAAGACTGCATCCAGTGAGTACTTAAAGCGGACTCTGCTGTGACTTTAGGGGGGCGCTTTGAGACCCGTTGAGAGACTACTACACCCTGGCCCCTGACTCCTGGTACAGAGACTTAACAGTGCAGAGCCCCTTGTTTTCCTGGTACAGAGACAACCGTGCGGAGCCCTGATTTTCTGGCTGTGCTATAAAAGTTAAAGACTCAGAGCCTGTGCATACCACATTAACTCCCGAAACCCCAGGCAGCAGGTTCTCAGAGACTACTCTGCTCACGGACCACAGAGGGACGACAAGTGCCACTGATTCTCGGCGCCTACGTTGGAGAAGACGACCCTCCAAGCAAGTCCTCATGAGACTGATAAGTGTTCTTTTCTCAAGAAATCGTGCTTAATTCTGTTTTATTGTTTAACTACCGTATTCTTGCATTGTTTTATTGCTAGTTATTTTCCATTGCTTCCTCCCTGCGAGGAGAACCTAATTCCTGTTATTAAACCCCTCAACTGTTGGTCTGCCTGTTCCGTGGTGACATACTCAGTACCTGCACGTTATTACAATCGCATTGGAGAAGCTGCCAGGGACCGCACCAGGAGGGTGAGCATTGCAATATTCACCTGTCCCCGTTCCACCACCAGGCTCCATCTTCCGCGTCCTCTGGCTGTGACGTTCAGGTCGTGGCGCGCAGCGGTGGAACGGGGACAGGTGAATATCTCAAGTGCCGGTGTCCCCGCCTGCTCAGGACAAGAGGTGAGTATGTCATTTTTTTTTTTAATCGCAGCAGCAGCATATGGGGCATAATATTCTATGGTGCATCTTATGAGGCCATAATCAACCTTTATGCAGCATTATAAGGGGCAAAAGATTCCATGGAGCATCTTATGGGGCCATAATCCTCCTTTATGCAGCACTGTATGGGGCAAATGTTTCTATTGAGCATCTTATGGGGCCCATAATAATCCTTTATGCAGCATTATATGGGGTAAATGTTTCTATGGAGCATCTAATGGGGCCATAATCAACCTTTGTGCAGAATTATATGGGGCAAACGTTTCTATGGAGCATCTTATGGGGCCATAATCAACCTTTGTGCAGCATTATATGGGGCAAATGTTTCTATGGAGCATATTATGGGGCCATAATCATCCTTTATGCAGCATTGTATGGGGCAAATGTTTCTATGGAGCATCTTATGGGGCCATAATCAACCTTTGTGCAGAATTATGGGGCAAATGTTTCTATGAAGCATGTTATGGGGCCATAATCAACCTTTATGCAGAAATATATGGGGCACATTTTCTATGGAGCATCTTATGGGGCCATAATCAACCTTTGTGCAGCATTATATGGGGCATATTTTTGTATAAAGCATCTTATGGGGCCCATCATAAACTTTCTGGAGCTTTATATGGGGCGTATTTTGTATGGAGCATCTTATGGGGCCCATCAAACTTTATGGAGCATTATATGGGGTGTATTTTGTATGGAGCATCTTATGGGGCTCCTGATTCAATATGGATATTCAAAAACACTTAACCTACTGATGTCTCAATTAATTTTACTTTTATTGATATCTATTTTTATTTTTGAAATGTACCAGTAGCTGCTGCATTTCCCACCCTAGGCTTATATTCGAGTCATTAAGTTTTCCAAGTTTTTTGTGGCAAAATTAGGGGTCTTGGCTTATACTCGAGTCGGCTTACACTCGAGTATATACGGTATTAATTTTTGTCTTAAAGTTCTAGTCTTAAGTACCAATGTTAGGGAGAATGGTGGTGTTGTCTATACACTTTCATCGTTTCTATAAAGACACATTTAAAATGTATAATTCACAGAATAGCCTTGTGGACCAACTGCAATCCTTCTTCCCAGATATTTAAGAGAACACTAAGAAAAGACTGAATTTCAACAGGACTTGTATAAGGTTGGCAATCCACTTTTATAGACAGTAGGCCAAAATCATCAGACTTAGCCAACTTTTCTTTACTATGTATGTATATGCTTCTTAAAGGCTTACAACCAGCAACTTTGCAAATCACTTTTTATTAAAATGTGCCCCTGTTGTCCTATAACCCTACATTATTATTTATTATCCATTGCCAATCAGTCATTAAGTGTTCTCTTTCCTATTGAGCTTGTAACTACTACATTGAAGCCAGCCAGAATAGCTGTAATTCTTTGTCAGCTGCTAATCATGATAAATTTCAGCTTCACTCAACTTTCAATACTGAACTTTCAAACTGCCTCGTATGGCAGCACCAGGAGCACAAAGTTTGGGCAAGTAACTGGATGATGCCGCTGGAGCGAAATGTCACTCAATCAGGATTGCCATTTACCCCAAGCAATAAAAAAGTCAGGAACCTGGAAGGTGTGACCAAACCCTTTAAAGTGTAACTATCATTTTAACTTTTACTTGATGAATCAATAATACACAAGAAAATAAGAAACTCTGCAATGTATCAGAGAAGTAAGCTTCATTCTCCTCATGGACTGATCTTTCATTCTCAATTCATGGGTTAAATCTACAAAAATCTGCATTCAGTGAGGACAAATATTCACATTACACAGAAAGAAGATTACAGTTGGTGTTCATAAGATTGTATGGAGAGGAGAGGTCAGAGGAGGAGGGAGGTGCTCCATTGAACCTTATGAGAACCGACTGTCAACTAAGTAGTCTTGACTTTACCTGTAAATTGAGAATGAAAAATCAATCCATGAGTAGAAAAAAGCAGAGTTCTCTGACAAGATAAATTAAAGTTTCTAATTTTCACGTGTACTATTGATTTATGAAAAAATAAAATAAAAAATGGTTACTCTAAGTATATTTGAGCCACAGACTATATTACATGTATGCTTCAACACAAAGTATAGCAGTGGAGTTAGTATAATGTGATACATTATAACATATATTATAATATATGGTGGGAGATTCAAGTAATGTAGAATACAGTTTTCTGCAGCATAAAAATTTGGAAACTACCACCAAAATTATGTGTTTAGGATGCAACAAACACATGTAAAATTATATGCGTATAAATAGTATGAACACTTGCAAAAAAATTATACACACACAAACACAGGTGTACACACAGATGCATACATAAAAGAACACACAAAAACATACTAACACTCATGTATAAAATTAGATCCACTACATACACGCACAATAGACTGCTATCCTCTGTGGCCCACTACACATGAAATTAATTAGAAATCAGGAGGAAATGTACTATACTCTGAAGAGAGTGGCCAAATAACATAGTAACATAAATACAAAAAGAATGCGTCAGTAAATTTATTTATGCATGCGACTACTCGATCATTAGCTTTTTAAACTGGAGAAAAACGAGTCATATTTCGCCTGGATATATAAAAGATATCCTTTATTAAGATAAATAATACCAATAGAATCCTATTGACACAAATGTACACATAATATACTGAATGGTAATTTTCACAGGGTTAATGTAAAGTGACTAATCAAAAAAGGTGCAACCCAAAAACCGGGACACAAGGAAGAACACTGATAATCAGTAAAAGGTATCCGGTACATACCCGCAAAAAATGGGCCCAGCGTTGCAGCACATAACAGGGTGTAACTATATTCATAAGGCTATACTGCCGAAGTCACTACCATCATCATGTACCACACTAATGCTGTCCATATTGCATAAATTAGAAAAGGTAAACAAACTAATTACCCATATTATAGTAGAGTGTCCAAGCTGGGTCCCGGTCCCGTACCCCAACGCGCGTTTCGCGTTCACGTGTTGCCGCTTCCTCAGGGGTATGTACCGGATACCTTTTACTGATTATCAGTGTTCTTCCATGTGTCCCGGTTTTTGGGTTGCACCTTTTTTGATTAGTCACTTTACATTAACCCTGTGAAAATTACCATTCAGTATATTATGTGTACATTTGTGTCAATAGGATTCTATTGGTATTATTTATCTTAATAAAGGATATGTTTTATATATCCAGGCGAAATATGACTCGTTTTTCTCCAGTTTAAATAACATAGTAACATAGTTTTTAAGGTTGAAGGAAGACTTTAAGTCCTTCTTGTTCAACATATAGCCTAACCTAACATGCCCTAACATGTTGATCCAGAGGAAGGCAAAAAAAAAACCCATGTGGCAAAGAGTAAGCTCCACATTGGGGAAAAAATTCCTTCCCGACTCCACATACGGCAATCAGACAAGTTCCCTGGATCAACGCCCTATCAAGGAATCTAATATATATATAACCTGTAACATTATTAGCAGAGAAAACTAGTGTATCTTTGTAACTGAAAAGAAACACAGGTTGCCTCAAAAATCATGGTGTTTAACTACCATGGAAATCTCTTATTATAAAAGAAAGTTGGGTGGATCATTTGAAATTCATATTTGCCAGCTTTGCCAAATTTTCCCCAAAGCGGCAATACTGAAAAGCCCCTAATTGACCCGAAAATACGTGTATAACACATTGAGTTTTTATAGAACTGCATTCAATTCATTTTGACCTCTTTAGAGTGAGCACAGCCTTATTAATGTCCACATAACCTCAACCTATCTGGCTATGTGGAAATGAATGGTAACCTGTAGTATTCAACACCGGTATTTGGGGGCTGTGTAAGTGTCTAATGTTGGACTGATTCAAGGAAGTGTGCAAAAAAAAATAGAACAATATTTTTTTGCAACATGCACACTGTGTGAGATACAAAGTTGTGTTTTACAGTTTTGGATTAGGGATATTTTTCTTTTGACTTGAAATAAAAATGATGTTCTGGTGGTCTCACAATGCAGAAAGCACACTTTCTGACATAGCCTTGGCTTCAAGCTTTGGGTTTAGTAGAAAAATTAGCACTGAGGGGTTTAATACTGCCTGCCTTTTGCAGAGTGTGAAGAATAAAGACAAGCTATTGTTAAAGTTGTACACCACCATCAGATTAGGTCTTATTTTACCACTATGTGCAATGAGCTGTGCGAAGTGACTCCTATCACTGAAACAGCCTATTATGGATCTCCCTGGCTTGCTTCCATATATTATACTGGCTGTAATAGTCCTCACCGATAGGCTGAGCTAGTTTATGTTATATGATAGCTGCAGGGCATTATGGAGATGCCAGCATAGTCACGTAGTCACTCATGATGCCATTAGCTTACTCACTCAGTCTTCAGAAGTATATGAAACGGCGGCAGATTTTTTTTGTCAACCCTTGCAAATCGATTTGCAGAGTTTTTAAATTTGAAAGGACCTGTGAATTTCAGGAAATTAAACTCCAATTTGATCCTCCAAAGACCAATCTGATCATCTCTACTCTTCACTATTGAAGGACTTTTTTTTAAAATTGATAAGAAAAGAATAGATTGCGAGACTTCACCCAAATGGACTTTAAGCATCAGAGTAATAATGTTCTCTGGCCTCCACTCACCTAGTGTCCTTTGACTTAGACCTTTAATGTGGCAGCTACAGCTGGGGCAGTAGTAGATTTTCTCTTCATATTACAAAAAATTATAGTATTATATGAGATGGTATAACATATATTTGTATTTCTTCTGCGTTACAATGATATAGTATATGGCCAAGAAAATATGGTGTTAAATAAGCATATAACAAATGAAACACCAAAAGATGTTTAATGTACTGCAGGAGTAATATTTGCATATCACAATCTGGTTATAATGCAATGAAGAAATGGCTTGAACACAAGAGCCCACCATACCTCTATGCTACAGAATTAAAGATATTTGGAGCAATTTAAAAATAAAATGGATAAAGAATTGGAAAGCAGAGGAGTTGTTCACAGCCAATAATCAATTAGATCCTGCCATTTCTCTTGGTGCCTTGTTAAAATGTTCACTGTAATGTGCTTGTTCTTGGCTATTCTACAGTTTTTATGAGATTTTAGCAAACTCAATAGCATTACTGTAACCATTGAAAGATGAAAGGATAAGTATTGCATGCCATGCCTAAAATTCCCTTCATTTTCTGATGTTATGTGTAGCTTTGCTTTAACTATTTGGATATAGACACATGCGACTATCTCATTTACTTTCTTGAAATGACACCAATACTTCGTACTTCTAATAATAGCAATTTACTCAGGGTGTTAGGAGCTAGATGCTTAAAGTGCATTTTCTTCGTATAATTTGTACTTCAAGGTTATTCAGAGTGTAAATGTTAAAGGAAAAAAAATAAAATAAATATATATATGTATATGTATATATATATGTATGTATATATATATATATATATATATATATATATATATGTATATATATATATATGTATATATATATATATATGTATATATATATATATATATATATATATATATATATATATATATATATATATATATACACATACACACACACACACACACACCGTATATCCTCGAGTATAAGCCGACCCGAGTATAAGCCGACCCCACTAATTTTGCCACGAAAAAACTGGGAAAACTTAATGACTCGAGTATAAGCCTAGGGTGGGAAATGCAGCAGCTACCGGTAAATGTCAAAAGTAAAAATAGGTACCAACCAATAAAAGTAAAATTAATTGAGACATCAGTAGGTTAAGCGTTTTTGAATATCCATATTGAATCAGGAGCCCCATATAATGCTCCATACAGTTTATGATGGCCCCATAAGATGCTCCATATTAAAATATGCCCCATATAATCATGCACAAAGGTTAATAATGGCCCCATAAGATGCTCCATGGACACATTTGCCCAATATAATGCTGCACAAATGTTGATTATGGCCCCATAAGATGCTCCATAAAGATATTTGCCCCATATAGTGCTGCACAAACGTTGATTATGGCCCCATACAGACACTTGCCCCATATAGTGCTGCACAAATGTTGATTATGGCCCCATACAGACACTTGCCCCATATAGTGCTGCACAAACGTTATGGCCCCATAAGATGCTCCATAAAGGTATTTGCGCCATATAGTGCTGAACAAACGTTATGGCCCCATATGATGCTCCATACAGACACTTGCCCCATTTGCTGTTGTGGCGATAAAAAATCCCATACTCACCTCTCCGTCGCTCAGGCCCCCGACACTTTCAATATTCACCTGACTTTGTTCCGGTGCCTCTCCATCTTCAGCGTCTTCTGCACTGACATTCAGGCAGAGGGCGCACACTAACCACATCATCACGCCCTCTGACCTGAGCGTCACTGCAGAAAAGACGCTGAAGATGGAGCGGCGGCTGGAACGAGGAGCAGGTGAATATCGCGCAGCACTCCCTGTTATACTCACCTGCTCCTGGCAGTCCCTGTTTCCCCGGCGCTGCTGCTTCCTCCTGTACTGAGCGGTCACCGTTACTGCTCATTACAGTAATGAATATGCTGCTCCACCCCTATGGGAGGTGGAGCAGCATATTCATTACTGTAATGAGTGGTACCATGTGACCGCTCACAACAGGAAGAAGCAGCAGCGCCGGGGAGCCAGGGACCACGCCAGGAGTAGGTGAGTATAATTAGACAGCCCACGCTCCCCCTCCCCTGCCGTCTCCTGGGTATGACTCGAGTATAAGCTGAGAGGGGAACTTTCAGCCCCCAAAAATGGGCTGCAAATCTCGGCTTATACTTGAGTATATATGGTATACTGTAAATATACACACTCAGACATATACTGTTGAAGCCAGAAGTTTACATACACTATATAAAAAGACAAATGCATGTTTTTCTCAATGTCTGACATGAAATCAGAGTAAACCTTTCTCGTTTTAGCTCAATTAGGATTACCATAATTGTTATTATTTGCCAAATGCCAGAATAATGAGAGAGACAGAGAATGTTTTAAGGCATTTTTATTACTGCACAGTCAAACGTTTATATACATTTCATTAGTATTTGGTACCATTGCCCTTAAACTGAATGACTTGGGTCACAGATTTGGGATATCCTTCCACAAGCTTCTCACAATAGTTGGTCAGAATTTGGGCCCATTTCTCCTGACAAAGCTGGTCTAACTGATCCAGTTTTTTATGTCGCCTTGCTCACACCTGCTTTTTCAGCTTTGCCCATAAATTTTCAATAGGATTGAGATCAGGGCTTTGTGATGGCCACTCCAAAACATTGACTTTCTTATCCTTAAGCCACTTTGTTACCATTTTGGCAGTATGCTTCGGGTCATTGTCCATTTGGAAGACCCATTTCCACCCAAGTTTTAATTTCCTGACTGATGTCTTGAGATGTTGCTTCAGTATTGACCAGTAATCTTCTTTTCTCAAGATGCCATCTATTTTGTGAAGTGCACCAGTCCATCCTGCAGCAAAACAACCCCACAACACGATGCTACCACCCCCGTGTTTTACAGTTGGGATGGTATTCTTTGGCTTTCAAGCTTCTCTATTTTTGCTCCAAATGTAACGATGGTCATTATGCCCAAACAGTTCAATTTTAGTTTCATCAGACCACAGGACATGTCCCCAAAAATGAAGGTTGTTGTTACTGTGTGCATTTCCAAACATTAATCTGGCTTTTTTATGTTTCTTTTGGTCTTTTGGAGTAATTCTTCTTCTTCTTCCTGGCAGAGTGGCCTTTCAGCCCATGTTGATACAGTACTTGTTCCACTGTGGATATCGACACAATTTTACCAGTTTCTGCCATCATCTTCACAAGGCCTTTTGCTTTTGTCCTTGGGTTGATATGCACATGTCGGACCAAAGCGCATTCATTTCTGGGACACAGAACACATCTCCTTCCTGAGTGGTATGATGGCTGGACATTCCCATCTTGTTTGAACTTGCGTATACTTGTTTGAACAGATGAACGAGGCACCTTCAGGTATTTTGAAATTGTACCCAAGGGATCAGACAGACTTGTGCAATTCCAAAATTATTTTCCTGATATCTCGGTTGAATTCTTGAGAAGTTCCAATGATGATACGCAAGGAAGAATTGTGTTTCAGGTGTGCATGAAAATACATCCACAGGTGTGTCTCTAATTAGCTCAGATGTTGACAAAAAACTGAAGCTTCCAAACACATAACATCATCATATGGGCAGTGCAGAATTGTTTAACGGCATAGTAATCTTAGTGTATGTAAACTTTTGATTTTGCAGTAAGTAATAAAAATGCCTTAGAACAATCCATCTCACTCATTATTCTGGCATTTGGCAAATATTAATCCCACCTCAATCCCACTATCCAACTCTAGCAGATTTACATGGGACGATTTCCTGCACTCCAATGGCCAATGTAACGAGATAACCTTCTATCCTAACCTGACCAGATCACAGCATGCTCAGTTTATTGCTGCTTATGGTCATGTGACTAATGAATAAAATGAAAAATTGGGAGTCCAATATTTGGTCTACTGGCCAATGTGGTGTTAAATTGGCGAGTTTTTTAATTTTTTTTTTTCGATATAGCAATGTAGAAAAATGAAAAAACAATGTTAAAAATGTAAAATATATTTTAATGTAAAAATATTTAATCATTAAATCATTTTTGGATGAGACAGAGAAGAAAAAAAAAAAAAAAAAAAATAAATAAATATATATATATATATATATATATATTTACAACATAAACAACTTATTTACAAATCAGATCATTTTCAGATGATAGCGAGAAGTGAATCTCCCAAAAATTATTTCGATTAAACTTGACTCTGTCTTGATAAAGTAATTCAGCATTGAACGTGCCCTGATTACCATGAAGATGTTTATTAGGTCTTTCCAGACTCCAAAATGGAATAAACACTTGAGGCCACAGTCATGTGGGGGGTGATGCACTTTAATGATGGAGGTCCCCCTACGTGGCCTCAGCATTGTAAGAATCAAAGACTGACATGAAGGACCACGGAGCTATGGCATCAGCATGAGAAGTCAAGTAAAAGCATAGGAAATTATGTTTATTTTTATTTCAGGCTCTTCATGTCCATCAAAAGCATGAAGCGAAATGGGGTCTATTTAGCCTCCACTTTGTTTAATTCATGTGAATCGAACCCCCAAAATTTCAGGTTTGACAAAATCGCTAATTTTTGTAATATATGTAACAAATTCAATTTGCTAAGAATTGATTTGCTCATCTCTCCTGATTCTACATTACCTTCTATATAAAAGATACATTTAAATTAGCAGAGATGGTTTGTACATGGTAATTATTCAGAGCTGTATAACTCTTTTGAATAGTGGTTGCTATAGGGGAAATTGGTGTTAAACTGTTCTTTAAAAATTGCACCAGGATTATAGAATAAAGGACATGGTATCAAATTGCAGGACTAAAATCTAATAGCTGATAGAAATATTTACAAGGCAAATTATTCTAAAAGTAAAAATTAAATCAGCTTTATAGGGGACTTTTTGCATTATTTGATCCCATTGTTTTACTTTTTGAAGTGCTACAGGCAACACTTTATTCTGCTTTACAGTAACAATTTACAGCAATTTAAGATGGAGATTTCATAAAGATGAACTGAAAATCTTAAAGGGAATCTGTCACCATGAAAATTCATTCCAATCTTCAGACACTATGCTATAGAGCAGGAGGAGCTGAGCAGAGTGATATATAGTTTTATGAGAAAAGATTCAGTATAACCTGTGTTTTAATCCTTTATACCTCTCCCATTTCAGGGATTCTCGGTCCAGTGGGTGGTCCTATCAATGACTGACAGTTATCTATTGATAGGACAGCCACTGGACTGAAGATACCAGATAGAGCAGAGGTTTGAATGATTAAAACACAAGGTTATACTGAATCTTTTCTCACTAAAATATATATTAGCCTGCTCATCTCCCCCTGCTCTATAACATGGTGCCTGCACATTGGACTGCATGTTCATGGTGACAGGTTCCCTTTAACAGCAAAAAAAAATTAAAGTAATTTTATTAGGATTTCTAGTCTTGTTTTTCATATATTTATCAGTTTTATTTTTTGGGATTTTGTGTTCTGTAAACTCTCTCAAATTTTTAGCATTCTGTCTGAATGTTTGTATTAAATATTGATCTCTTCCCACTGATCGGCTCCTGCTGCTCACTGTGGTGCTTGTTGTAGACTTGTTAACACAGGCGGTGGCATTGATGGTCAGGTTAAAAATGCAGAATTGGAAGAGGAAGTTCAAACCAGTAAATGTAATCACAGAAATTGTCAGGAGTAATGTTACTGGAAATATAGTGAACACTCGGATTATAAATTTGGCAGACATGGTAGAAACAAATTCAGCAAATGAATGTAATCATATTTTTTGTAAACATATATAACTAGATAAAATATGACGTTTCTATGAGAATCGAGCCAAAGGATTAAAAATCATGTTATAATCAGATGCTATTTTTTATATATATACCTAAACCCAAATAGTCAAAGGTGACTGAAGAGTATCATTAGTCAATGACTGTAAGTCATTATGTCTAGATGATTAACCCAAAACTACAGTATTCATCGTTTTGTAGCTGAAGTTCACTTTGGAGCCAAATCATATGATTACAGGATGTACATCCAACAAATACAGCTCAGTTTGATCTGCCAAGTTAAATAATTGAGGAAATGAGGGAGGAAAGTTATTTACTATAGCGCTGATAGGTAAACAATGGGATTTAGGCTGGACGCTCTGGTAGTCCCTGCCCCTATGGTAGTCAAGCCAAACTTGAAAACATCCGATCTAAGCTGCCAGAATGTTCATTAGATTTATAAAATATAATACAGGACTGCTATTTACAACTAAAATTAGACATTTTTTTCTACTTCTTTATGATTTTATGGAACATTCTTACCAATCACGTCATTTATCTTAAAAGATAAAAATACTGTGAAGCTAGAAAAAAAATTACGATTTGTAAAAAAAAGGATCTTTAAAGATGTTATTTTCATGGCTAATTCTTTCTATGTGTTCAATGCATTTTAGTTGGGTATTTTGGTGATGAAGCATGATCTGGTAAGCTATTTTTTGCATTCTTCCCATCCTACTTAAAAGAACACATGAATTAAAGAGAGTTACAAATGTTACCAAATACGAAAAAAAATTCTGCTAAAGTGATTGTAAAAAAAATGTATATAACAAAGACATTAAGGGCACTTTATGCCACATTCACAATGACAAAAACAAAATACAAAGGGAGGAATTCTTCAATGTGTTTCACAGGTTCCTGACATTAATCACCATGAAATGTTGGGAAATGTCAGCAAAGTTGGGCAATAATTTGGAGACCTTTGCCGTTTTTTTAACAACAGTCCCAACCAGCTCTACCTAAATGGATGGAGCTTGGCCAGGAAGGGGAGTGACAAAGACTACTCGGTACATTCATAAATATTCCCATTAATTAATTAGGTGCACATTTCTCTAGTGCTCCCTTCAGTAAGGCTGACATACAAAACGCCAGTCTTAATGAACTGGGCCCAAAACTCTTTGGATTAACTGGATATAGTTATTCTATTGTGCTGCTGTATTGTGCCTTCAAACAGCGCTATTCTTCAGAGAGGTTTTCCTGTGGAAACATTGCAGTTAGGGGAGAATAGCTCTGTAATTCAGCATCCGATAAAACATACTATTATTTTAATTAATAAAAAAACAACAAAATATAAACTTCTGTATTCCTACTTGTGTAATCAGAGTCATCCAGAAGTACAGCAGGTTCCAACTTGGAGATTACATGGTTCCTTTATTTAGGGAATCTTTTACCTTAAGCCCTAAAAGTTATTTTGGAATCAACTTTTGAAGTTTACTAAGGGCACAATCCTCTCTTGCTTCTCACAATCATGCCCAATAATATGATGATATTCAATATGTAACACCAGGTAAATATCTATTGTATTAAAGCAAAAAAAGAGAAAATGGTTCCGATATATTTTTACTGAGGAGCGGAAGAATCATCATCTGTTTTGTTGAGCACACAGCATGAATAGTTTCAAACTTCCGAAAAGTAATTTTTATGAATACATTTTAATAAAATATAGCTATATCTAAACTATAATTAGATTTCACATTGTTATGTAGTATGAAAAGTGGTACGGACATATTGAGGTCTATATTCTGACTGCAATCTGAGTTAAGGAAAAGCATAATCTAGACAAAACAATAGTCACTCAATGTGCATCAATAATCTTAGATTTTGCATTGACTTTTCACAATTTATGTAATCTTTGTTCCAATATTCTGTGCTGAATCATTTAATTGCTGTTGAAACAAATTTGATCCATTCTCACATAAGCCACAACCAACAGAGTAATGCAATTTTTTATGAAAACTGTTCATCTCATAGATTGTAAGCTTGCGAGCAGGGTACTCATTCCTCTTGGTATCTGTTTTGATGTGCTTATGATGTGCTTATTGTTATGCTCTAATGTCTATTGTATGTACAAGTCCCCTCTAAAATGTAAAGTGCTGCGGAATATGTCGGCGTTATAGAAATAAAATTATTATTATTATTATTATTTTCACCACTGATCTCAGGGTACAATATGCCTTAAGCTGAAGAGAATTTGGATCTACAGTGTGGGCCATTTATATGGATACACCTAGGTGGGCCATGTATATGGATACACCTAAATAAAGACCATGGTGGCCATTTTGAAGTCAGCCATTTTGGATCCAACTTTATAAATGGCCCACCCAGGTGGATCCATATAAATGGCCCACCCTGTACAATCATCACTCAGGGTTCTTACCACTGTATTTCTAGTCCTGTGTTTCAGTGCAGCAGTGAGTAAAGGGAATTGACTAGTTTAAAGAGGTGGTTCACTAATTTAATGTTGATAATTTATCCTTAGGATAGGTCATCAATGTCTGATTGTTGGGCGTGCAGCACCCCGCACCCTCACCTATCAGTTATTCTCCATGTCGGCGGTGTCCGAAACTGCTCAATTTCGGAGCTACACAGCCCAGCTCCATAGACAGAATAGTAGCCACGGCCGGGTAATTTACATCCGCCCCCTATTGATTTGAATAGGGGGTGGATCTGCAATTTCCAACAGTGGCCACAAGAGAATTGACGGAGCTGCACTGTGCAGCCCCATAACTGAGCAGCTCTGGCCGCTGCAGACACCGGGAACAGCTGATCAGCGGGGATGTCGGGTGTCGCAACCCGAACGATCAGACATTGATGACCTATCCTTTTCAATTAATATAGTTGTATGGGGCTTGTTTTTTTGCTGGACAAGTAGTAATTTTGAACAAAACCATTTATTTTATTATATAGTCTACTGGAAAACAGGAAAAAAATTCCAAAAGTGACGTAGGCGTCATGAAAGTCGGTGCCAATCCGACCTGTGACGCCTATGTGGCATCATGGAGTGATCGCGTCCCTGCAGATCGGGTGAAAGGGTTAACTCCAATTTCACCTGATCTGCAGGGACAGGGGGAGTGGTAACTTTAGCCCAGGGGGGTGGCTTCACCCCCCGTGGCTACGATCGCTCTGATTGGCTGTTGAAAATGAAACAGCCAATCAAAGCGATTTGTAATATTTCACCTATGAAAATGGTGAAATATTACAATCCAGCCATGGCCGATGCTGCAATATTATCGGCCATGGCTGGAAACCCTGATCTGCCCCCCCCCCGCCACCGATCGCCTCCCCAGTCCTCCGTCCTGTGCTCCACTCCCCTCTGTCCACCTGTCCGCTCCCCCTTCCTCCTGTCCGCTCCCCCGTGCTCCGATCTCCGATCCCACCCCCCGTGCTCCGATCCCACCCATGCTCTGATCCCCCCCCCTCACACTTACCGAGCCTCCGTCCGTCTGCTCCATGGGCACCTCCATCTTCCGGCTGGCAGATTCGTTCCAGGTACATTTTGATCACTGTGATAAAACCTATCACAGTGATCAAAATAAAAAAAATAGTAAATTAACTCCCCTTTATCACCCCCATAGGTAGGGACAATAATAAAAATAAAGAAAATATATTTACTTTTATTTTTCCACTAGGGTTAGGGCTAGGGTTGGAAATTTTTTTTTTTTCAAAAATGGTGCGGAAAAATCTCACACGAATCCGCAACGTGGGCACATAGCATTAGGGTTAGGGTTGGAATTAAACTTTTTTCCACTGTTTAGGCACATCAGGGGTCTCCAAACGCAACATGGCGCCACCATTGACTCCAGCCAATCTTGCGTTCAAAAAGTCAAATGGTGCTCCCTCCCTTCCGAGCCCTGAGGTGCGCCCAAACAGTGGTTTACTCCCGCATATGGGGTACCAGCATACTTAGGACAAACTGGGCAACAACTATTGGGGTCCAATTTCCCCTGTTAGCCTTGCAAAAATAAAAAATTGCTTGCTAAAACATAATTTTTGAGGACATTTTTTTATTTTCACGGCTCTGCGTTATAAACTTCTGTGAAGCACTTGGGGGTTCAAAGTGCTCACCACACATCTGGATAAGTTCCTTGGGGGGTCTAGTTTCCAAAATGGGGTCACTTGTGGAGGATTCCTACTGTTTAGGCACATCAGGGGATCTGCAAACACAACGTGACACCCGCAGACCATTCCATCAAAGTCTGCATTTCTAAATGTCACTACTTCCCTTCCGAGCCCTGACGTGTGCCCAAGCAGTGGTTTACCCCCACATATGGGGTATCAGCGTACTCAGGACAAAAAGGGCAACAAATATTGGGGTCCACTTCTCCTGTTACTCTTGTTTAAATAAAAAATTGCTTGCTAAAACTTAATTTTTGAGGAAAGAAAAATGATTTTTTATATTCACGGCTCTGCATTATAAACTTCTGTGAAGTACTTGGGGGTTCAAAGTGCTCACCGCACATCTAGATAAGTTCCTTGGGGGGTCTAGTTTCCAAAATGGGGTCACTTGTGGGGGGTTTCTAATGTTTAGGCACATCAGGGGCTCTGCAAACGTAACATGATGCCCGCAGACCATTCCATCAAAGTCTGCATTCCAAAACGTCACTACTTCCCTTCTGAGCCCCGACGTGTGCCGAAACAGTGGTTCCCCCTCGCATATGGGGTATCAGCGTACTCAGGACAAACTGGACAACAACTTTTGGGGTCCAATTTCTCCTGTTACTCTTGTGAAAATAAAAAATTGAGGGCTAAAAAATAATTTTTGAGGAAAGAAAAATGATTTTTTATTTTCACGGCTCTGCGTTATAAACTTCTGTGAAGCACTTGGTGGTTTAAAGTGGTCACCGCACATCTAGATTAGTTCCATGGGAGGTCTAGTTTCCAAAATGGGGTCACATATGGGGGAGCTCCAATGTTTAGGAACACAGGGGTTCTCCAAACATGACATGGTGTCCGCTAACGATTGGAGCTAATTTTTCATTCAAAAAGTCAAATGGCGCTCCTTCCCTTCAGAGCCCTGCTGTGTGCCCAAACAGTGGTTTACCCCCACATGTAAGGTATCAGTGTACTCAGGAGAAATTGCTCAATAAATTTTAGGATACATTTTATCATGTTGCCCATGTGGAAATGAACAAATTGAGGCTAAAATAATTTTTTTGTGAAAAAAAAGTACTTTTTCATTTTTACGGATCAATTTGTGAAGCACCTGGGGGTTCAAAGTGCTCACTATGCATCTAGATAAGTTCCTTGAGGGGTCTATTTTCCAAAATGGGGTCACTTATGGGGGAGCTCCAATCTTTAGGTACACAGGGGCTCTCCAAACGCGACATGGTGTCCGCTAACGATTGGAACTAATTTTTCATTCAAAAGTCAAATGGCGCTCCTTCCCTTCCAAGCCTTGCCGTGTGCACAAACAGTGGTTGGTGACCACATGTGAGGTATCAATGAACTCAGGAGAAATTGCCCAACATATTTTAGGATCCATTTTATCCTGTTGCCCATGTGAAAATGAACAAATTGAGGCTAAAATAAATTTTTTGTGAAAAAAAAGTACTTTTTCATTTTTACTGATCAATTTGTGAAGCACCTGGGGGTTCAAAGTGCTCACTATGCATCTAGATAAGTTCCTTGGGGGGTCTAGTTTCCAAAATGCGGTCACTTGTGGGGGAGCTCCAATGTTTAGGCACACAGGGGCTCTCCAAACGCGACATGGTGTCCGCTAAAGATTGGAGCAAATTTTTCATTGAAAAAGTCAAATGGCGCTTCTTCCCTTCTGAGCCCTGTCGTGCACCCAAACAGTGGTTCGCCCCCCATATGGGGTATCGGCGTACTCAGGACAAATTGTACAATAACTTTTGGGGTCCAGTTTCTCTTTTTACCCTTGGAAGAAAATAAAATAGCGCCATATACTGAGACCCATAGCATCTCCATTTTTCTGATCTGGGGCTGTGTGATGGCTTATTTTTTTGCGCAACGAACTGATGTTTCCATTGATACTATTTTGGGATAGATATGATGTTTTGATTGAATGTTATTACAATGTTGCAGCGACCAGAAAAAAAACTTAACTCTGGCTTATTGATTTTTTTTTTCATTACACCGTTTACCTATCAGATTAATTTACTTTATATTTTGATAGATTGGACGTTTGAAGACAGAGATACCAAATATGCGTATTTTTTATTTTATTTTGAATAGGGCAAAAGAGGTGATTTGAACTTTTGATATTTCTTTTATATTTTTTAAAACTTTTTTTTTTTTATATATATATATATTTTACTTGCTTCAATAGTCCCCGTAGGAGATTTGAAGCTGCGATATTCTGACCGCCTTTACTGCAGCCCTGCTATATGTAGCATAAATAATCTCATACCCCCACATGTCAAGACAACCCATCGACGCTATGTGGTCAAGTGACAGGGGTGCCGATGGGCATGACATGACATGACATGCCTACAGTTTGCGCAAATTAAATGCTGCTGTTAGAGATTGACAGCACATGACAGCTGATCACATTACCAGTCATGTGCAGGGAAAGATGAAGGCTCAGGGCAGGAGCCCATATCAAATGCAGGGAGACGACCTTGGATGTACAGTATAGGTACATATAGGGGTTAAAGTAGTGGAAACCTATTTCAGGCTATGTGCCCCCAATCCAGAAGTAGCAGAGTTTTGGACATAGCGTATGTTCGCTGCTTCTAAAGCACTGCCTTCTATTGAACGCAGGAAAATCTGCCTGTGTTCACTGAACCTTGTGGATTTATCACATTCAATAAATTCTATTGAATAACTTTTCGTTGTGGAGACTCGCCTCTCCGCAAGAGAAATTGACATGCTGCGGTCCTGAAAAACGAGCCGCATGCCAGGGTCCATGGGTGATTCACTGGCGCACATGCACGGATAGTGGACATGGAATTGCATAAATACGCAGCATGAAACCTGCAGCAATTCCTGATTTGGGCACATACCCTAAGGCCGGGGTCACACTTGCGAGTGCAATGCGAGAAACATGCACGAGTCTCTAGCATCAATACCCGCACTGCCACCGGCACTCGGGATCGGAGTGTGTGGCTGCATATATTTCTTCAATACCTGGCACTGCCGTCGGCACTCGGGATTGGAGTGTACGGCTGCATATATTTCTTCAATACCCGGCACTGCCGTCGGCACTCGGGATCGGAGTGTGCAGCTGCATATATTTCTTGAATACCCGGCACTGCCGCCGGCACTCGGGATCTGAGTGTGCGGCTGCATATATTTCTATGCAGCTGAACGTTCTGGTCAGAACTTCCGGCGTCAGTGCTGTGTATTGATGCTAGAGACTTGTGCGAGTTTCTCGCATTGCATTCGCAAGTGTGACCCTGGCCTATGTGTTTAAGCCAGACCCCTTCTCTGAAGCATAGACAAAGTACAGGTCCTTCTCAAAAAATTAGCATATAGTGTTAAATTTCATTATTTACCATAATGTAATGATTACAATTAAACTTTCATATACTATAGATTCATTATCCACCAACTGAAATTTGTCAGGTCTTTTATTGTTTTAATACTGATGATTTTGGCATACAACTCCTGATAACCCAAAAAACCTGTCTCAATAAATTAGCATATTTCACCCGTCCAATCAAATAAAAGTGTTTTTTAATAACAAACAAAAAAACCATCAAATAATAATGTTCAGTTATGCACTCAATACTTGGTCGGGAATCCTTTGGCAGAAATGACTGCTTCAATGCGGCGTGGCATGGAGGTAATCAGCCTGTGACACTGCTGAGATGTTATGGAGGCCCAGGATGCTTCAATAGCGGCCTTAAGCTCATCCAGAGTGTTGGGTCTTGCGTCTCTCAACTTTCTCTTCACAATATCCCACAGATTCTCTATGGGGTTCAGGTCAGGAGAGTTGGCAGGCCAATTGAGCACAGTAATACCATGGTCAGTAAACCATTTACCAGTGGTTTTGGCACTGTGAGCAGGTGCCAGGTCATGCTGAAAAATGAAATCTTCATCTCCATAAAGCATTTCAGCCGATGGAAGCATGAAGTGCTCCAAAATCTCCTGATAGCTAGCTGCATTGACCCTGCCCTTGATGAAACACAGTGGACCAACACCAGCAGCTGACATGGCACCCCACACCATCACTGACTGTGGGTACTTGACACTGGACTTCAGGCATTTTGGCATTTCCTTCTCCCCAGTCTTCCTCCAGACTCTGGCACCTTGATTTCCGAATGACATGCAAAATTTGCTTTCAGCAGAAAAAAGTACTTGGGACCACTTAGCAACAGTCCAGTGCTGCTTCTCTGTAGCCCATTTCCTGCACACGCCTGTGCACGGTGGCTCTGGATGTTTCCACACCAGACTCAGTCCACTGCTTTCTCAGGTTCCCCAAGGTCTGGAATCGGTCCTTCTCCACAATCTTCCTCAGGGTCCGGTCACCTCTTCTCGTTGTACAGCGTTTTCGGCCACATTGTTTCCTTCCAACAGACTTACCATTGAGGTGCCTTGATACAGCACTCTGGGAACAGCCTATTTGTTGAGAAATTTCTTTCTGGGTCTTACCCTCTTGCTTGAGGGTGTCAATGATGGCCTTCTTGACATCTGTCAGGTCGCTAGTCTTACACATGATGGGGGTTTTGAGTAATTAACCAGGCAGGGAGTTTTTAAAAGCCTCAGGTATCTTTTGCATGTGTTTAGAGTTAATTAGTTGATTCAGAAGATTAGGGTAATAGGTCATTTAGAGAACCTTTTCTTGATATGCTAATTTATTGAGACAGGTTTTTTGGGTTATCAGGAGTTGTATGCCAAAATCATCAGTATTAAAACAATAAAAGACCTGACAAATTTCAGTTGGTGGATAATGAATCTATAGTATATGAAAGTTTAATTGTAATCATTACATTATGGTAAATAATGAAATTTAACACTATATGCTAATTTTCTGAGAAGGACCTGTACATGGATAACTTAACTACTGAAATTACCAGATAGCCGGTCTTTATCTCTTACTGCTCCTATTGAGGGAAGGAGCTAGGTATGCAAATCATTACATGCAGAATACTATCACAACCCTATCAGATGAGCACAGTATATTGTTCCCTCACTATTCTACCTGGATAAGACCCTATTGCGCTTTGCATCTTTTTACCTTAAAATTATTCATTGCAGAATTATTTTATAATTATTGCTCTATTTAGGTTACAAAAACTTAAATAGTGTCTCTCTCTTTCCATGGCCGTAATCATCTTCTGTTCATATTTAGAACATCACGGGCCATAATAACCTACCAGAAAGCTAAATGGTTGGGAAAATAATTGAACATTTTTACAATGAATTCTGAATTGTGGATTTAATATCTATTAAAATTATCATTTTTTTCAAATGTTTTGTGTTTGGAGTTCTTTAGAAAAATTGATTGATACAGAACCTTACGCCATACACCTATTTATTCAATCAACGGTGAATCCCTTGTAAATATACGTGCGTATGGATTCATATGCCTTTGTTCTAATATTCTAGGCTTTGTAAGACGTATGAAATAGAAAAAAACATTACTTCCACTACATATAATGGAGTATGGAGCTGTCAGAAGTAGCCTGGAAAATTCCTTACAAATTGCGAGACGCTTTTATCCGTACGTTACACAGATGTGACATTTTTCAGACATATAGGATGTCCAAAAACCATTTTCAACATATTCTCAGAGGGAATCCTATAATCATAGCAATAAAGATTCTCCTGATTACCTTAAAATCAAATACTGGGAAGTAAGAAGAGCTACATAATAATACATGTGTTCCTCATAGTTTCTATGATTGTCGATCATTACAAGAGAATGCACAGATGGGCGCGGAATACTATGGCATTCTGGCAGCACTATATTTTGCTCACAAGTGCATACATTTATATTTAGAACGCAGCCGTGTCTGATGACAGAGTCATTTGCTTCTGTGTGTTGTTTATTGAATTCTCTACAATGTAAAGAAAGTCTGTGTATTCGTATGTGTAAAGAAAGCTGTTGACTTCTACGCGCCACATTTCCCCTGACATCTTTACTATTTTCTTAAAAGCAAGAATACAAAGTGTTGTGTGTGTCTTACATTTGTGTACTCTAACTATAAAGTGATGGTGCAAAAATATTATATTATTTAATATAATGGAGAATCTGTCATACTTCCACCATCAATCAGTCCTTCAATTCTATCTAGGGCAGTAGTTTGGGGGAGCCGTTGTTGCATGTCCCCTGAGATGAGATGGGCCACCAGCCCGGTCAGACAATGGTTTACAGCCAGCCAAGTTTTACTCTCACATCAATTTGCACACAGAGACCCGTGCCGGGCACATAGAGCATTTCTTCAAGCCAAACAGCAGATTTCAGTGGCAGCCACCTTACACACGCAACGGAAAGCAAAGGCTCTGTGCTGCACTTGGAACACTTATGAGTCCCAGATTTATAAGTATGCCACCCAGATCAGCACAAAATCAGCAACTTTTAAGTGTGTCGTGTGACTGTCATTGTTCACACTACCTCTTTTTCAACAGTGATTGTTGGTGATTCTCAAACTTCCATGTGCACAAAGTTAAATAATTCACACGTTTATCATTGATTGTGTGCTGGCCTAGCTTCCACTCTTACGACTCATGCTAAGCTGGTGATTTTTGGCAATGGAACTGGAGGAAGTGGAGCACTTACAAGTAATAAGTAGAGCTAGATTCTAATTAAACCCTTCAGAATGAAGCACTTCTCCACCAAGTCTTAGTACAGCAAACATTGCTGCTTACTGAGCCATGGTGACATCTCCTCTATGTGAATTCTACCTAGCATGCCACCAGGATTCGATGGTTGTTGGTTCTTCACTCTTCTTGGACCTGGTAGACCATGTTGTGGACCACATAGCCTACCTGGATGTCCCTGGCCTGCCTAAAGAAGCCTACTATGTTATTTGATCTAAAAAAATGTAAAAAGTAACACCACATTTGTTACACATGACATACCAAGATTTTAACTATTTATGACCCTTTTGCAAAATAAAATGCTGCGACTTATTGTAGATTTTACAAGAAAATAACATTCCCATTGGTGGGACTAAAAATAGTCTCTGTTGCTGGTTGAGGAGGACCTAGTATCTTTACATCTGACTTCCATTTATTTATTTCTATTAGATTGTAAAATAACACAAAAAAAGCAAAATATTTGGGGGAATTCATAAATTATCCACTAAAACTTAGTTAGAAGAATATGACTTAATTCAACTGGTTTTAAAACTATACTTGGACAACAGCCAGTTAGGGATTTTTTTAGCATTGTCAAATGTGTCTGACACAATTTTGTACAGTTATAAAATGCAATGTAAAGGAGATCCTATTGGGAAGAGTAACAAAGGTTTTTTTTTTTACAATTTTGTTTTGTTTGTTTTTTAGATATGATAGGAACTGGTAAAACATGTCTTCTTCCTGTTCAAAAATCCCCTTCATACTCTGACTTTGGACAACCCTTTTAAAAACAGAAGGTCTTGTCAGACATTTAGATATCAGCTGACTATGATTGGTCATGGCTATTTTTAAGATTGCATGTTATTACCAAGGAAACTGATTTGCTAGTGCTGCATTGAATGTTCAAACTTTAACAACATTTCACAGCATAAATCTATAATAAGGTTTAAAAACTATTTTTTTTTTATTTTTGTCTCAAGATTTAATGCATCTTTATAATGCCAATAATGCAATTCTGGTGGTTACCCTTGGAAAAACAGTCCAACAATAGGAAGGCGATTGACAGCAACTCTCCCACAATGCATCTCCCTCTTCTCTTCTTACAAGAAACTAGGATTTTACTTTAAAGGGAACCTATCACCCCGTTTTTTTCGGTATGAGATAAAAATACTGTTAAATATGGCCTGAGCTGTGCATTACAATAGTGTAGTTTGTGGACCCCGATTCCCCACCTATGCTGCCGAAATACGTTACCAAAGTAGTCATTTTCGCCTGTCAATCAGGCTGGTCAGGTCGGATGGGCGTGGCTTCTTCCCCCAGATATTGCGTAGTTTTCCGTTGGTGGCGTAGTGGTGTGCGCATGCCCAAGGTCCCCAATCCTGCACGGGGGGGTGAAAATAGCAGCGATGTCCGTTATTCCATTGGTGGTCGGTGGGCGCGGCCATCTTCCTTTGGCCGCGCGTGCGCAGAAGCGGCGCTCTGCTGGCCGCGGCTTCAGGAAAATGGCCGCGGGATGCCGCGCGTGCGCAGATGGAGATCGCGGCGGCCATTTTCCACGCCCATCCGACCTGACCAGCCTGATTGACAGGCGAAAATGACTACTTTGGTAACGTATTTCGGCAGCATAGGTGGGGAATCGGGGTCCACAAACTACACTATTGTAATGCACAGCTCAGGCCATATTTAACAGTATTTTTATCTCATACCGAAAAAAACGGGGTGATAGGTTCCCTTTAATACAGAACTTAGTCTAAGGCCAGGGTCACACTTGCGAGTGTGATGCAAGAAACTCGTGCGGGTCTCTCACGTCAATACCCGGCACTGCCGCCAGCACTCAGACCGCAGCATGTGGCTGTATGTATTTCTATGCAGCTGCACACTCTGGTCTCGAGTGCCGGCGGCAGTGCCGGGTATTGATGCACGAGTTTCTCGCATCACACTCGCATGTGTGACCCCAGCCTAACCCACAATTCTGGCAGTTTTCATTGTAGTTTTTGATGATGATTTTTAAGTCAGAGCCAGGAGTTGATACAAAGGAGTGTAAAAGCATCAGTTTTATTTTATATATAGTTTTTTGTATGTTTCCTTCCATTTGATTTACTCTTGGCTTTGGCGCATAAAAAACAAAATTGTACATAATTCTGTCATGAAACCCCCCCACAAAACATAACCTTTTGCATGGAAGGACAATATGTAGGTGTTAACTGTGCAATTTTTGAGATTGCTGTTTAAAGCTTGAGATCTCATCGTTCGGCAAGATAGCACCTATTGAAATCAATCGATGTCTGCTAATCTTAGGTCAGCCATATGTGTTGTAAACAGGTTGTCCAATCAGTTTTGCAAAAAAAAAAGTAAAAAACAAAGCAATATTTTCCTCCACTGATCTACAAGCACTCTAGTTCCTGCTTTTCTTGAGTCCCTATTGGTCTCTAATTTCTTTTGACTAAGAGGAAATACCGGAACAGATGGCTGGCACTTCCCCCTCACCCCTTGAGGTGCCAGCCATCTGTACCTGTGCTCCTGTCCCTGACTAAGGTATATACCATCCTTGTATATTTATATGCTCCTCACCTATGTGGTTCTTATAATTGCTCTGGTTTCTTGTTTTAATTGTGCCCTCTTATACTTTACAGCTTAGATAATTATATTATTGGATTATATACAGAGCGTTTTCCTCAGCATAGACACTTTCTATAACAAATTAAGGCATTATTACTCTTGATCCATACTAATACAGCTGTGCTCAAATTTTTACATACCCGGCAGAATTTTTTGCTTTCTTGGCCTTTTTTCAGAGAATATGAATGATAACACCAAAACTTTTTCTCCACTCATGGTTAGTGGTTGGGTGAAGCCATTTATTGTCAAACTACTGTGTTTTATCTTTTTAAATCATAATGATAACCCAAAACATCCAAATGACTCTGATCAAAAGTTCACATACCCTGTTGATTTTGGCCTGATAACATGCACAGAAGTTGACACAAATGGGTTTGAATGGCTATGAAAGGTAACATCCTCACCTGTGACCTGTTAGCTTTTATGCACAGACACTGATTACAAGCAGAGTGAGTTTCTGGGATCCAGACAGACTCTTGCATCTTTCATCCAGCCACTGATGTTTCTGGATTGTTAGTCATGGGGAAAGCAAAAGAATTGTCAAAGGATCTACGGGAAAAGGTAGTTGAACTGTATATAACAGGAAAAGGATACAAAAAGATATTCAAGGAATTGATAATGGCAGTCAGCAGCATTCAAACTGTGATTAACAAATGGAAAATCAGGGGCTCTGTAAAAACAAAACCACGGTCAAATAGAACAACAAAAATGTCATCCACAACTGTCAGGAAAATTTTTCGGTACGTAAAGAAAAACCCACAAATAACATCACCTGAAATACAGGACTCTCTGAAAACTAACGGTGTGGCTGTTTCAAGATGAACAATAAGGAGGCACTTGAAGAAAAATGGGCTGCATGGTCGAGTCGCCAGAAGAAAGCCATTACTGCGCAAATGCCACAAAGTATCTTGCCTACAATCCGCAAAACAGTACAGAGACAAGCCTCAAGACTTCTGGAACAAGGTAATTTGGAGTGATGAGACCAAAATTATACTTTTTCGCCACAACCATAAACGTTACATTTGATGAGAGGTGAACAAGGCCTATGATGAAAGGAACACCATTCCTACTGTAAAGCACGGAGGTGGATCGCTGATGTTTTGGGGATGCGCGAGCTACAAAGGTACAGGAAACTTGGTCAAGGTTAAAGGAAAGATGAATGCAGAACGTTATCAGCAAATACTGGTGGCAAATTCGCACTTATCAGCCTGGAAGCTGCGCATGGGATGTACTTGGACGTTCCCACATGACAAAGATCCAAAACACAAGGCCAAGTCGGCCTGTCATTGAATACAGCAGAACAAAGTGAAGGTTCTGGAGTGGCCATCTCAGTCTCCTGACCTCAATATCATTGAGCCACTCTGGGGAAATCTCAAGCGTGCAGTTCATGCTAGACAGCCCAGGAATTTACAGGAACTGGTGGCTTTTTGCCAAGAAGAGTGGGCAGCTTTACTATCTGAGAAAATAAAGAACCTCATCCACAACTACCACAAAAGACTTAAAGAGGTCATTGATGTTAGAGGGGGCAATACACGGTAGTAAGAAATGGGGTATGTGAACTTTTTATCAGGGTCATTTGGATGTTTTGGGTTGTCATTATGATGTAAAAAGAGAAAACACAGTAGTTTGACAATAAATGGCTTCACCCAGCCACTAACCATGAATGGAGAAAAAGTTTTGGTGTTATCATTCATATTCTCTGAAAAAAGGCCAAGAAAGCAAAAATTCTGCCGGGGTATGTAAACTTTTGATCACAACTGTATATGAGAAGGCATTATGATTTTGATTTGGTTAAGTAAAGGGTATTTGTTATTCCTTACATTTTGAGTATAGCCATACCTCCATACTTTATATATTATTTATGGTAAACACTTCCCCCTTTTGAGCACTCTGCTTTTTTATTAGTTTTTTCTATGAATGATTTTATTGATATGTTAAATAAAAATTGATTTTATATTTCACCTTCTGGTTCTCTTCATCGGCTATGGTTATGTAAGACCAAATTTATGTTTATATGTTATGGTATGACATGCCAGCTTTTCTATAAACGAACAATATTTGACGAGTTAATTTACATAGAGAGCATGGTGAGAGCACTCTCTGAGCTGTGCTATTTGATTGTGTGTCAACTGCCGCACCTAGTAAACTAAGTGATACATCGTTGGAATCAGCGTCTCTAGTCCTACAGTTTGGCGCTTTCAGATGAGGTACTAAAACCTGGTGATAGATTCCTTTTAATAGGAAATTAAACATAGGGTTTCTTCAAGAGGCAAACACTAATATACTAGTCTTCGTTCTGAAAGAAAGGTATTCAGATCTGAGCCTAAAGTGTGTTTATTTGGGCTTGGCTTTGATGCTACTAAACCCAAACAACTGTAATTTAAAGAATCACAACCTATTGACCTTACTGAAGGAATTCTACAGTATATTATGCTAAAGAATTGTATTAAATTAATGGAAAAAAACATGTCAAACAAAATACACAGAATTTTCCTACTATGAAACATTGATGGTTATAAACAAGTAAACAATGATGGAGTTTTACATTAAAATGTATTTTATTATGTCTCTATGCTGATTCTGAATGATAATCTGAATAGTGGGCACTGCCACCAAATTATATGTTTGAGCCAGAAAGTGTTATGTTGCTAGATTGTTTAGTCATAATAATCAATACAGAACACTGACACAAACAAAGACAAGTACAGATTTCGAGATTACAAAGAGGGGTGTGAGAGGGGTGGATTTAGTCATGCGGTATTATGGATCAATACAACAACACGTCATCTATTCATTATACACATAAGAACAACAAAACACTGATTAGAAGACTTGCCATCTACATACATAAAACGGAGGGATTCTATGTATCGGCATGCAAAAAGACATACAAAGACGGAGCTTGTGGTTGGCCCATAACAATAGCATGTTTACCAACATCAGCATAAACAAGACATTCAGGAAATACAGTCGTGTCTTTCATGCATTTCATAGCACTCAAAGAAATGAGGTTTACCATGACAGCAGTAGCACCGATATCATGCAAGACATGCAAGGCCGGAAATAAGAAAGACCAAAGGGAAGGATAAATTGGTTAAAAGATATTCTCTAAGCATACTAACCTGCTGGTTCTAATGAATTTTCTACTTTGTCGTTAACATCGAAAACACGGTCATGAACACCTATAGTTTTCAAACAGCTGTCTATAATAAAAATAGAGATAACAGCCAAATACGTTAGTGAGATCGTTTAAACTCCATCACTTTTGTTTATCTCTTTTTCTTTTTGTTTGTTTTTTCTTTTTTTTTGTTTTAAATACAGTTTTTTTTATTCTGTTACTTTGATCTATGGGGCATCTCCTCAAATGCCAAATTTAGCTTTTCTTTGTATAAACTAGACATAGACAACATTTGAGAAACAACAAGTTAGCAAGTGGCCTGTATTTATTAATGCTCAGTGATGAATGATTAGAAATTATAATGCAAAAGGAATCACAGATGTTGAGGTATCACACAAGGCTTTACAATAAAAACTTGAGGGCTTTTCCTTGTAGCTCACGTTATAACATGCATTTGTGGCCACCCATTAAAGCAGATGAAACCCACTTACTTTGTGGCCGTACGTAGACTTTGAGTTTTAAGCAGGATCTTCTTCCATTGTCTGGGATTGCTGAAGCTGAAGAGCAAACAGAATAAAGTGTTTCAGTAATATTTTAAGATCAGATTCTAATAAATAGATTTCACTCTGCTCTCACTGTATGTATCATTTACAGAAGTGTATTTACCTATTGAGCCACTTACACAGTGGACCATGGTCACCTCTAGATAAATTACACTGCTCTACAGCCAAAGTTGTGCATAGATGAAAACAGTTGAACTTAAAAAGGCCGTCCGCTACTTTAGCATTGATGACCTATCCATAGGATAGGTCAACAATGTCTGATCAGTGGGGTCCGACACCTAGCACCCCTGCCGATCAGCTGCTATCAACGTCGGTAGAGTCTGCCGCCGTACGAAAATGCTGGCTATCTTTTAACAGTGGTCGAGTCTTGGGACTATACATCTGCCTCATATTCAAATCAATAGGAGGTGGATGTGTAGTACCATGCGGCGACCAATATCAAAAGATGAACAGCTCCACAATTGAGTATTTCCATCCGGTAGCTGCCACAGGTGACACCAATTACAACTGGTTGGCCAGGAACCCGGGTGTTGGACCCTGACCAATCAGACATTGATGACCTGTCTTAAGGATAGGTCATCAATGATAAAGTATTGGACAGCCTCCAAGTAATTGTGTGGTGCTGAACACAAATATGATCCTTAAATTTGCTGATTGGCTCAAATTTCCAAGGTCCAAATGAAGTTGTAATTGCTTATTACGCCTTCATTCAGGCTTATAAAGAAAATTGCATCTTTATTATTTCATCATCATTATTGCATTGTTAGTAGCTAGTCTATTAGCCTGTTTAGTCTACTGATCATTCAGTATTCTATCATCTTAGGGTGACCTATGAAAAACTGCCAACTCCGCTCCGATGATGTAATCCTAATTACAATTACATCACCTACTTTAAAATAGCTCTCTGTGTAAGGTATACAGTTTTAGGATTTCTTATCTTCGTTTCTTAGCATATTGACATGACTCTTTATGTTTGTTCAGATATGCCATTCTTGCAGCAACAAAGCAGATAGTTTTTACTACATATACGGAGGGGTGCGCACACTACAGTGACCAGACGGACCTTAAAGGTATAGCCCTCCTATTACCTCACTACCTTTGATACACTTATATTTGTATCTTCGCACTCTGCACTTTATTTCCTTTTGAAGTTTTACTATCATGTGGGACTTAAAGGCATAGCCCCCTGTTTTATTTACAGTTATATGAAAAAGTTTGGGCACCCCTATTAATCTTAAGCTTAATGTTTTATAAAAATTGGTTTTTTTTGCAACAGCTATTTCAGTTTCATATATCTAATAACTGTTGGACACAATAATATTTCTGCCTTGAAATGAGGTTTATTGTACTAACAGAAAATGTGCAATCTGCATTCAAACAAAATTTGACAGGTGCATAAGTATGGGCACCCTTATCATTTTCTTGTTTTAAATACTCCTACCTACTTTTTACTGACTTACTAAAGCACTTTTTTGGGTTTTGTAACATCATTGAGCTTTGAACTTCATAGCCAGGTGTATGCAATCATGAGAAAAGCTACTTAAAGTGGCCACTTGCAAGTTGTTCTCCTGTTTGAATCTCCTCTGAAGAGTGGCATCATGGGCTCCTCAAAACAACTGTCAAATGATCTGAAAACAAAGATTATTCAACATAGTTGCTCAGGGGAAGGATACAAAAAGCTGTCTAAGAGATTTAACCTGTCAATTTCCACTGTGAGGAACATAGTAAGGAAATGGAAGAACACAGGTACAGTTCTTGTTAAGGCCAGAAGTGGCAGGCCAAGAAAAACATCAGAAAGGCAGAGAAGAAGAATGGTGAGATCAGTCAAGGACAATCCTCAGACCACCTCCAGAGAGCTGCAGCATCAACTTGCTGCAGATGGTGTCACTGTGCATCGGTCAACTATACAACGCACTTTGCACAAGGAGAAGCTGTATGGGAGAGTGATGCGAAAGAAGCCGTTTCTGCAAGCACGCCACAAACAGAGTCGGCTGAGGTATGCAAAAGCACATTTGGAGAAGCCAATTTCTTTTTGGAAGAAGGTCCTGTGGACTGATGAATCCAAGATTGAGTTGTTTGGTCATACAAAAATGTGTTATGCATGGCGGCAAAAAAACACAGCATTCCAAGAAAAACACTTGCTACCCACAGTAAAATTTGGTGGAGGTTCCATCATGCTTTGGGGCTGTGTGGCCAATGCCGGCACCGGGAATCTTGTTAAAGTTGAGGGACGCATGGATTCCTCTCAGTATCAGCAGATTCTTGACAATAATCAGTGACAAAGTTGAAGTTATGCAGGGGATGGATCTTTCAGCAAGACAATGATCCAAAACACCGCTCCAAATCTACTCAGGCATTCATGCAGAGGCCTCCTGAAGAAGAAACAGTGAAACGCGCGTCGGGGCGGCAGGCGGGGATACCAGGTCTCCATTTAAGTAAGCTGCCTTTTGATTTAGGTCGCATAATTTAGGTTTTGTACAGCACCTGGTATTCATCTCTCTGGTAGGGCTATACTATATGGCACTTGGGGATTACATATTTAATTCTCTATCAGCTCTAATGAAATATCCAGGATAATTCAGTCACGTATATATAAGCGCCCTAGGTTATTTCTTACTTACTTTCCTCTTAAAGGGCCATACATCCTTTTGGTTTTTTACCATACACAGCAACTTTGCATAAAAAATAAGATATGGATATATATGGCACCTGTTATGGTGGTCTTGACATTTATGTTTATTAAATGTTGATGGTGTAAATTGTTACTTGTAACATACCTGGTTTTACTTCCCCTTTCCTGTTTGGTTTGTGGTACTCTATTCTCATGTAAATAAATCTTGTTTGTATAATAAAATATTGATATTTTGGTAAAATACTCTCTACCTCATTGATTAACATTTATTTTATGCAAATAAAATTTCCCCCTGTAATTTTGGGAGATTTTCTTACCTCGAAGTAATATAATCAAACCATATCAAAGGATGTCTATAAGGAATTTGTTTAGTAGCCGTTTTAAATAGGATTATTACAATCACTTTGTTTCCTCATAGATCCTAGTAGCGTTGTGTTCTGATGTATCAGCTTTATATCTAGAAGTGTCTTTAGAAGTGAGATGAGCAAACGAATTACTTGGCACAAAATAATAATCAACACATCCCGTGTGTCAATTCATTTCACAAGCAGCTTTCTTCAGTTTGACATAAAAAATAACTTACTCTACAGGAAAACAAGTGACTGGGACAAGCATAATCTACATGATGAATGATGATGAACATGCTGTAGTCCCACATAATTCTATCATATAAAACTTTGTACGTAAGGTTCATACCTTCGTCCATCAAAATTCTATAAATGCTCAAGCTGGAGAGTAGCTAGGAGGCAGCTGGACATCTGCTATGAAAGCTAGGTGTCAGGGGGCAAAAACAAGCCACATTTCTTTGACAAGGGTATTTAGATACAGGGTTAAGGCAGAAAAGTAAATTTTCTTCCTGGGTAAAGAAAATCCTTGCTATTACCTAGAGTTAATTGTAACATACTCCGATAATCAAGAATTTTATACATGCAATTAGAATTTTAGGCATGTGAAAGAGCAGTTAGCTCTTTTAGATTATAGTTAAATATTCAAAGCAATTTTCATTAGATTTCTCTTTATTACCCATTGACAATTGTTTCCTGGGTTGAGAGAAAGAGTCTGATAATAACTTAGATTTTCTCTATAAAATCACATACATTGTTAAAGCAGTTTCTAGTTTAAGAACCGTCAGAAGGTATCATCAGGAGAATTCATGGAAGAGTGTAGGCCCTAAATAAAAAAAACATTCTCCAGGAATTAGCGAAATGACAACCAGCTTCTGGCCGTGATCACCCTTAGGGCTCAATAGATTTTCTGAGTTTGTTATAGCTAGGAATGCCCAACCATGAACACTCTATTGGGGGACATTTTCTGAGTAGCTATGGATGCAATTGCGAAGTAAATTGGCATATTTTTATCTGCAAGCCATACTTGCTCCAAAAATGTGAGACTTTTTGCAATTTTAAGCCACTTGTACTACTTGAAAAAAATGGATGGTGCCTTGCAGGAGGTGACAAGACCTGTTGTATTTATTATAATTTATTTAAGAAGATGGCATAAATTATAATGAAAATCTATGATAGTCTATTGACTAATTTGGGCAATAACACAATATCAAGATGCATTGCTGTAATTTAGAAACGTTAGGACCAAAGTGAGTTCAATGTTTTTTCACTTTCCAGCGTTGAAATGCATTGTGGAAATAAAAAGCGTTCAGCTCATCTTGGTCCTTAGAATTCTTCATTACAGCAGAGCAACCTAATATCATGTTATAGTCCAAATTGGTCAACTATCTTGGAGATCATCCCACAGCCACGAGGTAGCACCAGCTGATTTTTTCAGGTGTTCATAGGAATTGTGCCTGCACACAATCTGTTCTGGTGAGCACCTTCCTTTTCCTTTCCTTGTACCCAAAACGGTATCATCCTTTAGTCTTTTGTTAACCTACAGATTGTCTTTGATTGTCAATTGACATACAGTACAGACCAAAAGTTTGGACACACCTTCTCATTTAAAGATTTTTCTGTATTTTCATGACTATAAAAATTGTACATTCACACTGAAGGCATCAAAACTATGAATTACCACATGTGGAATTATATACTTAACAAAAAGTGTGAAAAAACTGAAAATATGTCTTATATTCTAGGTTCTTCAAAGTAGCCACCTTTTGCTTTGATGACTGCTTTGCACACTCTTGGCATTCTCTTGAAGAGAACAATCCGAGATCAGAAATGCTAGACACTTGACTCTCCCAACATCCATCTGTCTGGGGATTCTATACGTATTAGACGGTCGCCATATCTGTTCATTTGGGATGTAGGAGGGCTTTAGTTAGTAGTAATTTTGAAATAACGTGCTGGTTTTATAGCCACCTATCCCAAGAAAAATATATGCATGAGTTTGGCATGCTATCCTGGGTACTGCTGTTTATATCCCAAACACATACTGATGGTGCGCTATGAATCTGACCAAAGTGCATGCTCTCTATGTGTCAGCCAACTATGATTGTGACAGACTGATGTGAATAATGAACATATATGCAACATGAAATAAATATGGGCATCACTGTGTCTCCCAGCACCCGCATCTCTGCCAATATCGTCTGTTGACAGGTTTAAATGATATCCCATGGCTTTAGAACATGTCAATTTGTGATTTTGCTCATTATCTACCAGCTCATTGCATCCACCATTTGCCTAATATCTCTATGTATAATGCATGAACATGTACTGAACAAATGAAAGCAAATGTTTCCATACTGAACACAGTTAATATTAATAAATGATCAAACTGTAAGTGTATTGTAAGATTGTATTAATATTGCAATACTGTGTCCAAGACTACAGAGAAGACCTACGATTCAGCTTCGCTGTAATAATATTTTGACCTTTCAGTTTTACATCCTTTTATACTTTCCTCTTTGCTATGCAAATCAAGAGGAAAGCAAACATGTCTTGTACTAAAGCCGCAATGTGCAGAAGTAAATACTCCATGAATCCTTGAATATGAAAGGCTGTAAGTGGTAAAATAAAGTTACAATTATTCTAATTATTTTTTGTATATGAAGACGACTACACTATTCGAAATATTAAAAAGTAATTTGTGGAATATTGTTAGAACTAATATTTGGCCTTGTGAACCCAGGTATTATAACTTCATACAACTCTGAGGTTGTACAGCACCCGTAGATGAGACCTTACTGTACTCTATGCCTGTGACCTTTTATTCACCAATCTAGTGAGGCATTTTAGCTGATAACAAGCTCTTCCAGAAAGACTCTGTTAGTGGAGTAAAAGGTCACTTTTTCTTTTCTACTGGGAGTTGCAGCCTCTTTCCTTCCTCTTGCACTTATGTGGTTCTCTTTGAAGGAGTTCTGAAGGAGCTGTCCACATGGCATGTATTATTCCTTTCATAGACCGTGTGAATAGTTAGACTGTACACCTCACTAGGTCCAGGAACTTCACTCAGTGGATATTATCTATGCTCACTGGTACGGCACATAAATAAAAAAAACAATACACAATACATCAAGTAAACTACTAAACTGAATACATTTTTCAAGCTTAGATGAATACTTTATTCTCTTGCTGAATATCTCTTGAAAAAACATCATTCGCATCTTAAAGTGGACCTGGCACCAGTTCTGAAATGTCAGTTTTAGTAAATACTTTTATTTCCCATGAAATGACAATTGTGGAGCACCTTTTCTTGAACATTCTTTTCTGCTGTTTCTCTGTTATTCCTTCTAGAAATAGATGACTAAGTTGATAACTGGGCGCCGCCATTTTCCTTGTTACAGGGGCGTGTCTTTACAGAGTCTGATTTTGTTAGCACTGATTGGACGGTATGAGAGTGTGCAGAGACACGCCCCCCGCTGGTAACGTAGGGAGAAGTAACAGAGCAAGGCCAACTTTGTGTTCTAAGAAAAGGTGCCCCAAAGTATTGAATTGTGGATAAGGCAAATATTTACTAAAATAGACATGTTACTAGGACTGGCATCTTTCTTTAAACATGGAATAGTTACCGTAAAAGGGCTATTCAAAGTACAAATAATTGATTTACCTATTCTCATAAAATGAGTAAAAATTATTCTGAAACCTGGGGAATAAATTCATGAATGCATACCAGTGGCCAAGCAAATTATGTAAATGGCAATTGGACATTTTTGATAAAATGGAGACATGTCATGTACTTAATCATTTATGGTCAGTGAAATATGTTGCCTGACTATGGCCACATTATAGTCATTCATCCATAGGGCTCATATACAAGGCCATATTTTCGGTCCAAGTGTGATCTGACAAAACATCGGAGAGCACTTGTACCAATGTTAATCTATTGGGCAGTGCTCATGTTCAAGTTTGATCCAATATTCAGATCGGCAGTGCAAGTCAATGAGTCCGTGGAAAACATCAGACTGCACTCATATGACAAGACATTTCTACAGAATAACAAAATGAAGATGGAGACATTTTCTTCTCATCCAAGAGAATCAGATCACACTATGCTGACACTCTGATCAAACTCTGATCAGCATGTGATTAGCATAATTCAACTGATTTTTTCAGATAAGAGAATATACACTCATGTGACCCTAGCCATCAATGACTGATAGATTAAGGACAGACGTCTAAAAACAAACCTTAGGTATTACATTAAAGACAAATGCACCCATATATATGATAAAACAATAGCATTAAGTTGGCTGTTGCCCTTTGAGAATACATTAGGTTTTCTATACCATCATAAACCATATATCAAATCAGCTGCAGTATAAGTATCATTGGTCATAACATACCTAACATCTTAACTTCTGCTACATACACTAATCTTATAACATACAGTCTGGACAATGACAGCATGTTGTTAACAAACACGAGAAGTATTAGCTGTTCAGTGGCGGCGGCATGATGCACCGCTCTATGAAATTATTTATTTCCCAATGAATCAAATCACTATTGGTTTTGACTGGTACAAAATGAAATCTGATTATCCCTTTGTAATATATTAGGAAAAACAAAAATAGTTATGATAGAACACTAATAATACATGACAGTACATAGATAATCTGACATAACAGTAATAAAACATGATGGAATGTCTGAAAGAAAGCAAGCAATGCATCTGTCTTCTACTTCTCCTAATCATTGACTTTCCATTATCTGAGATAAATACAAGGCTTTTGTCTGACCTGCACTTCGCAATAATTATTTGGGTGTCAATTATTTTATTTTGTACTGTTATTACAAAATAACTAGCAGGGTTTGATCAGGAATAGAAAAGAACATGGCTGCTCACGTCCCCTAACAGCTCCACATATGTCCACAGGATGTACGCGGAATTTGCAACTCAGCCTCATTCACTTCAATGCATGTCAGCCTCAGTACCACACTCCAGACATCGTGTTGCTTCAGAAAGAAAGCAGCCATTGCCTTTAAGGGAAATCTGTCAATGGGTTTTTACCACTTGATCTAGAATCAGCATAATATAGAGTA
The DNA here is from genome assembly GCF_051348905.1 of Ranitomeya variabilis. Taxonomy (NCBI): domain Eukaryota; kingdom Metazoa; phylum Chordata; class Amphibia; order Anura; family Dendrobatidae; genus Ranitomeya; species Ranitomeya variabilis. The sequence goes on from NC_135232.1 coordinate 155,021,338, forward strand.
ATATAATATAGAGTAATAGACCTTCATTACAGTGATGTACCACTTACTGTGCTGCTTGCTGTAGTTTTGATAAAATCACTGTTTTATCAGCAGGTGATTGTCACTAGAAGATTAGAAAACCTGCTGCCAGGTACTCCTCCATATTCATGAGTTGTGTATAAACCCATCCCACTGATTGGCAGATTTCTGACTATGCACAGTGTACACAGAAAGCTACCAATCAGTGGTGGGGGTGGGGTTATACAGATTGCAGCATTCAGAGAGCTGCAGCAGATAAAACAGTGAGCCCAGTAAGTGATACATCGCTGAAATCTGAATTTCTGTCCCAACACGATGATGCTCTGGTGTACCATCCACAATCTGTCTCCTCCATACATCTGTGACCTCGTCTCCCGGTACTTTCCTGCACGCAACCTCCGATCCTCACAAGATCTCCTTCTCTACTCCCCTCTTATCTCCTCTTCCCACAATCGCATACAAGATTTATCTCGTGTATCACCCCTACTCTGGAACTCTCTACCACAACACATCAGACTCTCGCCTACCATCGAAACCTTCAAAAAGAACCTGAAGACCCACCTCTTCTGACAAGCCTAAAACCTGCAGTAACCACCGATCAACCAAACCGCTGCACGACCAGCTCTATCCTCACCTACTGTATCCTCACCCATACCTTGTAGATTGTGAGCCCTCTCGGGCAGGGTCCTCTCTCCTCCTGTACCAGCTGTGACTTGTATTGTTCAAGATTATTGTACTTGTTTTTATTATGTATACCCCTCCTCACATGTAAAGCACCATGGAATAAATGGCGCCATAATAATAAATAATAATAATAACAAAAAGCTGGTGACAGATTTCCTTTAAATCTAAAAAATCATGTATAGAAATTACATCTGAAACCCACAGGGTCCACTTCATCATTTGCAACTTTCTAAGCAATATTTTTTGTCCTGTCTTTCTTTTTACATTAACAGATTTTATCTCAACTCCATCAAAATGGGTTAAAATTGGATGCTTTATTTCTTGATTTGTTGTATTTTTGTGCCTTTATAATGTAAAAAGTGTACAATCCTTTAATTAAACTCTTAAAATGTCACAATTTAAAATTTGGACTCCACTAGAGTCCTGGAGTACAATTTGTCCTGTCTTTCTTTTTACTTTTGGCAAATTTTGTCTCAACTTTATCAAACTGGATGCTTTATTTTTTGCTTTTTTGCATTTTTGTGCCTTTTTAAAGTAAAAAGCTGTATAATCCTTTAATTAAACTTTTAAAATGTCACAAATTACAATTTGGACTCCACTAGAGTCCTGGAGCACAATTTGCAAATTTTGCATCAACTTTGCCCCCTCCAATTTTGATTTTGTAATCATTAATCCCAATAAAGCTTTAATTATGTCAGCTTAGTCATGCATGCACCAGCGCACTATGTCCCGGAAGTCCCGGAAGTATTTCGCTGTGTTGCGGGGACATAGTGCGCAGGCGTATGTGCAGTAATGCTTTTTGGCATTGCCCGCAGTTGGGCAAAGCATACTGTGCATGTGCGACCGAAGATTGCATTGCGTATGCGCCAACTATGGAGCACAAGTACTCTAATTCACTAACATATTATAACCTATAATAAATTGCACAAATAAGACCTCAAAGTACAATTAATAAACAACTTTATTAAATAAAAGCAAACAGCAAAAAGGACAACAATGATGATGGTAAGTACCAATGGTCAGGCACCATGCACCCCGGAAGAAGGCCTATACGGCCGAAACGTGCGTAGAGGTTCCTGGCGCCACTATACTTGAGGTAACTGTTATATGCGATGTAATATTGTGCCTCATTATATGTTAACTCTGTCTCCCTTTGTGCACTATCAGGCCACTGGGCGTAATAGTTTATTGATTGATGGGAGGGCTTTGTATGAGGCATTTGTAACATTCATTATTTATATTACCTCAGGTGCATGGTGCCTGACCATTGGTACTTACCATCATCATTGTTGTCCTTTTTGCTGTTTGCTTTTATTCAATAAAGTTGTTTATTAATTGTACTTTGAGGTCTTATTTGTGCAATTTATTATAGGTTATAACGTTTTTTTGTACGGGACCGTGGGTATAATTGTTTCCTTACGGACACAGGTGTTGATATACCCTGTGTTTTGTTTGTCCTTTTGGTAATTTTCACTAACATATTGCAGACATCAGGGACAGACGGGGCGGAGAAATGAAGATGAAACACCGCCCATCGGCCAATTTGAGGTGAAAGAGTCCCTTTAAGAATTTGTCCTCCTCAATCAATCAATTCATCTACCCTTAATTCTGGGGAATTTTCCAGGGCAGCTTAGTTTTTTTAAGGGTGAGGAAGAGGTTTACAGCGTATTTCTATAGCGAGACTGTTGTAACTCTTGATGAGATCCAGGGTCTGGCCACACATTTTCGGGCAATAAACAGACCCTCAGTCAGGAATAGTCTCTCTACAGCCCTTTGATATTGTTCAGGGTCAGCAAATAGTAGACAAGTCTTAAGGTCTTCTGTGATTGGCATTCCTATGTGATTGTGTAGGAACTGAACCACTTGGGCCCAGTATCCCTTATTCTCCGGGCAATCCTACAGATGGTGAGAAACTGTTCCCAGACATTTGGGGCAGTCAACCAGGAATTAAGTGTGTACTTTGTGCAAAAGGTGCACAACTTTATGTCAAGCAATTATGTACATCACCCATTGACTCCAATTTCTGGTATTTCTTTGTATAAAAGACACAGTAGTCCACTACGTTATACAATGCAGTGTTTGCTCTAGTATGCTGACATATACTGCCCATTCTTATGCCAAAAAAACTATCTTGGGTATGTTTGGAGGCCATTATACCCAAACGACATCTTTGGCATATGTATCTGGAGATTTTCTCATTGTATGCAATGTATATGCACCATATGTGTGGTATGAACAGAGTCTAACACTTAGAGCAGAGACAGACTACCGTATTTCTCGTGCGAGAATCGCATCGCACTGCACGGACTGACCTGGCACCTCTCCTGACCTGAGCAAGACAGCGTGATGGATTACTATGCAGCTGTCAAGCTCAGGTCACGAGAGCCGACAGTCAGTACGAGGTTTACGATGCAATTCTCGCATGAGAAATACGGCAGTCTGTCTCTGCCCTTATACTCCAACCCAGTCTTCTTCTCCTGTTAATTTCCCACACACAGAGTCATGTTACAGTGCTGGGTTAATCTTACTAAGGGCAGCATGGTGTTTGAAGATTATTTGCAGGGTTTAACTATTTGGCTATCCTGTTTTCTTCCACACCCCAAAACATACATGTAGAATTCCTATTGGGAACCCCAATGGAAACAGAGAAACCAAATTATTGATGAAAATTCTATACAGCTCTACAGAATGGAATGTATTGTTGGCATATAAATACATTATTAATTTCAGTCAATGTTGGATTCATATATTTCTTGCGTAAAATCAAGTTTGAGCCCTTGAATGAAAAATAGGACAACTCTATATAAATAGAGATCCAACTTTGAAGCTATCTTTCAGAATATCCAAGAGAAATTCCCTGCAAACTAATTTAGAGGCCCCAATTCATCTCTGTTGTTTCTTCAATTTCTGCAGTAATTTGCAATTTTGTAGTGGCATTAGTGCTTTACGCTTTTTACTTTACAAAATTATCACCAATTTTTATATTGTATTTCTTTTCTTCTCCTTTTTATTCTTCCACAACAGCTTTGCTTATCCAGATGTTTTTGTCCTAAGACACACTTTTTTTTCTAAATGTCACATTTTTGGGACCTACTCCCTGAATTTCCTGCCTGGAGTAAAGTTTTTAGTGGAGTTTGTCACATTTTAGACAAAACGTGTGACTTCCTTTTTTGAACTAAAATAATGGTTATATATTAAATTAAAGAGCGTTTTCCTTTTTGCAAAAAATTCAGGAATCTCGTGCGCCATTTTGAATTTGTTGTAAAAAACATCAGTGAATACAAGGCAAAAAAGACTTCAATAAATTGTAATTGGTAAATAGGGAACATAAAGTCTATAAAGTCTCATTTATTGACTAAATTCCTGATCTTCTCCTTAGTTAATCACTAGTATTTCAGTGTTTTTTAACAATATTTGATTGTTATTTAAGCAATTTTTCCAGACAGCAGAGCCAAAAAGTGAACCTTACTTTCATATGTTACTATATCGATTGAGAAGAGCCAGCACGTACGGAAAATAAGGACTGAATACAGGAATCTCATTGAGGCATTCCTCGTCTTCTCCTTTGCATTGAATTACAATAAAGCCACGTAGTAATAATTACCCAAAGAAAGAAAGGCGACAGATTAAAGATAATAATTACAAAATTTAAAACAATTCCAAATGATATTTGGCAGCAGCCAAATTACAAGCTAAAGCCGACACTGCGAAACATACTGTCTGCCTTCAATTGAAGCACGATTAAAGGGAGTCACAATGGGGATAGCACGAAGACAAGAAGCATTAGCCGAGTGCAATTACACATATAATAAGAACACATTCAATAGCTCCTTTAACGGTTTTTAGCGGAAATCGTTGGAGCTCAGTTCTGCGTGAATGTGCCGTGCCTCATTTTTCACTTTATTGAAGGCACTTGGTCTAAGTCTGCATTTTAATTTCCATTCACCATCCACATATGGAGTCATCATAAAATTGGCACGGGCTATTGAAGCTTTCGGAAATTGCACATTATAAAGGTAGAGATACGAAACATGGCAGTATACGGGGAACTGTTTTATCGCCTAATAGTAAAGGGAGATGGGGCAGAAAAAAAATAACTTTTGTGGGTTTGCCTCGAAAGCGACATTTAATTACACCTAATTTCCAACGTTTTAAAAGCTGTAATTCTGGAGCACTACACCAAATGTTGCTACAGAGGAAAAAGCACATAAAGGACTTCCAGCATGTGGAAGAAATGTATATATGCAGAGAGGATGGTGTGCTATAGGTGAAATTGGTGCTGAAGTGCCCTCAGCACTTACTGCTTCTCGCCGTCGTTTAAGTGACCATGCGTGAGTCTTTTTATTGTGTGTTGAAAAGATCATTTCTATTCGACTCAAGGGAAGTCTGCCCTCCTGTAAGCCGGCTCCTTTGTTATGAATATGGAACAGATGGAGATGAATCTATCAGCTCTGCTGGAACAAAAACACTTACAACCAAGCTCTATTAAATACTCTGCTTAGCTCTTTGATACCAGAAGCTCTTTGTGAACTGCTGTGATGCTACAGTTCTTTTAAAAAATAAAAAAAATCTTATTATAGCAAAATTACCTGATCACGTAAAATATGCATAATGTCTTCAATAATATATGACTGCATAATAGGGTGTGAGTCATAAGAAGATATGGATTTGTCTAATAGGCGACTTTTATAATTGTGGAGGAGGAATTCTGCGAATAATCTGTGGGAGTCAATCGGTGAATGATATGACTAGATGATCTTCTGATTAAAAAGGTGTCCTTATGTAACATACAGTGTGGAAAATATCACATGTAAGATGCAAAGCAATATAGCCATCAGTACAGTGAACCCTTGGATTTGTCATATCTGGTAGCCATGCAATACATTAAACGTATCCTATAACAGAAATGCTAGGTGAAAGCCAGTTGGGCAAATCTTCAGTCCAGGTTGAGCTCATTAGCAGAGATGAGCAAATTGAATCAAAATTTATCACATTCTCTATGAATTTCACAAATAAAATTGGATCTGCCATCTACAAGTTTGCTAGGTTACTTAAAGAGCCAGTAAGGGGTTAAAAAATGCCAAAAATATATTATACTCACATCACTCCTCACCTGCACCATTGTCGCAGCCCCCTGAACCAACCTTTGCTGCCTCAATACCCTTTCTACTCCTCTTCACCTCACCTGTCCTTCTGCCGGTTCCCTGCACACTTCCTCCCTCCAACTTCAAACATTTTCTTCTCAGTCTTCACTAACTGGGTCTAATGCCATGTCATGTGAGACATAGTCAGTGCTATAGGTACCAAAGAAAGGACTGACGAGGAGAAGAGAAGAATGGTGATATCAGTGGAGGAACTGGTGACAGGCCAGAGGAGTATAATGTTTGTTTTTTAAAAATCTGTTACAAGCTATAGGGACACATTTCATTCACATAAAATAAATTCAATGTGAATCGAATTTCTTGGCCAAATTTAAGCAAATCTGGGGCATTGGAATTTTTCAGCAGATTTGCTCATCTGTACTCGTTACTCACTAGCAGAGAAGAGAGAACCTGAAATGTAAATTTTGGGGTTCATACTGGATACCTTGTATCCTGTGCTGAACTCCGAACATGGAGCTCTCCAGGAAGTCCGTTTTGTAGTGCGCAAGTCTAGGGAGGAGATAGAGATATTTTCCAGTTCCAAAGTTCGGGTGCCTATTGATGAGGTTCAGGTTCAGGTTCAAGTTTGGGTAGAGGTCTGATACCAGAACTGAACTTTGGACTAATGTTTGGTCAGGTACCAGAACCTGAACTTCCAAGGATCTGCATATTTTACTTAATAGTAAATTGTAAGGATATATGGATTCCTAGGTCCAATAACTTATCTTAAAGTGACTAAACACCTATGTTTCTGTAAATGAGCCTGTGCGTACATAATTCTCCACTAGTGCAATTTTTTTTATAACCCACAAAATTACCCATGACACACATTTTCATCATTGGTCATGGTCACATGAGGCACATACGATGCCAACTCATTAGCTTATTTTGTTATATTCCTAGTAGAAGCTGATTGTGTTCCACAGCCAGTATCGGGCTGTAAAAGCAGCAACTGGAGCAAGAGCTGATTGCTGCTGTTTAACCTCAAGGTAGGATTCATAGGAAAGCATCAATTACACCACATATTGCAATACTCTAGTATTGCAGTGTATATTACGAGTGATCACAGGTTTAAGTCTCTTAAGGCAACTTTTAAAAATAAAGTAACAAAAAAATGTAAGTATAAAAAAAGAAATGAATGACACAAAAAAAGTTTTACCGTAAGACAGTTTTTGATTAATGAAGCCTGATAAGCATTATCATGAACAAACAACACAGAGAGAATGAAGGATTGAAAGTTTTTGATTTTAGGGATGTCTGACAGAGGCTTAAATGGACTGTCTGGTCTAAAATGATAAGCCTGCAGTCACTCTGTGTGTATGTAGCGAGGCCATGCCCACTTATCGGGTTCTCGACTTGCGTATGTATAACGCATTCATTGCTGCCATTCCCAGCTAAGAAATCGAGGCGCCCTCACTGCACACAGAGGATTAATAAGTCCGCAGTCACACAGAGTGGCTGCAGATTTTTCATTTTAGACCGGACAACCCCTTTAAATGCTCACTCTATTGAGAACATATGAAGATTCAGCCAAATCAAATTGGTGTGAAAGGGGTGCAGGAAGGCCAGATTTAGTGTGGAACAACTCATATCATGAACCACACAGATGAACAGTGTGAAAGTTAACAATTACAAGCACACACAGTGCAATCATTGCACTTACTCCAAACTTAAGAACAATAGTAGAGGGCTAGCGCTACAATGCAGGACAGTTAGGAATTTAGATTGTGAGCCCCGATGGGGACAACGATTATTATGTTTGTAAAGCACTCAGACATTTTTAGCGCTATATAAAAGTGAGTAAAATAATTTAAAAACTTAGTGTATATAATTACTGTGACATTCAGAGTATATAGAAATGATGTGTCATAGCATGAATATCTCTACCTGGAGGTCAAAATTGGCTTTAGTATATGTTTATTGATCATTGCTCTGAGAAAGATTAAAGGGGTTGTCCACTACTCAGAAAACTTCTTCTCAATCTTTTCTCCATGTAAAATTATAACACTCATACTCACCTCTGATGCCAAAGCCATTCCAGCCGTATCAGTACTGGCTCTCCTGTGGCTCGCGTGATACTTATGTCATGTGATCTCTGTGGCCAATCAGCAGCCACATCACGATACTCTCCTTCAAACAAATCAGACATCTAGAAGAAGTTAAAGAGTAGCCACAGCTTTCACTTCCTCCAGATATCATTAGTAGTAGACAACCCCTTAAATGAATGTATGATTCACCAGCATTTTGTTAATGGGCATAATTCTTATAGTCATTGTCTCCTTGTATAAGATAATGTAGGTTAGATCCTATTTTAGGATATGGCTTAAGAATAGGAGAAAGGAAAGTGATAATTTTAATCGTTCTTTTCTTTTTTTGACATTTATTTATATTTTGCTCATGTATAAGTTCTGTAATGAATATAAACTGAGACCTATATTTTGCTCATATGATCTTGAAGCCGAAAATAAAAACTGCAGACACACATTAGGTTAGTGTAGAATTCTATCATGCCCAAGTCACAATTTTTTATTTCCCTGCTTTCCTAAAATGAGCGATAGTAAGCTGGCAGAGCCGGGTATGATTCTTATCATAAACAAAGTGACAAAATAAACATGAGCGGCCGCCTACTCCCTGGTGAAATTAGGTTGTTTGTACATGTAGATAGAAATTTCTAGTTTCTATTAAATTTATATCGGAATCTTCAACACAGAGTACATTAACTCCATAAAGGTTTAGTGATTTCCGATCTATGTAATATCAAAGCTCCTAAGAATTAGAATATTGATTAACTGTTGAATCTAAAGTTCAGTCACTTAGGTTCTGTGGATAAACTTCCCGAAAAATTATTGATGAAACGTCCACCGTTAAGAAACTCACAACTACTAAGCCATGGAAAGAATGTTTGTTTTCTAGGGTAAAAAGACTATAAAAGTGACTTTCATATTCATAGAAACTGGATTATATGGAAGGATAAACTGTAATCAATGAGACTGCATGCACAATCAGATCATTTGGTATGTTACGGGGTTGGTAAGATACAATTAGTTCAATCCTTGTCTGAAAATACTTTGTAGGGTTTCTATTGACTGATGTGGGTTAGGATTCTGTTTGAAATATTTTGGTTGAATTCCCAAATATTTTTGAATAATTGTAAATATTTTTACCTATGCTGGGCTGAACCCTTGTGCAAACCGCTGTATTCGGAAACGGAGTTGTACTGATCTATGATACATCACCCATCGATAGTCCATACTCTACTTCGGAATACCTCTAAATGCAGGTGTATCAAGTTACTTCCCTTGGATTGCTGCATATCCCATCACTTGCCATGTTATAGAGATTCTTCCTTTTTTCTGCAATTTCCATTATATGTGGCAAATAGCAAGCTGCTACATTTGCATGTTATTTGAAAGCAAAATGTAAGGTCAGCCCTTTGTGACTCATTTTCTCCCAGACAGGGATTTGGGCTGAATATTAGTTTACATGAACTTTTCATATGGCGTGACGAACGTCATAAATTTTGCTCCCAAACAGAGAGTTAAACTATCCGCTATATGTTAATTTTATTGTGTGTTGATATCACCGTTTCATATAATTTTACAGAGGTGTTGAACCTCTATTTAGGAACTGACTAGTAAAAGTTAAATTTTAAAACCGTACTGTTGCTATTTTTCCTTATTTTATAGTCTACATTGGCATAATGGTTGCATTTGGCAAATTTTTCTCTTTTATCTGTTGAACATTCAGGTCGTCCACACAGGTCCATAAAACAATAAAACTAATACAAACCTAGCCCCATTCCTACCATGAGGCTGCACTATGCCATTGGTCATTAGCGATAAAATAAGATTGTCAGGGTTCTGTTGTTCTTGTGCGGATTGACCACTAGTGGCTGCTATTGATCTCATAGCTTATTTGTGCTGAATTTCCACTCATTACCACTGAAGGTTGTTATTGTAAGGGCTAGCGGAACGCACCAAGTAAAAATAGATGTTTATTATAAATGGTGCGTTCGCAGCCCGGGGTCCACCGTGCAGGAGAACCTGCTGCTAGTGAATGGTGGCACTGTTTGACGGTATAGACTAGCTCTGTTACCTCACAGAGCAGCCGTGAGAAGAAAGCACTGCACTCTGTTAGCCTCACAGGAGCGCAAGCTTGCTGCCGAACTGATAGCAGTCAGTGGTTATGCACACACACAATCTCCTCACTGGAGAAGCTGGTATTCTAGGGGCTTATGTCAGCCGGGTCCCTGAACACATTCATGCATAACCATACTGGCGCAAAGCACATATTTGAATTGATACTAGCGCATGGCCGTGCGGCCATGCAAGCCTTTTATAGCTGAAGCATGAACAAGACCTTCCTAGAAGGACCAATGAGAAGCCTGAGCACCTTCAGGACCTTCCAGGAGAACCAATGGCCTTTGCTGCAGTATCTAAGCATGTGATCCTCGATCTCCAATGATAGATCTTACCCTGGGCATGCTCAGAAGGAGAAAAGCGGGACTTAGTCCCAAAAGCGTCTGCTCGCCGCTGCCCAACACTGGCTTCAATGGCAGAAGCTGGAAAAGCAGCAGTAACCCTTTGCACAGAGTCAGACTGAGCGAGGCGCTGGGACCGACGTCTCCGCTGAGCAGACTCCACTGTGGCAGGAGAAGAATGGGAGACCGCAGTGGAGATGGACCGAGATTCCCCCTGTGCAGAGGCGGGAACTCGACCCCTAACAGTTATGTTCTGCATTCGCCCTTTAGTAAGATGGCCAATGTTGAACCAGGGGAAGCCATCGTGTTTCCTGTTTGGGTCTACTTAAAGCCACATGAAACATTCACTCATTATTTGAGTATTGTGACTAGACTTCAGTCTAGTTCCAGTCTCCAGCTCCTTGAATTGTCTTACACAGACTATTGCCACTTTTCACCAGGTTGTTCGTACTATCTCCAGTGTCACAGATAGATTTGTAGCCGAAGGCTGGACTGCTCCTTTAAGTGTACCAGGTCGCTGCCATGTCAGCGGATTTCCTACAAGTCTTTACTGTGCCCTGCACTAGCTAAGCACCTGTCAAGGGCATTCTGAAACAAAGGGATAATGTATTTGAAATGTTTCTAATGTATTAAAAATACATATTATATTGAATGGCTCTAAAAAGCAGAGAGTTGTACAATAACAAATGAATACAAACATTTTCTCTATTATAGTTCACAGATCTCATCCAATAAATGACCATGATAATAAAAAGGGAACAATATCCTTTGCTATTCAGAAGAACCACATTAGTATTTATAGCAAGGGATTGTGATAAAACATGTATTTGAGCTCAATATAAGCTAGCATGTTTAGACATATATCTGGGTGAGGCAAAGCTTGTGGTTTCCAGCAGACGATGAAGAACTGGAAAATATACATAAACTTTAAAGTAACACTTAAGGAACATTTGATCTGAAAAATATTGCACTACGGCTTGTTGGTTTAATAAGTTTGCAATTGCTAGAAAATAGTGGAACTCTCTGGATTCCTATTCTTATAAAGCATCATTTAAAAGAGAGTTTTCTGGGGAAAAAAATATTGTTCTTTATTAGCTTCCCAACAGCCCTTGCAGCCATACTTGTGGTCTGTTATTGTTTAAATTCTCACTTCGCCTGTATAGCACCATCTAGAGACTCCTATACAGTCTCAAGATGGATAAATCGTTGCTCACAGTTTCTTCCTGAACATTCCTCCAATTTCACCAAGTATGCACTGTTTAGAGATTCTCCTACAGTCAATATTAAAGGTTCTGACACTGCCACCCTAAACGTTCAGCGTACTATAGGGAGCAATGATGGCTACATTTAATATTTTATATGATGTAATCTAGCACACTGGAATACCCAGCACAAAAGTCACTAATTGCTTGTTATTCTCTATGGAGCCTGCATTGCTTCTGCGGTTTCTCTTGTTCCTCTGTGTGAAACCAGTAGAGGATCACTGGCCCAGCACATGCATGACATCAGCATTCACACTGCACTGAGAGCTGCCTCCTGCTTGCAGGGCTCTGTTCAACTTACTGGCTATGTTACGTTCAAAGCACAGATGGGAAACCTCTGTATTCTGTGCTTTGAATGGACTGTTGTAAGAAATAGGGAGCTGAAGACACATGACTGTATGTGCAAGCTCAGAATTTTAACAAGTAAAATATGTTTCCTCATTTCTCATAGGATTTACAATAATTAATATTGTGTGCGATCAAAAAATGCCTTTAAAGGGAACCTGTCAGGTCCCGCCTGCCCTCCAACCCAGCATTATTCACTTATGTATGAGTAAAATCCCTGCCTAACCATCCCTGTATAATGTTTTTTTGGTAAAATTAGGTTTAAAAAAGCATTTAATTGTCCCCATTTCCGATGCTAATTAGGGCTTTGATTAGTCAATGGGACATTAGTTTCCCCAGACTAGTCAGCCTTTTTTCCGTGTTATCACGCCCCTCTGTGTGTGATGAGATCGCCAGCTCCTGCAAATCTGCAAAAGTTCAGGTCATAAAGATGGCGCCTCTGAAGCCGGGAAGTGTACATCCAGGTGTAGAGGGACAGTGATGCTTCTGAACTTCTGGCCATGCGTTCTGTGCCTCTGAAGTCGGGAAGTGTACATCCAGGTACAGAGGGGCAGTGATGCTTCTGAACATCTGGTTATGCGTTCTGTGCCTCTGAAGCCAGGAAGCATACATCCAGGTGCAGAGGGGCAGCCAGTGATGCTTCTGAACTTCTGATCATGCATTCTGTGCCTCTGAAGCCGGGAAGTGTACATTGAGGTACAGAGGGGCAGTGACGCTTCTGAACTTCTGGTCATGCGTTCTGTGCCTCTGAAGCGAAGAACAGTACATCCAGGTGGAGGGGCAGTGACACTTCTGAACTTCTGGTCATGCATTCTGTGCCTCTGAAGCCGGGAAGTGTACATCCAGGTGCAGAGGGGCAGTGACGCTTCTGAACTTCTGGTCATGCATTCTCTGCCTCTGAAGCCGGGAAGTGTACATCCAGGTGCAGAGGGGCAGTGATGCTTCTGAACTTCTGGTCATGCGTTCTGTGCGTCTGAAGCCAGGAAGTGTACATCCAGGTGCAGAGGGGCAGTGATGCTTCTGAACTTCTGGTCATGTGTTCTGAGCCTCTGAAGCCGGGAAGCGTTCATCCAGGTGCAGAGGGGCAGTGACACTTCTAAACTTCTGGTCATGCATTCTGTGCCTCTGAAGCCGGGAAGTGTACATCCAGGTGCAGAGGGGCAGTGACGCTTCTGAACTTCTGGTCATGCATTCTGTGTCTCAGAAGCCGGAAAACGTACATCCAGGTGCAGAGGGGCAGTGACGCTTCTGAACTTCTGGTCATGCGTTTTGTGCCTCTGAAGGCGGAAAGTGTATATCCAGATGCAGAGGGGCAGTGACGCTTCTGTACTTCTGGTCATGCGTTCTGTGCTTCTGAAGCCAGGAATCGTATGCGGCTCCAATGACGCAGTTACGCTGTCAAAATGTGCCAAGTGCATGTGCGAGATTTGCAAGAACTGGCGATGATGACGACTCCTGTAAATTATGTTCTTATGCCCACAGAGTCGTGGTAACAAAGTGCTGACAAGTCTGGCTACACTAATGTCCCATCGACTAGTCAAAGCCCTAATTACCATAGGAAACAGGGACAATGTAAATACTTTTTCAAACCTGTTTTTTAACCTAAAAACATTATACATGGCTGGTTAGGCAGGAAATTTACTCATACCCAAGTGTATGGGGGCATGTGGGACCTGACATGTTTCCTTTAAGATCATGTCATAAGATTACATTGTTCATGGGACGGGGCATGAGATTCCACAGATACCCTGAATAGGAGGGTTCTGCACAAGTCAATTCTTTGATTGAATTAAGAGATGATAAAAATGTAGCACCTTTAGGGTACTGTCACACAGTGCCATTTTCATCACTACGACGGTACGATTCGTGACGTTCTAGCGATATCGTTACGATATCGTTGTGTCTGACACGCAGCAGCGATCAGGGACCCTGCTGAGAATCGTACGGCGTAGCAGATCGTTTGGAACTTTCTTTCGTCGCTTGATCACCCGCTGACATCGCTGGATCGTTGTGTGTGACAGCGATCCAGCGATGTGTTCGCTTGTAACCAGGGTAAACATCGGGTAACTAAGCGCAGGGCCGCGCTTAGTAACCCGATGTTTACCCTGGTTACCAGCGTAAACGTAAAAAAAACAAACAGTACATACTTACATTCCGGTGTCTGTCCTCCAGCGTCTCAGCTTCTCTGCACTGTGAGCGCCTGCCGGCCGGAAAGCGAGCACTGCGGTGACGTCACCGCTCTGCTTTCCGGCTATGGTGCTTACACAGTGCAGAGAAGCACAGCGCCGGGGACGGACACCAGGATGTAAGTATGTACTGTTTGTTTTTTTTACGTTTACGCTGGTAACCAGGGTAAACATCGGGTTACTAAGCGCGGCCCTGCGCTTAGGAACCCGATGTTTACCCTGGTTACCCGGGGACTTCGGCATCGCTCCAGCGCCGTGATTGCAAAGTGTGACCGCAGTCTACGACGCTGGAGCGATAATCATACGACGCTGCGACGTCACAAATCGTGCCGTCGTAGCGATGAAAATGACACTGTGTGACAGTACCCTTAGGTGAATTTAAGCAGAAGTTTATTTGTAAATGTAGAATCTAAATTACAAAGCGGTAACATCCTTTACCTAATGCATACAATTTTTTCAGGTAAATGAATATTGCTACAGATGCTGTGCAAAGTCGCGACAAATGCCTCTTTAGTACAGATATATATAAAGAAGTATATTATGCCTCTCATATGTAAAACATCTTGTTTTGGAAATATACAGGTTCTAAGTAACACTTCTATTTAAGTTCCTGCAATTCCATTTATTGCAGTATATGATTTATCTGTTTCAGCGAAAGAACATTATTAGAAAACTCACAGCTTGCCACTCGCTTTTCTGTATCTGAAATAATCCTTTCACCAAACAAGAGCATTAAACCCTCTTGACATGTGTAAAATAACTTGACTTTTAGACTTGATACAAAAAATGCACAGTACATAATAAGTGACATAGGTGCTTGAATGGTGACTGCGCCTCTGGAGGGAAAAACAGATCTGACAGTCACTTTAAACAAGTTTTTGAAGTTATTTGTCACAAATTTACATATACATTACTTTTAAAAAGTTTCTCCTTTTCAAACCCTGGATTTCGACTATTGTATTTCATAAAATGATTACATAAGGTTCAGTATATCAGAAAGTTAAGGGTTGTCAGTGTATATATCATGATATAAACTTTCTGAGGAACCCCTACGTGCCTCATTCTAACCTCAGAGTAGCTGGCGTATAGATGGGCAAAGCATTTCAAAATTCTTACCAAATGTTATATTCTGGCTTAGTTTAACCCCTTTACCACCCGTTTGCACGTTAATGACAGGGCCAATTTTTACAATTCTGACCACTGTCCCTTTATGAGGTTGTAACTCTGGAACACTTCAACGGATCTTGGCAATTCTGACACTGTTTTCTCGTGACATATTGTACTTCATGATAGTGATAAAGTTTCTTCGATATAACTTGCGTTTATTTGTGAAAAAAATGGAAATTTGGAGAAAATTTTGAAAATTTCGCAATTTTCCAACTTTGAATTTTTATGCCCTTAAATCACAGAGATATGTCACACATAATACTTAATAGGTAACATTTCCCACATGTCTACTTTACATCAGCACAATTTAGGAACCAAAATTTTTTTTGTTAGGGAGTTATAAGGGTTAAAAGTTAACCAGCAATTTCTCATTTTTACAACACCATTTTTTTTTAGGGATCACATCTCATTTGAAGTCATTTTGAGGGGTCTATATGATAGAAAATAAACAAGTGTGACACCATTCTAAAAACTGCACCCCTCAAGGTGCTCAAAACCACATTCAAGAAATTGATTAACCCTTCAGGTGTTTCACAGGAATTTTTGGAATGTTTAAATAAAAATGAACATTTCACTTTTTTCACAAAAAATTTATTTCAGCTCCAATTTGTTTTATTTTACCAAGGGTAACAGGAGAAATGGACCCAAAAAGTTGTTGTACAATTTGTGCTGAGTACGCTGATACCCCAAATGTGGGGGTAAACCACTGTTTGTGCGCACCGCAGAGCTCGGAAGGGAAGGAGCGCCATTTGACTTTTCAATGCAAAATTGACTGGAATTGAGATGGAACGCCATGTTGCGTTTGGAGAGCCCCTGATGTGCCTAAACATTGAAACACTCCACAAGTGACACCATTTTGGAAAGTAGACCCCCTAAGGAACTTATCTAGATGTGTTTTGAGAGCTTTGATTCCCCAAGTGTTTCACTACAGTTTATAACGCAGAGCCGTGAAAATAAAAATTCTTTTTTTTTTTCACAAAAATGATTTTTTAGCCCCCAGTTTTGTATTTTCACAAGGGTAACAGGATAAATTGGACCCCAAAAGTTGTTGTCCAATTTGTCCCTAAGGAACTTATCTAGATGTGTGGTGAGCACTTTGACCCACCAAGTGCTTCACAGAAGTTTATAATGCAGAGCCGTAAAAATAAAAAACCATATTTTTTCACAAAAATTATCTTTTCGCCCCAATTTTTTATTTTCCCAAGCGTAAGAGAAGAAATTGGACCCCAAAAGTTGTTGTGCAATTTGTCCTGAGTACGCTAATAACCCATATGTGGGGGTAAACCACTGTTTGGGCGCATAGCAGAGCTCGGAAGTGAAGGAGCACCGTTTGACTTTTCAATGTAAAATTGACTGGAATTAAGATGGGACGCCATGTTGCGTTTGGAGAGCCCCTGATGTGCCTAAACATTGAAACCCCCACAAGTGATGCCATTTTGGAAAGTAGACCCATAAAGGAACTTATCTAGATGTGTGGTGAGCACTTTGACCCAACAAGTGCTTCACAGAAGTTTATAATGCAGAGCCGTAAAAATAAAAAATCATATTTTTTTACAAAAATTATCTTTTTACCCCCAATTTTTTATTTTCCCAAGGGTAAGAGAAGAAATTAGACCACAAAAGTTATTGTGCAATTTGTCCTGAGTACGCCGATACCCCATATGTGGGGGTAAACGACTGTTTGGGTGCATGGCAGAGCTCGGAAGGGAAGGAGCGCCATTTGACTTTTCAATGCAAAATTGACTCCAATTAAGATGGGACGCCATGTCGCGTTTGGAGAGCCCCTGATGTGCCTAAACATTAAACCCCCCACAAGTGACACTATTTTGGAAAGTAGACCCCCTAAGGAACTTATCTAGATGTGTTTTGAGAGCTTTGATTCCCCAAGTGTTTCACTACAGTTTATAACGCAGAGCCGTGAAAATAAAAATTCTTTTTTTTTTCACAAAAATGATTTTTTAGCCCCCAGTTTTGTATTTTCACAAGGGTAACAGGATAAATTGGACCCCAAAAGTTGTTGTCCAATTTGTCCTGAGTACGCTGATACCCCATATGTGCTGAGTACGCTGATACCCCATATGTGGGGGGAACCATTGTTTGGGCGCATGGCAGAGCTCGGGAGGGAAGGAGCGCCATTTGGAATGCAGACTTAGATGGATTGGTTTGCAGGCGTCACGTTGCATTTGCAGAGCCCCTGATGTAGCCAAACAGTAGAAACCCCCCACAAGTGACCCCATATTGGAAACTAGACCTCCCAAGGAACTTATCTAGATGTGTTGTGAGAACTTTGAACCCCCAAGTGTTTCACTACAGTTTACAAAGCAGAGCCGTGAAAATAAAAAATCTTTTTTTTTCCCACAAAAATGATTTTTAGCCCCCCAAATTTATATTTTCCCAAGGGTAACAAGAGAACTTGGATCCCAAAAGTTGTTGTCCAATTTGTCCCGAGTACGCTGATGCCCCATATGTTGGGGTAAACCCTTGTTTGGGAGCACGGGAAAGCTCGGAAGGGAAGGAGCACTGTTTTACTTTTTCAATGCAAAATTGGCTGGAATTGAGATCGGACGCCATGTCGCGTTTGGAGAGCCCCTGATGTGCCTAAACAATGGAAACTCCCCAATTCTAACTGAAACCCTAATCCAAACACATCCCTAACCCTAATCCCAATGGTAACCCTAACCACACCCCTAACCCTGACACACCTCTAACTCTAATCCCAACCCTAGTCCCAACCGTAAATGTAATCCAAACCCTAACCCTAACTTTAGCCCCAACCCTAACCCTAACTTTAGCCCCAACCGTAACCCTAACTTTAGCCCCAACCCTAGCCCTAACCCTAACCCTAGCCCTAACGGGAAAATGGAAATAAATACATTTTTTTAATTTTATTATTTTTCCCTAACTAAGGGGGTGATGAAGGGGGGTTTGATTTACTTTTATAGCATTTTTTATAGCGGATTTTTATGATTGGCAGCCATCACACACAAAAAGACGCTTTTTATAGCAAAAAAGTTTTTGCGTCTCCACATTTTGAGACCTATAATTTTTCCATATTTTGGTCCACAGTGTCATATGAGGTCTTGTTTTTTGCAGGAC
Organism: Ranitomeya variabilis; assembly: GCF_051348905.1. Classification (NCBI taxonomy): domain Eukaryota; kingdom Metazoa; phylum Chordata; class Amphibia; order Anura; family Dendrobatidae; genus Ranitomeya; species Ranitomeya variabilis. The sequence continues at coordinate 155,039,717 of NC_135232.1, forward strand.
GAGTTGTCGTTTTTATTGGTAACATTTTCGGACACGTGGCAGTTTTTAATTGCTTTTTATTCAGATTTTTGTGAGGCAGAATGACAAAAAACCAGCTATTCATGAATTTCTTTTGGGGGAGGCATTTATACCGTTCCACGTTTGGTAAAATTGATAAAGCAGTTTTATTCTTCGGGTCAGTACGATTACAGCGATACCTCATTTATATCATTTTTTATGCTTTGACGCTTTTATACGATAAAAACTATTTAATAGAATAAATAATTATTTTGGCATCGCTTTATTCTGAGGACTATAACTTTTTTATTTTTTCGCTGATGATGCTGTATGGTGGCTCGTTTTTTGCGGGACAAGATGACGTTTTCAGTGGTACCATGGTTATTTATATCTGTCTTTTTCATCGCGTGTTATTCCACTTTTTGTTCAGTGGTATGATAATAAAGCGTTGTTTTTTGCCTCTTTTTTTTTTCCCTACGGTGTTCACTGAAGGGGTTAACTAGTGATATAGTTTTATAGGTGGAGTCGTTACGGACGCGGCAATACTAAATATGTGTACTTTTATTGTTTTTTTTTATTTAGATAAAAAATGTATTTATGGGAATAATATATATATTTTCTTTATTTAGGATTTATTTTTTTTATTTTTTTTTTACACATGTGGAAATTTTTTTTTTAACTTTTTTACTTTGTACCGGGGGGGACATCACAGATCACTGATCTGACAGTTTGCACAGCACTCTGTCAGATCACCGATCTGACTTACAGCACTGCAGGCTTACCAAGCGCCTGCTCTGAGCAGGCACTCGGTAAGCCACCTCCCTCCCTGCAGGACCCGGATGCTGCGGCCATCTTGGATCCGGGCACCTGCAGCGAGGAGGTGGTAAGAGACCCTCGCAGCAACGCGATCACATCGCGTTGCTCTGGGGGTCTCAGCGAAGCACGCAGGGAGCCCCCTCCCTGCGCGATGCTTCCCTGTACCGCCGGCACACCACGATCATGTTTGATCGCGGTGTGCCGGGGGTTAATGTGCCGGGGGCGGTCCGTGACCGCTCCTGGCACATAGTGCCAGATGTCAGCTGCGATAGTCAGCTGACACCCGGCTGCGATCGGCCGTGCTACCCACGTGAGCGCCGCCGATCACGCTGGATGTACTATCCCGTCGGTGGTCATACGGGCCCACCCCACCTCGACGGGATAGTACGTCCAATGTCAGAAAGGGGTTAAATCAGTTTGCCATTACTATAGTAAAATGGTTAACAATGGCATAATTAGAGTTTGATGGGCCCTGGTGCAAAATTTGAACAGGGGACCCCATCCAGATTATACATACATGTCCTCTAACCTGGTACTTATGTCCCTCAGCCTGATATAGATAGATAGATAGATAGATAGATAGATAGATAATATATATATACATTATATATGTCACTCATTGTGGCCCTATCTTGATATATATTACCCATCCTGGTATATGTCCCTTATCCTGGGCTCCATGCTGATATACCAGGATGAGGTGTGTATATATATATATATATATATATATATATATATATATATATATATATATATATATATATATATATATATATATATATATATATATATACACACATATATATATATACACACTCACCGGCCACTTTATTTGGTACACCATGCTAGTAACGGGTTGGACCCCCTTTTGCCTTCAGAACTGCCTCAATTCTTCGTGGCATAGATTCAACAAGGTGCTGGAAGCATTCCTCAGAGATTTTGGTCCATATTGACATGATGGCATCACACAGTTGCCGCAGATTTGTCGGCTGCACATCCCAAAGATGCTCCATACAAGGCAGGATGGATCCATGCTTTCATGTTGTTTACACCAAATTCTGACCCTACCATCCGAATGTCGCAGCAGAAATCGAGACTCATCAGACCAAGCAACGTTTTTCCAATCTTCTACTGTCCAATTTCGATGAGCTTGTACAAATTGTAGCCTCAGTTTCCTGTTCTTAGCTGAAAGGAGTGGTACCCGGTGTGGTCTTCTGCTGCTGTAGCCCATCTGCCTCAAAGTTCGACGCACTGTGCATTCAGAGATGCTCTTAGGCCTACCTTGGTTGTAACGGGTGGCGATTTGAGTCACTGTTGCCTTTCTATCAGCTCGAACCAGTCTGCCCATTCTCCTCTGACCTCTGGCATCAACAAGGCATTTCCGCCCACAGAACTGCCGCTCACTGGATTTTTTTTCTTTTTCGGACCATTCTCTGTAAACCCTAGAGATGGTTGTGCGTGAAAATCCCAGTAGATCAGCAGTTTCTGAAATACTCAGACCAGCCCTTCTGGCACCAACAACCATGCCACGTTCAAAGGCACTCAAATCACCTTTCTTCCCCATACTGATGCTCGGTTTGAACTGCAGGAGATTGTCTTGACCATGTCTACATGCCTAAATGCACTGAGTTGCCGCCATGTGATTGGCTGATTAGAAATTAAGTGTTAAGAAGAAGTTGGACAGGTGTACCTAATAAAGTGGCCGGTGAGTGTATATGTCCCCCATTCTGCCGCTATTCTTTAAAGTGAACCTGTCAGCAGGATTTTGGTAAGTAAACTAAAGGCATTGTCATATTGATGTTGTTACACTGATTAAAATGATATCTGGGATGAAGTTATCCATCTTGTGGTTATTGTGTAATCAGTGTTAGAAGTTTTCAGCTAATGAGAACTCGTGTTCCAGGGTGGAACTGTAGGCAGAGTTTAATCTCCCTGCTCTAGGCCAGAGAAACCAAGGAGAGACCTGCCCTCAGGCCGCCCGGAAGCACAAACATGTTCCTCGTCATATAGACAGACAGAGACAGTCAGATACACAGACAGATACAAAGAGAGATGGAGAAACAGACACAAAACAAGAGACAGATGCACAGAGAAAGAGACAGATACACAGAGACAGAGAGAGATGGAGAGAGATACACAGAGAAAGACAGAAAGATAAACAGAGAGACACAGATACACAAAGACAGACAGAGAGAAATACAAACGTCATCTCTTCTGTGATCACTGCATTCAGGGATCTTCGGGACAGGTGGCGGCGACTTCCGCTCCAGTGACCTCCGGTGTGCGCACCGATAAGTTGCTCTTGCCACTTCTTCCCTGCATAGTCATCACCATACCATGTACACATGGTTCCTAGCATTACTGTGCAGGGAGGAAGTGGGGAGGGCATCTTATCTGCGCTCACACAGGAGGTCACAGTGACTCGCCTGCATTGAAGATCCTTGAACGCAGCATCCCCAGAAGGCAGGATGAGGTATTTGAGAGAGAGTGCAAGGTCGGGATTCCGGGGCTGTAACTGACGCTGATGGGAGGAGGTAAGTATTACAATGAGGAGAGGAATCGGGATTTCTTCCAGGCGCTGCATGTTCCAGAGCCTGGAAGAAAACATTAACATAAAGAAAGAATATAAGGTTTCTCAGCAACAAGACCATTAATATGAGGCATACAGGTAGGACTAGAGTATCATCTCTATTACCTGTATGCCCATATTAATAGGGCGTACCCCCGGGGGGGGGGGTAACCGATTTCCTTTAAGGCAGCTTCACATGCATGACGGTGCCTGTGCAACATCGTTAGTCTGTTTCTTAAACACACTTGCTAGTTCTCAGGTCCTAGTGCTCATATCCCAGTTCCCAGTATACACTGTGTTCCAAATTATTATGCAAATTGAATTTAAGTGTCATAAAGATTTAATTGTTTTGTTTTTCAAATAAACTCGTGGATGGTTTTGTGTCTCGGGGCTCAATGGATCACTGAAATCAATCTTAAACACATGTGATAATTGGTTTTCCAGGTGATTCTAATTAAAGGAAAACTACTTAAAAATGATGTTCCACATTATTAAGCAGGTCACAGTTTTCAAGTAACATGGGAAAGAAAAAGGATCTCTCTGCTGCTGAAAAGCATCAAATAGTGCAATGCCTTGGTGAAGGGATGAAAACATCAGAAATTTTCCAGAAACATAAGCGTGATCATCATACTGTTAAGAGATTTGTGGCTGCATCTGAGCACAAATGTGTTTGTGCTGATAAAGGCATAATGAGGAAGATTTCTGCCAGGCAAGTTCATCGGATTAAGAGAGCTAAAAAGCCATTACAAAGCAGCAAACAGATATTTTAAGCTGCTGGTGCCTCTGGAGTCCCTCAAACCTCAAGGTGTAGGATCCTTCAAAGGCTTGCTGTGGTGCATAAACCTACTATTCGGCCACCCTTAAACAGTGTTCACAAGCAGAAATGGTTGTATTGGGCCCACACATACATGAAGACTAATTTCCAAAAAGTCTTGTTTACTGATAAGTGTTGAGCAACCCTGGATGGTCCAGATGGATGGAGTAGTGGATGGCCACCATGTCCCAACAAGGCTGCAACGTCAGCGAGGAGGTGGAGGAGTCATGTTTTGGGCCGGAATCATGGGAAACAGCTGGTAAGGCCCTTTAAGGTTCCTGAAGGTGTGGAAATGACCTCTGCAAAGTATATAGAGTTTCTGACTGACAACTTTCTTCTATGGTCTAAAAAGCAGAAACGTGCCTTCTGGAGCAAAATCATCTTCATGCTGACAATGCCCCATCTCATGCTGCAAAGAATACCTCTGAGTCATTGGCTGCTATGGGCATAAAAGGAGGTAAACTCATGGTGCGGCCACCATCTTCCCCTGACCTCAACCCTATAGAGAACCTTTGGAGGATCATCAAGCAAAAAGATCTATGAGGGTGGGAGGCAGTTAACATCCAAACAGCAGCTCTGGGAAGCTATTCCAACTTCATGCAAAGAATTACAAGCAGAAACTCTCCAAAAACTCACAAGTTCAATGGATGCAAGAATTGTGAAGGTGACATCAAAGAAGGGTCCTATGTTAACATGTAACTTGGCCTGTTGGGATGTTTTGGCGTTAAATTGCTTTTTTGTTCAGTGAATGTGACCTCCTAATGCTGCAAATTCCACAAATGAGCATTTTCAGTTCTTTAAAACATATCAAATGTTTAGAAATTCTACTGTGCATAAGAATTTGGAACAGTGTATTTTGAGTTTTTATTTTGGAGATTATACTGTTATCATTGGGAGGTTTTTTCAATAAAATTTGATGTATAATCTAACGGGTGATGACTTTTATTAGACTGACTGTCATTTGCACTGACCATTTATGAAAATCTGATAAAAATGTAATTTACATAATAATTTGGAACATAGTGTACATGTCCTGTACATTAGCAGTGCTCACACATGTCTATTAGCCATGTAGCACCCGGGTCTCGTCTCCCTTGTCCCTCCTCAGATGACTCTTCATCAGCCACTGTGCATCCAAAGTCATGTTTGGTGAGGCACCTAATCACACCCCTCCAGGCTCTCCTCAGATCACAGCACAGTTGTTCCACCACCAAGTCCGTTACACCAGTAAACATATTTACACATACTAAAAAATATACAGTTAGGTCCATATATATTTGGACAGAGACAACATTTTTCTAATTTTGGTTATAGACATTACCACAATGAATTTTAAACATGTTAAGGAGCTGAAACTCCTAAACCCTTCATCCAATTTTAATGTGGATACCCTCAAATGAAAGCTGAAAGTCTGAACTTCAACTGCATCTGAATTGTTTTGTTTAAAATTCATTGTGGTAATGTCTATAACCAAAATTAGAAAAATGTTGTCTCTGTCCAAATATATATGGACCTGACTGTATACAGGTGCTTCTCACAAAATTAGAATATCATAAAAAAGTTAATTTATTTCAGTTCTTCAATACAAAAAGTGAAAATCATATATTAAATAGAGCCATTACAAACAGAGTGTTTATTTCTGTTAATGTTGATGATTATGGCTAACATGCAATGAAAACCCAAAAGTCATTGTCTCAGTAAGTTAGAATACTTTATAACACTACCTTGAAAAATGATTTTAAGATCCAAAATATTGGCATACTCTATTGGGTTAAAGTCAGGCGAGTTTGCTGGCCAATCAAGCATAGTGATACTGTTGTTTTTAAACCAGGTATTGGTACTTTTTGCAGTGTGGACAGTCCTGCTGGAGAATGAAATTTCCATCTCCAAAAATCTTATTGACAGAGGGAAGCATGAAGAACTCTAACATTTCCTGATAGATGGCTGCCCTGACTTTGTTCTTGATAAAACACAGTGCACCTACTCCGGCAGAAGATATGGCTCCCCAAACCATCACTGATTGTGGAAACCTCACATTAGACCTCAAGCAGCTTGGATTGTGTGCCCATGCACTCTTCCTCCAGACTCTGAGACCTTGATTTTCAAATGAAAAGCAAAATTTACTTTCATCTGAAAACAACACTTTGGACCACTGAGCAACAGTTCAGTTCTTTTTGTCCTTGGCCCAGGTAAGGCATTTCTGGCATTGTCTATTTGTCATGAGTGTATGGACACAAGGAATGCGACACTTGTAGATCATGTCCTGCATACCTCTGTGTGTGTTGGCTCTTGAAGCAATTACTCCAGCAGCACGCCACTCCTTGTGAATCTCCCCCAAATTTTTGAATGGCCTTTTCTTAATCCTTTCAAGGCTGCGGTTATCCCGATTGCTTGTGCACCTTTTTCTACCACACTTTTTCCTTCCACTCAACTTTCCATTAATATGCTTGGATACAGCACTCTGAACAGCCAGCTTCTTAGTAATGACTTTTTGCGGCTTACCCTCCTTGTGGAGCGTGTCAATGACAGCCTTCTGGACATCTGTCAAGTCAGCAGTCTTCCCCATGATTGTGGAACCTACTGAAACAGACTAAGGGACCTTTTTAAACACTTAGGAAGCCTCTGCAGATGTTTTTGTTAATTATTCTAATTTACTGAGATAATGACTTGTGGGTTTTCATTGGCTGTAAGCCATAATCATCAACACTAACAGAAATAAACACTTGAAATAGATCACTCTGTTTGTAACCACTCTATATAATTTATGAGTTTAACTTTTTGTATTGAAGAACTGAAATAAATTAACTTTTTGACGATATTCTAATTTTGTGAGAAGCACCCGTACTGTAGATACATTTTCTTCAATTTGCTTGAATTAGTGAAATTCAAAACCACCTGAATCTTAGTGTGTATTGCAATCATTATACCTTATACTTTCATAAGTATTACATTAATACTTGTTCAGCAGCCACATCTTACTGTAAATGGGAGCAGAATGGGTGAGAGACCTGAGTGATGTGCACAACATTATGGTATGTGCAGGCAACAGGAGACTGCGCCAAACTAAGGGCATCCATCATGCCAGGAAGTGCCTGCATGGAAGCAAGAAGATATAAAGCATGTAATAAGAAAGAAAAAAAGTCCAAATATGCAGGTTGGATGCCAAATTATTAGAGGCACAACATTAATTTTAAGGTTGAACTTTCCTTTAGCGATGTAAAGAATATGTCCATATTAAAACTTCCTGGAAGTGATAACCTTTTTTAACGGAATTAAACTGTCCTCAAAAGCAGCTGTTTCTGCCAAATCATAGTTTTGGTTTGCACCAGGTCCTGCAAATGAGACACTTTCAGTAAGCGTTCAATCATTTCAATTTTCCTCTCGTATGAAACATGAACTTAACAACAAATGGCCAGCTTGTGGTGCCGCTCAGCATCGTGTCCCAGCTGTGCCCAACACCACACTGCTTGTTCAATAAGTCTGTCTTGTAATGCGCCATCAGCTGAGGAATGCCGTTCAGGCAGTTTTATGGGATAAGACAACAAGATTTGTAAAGATAACTTTGCATTACCCACGTATGTGGTAACCAAACTCTTTTTCTTTCTAGCCAGGCAATTACAAAGTTTTCCCAATTTGTTCATTGATTGATTCCATAAGAGCCCCACTACGGGAACACATGTTACAAGGAATGGATGACGAGCCTACAGAAGTGAGAGAGAAATAACCAACTGTCGTATTTAATTACTACAAACTTTGCTGGTTTCATGTTTTGGCTGAAAAGAAGATTAGTGTTTGCAAAGATGGAACAAAAAGTCTTTATATAGCTAATTGTAAAATAACAGTCTGATCCTAAAATCCATCTGTATTTACTGGCTGTTACCGCTACTGGGCTCAGCTCTATAAATGACTGGGTGATTGTCAGCTTATTATGTGGATTAATAACAAGTGAGGCATTAAAAAAAATCCTAATGTATAGCAGAGCTGAAACTGGATACGGGGAAATAGATGGAATAGAGCTGCGGGATACTCTGAAGTTCTATAAATAAAGGATATGTCAAAGTAATTATTCTTTCATTATGTGGTAATAATATAGTAGTTACATATTTCACAGTCCCGTGCACAAAGAGACACATAATGGTATATATTATAATCTTTAAAGAGAACCTGTCATCTGATTCATGCTTCCTGAAACATAGGCAGCATGAATCAGAGTCTGGCTTCACTGCTGCAACCTTGTATGTTTTACTCTGAAATGCTCCACATTTCGAATGACTGGTTGGAGGCCTGTCCCTGGCAGACTCTCCCCAGCCTGCTCCATTAGAGTGATAAGTATTTCCCTATAGGTGTACGTAAGGAGACACCAGTGAGCCAAAGAGGTCGGAGTGTGGAGAAGCCACCAGATACTAGGCTCAGACTAAAGAGCCGAGACACACAATCTCAACATACTTTCAAAAGTTGGCCAAACTCTGAAATGCCGCAAAGTTTCACACTAAAACACAGTCGGCTGTGATAGCGTACCAAGACTCTGATTCATGCTGCTCTTGGTTCAGGCAGAAAGGATGAAACGACCGGTTCTTTTTATATGCCAAAATGTTACAAAACAATGATACTCGAGCCCACCAGAGTTGACCAGAATTGATTCTTATAGTCCACAAACTATCTGTACTACCTTGGCATAAGTAGTTTTAATTGGATCGGTATTTAGTTGGCATACTTACACAAACAGGACATGTCCGCAATAAGAATCTACTGAAAAAACAGACTGTAGATTAGAGTAATTTCTAAATAGGGCTGTCTTTCACTTGACCTTAGGGTGATTTATTGGGTCTGAAACCACTGGATGATCCCACAGTATTCTGCTGGGAAAATTTGATAATGTGGGCACAACATTTTTTTGTAATTCAGTTCTGCACTTATTCAGCAGTTCTGCACTTATTCAGCAAAATGGCAGCCATTGGCCGCCATTTTGGTGAACTGTAAATGTCCATCAAAAGGTTAAAAAATAAAGCAAACCTTATACACACCTTACAGTTCACTTCTCCATCCACCCCCCCCTCCATTCTACCCCATCACCCATCTTTTGCTCATGGTCTCTCCTTATCACCACTGTTGAGTGCTGAATTTCCTGGCTTCTTCACACTAAGATGGGACTATTGGCTCTCATCATTGCGTCATGACCATGTGCACTCAACCATCCCACATCCAGAAATCTCAGCCTTCAGTGCTCACAGCAGTGATAACACATGATGACCGGATGGGTAACAGTGAGGAGTGTAGCAACAGGAGAGGTGAGCTTTAAGGAGAGTATATCGTAAGTATTTTTTTTAATTTTTTAATCTTACATTTATTAAGCACTGGGGTTTAGAGACACATCAAAACATAATAATGGACATTCAATTTGCAGATAATAATTTCTCTTAGAATCAAATTTCCAAGGAAAATGCACACAAATAGGTGAATTTGAATGTTGCCTGATCCGCTCATTTCTACTCTTTAGGTGATGCTGACAACTAGTCAGTGTTTCATTCTCTTGTACGCTTTTGTGATAAGGCAGGGAAGATTGGTATGCGGCAAATTATCGAAGAATGACACATTTTTGACACAGTTTTATTTAAATGTATTGCGAATTTAGGATGCAAAATTTCATTACAGGCTTGTGATATTTCATATCCCACATTAAATGTGCCAGAATTCTGGTGCAAATTGTGCTCCCCTCCACTCCCTTTCACCCAAAAATTACATACATAAACTTTTATCTATTAAATACACAGTATCTTGAAAATTTGCATGGGCGTAGAGAAATTGGGATGTGGTTGAGAAAAAAAAAAAAAAGAGATGGGTTAAATTGCACCCATGTGCACAAAGAAAAATTTTGTCCCCAAACTTTGATAGACGGTATGCTCACCTAGAGGTATCATAAGAAAGTGTCTAAAATATCTAGCAGATACCGTATAGTGAATGCCACTGTGATAGATTTAATTTTTCTAACTGCCTGATCAATTGTTAAGCTGCCTATAATTAAGATAGAACTAAAAAATCTGCATCAATGTTCAAGAGAAAGCAGAAATCTTACAGAATATTTGTAAAACTAGTTTATTATACAAAGATATTACATAATGCCAGAGACTCCATTTAATCACAGAAAATGAGGCACGTGCACCGAAATGTGTTCAATTACATGAGTCACTGTGTACACCGAGACTCCCAATCTAGCAGTTATCCTACCGCTACACTTATGGCTGTTGCAGTTATTACAATAACGATGATTATTATTATTATCATTATTATTGTTCTTCTTATCATTATTAGTACTATTATTGTTGTTATTATTACTCCTGCTTATAAAACTATTGTCAGATTAGCTTTTTCTAAACTAAGAAATCCAGAAATGAAAATGTTAAAAAGGGATATACAGGAACATCAGTTTCTCAATGAAGCCCTTGAGAGCAGAATCCTATGTAACAAGGCGATAAATAATTAATTACTCATGTAACATGCACTGTTACCAAACTGTAACCACACTGTGAATTCAGCATCATATGAGCCGCGCCAATTCTACTGCTTCATGCCTGTTTCTGCTGTCACGGACAGCCGTACATCACAGGCACTCAATACTGTATTAGTTTTGACCCCTGCATGATTGCATTATTAACTACTCCAATAGAGCCGTTATCCAAGGATAAAAAAGGAATAGAAAGCACATACCATGAGAGACCTATGGACAGAGCAGCTACGGACAAATGTATATACAGCTAGCTACTATCTACAAAGCATCATCTCAATATGGACATATTCAGTGAAGTAAAATATGGAAATGCTGTTTAAAGGGGATGTCCGAGAGATTGGTGGAGGTGTGACCCAGCGCTGCTACCGATCAGCTGTTCCCGGCGGCGGACAGAACTGCTCAGTTAAGGACCCGGACAGCACAGTCCTGCAATCAGCAATGTTTAAGTCCCAGACAACACCTTTAACATAATTTGCTGTAGGTACTGTATATAATATTATTGCGCACACAATACATCTCCTAGATTTAAAGGGTCCAACTAAGCGGAGAGGTTTGCTGTTCCTACTGGCACATGGAGGTCAGAAAGGGAGGAGTAGTCTGAGCATATGTCTTGTTCAGAGAAGCACATTTAGCTCTGAGGCCATTACTGGTGCAATGAGTTCAAATTCCATTTGTATGATCACAACAATTTCATGTCATTAAAGATGTTTTCTGGAATTTTCATATTGATGGCCTATAGTTAAGACAAATAAGGCAGATCTACACAATCAGATTATCAGGAGTTTGCACCTCCATCGATCAGCTGATTTAAAGGGCAACTTTGCAATTTACCTCTTATTACAAATCTTCTCCATTCTTAAGAATGGAAAGATAACTAATTCTAAGTTTGATGCTCATTGTCTAGTTTACAGCTACCTGTGCAGTCCATCAGTGGCGGCTGGTTTCCTAGGCAAGGAGCACAGTATTTACAAGTTCTTTGATATAGAGCTTGCAAGCGCTGCTCTAAAGCTGTACTGGATACAACGTGATTCAGTGTCCCTGGATTCCTCCAATGCTGCAAAGGAAAAGCTGCATCTGTTTACAGCATCAGAGTGGGCATAGTTCGAGCCAGAGTCACAGCTATGCCGATCGTCCAAACTGTCAAGTATCAGGTGTGCACCCCCACACATAAATACATAAAAAACCTGGAACCCGGGGATCAATGCACTCCTAAAAAACACCATGAGACAAACTCTTTAAAGGGCACATCGGTCCCCTTAACAGTGTTCCAGACATGGTTCCGTTCACTTTGTAGTGGCTGTGCCTGGTATTACAGCTCCCTACAGTTAGTCGGACTCTCATGTGCATAGTACAAATAATTTCCAGAACAGAAAAATTATGGGATCTTTAAATAAGAATTTACATTTATTCAGGCAGTAATAATTCTACAATCATGAGTTCAGTACTATGGACATAATTATACTGCCAAGAATGCATTCAGAAGTGTACTTACAAAGTTTTGAACAGAGTTCAGAGCTCTGTAATTAAGCCATGCTTTTCCATCATCCATGTGACCACAATGTCATACACTCCTATAACCATGTCATCCACCCGTCTTACTTTCCCATGACCCCTTTTCAGTGTGAAGTTTAGTGTGAAGTTTTAATCAAGATAATTACAGTATAATATATAATTAGCAAGACCTTGTAAAAGTAGAATATATAGCATAAGGAGAGAAAATAGCATTTTATATTTCATGTATTAGTTCCCATGTTATTGCCACTGCACAACCTCCTCTGGATCTGTTTACCTGCCTTAAAGGGATTCTCCATTGTTTATACCTTTAGGTTTCATTTTTTATTGTGGTCTATCATATTATTTTATCCAAGGAAAAAATCTTTAATAAATCACTATGCAATTCAGTCCTGGGACTAAAAAAGCACATTAAAAGGGCTATCCACTGCAAAAAGCCCATTTTCACATTCCAAATTAGGGAATTTGGAGTCACCATCTTTGGAGCCCTCATCTTTCAAGAGGAGTAGAATAGAGAGTGTTGTCAAAGAATGTGTGCGTTTCTGGGTGGGGTGGCTCAAAGAATTGATCAATTGTTTGATAAATGTCTCATTTTCAAATACAGTTAGAAATCAATATGTGCATGTGCACTTTATGTATTGTGTTCTGACCATAAGCAGCGCTGGCTCCTCCCTTTTTTTATTTTGATATTGGTTTGTGGTTGACCTCCACTGTTGCTGTGAGCGCTGGGTTATGCATGCCATTCTTTCTGTGTTCATTGTGATTGACCTAGGCTGCTGTACACACATACAGCAGCCCTGCCCTAGGCTCTGTGTGATTGTGCACCTGTGTCCAAGCCTGTCTCACCCTTCATCTGTGGAGCTGGTTAGGCAGTGTGTAGGTTGGACCTGGTCAACCTTCAACCTTTATCTGCGCTTGCCCTTTCTGGCGCCATGGGAGTGATTCAGAAACGCTTCAGGTACAGTTTGCATTTAATGTCGTCTTGCTTTTTATACATTTAGGAGGCCGAAATGGCACAGCGAATATAAAAAACGTACAGTAGGACTGCCCCATGATGAGAATGCCTTGGTGTAGCAGGGTGGCTCAAAGAATTGATCAATTGTTTGCTAAATGTTTCATTTTGAAATCAGTTAGAAATCAATATGTGCATGTGGACTTTATGTATTGCGTTCTGACCATAAGCAGTGCTGGCTTCTCCCCTTTTTTGTTTATCTACATCAAACCTCATTTGCCAAGTGTTTGCCCATTCAGACATCTTATCCAGATCGTTTTGCAAAATTGTAATGTCAAGGTCAGATTTTAGTATCCTACATAGCTTGGTATCGTCAGCAAAAACTGAGACTTTACTCACAATCCCATCCAGATGAGACGCCTAGTTTGTGGCTATAAGGGTATGTGCACACGTCAAGATTTCTTGCAGAAATTTCCTGACAAAAAACGGCCATTTCTGCCAGAAATCCGCATGCGTTTTTTTTCAGGTTTTTATGCGTTTTTTGCGTGTTTTCTTTTCTCCCAATGCATAGAATAGCGGGAAAAATGCGAAAAATCCGCAAAATTAATGAACATGTTCATTTTTTTTACCGCGATGCATTTTTTCGCAGAAAAAAACGCATCATGTGCACAAAAATTGCAGAATGCATTGTAAATGATAGGATGCATAATGTATGTGTTTTTTATAGCGTTTTTATCGCGAAAAAAACACGAAAATTCCTGAACGTGTGCACATACCCTCAGAGTGCTAGGTCGCTTATTGAAGGTGTATGGCCACTGTAATCCTAAAAGCCCCGATTATTCTTACCAAAGTAGTAGATGTAATTCCTAAGTTATATCTAGTACAATAAAAGTTATTAGACACTTCGCTTGTTTTATTCAAATAGTTTTGTGGATGTGACTCGGCATTTTAATTTGTTCCAAAATTGATTTCTTTTTATCTGCATGATCCTCATTGTCTTAATTTTGATGTAAATGAAATCTAGCTGGGATTGTTACAACTAATGTTTAATTAATGATTCCTGATCCAAACTTTATTACGAGAGGTGGTTTTCATTTTGATTTTTTTTCTAAGGTGCATATAATGTAAGATACAACATAATCCTCAACCAGCATAGCGGCATGCCGTAACATTGACTTAGTCCGTGTAAAATTCCCTGAAGTTTTGATATCAGTCTGGGTTTTAACAACTCATGTAGCGTAACCAGACCATTGCCCAGAATACAGCAGCCAGCCTGGCACACAATCCTAAGCATGGAATAATCTACCGAGTTTATTTCTTTATGCAGAAAAATAATGAAAAAGTTTTATTCAACACAAAAAAACCTCAAGAGGCTAACTAAAAAAATGATTGATTATCTATACAACGGGTCTTTGAGAGAGGTATTGCTCTTGCATGGCTATAGGTCTCATAACCAGTGTGGTACTCCATTGGCATGCTCAATAGTGAACATATCTGTGAACCGTCACTTATTTACATCAATCACCTTGCTTATAAATAAAGTATGGTTCTGTGGGCTTACCCCTTTAATAGCAATCTAAATTAGACATACCTGATTGAGAGCAGCTCGCTGTATGTTGGGTTCGATCTTGGTTACAGCTGGATTTTTTGATAAACCTATTCACTTTTTCTAAAAATTAATTACAACGTCTCCTGATGAAGCCCAGTGTTGATGAAACGAGCGTTGAGGTGCCTGTGCACCCCATCCTCTTTTCACAATCCTATTTTCATTATACATGGCAGTATAAATCTGGGGCATGCTTTATTTCATGCAGCCTTGGTCTAAGTTTTCATGTGGTTTTAACACTTGCATGCAATTCACTATAGGTGTTGGATCTTTGTGAGCTTACATTCATATGTAGACCTTAACATGCTTTTTTTTTTTTTACTCTGTACTTGATGTGCCCTTGATTTGCATTATTATATATTTATATTTTATCTTCTAGGCAGGTGTCTTTCTTAGCTGCTGTGTGCACCGATTGGATCTACCTATAACTATTGTGCTTTCTAAGTATGGCTGATTAGTATTTGGCCTATGTTATTATAATAGCATGTCATTCATAAGGAGTGTTTTTGCTGGTGGGTTTTTCTTTTTCACATTAAAGGGAACTTGTCACCCCCAAAATCGAAGGTGAGCTAAGCCCACCAGCATCAGGGGCTTATCTACATCATTCTGTAATGCTGTAGATAAGCCCCCGTTGTATCCTGAAAGATGAGAAAAAGAGGTTAGATTATACTCACCCATGGGCGATCCCGGTCCGGTTCTGGTCTGAGAGCCGGGAAAGGTCAGAGAGGCCCGGCACCTGCGCACTGCAGTACTTTGCTCTGCCCTCAACAGGGTAGACAAAGTACACCTGCGCTGGAGCCGCAGCGTGAATACAAGAAGAGGACGTCATCGTAAGAAGATGGGAGGCCCCGGACCAGAATGTGACGCCCATTGGAGCAGAACCGGACCGACACCGCCCCTGGGTGAGTATAATCTAACCTCTTCTTCTCATCTTTCAGGATACATCGGGGGCTTATCTACAGCATTCCAGAATGCTGTAGATAAGCCCCTGATGCTGGTGGGCTTAGCTCACCTTCGATTTTGGGGGGTGACAGGTTCCCTTTAAGGATATAATATTTTCCACTTCATTCCTTATCTGTATATTTTAGTCTTGTTGTTATCTTGTGTATTTACTCATCAATAAACTTTATATATTTTTTTCTTTAATTAGTTGCCCTTATTACTCTTTTTATTTTTGTTTTTTTGTTTTTTTAAATTAAAGTTTCTTTGGTTCTATATATTGTATAATTGGGGCTTCTGTTACTCTTGGTGGAGACTATTATAGATTGGCACATTGTCTAATATGTCTGCCATATAATTTTATCAGACCGACAACAAATCAAGACCGCACTGATCCCTCTGCGCTAATGGAAACTACAGTGAAATATGTATTTTATTCTTCAATAAATTGCTGAAACTGTTAATCTTTATCCGAGGGCCCGTAATAACTGTTTTGTTCTCTATGACAGTTTGAAAGAAAATATCTTCCAGAAAGTACTTTGGCAGCCACTCTTCTTGTTATTAAACTTGGAAAAACGGTTATGATTAATATAGATTGCTAATTCCTTTTTTAATGCAGAAACGTGACAGAGACTAATTCATAGTCCTTCACTCCGGCTAGCACCGGCCATTGTAAAATAAGGTTCCGTGTCATATCATATGGCCGCATTCTTCTCTGGAAAGCTGCCACAGGTGCAGTTTAACATGCTAGTAATCCTATATATGAGTCTTTTGAAATAATAACATCTGCACGCATGTCTATAATACATTTAGAAGGAGTTGGGGTAATATAAAACTGAAGCTCATTTGTTGTCCTCTGCTGGCTAGACAAGGCTTGACGTGAACCTATGAAACCACTTTAATCACTTTTGACTTTCATAGTCTGAGCTCAGACATGCAAAAAGAAAACAAACAGTAGCCGGCACAGATAATGCCCCCTTCATCAAGTATCTAGCAAAGTGTAACCATCACATTAGAAATGATGCTCCGGAGATACAGATTCATTAGAAATACAGTAGAGATGACTGTATATTATTACTTTTTTTTTCCAGCCCATTATTGACCATAAAGAGCTCCACTCTTTCCAAGCTTTCCTCTTCTGATTGATTTTTAATAGTACAATTGGTGAAGGGAACCTGTCAGCTGATTCATGCTGCTCAAAACCACCAGCAGCATTCATAAGAGCTCCGATGCTTGATTGTTCTCCTATAAAACTCTCCGTAATTCCGGTTTTCAATATACAATGTCCATTTATTATTCATAATCAGTTTTTAGATCCTATTTACTTTATTTTTATTCCACAGCTCCATTCTGTATCCTGTTGCTTTGCATTTACTCCTCAGATCCCTCTTCTACATGTTCCCAAACCTCCGTGTTCCCAGCAATCAATGACTTTCTAAACTGACAATCCTGTTCTCAGTACATAAAAAGTGCAAAATTTGACATTTATTTTCATCATTTAAACTTCAGCAGTCAGTGTAGCTCTAAAAGTGTGACAAAAGTTGAATTCAGAGTTAAAGAAACACTCCCATCCTTATTTTTTTCATTAAATGTGTGTATATGTGCATGTAGCGTAGTGAGAGTGTATTAATATACCACTGATCTCTCTGGTACCTAGCGTCGCTCGGCTCCTCTTCTCGCTGATGTCACACTTTTGCAGAGACTCTCTGAGTCAAGCTGCTTTGTGTGACCCGGAAGGGACTATTACAATGGAAGCCTATGGAGCGCGGCTCAGAACAAGGCTCCATAGGCTTACTTTGTAAAGGAAACTTCCGGCTCAAACATAGAGTGACCTGGGTAGTCGGAGTTGCAGTTATGTCATTGAGAAGAGGAGCAGATCAGTGCTGGACACCAGGCAGAGCAGCGGTAGGGGAGTATATTAATACGCTCACAATACATTCCATGCACATCTACACACAATTAATGGAAAACTATATATGGTAGTGCTTCTTAAGTACACCTTAGAAAACTGTAGGCCAAAAGCTTGTTTATCTAAAATTGTTTAGATTTTGCTTTAAGACCTGATACCCCCATACCCATAAATGCTCAACTTGGTCAAGCTTTCATATGTTCTCATCTGGCAGAAACTTATCTCCCTGCATAAAAGGAGGATTGGAAGACTGAATTCACATAATCATGTTGGGGAAGATTCGGAGGGCCATAAATGTTGGCCAGTAAAGCCAAAATCAGCAGATTCAGTGACTTTTTATCAAATATGTACAGGAATCCATAGACATAGCAAATTATATTCTAGTGTTAAACGAGCATGCTCGGGTGTTATCCGAGTATCTTGGGCTTGCTCGTATATTATGTTCTATTCCCTGCAGCTGCATGATTCGCGTCTGTTAGACAGCCACAACACATGTGGAGCTTGCCTGATTGTTTGGGAATCCCCACATGTGTTCAGGCTAACAGCCGCGAAATACGCAGCTGCAGAGAATAAAACATACCATACGAGCACGCGCAAGATACTCGGATAACACCCGAGCATGCTCAGATAAGATATTATCTGTGCACGTTCGCTCATCACTATTAATTATCAGTACTGCAGAGCAAGGCTGATGGACCCTTTTAGGCAGTGAAACATAGGTGTTAATTCAACTTCTGCACGGAATATGGCTGAGAAGATATCAGAATTATTAAATATCCAGTAAATAGCCTTGTATGTGCAGAATATGCTTCCAATAACATGCTGTCATATGATTTGCAAAGAATTGTTGCCACATACAGCAGGTGTAAAAAGGAAGTTTACCTTTCCTGTGTCACGTGGGTATATACTGTATAAAGTATTTTGACATCAAGCAGCAAAAATAAGAATGCGCACATGGATGGCATTGAATCAGTGGTCTACAACTAATTTATTCTACATGCCTGTCGAAACCATTCTTTTTTTTTTAAGATTTGCTCAGTCTTCCATGTTGCACTGAATACATCTCGCATTGTAAAGCCAGTAGTGAGTGTCTTACCCTTTCATGGTCTGAATCATCCGCAAAAAGAAAATGATAACCATCTTATGCATATATCAGTGATGCTATTGCAAATATACAAAATATATTCATGGCATTGTTTAGCATTCTTTGTTATCAAATGTATTCCAAATTAAAAAGAGCATTCAATGAAGTCATAAATGAGTCACATTTCAATGGAGACACAACATTCATTCCCAATGAATACTTAATATTTCGTTTTTTCCCAAATACATGTTAATGTCATTTTGCAGCTACCTTATAACAAGAACATTGGATTTACAGTAATTTATGGAAATTAATTCTAGCAAATCATTTAACACTTTAAAAATACTGTACTGTATTGTACTACCTCAAATTTTTCCTAATTAAAGAGGTTTTTCCGGAGTATGATACAGGTTACCTAACATTACTATAGGTCACCCATATGAGATCAGTTAAAGGGGTTGTTTGTTCTAAAAGGATAAGTCTGCAGGCTCTCTGCTTGACTGTAGACTTATGAATTCCTCCAGTGGATTCACCAGTTTCTGAGCAAGACATGGCAGCAGGGCCGGACTGGCCATCTGGCAATTCTGGCAAATGCCAGAAGGGCCTGTCTGGTCATGGGCTGCCTTGTCTGCTACATTGTTAACAGAATCAGTCTTCTCAAGACACCCATACTGGTAAGAGTTGTGATGGAGCACAAAGTTGCTGACTCCGTCACTTACCCCAACAGGCCAGTGATATCATTAGAAATATTGGTCTTGTAGAAAATCTCCCTTTCCTCCATCCAGGGTAATATTAGTAATATATCCCATCTGTTTCATGGGGACGGGGACAACATGGGCCTGTGTGATTTCAAATGCCAGGGCTGAATTTCAGCCCCAGTCCATACCTGTACGGCAGTGGTGTATGCGATATACATACTCCCAGGCAGAAGATGTCTAGTGGGCGCAGCCTTGCTCCCGTACACTGGTATAGAGCGAAGCTGCTCCCACTAGACTGCCGCATCCACTGGAAGGTCGAGTCATTAGATGGAGCATGGCCTCACTAAATACAAGTGTATGGAACGAGGCCGCGCCCACTAGACCCGCTCCAGCCGGGAGAATGTAAAACTCATACATCACCTCCGTTCCCAGCTCAAAAACCGGTGAATCCCCACAGAGCACAGTATATGCTGGGGGGGGGGGGGATTCCGAAGTCTGCAGTCACATTTAGACTGGACAACCCCTTTAAGGTTCAGGTTCCCACACTAGACCAGAACGGTCTGTTTTTCTAAATGATATATTATTGCCATGAAATATATTGCTGCTCTTCCATATCAGTGAATGGAACAAGTAAGTAAGGAACTTACTTAACTGAAAAAAATAAACTGGAGTATAAGTTGGTATGCATGCAAAATAGGAGCATGTTCACAATGGCCATCAAAAAGACAAAAACTATGACAGAAACAAGATGAACAAATACCCTGCTGTAAGTAAATACGTCAAAGCACTTTTGCATTTACATTCTATGTGTTCATTTTATTTCTGTCTTAGGCTTTGTCTAAAATAATTAGGGGGCATCTGTCACTATGTTTTAGCTATGTAATCTGAGAGCAGCATGATGTAGGGCACAGACCCTGATTACAGTGATGTGTCACATGTTGGTTTGCATTCTGTCATTTTGATCAGTTCACTGTTTTCTCTTCTGCAAAACGAGCAGTGCTCTGAATGTTGATCTCTCGCCCACATTAATGATTGACAGCTTTCTGTGTACACTATACACTGACAAAAAGGTAAGTGGCTAATCAGTGAGGTTATACGGATTAGCTGGTCGGGCTTGCACATGACAACTAGTCATAATTTCCTGCTGATAAAACACTGATTTTATTGAAACAGAAACACACATCCCAGTAACTGACACATCATGGTTATCAGGCTCTCTTGCTCTACATTAAGCTGCTCTCAGATTACATAGAAAGAACCTGCTGACAGATTCTCTTTAAAGCACCATTCAAGCATTATGGGTGCTATTAATCTAAGGTCCCAGCCCTTAGTCTTATTCTTACTCTCTGCCGCCTTCACCATTTATCGGCATGACTCCGGTCCTGAAACGTCATTTTGTGACCGTAATTTCCGGTGACCGGAATTCAGAAGCAATAACCACAAGAGCTCAATACAACTCTATGAGAGCCTTACAATTGAAAAATGACCTCCTGCTCGCACGGCAAACACTGCAGCCATTCAGTTGGTCACAACTTGCGGAAGACCGACGGGAGCAGGATTGATAGAAGGTGAAGATGGTGGTGGATAAGTATAAGACAGGGGGCAGGGAACTTAGATTACAAGCACCACTCCAGCGCTGCAATAAAAAAGATGTTGGAGTGGTGCTTACTTTTTAGTTATATTTCAGTTGTTTTAACACTTTCTCACTTGTCAAGCATTGCGCTACAAATTACTTCAAATAGTCCCATATCACTTTCTATACTTACTGGATTAAAAGTAAGGTTTACTTTATGGTGTAATGTTAAATCTATGCCATAAATATAATCTGGAAGCAACTGCTCAATTTCCCTGCAAAGTCACCACAAGAGAAATGAAGCTCCAATATATTGCCATGTAAAGCATGCACAAGTCCTCCATAGACAGGAACTCTTTGCATTCATTATTACCTCCTTAAATATTTCAAGACTTTGTCTCAACATCACTAATAGTTAAAGGAAACCGGTCACGTACAATAAAGCTACTAACCTGCAGATATGGGGATAATTTGCAGGTTAGTAGCGTTCTGACACTGTACAGTGCCCACACTGAGGGCCCCACTGCCAGGAGGAAATAAACTTTATTCCCCCTCTAATGCTGAGCCAGCTGTCAGTCCGTGTCGGGTGCGGTTACAGCCGCCACTTTCTTTACACTGAGTGGTGACTGAAACCGTTCCAGCACCACCCCTGTGACAGAAAGAGCGAGGCTGCCAGGAGGAGGGAAGTTGACATCCTTCCGGAGCTGGGCTCTCAGTGCTGGAGCCGCCCGGTGACAGAACGCTACTAGCCTACAGATTACCTGCATATCTTCAAGTTAATAGTGTTGTTTTACATTACAGGTTTCCTTCAAAATTTGCAAAATGCTTGTAAAAATTTAGCATTTTACTTTTTATTAAAATGTTCTCTGTCCTCAAGAACTAATGGAGTTTTCATTTTAATTGTTTAATGGTTGTTGCCTAGATTACCGGCCACCACTGCAGTCTATCAGCAGTGGATGACTAAGCACAATCCTTACAAGCTCTTTTTAATTGAGCTGTAAGTGCTGATCTCAGGCTGGTTGGATGGTTGCAGGGCACTTTCCGGCCAGCTTTAGTGCCTTTACAGTCTTTCAAAGCTACAGTGAAAGATGCCTCTGCCTACAGCATCAGAGGGTACACAGTTTGTGCAGCAGTGCAACCATGCCGGTGGTCCGAACTGTCAATCTTCAGGAGCATACCATCCTAGAGCAAAAAGGGAGTGAGGAGGCAGGGGAGCAGAGAGCTCCTGAAGAGGAGATATGAGAAAATTTGTTCAAATACCCGTATTTTTCCTGACTATAAGACGCACCGGACCATAAGACGCACCCCAAATTTTCAGAAGCAAAAATAGGGAAAAAATGTGTCAAATGGTGGTCTGTCTTACAGTCAGAATTCAGCTTACCGGGGAAGGGATCGGCACAGGTGGAGGAGTGGTTACAGGGGTCATTTGGTGGTCAAGGCTGGTGCTGTGGCCTCTGGGAAATCCCATCCCAGGCTGGTGCGGTGGTGGTGCTCTGTGTTGCGGCGGTGCTCTGAGGGGTGGCTGGGCTCTGTGGGGTGGCAGGGCGGCAGTGCTCAGTGGGGTGGCAGCGCTCTGAGGTGTGGTGGTGGCGGGCCTCTGTGGTGGTGGCGGGGCTCCCCCAGCATGTTTTCAAAGCCCGGAAGCCCCCACAGCTCCATTGCTGCGATGCCGAGATCTGAATCTCAGCATGCTCTGCCCCAGCAGCCATTTTTACAGAGACCACCACATCGCAGCAACGGAGCTCTGGAGGCTTCCGGGCTTTGAAGAAATGCTGACGGAGCCCCGCCACCACCACAGAGCACCGCCACCGCTGCACCAGCCTGGGACGGGAAGCTGCATCAGGACCCCCGCCACCGGATTTGTAAGTATATTCTTACCATAAGACGAACCCCCATTTTTCCCAAAAAAATGTTTTGGTCTTATGGTTCGGAAAATACGCTAATATACTTTTCTGCTGTAATACAACAAGCCTTCCTATTGTGTACAGAGCTGTCCATAATAAATCACCAATTTACTAAAGTAGGTGGCAAGTTTGCGTAATATGAAAATGGACATATCTGCTTCATGTGATGTTATTGCACTGTTCAAGCATTAAACTCCTCTATTAAAATAATGTTTTTTTTATCAGTTTAAAACAGGCTGTACATTAGAATCACTGCATTATTTAGTCCAACTAGAGCAAACAGCTAATAAGTAAAGTATTTATCTACCCATTCATCTCACCGGCCTGAACTAAGCTAATTATATTGCACAAATTGATTTTATTGAATTGGCTTACAGAGCTAGCTGAATTCCCAGATATTTATTTTATGCAACTGAACACATTCACATTTATGAAAAAATGCATTCAATCAACTTTACCCTGTGTTAATAATTTCATGTACTGTAAAACCTATTTTCCGTGGTTGCTCATTGTGAATGGGTCTTTTAAAACTTGGTGACGTTCTCACAGTATTTCGCAGAGGATTACTGCATTTTGCAGATTACAAAGGGACATTCTAAACCATCCTCATCAATTCTTCACTTATAAAAAAGTTAAACTTTCATGTATTTGAGCCAAACTCTAGATTTGACAAGTTTTGTCTGGATTATTGTTTCTGTAATTTGTGGTCACACTATATAGCACATTGGGCAAATGCTTAGAGATCTCCACCGCTTTGGGGACCTATATGGTTTTCACAATCCTGTCTACTAGAGATGAGAGAATCTCTTGAAATTCAAATTCAATTAATTTTCAAAAAACCTCCCATCGAAAAAAACATGTTTTGTACACAAAATAGAATATCATAATAACTCATTTACAGTTGCTCCAGTGTGACCATTTACAGCACGTGACTACTGCAGCCAATCAGCATAAGACTTCAGAACTAGTGATCGTCTGCAGTGGTGAGGTGGAGTAGATAGGATGTTACTCTACAAAGCAATGCAATGTCTCCAAAGATCAGCACTGACCAGCAAAAGGGGGGGGGGGCTGAAATGGCAGTAGGTAAGTATGATCATGCCTACCTTAGGCAAGCCACTTAATAGACACATCTTTTCCCATATCTTTGATATGTCAATTTAATTTAATACTTTAGATTAGATAGATAGATAGATAGAGTAGTTGTCCCACATTTTAAATTGGTAAAATTGCAAAGTTCTTGTAAAAATGAGAAGCTTTGAAAGATAGTTCTTACTAAAATTCCTCTCCATTCTCAAGACCAAAAGGATTTTTACTCCTATTGCGTATTGCTCTTTGCCTAGGTTTTTGGCCATATATGCAGTCTATTAATGCTTTCCAGTCTTCTAGAGACAAAGTGCAGTGCTTACAAGAGCTTTGCTATAGAGCTTGTCAGTGTTATTCTGAACTTGGATGGAACTATAGATTCAGATAGCTTTAGTGTCACTGTGCTCCTCCAAATATGCCTCTGCTTGCAGGATTGGAGAGCGTACAATTTGTACCAGTGATGTCATGATTCCGTTGATCTGAGTGGTCAATCAACTAGGAATGCACCACACTCCAGCAACAAGGAAGTCGATAGGCTGTGGCTTTACTCAAGAAGATAAGAAAACCCATTTAATTCATTTTCTACCAAAATATGTAGTCTATAGAATAAGATATAATTACAGTTATTAAAGGAGCTGCTAATTACCGGCCTATTCGGTCTGGTGACGATCTCTGCTGGTGATCTTGCGACTTCTGCTGACATCACGTTGACAGAGCAGTGCCTTCTCTTTCGCTCTGCCCTGTTGGTGTGACATATCTGCCAATGTCATGCTGCTTGGCAGCCGGCTCCCCGCTTCGTAACTGAGGGGTGTCGGCTGTCAATCAGCAAGACTTCTGCAGTGACACCCCTTCAACAGAACACCAGAAGAGAATGTGTTGCTCTGTTGACAAGGGGTGAAATAAAGCAAGGGAATCACCGGCTGAGCCTGCAGAGATTGACCCTGTGTGAACAAGCAGGTAGTTAGCAGCTAACTGGCTGTAAGCTCTTAGCTCCATACACAAAAATAATAAAAGTCCCGGATAACCCCTTTAAAGTAACTATCTCAACTACTGAAATACTCCCTCAAAATATAACTGGTTTGGTGTTAAGTATTTAAATATGAGTCCATTTGCTGAAACCAACAATTGACAATGGCAGTAAAAATGCAACACATTCAAATGAGTGGGCAACCAACATATATTTGGTCACAGTGAGTGCAGCCAAATTAAGAGTTGTGCTTTCCAACAAATTTTCGGTTTGGTTATCAGTGGACTCCTCCCCTCTTCTGATGTCCATTTGTCCTACCCATAAAGATACATCCCTTTAAAGTAGTAGTTTAACCAACAAACATGTAATAGTTGTGATATGAGTGTAGTACATAAAAGAATCTGTTGGTTTTGTTATTTTGACAATGTTCTAGTAATTTGGCAGGGCACCAAAATTGTATTGATTTTGAACAATAATTCCTTCAACCTTAGGTTCACTTACAAATGTTCACAAAACTAAGATTGATTTTTTTTTGGATATACAATTGTGTGTCAAGCAGAATGAGTCTATACAAACCGATCTATACCAGCGGTTAACTCTTTGTTACACACCTCCTTGGCACACATTTACCCAGTCATTAGGGCCGTCCTAATTAGTCGATTCCAAGGACTAGATGAGTTTGTTCCACCAATGAGAGATTCGAACGACAATCGGTTGATCTTTGGCATAGATATAAAGCGAAGGAATACAATGGTAGATGTATCAAGAATAGATGCAGGAGAGCTAAAGCTACACAAAGAGCTTATCTTCTGATGCACTCCAAGGAGACGACAAATAGTAATTTAGTTTTTTTTTTTAAACAATGATTTTATTGGATTATAACAAATATTACATGTGATTGCATGTTGAAGATACAGAGAAAAGTCCACATCAAATATAATAAGAATATAGTGGATTACATGTCTGTGTATTAATGGTAGAACGAGAATCAAAATAATATCAACACAACATAAACTTTAGAAACTGTGAATTAAAACTTGCAGGATTTAATTAAAAAAGAGATCATCCAAAGTCGGCTTAATGAGAGACCATTTACCCCATCTTGCCTGGAACCGCTCCTCTGTTGAATGAAGGGTGTAATGGATTTTTTCATACGTTTGTTGGTTATCTACAAACATGATCAAGATCTTGATGTCAGGAACAAGCTTACTCTTCCAACCCTTCGCTATGTGAAAAGCCGCAGACATCAAGATATTGCATATCAAAAATTTGTTAGTTTTAAATTGTGACATATTGAGGAAGAGCAGCGCCAAGGACGGGTCAGGGGCAACAGCATTATCATGAATTAGTGAGATTATTTTAAAGATATCTCTCCAGAAGAGTGAAAGCTTAGGACAGGACCAGAAAACATGTAGAATGTTGGCTTGTAGGTTACAATCCCTCCAGCAAACGCCTGATTCTCCTTTGTAGAAGTGTTTGAGCCTAGAGGGTGTCATATAATACCTATGTATCAGTTTAAAATGAGACTCAATGATGTTGGTACATTTAGAGGATCTGTTTGGGAGCCTGAGGGCTATCTCCCATTGGGATGGGGTAATTAGGGTATTTAAACTAGTCTCCCACTTTTCGAAACAACCTGTATCGTTAAATATCAATTTTTTTGTCAACATATTATAAAAAGAGGCTAGGCAACTTTTGTTGTTGGGAGAGGGATTATTGAGGAAATTCAAAATGGATTGATTTATTAGTATTGGTTTAGACGAAGTCCAAGCCATCTTCCTATATTCCTCCTTGAGAAGGTGGAAAAGCATAAAATCTGAGTGTGGTAGTTTAAATCTTTCTCTAATTATATTAAATGGGGCCAATTTATTATTCTCAAACAGATCCTCCACGTATTTTATTTTTTGAGTCGACCAGTTTATAAATAAATGTCTCAAAGAAGGTCTCACTGGAAGCAAGAAGGGTGTCTTCAGCTCTGCTATCGAGTGGGGGAAAGAGCTGTGTTTTTTAGAACAGAGGTGTAACCAACTTTTTAGTGAAGCTTGTAGAATGGGGTCTGAAATAAGACTTAAATCTCTCGGATTGGAGAGGAGGCTTCTTAAAAGCAAAAGAGGTTCACCATTCGGCATCTGTTGTCTCTCCATTTTTGCCCAGTCTGGACTATCACTGATGTTGAACCATTTCTTAGTTTGATCTAGAAGGGTTGCGTGGTAGTAAGCCGACAGATCCGGAAGGGCCACACCACCTTTTTCTCTTGCCTTTACAAGTGTATTTTTTTTGACCCTAGGTCTCTTTCCATTCCACACAAATTGATTTAACTGTTGGGAGAATCTGGCCAGGATGTGAGGAGCAAGAGGGACCGGGATGCAACGGTAGAAATATAAGACCTTGGGTGAGTACAACATCTTATAGAGTATAATTCTCCCAAGCCATGAGGGTGCCAATGTCGTAGCTCTTTTCATTTTTTGCTCTAAATCGCCAAGAAGCCAGTCCGCGTTGACTAGAGAAATTTTATTTATGTTTTTTGTTAAGAGGATACCTAAATAGGTAATCTTGGTACAGTTCCAGTTCAGCGCAAATTGTTGTCTCAACGAGAAGGCTACTAATGGATTTAATGACATGGAGAGAACATTAGTTTTACTCAGATTTACTTTATAGTATGAGACAAGTCCAAACTCGGCCAGCAGTCTCCAAACTTCCTTAAGGGAGTCATAGGGATCGGTGAGTGTCAAAATAATGTCATCAGCATATAAATTTAATTTAAATTTATTGTTGCCCCAAGTGATGCCCTTTATATTTTCTGATTCTCTGATGGCCTGGGCCAATGGTTCTATACTAAGAATAAAAATCAGAGGGGACAGGGGGCATCCCTGTCTAGTGCCATTTGTTATAATAAATCTGTCTGATTGTGTGTTGTTGACTACTACTGTGGCGGAAGGACATGAGTACAAGGTCTTCACACTTGTAATAAAGGAGGTACTAAAGTTCATCCTTCGAAGAACATCGAACGCAAATTCCCAATTTAATCTGTCAAAAGCTTTTTCCGCGTCGAGTGTAACAAACAGACTGGGAATCCGCGTCCGACTACAATGAGACATAAGGTGAATTAGTTTTCTAGTACTATCGGCCGTTTGCCGGCCCTTTATAAAACCCACTTGGTCTGAATGAACAATTTCCGGTAATATGTCCTGTATCCTAACAGCTATCATTTTTGCATATAATTTTATATCTGCATTGAGCAGGGAAATGGGTCTGTAGTTTTCTAATTTACTTGGGTCTTTGTCAGGCTTTGGGATAACAGTTATCTGGGCTCGTAGCATGTCCTCTCTGCATTTCCCATTTTGTCTTATGTATTCTAAGGCCTTAGTCAAATATGGGGTGAGTATTTTTTGGTAATGTTGATAATATTCGTTAGGAAGGCCGTCGGGACCAGGTGTCTTATTTTTACTAGTTTTTTTTATAGTTCTAGATACTTCCTCTTCTGTGAAAGGAATATCCAGAGATTCCTTTTGTTCCTCAGAGAGGGCTTTGATGTTTATTTTGTCCAAGAATTTTTTAATGTCTAATTTAGTGGGGACAACAAAGTCTTTATGGTCTTTTAGGTTATATAATTTTTTATAAAAAATTTCAAATTCTTTAGCTATGTCTTTTGGCTTGTAAACTACTTTACCTAAGGGGAGGGATATTTTATCTATTGACTTCCGGGCATGTATGGGTTTAAATTTGTTTGCCATAATTTTAGAGGGTTTATTGTTATTGGTGAAGTAACCTGCCTTTAGAATTAATCTTTTTCTCTCATATTGAGAAATGAGTAGTTTTCTCAATTCTATTCTCGCTAGGTTTAATTCGTTGAATTTGTTAAAGGTGGGGTCTAACTGTGCGTTTCTTTC
Organism: Ranitomeya variabilis; assembly: GCF_051348905.1. NCBI lineage: Eukaryota > Metazoa > Chordata > Amphibia > Anura > Dendrobatidae > Ranitomeya > Ranitomeya variabilis. Next base: position 155,068,535 of record NC_135232.1, read on the forward strand.
TAATTTATCAATATTATCAATAAGTTCTGATTGTTTTGCATTCCTTAGCCTTTTTAGTTTGGCCCCTAATTGTATCATTGCTCCTCTTATTGTACACTTATGAGCCAACCAGAGTATCTCAGGGCAGATGTCTTTGGTATCGTTTAATTTAAAATAGTCTTTCAAAGCAAGCTCAATCAAGTCTGAGTTTTCTTTAGTATTGATAAGAAATTTGTTCATCTTCCAGTTAAACATAGTGATCTCTTTTGTTGGCATACGTAACGTTAATAAAATTGGGGCATGGTCTGACCAAGTTATGGGACCTGTGTGGAAGTTTAAATACGAGTCTACTAAGGACAGACTAGTTAGAATATAATCTATTCTACTGAAAGATTTATGTTGAGGGGAAAAATGCATATATTCCCTAGAGGAAGCATTTAATAGTCTACAACTATCGTGCAGACCTGTCCCCTTAAGCCAGTGTTTTAGGTTTCTTGTTTTGTGAAAAGAAAGTGTTACTGAGCTGTCTAGTAGGGGGTCTACAATTAAATTAAAATCTCCTCCCCATATTACATGCCCTATGCTGAAGGATTCTAGTTTTCTTTTGAAGCTGTTTAGGAACCCTATCTGTCTAGTATTGGGGACATAGGTATTGACTATGGTAATGGAATTACCCCCAACAGTACCAGATATGGCTAAATATCTTCCCCCTGGGTCTTGAAGGACAGCAGTTTGTATAAATTGTAAGTCCGCATGGAGGGCGATCGCCACCCCCGCTTTTTTTTTTGTACTATTGGCGAAGAAAATTGTTGGGTATTTCTTATGTTTAAATCTGCCGTTATCTTCATTCAGAAGATGGGTCTCTTGTAGCATAATAATATCAGCTTTAAGGCCAATAGCCTCTCTCCATACTGTGAATCTCTTGTATGGGAGATTTAGGCCATTTACATTGTAGGACAATATTTTTAAATCCATATACGATAGTGTACAGAAAAATGCATGAAATATACAACAGTGACCAAACAAATATGACTACCAAAAACCCGACTAGTAGGTACCCATAAAACATTCTGATACCCGCTCAATGAGTTTTGAAACATTGACTCCTGGAAAGACGAGTCCCACAACAATTTATAACCGCAAGGATGATCTCCGTGAAGTGTACCTGCATAAAAGTAAACAGTAATAAACGCATAGAAATTTGTACAAAACTGAAGAAGCACACTGAAGAGTGTGGGGCTAAGAGAGCGGCAGCTCATTTAGCAGGTGGGGGTAACAAATTGGCCAAATAATCAGGTTGACCTATGCAATTTAGTTATCTCCTGCGAAAGACATGCACCGTGGAGAGATGTTTTGCAGGCTCTCTGGCGTTTTCCCTGCGAACTGGGCCCTGGATGGGGGGTAACCCAAGATCCTGTATAAATCTCTCCGCATTTCTGGCATCTGTGAGGGCGAAGGTAACACCGTCTCTCATTACTAGGAGTTTTGTGGGAAATCCCCATTTGTATAGGACCTTACATTTGTATAGGACAAATAGTAATTTTGAGATCAGTTGTATTTCTACTTCTAACTGTCTTTGGTACAGGATCTGTAAAATATTAACCAAACATTGGTCGGTACTAAAACTTGACAATGTGTTGGCTGTTCATCTTCCACAGATCCCTTGCAATACCTCTAGAAAGAGAGGAAATCTCAATGATTTCTTGATAAAAAGCCTCGATGTGGTGAAATATACCACTCATTTTAACACAATAGGTCCAAAACGAAGTTGTTATCCTTGTGGTAATTGTTTAAATATTCTGAGGGGTCTAATATTATCATCATCTAATGGAACAAAGAATATCAAATTCATGATTACATCAAATGTAACACTACATATGTGGCATACTATGCCACATGTCCATGCTCCAAAATTTATATTGGTCTAACATCACTCAAATTGAAAGTTGGAACTCGTGAACACGTCAGGGATATTTTGGCAGTCAAAAAGATATCAGATTTGTCTATGTTAAAAACGCTCCCCAGACACTTCAACAATATCATGATTGTGATCCACATGGCCTAAAATTAGAAGTATAGACAATATCCAGTGTGGTATTAGGGGTGGCAATGTTAAACAAATCCTTGCTCAATACAAATGTTAATGGCTCATAACACTTAATACAATGTAACCAATAGATCTCAACGAGAAATTGAGTGTTGTCCTCTTTTTGTAATGGTCTCATATGTATCCTATTGTCACCTTCTGTAACTCTTTGAAATGAGGTATGTTTTTAATGATTGTCTTTCTTTGTCTTGTTTTTAGTGTTGTCAGCATACCTATTCATGGTCTGTTTGGTTTTTGGATTCCAGTTCATGCCTTCTGTCAATATTTGTTATCCTTATGGACACTATGACATCATTGAATTTATATGATGATGATAGTTTTGGTTGCCCTTCATAAGGATTTATAGGGGAAGGGGTAGGGAGGGAGGAGGGCATTGTTTGTATTTCCATAGTCAATGTCATATGGACGTTGTGCTATTTATTTTATTATTTTAAATTCCATTTTATATATTTTCTTGATGTACTTAAACATTTTTTTTATTATCTTATATTTAATGGTTTATGTATTGACTATTTTCACATTTTCATCTCACCAATGCTATTACACTAACATTTTTTTTATACTCATAATACTTAATATTCACTTCACTTATACTATTAGTTACCTCTTTTGTTTACCTTGTTTTATCACATCTTTACAATTCTTACCTTTGTTTATTCTTGCATCAGCCTGTCTTCACATTTTACACTTGACATTTATTCAACTTTAGTCAGTGTTGACCTTTTTGATTAAATATAGTTTTACACATATATATCATGCACATTGCACTTTATGTATTACACTGCTTCTTCATAATGACTTTTCCCTTCGATCCCTCCATCCCACCCACTTTATGATATATGCTGCTTTATCGTAATGCCTCTCCCCTTGATCCGCCGATCCCCACCTCCCTGCTATTTGTCGTCCATCTCACATTTTGTCTGTGCTTTCCAATATGGTTGCACCCTTGGTCTTCTTAAAAATGGCCACCGATGTGCACATGCACACTGTGATCCAATGCCATGTTACTTCATATAGGTCATCAATACTGCGGCCATTACAGAAGTACCTTATTTAGCGTGGACCACGGAACACATGAACAGCTTAGTTGGAAACATTTAGTCCTTATATAATGTGGCTCAGTGGTTAGCACTGCAGTCTAATAGTGCTGTAGTCCTGGGTTGAAATCCCATCGACGACAACATCTACAAGGAGTTTGAATGTTCTCCTTATGTTTGCGTGGGTTTCCTCAGGGTTATCAATTTTCCTCCCACATTCCAAAGACATACTGATAGGGATTCTAGATTGTGATCCCCATTGGGGACAGTGCCGATAATGTCTGTAAAGCGCTGTTAATTAATGGCACTGTATAAGTGAGTAAAATAAATAAATATATAAACCTAGGCAAAACCAACTATGCAAACACGCGCATCGGGGCAGCCTAGGGAGTACAGCTATCCCTTAACACTATGGGTAAGCTACTGGCATTAAATTATTAATCTTTTTATGGAACATACATGCACATGGGTCGCTCTTTGCACTATTGTAATTGGTCTCTGATGCAATTATTTTTTTCCTATATTTGATGCTAGATATTGATGTTTTTCCCATTTTCATCTTCCTCCTTATTAAACCATGATATTTTGCATGTATGGTAATTTTAAACTAATTTCAATTAAAAAAAAAACTTATTTTCTTTGGTGGTATGTGGCTACTCTATCAGTGGTGGGTTCACAAGTTTTGATAGTTTTTAGGAGAACTCTACCCCTTTATTCTTCTTATCCAATTAGGCAAGGGGGGACACCCAAATTAGTTATGTTCCCAATCTGCATAAATAGTATGTGCTATATGAATGTTTTCATAGTAACCTTTTAAATAAGTAGTTTAACCATCAAATGTGTAATAGTTTTGATATGTTTTGAGTGTAGTACATAAAATGATTAAAAAGCAAAGCCCATGCTTTATTCATGATTATTGTATTCATTTTCTTTGTAAACCACATATTAAATAATCAGGAATGTTAGTTATATAATGGTGTGGTTTTGTTTCTGGATGGTATTCTAATAACAACATTAATTCCCATTATTGCTGTAATGCAAAACACCCTTTGGTTTCTAGATAGATCATGTCAGGCAAGCAGAGGAAGTTAGAGCTTAATGAAGCATCAAGCCACAACTATCCGGCTTGGAAGCATCTGCAGGTATTGGTTCCCCGCTGAATTTATTTACTGCATGATGCCAATATGGAGATGTAACATTCACAAGACAGGGATATGAGGGCTTTAAAACAGTAATAATATTTTGCCTAATGATCTTAATTTCTGCTACCAAAGGAAACAGACAGCAGGCACTTCACGCAGGTGGCAATCTTGAAGGAAAGTATAATTCCATCTGGAGGACCACAGGGGGATTTTATAAGCTAAATGAAACCATATGCAAAGTTGCCAAATCTTTTCCCACTCCAAAAGAAAAAAAGATATGACGGAAAAATAGTCTAAAAAATATTTCAAGTTTGTTTCTTCACACACTCATTTTGTAATAATACAATTTTAAAATCAACTGGTACTAGACGGATATAAGAATGTGAAAGTAGAACAAGCCAGGGATACAGGTCACTACTGGCTACTAACTGTACGAGCAAAGTCCATCACTACATGACCAAAAACCTGGACCATAATGAGCCACATGAGCCATTGCCACATTCAAAATATTGATGGCACAGTTAGTCTTACATTCTTGGGAATGGTCTTGATTTTTAGCAATCCCAACAAATGAAGGGATTTACCAGGCATGATAGTAGTTGGATTGACACCCACAAACACATGGTCGGTCCTGTCAGTTTTCGGGCTTCCTGGAAACAGGACTTAAACATCACTACATTACCAATTTCTGGAATGACCTAAAGGAATTGTCTCTGAAGATAAAAAAAAGTGACCTCTTAAAGTGGTTGTCTGGGTATCTAATACTGATGACTTATCAATATCAAATCAGTGGGTGTCCAAGACCCTCCATCCACCCCCACTGATCATTTGTTATTCTCTCCAGTGGAAAATGGATGTGATCATTGAAAAGTGATGCACAGCACAGCTCTTTTTACTGTAAGAAGAACTGCAGACCAATTTTTATTCTAGAGAATTAAACCTCAGCTCCTATTCACAAGAGTATTAGTAGACATGCAGTTCTTGGACGCAAGCCCTACCATATTGAGTGGAGTGGTGTTGTTCCACTTTATTCAGTATTTACATCGAACTGTCCCTGGATGTAATAACAGACCGGTGGGTGTGATGGGTGTAGGATCCCCAGTGATCTGATATTGATGAACAATCCTAAAGGAGAAATTATCAATATTAGATGCTCGGGAAACCACTATAGTTACGTCCCTTACTCCAGGTAGATACAAACTAAGGCAAAATGAGCCAAATGTGGAAGAAAACAGACTAAATTGATGAACTGCATACTGTTGGGAACCCCATAGACCAAGTATATAACTGGCAATGGGAAGTTGCATGAAATATTTGAATGATTATTTTCAACCGTTCTCTATTTACTGAAACAAATCTTTGCAATCTAAAGTCCTAGGGTTACTGGCTCTCATTGAGAAGATCCCCATGAGGAAGGGACTCTTACAGCTAATGCTCCATGAGAGATATGCATGTAGTTGGGTGTCCAGTTTCGCTGATATCCGCAGCCATGTTTCAAGGCTCATTTATGGGTCAAACACGCATTTGTTGGGTAGTTATTTATAGGTGGTGCTACTTAGTGATTTTTTTCTTTTTGGAAATAGCTGCTTTACATACTCCACAAAGAAGAACATTTCTCTCAACTTGTAATTTATTGCCTGACTCACTTAAGAGTTAAGAAACATGTACTAGATAGCAAAATATGGGATTCATTTCTCTTCCCACTTACATTGCCCTGAATTGATGCTGTGCAGAAGCAAATCATTACATTGTAAGGGGACTAATAGCATTGTACTGTAATATCCAACCTAATAAAAGGAATGATGCAGTAACTGGCACTTAACTTTAAGAAACAAGGCAAAACCTTTAATTCTACCTTTTTTTGCAGACCAAATGACTATTCTTGTAAAATCTTAATCTGGTCATACACAGTAGATACATATTGGTGGATCATGTCATTTTCAACAGGACCGACCAACCATCCAATATATATGAGAGACTTCCTACTCTCCTCCTGTAGTAGATTTCAGAGACATAAAGATCAGGCAGTTGGAATTTAACTGGTTGAACCTTTTGTTCTCAGAGAAATAAGACTCCCCCTCTTCTTACTAAGGAGAAATGCATGTGCATGAGGGTTGGGAAAGATGGCTTTCATCCAAGAGCGTGACCTGCCAACAGCTATTTAATGTGTATAGCCAGCCTCAGTGATACCATAGTTAAAAAAAAATCTAAATTAATGAAGTTGGCCACAAATGTCAGATCAAACAATCTTTATCATCTTAGATACATTTGGTGGATTTCCTCATTTCCGTGTGATGTTGTAACGAGTGATTCACTGCTAAAATTTAAGAAAGTACTGGATGCCTTTCTTGAAACGTATAATGTTACAAGTTATATATACTAGATACCTTGATAGGGCGTTGATCCAGGGAACTAGTCTGATTGCCGTATGTGGAGTCAGGAAGGATTTTTTTTCCCCAATGTGGAACTTAGTGTTGGCCGCATGTTTTTTTTTTGCCTTCCTTTGGATCAACATGTTAGGACATGTTAGGTTAGGCTATGGGTTGAACTTTATGGACTTAAAGTCTTCCTTCAACCTTAAATATTATGTTACTACGTAGATAATAAGGTGTACTGTAATTATGCTGTAAGTACAGATAATGAAGGCAATCACTGATATGTAAATGTCAGCCACAACTGTACACATAGGGTCTGATTCATCAAGATGTGCACTGCTTACATCAGTCTTGATGAGGGGGTGTACTAGAGTCAGATGCTCCTAACTAAGAGAACCTCTTAGCCTCTTCATGAATCTGTAGCATCTGGCGAGTGTGAGACCATGTGCCACACCAGAAACCTTGATACACTCAGTTAGTGCCACAGCTCATCATTTATTAGACAAGTTTTGGTGTCCAGCACCCAGTCCTAACCTTGTCCTGCCCCGCTCTGCCCTTTTTGTTGCAGTTGGGAGAAACTGGAGTGAAAATGCTGAAAGTTACATAATTTTGGTGCAACTATGGCTAAATTTTGTGACTTTTCAAAGCTTTTACAACAGAATTCTGGTATGAAAGCCTTGATGAATGGGGCCAATAGAATTGAGTGATGCGACAGTGTTGTTGTACATTAATGACCCCCCATAAAGCAATTTCTCCAAGCTAAAAGTAAAACTTAAGAATGTTAGTTCAGCTACCCTGAAACTTCACTTGATGTTTAAATTGACTTTTCAGTTAACCTTTTCACTGTGTCTCACATCCTTCTGGCAGGAATGACAAGTGAACTCCTGTCCTTGGACTGTATAGAGCTCTGGGTCAGAAGTGTCATGTCAGACAAGCAGATGAAAAGACCTCCTGCTTGGTAATGAGAAGCATGTCATCGTACAGAAAGCACCAGATCATTGTTGATTCCTCAGGTCAAAATTGGAGGCCACAGCTCGCCAGAACTAAGGACCAGGCTACAGTCAATTTGTATTCCCAAAATAGTACATACATTGCTTACACTTTACCAAAGACCAATACAACCAGGGTCTACGTGACAAAACAAAGCATGGTTTCTCCCGTATAACTGAGAGCGCAGTTCATGCCTGATACAGATGGAAGCTCTTTTTTTGTAATGAAGAGTTTAAATTACAAAATGCAAATCCTTCCATGCTAAATACATTACTGGGGAAATAGGATCTGCACAACTAAAATACAGTCAATTATCCAATATAACCCCTAGTACTTTGTTTAGAACATTGATTTGAGTACCAAAAGGCCAAATGCGTTATTCTTTATAGTAAATTCAGCTCTATCTTTAACCTATTCCCAATGGCAAATTTTAGTTTTTTTCTTTCATTTTTTCCTTACTTTGCCCACTTTTTATATATTTTTTAATATATTTTTATTTTTTAGATTGGGGAATGGTAGTGATTTAAATGTTTATTCCTTTGTATTTTTATTTTAAAAAATTTAAAAATTACCTTCTATAGTGCTTGAACCTGCGGTTATTTAATTTCCTGTAATATATGTGTACCAAAATGCTGTTGTCGCTTCCATGGCATACCATGATTACTGTACATTGCAGGGGGAGAAATTATATATTTCAATGTGGACACACACACCATTTCAAGCTATTTAAATGCTGCTGTTAGAGATTGACAACTCCTGAGCCCAACCCATACATCCAATACCACATGGGCGACATTTATTTCATATGCTGGGAAGGGGTATCTATTAGTGATGAGCGAATATACTTGTTACTCGAGATTTCTCGAGCATGCTCAGGGTCCTCCGCGTATTTTCTAGTGCTCGGAGATTTAGTTTTTCTTGCTGCAGCTGAATGATTTACATCTGTTAGGCAGCATAAGTACATGTGGGGGTTGCCTGGTTGCTAGGGAATCCCCACATGTACTTAAGCTGGCTAACAGATGTATAACTCCTATTAAATAATATCACTATACCTACATGTTGCAAACTAAAGTTAAGCAACCAGATAGGCAATGCAAGGAAGAAATTTCCCCTTTCCTTTCGCTTGCTACGATTCACTTCACTTTAGGATATGGTCACGCATGACGATCAGTTCCATCGCATGTGACAGGTGCCGAAATTTCTGCATTAATCCTTTGCGTGAACACGGCCTAAAGAAACTATTCTTCTGCACAACTGAGTAGGTGAATCTTATACTGTGACATTAAGAGGCCATTTCCATATTTTCTATGGGGGTTTCTTATTAAAATTGTATAAGCAGTTTGAGAAAATCTACCTAAATAATATCAATATAAATTGTATATGTGAATTGGAGGGATTATACTTCACATCTCGCCTTTGATTTGAAACTGATATATAAATAGCTGCTAATTTAAATTCTAGTTTTCTGTATTCAAAATTTTACAATGTTTTTATCACTTATTTAATCATCCAGATATTCCTTTCTGGAGATCACGGCTGTCTGGTACCTTCTATGGCCCTCGTGACGACCCTTCTACTCTTCAGTCTCTACTGTCAATACCTTCATAGAGATTATTGGCGAGGAACACAATAACTAACTAAATCCAGCTCTTGTACTAATAAGCTAGTGAAGGCATTAAGGATGTGGACATAAATGTAGATGGTGAGATCAGTGCTCCTGGATCTTTACAAGAGGATATCAAGGCTACGGTAATTGATTTAACATTCATTTCACACTGCAAAAGGGACTTTAATAAGGAGTTTTTAATAGTTCTCCTTTCAATGATGTATAATGCAGCATTTTGTAACTGTAACTAAAACACCTCCGCTGACTAATAAATGAATACTCTGTAACATCAAAAATGGAATTACAGCTAAATTGAAACGTTCAACATTTCAGTAACTCGGCACAAATAATGTTCGCTCCACTGGCTGAAATGAGTTTCCTTAGGCTTTTCTATTGTGCTTTGTCTATGTTCATGAATATCCATATTTTGAGAGATTTGCTTGTAACCTGGCTCATACATCCATCCTGGGCCTCTTAAACTGTGCGTTATTTACAGTAGTGAAATCACATTCTCACAAGCGGTGTAATTTCTAGCAGTAAACTGATTTTGCAGCCGGGTAATACAGATGTGTCTCAATGGTCCATTTTTTATTCTGCAGTTTAAGAAGTTAAGGGCCTATTTATAAGTGTGGAGAACAAAAACCATATGCCACGGAAAAGTACCGTATGATGTGTTTTCCTATAAACGTTTTCACTCGAAGAGTTAAAGACATAAATAAGAACCAGTAATACTTTCTACACTTTTAAATAGCTTTTACATGTCTCTTACAATACTGTTCTACTTGTGCCTATAAGAAACTACCGATCTCCCTATCTATCTTCGAATTATCTGGCTATGAAATCAGTGCATTTTATTACTGCAAGTGTGAATTCACAAATATCCCAATACCATTGTTCAGTGGCTGCTTTTATTCAGCTGTACCATAGGGTCATTTTAGCTTCTAACTTACGGCTTCAATACCTGGGACCTTCCACATTCTACTGAAGCAGACTTGTAGCACCATATAATCATGTAGAACCGAGGGAGGTCCAGACATTGCAGCCATAATACAGATGCCAGAATGCAAGCAGAATATGAAATAGGTAATGTAGATGGAAATATGATGATTGCATATTGCCCATACTGTGAGGAAGGGGTGGTACGGTGTACAAAAATGAAAAACGCTGCACTATTTGCATAGGGCGAGAGGGTGATAGAATTTTATTACAGGCTTTATGTTAAGTAGCTCATTATTCTACTAGTTTAAGAGGACTAAATAAAATCTAAATACATCCCAGAAAACAACTTTAAAGGGAAATTACACAAGTGTTCGATTCACTACACTGTCCCGCCAGATACTGCAATGAAACATTACACCGTTGGCAGATAAATTAATAGGCTGCTTCTGTCATGTACAAGCTAGTTCCCCCAAAGCAATTATTTAAAAAAAAATTAATATGCCTAAAATAATATTTAGAATCAGGCAAATGACTAGGAGCAAATTTAGCTTTGCTTCTTATGGGTGGTTTTGGCTTGGTTTATTGATATAGGATGGACACACAGATGCAGATTGGTTGGAAGCTTCAGACTTATATAGTCATCCTCAGAGGGCCCTAACTCACAAGATCAAAAACATGGGGACCACTTTTCACTGTGTCCATCACAAGGACTTGTTGGGATGCGGTTCTCTCATAGATGAATTCCCTGGGAGGATGTGTGTGGCCATCAGGTTTCATGCCCTGTGTAATACCTTGACTATGCTGACTGAGAACTAGACTGGTTCTCAGTTCACCTAGGATGGCACCTTAGGTGGTTGCTGGGAGAATGATAGGTTCTTTCCAAGCTTTGATGAGGGGTGGTCACTGACCCCTGGCTGTTGTTGTGACTTTCTGGACTGCACCAGAGAGATGAGAAAGTTTTTTTGAGGGCACTTCTCCTTTTGGAGGAGATTTTGATAGCCCACATCCATGTGCACTTTTTGTGTGGCGCCTCTCACATTTTTTGCCTGTACAACAACAGTTGCACTCAATAAAGGAGTTTTTAGAACTTTCGTTAATCAAAAAACGTGATTTCTTTATTGTGAACAAACACCAAAATGAGGGTATCACCGCAGTGTTTCAAGGTAGGTAACGTTTCGACCCACAGGGTCTTTCTCAAACCTTACTTTCAGTAGTAGATACCAAGAGGAGGGCATAAATCCCTGTAGAGATGCAGAAGTCCCGTTAGGGGCTGTAATATGTAATATGTCACACACCACCACCGCAGACATCGGATACTCTCATATTACAGCCCCTAACGGGACTTCTGCATCTCTACAGGGATTTATGCCCTCCTCTTGGTATCTACCACTGAAAGTAAGGTTTGAGAAAGACCCTGTGGGTCGAAACGTTACCTACCTTGAAACACTGCGGTGATACCCTCATTTTGGTGTTTGTTCACAATAAAGAAATCACGTTTTTTGATTAACGAAAGTTCTAAAAACTCCTTTATTGAGTGCGACTGTTGTTGTACAGGATTATAGTCTGGAGTATCCCTCCATGTTCAGTCTGCACCAGCACTAGCGAGAGTGCACGTCTTGTCCTTCACCTCTCACATTTTTTGAGCACCTGGATGGAGAGCACAATCTTAGACTCTTACAAAATGGGTTTTATTAACCAGACAAGTTAAGAACTGGATCTTTGAGGACACCCTGAAAAGGTACCATGCCACTTCTAAAGCATATTGTGTAATTTCTGAGCTAGCCCTATGCCCATTTTGTTATATACATCATAATTTTATATTGGTACATGTATCAAAATAATATTATAACAATCTGTGTAGTGATAAACCTGTGCATAGCAGGCCAGCTCTTTAATTTTGATGAACAAGATTAAGGTCATTCCTAAAACTTCAGCTTACATTGACCATGGGTTACCATTATCTGTTAAAAAAAAAAAAAGCAAATTTAAACACTGAGAGAAAAGAAATAAAATAGGATAGATTGTACTCACATATATAGTAATATTCTCTTCCTGGTCTAAATTCAAATCCTAATGAGAAAGGAGTGAAGAGTTGGAATTTTTCTGAGAACTTTAGAGGTCCATTGGAAGAGTGGGGTCGATTGCACTCCCATCTTTTGAAGCCTTTGGATGTGTGATCACAGGAGCTGTAGCCATCAAAGTTCACCATGAATAAAACGTATCTTTCAGTTCTATCTTCAGGCACGGAGTCTTCATAATGAGGGCAGAATACATCTAGATAGTCATTGATACAGACATCAATGTGGTAGTCACCTCTCATAAACCTGCCATTACAGAAGGAAATAAAAAGAAAGGGTTAATATTGTAAGTGGATTTATAGCTTTTACGTATTAGAAGCTCTTAAATACATATTACATTTTTAATCAAAACTAACTTGTGATTTACCTTTATCTAGTTACTGAAATGTCATTGAAATCTGTCAGGGAATTGGGTTCATAGAGGCCTACTGAGGTAAGACCCCCACTGACACCATGAAAAAAAAGGGGCCACTGCTCTCACAATCTACATATCAAATCAGCACTACTTAGGGATTTTCATAGCTCTAAGCTATGCTGATTGTATTATCATTGAAACTGATAGGACTCTAATATGAGCAGTACGTCCCTTCATTCTAGTGGAAGTGAATAAGGTCAGGTACAATGACACGTCAGAAGGTAGATAAAGGCAAAATTCATTATGAAATTATGCCCCCGCGCAAGAAAATATAACTATATTAACTGTACAATGTAATAAAAAATAATACTAGGGACAAAAATAAATAGTTAAATACAGACAAGTATTAAGCAAAAGTTTAAAAAATAATATTAATTGTATTATTATATACATATATAAAAGTATTCCTTAAAGAATATTAAAATAGATTATTATTATTATTGTTATTATTATTATTGTAATATTCTTGAAGGAATAGATATTTATTGAAATATTATAATTGTAATATATTGAAGGTATAGAAATGTATAATAATATAATTGTAATATTCTTGAAGGTATAGATATTTATTTTAATAATAATCATACAATTGAAATATTCTTGAAAGAATATTTATTTTATTATTATATAATTAATATAGCTGTAATATTCTTGAAATAATAGATATTTATTTTAAGAATAATAAATAATAATATCATTGTATTTTCTTTAAGAAATAGATATGTATTATTATTAATAAAAAAATAATAATTGCAATATTCTTTAACATATATTTATTTTAATCTATGGCCAATATCTGTCTATATTTAATGACTACCGTAATTTCATTCTTAGAAAATAATAATAATAATAATAATAATAATAATAATAATAATAATAGTAATTTATCATGAACAATATTTACACTATATGGACACAGTATATATTGCAATACCAAGCCAGGTTCTAGCTATTTACTATGATTTATGACATGAGGACAGCCATATTTACATAGTTACACATTGCTGGCACTTATTTCTGGTACATATACAAGGTCTTGTACAGCATTTACAAGAAAGGTAAGAGCAATGCAGTTTCACTGCCAAACTACACAGTAAAGAATCTGCAGCTTTATGATAAAAAGGATTCTGGGATATGAATTAATAGCGCTCGTGCTAACCTGACAGCTCTGAACAAGAGCCAGACGATCATTGTAGCCTTAGGTAGTCTAGCCCAAATGGGTTTTTTTCTTTAATTATTATAAAGCATTTTCCGACATGCTATACTTGAGAATTTGCAAGTGTCATTTTTGTGACATTTGACACCGATGTGCTATGAATGATAAATTAGGACTGAAATTTAAAGCCCACCCAAGGCATTGCGAAGAGAAAAAATGCATTAAATATATATTCCAGCAAAGACAGACTGGACATTTGTAGAACAAATGGTTTTCCACTCAAAAGACTGCGTGACATTTTGGAAAGCAAACCTTTGGCCATTTTAATTTATGCCAAAATTGTCAGTCGAAATAATTTAGCTAGTTTAATTCATCTAATTGGTTTATTGTTAAAGCTTATGTATGAAAGAGTAGACTTACTGTGTAAAATTTATATAGAAAAACATTCAAATCAACAACTCCTTTATTGGCAGAGAAGTCTCCAAAAATGCCAGAAAAATTGCTCAAAAAATGCTTGAAAGCCTAACTATTCATTTCTATTTTAAAACTACTTCATACGTTCAGACGTTTGAGTGTTTTTCTGCCATTTCAGGTTTTAGAACATGCCTGGGGGTAGAAAAGGAGGTGCATGTACTGTCTCCTCCTTGAAAATAAAGAAATACAAAAAGCACTGTCCAATCAAAAGGCTGGAAAAAAAACGCTTCAGGAAAACTCACCAACTCGCCAAAAATGCTTGAAAAATCTCTTTGAACTGCTTTAGGAAATGAAGAACCCCTCAAAACAACTTTCCGAGGCTATGTGCACATGGAGTTTTTTGAGGCGTTTCTGGAGCAGAAACTTTGCAGAAAAGCTACGAATCCTTCTCCAGATCTCAACATTTCTCAAAAACTCTGCTTCTACTCAATTTCTACTGTCAAAAACTCAGCAAAAAGACTCCATGTGCACATACTCCAAGAAAGGATAATTACAAGCAAGGCTGATTATTAAGAATAGAGGGGTCCCCACACCATTTTTTTAAATTATTTCAATAATAAAAAAAATGGCGTTGGGTCCCCCTATTTTTGACAACCAGCCTGTTTATCAAAAATACAGGGGAACCCACGCTTTTTAAAATTTTTAATTATTTATTTATATCTCAGGCGCCGGCTGATAAATACTTTCATCAGCCACTGCCTGCTCTCGCTGTTACTAGCGGCAGCAGGCGTAGGCTGATGGGAGTAATAGTCCCATCAGACGACTTCAGTGACCGGAGGTAAATTTTTTACCTCTGATCACAGTTGCGGGGTCATGCTGTCATTTGACAGTGTGGGAACCGTGGCTCTCTGTCCGGCGGCAATGATTTTACCGCCAATCAGGGCCAACAGCGTTTCTCGTGCGGTCATGCACATGACCGCACGAGAAACACCCAGAGTTGGGGGTGCCAAACTGGAACAGTAACATGGAAGTCCATGCCCGAACAGTAGGTGCTTGGTACGGACCCCCAACTCTACGTGGAAGTGTCCTAAGTAGAGATGGGCAAACCCGAACAGTAGAGTTGGGGGTCTGTACCATCTCTACTTAGGACATTTCCACGTACATTAGATGGTTGATGTCTTAAGTCTTCCATATACATTAGGCTAATACCAACTGTACCCACCGATATCGATGGGTTTGGCCGACAGTATAATGTGTATGGCCAGCCTGCTGATTGTCGCACAAGATATCAATTGGACATATGCATTTTTGACTGCCAATCCCTCAGTTCTCCTGGAGATAAGCCACCAGATAAAATGTCTGTTATTTATGAGAAAACCATTAACAGAGTCATGCTTAGCCAAATGAGCACTCCTGTGTATGGGAGAGATGGCTGTCGGCCGATCGTCCGAAGCATCATTCAGACTGCCATCTAATGTGCATAGAGGCCATAAAGCTATAATTCTCTTGTGTATGGCCACCTTTATGACTTGTAGGATTGTTATTTAGAAGAGGCATTTATGGTTCAATGCTAATGCTACTCTTTCTGCGATGAGTCAGTGTGTATTATGTGATAAACCTTCCCCTATGGAAATTTCTCAGTGAAGTCCCATGAAGCAGAAGTGCTACAGTTTAGACTCTTTGCTTTAGTAATCAGAGGGTGACTTGACTCAGAGACCACCACCACTAATGCATCTCAATGTTGTATTAGAAGATGCTCATATTGGCATGCACATACTTTTTAAAATTGTAATAAGATATTCTTAAGGCTAGTTTCACACTAGCGTTTAGCCGGGCTGCGGAGGGATGTGGACTTCCTCCGTGAAGCTCTGCCCACTGCCGCACCTCTTCATTCAGCTCCGCCTACAGCTGCATGCGGTGTGCACACCCTATCTTTAACATTGGGTAGGCAGGCCATGCTGCTGTATGCGGATGCTGCCGCATGCGTCGTTTTGATGTTGCGATGACCTGCACCAAACGCAACAAGTTGCAATTACATGCAGATGCCGCACCATCAAAACGATGCATGCGGCGGCATCAGCATACAGCAGCAAGGCAGAGGGCGGAGCTTCACGGAGGAAGTCCGCATCCTTCCGCAGCCCGGCTAAACGCTAGTGTGAAATTAGCCTAAGCCCAACACAAAAGGAATTCCAGACAACTGACATCATGTATAGTCATTAATCACACAAATCAGTAGAATATTGTATCATTTTGTCATGAATAGGAATTTCACAAAGTTTTTATGTGTAATGAAACAAAATAAGTCTTTTCAGTCAGTCTATTCGTCTGAATGTTCTCTAACAAAGTGTCCACTTTTAGGTTAGTGGTGTAATTCTCTAGAAGCACATACTTTACATTTACAAATCTCCAAAACATTTAATGTGATGAAAGTTCATATGAAGATTAATGAGGCATAAAGCTTATTAGCGGAACCTCTGAAACCCCAAATTATATATTACATCCAAATCATGGTTCATGGCAGCTCCTTAATCCATCAGTTATATTGATGATACAGTAACCCTTGTTCAGTGACCTCCTTCACTATCAGCTAATTGATCTTCTTTCACCAGCAGTCACATTGACAACCAAAGTTCTTTGCGTAAACAAAGATTAAAAAGGGGTCATGGTATGTTTCAGTTTGAAAGTGGACATCTGTAAAACTGTATAATATTTCTTATCAGTGCTGTTGTCACAAAGTGAAGAAAAATGTGACTGTGTGAATTTTGGTCCTGTAGTCAAAAATAAATTAGCATCCCAACAAATATAGTTCCTTGTGTATTCTCTTTTATACATTATAATCTCTGCACTTTCTGTGCTTCAGGGTCCTATTCACTGACTCACAGTCGTTCGTGTATATGTATAATCTACTTCGCCATGCAAGTCCTTTATTGGCATCGCTTTCTGTGTGATGGAGGGCAGGACATATAGATATTATCTCTGCTTTCCCTATATAACAGGGCATACAGAAATTATTGTCAATCACTAAGTAGGACCACCTACTGGACTTGTAAGGTCCCTTATATGCCACTGTGCATTCTTATTTATATTTACTTATATCTGACATCTTTCTCCATTCTTGGATATTTTTTGGCTTTGGTCCATCTACATATTATATGTTTGACATTTGCTATTTTTGGATCCAGTCTCTATTGAAGTATCCATTTTCAATATTGCTGACTATTATACATGAACTTTTCATGTCCTCTAATTTAACCTTTTTTGTACCTACTTGTGAGGGAATAATGTCACTACCCACTGGTCTGTGGTATTTTTTGTCTTAACATTGTTTAATTTTAATTACTATTGAATTAAACTTAAACACATTTTTCCAAAGATATTGTGCCTTGCACTCTAGTTATGTAAGTTTTCTTAAATGTATTGCATGTTAAATTGTTAGTATTTCCATTAACCTATGAATAACAATTAGGGATGAGCAGACCATTAGAGTTTGTCAGGTTCGAGCAAACTTTAGTTCAAAATTTCGGTTCAGGTACTAGAACTGTACCCAAACTTGAACCCTATCCACATAGAAGTCAAGGAAGACTCCGATTTTGGTGCTGTAAAATGGTCAGGCTAAGGACTAGGGGCTACAAAAGGCCCTCTCTCTCCTTGCCTCTCTCTCCCCTCGGTATCCGAACTCCGAACACTAAAAATTGACTTCCGGGAAAAATCCGTGTTTGGAGTTCAGAATCAGACACGTCGGTGTCGGGTACGAACCCGAAACTTTACAGTTCGCCTTTGCTCATCTCTAATTACAGTCTGTTGAGCATTTTCAGCTCTACTATGTAACTCACAGTTAGGTCAGCAAGTATAATATAACAGGTTTTCTTTAAAAAAAAAAAAAAAAAAAAGAGAGAAATTCATCTTCTGGATGAATGGGCACAAATTTCCACAGATTCACTCCAAAATCATGTAAAATATATTCCCAGAGGAATTGAAGCTGTAATAGCTGCAAACGGTGACAGACTGCACATTAATGTCTATAGATGTAGAATGGGATGTCATAAAAGATCCTTAAAGGGAACCTATCACCCCGTTTTTTAAAGATTAGATAAAAATAGTGTGAAATAGGGGCAGAGCTGGGCTTTACATTAGTGCCTTTTTGGTGCCTTTACACCCCCGTTAGGCTGCCGAAATACCTTTGTGAAGTGGCCGTTTTGTCCTGTCACTCAAGTTGGTCAGGTCGGATGGGCGTGGTCACAGCGCTGTTTCTCCCCCAGATCAGGCTCATCATTACGTTGGTGGCGTAGTGGTGTGCACATGTCCAAAGAGAAGATCCACTGCCCAGGAGATTCAAAACAGCGCGGTCTTCGCTATTCGCCGTTTACGTGGGATTCCGCGCGTGCGCAGATGGAGATCGCGGCGGCCATTTTCCTGAAGCCCCGGGCAGCAGAGCGCTCCAACTGCGCACGCGCGGCCACAGGAAAGATGGCCGCGCCCACCGGTAAACGGCGAATAGCGAAGACCGCGCTGTTTTGAATCTCCTGGGCAGTGGATCTTCTCTTTGGACATGCGCACACCACTACGCCACCAACGTAATGATGAGCCTGATCTGGGGGAAAAACAGCGCTGTGACCACGCCCATCCGACCTGACCAACTTGAGTGACAGGACAAAACGGCCACTTCACAAAGGTATTTCGGCAGCCTAACGGGGGTGTAAAGGCACCAAAAAGGCACTAATGTAAAGCCCAGCTCTGCCCCTATTTCACACTATTTTTATCTAATCTTTAAAAAACGGGGTGATAGGTTCCCTTTAAGGTGTAATGTGTAGGTGTCCCAAAACTTTTGTCCATACAGTGTAGTAATTATCTCCACCTCCTTGTTATAGATTGCTGAATATCGTGACAGATAGTGGAAGCTGTGTTGTGCTATAGATAATGAGTGTTAGTACAGAAGGAAAGCTATCATCAGAAAATAATCTAGTCAGGTTTTCCTCTTTCATGTACCTTTAAACATTTTTGGCAATGTTTTTTTTCATGTCACAATCTTTATTAAGTAAAACAAAATTTAAAATCTTGGAATTTTTACACTGGCCACTGATGCACTTTTGGAGTTTCCTTTCCTTTCAGCATACTCATTACCAGCAGAGGCAGGCTTTAAAAAAACAGGTAACATTTCTGCACACAGCTGATAATTCAAGACCCACCAATCAAAATAGGCGATGTCACACCTGACCCTGCTCCTCCTCTATTCATCATGACCCTTGTACAGACTTAAGGCCGGAGACACACTGGTGCGAGATACGGCCGAGTCTCGGTGGTTAAAAGCAAGCTGTGGCACCGGCACTCCGGAGCGGAGCGTGCAGCTCCATGTGTTCCTATGCGGCCGCACGCTCCGCTCCACAGTGCCAGAGCCAGAGCTTGGGTTTCACATGCGAGACACGGACGTGTTTCTCGCATGTGTGATCCCGGCCTAATAGATACTTCAATACAAAAGATAGTTATAATGTTCAAATCTTTAAAATAGTATACATTTTGTTTCCTGAAACAACAGGAAGTTAGAGTCTAAGAAACCTCCAGTGGCTACTTTTTATTTTTAATACATCTTGTCATAGCATAATGGAATCAATGATGCTCTAAAAATAAAAAATAATAATATTATATGCAAAAAATACTATTGCACAATATATTTAAAAAATACATTTAACAAAAAAATGATTAAAACAATATTTTCTAATGATAGGTTCCCTTTAACAATTTTTCAGCAAATCTTAACAATCATCCAAATCATTTACAACATATTTTGTGCACCAATTTATTGCACATTTTTATGAACACATCAGACCCTGTAGCCCTTGGGACTCATTATATGATTTCCCTATCTCAAACATACACGTTAGAGCCATGCAGATGTTGCATCTGTAATATTTTATTATATATATATATATATATATATATATATATATATATATATATATATATATATATATATATATATATATATATATATATATATACACACACAGTACATACATTATATATATATATATATATACACACACACACATATAATTTAATTTAATATTGAGATATTAATATGAGCAACATATAACATTATAAGAATCAACTTTTTCATTTTCTTTTGTTAGGGGAGATTTTTATGAAGCTTTGATAATTCTATTTCACACACTTCTTTCCAAACTCATAATGATAGGAAGTTTTGAGTTTCCGGGATCCACAGGTGGAAGTCAGTAATACATACAGTAAATGTTCATTGACTGACCTTTACCCTTTACAGCTGCTAGACGTGGCAGAAACGTAACCTTCCCAAATGTTTGCTCATTCAACAGACAGAATGACTCATTAATCAAATTCTCACAGAATTATCCATAACTATACTAGACTTTTCCTTTGCATATATAATTAAAAGACAGATTAACATTTTTAAATGGAAGAGATTCCGCCTAAAATAATTTGCAGCCGGTGCATCAAATGAAATTATTAAAGAATTCTATGAAATTATTAAATTTTAATACAAAAATAATGAGATAATATTGCAATTCATTATAACTGAAATAAGTTTCATGCTATGGAAAAAGTAATAGTGATCCTACTGTCTTTCAAGGAAAGAAGAGATGACTAGAAAGGTCATTATTCTTGATAATGATAAGTGTGAAAGCCACTGACTACCTGATTTCGAAGTCACAGAAAGTCACCATGTCACATATTCCCAATCAGCTATAAAGTCACCAGTCACAGAAAGGCCAAAATAAAAGGAAACAACTGTACATCCAACTAAATAAACAATGTATCACAAAACAAGTATTGAAAGCAAACACTAATGTAAGGACTATTGTGCTTTGATTAATCAGAAAAGGAAAAAAAGAAAAAAGCCAGCTCACCGATCCTGCAGAAGGAGAGTGGAACTCCGTCCTGATGGGACGTGAATATATGGAAAAAAGCACGCTTGTTGTTCCAGCTCCTTAGTTAAAATACTTCAAATTTATTTGGATTCTTTAAAACATGGTAAGCTATTAGACAGCACTATAGTGCACACTGGGACTGAGAGCGACGCGTTTCGATGGCAATGGCGATCTTTATCAAAGCTTTGGAGCTGGAACAACAAGCATGATTTGCTTTGATTAACGCAAGGAAGAAAAAGACGGCAAAATCTACAGATAAATGTATTATTATTCCACTTTTGGCAAGTAGAGGGTGTCCGTTTTCTCACCGCAGCGTCATCTGGCAAGATAGTAAATATTTTTGCAAGCGCTGGTTCAGATACCAGTCGATTGTTATGCCTGTGTAGTAACTCACTCAGGAAAATAGAATGTAGGTTATATACTAAAAACTGCAACTGACGCTGATGGTTCCTGTACAGATTAGATATCCTGACTCTGCAGTTCCCAATGGTGCCTGCAAGTGCAGAGATAGCCCTAACCATAGACTAGGAAATTGTAGCTTGGACCTAACTGCCTTAAAGCCCATCGTCTTGTTTCACGTTTCATCTTAAGAACCAGAAGGCAGAGCAGAGTGTGAATTATCTACAAAAGGAGAAGTGTACTGAACAAAGGACAGGTCCCAGAATGAATAAAGTAAATAACCAAAAAACAAACAAAGAATGAAGAAAGTACTAATAACAAATAGTGCCTCCTAATGCCTACTTCTTAATGATAAACAAAAGAAAGAAGAAAGTATAGCAAAGAAACAGTAAAGCAAAAACTCTTAGCTGGAATCTCACAGACTGGCTCAATACCATGCCTGCATATGCAAACGAATCTATCACCAGCCGTAAATGCCAGCAGGGGGACAGAATATAAAGCTGCATTCAAAAGGTGATAGGCAGACAAATTAAAACACTTCTGTTAAGCTAGACAGATTACAGCCACAATAGCAGAACCCAAACACTCAGCTAAAAGGTGTGTCTCCTGTGGCTCGGTGTAAAAACAAGCCGACCACAGAACACAAGCTCAAGGGATCCAATCAAGGAGCATGAAATTAATAAAGTGGCACCTTATACACACGTTACATTCTTGGGTTATTATATTCATTGTTTAACTCACTGTGTTTTATAATGTTATAAGTGGGACTTCGGGCCATATAATTTTATAGAACTTAAATAAGCACAGATTTGTGTATCCATATTGGGTCCAAGTCTGGAATACAGACAATTAAATATGGTCTAAATCAGTCCTGCCAATCAGAACGTGTCTGCCGCCATAACACTTTGTCCCCTGTTACTAAATGCAAGTAATGAACTATAAATAAAAGGCAGGATTAGTGTGTCATATTCTGAGAAAATTATTTTAATGATACAAATTTCAGTAAAAGAAATAATCACAATCTAATTATGACTAATAAGAAGCTAAATCATTGAAATGAGTTGCTTGGTAATACAAGCACAACCTCAAATAATACTGTACTAGGAACATTTTATCCATTGCAAGACGATCTTTGTGCTTTTATCAGCATGATCTCAAGGTCATGGTAATTCCATTTAACTTTCTGTCTCAGTTACAATACTCATTAAGACCTGGTAAATTAAAATCTGTATTCAGGACATCTCCATAGCATCTGGCTATTGAGGAAGAGCAGATCAAATTCCATAACGCATTGCATATCCCTTTCTAAAAGTACTTCTCAACTCAGACCAACAAGTGGGCAAAGAATGAGTGTAACAAACGGACACGGACAGGTAAATATTTCCTAAAGCTTATGTACCATTTACAAGAAATCTGAAATTTCATATTAACAATAAGTAGAAAAATCAATGAGATACATTTTTTCTATAAGTTATAGCAAAAAACGATGTAAAAAAATGAATAAGAATACGTTATAAAAATATTGTAGAACTGTACATTTCCTGCCATGGAGTTCTCCCCTCGAATAATTGCATTTGGAGGCGTACACGGTATAATATCAATGTACTATATGGCGGCACACTTAATACACAGAATCATAGGGGCAATTTGAGCCAACACATGAATGGACTATACGGAAACTCACGTAATACAAAGTCACAGGGCTCTTTTTGCCGATATTTGAGCCATTAATTCTTAGGATGGTTGTATAAGAAAACAACCAAAGAACATAATAGAAGTCAAGTGCTTTACACTATAAGAGCACATTTTAATAAAATGTCCCGAAATATTAGATTACTAGGCTAGAACAACTAAACAAAACAAAAGTGGTATCTGTAAGTGTGCATCAGTTCCCGCAAGATGCTAAATAATTATTAGTTCACATGAAAAGAGCTCATCTATATGGAAATCATTGGCCAGACACTTGTGTACAGCATGAATTCTAGCTGCTCCTTTGCTGATACATCCTTTATATTTCAATAAATCGTTTATATACAGGTTTTCTGCATTTATTTGCATCAATTGCATTTCTGCACATAGGGTATATCACCTCTCTAACTATATAGGAATAATCATTTGCTTTGTATTAATTTGTTTCTCCCCTGTTTAACCATAGAAATGAGGACTATAAAACCCTTCAATGATCATATTTAATGGCTTATTTTATAATCATGGTTTTGTATTTTCTGTGAAATAATACAATAGTTCATCAAAGATTCGGAAATCTAATTATGATAATTTGGATACAAAATGCAATATATTTCCCATTCCCCAGCTTCTGCCAGTTTTGCCGTTTGTTCCCATGTACCTGCAGACTGTGGCTTACAATGATGTATGGGGAGCTGTAATATAGAAGTCTGTCGCTAAACTATTAGCACTCAGGGGGATGTAGCGATACAAAGAGGTATGATTATCCATCACTCGGGGGCTAATCTGATATACCCGGAGGTGCGTTCTTTATGATTGAATTCATCTTAAAAAGTATCCAAGTATTTAGTAGCCCTAAAAACACTGCTACATATTCCACCCATGTAATTCCTATCACCATAACTTGTATTACCAATAGATTGATGGATGGGGTTTGCGACACCCGGCACCCACGCTGATCAGCTGTTTCTGGAGTTGGTAGCAGTCGGTGCTGCCAAGTTACGGAGCTACATATTGCAGCTCCATCAACTCTATGGAGGTCACGGCCTGGACACATCCTATTGATTTGAATAGGGAGTGGATGTGCAGTAGCCGGCCATAGCCACAATTCCGTCAGCCCCACAATTGAGGAGTTCCGGCTGCCGTTGACACTGAGATTAGGTGTTGTACCCCCATCGATCAGACATTGATGACCTATGACCTATACTGATGATAGTAAGGAAAAAGAAGCGTGTGCACTACTGGTAGGAAGGTGCTTAGGTAGGCTCCCACACCTTGATACAATAACGAAAAAAACCTAGCACTCAACTTGATGCTTAAAGTGAAGAATTTATTTGTAGTACCCAACAATCTACTACAAATAAATTCTTCACTTTAAGCATCAAGTTGAGTGCTAGGTTTTTTTCGTTACTATACTGATGATAGGTCACCAATGTTAAAATACTGGACAACCTCTTTAATTTCAGCACTCCCTAGTAAGACATCTATGAGTAGTAATACAAGTTATGGCTCTATCCCCTGTTCAGGACACTCATCCGTTAGCCAGAATGTACAGTAGCTACTAATAGTAGCTCTTCTCTCCCTCTAGAGGTCCTGTGAATGTCTTTGTATCAGACAGAAAGTTGCCATTAATTGAAATCGTAGCTTTGTAATGCTTCAGTTCCCCTGTGGTGGCGCTGCAGGGACATTGGACACTTAACTACAGCTGATCGCTGCGGTCAAATGTGTGGGATAGCTTGTAATTAGCTTTTCCTCTGAAAAAGCAGACAACTCCTTGAAACATGAACATAAACATTAAAAAGGACCTGTCCTTTTACCAGATACCACAGTAAAAACTGCCCTCATCTTCCAAAACAACATGAACCTCCTTTGGGTGCACAAACCCATCTAATATGTCCAGGAAATTCCCTTATGTTCATGCTCTGCAAGTTGATGTTCACTCTTTTTGAGTGGTTCTCTTACATCAGCATTCATCCAGCACTTTAGGTGCTGGAACTTCTTTTCCTTCACTGTCCAGTATATGTTGTACCTGGAAGTTTCCAATAGATTGCTTGCCATGAACTCACAACCACATTCTAGCAGATACCTGACTTTATGCTCCCACTGATAAATAACAGAATAAATTAATGACGTTGATCAGCTTAGACACTTTCAGTTGCTTTAGATCTCATTGATAGAGGCATCTATGGCTTACATCCACATGTATAAAGTTATATATACAGAGAAAGTGAATAAAAGTTGTATAGTACAATACATGTGAACAAATAAAAAAACACTAATTTTAGAGATAATAATGACATGAAAGTTGGGAATATGATTAATAAAAAATGAAGACAGATGTATAAGGTAGAAGTAAATATAATCACGAACTTGCATACAGACGGGCACATAACCCTCATTACATGCAAATTAAAATCTGTTTGTTCTTCCTAGTTTGATTTGCACATATGCTACAACCTGAGCGATGTGCAGAAGCTCCGCTAACACTAAGATTAATAGTCAAGGTCAAGCACCGATGGCGAAATCCTGGCAGAATGTAAAACAGGGGAAGTGATACTGTGTCTACACAACACGACTGAGCAGGCGGAGGACAATGATGCAGTGATCCTACCTGGAACAGACCAAAAGTTGTCTTTTTTTATCTTGCTGTTAAGTTCGCTATTCAATTACAGGTTATCAGGGTAATTAAACACCAAGAACGGATGCCAGGCTAATTGTTAGATTATGATAATTACAAGCCATAGTTCTGTTAAAGCTGATCAAAATAAGATGTGGTTGCATGCACTTGGTTAAAGCTGCTTTGTAATCTTGTACTGAAGCAATGAAAGCTCGGGTCATTTATAACTAGTTCATTACAAATCAGCCAGAGAGGCTTATTACTTGTAACCTTCCTCCTTCACCCAGTCTACTGGAACAAAACTCCAAAAAGGTTGAGCCCAAACTATTGCCTTGGATTGGCCTGCTTCCATCATAATTACACAGATGAATAAAATTAGGTTAGCTCAATGTAAAGAGTTTAGACTCGGAAACATTGTGTCAGGGAAGAACCTGCAGCTCCAAGGTGAATCTCAGCAAAGACACTGAACGGGAATTACAGAGACGAAAACAGAGGTGAGACCTTATTTATGCCATGTGCAAGGGGTTAAACACACAAGAGCACAGAATTAGAATCGTGTCTCTTAGAGTTAGACGAGGCATGCCAAATTTATCTCAGTGGCTCATGTTGGATGATAAATTTGGTGCATTTTCAGACAATGCTGTCTAACTTTATTCTAATCAACAAAGATGCATTTAATAAAGATGTTTGCATACATTTACATACTATCTGTTGGTTACTGTGAATTCATTTTTTTGCACCAAAATTTTGGCTTGATGGATCATGCCTTA
The DNA here is from genome assembly GCF_051348905.1 of Ranitomeya variabilis. Lineage (NCBI taxonomy): Eukaryota > Metazoa > Chordata > Amphibia > Anura > Dendrobatidae > Ranitomeya > Ranitomeya variabilis. Next base: position 155,095,147 of record NC_135232.1, read on the forward strand.
AAGGGAACCTGTCACCCCAAAAATCGAAGATGAGCTAAGCCCACCAGCATCAAGAGCTTATCTACAGCATTCTGTAGTGCGCAGGTGTCGGGGAAGGTCAGAGAGGCCCAGCGCCTGCGCACTGCAGTACTTTGCTCTGCCCTCAACAGGGCAAAGTACACCTGCGCCGGAGCCACAGCGTGAAGACAAGAAGAGGACGTCATCCTATGAAGATAGGAGGCGCTGGACCCGGACCGCGACGCCCATCGGACCGGACCGCAGTGGGACCCCCCCTGGGTGAGTATAATCTAACCTCTTTTTCTCATCTTTCAGGATACATCGGGGGCTTATCTATAGCATTACAGAATGCTGTAGATAAGCCCCTGATGCTGGTGGGCTTAGCTCATCTTCGATTTTGGGGGTGACAGGTTCCCTTTAAACCACATCCCTAGATAGATGAATAAAATGGTGTTGAGAATGCCACCTAGGTCACTTATCTGCTCTGGTCTACATGCCCCATGCAGGAAATTCTTCACACATTTTACTGCTAGTGTTGGTTTAATTTTGCAACTTTTTGAAAAAGCTGAATTTTGAAGATACCTAAAAGGTAATATGTTAGAAGGAGAAAGACCAGAACACAGTCCTATTAACAAAGTAACATAGTAACATAGTTAGTAAGGCCGAAAAAAGACATTTGTCCATCCAGTTCAGCCTATATTCCATCATAATAAATCCCCAGATCTACGTCCTTCTACAGAACCTAATAATTGTATGATACAATATTATTCTGCTCCAGGAAGACATCCAGGCCTCTCTTGAACCCCTCGACTGAGTTCGCCATCACCACCTCCTCAGGCAAGCAATTCCAGATTCTCACTGCCCTAACAGTAAAGAATCCTCTTCTATGTTGGTGGAAAAACCTTCTTTCCTCCAGACGCAAAGAATGCCCACTTGTGCCCGTCACCTTCCTTGGTATAAACAGATCCTCAGCGAGATATTTGTATTGTCCCCTTATATACTTATACATGGTTATTAGATCACCCCTCAGGATTATTTAGTCTAGAAAAAAGACAACTAATTTCGCTAATCTATCTGGGTATTGTAGTTCTCCCATCCCCTTTATTAATTTTGTTGCCCTCCTTTGTACTCTCTCTAGTTCCATTATATCCTTCCTGAGCACCGGTGCCCAAAACTGGACACAGTACTCCATGTGCGGTCTAACTAGGGATTTGTACAGAGGCAGTATAATGCTCTCATCATGTGTATCCAGACCTCTTTTAATGCACCCCATGATCCTGTTTGCCTTGGCAGCTGCTGCCTGGCACTGGCTGCTCCAGGTAAGTTTATCATTAACTAGGATCCCCAAGTCCTTCTCCCTGTCAGATTTACCCAGTGGATTCCCGTTCAGTGTGTAATGGTGATATTGATTCCTTCTTCCCATGTGTATAACCTTACATTTATCATTGTTAAACCTCATATTAAAAAATTGTGTGATTAAGCAAGGCAAGACCTACAGTCTTATTTTCTTTTGTGGTGCTGAGGTTCCTTCCTCTAATAGGTACTATACCCAGAACAACCATAAATTGGGCATACACAGTATTTGCCATCATTTAAAAAAAAAAAATGTTGCTGTGAAATACATACATGTGGACTATGTCATTAGGGGTAGGTTATCTTTTCACATTTTAGCAACAATGTACTATGAAGTTGGGATGCTCCTGATGGCTTTTAAGCTAAGGCCATCTTTGCAGATGATGGGCCAACAGTAGACAAGACTACCAGATCGTTTACACTCGTCGATAATCGGGAATGAGCATTCCTAGTAATGGTCGCTCTTGATCCGATTGTCTAATCAGTCAAAATACTCATTGATTGGATGAAATTATTTTTAATCTTGCTAAAAATCACTGTTCTCAGCACTACATCTTGTGTAGACAGGACATATGGTGCTGAGAACATGATATTAGATGCTCACAGAATGATCAATTTAACGATCATTCTGTGCACACAGAAATGTGGTTGGCCTGTCTAAAAAGGCAACTAAATGAACACCGATCTGCAATTGGCAAACATTGTAACTGGACCCGGAGTTTAATTCCTATCTCATTTCATCACACCATGCTAGATAATGCCAAACTCTTCTTTAAACACACATTTATTAGGTCCTCAAAAGAAAACAGATTTATTATCATACCGTCCAGTTGTATAATGTCAGAATAATATATTGACATGTTTTCAAAACAATCAAAAACTGACACCAGTGGACCAAAAACAAGACTTCCGATCAAGTAACCAGTTTTATCCCCTTTCTAATCTCTGTAATAATCAAGGCAAGAATAGAGCCTTTGCTATTCTGGATCTAACATTTATTTTTCTCTGAAGGGCACCGAGTACACAATACCTACAGTCAGCTCAATTCACATCAATATTATTCTTAGGATTGAGGGAATTCATCAGACGGACACCATATGTCACTCAAGGCAATGACCCATTCGGATTCCTGTCAACTGTGACAACAGCTTGAACTTTTTAGTCCAAAAAGTATTCTGCTGGAAAAAGTTATATGAAATCCAAGTAATCACATTGGGGGGAGCTATCAATTTCTGCCTCCTTTCCACTTCGCAGTCAGTGATGAAACCAAAAAAATCTACAAATCAACAACTGTAACACTTTGTGGTGGAAAACGTGACATTGCATTAAATATTTGCTCCGAGATTCATGGTGCTTAGGGCTCATATGATGCTCACAACATTAATCAAAATTCATGGCAGGACGTTGAAAGCAATGGGCATAGCTTTCATGGAGAAATAGTTAGAAGTAGTTAAATCACTTGTAAAATACTTTTTCAGAAGGTTTTTGCAAGAGTTCCAGAAAACTGAAACTCTTAAAGTCTTAACTGATAGTTTACAAATCAGGATTTATTCTAAAAAATTGCCCCTGCAGTTTACATTCAGTCTCAGACTAAATGAAGGTGTCTCAGATGTCTACATTTGCAGGCTTATACCGTAAAGGGACTGTACTGTGCAGACAGCAGAATGCACGGTTTTAATTGTTACAGCTTGGTGATATAGGTTAAGTTCCTTTCTAGATTATGATGTAAGACATCCCTATGGTTTTTTTGTGCTGTCTTCCAGGTTGACGGTGATGCATTGAATGGTTGCTGTACATCCGAAGTAATGATGGTTCTGCTGAAAGCTGAAATCTGCACCAGTGAGTGGTAACTCTGGTCAAAACAAGTGCTAGGAAGAGATAAAAAAATAAATATTAACCTATAAACCCTGTCGAGTCCACTGCCAAGGCTTCAGTGGTCCCCACCAGTCTACACAATGATGACATGCCCTACATGCAAATTACCAATGCAGCCAAACACTGGCCATAGTGGTCCTCTGCCATATAGTGATTGGCATGTACAGCATGTTCTCACTGTAGGAAAATAATACAAAAGTGGTAGTTTGGATTTACCTTTTTTTTCTTAGTTTTTATTTTATCCACTTCCCTGCAATTTTTTATTGTGGGTTAAATATTTAATAATAGATTTTTTTCCAGCCCTTACCCACCCCCCCTTATCAAACACAATGGATGCTGAGTTTCCTATACTAATGCTGGGTAAATGTTTGCTTTGGGATAAAATTAAGATCTAACATTAGAGCTACTTTAAAGTGGGTACTAGGCAATACCCTAAATAGCCTTTCCCGAATAATGTAACGTTTCTGTAGCTAGATATAATTTTAATGTTCCCCTTCAGTTTTCTTACAGACCTGTACAGACTTGTAGAATGATGTGTTGTTAAAGGTCTAAAATGTTAAAAGGTCTAAAATGTCATTATCAGGTCTAAAATTACAAGTCTGCAGTCACTCTATGTGACTGCAGACTTGTGAGTCCTCACAGCTTGCGGTGTACATGGTTCTCAGGTAACAGTGCCAGGAGAGGGGGACATGATCACAAGTATGCTATTTGAGTACATGATGTCACCTGCTGACTAGACTGTATCCAGCCTTGGTCAAGTCAAGTGTATTGAGTGAGGTCTAGTTGGAATGTGGCTGGAATAAAGCCACTTTTTCATCTGAATATCCATTTGGACTTCTATCTTTCAAGCAGCGTGGACAGTGGCGTAACTACAAAGTGAGGGGCCCCGATGCAAACTTTCAAATGGGGCCCCCCGCGCCAAAATATTTCCCACCGAAATTCACATTTTCCCTATTCATTTCGCACACTATAGTTTTGTTGCTTTGTTGTATAGTCTGACCTAATACTGCCGTGTAATCGCTGAGAAAAATTATTTTATAACTAACAAGTCCCTATACTAATTAGGGCGATGTCTTCAGAAGTGCAGACTCTGGGCGTTCATGTCCTCCCTCGCTCTAATTCCAAGCGCACTCCCGGCGTTTGAAATCTGTGTGCTGTTTCTTCCTGGTATGACGCTGCAGTGCGTCATTTCCGGACCTGTGCAGTGTGGGGGTGTATTGGGTGTACTGGTCGGCTCCGGAGCATACGCACTGCACATTCTGATGCTGGCGAGTACACCCAATACTCCCCCACAGTGCACATGCTGGGCTCTGCCCATAGCCGAGTACCATTCTTCCCGACTCGGAAATTTACAGCCCGTACACACGCGGCTTCGCTCTGTGAACCCTGTACACACACGGCTCTGCTCCGTACACCTTGTACACACGCGGCTCCGCTCCTTACACCCACGGATCTGCTCTGTACACCTCATACACACGCGGATCCACTCCGCACACCTCACACACACAGCTCCGCTCCGTATACACGCGGCTCCGCTTCGTACACTCCATACACACACGGCTCTGCTCCGTCCACCCCGTACACATGCGGCTCCGCACACCTCTTACACAAGTGGCTCCGCTCCATACACCTCATAAACACGCAGCACCACTCCATACACCCCATACATACACAACTCCGCTCACCTCTTTCACACTCGGCTCAGCTTTGTACACCTCGCACACATCTGACTCCGCTCTGTACACCTCGTACACATTGCTCCACTACACACATACACGGCTCCGCTCTGTACACCTTGTACACACACGGCTCTGCTACATCCACACTATAAACCCCTCCTGACCCCACACATAAACTCCCCCTCATTCAGCACCATGACAATCAGCACAGCAGAGTCCTGCATACAATTAATTGAGACATCAGTAGGTTAAAAGTAATATTATACTAAGCGACGCTCCAGCGATATAGACAACGATCCGACCTAAACTAGATCGCTGCAGCGTCGCTGTTAGGTCGCTGTAGAGACGTCAAACACAGCAGCTCCAGAACGATGCAGGAGCGATCCTGTGACGTAACGGCGACTCACTTATCGTTCACGCTCCATGTAAAAACATTGCTGACATCGTTGCTTTTGCTGTCAGACGATACACGCCGATCTAGCGACCAAATAAAGTTCTGGACTTCTAGCTCCGACCAGCGATATAACAGCGGGATCCAGATCGCTGCACAACGAGATCGCTATCCAGGACGCTGCAACGTCACGGATCGTTCTCGTTCTCGTTGGAAAGTTGTTTAGTGTGAAGGTACCTTAAGTGTTTTTGAATATCCATATTGAATCAGGAGCCCCATATAATCCTGCATAAAGGTTAATAATGGCCCCATAAGATGCTCCGTTGACACATTTGCCCAATATAGTGCTGCAGAAACATTGATTATGGCCCTATAAGATGCTCCATAAAGATATTTGCGCCATATAATGCTGCAGAAACGTTGATTATGGCCCCATAAGATGCTCCATAAAGATATTTGCCCCATATAGTGCTGCAGAAACATTGATTATGGCCCCATAAAATGCTCCATAGAGACATTTGCCCCATATAGTGCTGCACAAACGTTATGGCCCCATACAGACACTTGCCCCGTTATAGTGCTGCACAAACATTATGGCCCCATAAGATGCTCTATACAGACGCTTGCCCCATATAGTGCTGCACAAATGTTATGGCCCCATAGATGCTCCATACAGACACTAGCCCCATTATAGTGCTGCACAAACGTTAGGGCCCCATAGATGCTTCATACAGACACTTGCCCAATTATAGTGCTGCACAAATGTTATGGCCCCATAAGATGCTCCATACAGGCACTTGCCCCATATAATGCTGCACAAATGTTATGGCCCCATAAGATGCTGCACACAGATATTTGCCCCATTTGCTGTTGCTGCGATAAAAAAAAAACACATACTCCCCTCTCCGTTGCTCAGGCCCCCGACACTCAATATTCACCTGCAGGCTGCTCCTCGTTCCAGCCGCCACTCCATCTTCCGCCTCCTCTGCACTGACACTCAGGCAGAGGTGCGCACTAAGTCACCGCGCCCTCTGACCTCAGCGTCACTGCAGAAGAGCGGCGGCTGGAACGAGGAGAGGTGAATATCGTGCAGCGCTCCCCCTCCCCGTTATACTCACCTGCTCCTGGCACGGTGCAGTCCCTGGTTTCCCGGCGCTGCTGCTTCCTGTACTGAGCGGTCACTGTTACCGCTCATTACAGTAATGAATATGCAGCTCCACCCCTAAGGAAGGTGGAGCCACATATTCATTACTGTAATGAGCGGTACCATATGACCGCTCAGTACAGGATGAAGCTGGGGCGCCGGGCAGCCAGGGACCTGCAGGGACCGCGCCAGGAGTAGGTGAGTATAATTAGACAGCCCCCACTCCCTGGCCCTGAAAACCCCTGGATACGCCACTGGACGGGCCCCTAAGAACTCCGGGCCCGGTCGCAGCTGCGACCGCGGTGGTTACGCCCCTGAGCGTGGATTTAATCCACCTTTTTATCCCATTTTTTTCTTTACTTTGGCTGGTCACGAGGAGACCGGTGGATCTGCAGCAGCTAATATTTCTATGAGCCTGTGTTTGGGCTCTATCTGGTGAGTAAAATCTGATAAGAGGTATATCTTAATACCCAGATAAGACCCTATTGCGCTTTTACTTTCCTTCCAGCTTTTTATTGACTCACTGCTGGTGCCAACACCAGAGGATCCTCACATGGCAAAGTGCATGCGATGTGAGGATTCACAAGTCTGCAGTCAGATAGAGTGACCGCAGACTTGAAGCTGTAGAATGGACAACCACTTTAATGAATCCAAATTAGAGGTCATCATAATATATACAATTTTTACTTGGAATATGCAGGTATGGGTGAAATCAAGCCCTGCTGGTTCTTACAGTCCTGTGGTTATAGTTATCTGTGATGATGATATTCAATATAATTTGCTTGAAACCGAAAAATGTACATTTTGTGATGAGTTCATACATAGCAAACTTTTCTCCAAGATTTGCTTTGTTATCTTCCATCTTTTTTGCCGTCGTCCCTACATCTGCACCCTCTAACAAAAGATGTTACTGTTCTACCAAGCTGCAGACAGAATAAAGCTTTACATTCTGCATTTTTATAAATAATACTATTTCAAAGTAAACATGTGTGACCCTTCTCTTGATCTTTAAGGATCTTTGTTCTGTAACTGTCTCAGAAGTGTGGTACTGCTCAGTAACGCTTCTCTGGGCATAGTTGGGCCAGACATGTGGATGATAAAGTGAGACAGTGAACTGAGGGGCACCTTCATGCTGTGTGACATGGCAGCGCATTGATCCTCCGGTGGTTAGACTGGTGTTCATCTTCCCCAGCGCCTATGGCTTTAATCCCTCCAATTGCTGCTTCTACCTGTGTATTGATCGCACACTGCAGTGGGAATTTAACTTGCTGGGAAAGGAAAGAAGAAGAACATTTCTGCCTGTTTGCAGCATAAACAGACTTACACATCAAAAACAGTTATTTGCAGGAAGTGGATTTAAAATAAAAACATTTTATATACCATTTTGGAGAGAAAATATTGTATTTCCAGCAAATATAATCGCAAAATATGCATCTTACAGAGATATTGAGAAATATGCTTTATACCAATACAAGCAACTTGGGCTTATGTTTCATTATTGTATATTGTCTTACAGTTTATTAAAGCAGTAAATATCATTTATACATGTGAAAATGAATGAGGACGAATAAAACATTGAAAAAGAAAATGGTAAAACAGAAGAATTTCAAACCTCGCTAAACCTTTGTATACAAAGATGTTGGATTTTGTACCTTGCAATGGGCAGAGTTTGTTTGTATAATTTTTAAATAAAAAATGTGACAATATATCAAAAAGTAGCTGTTAAATTTTATACGTTGCCTATAAACTTATGTCAAGGCATTCAACTTCCCTGTCCGCAAGACCACTAAGGGGTTAATCAACGTCACTATTTGTTAAAATGGCAAAGCGCTTGGAAAAACAGAGAAATTTGCACTTTAATGATTAAAAATCCTCTCTGTTCTCAACAGAGTGATTGTTAAGCTTGTGGATTGATATTTGTTGTCTAGGTTACCAGCCACTCCTGCCATTTTATCAGCAGGGAGCAGGATGCCCATCACTGTTGCAGCCAAATCACTAGAGGAGCAGTGGGGAACTGGTAATGGACCTAGAGAGGGGCTGAGTACTTGCTGTGCTTATTAGTTTAGATGTTTTGCACCATTTGTGGTCTACTTTCCTGAAACCCGTGAACAACCCCTTTATAACCTCACGTGAGCCCCAGGAACATGAGTGCCGACATCGCTGGAACACCACCGGCACGGGAGGTGAGTACAAGTTTTTTTTATTTTAACGTAGCCAAACATGAGGAATGAGATGGGATTGTCCTAGTAGTGGACAATCCATTTAATAGTAACTGTTCAAATCTATTTTCAGCAACCTCCTCTTGTGGCAGATACATGTAAACACAATTTTATCCCTTTACATCCTCGAATATGGGTCCCATTCAAAGTGGATTTTTTTGCTTTTCTGCATTTAACTCAGAACTAAATGTGCCTAATTGATGAATTTCTACTATGCTGTTCAGGAATCAGATTTGACATGGTCTAGGAAAATCATATTGAAATATCAATAGTTAACTTATTGGCATATTTTTTGTTATATTTTTGTATATTGTTTAAATTGCATTTTTCACCAATAAAGCTAAATTAAAAGCTAAGAGATGCTGGGACCCTTGTGATTGCATGTTGAACACGCAGTATGTATGGTACAGAAAAACATTTCTGTTCCAGTATCTTTCAATACTCTGCATGTTGTCCGTTCTTGTAAAATTCCCATTGAGCTCAATTAAAATAAAATGGAACGCTGCATTGCACATTTTGCAATATATTAAAAAATGTATTACAGTTCGGAAAAAACAACTCTGTCAAATATATGGTATCCATAATATAAGATAAATATGTTCACTATATACAGTAATGATGTAGAAAGCTACCGTTTTTCAACACCTGTAACTTGCCGGCGAACAATATTTTGGGCTTTTCCAAATCAGCACATATTGTACAGTTCATGATTAGAGGCACATTTTTAAATTGTTAAGAAAAAGAATTAAAAGGTTATTCATATAATCTTAAATGGGTGAAATTGTGAAGTGCTTCTAAATACAAATAGCCTTGCATTACACCTATTATTAAAAATCTTCTCTGTTCTCGAGAACAAAAAGGATTTTCAATTCTAATGTTACTGGTCTTAACATAAGATACTGGCACCTTCTGCAGTTGATGAGCAGTGACCGGTTTCCTGCGTATGCCATGTGAGCACTGATAAGATGCATTATTTAAGCAATGTTTTTCCTTGTTCTTATTGGAATGTGCTAATTGTTGCTTAAGACTAAGGCTATGTGCACACGTCAGGATTTCTTGCAGGAATTTCCTGAACAAAACCGGACATTTTCTGCAAGAAATCCGCATGTGGATTTTTCGAGTTTTTTTGTTCGTATTTCTCGCGTTTTTTGTGGATTTTTTGCATTTTTTTCCGGAGGTTCTGGGATGCAATAATATAGTGGGAAATCCACAAAACATCTGCAAAATTAATGAACATGCTGCGTTTTTTTCCGCGATGCACAAAAATTGCCGAATGCATTCTAAATGATGGGATGCATATGTATGCGTATTTTAAGCATTTTTATTGCGTTTTTATAGCGAAAAAACGCAAAAAAAAGCAAAAAATCCGCAATGTGTGCTCATAGCCTAATGGAAACTTTGAAAAACAGATAAGCAAATAGTAAAAGAACACACATGAAACAAACATGAATATGTATTATATTTTTCACTTCTCAAAGTGCCCGCTCCTTTTACTCTGATGACAGCTAGCTTTACACCAAGTTGGAATTCTCTCAAGTAGCTTCATCAGGTAGTCACCTGGAATGGCCCTTGTAGGCTGCTTTGCCTTCACTCTTTGGTCCAACCCAAATCAAACCATTTTTATTAAGTTGAGATCAGGTGTTTTTTTTGTTCACTTTTGTTCACGTAGCCCTTATATTGCCTGGAGGTGTGTTTCATCACAAATAGCGTCACCTACAAAGTATTTACACCATTCACAGAATTCACTCTTCATGATTCATTGCTATTATTACCCATGTCAAAACCATCTGCTCACCTTTTCAGCATCTGACAAAGAGATGGAGAATTGTCCAAAATTTCTCAAACTTTAACCCATCAGACCATAGTAAAAGTTTCCATTGATCTAACATCCAGTCCTTGTGTTGCTTTGCCCAAACAACATTCTTCTTTAATGTCCCCAGTACTAGCTTATTTGCAGCAATTCAACAAAGGCCTGCTTCTCACAGTCTGCTACAGACAGTTGATGTAGACGTGTGTCTCTTGCTTGATGTCTGTGCATTACTTAAGAGAGCTGTTTTCTGAAATAATGTCAATTTGCATTTTATAAGTTTGTTAACTGATGAACTTATCCTCTGCAGCAGAGGTAATTCTTCATCTTCCTTTCTTGGGACAATTCTAATGAGAGACAATTGATAGTTTTCATGATAACATTTAAAAAGGTTCCAGAAGTTTCCTGGATTGATTGACTATCCTGTCTTAATAATGATGGAATGCAATTTCTCTTTACTTAGTTAAATCTCTTTTACACATTCTGATTCAGAAGAGTTGAGAGATAGGGCTCAGTAATGTATGGAACCGTGTATCTCCACTCCTCCGGAGAAACATCTCTGGTGGTCGCACAGACATTCTTAACACCAGTGAGTCCACGAGTGTACTATTGACTAGGGATACTTGCTCAGTTGAAGCTATTCTAGGTGACCACTTTATGAAGATGCTTCAGAGAATGCCATTAGTATGTAAAACAGTCATACGAGTAAAAGGGGGGAGGAAAATTTGAGGAAACTAAGATTTAACATATATTCTGTTTTGATTCACACATGTTTCTTTACTCCTGTTTCCATTTGTGTCCCTTCATGGTTTTCCTATATTTGAAATTACAACATGCACATTACAGTAAAAACAAAGAAAACCATTGCATGAAGTGGTGTGTCCTAACTTTTATCTGGTCCTAATATTTTAATACTACCTGCAATATCAGTTTAATATCAGCTCAAAGGATCTACTGGCTAATGTTTCTCTAAAAAGACATCTAGCATTGCTTAAAAACGAGTGTCCCAAAGTAGGCAGCTGCTGATTTAGTTGAAGATTATGCATCATTATAATTAAACAAGAAGGCTATATGACAGCAGTAATTAGCAAGCACTGCTTGTTCGTCCACATGTAGCCGGCACAGTGACATGTGCTGACCGTGTGTCTATCCTGGCAATCTCTATGTAAGTAATGCGTGCTTCTAGGATTCCTTTTCCTTACTGCGCCCAGAGGCATACACTAAAATCCATTAATGGATATTGAAAACAATACCCTATCTGTCAAAGACCTTGTTGGCATAACATGCAGTTCACGGGATTAAGACAGATGCCTGCCTGGTACATCTACTAGAACGATCATGATACTCTGATATTGTGAAGGATTTTTTTGCTCTGGGATGAACTCATACGTTTAGAATCAAAGAGACAGAACTCGCAGGAAATAGAATGCGACAGTACGGCTTCATTCGTAGAAGCTAATTACTATATGATCCCGCCATGAAGAACAAATGAAGGCAGCTATCAGGTTCTTAACACCTTTCTTTGACCAAACCTAAGCTTAGATATTCTCTGTGGGGAGCTCCTAGTGTTTTATTTGGGGTAGAGTCTGTTGCATAGATCTGAAAATGTATCAAGTCACAGCTACAGCAATGAAACAATTTTCAGTCCATCTTTATGAAAGCAGTAGTTCATGTTCCTCACCTCTAAGTGAATGTAGTGCTGCAAGTAGTCCCTTGGGAAAAGGCTGACTTCCATTTTTCTCTTTTTAAATCTCTCATTCTCAGATAAAAAAAAAACTGTTCCAATTCTAAAAAAATATATATGTTAGGAAAAAAAAACCACATTTCCACAGTTGAAGCTCTTCACAGTGGGGAAGCAATGCGGTCATATTCCAGATGCCCCCTGCGGTTCAGCTTTTATTGAGATGTGAGCAGAAGATATATATTTTTTAAAAACTTCTGCATGTTTTATGTGGAGGGAAAGGATTTAAAGGGGTAGTCCCATTAGAAAAAATAAAATGGGGTTTTACATCGTCCTACAAAAGAAAATTTTGTAGGGGGGGGCAGCACTAAAGGAGTCCTCCTGATCAGAAAATGGTGGAATAACCTAGTGAGATGTCATCACCTTACGTGATAGGAATGCATTCTTTTCTAAGTGCCATGAAATATGTTTATGGGAAAATGAAACCTTTTGCTCTGTAAGATAATAGAAAAAATTGGAGTTCGGCTCAACAGGACTGGATTTTCATTTTATTTTTTCAAAAGAAAATATAGTGCATAGAAAAGAAAAAATTACATGGTCCACATGACCCAGTCGACGTGCTTCAACTGCACTAAGCAGTCCTACTCATTCACTCTGTACCGAATGTTGGCTCTACCGGCAGGAGGAGCTAAACAGATTCATATATAGTAGGAAAGAGTCACTGTATCTTGCATTAATAGATTTCACTCTTCACTCAGTGTTTAAGAGTCAAGGAGGTGGTCCTCATCAATGATTGGCAGCTATTACATGCACAACTGTATGAGAAGACTGTCACGCATTAATTAGAACTGTCCCTCAGACTCCTAAATGCTGAACTAGCCTTGAGTTCAATGAATACAATACATTAAATTACATAGTTACAGAGTTACATAGGTTGAAAAAAATCTAGGTCCATCAAGTTCAACCTTACGTAATCTTTTTCCACAAAGCAATATATCAATATTTTCAGCTTCTCCTGCTCCTCAATGATATAACAGTATTTCCAAGCTGATAGGATCCTTAAGCGATCATGTTTTATGTAATAATTAGAACAAAGTATTGATCTTGCAGCTTAGATTATTGTTTAAATAATCAATGCAGGACTTGAAGAAAGTCCTTACAGATGAAGCAGCTTGCTGGCCTATACCTTACACTACAGGTCCAGACATCATGTGAATTTTTAAATCATGTGGAACATAAATGGACATCTCGGTTAATTGCCTTCAAATTAGCTTTTCTTGCAAAATGACTTATTTGCAGGAGTAGAAATAGAACTTTTGATTTTGTATGTCTTGGCAGACACTGCTTGCAGAATATTATAGAAAAGCAGCCAAACCCATTTTTTTTTTAATCACAACAATTTAGAAGCCAGATGCAAATTTTCTCAGTTTTAGTAAGGAAAATTATATAACCTGCTAGAATATAATGGCTTAAGTGTTTCAATTTGGTCCTAAAATTAATACATATACAAAATTTGAAAAAATAATGTCCAATTTTTATATATTATATATATATATATATATATATATATATATATATATATATATATATATATATATATATATATATATATATATATATATTTAAAGGAGTTTACGTTACAGACTATACGAATGACTGAAAGTCCTGGTCATCCACATACGAGCTGCTCAGCAACACCCAGCAGCGGCAGCTACACATTGAATGGAGTCGTGCAGTGCCGCGTCGTAACATCTGTTCACGTTAGTACAATAGCTGGTTGGTGGGAGTGTTGGGTTCCACAGATTCGATATATTGATGACCCATCTCGTGGATTAATATCTATCTATTTTAGGGCCCAAGTTGCCTATTTAGCTGGCAGATCGGCTAACATGCTTTCGTTAAAATATGCAAGAAACTTGTGTTTTTACATGTGCATTAGGGGAATTAATTTATTTCATATCTATTTATCGAATCTATGCTTCTATGTATATATAGCCATTTGTAAATCATGTGACCAAACTTACACAAAGGTTCATTGGCTTGAGCAGTTCAAATCTTGAAGAAAATACGAGTAAAATTGTCCTGATGGTGTAACAAGAGTAAGAATGCTAATAAACGAATCGTCAATTCCCACTTTTCAGGGACTATTTTCTATCCCTTTAGCCGTGGCTTTAAAAGAAAGGCTTCTTCCGGGCTTCTAAATAGTCTTATTTCTGGTTATCTATAGGCTTCCAATACGTGTGGTGAACAGGTAGCATTGAGGTTGATATAATCAAATACTTTTTACACCTGCTCGCCTCCACAAAGACTTTGCAAGTAACATCCGTAGATCTTTTCCTCTAATAATAAATCTTCTCATATTGAAGACTTTTTTTTTGTAGATAATTATTCTTCTCAATCTCCCAGGAGCAAAGGTAATTTAAGGCTTTGGCCTTCACCACAATTGTAGACAATATGTTGAGCATATGGAGGTCATTTCTTTACTTCCTAACTTTTTCTCTGTAGATTACTGGGAGGAATGAGAAACTTGAAGTTGCCTCGCAGCGTGCACATGACATGAATAATACTTGGCAGTGAAACTAAATAATACATTTTTAAATGATTTATTTTCTCCTCCGTTGTCTCCAATTACTGTTATAAGCATATACATATTTAAGTATATCACTACCTTAAGTATATGGCTACACGCATTTGTAATTAAAGTGCAGTGGACACATTGGCAATACTTTTCTGGGGTAAGACGTAAAAATATTAGATTTTGTTGATTACTCTCAAAGGCCTTCATTCTGCTTTTCTTTGTGTAAGTCTTAATCTATCACTGCCATTGATGCAGTATTATGGCGGCTTCACACTTTTTTGGGGTACAGTGCCCTCTAGTGGTAGAGCACTTGTTGACATTCAATGCTTACAAAAAAGAAATGTGATTTTACTGGTGTCATATGATGTCATAAAGCACCTTGTAAAAATGAGGACCACCTTATAAAAATATTGTCATTACTCAGATTGGGGCTTGCTCCATGTCAAGGTATACTGTAGTTTAAATAGGTTGAAACCATAGAATAAATATACGGTTCAGGCAGAAATCATGCAATGAGTATAAAGTAGCAACACTGCCTGCCTGCAGCATCAAGATCAACAGCAAACATTTAACCCAAGATATTACAACCAGTGAGAACTTTGTGATTAGGTAGAGAAAAGCATGTTTTTTAAAAGAAATGATGGCGAGGATCATGATGTAACGATGCAATGATACTTCAGATTGTTTCAGCAGTCAGCCACTGAACGGAAATCATGCGGCTGCAGGAGAAGGTATCTGACAGCCGGACTTCCCATAGAGAAGGCAGAGATGGTTTCTTACCAGCTCTGCCTTCCTAATTCCTGTACACACAGTGTTGAGCGAGCACCAAGTATACTATTCGCATGGCACTAATCAGCCCTTCCTTCTGTCCTGGCGATCATGTCATCACCAGGTCTTGGGTGGGAGCAGGAGCTGCTAGGATTAACAGACCCAGAGCAGCTCTATAGTGCAGGCAGGAGGCGGAATTTGCCTTGTAACTTGTGATAGCATACCAAAGCTAGCTACAGGTAAAACGAGAATATTAACAATATATTTCAATGTTGAAATGTCCTTCAAATGTCATTTATGACCTTGTGGGGGCATAAAATGTGTAACGAAAGAGGGAAGGAGGCATAATTACGACATCATTTAAAAACAGGCAACTATTTATTTTCTTCTTTACAATTTACTCCGATAATGGCAAAATATAAAAAATATAGTACAGTTATGAAAATAATTTGAAAATTTGTCCGCAGCCATCATTAAAAAAAAAAGACAAAATTTATTTTAATAACCAAATGAGAAAAAAAACAAAGCTCATAAAACCGCACATGTGAAAAACAAAATTTGCTTGGTTTTGAAATGCCTAATGACCAGATCTGGCCTTCTTCGCCGTGTGTGACCCCTTCCTCACTCCTGGACTCTACTTGGCTTTACAAAATATGCTCTTGTCTCAGTCCTGGGATTAAACCCCTGGGTCCCGTAGTACTACTTCTTGTCTGGTTTCATGGTTCTTTCCGACTACATTTCTCCTTTGACCTTTGGATAATACGTCTGGTACCTCTAGTACTACAAGTAGTAATAGTGCTGTTCCTCTTCCCAACTATGTGTCTGTTTCACCAGTGTTGGGGACCACAATTTAGGGATTGTTTTGCAGCCAAGTCCAAACATTCTTGCAGGAAGCAAAGAAAGCCAATCCTATGTGATATAGATTTGACAACAGCAATTGGCTTGGTCCAGTCTAGACTATAGTAAAAAACTTAAAGGGGTATTCCCATCTCCAACATCTTATCCAAATATGTATTCAGTGTAATAATAATATTAGGAAATACCTCCAATTAGAAAGGTAGTATAGTTCTTCTGATTCACTATGTCTCTCTTCATGTGCAGGCATTGCAGGTCCTTAGCTAGTTGCTAGTGGCCGTAGCCATGGATACCTAAGTGTCACTATATCAGTGTGGTCATAACTATGAATACCTAAGGTCCTGGAATGCCTGCACATGAGGAAAGAGACTTAGCGAATCAGAAGAATTATACTACATTTCTAATTGGAGGTATTTGCTAATATTATTAGTATTACTACACCTACTACATATAGGGATAGGATCTTGGAGATGGGAAGACCCCTGTAAGCTTTCTATTACAATCTAGACTGGACCAAGCCAATTGCAGTTGTCAAATCTATATCACACATGAGCATATACAACACACGGATATCTGTGAATGATAAGTTTAGTAAAATAAGAAGAATATTCAAGTAGATTTTATCTTTTTGTCTCAGTGGCATAACATAAGCAATTATAAGAGATGTGACCACGCAAAAGGCTTTACTTTCAGAGCATAATCACTATAAGTAGTATCCGTAATTAGGAGGGCAGAGGTGAATTTGAGAGTGCTTGTTGGCATAGATCATTATTAAAAATACAGTAAAGAGTCTTACAGAGTATTCATTATTCTCTTATAAATCAAGCTCTGTTATTAAGAAGTATCATGTGCTTATCACTAGTGGAGTGGACAGCTTCGATCAGAAAAAAAGGCGAGCATTTGATAAGCTCTATGCTGAATTGATATCATGCTGAGATCTTTCTTTGACCATAATCAGTGTTATTAAATAAAAAGTTAAGATAAAAGGGACAAATATCACAAGCAATATTGGAAATAGCATGAGGTTTATTACATGCAAGGAACTGCAGAACAAAAAATGAATATTTATCTCCCATCTTTATAGATTACAAATGAATTTCCTAAATTCACTGTCCATAGTAGACATGGCTGTGGAGTTGGTAAGCCAAACATCGGGTTCTACTTCCAACTTCAGTGCTTTAGACATTGCGATAAATAATATGAAAGAAATAATACATTTCTTACTTTCACTTGATAAACAGAGGCCTTGGATTGAACATAAAATATTATATGATAAATATGTTATTACATTTTCAAAGGTTTCCTAATTCATATGACTATACACGGTGTTCCAAATTATTATTCAAATTGGATTGAAGTGTGATAAAGATTTAATTGTTTTGTTTTTCAAATAAACTCGTGGATGGTATTGTGTCTCAGGGCTCAATGGATCACTGAAATCAATCTTAAACACATGGGATAATTAGTTTTCCAGGTGATTCTAATTAAAGGAAAGCTACTTAAAAATGATGTTCCACATTATTAAGCAGGTCACAGTTTTCAAGTAACATGGTAAAGAAAAAGGACCTCTCTGCTGCTGAAAAGCATCAAATAGTGCAATGCCTTGGTGAAGGGATGAAAACATTAGAAATTTCCCGAAAACTTAAGCGTGATCATCGTACTGTTAAGAGATTTGTGGCTGCACCTGAGCACAGATGTGTTTGTGCTGATAAAGACATAATGAGGAAGATTTCTGCAAGGCAAGTTCATCGGATTAAGAGAGCAGCTGCTAAAAAGCCATTACAAAGCAGCAAACAGATATCTGAAGCTGCTGGTGCCTCTGGAGTCCTTCGAACCTCAAGGTGTAGGCTCCTTCAAAGGCTTGCTGTGGTGCATAAACCTACTATTTGGCCACCCTTAAACAGTGTTCATAAGCAGAAATGGTTGCATTGGGCCCACACATACATGAAGACTAATTTCCAAACATTCTTGTTTACTGATAAGTGTTGAGCAACCCTGGATGGTCCAGATGGATGGAGTAGTGGATGGTTGGTGGATGGCACCATGTCCCAACAAGGCTGCAACAACAGCAAGGAGGTGGAGGAGTCATGTTTTGGGCCGGAACCATGGAGAAACAGCTGGTAGAGCCCTTTAAGGTTCCTGAAGGTGTGAAAATGACCTCTGCAAAGTATAGTTTATTATAGAGTTTCTGCCTGACAACTTTCCTCCATGGTATAAAAAGCAGAAATGTGCCTTCAGGAGCAAAATCATCTTCATGCTGACAATGCACCATCTCATGCTGCAAAGAATACCTCTGAGTCATTGGCTGCTATGGGCATAAAAGAAGATAAACTCATGGTGTGGCCGCCATCTTCCCCTGACCTCAACCCTATAGAGAACCTTTGGAGTATCATCAAGCAAAAGATCTATGAGGGTGGGAGGCAGTTCACATCAAAACAGCAGCTCTGGGAGGCTATTCTGACTTCATGCAAAGAAATACAAGCAGAAACTCAATGGATGCAGGAATTGTGCAGGTGATATCAAAGAAGGGTTCCTATGGTAACATGTAACTTGGCCTGTTAGGATGTTTTGGAGTTAAATAGCATTTTGGTTAGTGAATGTGACCTCCTAATGCTGCAAATTCCACAAATGAGCATTTTCAGTTCTTTAAAACATATAAAATGTTTAGAAATTCTACTGTGCCTAATAATTTGGAACAGTGCATTTTAAGTTTTTATTCATTTTGGAGATTATACTGTTATCATTGGGAGGTCTCTTCAATAAAATTCGATGTATACTCTAACGGGTGATGACTTTTATTAGACTGACTGTCATTTGCACCAACCATTTAGGAAAATCAGAGAAAAATGTCATTTGCATAATAATTTGGAACATAGTGTAAAGCATGCATGAATTATATTGTATTACTAACAGACTAATATGGAGATTGAGGCAGCACATCCAGTGAAAATAAAGCTTTATTAACCCATGTGACATTTCATCACTAGGGAGCTCTTCTCATGCATTATCATCCTCAAAAAAGCTCACTAGAGATGAAACATTGCATGGGTTAATAACAGATTCACGCCACTGGCTGCGCTCTCTCATTTTCCATATTTGTTGACTGTTGGTAACTGTTGGATCCACTACTTAGAGGCGTGCACCCCCTCTTTCAAATTGCCAGTGCTGCTGACTTTATTTTAATTAAGTATTGCTAAAATAGTTGTCCTGGTAAAAATAAAATAAAACTTTGCCCAGGTGACTGGATATAGAAAAATTAGCAAACCCAGCCACTTACCAACTGGCACCCACCATGGTCTGCGTAGAGACAGGAAGCCGTAACCATGATGTCACCATTCCATCAGTCACTGGACTATTGCAGATTGGGATTGACTACAGCGGTGAGGTGACTGAGCATTACACATCAGAAAACATCTGCTGCACTCTCCTAACCACTGCAGCCAATCAAATGCCCCAGCGATCCTGCTAATGATGGAACTGTGATGTCTTCTCTTCCTATGTAAGCACAGACAAGCAGAGGCTCCTCAGGACCCAGGTGGGTGCTAGTAGTTGAGCATCACTAAGTTTGTTATTCTTTATTGCACCAAATCACCTTGTTTTGCCCAGATAGCCTCTTTATTACATATTTATTTGTTTCTCCTGCTTATGCCAAGTAAGAGCAGATGGTTTGACATTAAAAACTGCTTCTTATCAAAGGTTTATGAATATTGTGATACTTATGAAGTGTACCACGTTAATTTTAAAGAGGGCATTCACTCTTTCTACACACTAACGATCATCTTCTTTCGACAAATCTGTGTATCTGTGACTGAAGTTCAGACTATGGTTTTCAATAAAGAGTCACTGTGAGACATTTGTAGCAGCGTATCTTTCCTGAAAACAAAAAGATCTAGAATATTGAAATTCCATTGCCGGATCCTTTTTTTCACCACAATCAAGAGGATGCCTGAAAGCAATCATACACACAAAATCAGAGAAACGCACTATTACACACAAGGTAGTGATCGGGTCCACCAAAATCATCCAAAATTCCACCAACGTTAATTTAATGTGTATGGCCACCTTTAAAGTAAACTTACTGTAGCATCTTGGAAATTTCAAATTATAAAATGAATATATCAATGTTTCTCAAATGAAAAACAGTCAACACTAAAGGTACCTTCACACATAACGATTTCGTTAACGATATCGTTGCAACGTCATGCTTTTTTATGACGTAGCAAGGATCCCGCTAACGATCTCGTTATGTGTGACAGCGACCAATGATCAGGCCCCTGCTGGGAGATCGTTGGTCGTAGGGAATGATCAGGACCTTTTTTTGGTGGCTGATCACCTGCTGTCATCGCTGGATCGGCGTGTGTGACGCTGATCCAGCGATGTGTTCACTTGTAACCAGGGTAAACATCGGGTTACTAAGCGCAGGGCCACGCTTAGTAACCCGATATTTACCCTGGTTACCATTGTAAAAGTTAAAAAAAAAAAAACACTACATACTCACATTCTGATGTCTGTCACGTCCCCCGGCGCCAGCTTCCCGCACTGACTGTCAGTGTCGGCCGTAAAGAAGAGCACAGCGGTGACATCACCGCTGTGCTCTGCTTTATGGCCGGCGCTGACACAGAAGCTGACGGCGGGGGACGTGACAGACATCGGAATGTCAGTATGTAGTGTTTTTTTTTTTTTAACTTTTACAATGGTAACCAGGGTAAATATCGGGTTAATAAGCGCGACCCTGCACTTAGTAACCCGATGTTTACCCTGGTTACCCGGGTGCTGCAGGGGGACTTCGGCATCGTTGAAGACAATTTCAACTATGCCGAAGTCATTCCCCTGATCGTTGGTCGCTGGAGAGAGCTGTCTGTGTGTCAGCTCCCCAGCGACCATACAACGACTTACCGACGATCACGGCCAGGTCGTATCGCTTACCTTATGTACCTTAAGTTGTACATATCTCTCCCCCTTGAAATTGTGTGACTTTACTTAAAAGAGACAGGCTAAAACATAACATAACACATAACTTTTAGCTTACGTCATTGATCTTTATCAACTTTTATTTTAAGTCATTAGATGATCAAAACTAATATACCTTAGGTGCAGAAAAGTAATACCTTTTTGATGCAGCCAAAATTTTTTTAGACTTTACATATAAAAGCCTGGTTCCTGAAGTAAAAAGGGTGACCCAAGACAGCACAGGAACCTAGACCCACATTCCTGGTCCCTAAGTACATTGCCAGATGTCACTCTCTCCTTCGAAAGCATTTCATCAATCCAGGTTCATTAGAGAGAATATCTTTGGGAATTGTCTATATGTAGTTACTGTAAGTGGTGTCCGCAGCCCTTTTCACGATGTGGACGTGCAGTTGCCAATGTTAAGGAATGTGAAGGGGAGAGCTCATGATTATAGCTTGGGAACCTCAGAGACATCCTTCATACCCTACTCCTAGTACCACCTTACATAGGAAGAAGAACTTGCAGGACTACATTTACCAGATGTTAATATGGAAATATTTCAATGACACTTGTAGGTTTCTACATTAGTAAGGTGTCTACTTAACATGGGCCAACTGCAGTCTCTGAGTGCAGTCACTATGGCTCATAAAAAGTTGATATCATGTAAGTTTGGCAGCAGGCTAAAGTTCTTTGAGCTCAACAGAGAACATTATTCTGGAGATCCCTTCTCAATCTATACAAAGCATGAGAATTTCCCCTTTTAATTCTATCATATCATCAGTAATGTCCAATAGGATATTTATGAATCAACATGTAAGAAATAGACATGACTGACATGACTGGCTAAAATTTATCGTCAAAGTGATATCAAAATTGGGTTGTATTCTGATGTGCCACCAGGATTCCTGAATATTTCATTTACTGTAAAAACAATTTTCCCTTTTCATTCCCATTTTCTTAATGGTTTCTTTATAAGCAAGTTTATATTACAATATAAAAAATACATATCTTTCCTATACTTATTAATTACAGGTGAACCGCTGTCACATTGTCCTTCCTTCCATTTACGGTAAATTAGTTCCACAAATATCTACTGTATTGAACACAAGAGGAGAAAGTAAAATTGCAGATTTATAGCTCACATAAGAAAAAACAGAGTTTTGTAAAATCATCTTTTCCAGTTCATTAAAAAAATCTGTCACTACTTTAACTTTACAAATGTTAAATGCTGGCAAACTGCAAATGTCCCATGAAAAGTTTCTTCTTCCGTGGCAACAGCATAGTGTTTGAATTGTGACCTTTGTGAATATTCTACATCCTGAATGATAAAAAATGGGAGTAAATTGTTCTGTTACTTATCTCATTAAGATTGCAAAAAAAAAAGACACAAGCACAAAGCTGAATAGCAAATGTCCAGCCAAATAATCTTTTTCCAATAGTAGAGCAGTTAGCCATAGTTTCAAGCTATAGGGTAAAGGTTTCCAATTAGAACATAGCTATTTTGTACGATATCCTGACTGAATGCCATGAAGTACTAGTAAGTAAATATTATATTACAGTATTTCTAAGGGCGGATTAAATGTAATGTGAACCAATTAATCAGAAAGGAGTGGTATAAATACTCTTGTCAACAGCTATGAAAGATGACAGAAATCTAATGATGGCTAAAAGAACCCACCAGATCTCGATTCATTTCTAGTTCAGTTTTAATATATGTTTCAGTCATTCATTCAATTTCCTACCGCAATAAAACTTTATTCTGACATGACAAGAAAAAAAAAAAAAAGAGTGCTGCTTTATAACTAGTTGACTTCGTAGCTAGTTACCCTCTTGCTGTTCCCTGAAGGTTGTCCAAGAATGGTTATCAACACATATATTAGTGGTTCTCCACTTTGTCTTTATATGAACAGATGTGTTATGGACACATTTTGTGGCATTTACTAATATATAATACAAGTTCTTCTCCTATTCTTACTTATGCTGCTTTTTTCACAGACTGCACAGCTCTCCTGTTTTCAAAATGGCCTAGGAGCATGTCATCAGACCAGGCCATCAAAAAATTTCAGAAAATTTCATACCAACTACATAGCTTGAAGAGAAGTTGTTGATGGGAGATTCTTGATAATGTTACCCTAGTTTTTCACTACTTGATATGACTGCTATATGGAGAAACAAATCCACACACTACGAGGATCGGATCACCTACTAACCCTATAATCACTATAATTTCATTTAAAGGAAAGAAGAAAATACTTGGGCAATTGTTATTTATTTATTTATTGACTTTATTGTCTGTTTGCCTAATGTTAACATTGCTACCAGAAATGTTATACACATGAGTGGGTTTTGATGTCAAATCAAACACTTACTATACTGATTTCTTTGTACATAGTTTTGTAGACCAGAAAAAGATGTTAATAAGAACATTCGTTAAACAAACTCACGGAACATGGTGATGAATAGAAGGCAAAAAAATTAATTCATCTCACCTAGTTGAGGCATGGTTGCTCTCCTTGAACTCCATAAAATTATTCAGCACTCAAGGCTCTTAAACTCTTTCATAATTATTAAGCTTCAGATTAAAAAAGTCCACACAATAGTGTCTTAGTGCAGACAGTATACTCAAAAAATGGACATGAGTGACAGCAAATATATAACATTTCAGGCAAAGCATCTCTGATCTTCACAGTCCTTAAGCTCACTATACATATGAGATGGCTGTTGGCCGAGCAATGCTTAAGCCAATCGTTTATGGTAAAGCCAGCAAAGATGTCTGATTACTAAACTGGAACATTCGTGTTAGGGCTGGCGGAACGCACCGAGTATATTTAGATATTATTATTGGTGCGTTCACAGCCCGGGGTCCACTGTGCAGGAGACCAACCTGCTGCTAGCAAATGGTGGCACAATATGGTGGTAGAAGCGAACTCTGTTACTTCACAGAGTCGAACAGAAGGGAAAACGCTGTCCACTGTTAGCGTCATAGAGGAACACAGCTGCCTAACAGAGCAAAAGCAATCAGTGGTCAGGGAGTAGCAAGCACATAAACGCCTCCTCTCCGGGGGAGCCGGAATTCTAATGGCTTTACGCCAGCCCTGAATTCACCAAACTCCTCACCGGAGGTGCCGGTATTCTAGTGGCTTATTTCAGCTGGACCCTGACCACAAGCAGACAAGACCTCTGAGTAGATAAAGCTCATAACATAAGCTCATACTAGCGCATGGCTGTGCGGCCATGCAAACCTTTTATAGCTTCAGCAACTTCAGGACCTTCCTAGAGGACCAATGGGAGCTGCCAGAGTACCTGAGCATGCGACCCCCGACCTCCAATTAGAGGTCTTACCCCGGGCATGCTCAGAAGGGGAAAAGCAGGACTTAGTCCCAGAGACATCTGCTCGCCGTAGACCAGTACTGGCTACATTGGCTGAGCCTGGAAAGCAGCAGTAACCATCTGCACAGTATCAGGCTGAGCCAGACGCTGAGACTGACTTCTCCGCTGAGCAGGCTCCACTGCGGCTGGAGAAGAATGGGAGACTGCAGCCTAGATGGTTCGAGATTCCCCCTGTGCAGAGGTGGGAACTCGACCCTTACAATTCGCTTGACCAATCACTCCCATGTTTTCCATGTCTGGGAGAACAAAAGGAGTGGCAGTTCGACATCAGACATTCCAGGTCCTTAATTTTGTGGACAATCAATTGCCGAGCCGATCTACTTCAGCAGGTTCAGCTAGAAATAGTCCAATGTATATGGGGGCTTAAATAAAATTTGTGCTAAACTTGTAATATCTACATTGTATAGTAGAAAATACTAGAAAATCAAAGCGCCAACACATTTGTTAAAATAACAATAAATTAAAAATAAAAAACTAAAACGTTAATCTATTCCTGGAACTAGAAAATAATAGCTCTTGTGTTAGACAATCAGCATTGTCCAGTAAAAACAGCAACTAAAGCTTGCTTCAATTGGGGCAGTTTATTCATTGACAATGGTATTTCAATGATTGCTGGTGCATATGTGCACCAACTCCCCCAGACTGTATGAAAAAAGGGGAATGGGGAACGGGACAAGTCAGCTCACCATTTGCAGTCTCTTTCCAAGAATGAGTTCCAAGCATGGAGTCGCCTGGGCTTGGGTGTGTAAGTTCCAAAGAATGAAGAAAAGAAGGTACTCCAGCGTAGAAAAATATAAAACTTCGTCTTTAATGGAAAAAAGTAATAAAAACAGACACAATGTGGACAACATATGGATCCCAGAGAGCTACCAACCGATGCGTTTTGACACATGATTAAGACCGGAGTCTCGAAGCTCATCGGTTGGTAGCTCTCTGGGATCTACATGTTGTCCACATTGTGCCTGTTTTTATGAATTTTTTTTCCTTAAAGACGAAGTTTTATATTTTTCTACGCTGAAGTACCTTTTTTTCTTCATTCTTTGGAACTCCCCCAGGCCACCACAAATCATCTCCTTTTCCCCATTTAAAAATACAAACATTAAAAAATAAGCATATTTAGTTAGTATCAATACGTGTAAAAGTCAGATTTATCAGAATGTAAGTTTAATTAACCTGTATAGAAAACATGCATTAAAAAAAATCAAAACGGCAAAAATACGGGTTTCTGTCCACACCTTTCAAAAAAATTAAATAAAAAACAATCAAAATGTTGTATCTGCCACAAATTGACATGAATAAAAAGGTTATCACCCGAAGACAGCTCAGCTCCTTCTAAAGAAAAATAAGATCATTACGGGTTTCAAAAAAATGTCGATACACAACAAAAACCTTTTTTTCTTTACAAATTTCATATTTTTTTCATACCACTCAAAATTAAAAAAAACATGCAGATGTGATATTTCTGTAATTGGAATGACCTGGAAAATCATATTGCCAGGTCACTTTTGCCATCGATTGAACACCATAAAAACAAAAAATAATAGTGGAATTGCATTATTTCTCACTATTTCTCGCACTTGGAATTTTTTCCGTTTTCAAGTATATTTCATGGTAAGTAAATGAAACGAGATGAAATTTTGAATTACACCAAAGAAAGATAAGCCCTCAATCGTTGAAAGAAAAATAAAAAAGCTATGGATCTTGGAAGAAGTGGAGGAGAGAATGATAGCGTAAAACCCGAAAAATTACCTGTGCATTTAGGGGTTGAAATGTGAAGCATCACATTTTGGCATGAAAATCTAAAATATATTAAAAAATGTAATCTTTTTAAGGACTCTTCATATAGGAACAAAATCTGAAGTACTGCAGTTCTCCTTTTGGCCACTAGGACAATCCTAGTATCATACAGCAATCTTTTCAGCTGTACTATGCATACAGAATGTTGTGAGATGTGTTATATCTTCTTTACCATTAGATGACACCTTCACAGAACTGCAAGAGACTGGATAGACAGGATTGCTCCACTTATAATAGCAGAAGAGTGCACGCTTATCTATGAGGCATATGTATACTAGTTTTGTGCACTTTAGAATTAAATGCAGAACATCTACGTTAAAATATATATCTGTATACTGTTTATGTGTTGTGAAGTATAAAAATTAGTGTTAAAGGGATTGTTCAGGTCTATGATTTTTTCTCTAGCAGATTAAAAAAAGTACAACTAAAGCAGTAATCACCTCCCCAGGCCCAGTGTTGCCTCTCTACCGCTGATACTGTGAATATTTATGGATTTCAGCAGTGACGTCAACTGCAGAGCACTGTACCACTGCAGCCAATCACTGAGCTCAGCAGCGATGAGCATGTAGTTGGTAAAAGCTGCTGAGCCCAGTGAGTGACTGCAGTGGTGACAAGCACTGTAGTTCTGACATCACCACTGAAGCATTATCATTTTCCAACTATGACTAGAGCAGCACCGGCAAACAGCTTTGTCTTGGGGATGGTGAATATTGCCGTAATTGTTATTTTCAATATATGCAAACTTACACAGAAGGATAAATTATTCCAGAACAATCCCTTTA
The DNA here is from genome assembly GCF_051348905.1 of Ranitomeya variabilis. NCBI lineage: Eukaryota > Metazoa > Chordata > Amphibia > Anura > Dendrobatidae > Ranitomeya > Ranitomeya variabilis. The sequence goes on from NC_135232.1 coordinate 155,122,413, forward strand.
AATATTTGTCAATTTCAACTTCTATATATTTAGTAATATTAATATTATATTGTTGATGGATTGTCCTCAGAGAGAGGCAGGACGCTGATCTCATTGTTAACCTTAGGGTAAACAGAGTTTACATTACTGCAAATGCAGCTATATATATTGATTAAGTAATTCATCAACAAATCAGTTCCTTAAGAAATCATTCATGGGATATTGATGAACTCAAAGATGTAAATAAGAGAGAAAAAAGATTCCTATGAGAGGTACAAAAAAGGCAGACAAGTGTTAAGATTTTAGAGCTCTAATTTCCTGGAAATGTGCCCGCGTAGAAAGTTACCAGTCCCGGCCTTGGAAATTTCGGATGCAGCGCAGATTTCAACGGCTTCAGTAAAACACATTTGGCAGAAATGGCAACTTATGGAATGAATCTTACAGAAAGAAACGGCTATAAAGATGAAAGGAAAGGGTTCATGCTCGCTATACGGTAGGACTCGCTTCTGCAAATACATTTCAAATCAATTCTTCAGGAGATAAGAAAACCGCTGGGAAATTTCATTTGTAATTAGGATTAAACCAGACAATTAAAGTCCATTTGTACTAGGAGGTATTTTGTTGAGCCGTTTGATACATATGCTTTATGCGTAGATACTAGCTATGCAAGTTTAGTCTCTGCCGGTGTGTACATTAAATCATTTACTGGTCTCCCAAGTGTGCTATAGTTAATAGGGACTTTAATGTTTTACCTGCTTTAATTTCATAATCATTAGCACTGGCTTGACACCTATTACAAAGCTTCAGAAATAGTGATTATTAAGACAGAAAGCTTTAAGGGAAAAGATAATGGAATAGATATGCATCTGGAGGGCCATAATAAATTACTGTCCAAATGAGTTTTCCTCTAGATTTGGGCGTGAAATGGGGTAAACATTTTTAGACAGTGGCCTAGGCGCTACCAACAATTACGCATCAGCTTTTTTTATTCCAAAAATGAAATGGTTTGAATGAAAAGTCAATGCCATGTTTAGCATCAAAGGTTCAAGTACAAAATGAGTAGAAAACTTACAGTGAAATAATTGGGTGAGATCCTGGTGAAGTGTCTTGACTTCCATTATGTAAAAATGTCTTATAGAAACATCTACATCTGATAAATTTATCACAAAACTTAATTTCTGATTGAAAAATGTATCACACACTGGTGATTGCTTTTCATTTTTTGAACTTGGTAAACTTTTTTTTTTAAACTGTTGGTATACAAGCATGACCTTTTGAAAGTGAGCTAATTTTGAATGCTATGTATTCTAAAATGGGGGAAAATAGAAAAGATTTAGTTGCCTCCAAACTTAAAGGCCTCCATATACACAGACCAAAGTTGGTTGAACCTGCCAATATTGGCAGGATTGGCCAACAGTGTTAGGGGCCCTCACAACTTTCCCACGATATCATCTTAACTTTAGAGGAAGATCGTTTTGTTCTACCAGGAGATAAGTCAAGCCGAGCATTCCTGTGCATTTGGGAGTCAGGAGAGACAACGGCCAAATACGGATGATTGGATAGACCGCAGTGAGTCAATTTTGAGACGTGTTTCCTGAAATTCATGCAAATCAGCTAAAATAAATAACAGGTGTCATTTCACATACTGATGAAGGGTAGGCTAATGTAGGCAAAGACAAGTGGTCTTCCTCACAAGTATCTGAAGCTATCACTTCCCATGGGCTAGGGCAGCTAATCATGGGGGACTATCACAGCCTGTAGAAAACATGGGGCAGGCCAAGAAGCATCACTTTATGCCTAATGAGCAGGGATAGAGGTCACAGTGCATAGCTCATTCTACATAGTCACAGAAAAAAAGAACTAATGTTGACGAATACTTAGTTGCATCAATAGGGACACAGAGAGATACGGCAGAAAGTAATATTGTAATTGATTAATGACCCACATTTCTCATTGTTGCATTAAAAAAGTTTAGAACTTTCTGTGTCATACTCACTCCCTTCACTAAAACTATATTAACAATAAAACAGATTGCATAAAAATGTTCTATACACTGTTCCAAGGCAACAGGACTACTTGAGATTTGCCACAAATAAATTTGATAAAAATCAAATTTTAGGGAAACATTTGGCAAATCTGGCCAAAATGTTCGATCAAATCTAATGACAACAAAATTATTGTTTGTTATCTAATATACTTGGGGGCATTTACATGGTCACCCGAGTTGATTTCAGTGAGCAGAAGCCTTGCCCAATTTTATCAATTGTTTCTCAGCTGATTGATCCATTTTACATCCCTTCATCATCAGCACAGAAGAGCTATAGTCCTCCAGTTTATACTAACCCTTCAGTAAGCATAGACTGGGACTGAAAAGCAGTAAAGCTGGGCTTAGGTGAATATCACAGAAACTCACCGTATTTTTCAGACTATAAGACACACTTTTTTCCTCCCAAAATGTGGAGGAAAATGGGGGTGCATCTTATAGTCCGGATGTATGGGCTGTGGCTGTGGTGGGGAGGTTGGGGTGCGGTTTCGGCGGAGCATCAGGTCATAGGAGGCTGGAGCCATTGGCTCTGGCTAACTCCTGTGCCTGCTGCTAAAGAGAAATTAATATGCACTGCATTTCACACCCATGAGTGTGGAGGGCAATGAATATGCATTTCTTTCTGGCATCCTGGTATGATTGGCCCCATCCTGTTGCTGGTATGATTGGTCCCATCAGAAAAGATAAAAAAAAACAAAAAAAATTACACTTACCTTCCTCTGCTCCCTCGCAGTGTCCTGCTCCGGTGCCAGCAGCTGCCAGAAAACTCACTGAGACTGTTCATCGCAGAGAGCTGTGAGTATTCATTCCTCTTCAGTAGTGCGCAGTGTCAGCCGGAGCCTTTCTGCTGTTGCAGGCGGTCACGTGTGCCGATACATAAGAGAAATTAATATTCTGAATATTCATTTCTCTTAAGTATTGGCACACGTTACCCACAGCAGCAGCAGGAAGCCGCTGGCTGACACTGCACATTACTGAAGAGGAATGGATACTCACTGCAAAGAACAGTCCCAGTGAGTATTCTTGCAGGTGTGCGCTGCTTGTGAGCAGCGCATGACATCCCTGTCATGCGCTGCTTACAAGCATTAAGCAGCTGCTGGCACCGGAGCAGGACGCTGCGACTACAAGGGAGCGGCGGAAGGTGAGTGTAATGTTTTGTGTTTTTAATCTTTCCTTATGGGCCCATGCATACCAGGAATGGGATGGTGCCAATTATAAAAGAAAAAAGGATGAGACCAATCATACCAGGAACAGGATGGGGCCATTTATACCAGAAAAAAGATGGGACCAATTATACCAGGAACAGGATGGGGCCATTTATACTAGAAAAAGAATGGGACCAATCATACCAGGACCTTGATGGGGACAATCATACCAGAATAAGGATGGGACCAATCATACCAGGACCTTGATGGGGACAATTATACCAGAATAAGGATGGGCTCAATCATACCAGGAATGGGATGGGGACAAACAAATCAGAATAAGGATGGGACCAATCAAACCAGGACCATGATGGGGCCAATCATACCAGGACTGGGATGGGGCCGTGTATACCAGGACCAGGATGGTGCCAGTCATACCACGATAGGGATGAGGGGCCATGCATACCAGGATAGGCATGAGGGAGCCATGCATACCAGGATAGGGATCAGGGGCCATGTGTATCAGAACGGGGATGAGGGGCATGCTTGGGTGTCCTCCTAGTATTTGTAAGTGCTCGGAGATTTAGTTTTCATCGCCGCAGCTGAATGATTTACAGCGACTAGCCAGCATAAGTAAATGTGGGGGTCGCCTGGTTGCTAGGGAATCCCCACATGTAATCAAGATGGCTAAGAGATGTAAATCATTCAGCTGCTGCAAGGAAAACTAAATCTCCAAGCACTTACAAATACTTGGAGCTCACCCGAGCGTGCTCGGGAAATCTTGAGTAACGAGTATATTCGCTCATCACTAGTAAGCACTGCCACCAATCACTGGCCACAAGAGTGGCCAAGCCATAAGGGACTAGACCAATCACTGGCTGCAGCAGTCATGCCTTTCAGAAATGAACAATCAGTGTGGATACCAATGGGGAGAAGTGTTAGAAGAGGAGGAGTGGGGATCGGTTAAGGTGAGCGAGTATACTTTAGTTAATTATTTTTAAGCACTATTGTAAGCTTCAGGTGGGGACTACCCATTTAACTATTTATTTTTTCTGAACAGCTGCATACTCCACTTTTTTTTACGCTTGGCATGTACATGAAATGAATATTGTATATGTGTAGTTTATCTTTTGCAATATTTAAATTCTGCAAAAGGTCAAAGACTAATTGCATCAGACAGAGTGTCTGCATAGAAATGAACACTCAATCAGTAGCAACATAGTTTTGCTTTATTTTGTCTACTGAACTTGCTGAATATAATGACTTCAACCTACTGTCAGCTATTTTGCCAGCAGCAAATGATTAGTGTAATTTTGAAAGAGCAGTAATGTGCAAAAGCAATTATGTTTTTAGGCCAGTTATTTAGAAAAATGGACATTTTTCCATCATCCCAAAGAGACAGATTAGTTTACGCAGTCCCTGAAAAATAGAATAAAAATGAAAACTACATGCAGATATCTTCTTAGAATAAGGGCAATCCAATCATTCAATAACATTTCTTCAGCAAGCAATTTAACATGAAACGAGAGGGTCTGTTTATACGGCCATACCTTTTACAAAATGCCTTTGAAGTGTGCACTACTGCAATCTATATCCTTGTACTTCATAATCCTAAGCAAACCATGCAAAGCTAATACTCTGATTATATGGGTGTAATTTTACAGATTCACAGATATTATCATATTACTCCGAATAAAGCATATGGGAGATCACTGACCATTTTGTACTTGACACGACATTTACAATCCTGGTCCCACTATAGACCTGCTAATTGATTTGGTATCTCCCAGCTTACCTTAAAATGTCCATATGCCATAAACCCCTCATACATATTTGGCTAAATTTGGCTGAACCCGGTGATATTGTCAGCATCTGCTGATAGTCTCTTGGGTGTTTTTATGACAGTGTCACGCGGGCCTCCTGAATCTCTCCAAAAACAATGTTAGAGGCAATAACGTTTGGAAAGATGGAACTATAATGCCAGACCATTATGATATTCAGGAGATAAGAAGCTAGCAGATGCATCTGGCAATGACTTTCTCCACTCTGCCCGTTTGAAAACACAGGAACCATCTATACGGAGGAGTCAGCCTAATGTTCATCCAGCCAAAAGATATATAATGTACATGGAGGGACCATGTTGAAGCTCACAATACATATGAGATAGAATGGAAATGTTAGACAAGTATGGAGCCATCTTTCTGACGTATTCAGTGAGAAGAAATCAGAAAGCCACTGACAGACACTTCTGCCAGCAGGTCATCTAACATCCCAAGTTCTCAATCCTTTTTCCACCCCAATATAACCTTTCAGGGAAGAGTTGGGAGGCCCAAATACACATCAAGGTTTTGCCTGGTCTAACAGTAATTGGCAATTCAATAGAGATTCACCTAATGTATATACGGACCTTTAAACAGCAAGCAGAGAACAGTTTTATCTCCTTACTCCTCTTTACAAATGTACATTTGCTTTGGCCAAGCATGCATGTGTCTTTAGACTTCTGTTTCTGTGACAGATAAAACTAGAGAGTTGAATTTCAACATGCCAATCCTTTATTGCCCAACATCATCTGTCGGGGGACAGTTAGAGGATTCCCATACACCTTCTATGGTCAGCCAGTCCCATGGAAATTTGCAGACTTGGATGACATTACTCTAATATGTATGAGGGTCAACAGGGCTACATAGACTCTGTATATAGTGAAAGGTTAAGGGGAACCTGTCACCATGAAAATACAGTCCAATCTGCAAGCATCATATTACACAGCAGCGGGAGCTGTGTGGATTGATGTATAGTTTGAGAGAAACGATTCAGTATAAATTATGTTTTAATCATTTCATTCTCGGCTCTTTCTGGATTTTCGGTTAAGTGGGCGGTCCTATCACTGATTGACAGCTTTCTTTCTATAACTGTGCATATATATCACTGTCAGTCACTGATCGGACCGCCCACCGGACCGATAAACCAGAAAATACAGAAGTTACACATAACTTGATGCCTGCAGATTGGGCTGAATTTTTAGGGTGACAGGTTCCTTTAAAGTCTAATCATCGACAATCTATAGCATCCAAAGTATTATAGTTAACAAATTAAAACAGTGAACAGAGATTTAGAGGCTATATTACCCCTTTATGGCTTTTTGAACAGCTGACATGTGCCCGCAATATCCACAGGTAGAATCGCGATCCATCCGCGGCTATTAACCCTTTAAATGCTGCTGTCAAACTGACAGTGGCATTTAACAAGCGCTCTGGGAAGAAGGGGAGCAAAAAATGAAAATGCAAAACCAAAAATACCTCTGGTGGCTAAGGGGTTAATTCTACTTATGCTAAATTATGTATTCATATGATATACATATAATTGTTCTTTCAGGAAGCTACACATCTTTAGATATACTGAATACAATATATGCAGAAGAACATTATGGCAGTAGATGGTGTTTGATCCATGGTGAAGCCTTTGATATTTATTATGTTGGCATTATCATTTTATTTCTTATTGTTTTTTAGTCATTAAGTGAAGATTTTCCAAAAATCCCCAAATAAAATAATAATAAAAAAAAATGTATTCTTAACATAACAAAGCAAAACCCATTTCTATCTAAGTTTATACATGATAATAGCACAATGCTTGAACCCTGGATCAAATTGATCCCAGGCAACATCTGCATGTAATTTATATGTTCTCCTTGTCTTCATGTGGATTTCCCCCACACTTCAAAAAATATACTGGCAGCTTAATTGGCTTCCCGTGAAATTGGCCATAGTGCATACATGTGCATTCCTGTGGTATGGCAAATTAAATTGTAAGCTCCTCTGAGGCTACAGATCCATGCAAATGAATAGCCTCTTTGTACAAGTCTCTGGATTATGTTTGTGCTATTTAATTAAATATACTAACGATAATACTGATATTACAATAATGGAGGAAGAAAGTCAATTTTATTTATTATTACTCGTATCAGGAACTTTTCGAGAATTTTCTAATTGCAGCTATAGATTATAAATAAACAAAAATAAATAAAATATTATTTGCCACAAATCTTATGCTAAACAATTTGCAGTCATTATTTTGTATTACTAAAATTCATTCTATCATGACATTTGGTGTGGTTATCTGGAGTTCTACACTCCTTTATATTTAGATTCAGCTAGTTGGAAGGACGCACATTTTCTACACCAGCCACACATTTTCTATGCCAGCCACACAGTGCAATCACGGCCTGTCCTACACAGCTGAGGGAGATTAACTAAAAGGAATATGTCAACCTGTCTATTAGTTAAACGGAGGAAATATCCATTAAACACATCTATATTTTAGCCTTTGACCGAATCTGATCTGGCAAATTTTTTACATTCTTGTTGCTGGAATTAAAAGGCAGCCAAAAATATCTTCCCGGGCTCTTTCCTGCCACTAATGGATTTAATGCAGAGCGAAATTAAATTGCCTTTGTATTAATTCATCTATTTACAAGTAAAAGGTGAAATAACAGAATGGACAAAAAGATGACTTTTCCTGTTTTTAAGGCAGGAAGGTTCTGTGTCATCTCAGATATATTTATCTCGCTGCCAAGGGTAAGTAACCTATGAATAACGCATATTTGGCATTCAATATACAGTGGAATATAAGAGCGAGAAAGGGAGGACCGATTCATGTGGCAGAAGCAACAAGTGAGAAGGTTTCTTTTTCATTTTATTGTTTTTTTTCTTATACTGTATATGTGCCACTCAGGACTCAGAGGGCTGAGTAACAAGCTCTATGGAAAGGAAGGGTTATCCCTCACTATGGGCAAATTGATACCAAACAAATCATATTCATTTCGAATTTACCAAAATTTGCAGATTATAGCAAAACATTTTCAGAAAATTATTAGCCAGTCACGATTTTGTTTGATTCATATGGGCCAAGAAGGGGTTAAAAAAATAACATTCATTTGGTTCCTCACCTTTCCTTACAGCTCAACAACCATCCTCTGCTGGCTTCCTAAGGCACAGCCCCCTCTGGCTTCCTAAAACGTGCTCTCATGTCATGACATCATCATGTGCATTACCCCATGCAGTCACATAGGACGTCATTCCTATGACATCAAAACGCGCGCCGATGCCTGCCAGTGCTATAAAACTTAGGAAGTCACCAAAGGACCAGTGGGGAGATGTGGTGTCAGGGTAAGGTGAGGGGCTAAGCCAGTATGATATTTTACTGTTTTTAACCCTTTCCCAACCATTTATTTAAGCTTTGGAGTCGAGAGACTTAAGAATAATAATAAATGACTTTTCTTAAAAGCAATCAGGGATTATTTGATTTGTATCAAATAAATGTGATGTAAATTGAACTTCCAAGGCGAATTTGAGTGAATTTGACAACTTCAGCATGTGTCAGATTTGCTTAACTCTAGTTATCCCCCATAAACATTTATAACATGTCCACAGGATATGCTGCCATAATTGATAGATATTTTACCTCAGGGACACATAATATCTGTCTTCATAACTGAGGCCCCTGGAATATTGACCCTTACAGTGAGGTCACCACTGGTTCATCTGCACAGTAAATTGGGTGAAGAGTTGAAAATACGACTGAGCTTATGTTTTTGTAGCTCCCATATAATTTAATAGAGAGGGGCAAGCACATGGACCGCCATCCCTATAGTTACCCCCTCGCCAGGTGGAGCAGGAGTCGGGGAATCCCATTCTGAATAGATGCAGGTCCCAAAGGTGGAATTTGAGCCTAACAAGCAAATATGGATTATCACAAATCATTTTTTAAATACAATTTTTACTTCAAATTTTAATATATATCTTTTTGACAGCCATTTCATTGGAAATCCTAGTACCAATTTAAAAACTGTGAAAACAATAATGCTAATCCTGAATTTCTACAATTTCAGTTACATGATAAATACATAAATAAAAACAATTATAGTAATATATCAGTTACATGATAAATACAAAAATAGTAAAATTATATATGTACACACATGAATTATACATATATTAAGTATTTATCATGTAACTGATATTATTATCAATGTATTTAACATGGCACTGAAATGGTAAAAATTCAGAATTTCGCCAATTTCACTGACATGATAAATTAATTAATTGAAATTCAGATTTACCGTTAATGTTTGCATGCATAAAAAATTAACCATATATATAATTCTGCAATAGTTACCAGAAATCTATTGGAGTTACTGTGTACTGATCCACTAGATATTCTGCATTATTATATATTGAGTGCTACTTTAATTGCCATGGGTATTGCTACGAATCAGACTTTGTCCTATTTTTTTCTAGAAATCAATCAGTACTGTTTAGTAAAAAAAATAAAAAAAGTAATGATTTACTTTTTGTGAAATAAACAAGTTTCTATAAACTATAGTAAGACAGCGGAGTGGAGAATAAAATACCCCATCAACACCACTGCAGGAATAGTGGCCTTTGCTTTACTCTAGTAAAGGGCCAGGCAAAAATTAGCCTTGTGTGTCATCATGTGTCTAAAACAGAATTACCTCCAGTGAGCAATTACATTCAGGCCAGGCTCTTTTCTTCCAATCAGACCTTTGCGTACTCTCATTTAACACCGCGCCTGCTACAATGTAAAAGGATTGATGTGTAAAGATTCGCAGTGTATCTGTTTTTTTGACTGGGCTGCTGCATTGAACATATTGATAAAGGAGAAGACATCTTTAAAGGAAAAAAAAAAGAATCTTTCACCATAGAACAAGGAGATCTCTACCCCATCCATTTCTGCTCGATGTCTTCCATTATTGCCTGCTGACTATTGCTGCTCATGAGGGAGCATGAACTATCCATGAGTGTAAAATAGATACTGCACAAATTGATTCCGTAATACTGCACAGACATGTATGAATAATGAGACTCCGCAGACGCTTGTCACAAAGCAAGTATATCAGTGTATCTGATTTATTGACATTTTGACTGTAAAATCAAATCCGTAACAGGGAAGATGTAAGCCAAGCGCAAGGATTTTATCTTATGATTTATAAGCCGTTCAGTATCAGCGCACGAATCAAAGGTTAAAGACATATTTGTGGAAGAAATGCAGATAGGTATTCTAAGAAACTTATCAATACTTAATGTAACATGTATGCTAAGCGGTACCTTTACCTTCTCTCCAAAAATATGTGTACATAGATCATATTTTCTAATGTCGCCTTTGTATTACAGGGAAATTCCTACACATGAGTTGAGCATCAGGAGTGTAAACTATAATTGATGCAAGGGTTAAAGTCGCAACCAGGGCTTGAAGTTTAGAGGACCCTAAAAAGCCCTTTTGGAAAGATGAAAATTATTAAAAACTGTCATTTTTATTTTTTTTTCATAAATCATTAGTACGCATAAAAATAAGCAATTGTGTAATTCATCTCATCAGAGAAATCTCCCTCGTCCTCCTCCTGGACTGATTTTTTACTTACAGTTCATGAGTAAATATTGTATTCAGTGAGGACAGATTTTCCAGCTACTGAGGTAGAAGATGACAGTTTGTGCTCGTAAAATTCTAAGGAGGAGGCAGGAGCTAGAGGAGTACACAGACATTCTACCGTAAGTTCTGCTGAGACAACAGTTACAATTCTTCATGCAACTTTATGGGTTAACGTATTTTTCGGACTATATGACGCAGTTTTTTTCCCAAAAAATTGGGGGGGGGGGGAAACGGGGGGTGTCTTATAGTGGGAATGTACTTACAGTTAGTGTGGTGGCAGCCGAAGTCGGGTGATTCTTCTCGTAGTCTGACGCTGCAGGTCGATGATCTCGCTTCCATCCCAGCCTGATGCGGCAGGTTTGGTGGTGCTCGGTGGTACACGAGGCTCCAGCAACATTTTGTGAAAGCCTGGAGCTCCCGCACTTCTATTGCCTCAATGCTGTGGCCTCAGGGAAGATGGTCGCCAGATGCGGCGCATGCCCTGATTGATATCTCGGGATGAGATCTTGTTGCCATAGTCTCAATCTGCGCATGCGCCGCCTCCGGCGGCCATTTTCCTATAGGCCACAGCATTGAGGCAATAGAAGTTGCCATAGCCCTGCCAAACCTACAGCACCAGCTGCACTAGGCTGGGAGCGAGATCATCGCCCTGCAGCACCAGACTTGGATGGCATTTCCCAGAGACCACTGCATCACAGCAATGGATGCGTGGGGGCTCCGAGCTTTCACAAAATGTCGCCGTAGCCCCCCTCACCGCCAAGCACCACCGACCCTGCACACCAGTCTGGATCATATCATTGCCGGACCACCAAACACCCCCTGTGACTCCACTGCCGATCCCTCAGGTAAGCTGAATTCAGGACTGTAAGACGGACCCCCATTTGATGCATTAATTTTTTTCCCCATTTTCCTTCTGAAAATTTGGGGTGCGTCTTATGGTCCGATGCATCGTATAGTCCAAAAAATATGGAAATCTTTCTCAGTAATGGGAAAATTTGTTATCACTGAAGACACATTTTACCCATGAATTGAGAGTTTTTGATATGAATGATCAGTTGAGGGGGAGAAAGTCTGATTTCTCTGATAAGCTATATTACACATTTTCAGATTTTCATCTGCAAATTAGTTTTTTTAAATGAAAATAATATTTACTCCTTTAATATTTGCAAAAGTTGAATATTTTGCACTTGTGGTCATGAACTTTAATTTACGTCACTATTGCACATAAAATCTATAGCGTCCAGAGGACCTGTGATGGTGGCTAACTTCATTAGTGCTAACGAGAGAGTGGAGGGGGAACTATACCAAACCAGTCCCTCCGTTACCAAATTTTACCAGATCCAAAACAAATTAAAGAAAAGGTAATGAGAAATCATATACCATCTAGAGCTTCCATAGCTTCTGAACAGGGATGCGCGGACCCGTGGAAGTCAAAGTTCTGGTACCCAACCCGAACTTTATTCCAAAGTTCTGTTCGGGTACCAGAACTGTACCCAAACCAGAACTCCATTGAAAACAATTGGGGACCCAAACTTTTGAGCTGGAAAATCTCTCTCTCTTTCCCCCGGAAATCCGAACTTTGCAACCGACTTGTATGTGTTCGATGGACTAAATTTTAAGTTCGGATTCCCTCATCTCTACTTCTGGAGAACATGTCCACTGTGTACCATACTATATCCCAAAAGTAGGAGACTGATCACCATTGTCAGCTGGTGGGTTTTGGTACTTCCTTTTGCTTGGAGAACTTTAGAAAGGAAGAAAACCCTTATTCTTTCCGTACATTCTCTTGTGTCAGGAGAGTGTCCAGTGACAAAACAAAGTATATCAGGATCATCTTAATTTTGAGATAGGCAACTCCTGGTTTTGAAATATGGAGGATGCTACATTAGGAGACAACATTACATTTCTGAAAAAAAGATCAAATCACAAGAAGGATTATATTTGCCACCTAAGGGAATTAGACGTGAATTAGGCCAATAATTGAGGATTGCTGGACTGGTAGGATTCTGGGTTGGATTTAAGGATTGCTTGGAAACTGTTGTCTCACATAGTTGAAGGAGGATTTGTTTAGATCTTTATTAATCACGGATTATGCACGGATCTACATATGAAGGCTGTGTACGCCAGGTGAAGACACTTTGTAGTTTTAATAAAGATAGGCACAGCTGGCTCAGAAAGACTCATTAACCACTTGAGAATAACTTGGGTTTTCTCAGCAGAATCAGCTCAGCTGCAGTGAACCTGCAACTAATTGCCTTTCCTTAATAGGAACTGGCTAAGACAAGCAGGAAACACATGGGACACATAGGAGCCTCTGAACCTGGGCGCCAAACACTTATTTGTGTACATGAATTCAGAGAATAGCACAGTTAACCTAACATCTTACACAATACTAGATATAGTCTAGCTGGGAAAATATTAATGAAAAAAAACAATGATCCATGAAAATAACTACCGTAAATAAGGTTGAAAACACCAAACCACACTAAAGCCAAATGCCCAAAGACATTTAGGGGTCATTTACCTAGAGTGGCATTCTGTATTCTGGCCTAAGTACAGTGCATGCTAAAGGAAAGCGTGACAAATGAGCCTCTAATTGACAGATTTGCTGCTCCTTTTCCTGTCCATGTGCCAGAAAAGCCAATCTATGCTAGCTACTGGCCGACATAGGTTGGCACTATAGTTTAATCCAATTTGGGAAGGAAATTACAATAGATTCAGCCACATTTCTCCACTATCCCATTAGTTAAAGCCATTCTATGAATAAAAAAGGCTAAGTCATAAATTTGTGCACCAAAATGTGCTACTTTTTCCACCAGAAAGTTGGTGCAAGTTGCTAAACTAATTTCTCTCATTGTATAAAGTAGTAGGTTTTGATACGTTGAGCTGCACATAAACCACTTAGCCTGCACTAACACCTCAATATATTAGTCCTGTTTGGAAAAAAATCCAATTTCCATCATTCATTTGAACCCACTGATTTTTATCCATTTCTGGTCAATGTGTTCATTTTTACTAACGGTCTTTCACACGTTTTCTTGAATGAGAAAAAAAAGATGGCTGATTTTCAAGCTTTTTGTAGCAACCAGATAGTGAAAAATGGAGAGCACATGGGTGCAAAACGAATAATAAATAGGTGCTGTTCATTTTTGTTTGGAGAGCCATGTACTCACATAAATGGTCACGTTTGATCCAAATATCAGGCTAAACTTTAACATGTCCCTTTTTTTCTAGACTATTGGACAACAAAATGAACGCAAAAAGTGCCATAGATGCTATCTAGTGATGAGCGAGTGCACTCGTTACTCTAGTTTTCCGAGCACGCTCGGGTGCTCTCCGAGTATTTTAGGCGTGCTCGTAGATTATGTTTGAGTCCCTGCAGCTGCATGATTTGCGGCTGATAGTCAGCCTGAACACATGCAGGGATTGCCTGTTTGTTAGGGAATAACCCACATGCATTCAGGCGGTCTAGCAGTCGCAAATCACATAGCTCAAATAATCTATGAGCACGCCCAAAATACTCGGAGAACACCCGAACGTGCTCAGAAAACTAGAGTAAAGAGTACACTCGCTCACCACTAATGCTATCCATTAAAACAGACACCTAAAAATGACAGGTCCCATGGCAAAACTCAAAATGAGTAAATGACAACCAAATCTATCAATTTCTTAGCTACCTTTGGGCCACTAGCATAATCCTGAAATTGCTAGTAGGCACCCTTAAAATCAACAGCACTGATCCAGATATCGACATAATCTTGGTACAAAAGCGTTTTATTTAAAGGGGTTGTCCAGCCCTAGGCTACAAGTCTGAAGCCCCTCAATGTGATTGCAGACTTGTAAATCCTCATGCTTACTGCGCACTGTGAGGGTTCTCAGGTGCCGACACCATGAGCAGGAAGTCATGTGACCGCATTCATGCTGTTACATGCAGACTACATTGGAATGGCCTCGTTCAATGTGAGTATATTGAGTGAGGCCAGACAAGTCTAGTCTGAATGTGGCCAGAAATATGAAAATCACATGACCACCCACTCCAGGCATCGGCAAAATCCTCAATGCGCAGGGTGTAGATTTAAAGTTGCACTAATATGCAGTCACAGAGTGACTGCAGACTCGTAGCCTAAGGCCAGAAAACCCCTTTAAGTCCTTATCAAGTGTTGGGCCTTCATTCCTGATCCATGGCTAAGTTCAGTAAATGATTAATACTGAATCCTATATTTGTAAAAGTCACTACTACCCATCTTATGAGCCAATCATCATCTATAACTTTTTAAAATTGGATAAACTCTTCACTTTCATCATGTAATTTTAACCCAAGACAAACTGGTAAAATAACAATGGGGATATGAAGAGAACTGGTAGGAAAAAAATGTAAGGCACCTTTCTGAGAATACAAGAACATGAAAGAAAAAAATATTTGACATTGTGTCACACAACATTTGCTGTTGACAGACCTGTTGCTTAGTAGATAAATGTGATGCTGCTACCTTTCACAGAACAGATATACTTAAGCAATGCTGGGTGTGCAATCATAAAAGGAGATACATTCAGCAGGCATGTTCTGACTTTGCTCAGAAAAATCTTTAAAAAGAGCCCTGTGGTCAGGATTGACTGTCTGTGGAGGTTATCGTAGGAGGTCAAGACGTGAGACTTTTGTACATTATTTCACAAGCTGCTGTGGATTTAAATTACATTCAAATGTGGCTATCCTTTCAAATCCGGCATCTCGGTGAAGCGCGGTTCCAGTAGGTTGAATGGAGAGAAAAATCATCCTAAAAAGTAATGCCTTGTTTCCCATGGTCTCTGAACCTTAGCAGATGTTCTATAAACTCTGTAGGATTCAAGAAATGTAACGGGAAGAAGTCAAGATGTCTTGCAAACTCTCACACCCAAGTGACTATCCTCACACTGTTAATTCTTGACTATGACGAGACATATATTCATGTAATCTCTGACATTGAGGGAAGATCCACAGAGGTTATATTCAGAACCACACACTTTTGGTTAGAATTTATTCTCCGTTTTTCTCTGGGCTGCAGTTGAGATGTCTGCTGTGTAACAAAATATTACCGAAATCTGCCGTAACGTGACTATCTCACATACTACAATAAGAATATCCTATTAAACTTCAATTATACAAATGCCTGCTAGCAAATAATTTCATGATTAATTACCCTAATTTCTCTTTTAATTTAGAGTGGTTTGTTTTATTAACAAGAATTTACACATGGGAACCGCCATTAGGAAACTCTCTCCAGCAGTAAGATTATGTGTGGGGAAATGTTTGCAAACAATATTTTCACTGCACCCACAGTTAAAAAATAAGCGGCAGAAAATCAGATTATAAATGCAATATTGTATGTAAGATGTACTTAGGATATTCGCTCTCTTTTTTGTGCCTCAGGCATCTGGCACTTTTATGTCAATGAGTGTCCCCAGAACATGGCGGCAAATGTCATCTGCTCTTTGTTTTGTCAGTACTTAAAGGGTCACTGGGGGCAGCTGATCAGTAAGCCATTTAATATACTACTTGACCTAGTGGTCTGGCAGCTCGAGAACATATCATGTATTTAGTGCAAGGTACATTGGGTAAAATTTCACAATATTCTAAGACCAAAAATTCAGGTTCTTTAGTGTTTTTGCTCTTCTAACCTTTGCCTTTATTATCTCGCTATTGAATTAATATGTCAGTGACATTTTATTAGTAGAATCATGTGATTACAAGCATAGTAAAGTGAACTTACAGGTAACACCCCTTTTAAAAAGAAGTCAACTACAGTATATGATCAGCTGATCACCCTTAGGCTATGGTCAGATGGCCGTGTTTTCTTTCATCAGAGAGAATCGGGCTAATTATGATAATGACACGCTGATCAAACTCTGATCACAGTTTGATCTCAGTTTGATCACAGTTTGATCACAGTTTGATTAGCGTGTCGCCTTAGTGTGATCCAATTTTCTCAGATGAGAAAACCATAGCGCATGGTGAGGAAAAGATGGAAAACAAACTTTTGATATCTTCTTGATTCACGGAAATGTCATCCAAGTGTAGTCCAATGTTTTCCACACACACAGATTTAAGTGGATGAGCACATCTGATTTTAAAGTGAGATGACAGCATACCGTAATTTTTTTACAATAGATTTTTTGGCATTAGTGCAACTTCTGAAATATTAACTGATAGACTAATATTAACCAGGAGAAGAAGTTGTGGCTGCTCAAACAGAAATGTAGTGTCATGCAGGTGACCATACACATTAAAGTCAACCTAACCTACCATTTTTGATGGCATCTGTCAACCATCTAATGTGCATGAATAGTTTGGCTAAGGTTTCTTTGTTCTCAAGGTAATTTGCCACTAGAGTTATACAACATTGGTTTATTGGCCTTTCCCCAATGAGAACATATGCACATCCGGTGAAACAGCTGTCTGCAGGCCAAGCATTCTGCCAATAGCTTTTAAAGGTGTATGATCAACTTATGGCTCCCATGTAAATGAAGGGCAGACTATGTGATACAGTGCCAAGTGTAAGTCGTCTCTCTTACTAGCCGCTCTCAGTAGCTCTGGCTCCTAGTGCAGGTTCTTATGTTCTGATTAGATGAGTTTATTTTTTTGAGACAAAAAAAGTTTATAAAGTTTGTAAATTATTTGCCGACGTAAAAATTCCTTAATGTAATTTTAATATACACTTGCTCTTGGATGCTCTAATAATAACTCACAGAGCTCATAGGATTTTAATATATATATATATATATATATATATATATATATATATATTTTATATATATATATATATATATATATATATATATATATATATATATATATATATATATATATATGCATTTATTTTTGCAGAATATAGACTACTTTAACCCTTCCTGTCTGAGGTTACGATTCTTCAGTGTTTTTGCTGCTCTATTTTCTGCAGCCAAAACTTGCTCTCTTGGCAGTAAAAACAATGAGTTCCAAATGTCGATTTTTAGCATTTTCGCAGCATTTATTTAATTTTGGCAGAGGTTATTTTGCAGAGTTTTTGGAGTGTGGATTACTCGTGTGCTTCATCTACAGGACATGTTTAACAAAATAAGTTTTATTACCCAAAAGGGCCACGAAAAACGCCATTTTATTTTTGTAGCGTTTTCTAATTTTCTCATTGCTATCTATGGGTGAAAATTCACTGAAAGAATTGAAATGCTGCAGCTCTCAGGAAATAAAAATAAGCGTGTACATTTCTGAAATCTCATCGCCTTTGCTGGTACTGTAAAAAGCAGTTTTTAATTTGCATAAAAACCCTGCAAAAAAATGCTGCAAAAACAGCACATGTAAACATAGCCTAAAATCTGTTACAAAAATCACCATTCCATTAGAGATCTTCACTAGTGATGAGCGAGTATACTCATTGCTCGGGTTTTCCCGAGCACGCTCGGGTGATCTCCGAGTATTTGTTTGTGTTCGGAGATTTAGTTTTCATCAACTCAGCTGAATGATTTACAGCTATTAGCCAGGCTGAGTACATGTGGGGGTTGCCTGGTTGCTAGGGAATCCCCACATGTAATCAAGCTGGCTACTAGCTGTAAATCATTTAGCTGCCGTGATGAAAACTAAATCTCCGAACACTAACAAATACTCGGAGGTCACCCGAGTAACGAGTACACTCACTCAGCACTAATCTTCACACATCCCGAAAACAATCTTTACATTTGAGATTCATTTTTTATTCATACAGAAAACCGTCCCAAATTCTGACTTCATTTTATCCCGACTTGTAAGACTATGTTCAGATGATATCATTTTACTCAGTGTATGGCTTGAAAGACATGTTCCATTAGTTCTGTAGAACCCATAAGAATACTTGACAGGATAAATTTAATCAATCTATAAATGTATCTGAAGTTCTGTATCATGCAGACGTTTTACACAGAAATATGCTATGGCTGTCCAAATATTTCCAGACATACCACTCATCATACTGTATCTACATCTAGTAAAGATGAGGTCTGTCATTTGATAAGTAACTAAAAGCCAATTCTTTATTTTAACCCTTCTTAAAGTTTCATAGACACATTAAGACACACGTTCACATGTTCAAAAATAGAAGCGGATGGCTGGCTCGGAGGAGCTCTGGATGAAAATACTGGAGACTAACATGAACACTAATAAAATGTATTTTCCCATCGGCCTGATTTGAAGTCACAGGGAATTGGATTCCCAAACATGGACCTTCGATACCTTCAGCAGAGTAAAGGCTGCTGTCACAGATATTCTACGATAAGGAAAGTGAAGGGCAGACTGTTGGAAAATGCTCCCGGTCTGCTAAGAAAATTTGGCAGTATACAGAGTCACTGTTTTATTTTCTGCTTTCTGCCTCTACTTGATCTCTTGGGTAATTTAAAACCTTCAGCCCCAATAATAAATATAATATTACTGCAAAATATTCGTAAACCGGTACCTTGGAACATGGCCGTTTGGTAAATAGTTTATGACTCCAAATAAATTCCGATATTAGCAGTGAATTCTTTTATAATGGTTATTGATGGGTGTCAGCTACAGGGGCTGATCATATTTGAGCCCCCTTGGCGTTTTTCATATACCTTACCATTTACAACAGGACAGACAACTGCAACTCATCCCTTTTCATACAACTGGGACTGAAACGAAGCACATTTTCCATTTCCTATCATATATAGTAATCCGGCCTTATTTTAGTTTAGATTATATTTCAGCGTACCTAATATTTTCTGCAGAAAAAAAATCATATTACTAAGGTTATTTTAAGACGCTGAGTAAAATAATAATTATTCCATACGTGTATTAACTAAAATTATATAAAAAAAATCTGTAATTTATTCATTGGCCCTAGGGAGGGTTTGTCAGAATCAAAGAAGGACAAAGCTGCTCTCAAAATACTCTTACATGTTCTTGGAAAAGATCTGAAAGTGGTAACTACTTATCTGCTTGAGGCAATGTAGTAACTAAATTCCAACTTGCCCTGTCTGACATAACCCTTTTTATTGATTCCATTGTGAGTTTGTTGAAACAGTATTTCCATACAAGAGTGATCAAATTCTGTGCATTATGAGCAATATGAAATGCATTAGCCGAAAATATATATCGGGGAATTAAAGACAGGAATAGCGATCTTATTAAGAGGGGCTGCAATGAATTCTCTACGCCGAGCACACGTCACGGTGTGAAGGGATATATTGTTTGCCTTGCTATACAAGAGTAAATAAAATAAAGATGGGAAGGGGCTTGCCAGTGATCCATATAACCTGACAAAGTGTATTAGAAAGACTAAACTTCTCGAGGGGGATTCACTCTCTGAATAAACTGTGTCTATACCAACAACTACATCCCGAATCAGCCGCACTGGACCGCCCTACATGATAACCGACACAATGTGGTAACCTAAAATTGCCTCCTAAGCTGCAGCTTGGCTCATCGGTGACATCTGTTCGCTATTTTTTTTATTATTTTTCAAGAGCTGAACAAAACTCATTTTATTATTGAGATCCTCGCACAGATCAAGTTCAACTTTGCTCCGTGTAGTCAGTGATCACATCAAATAACATTGTCATACTGCAGACACGCTCTACCTCTTTCTTAGATTCCCTTGAAGAAAATATATCAGCAGGTTTTTGCTATCTAATCTGAGATTAGCATAATATAGTGCAAATGAGCCTGATTCTAATGATGTATCACTTTGATTATGTTACAACTCCCGCACCCAATAAACAGAGTTCTCAGATGCAGCTTGCAGCAGAGCTCAGGAAGCTAACCCCGCCCACACCAGGTTTCTTATGTACACAGTGTGTTGTTAGTGAGCTGCTTATCACAGGAGGGGGTGTGGTCAGACCAGCTGTTGTCCAGCAGTGATTATCTCCTAGTAATACAACCTACATTGCAAGTAAACAGCAGCACACAACCAAAAAACTTTACATATTATTGACTTCAGTGTCTCAGTTCCTACTTCATGCTGTCCTCAGATTACATACCAAAAACCTGCTGACACATTCCCTTTAAAGACTCCAAATATGATGAAAACAAACTCGCTTGTGGTCCAATGGACCCCTACACGACTAATTAAAAGTTAAAATAAAAACAAGGACCCTCACCTCCCACTGCAGTCTTGGCACCTCTGTTCCTGTAGGGTGCCATGACATTGATGCGTCACCTGCTCGCTGCAGAGCGCACCCAGCAATATTCCATCAGCCTCTGGGAACATCAACACAGACAGTGCTGAAATGGTGCTCTTGTTCGAGAAGAGTAGCCATTATTTTTATTTTTAATGGGTCCAGAATTGATTTAGCAGTGGTTGTACAGTAGTGTACAACCTACCTTAATGACCGGAGCTTTTTTTGGTTTCTCATTTTCATTTTTCGCTCCCCTTCTTCCCAGAGCCATAACTTTTCTATTTTTCCATCAATATGGCCATGTGAGGGCTTATTTTTTGCGGGACGAGTTGTAATTTTGAACAACAACATTGGTTTTCCATGTTGTGAACAAGAAAACAGGAAAAACATTCCAAGTGCGGTGAAATTGCAAAAAAGTGCAATCCCACACTTGTTTTTTTTTGTTTGGCCTTTTTGCTAGGTTCACTAAATACTAAAACTGACCTGCCATTATGATTCTCCAGGTCATTACGAGTTCATAGACAACAAACATGTCTAGGTTCTTTTTTATCCCCACTCCCTGAAGAAGCTACGTGTGAAACGCGCGTTGGAGTGCGGGGTTCAGGCACAGGAACGGTATCATGAGCATTGGTAAGATCCTTTACATGCACTTTGCACCTTTAATTGACTATATCTCTTAGGGGATGTGGGATAGGTATCATATAGGGATATTTACCCCTCATTGAATATTGGCATTAAGGGCCACTAGTACTGTGCACTATGCACTTTATATTTCACATCATCTAGAGAAGTGGATAATAAATCCATGAGATTTGAATGCACTATTAGTATGTACTTCTACTGGCTGGTTCTTACCATGGCTCATGTTTACATGGATATGTGAATTGGAGGCAAAGGCGTTATCAAGTACTATATATTATATTGAATGCTATAGCAAATTGCCTCTGCACCAATTTTTGTAAATTATACTTTGTGCCTCCTCCGGATTTCTGTGTTTTTGTTTTGTTGAGTGTCCTTATATTATCATAATAAAATATTTGGTTTTATAAATTGTGTGTTATTAGTGATATTTTCAGGTGGTTTTTTTAGGTTATATCTTTTTTATCTAAGGCTGGCTTTACACTTGCCGTGTTTTTTTGGCCCGTTTTTGCGGCCTCAATGCATTTCTATGGGGCTGCAAATACGGGGCCGCAAAAATTCGTAGGAGTGCCGTACGCCATAAGGCTGTGAGGGCCGTATTTATGGTAGTGAAAAAATATCGAGCTTGCTTGATATATTTCACGGCTTATGGACAAATGCAAAAACAATGGAAGTTTTTTTCCCAATACTTTTGCTATAGTATTGGGAACCCGAAAAACGGCGATCCACAAGTTTTTTGCAGTTCGTTATTGCGGCAGCAAGTGAAAATTGTGGCAACACGGCCTGCAAAAAAGGCCAGCAAAAAACCCTGTAAGTGTAAAAGAAGCCTAAGTGGTGAAAAAAATTCCAAACTTTGCTAAAAAAATTTTTAAAAATGCGCAATTTTCCGATACCCGTATCATCTCCATTTTTCGGGACTTCGGGTCGGGCGAGGGCCCGTTTGGTGCAGAACCGTTTTTTTGATTGCCCGTTATTGCATTTTAATGCAGTGTCACGGTGACTAAAAAAAGTAATTTTAATTTTTTTCTCGCTACGCCGTTTACTGATCAGGTTAATTCTTTTTTTTTTTTTTTATAGATAGGGCGATTCTGAAAGTGGCGATACCAAATATGTGTAGGTTTGATTTTTTTATTGTTTTATTTTGAATGGGGCGAAAGGGGGGTGATTTGAACTTTTATATTTTTTTATTTTTTCATATTTTTTTAAACTTTTTCTTAATCTTTTCCCTATGCTTCAGTAGCCTCCCAGAAGCTGACTTAGCCTGATCGGCTCTGCTACATAGGAGCAATGCTCAGATCGTCCTTATGTAGTAGAATTACAGCACTGCTATGAGTGTCAACCACAGGGTGGCGCTCACAGCAATCTGGCATCAACAACCATAGAGGTCTCAAGGAGACCTCTGGTTGTCATGCCAACACACCGATGACCCCCGATCACGTGACGGCCGGAAGCGCTTTTTAAATGCCGCTGTCAGCGTTTGACAACGGCATTTAACTAGTTAATAGCGGTGGGTGGATCGTGATTTCACCCGCCGCTATTGTGCGCACATGTCAGCTGTTCAAGACAGCTGACATGTCCCGGCTTTGATGCGGGCTCACCGCTAAAGGTTGTATAAAAGCGCAGGTTTCTGCAGGATATGACCTGACCAGCAGAGGAGGCTTCACCCAGTGGCTTGGACCCATGAGCGCTTGTTCACCTTCTTACAGTCTCTGGTTTCTAATCACGTCAGGCTCGGAGGTGGATGAATCTGCTTTCCCCATTTCACCATGATTGAATGTGCGTGGCGTTCATCATTCCAGCATGATCCAGTGTGCAGCGCTTACCTTGATCACCGAGCATTGACTTGGAGACAATAACAGATTACATTGCTGTTTACAACAACAGAAGAAATATGTATTTGGTGATGAAAACTATAAAGTTGCTTATCTATCCTTGCAGATTTCGCAGTAAATGGAGCATGCATTTTTTCACTTGTCAGGTTAGATGGTGTACTAAATGCTAAGCACATCTTTTTGCAATGATAATTTCAATATGCAAGCACAGTCATGAGAAATGATTTCCTCTCTCACATTTATTTATTTATTTTTCGCTCCATCAATACTGTAATCCCCCCGAGTCCGGAGCTGGAACATTAACATACCCTCATTTATTAGCAGCCAATTTTTACATTTGTAACCTTGAAATTGCTGGTAAACTAATTCTAATTAGCCAACAGAAATGACACAAAGCATTGACTGATTCCAAACCCGAACAGGCAATATTCTTTTAATTTGTTTCAGCTACTTAAAGGAAATCTGATCCGGGAGCTCATGTTGAAATGTGCTGCTCTACAAGCCCCTATAGTGTTAACATCAGACAGCTGCTTTTGTCCAGCAGTTTAGCATGGATTCAGTTCATTCATGCCGTGAAACATCAGCACATTTGTACCTCAATCCAGTTTTTCTTGAGAGCAAAATTAAAATCACTCGTCTCGCAGGCTGCGATATTTGCATGCATCGGTAACCTGTTGAGATGTGCTGGTCATTTCCCAAGCTTCTCCTAAAGAATTGAATTTTCGAGAAGCCTGATAACATTCAAAGAGAGCTACTTAGTAGCATATCTAAGTGGTTAGCTCAGTCAAAGCCCATGTTTCAAATAACTTTGATACAGTGGAAAAACAAAGTAAGTCAGTGAACCCATGTATTCCATTGTAGATAGCCTGACCTTACAAAGGCGATATCTCGGTGTGTCTGTGAATGTGCATATCATCACTCAGGACAGTATCTTTCCCAGGTTCAAGTCATTGCATTACAAAGACATTTTAATGCAGGGATCTCAGATGGCTCATAAGCCCAGCTTGTGGATTGGATTTCCATATGGAAATGTACGTTTAATATTTACAATGGGAACATAGAAGGACAAAGAATGGTTTTCAATATAAATACAATGAGCTGCTCGAATGTATCAGTCTACTGTCTCCAGTCTTATTAATTAATTTTTAATAATCATCATGTTTTGAAGCTGAACTGTACAATATCAATATGTATAAACATAAAATTGATATTTAGGCTACACGGAAGAGAGCACAAAACTGCCACCGACTCCCTCCGGGGTCTGTCTAATGGACAGTGTCATTTGCTTTCTAGCTCAGGAACATATAGCGACAAAAGTGCTAGTTAAAGATGCACTCCCAAAATTTTTATTCTCAAGATATTGCAATCATCATATATTATTATATATAAATATTTGATCAAAAACAGTGTTTTTACTATGTCCCCAATGTTATTTAGATGCACTATTGCTTTTTACTTGCTTACAACAGGGTGTATGTTCATTTCATTTCTATCTTGGGTTTAATCATCATATTATATAGCACTGTGTACTTACAATTGCTCATTTTACCTTTCTACTCAGATAATTATTCTCGTTTCTCTGCTCTATCTTGAAACAGTAAGTCTCTTTTCCCTGGAAAAATAATTTCCTTCTTCAACTCCTGACCCAGCTGCTCCCTTCTCCTTTTGCAGGTATTTAGGACTCATACAGGAAAATTGATCTCTTGTTTCTACATAGAGCTTAGAAGGATTCTGCTAGTCAGTTTGTAATGACATGATGTCATAGACCTAATGGGAAACAGAAGAAATAGCTGGGTGGAAGGGCAAATACACAGTGCTATATATTATGACAATGCAAAAGATCGTTCTCGGTGGCGCATCTTCCTGTCTAAATAGGACTTGCCTTGCCGAGAACAATGGTAGACTATACCCACTGAGCAATCTACTGCAGATCACTCAGTATGCATGGTTTACCATGTTCTGCCTATGTAAACAAGACAATAAATAATCCCCAACAGGTAAATGTTTACTGTCAGTGGACATTTAATGATGCCGGTCGTTCCGTGTAAAAGGATACTTAAGAATCATTTATTGTTAAAAAAAATTAGAGAACTTTATAATATAATGTAAAATAATCAAATAGCGGAGGTTAAGGAGTCCATAGGATGGCGTGTTTTCACTGAAATTTGGGTGTAACTGGGATAATTTGTGTGGGGTTAGATAACACCACTTTTAGCTAAATAGGTTCTTCAGGGACAAGATACTGATAAATTATCCTTAGGATAGGTCTTCAAAATCAGATCATCGGGCGTCTAATGTCCGGCATCCCAACCAATCAGCCCAGCTGGATGTGAACACTGAACAGAGTTGTTCTTTAAAGCTCTAAATCTCGGTCACTGCCAGGTACTGTAGTTCATATTCTATTCTCTTGTGTAGCAATATTAAATGTATACATCTGGCCACCACCAGAGATGTAACATGCGTCGAACCCCCAAAGACCTGATATTGATGACCTTTCCTATGGATTAGACATCAATATCAAATGACTGGACAAACCCTTTAATGCATATATAGATGGATCATATCTAGATTAGCTATATTGACAATCATAAATTGATTAAACACAGTAATTTAGACATGATGGTAAATTAACAAATAATCTTCAATGACTAAAAATACCTCAACACCACTCTTGTGATTTTTTTTCGTTATTTGGTAAGTTCATTTGGAATTACTCATTTTATTAAATATATGCTATGACGGTAGTGTACCGGCCTACGCTACTTGATAAGCACATCACTTATTCAGAACCATCAGAATGGCAAATAGCAAAGATCTGCATTGCACACCATATTGTTAATGCACAGCACTAGCTGTCGTGTGGTAGCTGTTACATGTGCATCTATGCAATCTGGCTTCTTTTCAGAAGATAGCACAAAAACAGTGTACTATCTGTAGGAGACAAATTTACATGCAGCTGAAAAGTACTGTTAGGTACAGCTCACTCCAGCTTGATGTGCATGTGATAAGTGTTGGTGTATGGGCAAAGCTGGTGAGGCTCGAAATGGACTAGATGAAGTCCAATGATAAATTGAAGTCCTGCACAAGGTGTTTTAAAATCCAATAAACTATATTGTGAACCTATTAAAATATTGAAGGTACAGAATAGTTCTCTGACTCTTTTAGACTCTTAATTGTAGATGATTCGAAACGTGTCAGTAAAACTCTTCTGTACCTTCTAGATGTTA
This sequence comes from Ranitomeya variabilis, assembly GCF_051348905.1. Classification (NCBI taxonomy): domain Eukaryota; kingdom Metazoa; phylum Chordata; class Amphibia; order Anura; family Dendrobatidae; genus Ranitomeya; species Ranitomeya variabilis. Next base: position 155,148,865 of record NC_135232.1, read on the forward strand.
ATGCATTTACATTAACATTATTGAATTTTAAACTACTGTGAAATGGACTTCAAGCTATCAATGGACCAATTTGCATTTTTTGCATCCACCAATAGATAGCTCTAGAGAGACAGTTGCTTCCTTCTTTAGGGGAGCTATTGTATTTTGGACAAAAGGGGCGTAAGTATAATAAGTGCAGGGGTTGGTTCTTGACTCTAAGGGGTCCAAAGGGTTCCTTCAGCCCATGAAAAGAGACTCATTGCTGTTAAGGACTTGTAATAGTTGGGGGCTCCATTGCAGCTTTTGCATCGGGTGCCTACTGAGCTCCAATTTACGCAACTGTTTGCATACTTTTCCAATGAAGCATTAACCTGAAGACATTCCACGGGTATGTGTACACGATGCGGATTCTCTGCGGATCCGCAGCATTTTTTGAGGTGCAGAAACGCTGCAGATCTGCAATTGATTTACAGTACAATGTAAATCAATGAGAAAAAAAAATACTGTGCACACTTTGTGGAAAATCCGCTGCGGAAACGTTGCGGTTGAGTCAATACCTAGCAAATGGGGTTCATAAACTAATTTACATAGCAAACAAGGATCAACTTATCAAGAAAATAAATCAGGTAACACAAGAACGCATCAGGTGCCTAGGAGCCCTGCGCTTAGTAACCCGATATTTACCCTGGTTACCATTGTAAAACATCGCTGGCATCGTTGCTTTTGCTGTCAAACACGACGATACACGCCGATCTGACGACCAAATAAAGTTCTGAACTTTCAGCAACGACCAGCGATATCACAGCAGGATCCAGATCGCTGCTGCCTGTCAAACACAACGATATCGCTATCCAGGACGCTGCAACGTCACAGATCGCTATCGTTATCGTTGTAAAGTCGCTTAGTGTGAAGGTACCTTTACTCAACTGTTAGCATACTTTTCCAATGAAGCATTAACCTAAAGACATTCTACTACTTGGAGGATTCAATACCAAGCAAATGGGGCTCATAAACTAATTTATATAGCAAACAAGGATCAACTTATCAAGAAAACAAATCAGGTAACACAAGAACACATGGAGACTTTTCAGCCGCTGAGCAGATAGTTTATATATAATGTAGATTACACGCCAGGGTCCAAGATCAGCTCTGACAATGTGTCACCATAGTGCTCATTTTAGTTGGCAAGATATCAAAAAATTTTGACACACAAAAAAAGAAATGGTTTGTGTTTCCAGAACATAGTACAGAAATATTTAAAGTGCTTTTTTAATCAAGTGAGCTAATTTAATTTCACATTAGAAACATGATTGTTTACTTATTAGGACAAGAAATAGAACATGTCTGGTGTGAGCTATGTAACTACAAATCCAGAACCGTTACATCTTGGCTCCATAGTTCTCTGGAAGGATAAATTATGATGTAACACACTTGCATTCCTTTGCTGAAAGATTAACCAAAATCATGTAGTGGGAGCCGAGTCAATGGACCATAGGCGTACCATGCTTAGAGAAAGCCTTCAGATGATTTCCAGTATGTCAGCGACTGCTTGTTATGTTCATGAAGAAGTTGTTTAAGGTCTAGTGGAAAACTGTGTGACATGTGGAAATGCTTAAAAATAAACACGTTTTGTGCAGCAGAACACAAGCTAGAACAAAGAAAAACAAGTAAATGTCATCTCACATGAGAAACACAATTGAGTTGGCGAACATCATCAAATAATATAGGATTTAACTACAAAGCCATAAGCTGCTGCTTGTCAGAATATATAGAGAACAATCTTATATATAAAAGGGAATGGAATGCATTTTCATTCAGCGTGATGCCCGAGTGCAAGAAGCAATGGGCTACTTAGCACCAGAGTGCCTTCATTTCCTTCCATTTAATATCATGCAAATAAAGGTAATTATGTCATTACTGTTGAGACAAAGCCAATGATAATCTTCTGGTTGCACCAGCGCATCTTCACAAATAGTTCAGAGGTAAATTACTCGGACTCAGACTTTATTAACTTGCTTAAGTAAATTGAAGTCTTTAGGCATGAATCAGCCCGTATCATTCTCTCCTCCAATCTAAATATATCTAATAGTTCAAAGGGAACAGTAAGTTCTGTTCAACTTAGCTAGGGAGTGACGGAATGGTATTAAAAGAAAGTATTTGGTTTCTAAGTTTATGGTGTTAAATCTCTACAAATCCTTGAAAAACTAAACCCTTTGCGCATCCCTGATGTCTGGCCAGAACACAGACACTGAAATCTTTCACAAGCTGTAAATTCATATATTTTTTTTTTTCTTTTGCCAGATGTTCGCTTTCCATATTAAACCACAAGCCCTACACTTATCAGTTTTTCTGGAGAGGTTGGCACACAGACTATGTCAGGTGACACAGCATGGGCACCAGATAAGATGGCTTAAGCTTAATATTATGTAATTTGCATAAATGCGTACAAAGAAAAATAACAAAATAATAAAGTAGTAAACACAAGTCCAACTATGGTAATATTCCATAAACTTACTTAACCACTTGTGCTTTGCAGTTGAAGGCCATAGGGATAATTATCCAGAAACACTGATGGTATATATCAATACATTAACCCTTCACTGCTACAGAAAGTAATGTCTTTGGATCTCTAGTAGAGTATCTAATAGGGTGCCCAATACAGGGAGATTATTGGAACATGTAAAAAGACAACTTCAAACTTGTACCCAAGATAATTGATTGGGTAATGTTTCGAAAGTTCTTCTAAGCCTCCAATTCCCCTTAAAAACATGTATGGCAATTTTCTAATTACCTCACACTAATCTTTTTCATGTCTTCAGTGTTTGATGGATTTCTCTCTCTGTCTCTATTGCTAAGCTGTGACGTCTTCTCACTATATAGATTCATAAAAAAATAGTTGTTACATTCCCTGCTTCTACTTTTATATAGGCTAAGTCTCTAATTCCCTAAAAAGTATGTATGAAAAAATTCTAATTTCCTCACACTAATCTTTTCCACAGCTGTACTGTCACACACTATCTGTACAGTTTGTTCAGTTTTTTTTCTGACTAGTCCCTTTTCCCTGTCTCTAGCTGTTGCATTCCCTGCCTTTACTTTTATAGAGGCTTTAATTGTCCCTCCTGATCAGTTGTGTTGGTTATAAGGGAATATGGGAAATCCTACCTGAGACCATGTACTCTTTCTCTGACTGAAGCAAGCTTCTGTAATGTGTAAAAATACAATAGTCCTTTTAGGCTATTCAAACACTGCAAACCACATATTGAATGAGAAGGGTTTAGCTAATTTCTAAAAATTCAACACAAATTCAATTCACATTGAATCAATTCGCTCATCTCTAAAAGGACCTTTAGACACAAAATGGCATTGTGTGGCAGTGTTTGGCACTGGTTGCATCTCTTTGAGAGTATGGCAGCCAACTAGTCATCTCAGAGGCTCTAGCAGGGCATTCCCTTGTAGACAGAACATCCCATTCACCCATTTAGAGCCACTGAGCTCACTAATGAGCTACTGCACTGTCAACGTGACTTCATTTTCTATTGTTATGAAACTGAACAGAGTTCAGCCCAAACAACTGTCTCATCTGACCAGACCCACTCACCTTGATGATGGACCAAGCTTCTCTCGTTGTCAGGTCACTCATGACCTGTGTTCAAAAACACTTATGACCAGTGTTACATGTACATCACAGGAGCAATTACAGTAAATAGCAGGCTGAATGCACTTCCATGTGCACAGAACAATCAAATGTATGATTGTTCTGGGCAAAAAGAACATCATTGTTCTCAGCAGCACTTGTGCGGTTTACACAGGACGATGTGCTGCTGAGAACAATGATTTTTAAGAAAGCTTAAAAATCACTTCAACTGTTGAGCAAGATTAACGCTCGTTCTTTGAGGGATTGGAGGCCTGTGTAGACAGGCTGATAAATGGGAACTCTCATTCACAATTATCACCAGTGTGAATGTACAAATAATTCAGTTCACTTTCGATTAAAAGCACTACCCAAACTCATACTGTAACCACATACACACATACAGTCACATACACACTGCATCTTCTACTGCATAAACTATTGCATAAACTATAATTCATCGCTGGTTCTAAGAGGCAGCCATTTTTTCCTGCAGACTAATTCTTCACAAGGCCCTTTTGTGACTGATTCCACACCTTTGCGTTTAACATCTTTTGCCAGAGAAAAGAAGTACAACATTGAGTATTAAATTTTATCTGCTTTGTAATAAGTTTACTTTCTCTGAACGTCTGTGGTACGTTTAATATGGGCAGGATCAATGCTATCAAATTCCCATTACACAAAAAGACCAGGAAAGTTTATGACACTAAATAAGGAAAACTGAGATGGCCCAAGACATGTCTGTGATTGTCTGTGTTTCCAATTTACTATTTTTACATTTTAATTCTGATTACAGGGATATGACTTTCATCTCCATGAAAATTTACAAGGTCAATTTTAACCGATTCTAAATAATTATCCCTTTCCTAAATGCAAGAGAAATGAGACAAGCTGAGTTGTGGGCACAGTTCCCAGTAATTACTCAGAGCAAGTTCAGAGGTGTTACCTCTGCAAATAACATGTGGAGTTGGAATACATTTAAATTGCTTAACATATCTTGTAAACTTTCATTTTGTTGTTGTTTTTATTGGTTTCTATGGAAAACCATAGACAAACAGTGATATAACTGGAACCAAAAACAAGATATATAGACGGAAATATGAGGCTGTCTAAGGTGGAACAATAATTACAGCCAGTTATTACCAATTTGTTCATCGCAACTCTACAAGGTAACTCTAGCATTGGACACTATACTATGTGACATTTCTGTACTTGGGGTCTCTATGGATCATATTTTCAAGTGGGACATTTTTGTTGAATTTCAGCACATGAACATGTCATGTTAGGCGTCAAGCTACCATGCATTTTTCTTCTCCTATGTGCGTCATGGAAAATAACACTATAGCCCTGATTCATCAAATATTTTCTTCCAAAATTTTGGTGTAAAAAGCTTTGAAAAGTCATGATTTTTTTTTGACAAACTGTCAAAATGGAGAAAGTGGAGTTTTTCTGTTTTTTTTTTTTTTATTTCTCCACGCACTAAAAAAAGAGATGACACTTGTACCAGACTCTGATCAAACTCTAATCAAACTCTATTCAGAGTCTGATCAGAATGAAACAAATCGAACATGTGAATGAGGCCATACTTAGCACTTCAGAGCTCAATTCATATTTTACCCATTTTTCCCTAACCCATTGTCAGATAAATAAAAATTCAATTAATCTATTGGTTTCAGTTTAAAAAAAAAACAAATGAGAAAATGACGGATGGCACATGATGGAAAAATGGTCCCTTTTACAAGGATGGAAAAATAGATACAAATGTGTGATGGAATGTAGCCTCACCATTTTACAACAAGGCATGGGAGTAATTTTGTTAGCTGCGCCCATGTATTTAGTCTGACAGAAGGCCATTTATAGAATATATTATACTATCGCTAAATAGTTATCTATACTTTAATTACACCCTCCTAATGAACCAAAATTGTAGCATACATGGTTGTTGTATTGGTGGCCATTTCTAAAATAATCTTTTGCTAAGATTATCTGCTTTTTATCTGAGCATTGGAGAAAAAAAAACATACTAATCGCTTGGAACGACCTCCACCCAAATGATTACACTTTACCTATTATTTGGTGCCAAAACATAGAGCGGTCTGCCATGAAATGAAAGAAATCATACACAGAGGATTCACATAGCTATTTTATATTATCATAATATGCTAGGAATCACTTGCAAAGTCTAATTAACTCCTCCTCTACTGGAAAAGACTTCTCGCATTGATCTGTTCAGCTAATGCCACATAATGAGCAGCAACAAAGTCTAATAAGGATTTCCGTCCAGGGGTCATCCTGCGGGATTAGCCATAAAATGTTCTGCAAGTTCAGAAGATGCTGTATCTACACAAAAGTCCGGGGAAGAAATATGGCATCTTAAAATAATTCTAACTCAGGACTGTTTAACTGCATCACATTTGTTAGGCTCAAACAACCTATAAATTCTATGTAAAATATCAAAAGATGCAACTGTAATGAAAACGTATGGGGCAGCAAAGTTGTAAAACATTATAGTGAGAGTGTATGGTAATTTTACAAGCCCTGATCAATTCTTATAAAGCAATCTGACTTACAAAACTTTACATATCGCATCTATAAAAGTCCCTCAGTAGCTAATTATTTCTTGAGAAAGCAAGAAGTTGACTCCTTGATTTGCTTTCTTAAGTAGAGTGCCTCATATTTCATTAGTCAGCGTTTTATTAATAAAATGTAATGTCAGCTTTTTATTGACATGCTGAATCACAAAATATGTATCTTCCAGGCTATACATCACGGAGAATTACTAGTTTTTCCATTCCATATGTCACTCTGTAATGTAGCCACAGCAAAAGTGCTACCGTTAAACCACACAATAGTAGGTAGCAAAGTATGAGCCTGTCATCTTTTACCAACATGTCATTATTTTTTTATTACATTTTCTGCAGCGCTCCAACCAAGAGACATAAAACATATAGCACTAGTCTTCTAAATCACAGGTACAAAAAAAATGATGAAACTGAATTGCTGTAAATCCTAAGTCGGTATGATGAGAAGTAGGAACAATAGCTGAGTATTTTACAGAGCAACTGTAATAATTTTAAAATAAGGGTCATGTGTGAAAATTGATACCAAAACCAAGCCAGACTAATCCAAGATGTATTAATGGACTAAGAAAATCCAAGATTAAGTCTCTGTGATTATGTGGGGTTTGTGACTTGGTACTACTTCATACTATACTCCAAAAACAACGAAAACCGGAGAACAGATCAAAACGACCCTAGCTAGAATCTAAGAAGTTTGCTCTAGGATCTATAAAAAGACCACAAACTGGGGTTAGAAAAAAACAATTATGTGCAATGCTGCTGAATATTGTGGTGTGATATACTGATTTGTCCTTTTTTACCTTTTCTCTTGGATTGACATATGGTGGGAAAAGATCAGCTTTCAAAATAAAACTAGCATAATATAAAAAAATCAAGCTAACTCCCCACCAGGTGCACGGAGTGCACTGTCTGCATGTGGATGGAAGAAAATATAAGAAAGATCCAGCTCCTACAATTCAACGGATTCATTTTTTTTTTGATCGTGGGAGCAAGATGTCTCTGCAATTAAAAAAAAAAACAACACCTACCGTATTTTCTGGTGTATAAGACGACTGGGCGTATAAGACGACCCCCAACTTTTCCATATAATATATGGAATTTGGGATATGCCCGCTGTATAAGACGGGGGTCATCTTATACGCCTAGTCATCTTATACGGCGTGTGGTTCCCAGGGTCTGAAGGAGAGGAGACTCTCCTTCAGGCCCTGGGATCCATATTCATGTTAAAAATAAAGAATACAAAAAAAAAATATGTATATACTCACCCCTCCGACGGACCCTGGCTGTCACTGCTGCAAGCGTCTGCCTTCGTTCCTAAGAATTGCAGAGCATGAAGGACCCTCGATGACGTCACAGTCCTGTGATTGGTCCGTGACCGCTCATGTGACCGGTCACCTGACCGTGACGTCATCGAAGGTCCTTCACGCTCTGCAATTCTTAGGAACAGAGGCAGACGCTTGCAGCAGTGACAGCCATTTTTATTCTTTATTTTTTACATGAATATGGATCCCAGGGCCTGAAGGAGAGTTTCCTCTCCTTCAGACCCTGGGAACATCCAGGATCGCTCCCTGCACATGCCGTACCTGGCGTATAAGATGACCCCCGACTTTTGGGACAATTTTTAGGGGTTAAAAAGTCGTCATATACGCCGGAAAATACGGTAATTTTGAAATATTCTGTCAGGATATATTTATGCTATATGTATCCGCTCAGTGGTTATCCTGTTAAGGATTTGGATATGTCATAAACATCAGATTAGGGGTGGGCAAAACCTGACACTCCCACTGATTAGCTGCTGGCGACAGGAGTAGCGCACATCAGATGCTACTTAAGAGAATGGTAAGGGTGGACATGTCTAAAAATTTACTAAAATTAATACACCTAAGGAGAAATGTAATTTAAGTAAAGGGGTGTCCGCTTTTTTTTTTAATTGGCCTTTGGCTCAATCTTAAGCCTTGGCAACTTGATGCATGAACGATCTGTAGGAAGACGGATCTTATGCATGCCTAGATAGGTCCACCAGGGTTTTCTCCACAGTTATCTTGATGGCTTGATACTATCAGGTTGCTGGTCTTCCTCTTCGCTTTGCTCCTTCTATTCTTCTTATGATGATGGCATTCTCCAGGAATTGCTCTCTTTGTATGATGTGTCCAAAGTAGGCAAGTCTTAGCTTGGTGATTCTTGCTTCCAGTGATATGTCTGGTTTGATTTGTTCCAAAATTGATTTATTTGTTCATCACTTTACATTTCAACAAATGTATTGAGGATATAATTTGTGTTACACTACTTACGAGTTAGTAAGTATTAGAGGTTCTTCTTCTATGTGAACCTTTCTTCACATAGAGGACGGAGGAGTATGTGACCAGATCTGTGCATCAGCCTCCTCCAATTTATAAGCCCACCACATCGGAAAACTGAATTTCTGTTGAAGGAGCCTGATGAACAGGTGTGGTCAAATACTTCTCAACCTGAAGCCATTTTTTTTTAGACAACAGTGTGTGAGGAAGGTGGCACCAACAAGCGAGAGGTGCTTGAAAAAGGAGAACCCTTTTAATTCAAAGAGAGGCAGTTTCTGTATACTGTAATTGAAGTCACACACATCCAATTCCTACTGAATGCGATATTGATGTAACAACAGCTTAAATGATTATATATTCCAGTATTCTCCCGTCTAGGCGTAATAACCAAACTCATTACAACAGAAACACAAATCCCAAGCAATGCGCTTTTCTTTTCTACTGGGTTCATGAACTATATATTAACCATTGAGAATGAGGTTTATGGCTACTGAACGCTAAATTATTTTAAACAAAACACCAAAAGTACAACAAAACTATCCACCATGAAGATTGAAAGCCACAGTTTTCAGTGCAGACTATATGCTGAATTAGCATAAAAGGCTGCTTGTGTTGAGTTTTACAATATGTTGGTTATAGTTCATTGTTTATTCACCATCAGAGCCCTGTGACAAGATCTTGACAATACATCTATAGTAAAACACGCCACATACCATAAAATAACCCAGTTTGTGCCATACATAATAATTCTCCATAGTTTATGACATTTTGAGTTTTAGTGCAGCCATAAGTTAAATCTCTGGCTCAATGCGAAAGTATATTTTCTTCCATAAATAATAATAAGAGCTTTTGTTATTCTGGCACATTATAAAATGGCAGAAAATCTTGGAATGAATTCAACATGGTCACCTAGATGTCTGTGATCACTGGAGTATAAACCATTGCATTAATGTTTTGTGCAATATTCTTCCAAGCAATAAAGAAAAATAGCTAGTACCCCATTTCTATACAAGCATTTTTTATCACTTCAACTTGAGCAGATGTCGGTGTGACACTTTGTAATGCCTAATGGCTCCTACTTTAGCACAATAGGGGTCAACATAAAAAAAGATTATACTCACTTATTCTAGACATGTCCCTCACCTGTCTTACCACTGAATCTCCTTGTTGGTCCTTCAGATCAATGTTTTGACGAGTCTTCTCTTCGGTAAGTTCTTCCAGAATTTTATTTTTCATGTGTCTGCATTGGGCACTGAAGTCAATGCCGGAAAATCTGGACTAAAGACAGAACCAAACACTGATGTGGAGACCAAAGAGAAGACCAATATGAAGACCGATGCAAAGCAAGTGGAGGATCAGACAGGGAGCTATGGTGCCAGAACAGTTGAGGAGCAAATGTAGAATAACTTCCTAGCCCTCATAAAAATCCAGCAAAATGATGAAATCCAGTGCTTAAAAAACTCACTTGAGAGAAAAAACAACAAGTGCAAAGTCGGCTGACCCAGGGACTTGACAACTATTTAATAAGTTTGGGGGCCCCCAGCTTCTCCCCAATTGATGATCTGAATGGATGTATGATCCTTTGTTCTCACAATAGATTGGTCATTGCCAGAGGTGTCTGACAGCAGCTTAGTCCCATCTCCTCAGATTACATACATATTCAAAACAGAGTCTGCATGCTTGTAGGGGGTTTGTCAGTAATAGCTGTCAGAACTCTTGCTCTCATAATAAGTAAACGATGAGCACATTGCTTTAAATTCATGAATTAGCTAGCAAATTCAATTCACTGAAAATAAAATTAATCCAAATGAAAGTTATCAACAAAAGACATTTATTATGCTTCCATGTCTTTCCAAGCCTCAAATGATAATAAAAATATAAACTAAAGAGATTAAAAAAATGATAAAAGCTTACAGTCACCTGTTTTATGGCTGCATCTCATCTGTCCTGCTGCCATTGCTTCCCACTAGGTTCTGCATTCACTCCTTCCGGTCATTTTGGCATGAGCCCTCATTGGGTTATGTGGGAAGCAATGCATGTAATTAACATGTACTGTGCCCCCCATATTTGAGTGAGATCTAGTGTTGGAAGATCTAAAGAGTGAAGTGTGACCGGAAGGAGTGAATGGAGGGTCCTACAAGGAGCTAAAAGAGGCTTAGGACAAGTGAGTATACACTTTTATAAACTCCTATAAAGAACTCTTAACCCTCTATAAGGAATCCAGCAAACTAGCAGCCAGCTGGCCACCATTTTGCTGCATTTGTTTAAACCAAATCACAAGTAATTTGGGTACTGGCCAATATGAATTTGTAGAGAGATTTGTAACAAATTTGATTAATTGCAAATCATTTTGCTCATGTCTACTTGCGATACTGTACGCCTTTTGGATAAACTGTGATCTGTTGTAATGACTGCAGAAAGTGTAAATCCAGTCTGATGTAGACATAAACTCCCGTTGCAGAAAATGTCATCCTATCAAATATAGACAAGTATGGCACTTTCTGTTTTGAGTGACCTTAAGTATTTCAGAGAGTCTTGTAATAGTTTGCAGATTAGAAGATGATGAACTCTTTGTTCCTGCGGTCTTATTGTTAAGTAACAACACATGTCACTTCTGGCTCATGTTCAGATCTTTACAAAATCAAATCATTAATTTATAAACTTGAGGTCCAATTGAAAATCCTCATCTGAACACAAGGAGTGAGAATATTTTATGAACTACTTCATGGACATATGTTCAAGTGCCATTATGTGAAAATAACAAAAGCGTTCTACAGATAGATACATTTATAAATATGAGCAGGATCATACTGAAGGCAAATCAAACAGAGATGGAAATGGACTAATGATTTTGCTAACATCTGGACTGCGAGACATAACGCAGAGCAAGCTGAGCACAATCAAAGGGCAGATCTATTTCTATCAATTAAGCTTTGAATGAAAAAACAAATGCTGAAAATCATTTCATAAAATAAGGTCTTGTAATATAAAACATACCTGACATAGAAGCAAATGGTTTGTAAAGATCATAGGAGGTAGGAGGATGAAGTATGAGCCATTTAAGCCCTTCAAATTGCCTGTGTCACAAGGCTCATAGGAAGTGCACACAAACTAACAGCTCTGCCAAATCTAGATAGGAAAGGGAAAAAGTAGGGGCAACCACTAGTCTTGAAGGCTCCGTGATGTCACAGTTGGCATTTCTTGCAGTATGGTTGTTGGAGCACATACCGAAAGTGATGTGTACGTGTCATGGCCAGCTCCCTGCTCTCCAAACACCGGATGTGCTTCGCACAGTCCTAATATGCAGCCGCGACTCGGATATAAGGTCAGAAGTGGAGGGTACATCTGACGCTGTAGCAGTAACTATTTAAATGGGATCGTTCAGGGTCACTACTAGAGTTGAGGAAATTTGTACGGGACCCTGCTTATTCGGAAAGCTACAGTGGAAAACCCAGATACATGGAGAGTGCCGGCTGATCAGGTTTCCGGCACCACAGCTGCATGTGTCACGGCTATGTCACTGTCACAGCACATGCATGGAGAGCTTGTGTGTTGGGCTCTCCATGCATGTGCTGTGACAATGTCACAGCCACAACACTTGCAGCTGCGGCACCGGACAGCTGATCAGCTGGCGCGCTCCATGCATCCGGGTTCCCTCTGCAGCTTTTTCGGCAAGGACTATAGCTTGCTGAATAAGCAGGGACCCAAACAAATTTGCTCAACACTAGTCACTACATCAGCCTTTTCTGCATGATGCATGCCCCCTAAAGATGACAGAATTAACTACATCAAGTCTCTGACGAATCAAGGCGATGAAACACATCGGGAGATGGAAAAGTAGGAACAAAAAATAGTCTTAGGCTTTACCATGTATGAAGGCACATAGCCAGAAATAATAGGTAAGATATTTTTTTTTCGTAACACCACACGCGGAAGCTGACCAAAAATGCGAGTTGGGGTGCATGTGATATTGCAGACATGGATACTGTAAGCGCCATTAACAGTAGCATTCGTTTCACCGCTACTAAGGATACTACCCTGATCATTACTGACTAGAGTATATGTACCTTGAACTGTTTTCCCTGTGCGGTGTTATGAATCTGCCGTTACACCTATGTTTTTCTAATTAGTTGCATGGTCACTTTACTTAGTAATCTATTTGCACAATATGCTCGTTATCAATGTTTGTGCCTGTGGTGCCATACTACATTGTGGTGCACCTGAGATCTGTAATTAATAGCTGTCATTGATACAATTTTGTTATCTTTGTATTGCCGTGTATACTATGAAATATTTATTAAAAATATATCTTTTTTCATAATCTCTGTGTGGAATAAATGCTCCATGTTTTTCTGTATATATGCTATGTATTAGCTCCAATGGCTATTGCCTAAAAAATCCTAATAGATAGGCTCCGGATTGGTTTTCAATAATATGGTTTCTATTTCTGAGATCTTGTATTATACTACTAGGTGCTGGAAGTCTGCTGCCAAGCAAAGATGATGTAAAAATCAAAAAGAAGCATCAGACGATAGATAGATAGATAGATAGATAGATAGATAGATAGATAGATAGATAGATAGATAGTTGACCAGTTCAGCAAAAATCATGGAGAAACCAAATCTTTTGTAAAATTTGATGCAAATTCACTTTGCCTCAAACAGATTCTCTAGCAACCATCTAACGTGAGAACTTTACACGACATTCACAATACAGTCTTGGTGGACACTTATGTAGCTCTTGCTCCACTCAAAGTCACTAATGATTGCTTTCACAGTGAGCAAATATTTTTTCATCTACAGTAGGTAGAAAGATCTGGATAAATAAAAATGTCAAAAACTGCACTACCGTGTAATGAATTATGGCACTTTAGCATACGGTAATAAAAGCAGCATTTAATTACTGCAATTATTTTTTTTTCATGTAAAACCTGCCATTATCATCAAAAAGAATCCTACATCCATGACTGCAAACTGATGTGGGTGTCCTGGAATAGATATTTTAAGGGATTGTCTTAGATTTTCTGAACATTCTCTAAGAGGATGAAATACAGTAAAGTGAAAAAGACGGCCAGTTTTTCTTAAATTTATGCCAGGAGGATCAGTTTTCTTGCGCTTCAACTTATGACAACTAATGTAAAAAATGGCATCAGTTGTCATCAGGGATGGCTTTTGCATTTTTTGATCAAAAAAGGTATTAACTTAGTGCCCTATATCATTTTCCTGCACTATTGCTGTTTATTTACTGCAGTGTATTCAATCATTATATCTCTGTCTGTTTTTTTCTGTTCAATGGCCAGTGTGAACATGTGCTGACATGCTGTATGCACACCAGTTTATATGCTAGTTCATACCTTTGGGTTTTTTTAGTTTCTACTATAGCTAGATCAAAAGACGCAACATGTAGTATTTTCTGATCGGATTCTTTGAAAGGTCCACTACAACAACTGATGTGTCAGATGGACATAAACAATCAAAGAGCAAACTTTTGGGGTCAGTTCTCCCATCAGTGTCTCTCCGAGGTTTCACTGGAGGGGAAAAAATGCCGGATGGCGGATAAAGCCTTACTGTTATGCGCTCTTCGACCCTTCTGCTGCTCCCACAAAACTGTTCCATTGCTCCCACAATGATCACGTGTCCGACATCATTCACTTGACTGAGTGGTGACACTTGCATTTATGGCACATGACTACTGAGAGTATTGATTGGATGCATTAAAAAAATTATTTTTTTCTTTTGTAGAACTTTCAGAAAATTGTTTAATAACAGCACATCACAAGAAAAAATGTTGATGAAAACAACCAAATCCACTAGCTGCCTGAGATAACCCTATTAATAGGGATCTGTCAATGCATAGACATGTGAAGGCTGGGTTTGATCTGGAAACTGACACTGAACCTCTAGTGTAATGCCTGTTAGTTGCAAACACAAACTAAATGAGTTCCTAAAGGCAGGAGCGCTAATTAGATGTATGTCTAAGAAGTGGCGTCTCCTGCCTGCCAGCGACCATCAGCGGTGTAACTCGTAAACATCATCAGAATCCAGCGTGGATGAGGCAGATAGCCATGTCTAGGGTTCAGTCTACAGCTGAGGAGCGTACAGCCACACGTCAGTCAGATATGCTACACTCGTAGAAGAGGCTGGAGAGGACAAGGTGCGGCAGCCATCGAGGAAGCCCTATTTTGGTGTCCTTCTCAAACATCTTTTCATTTTGACTGTTCTCTTTTATGTGCACATATGACAGTAACAGAAAAATAAATTGAAAAAAGCAGTGAGGCAGAGTGTATTTCATGCACTGGTGCCAATATTTCATATCTCATGAACCTCGGGAAAACAATTCGTCGGACTAATTAGTTTACAGTGTTTAAGCAGCTTGTTTCCCCGTCTTTAATCTCCTTTATGCAATATTGTGAACAAAGACATATTATCTACTGTTTTTTTGTACAGTTTAACAAATATAATCTTTTCTTTTCTTGTGGAGATTACTTCATTTAGACATCAGACTTGGTTGGTGTTTTCTTTTTAACCATCCCTTTTTTATAGTGGGGGGGATATAAACAGCTTAGCGTCTATTCAGTTGTATTTCAATAGCCGCAAATATTAAACCATAATCCATAATCTGCTTTTGGCCGTCAATGAGTCCACCTGCTGCAATCATATGAGAATTTGAGAACTCAACATTTTTGGCCATTTTGACAATAATCAGAATATTGAGGCACGGTGTGAATTGTTACTATTATCAATTCTTGTTGACTACAGTGTGCTACATAAACTCCTTCTTATTATTCTAGCACAGCTGGAAGGCTCATTGAAAAGTATCAATGAGCAAGAAATATTTCATTTTTGTTTGAAATTGATGAATTTATCTCTTCGTATCCATTATGTTGTCTTTTATATCCATTAGAATTAGTTAAACATGTCTTATACATCAAATAGCTGTCAGCTAAACATTCATTCTTCCCAACTCCTAAACAAATACAATTTTAGCCAAGCTTTCATGTATCATCAATGGGGAGAGGAGAGTAAGGCTACTTTCACACTTCCATCATTTGGCCAACGTCGCAATGCGTCGTCTTGGAGGAAAAACGCATCCTGCAAAGTTGCCCGCAGGATGCATTTTTTCTCCATAGACTTGCATGGCCATACGTTGCATGCGTCGTGCACTGGTTGCGTTGGGTTTTGGCGGACCATCGTCTCGGAAAAACGTTAAAGGGAACGTTTTACTGTATGTCGAATCCAGTGTTTCACACTGTGCATACCCAGCAGGAAATATCGCACTCACGATCTTTCCTGCTCGGCAACGCAGATGGAAATGTGAAAGCAAACACGTCCGTCGGTACGTCGCGCCGACGCTTCATGACGGCCCCGTACCGACGGAAGTGTGAAAGAAGCCTAAGCCACAACCAGACAAATATGACGGCATCATCAGTGGTGAGAGCAAAAGGATAGGGCAGGTTGAAATTCAACCTGTCCAACCCTCCTTTACCCATACATTTGCAATCAGGGAATGTCAAAACATTGTATACATGTTAGATGGTTCAAAAGTCTCAAGTACATCTGTAATATGCATGGTCACATTGAGATCTGTGCATGGTAGAGCCATAGATATTAGTTATTTTATAAATACATTTTCTGTAATATGGTTTTCTACAAAATAAAAACGTTTAGGTATGTTTCATACGGAAACTGTGAATAGGACCTTATAGGGTTGCATGCAACATGGAGATTATACAAATTCATAATACAGTAGTGAGGATGAAAGGTTATGTTCACCTTATGGCCTTATAGAGGTTCTACGTAAGGCCGGTTTCACATTTGCATTTGGGTAGAGTGCGTAGGACTGCGTACTTCCTCCCTTAAGCTAAGACTACTTTCGAACTTCTTCCCTTAAGCTCCGCCTACTTCCTATGCATCCTGCGTACCAATCGTTAACATTTGGTATGCAGGGACATGCATTGTATGCGGATGCGTCATTTTGACGTGCACGTCGACCGCATGGGAAGCTTAAGGGAAGAAGTGCGGAAATTGGCTGGAGCTTAGGGAGGAAGTATGCAGCCCTATGCACTCTACCCAAACGCAAGTGTGAAACCGGCCTAAAACAGATCCTATGTCAGGACAGCCTGCTGAAGGATAGGGCTGATGTCCTTAAACTAGTGAGTACATCTCTTCATAGTATTATTGTTTGTTGACTTGTCTACCTCAAAACTACTTGATGCATCTGGGAATTTACCTTTTTTATCATTTGATGCATAATCCTCAGATTTTTTAATAGTTACCAAAGATTTAGTTAAAATGGCAAAGGTAGGTGAAATTTTTTGTTTTCACAAATGTATATTCTATTCTTTCACTTATAACCGTTTCCCCTTAAGAGCTGATGCAGGCATCCGTGGATCTCGGTCCGATCATGGACAACAATGCACGGACTCACTGCGGATCTCCTTACCCAAACGTGACAGCCTCATAAAAATATATCAAGCCGCCATGCTCGGGTTGGGAGATTGGCAGCTAGTCCATGCATTGCGATCTGTGTTCGGACCGAGATCCAAACGTCTGCATTAACCCTAATATGGTATTTACGGTAATGTAAATACTGATTTTTCTAAATAGACTCAGAAACATGCCATGCTACGAGTTAAAAGACTTGCCAAATTCTATTAAATACACACTTTTTTATTTGCATGACAGGTGTAATTCACAGAAATCTATGAAATGACAACAGATATGCTTAAGTGTACTTTCCACCTGTCATTGTGAAACCTAGTAATCGGGTATTTTTTAATGAAAATTTATTGTAAGAGGAAAATATTTGTAAACGGCAAAACTGCTCTCACGTGAAAACATCAATCATTTTCTTCTAGTTATATAACAATGGATTATCCTGCAGAGCTGTGAAAGATTATATTTCTCTACATCTGACCTGCTAGTCATTGCAGCCTGCAGTAACCATTTCAGCTGTAAATGCTTAATGTCTACCTATAATCATGTTTCTAAAGTACAAGAGGGACAATAGATAAGTTGGCCAAAGAACCAGAGTTGATGGACTCCATTTTTTTTTATATAAATGGGTTTTAATGAAATAGGACATTTTGTTTATTGTTTGCCTTAAAAGGGTGGCCCATTACTCTGACTGCCCCATCTCCATCACTATGTCCCCCCTCCTCATAAAATATTAACACTTCTAGACGCCTCCAGTGTGGTCACCACTCCAGCGGTGTTAGCACTGACTCTCCCAGGGCTCGCATGACATTGATAAGTCATGTGAGCCCTGCAGCCAATCAGCGACCATTTCACGCTCCAATCATTTGGACATATCAGACATAAGGAGGAAGTGAGCGCTGCGGAGGTGAGTATAGCTTTTATTATAAGTGGCAAAATAAAGATTGAGATGGGGTTGTAAGAGTCGTGGACAACCCCTTTAATCTCGTGAAAGCCTCAAAATTTATGACCTGTAATGAGTTTTGGACACGTCAACACAGCAAAAAAAGTCTTCATTTACTTAAAGGGGTTTTCTGGTCATTTAATATTGATAACTTAGTCAGAGAAAAGGGCTTCAAAACTAGATCTTCGGGCAAGACTCCTGGCACCTTGACCAGATGATCTATCATCAGATCTGGTAATGGCTGGTTGGAAACATTGAATTGAGGTGAACATCAAAGCAAATGTTCTGTTCTATTTCTAGCATTGCAGATCAGCTACTGTGCTGTTCAGCTGTTTAGTGTCTACATTTGTCCGTCACCGGAGCTAATCACAGCTGATCAGCTGGAGGGCCAGGTGACGGGTCCCCACCAATCTAATATTGATGGTTATCCTTTAGACTGGTCCCCAGTATTACTACTAGTTTACATAACAGGTCGGCAGACCATTACTGTTTATTAAAGGTGTCAGCAGCACATTCCTGCACATGCAAAGTGTCAGCAGCACACCCCTGCACATGCAAGGTGTCAGCAGCACACCCCTGTACATGCAAGGTGTCAGCAGCACACCCCCATACATGCAAGGTGTCAGCAGCACACCCCTGTACATGCAAGGCATCAGCAAAACACCCCTGTGAATGCAAGGTGTCAGCAGCACACCCCTGTACAGTTCTGGCCAAAAGTATTGACACCCCTGCAATTGTGTCAGATAATACTCAGTTTCTTCCTGAAAATTATTGCAATCACAAATTCTTTGAATTATTATCATCATTTAATGTGTCTCAAATGAAAAAAACACAAAGGAGAATGAAGCAAAAAGCAAAACATTGATCATTTCACACAAAACTCCAGAAATGGGCCAGACAAAAGTATTGGCACCCTCAGCCTAATACCTTGGTTGCACAACCTTTAGCCAAAATAACTGCGACCAACCGCTTCCAGTAACCATCAATGAGTTTCTTACAATGCTCTGCTGGAATTTTAGACCATTCTTCTTTGGCAAACTGCTCCAGGTCCCTGATATTTGAAGGGTGCCTTCTCCAAACTGCCATTTTTAGATCTCTCCACAGGTGTTCTATGGGATTCAGGTCTGGACTCATTGCTGGCCACCTTAGAAGTCTCCAGTGCTTTCTCTCAAACCATTTTCCAGTGCTTTTTGAAGTGTGTTTTGGGTCATTGTCCTGCTGCAAGACCCATGAACTCTGAGGGAGACCCAGATTTCTCACACTGGGCCCTACATTATGCTGCAAAATTTGTTGGTAGTCTTCAGACTTCATATAGCCATGCACACGGTCAAGCAGTCCAGTGCCAGAGGCAGCAAAGCAACCCCAAAACATCAGGGAACCTCCGCCATGTTTGACTGTAGGGACCGTGTTCTTTTCTTTGAATGCCTCTTTTTTTTCTCCTGTAAACTCTATGTTGATGCCTTTGCCCAAAAATCTCTACTTTTGTCTCATCTGACCACAGAACATTCTTCCAAAACGTTTTAGGCTTTTTCAGGTAAGTTTTGGCAAACTCCAGCCTGGCTTTTTTATGTCTCGGGGTAAGAAGTGGGGTCTTCCTGGGTCTCCTACCATACAGTCCCTTTTCATTCAGACGCCGATGGATAGTACAGGTTGACACTGTTGTACCCTCGGACTGCAGGGCAGCTTGAACTTGTTTGGATGTTAGTCAAGGTTCTTTATCCAACAGCCGCACAATCTTGCGTTGAAATCTCTTGTCAATTTTTCTTTTCTGCCCACATCTAGGGAGGTTAGCCACAGTGCCATTGGCTTTAAACTTCTTGATGACACTGCGCACGGTAGACACAGGAACATTCAGGTCTTTGGAGATGGACTTATAGCCTTGAGATTGCTCATGCTTCCTCACAATTTGGTTTCTCCAGTACTCAGACAGCTCTTTGGTCTTCTTTCTTTTCTCCTTCTCCATGCTCAATGTGGTAGACACAAGGACACAGGACAGAGGTTGAGTCAACTTTAATCCATGTCAACTGGCTGCAAGTGTGATTTAGTTATTGCCAACACCTGTTAGGTGCCACAGGTAAGTTACAGGTGCTGTTAATTACACAAATTAGAGAAGCATCACATGATTTTTCGAACAGTGCCAATACTTTTGTCCACCCTTTTTATGTTTGGTGTGGAATTAAAAAGAATTATCCTAAAGCCATATTGGATATGTGTTTTTTCATTTAAGACAAATTAAATGAAGATAATAATAACAAAGAATTTGTGTTTGCAATCATTTTCAGGAAGAAACTCAGTATTATCTGACAGAATTGCAGGGGTGTCAATACTTTTGGCCACAACTGTACATGCAAGGTGTCAGCAGCACACCCCTGTGCTTGCAAGGTGTCAGCGGCACACCCCTGTGCTTGCAAGGTGTCAGCAGCAAACCCCTGTACATGTAAGGTGTCAGCAGTGCACAACTCTGTATATGCAAGGTGTCAGCAGCACACCCCTGTGCATGTAAGGTGTCAGCAGCACACCCCTGTGCATGTAAGGTGTCAGCAGCAAACCCCTGTGCATGTAAGGTGTCAGCAGTGCACACCACAGTTTACACAAGGAGATGTGCTACTGACAAATGATTACCTTTATAGCCAAATAAAAGATGCAATACATGTACAGACAAATCTGTGACCATATGTTGGCTGATTGCTTGAGGTTCTTTTAGGGGACAATAATCAGGAATTAATGTTAACCTTTGTTCTGTAGATTAACAGCCTATGTAAAGAGCCTTAAAGGAGGACCTGGTCAAAAACAGCCAGTTTTTACTCTTATTTTATTCCCAACTGCTGCCAAAAGTGATCTGTGTTTTGACTTTATATGGTTCCTGAACAGAGATATGGACCGTCTTACTCAGATCTAATTTATATGGTCTATACCAAGGGGACATTGCTCACAGAATGTTCTAGGGATGTGGCTTTAGTTTTCTTTGCATAATTGACGTATTAACCATGCTCCATTGTAAAGACTATAAAAAATGTATAATCTGCCAAATTTTGACCTGGTGACTGGTCCTCTTTAAATTTTGGGTTCTAGCCTTTATCCATTAGTGACTGCCAGCTTACAACAATGGCAATATATAGTAACATAGTAGTATAATGTTTTGCTTTGTTGGCTAAGAGTAAAGGATAACTTTAGGACGTAGTGGAAGTAATTTCTCAGATGTACTGTGGAAACAATGTAATTGTAGGCACTGATTTTAAGTGCTGAGATCATGAAAGGTATAAGAGCACAGCACAGACATGGCAATCCAGCTACTTTAACTTTTCCGGTTGTAATACAGTAGCTAAGTTGTCGGGTCACAGACAGGTTGCAGGTAATATCCTTCCCCCTATAATCACAGATCGATTTCCTCATAGGATAGAATTGCCTTATATAACATTATTTGCCACCCAAGTAAAGTTATTAATTTTTTTTACAGCACATATAAAAAAGGGAGAGAAATCCATCTCTCAGCAGTATTTCGCTGCTGACTCCTGCCTTGTTTCAGACTGCTCATTTTCCCATGATGTCAATCTGCACCTAAAGTTCATTCCTTTTAATTGTCAGATAGATTCATCATAAACATAATTACCACCCAGACAATATAGAGGAACAGCTGTATGCGTCTGTCCTCATGAGCACCTTCAGGATTCAGAGACAGAGCCATTTAAGTTGATAGAAGCATGCTGCTGAGTTGGGCCTTTTTTAACCATCTTAGTAAAATTTCACAGACAAAAGTATATTACTGGTAAATACATTTCACTGTAAAACATGATTCATTTTTTCAGATCTGAAACCGCATGAATGGTGTATTATTTCATGAAAGCAGTCAATATATCCGTGTTATTTCAGGTGAATAAACCCACGATGGTTTGATATAAATTGTCTGTCCTGGTAGCTTTATTGAGTATCCGGTCTACTTCTGCTAGATTTGCCTGTAATTTTAGTCCTGTCATTTTATGTTTGAGGTTGCATATCAAAATAGGATGTGGTTAAATTTACAAGATATCGAATACCTTAATATATGTTCTCTGCTTGGAATTCCATTAAAAAAGGAGGTAAAAGGAAGAAGAATGTGGTACCTTTATTATACCCCAAGTTTGGGGTTTCATGGTGTTAGTATTAGGAGTTGTGTTTATTGTCAGGTAAACTCACATTGTTAATTTTTACCCTGAATCCTTTTCGTTCATCTATATCTTAATTATCACATTGTAAATATTTATTTTTATTACAGTTTCAATTTATTAAATGGGTTTGCAAAGACTAATAATTCAGACCAATGACTTTGGCCAAAAATAGATAAATAAAAGTATTTAGTCAGGGTATGGACTTTTTCTACCAATTTTAATGAGCCTTGTATTACATCAATCCCATGAGACTTGTTGCAGATTTCAGCTTTCAGTAGAATTATTCAACACTCAGACAATGTGGGAGAGTGAACGGTTTAACTTGGGACATAATGCATTATCACAACATGGAGGATTTCAGGAAGTAGATTGACACAGATGAAAACCGAGAGGTCATGCAACGCAGGCTAGATGAACTACTACACAAAGCAACCAAATGTATTAGTTAACACAGTGCAAGCAATTGTCCCTCCACCATAGCTGCAGTTGTTTTCATGTCATCAAAAAGACTTAGGCTATGGTAGAACAGGGCGATCACTGACACAGATGAAAACGGAGAGGTCATACAGTACAGACTAAATGAAGTGCTAAGCATATCAACCAACTGTAACAGTTGACACTATGTCAGCTATTGTATCTCCACCAGGACTGGACTGGCCTTCTGGCAAATACCAGAAGGGCCTGTCTAGTCATGGGCCGCCTTGTCTGCTATGTTGTTAAAAGAATCAGTGTTCTCAAGACACCCATACTGTTAGGAGTTGGGATGAAGCACAAAGTCGTTGACTGCCTCACTTACCCCAGCATGCCACAGTATCATTAGAAATATCGGTCTTGCAGTAATCTTGCTTTCCTCTATCTAGGGTAATATTAGTAATATAACCCATCTGATTCTTGGGGACGGGATGGCATGGGCCTGTGTGATTACAAATGCCAGGGCTGAATTTCAGCCTCAGTCCGTACCTGCCCTCCACCATAGCTGCAGCTGTTTCACCAAAAAGATTTAGATATGGTAAAATAGGAAGATTTCTGACACAGATGAAAACTGAGAGTCCATAGAAAGCAGACTAGATCAAGTACTGTGTAAATCAAACAACTGTAACAGTTAACGTAATGTCAGCTGGTGTCCATCCACCATAGCGGCAGCTGTTGTTGTTGTTTCTCCAAAAGGCTTAGGCTATGGTAACCCAAATACATATACTGTATATAGTCATTCATGAAGGAAAAAAGGACCCAACTATGAAAACAAAAAATTGAGTGTTACGTTATTCATAACGTTTAAAAACTAATTAATAAAATGACAACCAGCACTACCAACACTACTTAAAGCATAATAACTTAAGTAGTCTTCAAAATGTTCTACTGGTCAGCATCTTTTCAGTAGCGACCCCCAAACAGTAGAGTAATTCCAGTGGGACTGGGCCAACTACCTAATATATTTAATAGTCACCAGACTCCCCCAACAGATCAATTTAGCTATGGCAGTTTGAATTTAAGTTTTGGATCCTATTGTTCTGCCTGCCTGGAAATAAGCCACTGCTCTCTTCCTATCACTCAAACCAAACCTGCATCTATGTGGAGAATCAGGAGAGATAACTATTAGCTAAGTTTATAGAAAACCTCAGCACTGACACAAATGAAATAGATTTTTCTTGCTAACAAAATAAATCTGATTTATTATCAGATCCAGCATGGAGGATAAGGAATAGGTAACATCCAATGTTTCGACCTGCGTGAGGTCTTAATCAAGGACACCTCTCAGAGTGGTGGACGGGTATGCAAAGGGAGTGGCTACATACCACTACCATCAACTTGCGTCAATAACATATTTGTTCAGAGCAGCCTATCATGTTCCCTAATCAAAGTCATTTTATATGTAAGTGTGTGCAGCCCATTCACTATCTCCATCTATCCCCCACTCTGTCAAGATGGCTGATCCATCATTGTAAATACACACCTGTACTTTGTATCTCCCCCATCTCATTGTAGATTGTAAGCTCTCACGAGCAGGGTTGGCTTATTGTGCTTTAATTATTGTATTGTTAACGTTGTTACTTATGAACGTTGTGTTTGAAACTGTTAAACTGTAAAACGCTGCGGAATATGTTGGCGCTATATAAAGATTATTATTATTTATTATAAGCCTAGCAATAGAAAAGATGATAAATATGACTAATAGTTAGGGTTATAAAACTGTATATGTGACCTGAAGTTCGTATTATATGTATTATTAATTTTTAATGTCATGTGGTTATTTCCATTTTTTAATCTGTTTTGGGATCATAAAAATGATAGAAAATGTTGCAGTACAGTATGGGGCCCTTACAATTAAAGCTTGGGAATGGTCCTACACAGCTCCTTACCCTTTCTTCACTCTTTGTCCCTCAGACCTCTCCACGAGTGGCTAAATTTGCATGCATATAATAATAAGAGCTCTGTATGGTTCGTATCTTTTCTATATAACAATTTGTTTTGTAACTACCATATACGACAAGAGATATGTCTCATCTCTTGTGCACACGAAGCTAAAATCAGACACCTGTAATGTGTTAGAGAAGAGCTACAGGAACCATCAAGCATGAGATATAGCTTTCTCCTCTAATTCTCTATGTCCTAAGAATAATGATGAGACTTCGGGCTTTCTGCTGGAGATGGGGCACTACCATTCTCCTATCAGTTCTGAATATTTCAAGTCAGCACTGAAGCTTTTCACTTGGCTTATTCATTTCTGTAGCCCCAAACGCTTCAAGATGAGCAAAGAGCATCAGATGCATGTTTCTTTGTGGCTGATGGTTGATTGATTTTTTTGTACATAAGATGAATACATTGAAAGTTTGACCTGGATTGGAAATAACGATGCTTATGATTTTTGGAGAATTCCTGAGCAAGGTCCCATTACTGTTCAGTTTTACACTTGATTGAAACAGGATATGAGAATCACACTAGTAAATTAAATTTACTCAAGGTTTCCCATGCAAAAAGAAAGAAAAAAAAGATTACAGCCAGCATTGGCCTGTGCAGCAGCCAAAATGAAAATTGGATCCTCTGAAGGAAATGGAATCACAGGAAAAAAGCGGAGATAAATTGTAAATGTGGCTTTAGAAAATATGAAGGTGATATTTGCCTCACTCATCCCCTACAAGCTACTAAAAACTTGTCTAATGGGATTGCACTCTAAAACTGAACTCTACTGAAGCACTCTACTCTGTCTACAATACACATTCTATAAGCACATTTTTGAGCAGCACATTGGAGAAAATGAAAATAGGAATTGGCTTCAGTTTAGCTTCAGTGCAATTGTTTAGCAAGTTACGTCTGTAGTCAAGTAGTGAAATAACTTTAACTTGCTCAATTGATTTTATTTGTACACTGCCACATATTTGTATTCTTGTCTCATAGTGATAGGTCTTAAGAACTAAATATAAGTGATAGAAAACAAACTACATAAATTTGATGTGTTTGCTTTGTCCAACTTTGCTGGCTAAATATAGGGTTATTACAGAAAATCTGTCAGTAGGATCAACCCTCCTACGCCACCTATATGGACTTGTAGGTCATAGGAAGCTGGAAAAAGTGATACCTTGATATCTGTGATCCAATGTCTTACTGCAGAGTAATTAACATTTTTCTTATTATGTAAATTGTTAAGATCTATGGGCCGGACACTGATCTCCCCAAGAATCTGCCTCCAGAGATTATTTGAAATTAAAGGTGGGGGTACCATTGAAAGACATGTAATGACTGACAGTTTGCTATCTGATCCACCTGTTTCCCACTCGTAATGCTTACTTTCATAAAATAAGCTCTGGAGGCAGATTATCAGGGAGATCTCTTTCCCACCCATAGATCTTAGCAGCTAATGTACATATTAGGAAGAACATGGATTTCTCTGGAGTAAGACATCAGATCACAAATATCAAAGTATCATTTTGCTCAACGTTCAAGCCCATATAGACAGCTTAGGAGGTTTGACCCTACTGACAGATTCCCTCTAATGAAATTACTAACCAAGTTAAAATAAGCAAAAAAATGTTTTTAAGTTGCCTTATTTTTGGAAGATCCAGATATAACACATTTGGGGTGTTACTTTTAATGATTTTGGCCATAAATTCATGTTGATTAATCATTTGTAGAAAATGTACACAGATCTCTTTAGGTCATCACCTTCCTCAACCAAATGTAAAGTAAAAGGTAATGGACTTTCCTGCTCTGAGATAAAAGCTTTACCTTCTTTAACTTCCTTGATTGATCATTTGGCTTTACAATGTCATTTTCTGTTCTTGGTTGTAAGGAATAGATTGCCATGATTGCAGTATGGAAACAATTAGATGAAAGTCCAATTATCTGTATAAATAAACAGTGCGTCTTGTATTTTCAAACTCATTTATAAGATCTATGAGTTCAAACAGGTTTACACTTTTATTCCAACCATTTTTAGTAATTCCTTTTTTAAACCAAACATATAGTAACAGAGGGCAAAGTCAATGGTACAGACCAGAAGTGGCACACAGCAAACACAGCAAAAGTCCCCCATGATGACATCATGCTCCACATTCCTGGGGCAGAATGACCTAATGTGTTGTTATATCCTTCATTGCCATCTATACTTTGCAGGAGAGATTATCGGCTGTAATCCATGGTTCTTTCTTTATTACTTATTTGCTATTTTGGCTGTGATTGATGGAAGGGGTAATGACCTTGGATCCTATTTTCAATGGACCTTTAAACAACTGCAAGGCTAAACACTATAGTACATACACCATTGGGGAAGGGAATTATAATTTTGTATTAAAATGTATTATGTGGAATCATAAACGTGGTTAAGGGATAGTTCTTATCAGAAAGTGACCTTTTGTTTAATCAATTTTTGTGTTAGGGTATGTGCACACGTCAGGATTTTTTGCGTTTTTTCCGCTATAAAACCGCGATAAAAACGTGAAAAAAACGCTAACATATGCCTCCTATTATTTACAGTGTATTCCGCATTTTTTGTGCAAATGTTGTGATTTTTTCCGCGAAAAAATCGCATCGCGGAAAAAAAAGCAACATGTTCATTAAAAATGCGGAATTGCGGGGATTCCGCACACCTAGGAGTCCATTGATCTGCTTACTTCCCGCACGGGGCTGTGCACACCATGCGGGAAGTAAGCAGATTATGTGCGGTTGGTACCCAGGGTGGAGGAGAGGAGATTCTCCTCCACGGACTGGGCACCATATAATTGGTCAAAAATAAAAGAATTAAAATAAAAAATAGTCCTATACTCACCTTCGATGTCCCCCGCAGTGTTCCCACCTCACCGCTGCATGATGCCGCTTCGGTTCCTATAGCTGCTGTGCGGTGAAGGACCTGTGATGACGTCACTGTCTTGTGATTGGTCGTGAGCGGTCATGTGACCGCCCACGTGACCGCGACGTCATGGAAGGTCCTGCGCGCACACACCAGCTATAGGAAGAGGAACGGACGCCGCTGAGGAGATGTCTGGGTGAGTATAAGCATTTTTTTATTTTTTTAATTATTTTTAAACATTCTATCTTTTACTATAGATGCTGCATAAGCAGCACCTATAGTAAAAAGTTGGTCACACTTGTCAAACAGTATGTTTGACAAGTGTGACCAACCTGTCAGTCAGTTTTCCAAGCGATGCTACAGATCGCTTGGAAAACTTCAGCATTCTGCAAGCTAATTACGCTTGCAGAATGCTAAAAAAAACGCGAAAAAAACGGAAAAAAAACGCAAAAAAAAATGCGGATTTCTTGCAGAAAATTTCCGGTTTTCTTCAGGAAATTTCTGCAAGAAATCCGGACGTGTGCACATACCCTTACATGTATATTTTTTAAATGTTGTCAATGTGTTTTCTTTACATTGCAATTAATTTTTTTTTTTTTAAATAGTAATCTTCAAATTGGCCACTGGAACATTTTTAAGGCCCCTACTTCTTTCAGGAACATTGTTTCCTGAAAGAACAGAAATATAAATTCTAATAAAAAACAATGTGAAAGTTGCAAGATTTTTATTTTTAACAAAGATTGTGATAGGGTAAAAAAAATACCAAAAATATTTTAAGTAGTTTAACACAAAAAAAAACCTGATTAAAACAATAACTCATTTTCAGATGACATTTACCCTTTAATGGTTGCACAACCCTGAAACAATGTGTACAATTCAGGGATGAAACGCAAACATTTCAATACAAAAGATAGGATCAGAGTCGGAATATTGTGGCTTTGTTCATGTGTTGTTTCCTGAAACAGGAAGTTAAAGTCTAATAAAAAGTGAAAGTTGCAAAATTTTTATTTTTTATTTTTAACAAAGATTGTGAGGGTAAAAAATACCAAAAATATTTTAACAAGTAGTTTAACACAAAAAAACCTGATTCACACAATAGGTCATTTTCTGATTATAGTTACCCTTTAAAGGCAGCACGGAAAACCCTGAAACAATGTGTACAATTCAGGGATGAAATCCTCCCATTCCTATTTGCATTCTTATCTATTGAGTTTGATAAATTCACTCGGTTACCACGGTCTGATAATTTGAAGCAATTTGTGTACTTGGAAAGAAATACAATATATCTTGAATTATCCTTATATGCTACAATGATTAGATTAAATTTCAATATGAACTTAAATATGGAGACAATTTGTAATATTAAAAAACAACATAATTTAGTATACATGAATTCTGATGTGCTAATATGAACGTAATTTCTATTATACTTGGTGTAAGGTATGAACAACCTGTCATATCTTAATACAATGGAACATTATGACTACTTGGCGAATGTCTATTGTGAGAGAGAGAGTAAAAGCTTACATTGTTCAGAGAAACAATAAAAACATTACTCACGCTTGAATTAATCCCGCATTTTATGCAAATGGCGGGGTAATTGGTGAAAGATATAATTATCTAATAAAAGTATAAACAATAGGTGTGTCGTCTTAAAGGGTAACCACCATTTTTACAGTCAAAAACATCAGTAACAATAAAAAGAAATATACAAAAATAACTGAGAAAAATTTATAAAAAAATGTAAAATAGTTTTATCCACCCATACATAATTTGCAGATGTGCTGTTATGCCAGTATTAAATTGCTTTGCACTTTCTAAATCTGAGTCAAACTGGCCAGAGGAAGTGGTGCCGAAGTGACAATTGGCAGCAAGAGAACCAGGCAAAGGAATGTATGTCACCCAGGGCTACATGGTGACATGTCATCTACAGCCCCTATTGTGTGCTGCCACACATATGTATGGATATGTCACTGCCGTTCTGTTATCTGAATCATTCTCTTCACATACAGGAACCTTGCGATATTCACAATTCCAGAGAGGATATTTACATTCTCTTTCACTTGCCAACCCTGTAAGCAGACACAGACTATGCCTTCTAGACCATCAGCCATCAGGCTTTGTAAATGGTGATCACAGCCTGAGGATGGTGCCTGCATAGCAGGGGTGTGAATTTTGGGAAATCCATTTTTTTTACTTATAAATTATTATTATTATTATTATTATTATTATTAGTAACAGTATTAGTAGTAGTAATTATATTACAATGATATGTTCTGTTTTTTGTGCTCAATGCCTTTTCTTTTGTCTAGGTGGTTATTCATAACCAAAGTCCTATATTTCTATTGTTGCCTATTTTTGGATTTTCTTATTCCTATATTTGCTGACCACATAGAGCCATATGACTTATTGGCCCCATGCACCTTATTATTATTATTTATTATTATAGCGCCATTTATTCCATGGCGATTTACATGTGAGGAGGGGTATACATAGTAAAAACAAGTATAATAATCTTAAACAATACAAGTCACAACTGGTACAGGAGGAGAGAGGACCCTGCCCTCGAGGGCTCACAATCTACAAGGGATGGGTGAGGATACAGTAGGTGAGGGTAGAGCTGGTCGTGCAGCGGTTTGGTGGATCGGTGGTTACTGCAGGTTGTAGGTTTGTGGGAAGAAGTAGGTCTTCAGGTTATTTTTGAAGGTTTTGATGGTAGGTGAGAGTCGGATATGTTGTGGTAGAGAGTTCCAGTGTAGGGGTAATGCACGAGAGATGTCTTGTATGCGATTGTGGGAAGAGGAGATAAGGGGCAGTAGAGAAGGAGATCTTGTGAGGAACGGAGGTTGCGTGAAGGCAAGTACCGGGAGACGAGGTCACAGATATACAGAGGACACAGGCTGTGGATGGCTTTGTATGTCATGCTTAGGGTTTTGAACTGGAGTATTAGGGAAATGGGGAGCCAGTGAAGGGATTGACAGAGGGGAGAGGCCAGGGAATAGCGGGGAGCCAGGTGGATTAGTCAGGCTGCGGAGTTTAGAATAGATTGGAGGGGTGCAAGAGTGTTTGAGGGGAGGCCACAGAGCAGGAGGTTGCAGGAGTCAAGATGGGAGGTGATGAGTGCATGGACTAGGGTTTTTGCAGATTCTTGGTTGAGGAATGTACGGATCCGTGAAATATTAGATCAAAGTTGTACAAATGGACGATTTTGACCAAACATATTGTTCATTTCTTTAGATAGTGAGCAATCTATTTTTGGGCTACATAAGTTCATAGCCATCCAAAAGATCGAGCATTTCTGATATTTTCATATGGCTGTCGTCTATGTGTATGTACTGATTCTTTGGAAAATGAAAGATCTGCTACTTCAGTTAAATCATCCCACTGATTATTGAACATTTTTGCCCTCAATGCTTTTTTGTTTTTGTTCGCAATACATTAATAATGTATGGCGTCATCTAAAAGATATTTGTACAACGTAATCAGATCTTTCATCATTCGAATGTAATCTCCTGTGTGTGAGGGCCTTCAAGGACTCTGGGCCCTTTTCAAAAAGTTTGTAACAGAGTTCCCTGCCTACCATATGCCATTGATATCACTAGAGTTTTCTTATAGATATAGCAAAGTTTATCATGAATCACTTAATCACAACCCACCAATTTGATAACTTGAAACATGACAGAAAGTTATCTCATATAAGAGGATTAAGGCAACTTAATATTACACAAGCCAATGAACAATGTTAGGCTCGGTGTCAAATTAAACTTTTTTTGCGGCACAATTTACCCTTGTTGTGTTATCTGAGACAAAGTAATAAGAGATGAGTGATTCTCCCAAATTTTTTTCAGACAGATTTGCTCAAATTTGATTCGGTTCAAATAAAATTCGGGCTAAAATCAACTCTGCCGAAAATATGTTAATTATCCTTCAAGCTTTCTCCAGCTCCAAAAAGCATAATAAAGAGAGGGCTGGGAAGCTGATAAAAAATAATAAAAGGTTATAGACACCTTTCCAGGACCTGTCCGATCTTCCAGCCCTTTCAAAAAAGTCTCCTACTTGCTCTTCCGATAGGTCTTCAGTCTGGATTTTATATGACTGACCAGCCTCCCATAGTCATGTTGGGAGCTAGCAAATCCTAAAAAAAATTGACTGTGGAGAACTCAATTTTTGGAAAAATTTTAAAGAATTTGATTTCTTACAAACTGATTCACTCATCTCTAAATGTAACCTTTGCTAGATTTGTAGAAGTCAAAATCATTGTTGTGCCCCCTTGGCCACCAGGACCAGAGTGTAATTGCCACCTCTACACCCTTAAATTGCTCTTCAACAGACCACGCAAATTCACCTTTATTAGAACACTCATTGTAAACTACTCCTTGAAAAAGTGTAATGTTGAGCAATCTATACCATATTGTCCTATACATAACAGCGTAGGGCAAATCTCATTGTAATCGTCTGAAGAGAACGTATCGAGTGCACAAGCTTTGTGGAAAATTTCAGGTGCATAGTATTATATATGAATGAAAAGTAATTCATTATGTGTGAAGCCATTCAATGCTGCAAGAGCTTGAATGAAGCCAGGTGTTTAATGCCTGTGTCAAATGGATTATAATATATTTTTAAGGATTTCTTTCCTTGAAAATGTCAGTATTCTGAATACTACTTTATACAAGTGAATCATGTTCTCCAAGTTGAAAATACCTCACTTCATTGTATGCGCAGTTAATTGAGCTCTCTCTACACAATTCCCTTCAACAGCTTCCCACAACGTCTATTTTTTTCTGATTGATAACTCATAAAAGTGGGAGAACATGAAAGAAATTAAGATTTTCAACTCAGTGAGGAACATGTAAATAGCCATATTGCATTACTATAGTGTCAGTTGTATCTTAGCAATACTATATATGGCTTTCCATTAATTTTAATTTTTATTTTTTGTGAACATATTAGTTTGATGTAAAAAATAAAAAATAAAAAAATCTTATAGGTGTTTTCCGATTTCCAAAACTCACTAGAAAATTATGTTACTAGAGGGATTGAGGACCCCTTTAAGAAACTAAATGTATTAGCAGAAACAGATGATTTTTTCCACAGGTTTGTCCGACATTAATCTAATGTATGTGGTCAGCTTTATTTTCCATTTTCCCACCATATTAAACACGGTTAAATTAAAATCCAGGACCCCAGAAATGCAAGTGTATTGTACGGACCAACAAATCTTACAAAATTTTCTACTTTTTTGGACACTTTCCTATACAGACACTTTTCTATACAGGTTGTTGAATGAATCATGGTAAAAAGGTTGTCCAATACAATGTATAGTGGGCAGATTGATATAATCCTTGGAAATAAGGCTTTCATCAATTACTTTGCATTTCCAAAAGTGCCTGTGAACGGAGTCCGCTCATCCCCATCACGAGACCCCCGGCTGAAGCTGCCCCTGATGTCCGATGATGTCTTCTTAACTTCCAAAACTGGAAGCTGATCCGGCATCACCGAGGTGAAACCCAGTCTCCCCAAGTGACTGGACTGTGGGCTGAGCTTCACCATACGTCACAGCCCAGCATCACACGGGCTTGCTGTGCTCTGTTAATGAAAGTAGTGCAAGAGAGCCGGCATTGTAGTGGACAACCTCTTTAAATACTGCCCAAGGTCTGAGCACACAGGCAGGTTGTTCCTGCACTCTGAATTTTATGCGCAAGAGCGGCTTTCCAGAGTGGTTGCTACGATACAGGAGGAACACCAATGAGAACAGCAAGTGGTAGAAGGAATCATAGAATGGTAGAGGTGGAAGGGACCTCCTGCATCATCTGGTCCAACCCCTGCTCAATGCAGGATTCACTAAACCATCCCAGACAGATGTCTGTCCAGTCTCTGTTTGAAAACTTCTATTGAAGGAGAACTCACCACCTCTTGTGGTAGCCTGTTCTGAGTCCTTGGAAGTAGAATTAGGAGTTGTAGGAAAACAATCCAGAGCAATGTGGGAACAGTCATAAGACAGTTGAGAGCTGGAGGCTGGAACGAGACAAACAGCTAGACGATACTCAAGCAATGAGTGAATATTTTATGCTGGTTCATTTAGTCCCAAACAGAAAACAAGATGGCTTCCACAGGTTCAGAATCTGCCATCATAGAAAAAGGCAATTACAGAACACAACAACAGCCTCTAGTGGTAAGAAGTGGACTTGCAGAACAATTATTAAGGCGAAGAACAGCAGCCATTAGTGGTCAATCTGCAGAAGGACATAAAAATCCTAGCAGTGGCCCACAAACAGATGTGTCAACCCTGAACCTAGCTTGAATTTCGTTAAGGACCCCTAACGCAATACTGTATCACAACATGCCAGCAAAACTGTCGACTTGCTGAAACCCACACTGGGTGGTGAGACAGACATAAATATACTCAAACATCTCATAAAAAAAAGTATTTTGTGATACTCTGTAATATGTTACTCATCTCAAGCTATGCATCTCAAAATATATCAAGTCAAGTGGAATGGAATTACACATCGGTAGGTAACATTTTGGCCTGGTGGACTAAGCCTATTAGTATAGATTATCACTATAAAGGGGCAATTTCCCTGGGGTTAGAACAATAAAAGATGGCATACTCATACCTGTCCTCTGCTCGCTGCTTCTATGTCTCTACTGGACCAGGAGCAATAACATCTCTGACCACCAGTTATTGACTACTATGGCCACTGATTGGTTGCAGGGTTAGAACTGCCGATCCTGCAGGAAACTAGTAACCACAGTGGTTAGGTCACCGGTGGTCAGAGAAGTAACTCCTCCACAGTCAGCCAGAGTAGCGAGCAGAGTACAGGTGTGAGTGTATGCCAACTTTTATTGTTTTAGCCTCAATGCTGCTTAAGGGGAAATTTTCTAATTGAGAGGAAAACCTCTAAGATTTATTTATGTAAAATAGAAAAAGCCTTGGTAAAGGTCCATCAAATGAGTGGATCCCATAAAGAACAGATTGTAAATTAGAACAGCTCTGACACATATGTTTTTTCATTATTAGATCCATCTCCATCCTTTATTTATCATGTGGCGTTCAATCAAAGAAAATTATTAAGGCCCCACAAGATTATTGAAGCTTGCCATGTAATTTTCCTACACAGGCACACATGTAAGCATGTGCGCATATATACCATCTGTGCCATATTATATTAAAGGCATTGAAGGCATTTAGGGAAATAGCCTCAGGCTCCAGGCAACAAAAAGACTCAGATCTGACCATTTCAACCTCACTGATGAAATATTCACAGTAACGGATGAAGTCAGCTAAAAACGTTCTTCCTGCTTTATTGCAATCGCTTGATCAATGAGGCTTGTTGAGCATAAGACATGTTGTTTTATAATACTGCAAATGATCAAAAGTGGAGATTATATCACAGGCCTCTTAGCGGATGATCACGATGTATTGCTTTGGCACTCGGCCCATGGTTGCTGAAATGAGTTGCTTAATGCTATGTAAACAGAGCAAAAATATATAATAATTAATAACTAATTAATTAATATTCTAAATTCACAGCACTTTAAAAGTTATAATTGCTGCCAGGGAATGAAATGATTATTGCTTATACTCAAACTAAACACTTATCCTAACTTAACCCCTTCACCACTTTGGTATTTTCCATTTTTGCATTTTCATTTTTTGTCTCGCCTTCTTCCCAGAGCCGTAACTTTTTTATTTTTCCTTCAATATGGCAGTGTGAGGGCTTGGATTTTGAGGTACAAGTTGTACTTTTGAACCACACCATTGGTTTCACCATATAGCATCCTGGAAAACGGGAAAAAAATTCAAAGTGCGGTGAAATTGCAAAAAAATGCCATTCAACTATTTTTTTTTTCTTTAACCATGTTCACTAACTGCAGAAACTGACGTGTCATTATGATTCTCCAGGTCATTCCGAGTTTGTAGATACCAAACATACTTTTTATTTAAGTGGTGAAAAAAAAATGTTCAAAGTTTGTAAAAAAAAAATAATAAAATGGCGCTGGGTGAGGGCTTATTTTTGATTTCCGAGCTGACGTTTTTATGGATACCATTTTAGAGTACATACGAAACAGATGTTTTGTTTCTGCATTTTATTGCAATGTTGCCGAGACCAAAAAGATGTAATTATTTTGCTTTTATTTTTTTTCTCGTTACGCTGTTACTAATCGGATTAATTCTTTTTCATATTTTGATAGATCGGGCGTTCCTGAATGCAGCTATATCAAATATATGTATTTTTCTCTTTTTTTTTTTAGAATTTTTTTTTTAATATATTTTTTTAAAACTTTTTTACTTGCTTCAATAGTCTCCTTAGGAGACTTGAAGCTGCGATCTTCTAATCGCTTGTGTCCTGCTGTGTGTAGCAGAAAGTATCACCTGCTAAACGCATCCTGCAAAGTTGCCCGCAGGATGCGTTTTTTCTCCATAGACTTGCATTAGCGACGCATTGCGACGGATTGCCACACGTCGCATCTGTCATGCGACAGATGCGTCGTGTTTTGACTGACCGTCATCACAAAAAAAGTTCCATGTAATGTTTTTTTGTGCGTCGCGTCCATTTTCGACTGCGCATGCGCGGCCGGAACTCTGCCCCCTCCTCCCCGGACTGCAGAATGGGCAGCGGATGCGTTGTAAAACTGCCCACGTCTTGCAGTAATTTCACAGGTTCCGTCGGTACGTCGGCCCGACGCAATGCGACAGGCCCGTACTGACGCAAGTATGAAAGTAGCCTTAGGAGCACATGTCTGCTGATCAGATCAGCTGTCATGGGCCTAAAAAGATGTGGGCTCAGCACCCAAGGTATAGGTACATCATAAGTCGTAAAAGGATTAAGGTTGTTCACACTTGTTTTTTGCTGCGAAAAATGCATTTTACTGTCTCAGCAAAGTGAATGAGATTTTCAAAACTTTATGCTCATGAGTAAGACTGCCTAGTGCAGTCGAAACGAGTCAACTGGGTCTTGTCGACCATGCACATTTTTCTTTTGTATGCACTATAATTTCTTTTGAAAAATTAAAAAAAAGGAAAATCCAGTCCTGTTGAGCCGGACTCCAATTTTTTCTATTTTTCTTATTTTATTCCCTGCAGATTTGAAGCAATTTCAAATCTGCAGTATGTCACTTAATTTGAAGTGTTCACAGTGTTTTTCCTCCACTCAAATGAATGAGAAAAAAATGTGTTAAAAAAACATGAAAAATTAATGCAGAAAATTGCCAAAACGAGTTGATTTTAAACTGTGTTATTTCTTCCAAGATACACTTATTTTTGTCTGCAGCAAATACTTAAAGGCAATCTGTCAGCAGGTTTTTGCTACCTCATCTGAGAGCAGCCTGGTGTAGGCAAAGAGACCCTAAATCCAAAGATACATCAGTTAGATTACTGGGTGCAGCCGTTCTTACACAATCAGAGCTTTTAGATTTATCATGAAGCAGAGCGGAGAAAGCTAGCCCCGTCCACACCAGGCTCTCTATATACAATGTCCATAGACAGAGAGGTGCCTATCACAAGAGGAGGCGTGTCAGAGCAGGGCTCACAGGACCAGCTAGTCACAGCAATGATTAGCTACTAGTGCTAAAATAATCATGCTTGATAAGAGAGACATTACTTAACCCGTTAACGACCGCCGATACGCCTTTTAACGGCGGAAGTTAAGGGTACTTAAACCACAGTGTATAGCGCCCCCAGAGTCGGATTTTCTCTGGAGTCTCGGTTGCCGGGGGTACCCGAGACGCCAGAGAACATGATTCTGTCGGTTTTTACCGACCCCCGAGTTGTGATCGCCGGTAAATAACCGTTTACCGGCGGTCGCAAAAAAAAGCAATATGCCATTTAATTTCTCTGTCCTTCGATGTGATCGCACATCAGAGGACAGAGAAATGGGGTCCCCGATCGCCCCCGATACTCACCCATCTCCCCCGGTGCTCCTCGTGGTTCCCCATGGGCACCGACATCTTCTTCCGGCAAAAAAATGGCGGGCGCATGCGCCCACCTGCCGACACCCGGAAGTTCTTTGGGGTCTCGGCTTTTGTGATCGCCGGTAAACAACAGTTTACCGGCAACCGTAAAAAAAAAAAATGTGGTGTGTTATTCTATGTCCTCTGATGTGATCGCACATCAGATGACAGAGAATTAGCGGGCTCGGGGACCCTGTTATACTTACCAGTGTCCCTGGGTCCTCCTGCTTCTCCTGGCCGCTGGCATCTTCCTCTGGGAAGAAAATGACGGGCGGATGCGCAGTGCACCCGCCGTGATCTGATGGCCGGCAGAGGAAAATTCTTCCTCTTGTTTTATTTGATCACTGTGAGATCCTATCACAGTGATCAAAATAAAAAAAAGTAAATAACCCCCCTTTTATCACCCCCTTAGATAGAAAAAAATAAAATAAAAAAGTATGTATTTCCATTTTCAATTAGGGTTAGGGCTAGGGTTAGGGTTGGGGCTAAAGTTAGGGTTGGGGCTAGGGTTGGGGCTGGCGTTAGGGTTAGGGCTA
The DNA here is from genome assembly GCF_051348905.1 of Ranitomeya variabilis. Classification (NCBI taxonomy): domain Eukaryota; kingdom Metazoa; phylum Chordata; class Amphibia; order Anura; family Dendrobatidae; genus Ranitomeya; species Ranitomeya variabilis. Next base: position 155,186,648 of record NC_135232.1, read on the forward strand.
TGGTTAGGGCTAGGGTTGGTGCTAAAGTTAGGGTTGGGGCTACAGTTAGGATTGAGGCTAGGTTAGGGCTAGGGTGAGGGCTAAAGTTAGGGTTAGGGTTGGGGCTAAAGTTCGGTTAGGGCTAGGGTTGGGTTTGGGATTAGGGTTAAGGTTAGGATTGGATTAGGGGTGTATTGGGATTATGGTTAGGTTTGAGGTTAGGGTTGAGATTAGGATTAGGGGTGTGTTAGGTTTAGGCTTTTGTTTAGGGTTATGGTTAGGGTTGGGATTAGCGGTGTTTTGGGGTTAGGGTTGTGATAAGGATTATGGATTGGGTTGGGATTAGGGTGAGGGGTGTGTTGGGGTTAGGGTTGGAGTTAAAATTGGGGGGTTTCAACTGTTTAGGTACATCAGGGGGTCTCCAAACGAGGCAGCCAATTTTGCGCTCAAAAAGTCAAATGGTGCTCTCTCCCTTCTGAGCACTGCCATGTGCCCAAACAGTGGTTTACCCCCACATATGGGGCATCAGTGTACTAAGTACTAGTTGGACAACAACTTTTGGGGTCCAGTTTCTCCTGTTACCCTTGCAAAAAAAAATAAAAAATCGGGGCAAAAAAAACTTTTTTGTGGAAAAAATGATTTTTTATTTTCACGGCCCTGCGTCAAACTTCTGAGAAGCACTTGGGCGTTCAAAATGCTCACCTCACATCTAAATAAGTTCCTTGGGGGGTCTAGTTTCCAAAATTGGGGTCACTTGTAGGGGTTTTTTACTGTTTAGGTACATCAGGGGCTCTGCAACATAACGCCCACAGACCATTCTATCAAAGTCTGCATTCCAAAACGGTGCTCCTTCCCTTCCGAGCTCTGCCATGCGCCCAAACAGTGGTTCCCCCCACATATGGGTTATCGGCGTACTCAGGATGAATTGTCCAATAAAGTTTGGGGTCCAATTTCTCCTGTTACCCTTGTGACAGTAAAAATTTGGGGGTGAAAAAATCATTTTTGAGGAAAAGATATGATTTTTTATTTTCATGGCTCTACATTATAAGCTTCTGTGAAGCCGTTGGGGGTTCATAGTGCTCACCACACATCTAGATAAGCTCTTTGGGGGGTCTAGTCTCCAAAATGGGGTGACTTGGGGGGGGGGGTTTCTACTGTTTAGGTACATCAGGAGCTCTGCAAATGACACATGACGCCCGCAGACCATTCCATCAAAGTCAGCATTTTAAAGCGTCACTACTTCCCTTCGGAGCCCCGATGTGTGCCCAAACAGTCGTCTCCCCGCACACATGGGGTATCAGCGTGCTCAGGACAAATTGGACAACAACTTTTGGGGTCCAATTTCTCCTGTTACCCTTGGGAAAATAAAAAATTAGGGGCTAAAAAAAATCATTTTTGTGGAAAAAAAATATTTTTTATTTTCACGACTCTGCAATTATAAACTTCTGTAAAGCACTTGGGCGTTCAAAGTGCTCACCACACATCTAGATAAGTTCCTTAGGGGGTCTAGTTTCCAAACTGGTGTCAATTGTGGGGGTTTCTACTGTCTAGGCACATCAGGGGCTGTCCAAACGCGAAATGGCGTCCAATCTCAATTCCAGCAAATTCTGCATTGAAAAAGTCAAACGGCGCTCCTTCTCTTCCAAGCTCTGCCGTGCGCCTAAACAATGGTTTACCCCCACATATGGGGTATTGGCGTATTCAGGAGAGATTGCACAACACATTTTTTAGTTAATTTTTTCTTTTTACACTTGGGGAAATAAAAAATTGGTTCTGAAGTAAAATGTTTGCAAAAAAAGTTAAATGTTCACTTTTTCCTTCCACATTGTTTCAGTTCCTGTGAAGTATGTAAAGGGTTAATAAACTTCTTGACTGTGGTTTTGGGCACCTTGAGGGGTGTAGTTTTTAGAATGGTGTCAAGTTTGGGGATTTTCTGTCATGTGCACCCCTCAAAGTGACTTTAAATGTGAGATGGTCCCTAAAAAAAATGGTTTTGTAAATTTTGTTGTAAAAATGAGAAATCGTAGGTCAACTTTTAACCCTTACAACTTCCTAACAAAAAAATTGTGTTTCCAAAATTGTGCTGATGTAAAGTAGACATGTGTATAATGTTATTTATTAACTAATTTGTGTGACATATCTCTCTGATTTAAGGGCATAAAAATTCAATATTTGAAAATTGCAAAATTTAAAATTTGTTCGCAATATTTCCATTTTTTTCATTAATAATCACAAGTAATATGGAAGAAATGTTACCCCTAACATGAAGTACAATATGTCACAAAAAAACAAACTCAGAATCAGCGGGATCCGTTAAAGTGTTCCAGAGTTATAACCTCATAAAGGGACAGTGGTCAGAATTGTTAAAATTGGGTTGGTCATTAAGTACCAAATTGACTCTGTCATTATGGGGTTAAATCTGTGTTTTAACCAGTACAGTGTATGGTCTTCAGTTTACATAGCAAAAATATGCAGACAGATTCCCTTTATCATGTGCACAAATCTTTAAAGTTTCTCACACAACTGACATTTTGTGACAGTGTAACAGGTTGAGACGTACAAATCATCTTCTTGGATTTTAGAGTGATCGCTTTTAAGTATATTGATGCAATGTAACTAAAGGTGAGTGAATCTTCCAAAATTCAAAGTCAGGATATTTGAATGAATTTGGCTGGGAGATTTGATCTGGATTAACTTTATTTAATGCAAATCCAAAGAACCCAATTGTCATGCGTCCAGACCCCAAAGCAAAACAAACATAGAAAAGGAAAGGAGTTATAAAAAATATTATAGTCACCTTGCCCCTCACTTATCTTGTACCTGGTCCTTTGTTCACTCCCTTTGGTCTTTCACCGGAGACCTCTAGTCCTTCCCTACGGACCAATCTGGATAATCCACACATGCGTCTATGACATGCTTTATGCCCGGTCATGTGGCGTGTGGTGAAGGGAGTGTAACATTTTAAGTTTTAACACCTTCATACCAGAAAAATGGAGGCTGGTGGGTTGTCATCTCGCTAGATTCAAGCAACCTGCCAATAGCCAAAAAATTCTACTTCTGGCAAACCGTGTTTTATTTTTTTCTAAAATTCACAGCAAATTTGATTAATTTCAAAATGATTCACCCAGCGACAGAATGAAGTAAACAACGCATAATTGGTTTTCAGCAAAAATACTTCCAATCATTGACAGCCAGCGGACATCTTCAAAATGGTGGGAATGAAAATAAAAGTCTGTTAGAAAGCGGAATTTCCATGTTAAGGAGAATCATGAGGCAATGCAGTGCCCGACGATAGGCAGTGTGGAGGCAATGAAAACAAGTGTCCCATTGTGTGGGCACAGCAGGTGACGCTACAATAAACTAAAACAGCAACCCCTGCTAGGTAATGCTGGTGTGCGGCTGATATCTGGACATCATCCCTAACTACCGTAGAACTATTAAGTCTTTTGCAGAAATGTTACAGCAGTTCCATAAACCTGATCCTATTTTATGAAGGTGAGTGATTGGTATTATGTGCAGTTCTCTCCCAGAGATGATGATGATGATAATAATAATCATCATATAGATTATGATCTTATGCTATAAGAAATAATATTGTCACTGGAAAGATTTCCCCTATAAAAATGCTTCTGTTCTGCATAACGTCGGCATTTCCCAATAGCGGGCCATATCATCGAGTGCATGGAAAGGTCTCGCTACGTGTTTGTGTGTTTGTTTAGACTTTCCCGTACGAGTAATTTGTCCGGGGACTGCAAATCAGATCAATAGCTAAAAGTAAGCTGCAGCTTGGCACTGTACAAGCCTATCGACTGCAGCCTCATTTTTTATACCAATGCTCCTTAGTGCGGCCTCAACTATCTCGCACAATTTTCCAGCAGATGCCGCAATTAACTTCTCCAATTTCCCGCAGCTCATCACACGCCAGCGTCCTGATTGTCGGAGTCTTTGTGATTTCTGCTTCCAGTGGTGGCAGAGGTTTCTCCATAGGTAAGAGGGAGAAGAACGAATCAAGGAATTACATTAACATTAATCTCTCTCTGCACTTACTGCCTGATTTGTAGATTTCTCTACTGATTCACAAAGCACATGAATCATTTCTGAGAGCAAGATACACTGATATGACTATACTTATGTGTATTAATTGCCTCCGTATAAGGACGCAATTCCTATCTACAAACAGCCTTTTACAATAACTCTTTAATATGGGTAGGACCTCGCTTTTTCGGTTACACTGTTCCAAATCTTCAGCTTTTATTTATACAGCCATATAGTAAAGTGATAACATTCTGACTACCTGCAGCTGCCACTAGAGGGAGATATGGAGCCTAACGAACATGGGTTAATTGAAGAACTGAATCAGCACTATTAAAAGAGTCCTTCACCAGGATTCTCTTACAAATCTGAGCAGCATAATGTAGAGACAGAGACCCTGAATCCATCAGTCTGTCACTTACTGGGCTAGTTGCTGCCATTTTCTGTTGAAGATCAACCAGTTTTTGAATTCTGAGTAGTGATGAGCAAATATACTCGTTACTCGAGATTTCCCGAGCATGCTCAGGGGTCTTCTGAGTATTTTTTAGTGCTCGGAGAATTAGTTTTCATCGCCGCAGCTGAATGATTTACATCTGATAGCCAGCATAAGTACATGTGGGGGTTGCCTGGTTGCTAGGGAATCCCCACATGTACTTTTGCTGGCTAACAGATGTAAATCATTCAGCTGCGGCAAGAAAAACAAAATCTTCAAGCACTAAAAAATACTCGGAGGACACCCAAACATGCTCGGGAAATCTCGAGTAACGAGTATATTCGCTCATCACTAATTCTGAGCTGTGTATAACCCCGCCCACACCTCTAATTGGCAGCTTCCTGTGTGCACTGTGCATAGGCAGAAAGCTGCCAATCAGTATAAGGGTGGTTTTATACAGAACCCATGAATATGGAGGACTAAACAGCAGCAGTGAATAGTGAATATATCAAAACTGTAGCAAGGTCACTAAGTGACATCACTGGAATTAGTGTCTCTGCCGCTACATTATGCTACTCTCAGAATAATTGGCAAAAACCTGGTAACAGATCCCCTTCAAAACCATCTTTCCTGATCCTTGCCTAGTGGGTTAAGTGGACAACCTAAATGTTATTGTTTGAAAACCACCTGATATGGCTGCATTGTAAAGAATTCAATTCCTCAGAAAACAATTCAGATTTTTTTTTATATAATCTTACAATAAGCATTTCCTCTGTTATTCCTCTTAAAAATGTATGCGTAAATTGACAGTGCTAATAGTTTGGGTGGGTGTAGGGGGTGTGTCTGCATAGTCTGACACTGTCCAATCAGTGATGAACATGCCGAATTGTAGAGGACACAACCGGTTGGATTAGGGGAATGGTTACACCCAGATGTTAATTTTTTCCTACTTTTCCAGGAATCATAGAATGGTAGAGTTGGAAGCGACCTCCAGGGTCATTGTGTCCAACCCACTGCTCAAAGCAGGATTCAATAAACCATCTCAGACAGACGTCTGTCCATCCTCTGTTTGGTGACTTCCATTGAAGGAGAACTCACCACCTCTCGTGGCAGCCTGTTCCACTCATTGATCACCCTCACTGTCAAAAAAAAGGAGTATTAACAGATGCAAAGTACCAGATAATAGTTTTTTTTTATAGTGTAAGTAAGTACTTTTTAGACCCGGTACAAATCCAATCGTAACTTCTGAGGTTTTTTTTTTATTTTGATATACAGCACGCCAATAGAGATAATAAACATAATTTCCAATGAAATGCTGCATGCATAACCTTTATGATTTACTGTGGATGTGGTCCTGGTATTTTTTATCCTTACAGCTTTATTTATACGCTTCCTTATTCTGCTTCACTATTAAATATACCTGTGCGTGACAGAACAGTAAAATCCCAAATAATGCCTTAGAGATACATGAAAGATTTCTTGAACTCATGGGAATTGTATCAGACAGTCAGAGAGAAGCACTGAATATATTCTGGTGATTTATAAATTGAGATACAGTACATACTGATCGAATTGTACAGAACACATCTTTTATGGATCCTAGAATGTATTTTTTAAAATTGTAATTATATTAATTTGTATTGGAATCCACCTTAATATATTTGATTTGCATTAATGTATCAATGGACAGGACTAAAAAGAGTTTTAGCTTCAATCAGACAAAAAGGCCATTCAATACTATACACCCTTGTGCACTCAAAGTACTAATTGAATTTCAAACTAAAAATAATGACAACTGGTGAATGTAAAGGTATCGGGATATAATGTATACGCTGACTTCTAAATGAAACAAAAAAACAAAACAATAACTGTAATATATCTCATCAAATAGATCTGCTTCCTTTCCCACTATTAAGACTTTTTTCCCCAACCCCCTGCATCCTGAATTCATAGAAAATCTTGTCTAATTTGAGCTTTTTTTTTAATCTGCCCATTGTGTTGGTGTCAAGTGGCACAGCTGGAGAGAGGAAGAGGAAAAAAAAAAAAAAGAGGAATAGAGTGAGGAAACCAGCAGAGGGAGACACAGAAAGATCACGGTGAGCTTTCTAACAAGGCTTTTACCTCATTTCGGGATTTATATCTACACTGATCACTACTGCTCCATGCTGCTGCTGTTTGTCTTTTTTTGCTTAAAAAAAAAAAGAAAGAAGAGGATGGTTCCCTCTCTCTATGCTGTGCTGTGTCCGGCAGAGATCATAGCATCTAGTATCCTCTCACCAGCTTATAGAGAATTGCCAATTAAGGATAGAGCCTGCAGATGAGAAAACTTGTGAAAATGCAGGATAAATGTCATGTAATGGCCAGATATAGTGTCATTCCTCATGTACATACGAGTTTATTCCGAAAAGTTACATGAAAGTAGAGTTACCCATTATTGTTAATCTCTTAAATTTACGCTGACTCCCATGGGATTGCACAAAATGTATACCAAGATAATCTGATTAGATTCCACATGTCTGGAAAATCTTCATTAATATGGGAAGTTATTGCAGGGCTTCTATACAGATTGCAGTAATGTGAAATACCATGCTATGTAAAGTACCATGCAATGTGCTCATTAATGATGACATGCTACGGGATACTGGAACTAAACTTATGAGAAGTAATAAGAGGTACAAATTTCGATATCACTCCAGGAGGTCTGGCTGACATTATGTGGAACTTGAGTTTCAGGAGACAGACATAGAAATATCAGGCGAAACAAACTTATTATTAAAGATTAAAAAACATATGCAGATGTTTCTAATCCTTACATTAATGGCACGGAGACTGGGGACGTCATGTGTCTGTTCCAGATGGGCTAGATCTACAGGACAATTGTGTAATTAGGGCTATGGAATCTTACAGAAGATTGTTTTCTGTATGGATGGATATGGTGTCAGTTACTAGAATTACTTGGTTTCTTTATTTCATCTTCGAGGTACATTACTGTAAGAGCAATTTAATGTCATGTGCTTTTAACCTAATTTCGCAAATCATTACCATACCTGTAACTTAACCTTTTCAGCATCACTTTGTCTCCTTAGACAGAATAATGATTAAAAATCGGAGTCATAGGAATCTGCTGGGCCAAAGCTTTTACTTAGAGTAATGTTAGCGAATATAATAACACTCGGTATATGGTCTCCAAAGAGCAAAATGTGGTGCCAGGGAAAAGCAAATCGTGCATAGTAATGAGCATGCCCTATAGTTTATGGACCATATATGCCCCTATAACATTAGACCAAAGTTTGTCATACCCAAGTCTCTGCAAACAGATGATGTGGGGAGGGGAGATATTGGTCAGACAGATTGAATGTTGATGCCCGATCCTTTCGGTCTTCGTGAGCCAGAGCCACTCTCCCCCTTTGAAAACTCGTGAATGTTCAGCCAAGTGTATGGCAGATTGGGTAGTGAGAGGGTTGACGCTTGAATGAATGCTCCGTTGTCAGCTATCCTCTGTGTATGGCTAGCTTATAGGGAATTTGTCAGCAGATTTTTGCTATGTAATCTGAGAACATCATGAGGTAGGAGGCTAAAACACAAATTTCAAGACTGTGTCACTTATCAGGCTGTGTGCTGTTTACATACAATGAAGGTTTTATCACTAGGACACAATCATTGCTGTGACTACCTGGCACATGAGAACTGGCCCAAATCCACCCATCCCTGTGATTAGCAGTTCATTGACATACAATTGTACACAGAGAGCCTGGTGTGAGCGGGGTTAGCTTTCTCAGCTCTGCTTTATGCTGAATCTAAGTAGTCCGATTATGTCACAACTACTGCAACCAGTCAGCTAAGTGATACATTGTTGGATTAAGGGCCCCTTTGCCTACTTCAGGCTGCTCTCAGATGAGGTAGCAAAAACCTGCTGACAGATTCCCTTTAAGACTCGCAGATCATAACATGGCAGAACACAAGCACTCTGCAAGTCCCCAGTATGCGCACACAAGACTGGGTGCCACTGTGCACCCTCCTGCATACTAGTCTGATCAGTACACAAGGCCTATTGCTGAGAATGAAGCAATGCACTACATTCATTAAGAGGCAAGGACCTCCTTATAAATGTGACACACACATTGTGTTGTCCATGCACCAGGAGATTCAATTCAAGCCAGCTAGGAGTAATCTGTGCAAACATGACATATGCAAAAATTCTGCCTGCTTTCTATGCACAATAATAATTATCATCCAATGTACCAATATTGGGTATTTTTTGTTTGGAGAATTCTCATTCACGTCTTTATTTTCAGCAGTCAGATATAGAGTACAAATGAAAGCACAATGAATGCATAAACAGTCAATATTGAGGTAGTAATGAGCGAGCAGCAATAGAAAAATGGAGTTTGCTAGAAACCCTTATGCCTCAGCTCAGGCACGTTTATCATGGCTTTTATGTGCTCGCTACAGGATGCACTTTCTCCTCGCTTTAACAACTTCCTCTCATCGCCTACTAAAATTTCTCCAGCATCCTTCCAAGCCAAAGTTACAGCATGTCAGACCTGGAAAAAGGACAGAGGATGGAGTTTTACTGGAGGTGAAAATGATGAGAGGGTTTCTCTGAAATCGCTGACAGATGTTTGCAGCATGGATTATGGACTTTTGAAAGAGGGATGAGAAATATTTAGAGGACGGCCAATAAGTTCAGATGTGTGATTTAAGGGTGGCCTGGAAATGGGTTAGTGCGGTGTAAGGCTACTTTCACACTAGCGTCGGGCACTGCACGTCGCAATGCGTCGTTGTGGAGAAAAAACGCATCCTGCAAAGTTGCCCGCAGGATGCGTTTTTTCTCCATAGACTTATTAGCGACGTATTGCGATGCAGTGCCACACGTCGCAACCGTCGTGCGATGGTTGCGTCGTGTTTTAGCGGACCGCCGCCACAAAAAAGTTGCATGTAACTTTTTTGTGCGTCGAGACCGCCATTTTCGACTGCGCATGTGCGGCCGAAACTCCGCTCCCTCCTCCCCGGACCTTACAATGGGAAGCGCCCTAAGACTGCTTCCGCTGCCCACGTCGGGCATTTTTTTCACAGTATGCGTCGGTACGTCGGGCCAACGCAGCGCGACGGCTTCGTACCGACGCTAGTGTGAAAGCAGCCTAACAGAACAGAAAGCTTGTTTATAGAAGAATACTATACTAACAGAAGAGAACTATTATATAGAAGGTTGGCTTAAAGGAAACCTGTCAGCCCCCAAAATCGAAGGTAAGCTAAGCCCACTGGCATCAGGGGCTTATCTGCAGCATTCTGGAATGCTGTAGATAAGCCCCCGATGTAACCTGAAAGATGAGAAAAAGGTTAGATTATACTCACCTGGGCGGGCGGTCCGATCCGATGGGCGTCACGGTCCGGTCCGGGGCCTCCCATCTTTCTTAGGATAACATCCTCTTCTTGCATTCACGCTGCGGGAAAGGTCAGGGAGGCCCAGCGTCTGCGCACTGCAGTACTTTGCTTTGCCCTCAACAGGGCAGACAAAGTACGCCTGCGCCGAAGCCACAGCGTGAAGACAAGAAGAGGAAGTCATCGTAAGAAGATGGGAGGCCCCGGACCGCGACACCCATCGGACCAGAACCGGACCGAGACCGCCCCAGGGTGAGTGTAATATAACCTCTTTTTCTCATCTTTCAGGATACATCGGGGGCTTATCTACAGCATTACAGAATGCTGTAGATAAGCCCCTGATGCTGGTGGGCTTAGCTCACCTTCGATTCTGGGGGTGACAGGTTCCCTTTAAAGTGGAACCATCATTTTATAAAAGTTTTATATATAACATGTGCTGTATAGCATTTCTGATTGGTGGCAGTCCGGGTCCTGAGATCACCACTGATCACTCACAACACCGCTGTGAAGTGTTGCCGCCACTGCATGAACTGCGAGCACATAGAGGTGTATGTGCAGTATGAAGTCTATGGGAACGGGCACAGCTCTGCGAGAGCCATAGACTTGTTATTATTGTACACCACATTGCACACGCAGTTTATTCAGGAGCTACAGAATTCAGATCGGGGTTTTGACCGATCTGTGGGGATCACAGGATTTGGACCCCCAACCAGTCAACAACACTGTGCAGCGCCTTTAATCTATATATAAAGCTTTTATTTTTAAAATGATCGTTACATTTTAAATTTAACTTTTTTAATCCATGGGTTATTCAGATAAATGCTTGAGTATTTAATATATGGACAGGCAAGATCCGCCAAAACCAGTTGTTTTAATTTAGCATTTCTTTGCGGTCGTTGATAGAAGAGAGTCCAGAGAACAGAGACCCCCCCTCTATGGTGTCTATATGCTCCAACAGAGCTTATGAGTGGGGTTTGTCTTAATGAGATAAACCATTAAAAAAAGATAAGATTTCACCAAGTTTAAAGGGGAATGCACCTTGGCTCTACAGGTTCAGCTTAAAAGTACATTTTGTGGACTTGTGGTCACCATTCATTTTAAAATGTTATTTCATTCTAGCAATCTGTCATCAGTCCCAGACCAATTTTTTTTTATATAAAAGATTCTTACAAAGATGTTAAAGGGATCCTGTCATCTGATTCATGCTGCCCAAGCCACAGACAACATGAATCAGATCTTGGCTGCACAATTTTGTCCAGGTATATTGTTTCCTGAAATGCTCCGTCATAGTTTGAAGGTTCAGCCGGGAACAAAGGAAGAAGTATAACTAGTCCAGGGAAAACCCTGGTCAGCTTCTCTCAGCACCACTCCAGGTGACTGACCGGTGTCTCTAATGTGTGTACATCGGGAGAGACCTGTCAATCACCTGGAGCAGTGTACCGGTCTAGTCTGGTCTCCAGCTATTGTTTCCCGGACAGATCTTCAAACTATATTTTCTCTGACACACCGTAGCATTCCTCAGAAAAATATACCTGACGGCAATTGTGCATCCCGGATCTGATTGGTGCTGCTGTGGTTTAGGCAGAATTAATCAGCTGTCTGTTTCTCTTTAGGGCAGAATTCCCGTTTTTTATAGCCTTATTACACTTAGAACACATTTTTGCTGGCTTCCTTATAGTCCATGACCTGCAGTGACATTACAGACTATGTTATACTGCTACTGTTTTAGGTCAATGCTAGAAAACAGGAAGCCAGAAACATTTCTTCACGGCATTATCCAGCTGCTATGGAAACACAGAATGCAAAACTTCCCTTCAAATTGCTTTAAAGACAATTTATATAAAATAATAGCATTGTGATCTAGAACCTATCTATGTACAAGGCTGATGGCTGATCCATTGACCTGAAGTAGGTGTATGATGTAGGCTTCACAGGCATGTCATTTGTATTTCCTTCTTTTACCGCTAGATGCTCTCATACATTCATGACACTTCGCCGTCCCAATGTCTAGAGTTTAATGACTTCTAGCATCTAATCTTTAATGACATTCATTGTTCTAAACCTGCTACTCTGAAGACCTGTGTATATAACCCGTTCTTGTGCCTAACAAGTTGATTGCATGTGCTTGTAGGTGACATCTATATTCAGATGTTTGCCTTGAAATTCAATTATTGCTTCTGGCTCTTCAGTATTGCATTTAGTAGTCCAATTTCCATTGTCATGTACGTTAATCATCAAACAAGTCTAAATTTCCCAGGAAATTCTTGGAACTAAATGTATGCAAAGGCAGCAATAAAGATACGAGTCCCATTGATGTATATTTGGAGTCACCGATACACATGTTGGATTTCTAACTCCATCACTGAATTGTATGGACAGCTGAAGATATAGCAGTCATACTGGCAGATAAGACTCAGTTCACATCACGTCCAATGTGCACGTTTGTAGAGTGCCAATGAACATATGCCTCATCTATAAGTCTAAATAGTTCCATCGGTCTACTGTTGACTTCCACAAAAATGGTATCTCACAATGCCTAAGCCGCTTCAAAAAGCATGCATCTTTGTAGATTGCGGAATAATCCAATAAGAAAAAGTAAAATATAAATATCATATAAAAAAATATATAATTTCAATGTCCACCTCAATAGAATAGGCATTAGGTAGGAAACCTTTTTTGAAACCTTTTTATAAAACAATGCTTTATGTTTAAATGGCCGAATGAAGAGAACCAGGAAATGGAATAAAAAAAGCAATCTTTATTTAATCCCTTAAAGACAACATGGAATAAAATTAAATTCTAATATAACGAAAAACTTTCCCAAGAAGAAGCAGAAGGCGAAACGTATGTTGGGGTGAGGAGGGACATTGGTGCTTGTCCACATTGCTGTGCCCTATGCAGCTACCCTGGAAAGATGTTCACTCATTGAACTTATCCATTTATTTGATGTCTATATTTACAGAGTGGTATGATAATGTTTGTATAAACCCCTTTGGCCATCTATCAGGCTATATTAGGACTATGATTTTAGTTACCCATATCCACTCCAGTCTACTTTATATAACCAAGAGCTCACATATTGGAGATGGTTTTCATAGGTACTTCTGGCGTCATTGCAGTCGGCAGGCTGGGGCATTATTAGGTGGGAGGTCACGAGACGTTGAAATATGTGTAAATTGTTTTCTTAAGCCCCACATCTTCCAGTTCAGCTTTTCTCCTCAATATTTGGCTTTATAGGACACTGCATTTCCCCCCCTTTTGTGCGCTCTGTTTTTCGCTATATTATAATTTCATTTTATTCCATGTTGTTTTTAAGGGATTAAATAAAGATTGCTTTTTTATTCCATTTCCTGGTTCTCTTCATTCAGCTAGTTTGGTATGTTAGTCCAATTTTGTGTTTGTGCATTGATTTGAAGTGCCAGCTACTTAATATATGGATTCCCTTGGATAAATTGATGGCCAACACAAACTATCCTGGTTTACACGTGTTCCCTGCCACTCACCGCCACTTTGAGTGTACTGAAGTTCGTAGGAATGAGCGAACCCATGGAAGTTTGGGTGCTGGTACCCGACCTGAACTTTATTACAAAGTTTGGTTCAAGTATCAGAACTGTACTCAAACTTGAACCAGAACCACATTGAAAACAATGGATACCCAAATTTTTGATATGGAAAATTCTCTCTGTTCAGTATGAACCCCGAACTTACTCGGTTTCGCTCATCTCTAGTAGTTAGCAATGGTACCTTGTATCCCTGTGCTCCTAGTATTAAACCGACCAACCACATTAGTTGCTTTGAGTTTATATGTTCTTCCAGTGTTTGTGTGCGTTTCTTCCCCCACTTTGCAAACTACACTGATAGGTAAATTTGGAATTTTGATTGTGACCTGTAATGAGGAAGCGACCAAGATGGATGATAACCACTGTACAGAACTGTAGCCTATGTCGGTACTATATAAATGAATAAAATAAATACTCAATGTTTTATGTGATGTTCTCTTTAAGAGACTTTTACCCATCAAGAAAAGTACAAAATTGTAGCCAGATGACATTTTTCTCTATAGCTGACATCTATGAAAAAAAATCCCTATTTATGTGCACTGAGGTTAGGATGCATAACCAAATGCAGCTGTATCCTGTTTTCTAAATCCAGTCACATGGCAATGAACAGACATGATCAAGCAGCTCATGAGCTGCAGACAAAAAGCATACACAAGCGGCACAGGCAGCGCAACAGAGTGCAAGAGGCATTCCAACAATGGCACAAAGCAGTGCGTCACAAATTCCACCCCATCAGCTGACAGAAGAAATATTTGATTAATGAGTCCTAAGAGAGCGCTTTCTGTTGCCTTAGGACGGAATGGCTCGCAGGCATATGACACTCCATCAATGCAGAGAGATGGCAGATTGAAAGAAAGCTCACTGATCTCATGCATCTGCTTGCTAATAGCACTCGGCTGCAATCCCTTTCCCACTCATTGCCTAGAGAAACTGCTCTGCTGAGAGTCTGCCGCATCAACAGATGGGCCATGCACAAGGTGTAATCAGGAGCAGCTTGCAAAATTTACCCAAAACAAATAGAATTACAGCCTCTCTGCCTGACTCTGGATTCCTATTAGAAAGTCAGCATGGTAGAAATGATACTCCACATCTATACCTACAGCAGTGCTGAGATTGTGGAGATAGCGGGAGATTTACTCGTAAAACACTGACGTCACAATTCGTACGCCTCATTATGACATCACAAGGTATTGTCCGTGAACATACAGAGATCTGTGCAAAACACTGAATTATCTTAGAGGAACATCCAATATTGAAATGAACGTTTCAATTAAAGAAGAAATGTGGTGGCCCCCTCTTTTTGTTAGTCTGCAGAATCTTTAATGGGTCACTTGGGTAAATCTTCCCTGCTAAAGAGGGGGGAGGCTCAGTAATATTTTGTACTATTACAGGCAGAACACATGATGGATGCTTCTGCTGCAGACAATTGTCTTACAACCAAAGACTTGAGGATTGAGGGGCATGGCTGATCTTCCGAGACAGAAAGAGGTTAACTGAGATCATTCCGTTTTACTTGTAATCCGAGACAAAATAAGATAAAAAAGGAGAAGACTTATGGAGGAGTAGCTTGGATTTTTTTTATTAAAGCATCATTCTAGCGGTTTTTGTTTTCTTGCAGCACTGGAGCGGTAGTACTCATGCAAGTTCCCTGCACTTTGTCTCATACTTACCAACCATCAATTTCATCTTTCATCAGGGCTGCTACGGTAAGTCTCCAGCAGTTCGTGACCTGCCGGATTACTCCAGTGTTTCCTGGGTGATCAGGAAGTCACAACTCATTGTAAGGGTAAGTTTCCACGGTCAGTAAACACTGCAGGTTGGACACTGCGTACATCCGCAGCGTCCAGATGTTACAGCATAGTGGAGGGGATTTCATGAAATCCAATCACCACTATGCGTACTCTGACACCCGCGGCTTCCCTGCGGACACACGGAGCGTCTTTTCAGACACTCTGTCTCCACAAGATAAAGTCACCCATACAATGTATAGGATGCGGTGATTCCGCACGGTTCAATGAACACATGCTGAATCACCAGCGTACAAAAGCCAGCAGCGCTTTGGACGGAGCCGACATGTGCTGCATCCAAAGCGCTGCCAATACTGACCGTGGAAACATAACCTAAGTCTATGGGAGTCCGAACGAGGCCAGAACAAGACTCTTATAGAATTACACCAAGAGCTTATGGCTGTAAACCTCTGACTTGTGGTCAGTAAGAAGATGCGTTCACAATATGGCAGCGCGAGACCAGAGCGGTGAAGAGCTGAAGATGGTGGCTGTTAAGTGTCATACTAAGGTCAAAGAACTTAGATTAGTGATACCACTCCCGTGCTGAAAGAACAGAAAATGCTGGAGTAGTGCCGTAATTTTTTGCAGTTTCTGTGTTAAGCTTACTTTTAGTTTAAAAAGTGCACAAATCTATCTATCTTTGAGTCTGTACAACTGTATAAATATAATACTTTCTTTTTATTGTACCTTGAATTTGTTTCTAATAGATTCTAATGTTCTTCCAACTCGGTCCCTCAGGCTCTGGGTATCGCAGCACCTTAGCAGCTGTCACTAAAATCCTAAATGGCAACATACTACTTAGTAACACATTGTAACGTTGCATTACAGATAAATGACTAAGTAACGGCAGTGGAGACAGTTTTTCAGTCTATTTACATTCTGTACCATCTCTGCCAACCCTCCTGCCTTAATTACAGCAGCTAGTGGCACTGTAAGAGCGGATTCTCCGAATAGGTGTATTTCACGTACATGCTAGCTCTGGGACATAGTTTAGCCAATGAGACGTAATTCTCTTCCTTTTATGCATATTGGATGTAAGACAGATTGGCGTAGTTGTTTTGCAAAATTTCTGTGTAACAGTGGAATATGAAGGTCATGCAAGGTCAGTCGTCTTCATGTAAACATAATAGACAACAGATGAGCCAAATGCAGAGAACTATTTTGGCGACACACACACAAGGCTTTTCATATTAACTATTCGATTTCTGTGAATTTATCAGGACATTCATTCTGATTGTGTGAAACCTAATAATTACTCATTTCATATTGTATTAGAAAAGGCTAAATGCATTTGGATGATCTTGCCTCTTCCAGTGCATAAACCTAAAGAGATAATCTCCATTTCATATACTGTATATACCGTATATACTCGAGTATAAGCCGACCCGAGTATAAGCTGACCCCCCTAATTTTGACACAAAAAACTGGGAAAACTTAATGACTTGAGTATAAGCCTAGGGTGGGAAATGCAGCAGCTACTGGTAAATTTCAAAAATAAAAATAGATACCAATAAAAGTAAAATTAATTGAGACATCAGTAGGTTGTGTTTTTTAATATCCATATTGAATCAGGAGCCCCATATAATGCTCCATACAGTTCATGATGGGCCCCATAAGATGCTCCATATTAAAATATGCCCCATATAATGCTCCATATACAAATGTGCCACATATAATGCTCCATGAAGTTCATTATGGCCCCATAAGATGCTCCATATACAAATATGCCTCATATAATGCTCCATGCAGTTCATTATGGCCCCATAGATGCTCCATATACAAATATGCCCCATATAATGTTCCATACAGTTCATTATGGCCCCATAGATGCTCCATATACAAATATGCCCCATATAATGCTCCATACAGTTCATTATGGCCCCATAGATGCTCCATGTACAAATACCTACCTTTGCCTGACATTGCCATCTCCGTGTGTGGTTCCACCATTACTCCAAAGCAACATGCCCGCTGCCTTGGGGTTATCCTTGATTCCGAGCTTTCATTCACCCCCCACATCCGATCACTGGCTCGCTCTTCTTATTTGCATCTCAAAAACATTTCTAGAATTCGCCCTTTTCTTACTTTCGACTCTGCAAAAACTCTTACTGTTTCTCTTATTCATTCCCGTCTGGACTATTGTAACTCTCTACTAATCGGCCTCTCTCTTACCAAACTCTCCCCGCTCCAATCTGTCCTGAATGCTGCTGCCAGGATCATATTCCTCACCAACCGTTACACCGATGCCTCTACCTTGTGCCAGTCATTACACTGGCTACCCATCCACTCCAGAATCCAGTACAAAACTACTACCCTCATCCACAAAGCACTCCATGGCTCAGCACCACCCTACATCTCCTCTCTGGTCTCAGTCTACCACCCTAACCATGCCCTCCGCTCCGCTAATGACCTCAGGTTAGCATCCTCAATAATCAGAACCTCCCACTCCCGTCTCCAAGACTTTACACGTGCTGCGCCGATTCTTTGGAATGCACTACCTAGGTTAATACGATTAATCCCCAATCCCCACAGTTTTAAGCGTGCCCTAAAAACGCATTTGTTCAGACTGGCCTACCGCCTCAACGCATTAACCTAACTATCCCTGTGTGGCCTATTAAAAATAGAAATAAAAAACAAAAACAAAAAAAAAAAAAAACCACATCAGGTTCCTTGCATCGTGTTCTCATACACTTTATGCAGTTAATAGCCCTATGTCTCTGTACTGCTACATACTTAGGCAGTTAACTGGTTCATGCAGCTTTACATGAACACCCGAGCCTTACACTATGGCTGGTCCAAATAACTAAAGCAATTGTTACCATCCACCTCTCGTGTCTCCCCTTTTCCTCGTAGTTTGTAAGCTTGCGAGCAGGGCCCTCATTCCTCCTGGTATCTATTTTGAACTGTGATTTCTGTTATGCTGTAATGTCTATTGTCTGTACAAGTCCCCTCTATAAGTTGTAAAGCGCTGCGGAATATGTTGGCGCTATATAAATAAAAACTATTATTATTATTATTATAAATATGCCCCATATAATGCTCCATACAGTTCATTATGGCCCCCATAGATGCTCCATATACAAATATGCCCCATACAGTTCATTATGGGCCCATAGATGCTCCATATACAAATATGCCCCATATAATGCTCCATACAGTTCATTATGGCCCCATAGATGCTCCATATACAAATATGCCCCATTTATTGCTCCATACAGTTCAGTATGGCCCCATAGACGCTCCTTATAACAGTGTGCCACATATAATGCTGCTGCAATAAAAAAAAAATGACATACTCACATCTTGTCGCTGCTCCTCAGTGTCCAGTCTCTCCGCACTGACTGTTTAGGCAGAGGGTGGCGCGCACACTAATACATCATCGCGCCGTCTGACCTGAACAGTCACTGCAGAGGACGTGGAAGACGGAGCGGCGCTGACGCTGGAACGAGGGACAGGTGAATATTTAATACTCACCTGCTCCCGGCGTGGCCCCTGGCAGCTTCTCCCGGACAGATGGTCTCCGGCGCCCGCAGCTTCTTCCTCTGTTCAGCGGTCACTGGTACCGCTCATTAGAGTAATGAATATGCGGCTCCACCCCTATGGGAGTGGAGTCCATATTCATTACTTTAATGAGCGGAACCACGTGACCGCTGTACAGAGGAAGAAGGTGCTGGCACCGGAGACCATGGGACATGCAGGGACCGCGTCAGCAGCGCCAGGAGCAGGTGAGTATGTGACCGTCGTCGCTCCCCCTCATCCGCCAACCCCCGCATTCCATGACTCGAGTATAAGCGGAGAGGGGCACTTTCAGTCCATTTTTTTGGGCTGAAAATCTCGGCTTTTACTTGAATATATATGGTAAGTTGGTATGTGTGACTGGGTGTCCATTAGTCGGGGTCTTGGTCCCGCTTGGCCCTTATTCACATTTACATCATTTGACATATGGTAAGGTTTTAATGCTAGAGGTTAAGACCATCCCGAATAGTGTCACCTTGATGTGGTGGGATGGCTTTTACTTTTTTTTATTTTAACAGAATGATGTTAACTGAGTACCCCATGTCTTTTTCAAGCATTATTGCTATTTATTTATTGCAGGGTATTTGCTCATTTTGTTTTTATCTTAGGTTTTGTCTGTTCCAGTGTGTGCACAAAGGAAGAGAACTATAGAAACTTTCAAGATTCAATCCAACCAATTCATTCATCAGAAACCAGCTCATCATTAGTTTTGGCCTTTTGGTTCTTACATATTTGTTCCTTTCCTGCTTTTAGGTGACAGGATCCTTTCCCGCTGTGGCACCATGTGCAGCTCCTGCATTTGGACACATAATGCAGCCATCACTTGTATACTCGATAACTTAACCTTTAACCATTTATGCTAGGACTCAAATGTAATTATCAGGATACAGCTGCAATTAAAAGGACCACATTGAATAAAATGCAACCTTGTAGACTGCAGCTGTCACTCAAAAGTTAAAAAGAATCAGTAGCGCTATGAAAAGTCTAGCTCTTGTCAAGATTATCCTGAAAGTAATGTTGATCCTGGTCCATTGGTCACGTCAGTAATCAGTGGTTGTCCGATAATAGTCCTTAGAACTGCTCCTTAACTCTCAACATCCCTAGCTTTTCTGATGTTGCCAATGGACCCGGTCCTGGAAACTCTACCTGTGAGGCCAGTTTGTCTCAGTAAAGTCATGTGTACAGTGTGTGTACCGCTGCATTCAGAGTCCTAACAGATCCATTCTATTGAGCCCATACACACTTTGTGTTCTGCCAGAAGGTGCCATATTGTAGAATTCTGGACGTATTCTCCTCTGCATGCTATTCTTCAGGAGTAGAATATAACTGTAATATAAAGCATTCCATATTTTTCTGATGACTTTCAATCAAATAAAAAAAATCTTTTTATGCATCCATGTATCCATGTACTGTAAAATTAGAAATCCCCAAAACTTTAGTATGGGCCCAAACATAGCCAGTATGGCAAGTCTATGCAGTGTAAAGGCTGTATAAGTCATGATATGGCCAGGCCTAAAAATAATGCAAACCAATATATCTTAAAACAAATTTGTCACCAGATTTCACACATTATTAAATAGATCTCTTTGGACCTGGTGATCCTGGTGTACTTTATAATTATATCAGCTGTATAATAATTTTGAAAAATTAAATTCAAACCCTGTCCACCTAGACTGACGACTCTTCAGTGTCACTTCCGCGGCTGTGAAAGCGCATATTACTTACTAGTATTTCCCAAAATTCATGCATGATCGTTCAAATTGACCCTCAGGATTGAATTTGATCAGAATAAAATCGGTCCAAATTGAAAGATCTCTGTCATGATCTTCAGACCCCAAAACATGATTAAGGCTGGTTTCACACTTGTGTTTGGCTGGTCTGCATATGGCTGCGTACATTCTCCAATAAGCTCCGCCTACTTCCGCATGCATCCTGCGTTGTCCTGCGTACCTATCTTTAGTGTGTGCAGGGACATGCATTGTATGTGAATGCGTCCGCATGCGGCAGTTTGACGTGCCCGTCGACCACACGAGAACGCAAAAAAAACAAAAAACAATGGTGTGCTTGGTTTTAATGTAACTTTATTCTTTCATATGTTATTTACAAGTTTATGAGCACTTATAAAATGTGTTCAAAGTGCTGCCCATTGTGTTGGATTGTCAATGCAACCTTCTTCTCCCACTCTTGACACACTGATAGCAACACCACAGAAGAAATGCTAGCACAGGCTTCCAGTATCTATTGCTTCAGATGGTGCACATCTCATATCTTCACAGCATAGACAATTGCCTTCAGATGACTCCAAAGATAAAAGTCTAAGGGGGTCAGATCGGGAGACCTTGGTGGCCATTCAACTGACCCACGACAACCAATCCACTTTCCAGGAAACTGTTCATGTAGGAATGCTCGGACCTGACACCCATAATTGATGGTATGGTGTGGTATATGGGGTAAAAAGATAGTGGGGCCATTCTTCATCAATGGAAACCTCAATGCCACTGGATATCTGAAATTGCTACATGATGATGTGTTGCCCTCTTTATGTACTGAATATGGCACATTCCCTGAATTTTTCTAGCAAGATGGTGCACCACCACATTATGGGTGTCAGGTCCGAGTATTCCTACAAGGAATCTGACCCCCTTAGACTAGCATTTCTTCTTATCAGTGTGACAAGAGTGGGAGAAGAGGGTTGCATTGACAATCCAACACAATGGGCAGCACTTTGAACACATTTTATAAGTGATCAAAAACTTGTAAATAACCCATAAAAGAATAGTTACATTAAAACCAAGCACACCATTGTTTTTCTTGTGAAATTCTCAATAAGTCAGATGTGTCACAAGACCCTCTTCCCATTGGAAAAAATAAAGTTGGATCCAAAATGGCCGACTTCAAAATGGCCGCCATGGTCACCACCCATCTTGAAGTTTCCCTCCTACCATGTACTAATGTGCCATAAACAGGAAGTTGATATCACCAACCATTTCCATTTTATTTAGGTGTATCCATATAAATGGCCCATCCTGTAGATCTGGGAATAATCATTTCCACAATTGGATGTGCTGAGATAATCTTATAAATGTGCCCCTGCTGTATACTGTGTAATGGCCGCGTTTGATCATACAGGGATATGGTCTGATCATATCACAGCTCCTGGGAAGGGGCGGAAGCAGGAAAAAAAAAAAGAAAAAAAAAAGAGTATTACAGAAGGGGATCACAGACAATTCTTTTTGTGAAGGCAAACATTTCACTGCCTGTTTTTGAAACAATGTTTTACTTAAGAGAAAGAATCAGTTGCGACCCCATGATGTAATGTCTGTATACTTCCCCCACCCCTGCCCAGGAGCTGTCCTATGATGAGACCATGTTCCTGTATGGTGAGACACAGCCATTACATAGTACACAGCAGGAGCACATGTATAAGATTATCTCAGCACAGGAACATTTTATTTAAAACACACCCAATTGTTGAAATGTTTATTATTCACAGATCTATTGATCAAAAATAACTTTTGTTCTTGGGAAAGCCCCTTTAAAACTAATCCTTTGCCAGATTTCTCAGCACAGGAAAAAAAATTGAAACATCCAATTGTGAAAATTATTATTATTCCAAGATCTATTGAATAAAATGAACTTTTGTTGTGGGAAAACCTCTTTTAAGAGACAACAGCATTTTCAATAACAAAGGTAATATATTGTATTCTAATTTTTTTGCTGCCGTAACAAATGTTAGCAGTTAAGGTAATAGTTTAAGGTACACTGATCTGTAGATGCAGTGGATGGGCAACACTACAACCTACTACATCCATGGTCCACAGATTCCAGAAATGTCAAGGCTAGGGTTATTTTCTACTCAGTCCTTTACGTATATACATATTATCGCGCTATAAAAACTGATTAAAAATGCATACATTATGCATTCTATCATTTAGAATGCATTCTGTATGTTTTGTGCACATTGATGAGTTTTTTTTCCGCGAAAAAACCACATCGCGGTTATAAAAGCATCATGTTCATTAATTTTGCGGATTTTCTGCATTGTTCCTGCTATTCTATGCATTTGGGAAAAAACGCACAAAAAAACGCACCAAAAACGCGTCAAAAACGCATGAAAAAATGCGGAAAAAAAATGCATGCGGATTTCTGGCAGAAATGTCCGGTTTTTGTCAGGAAAATTTCTGCAAGAAATCCTGACGTGTGCACATACCCTAAAAGCTAAAGAATTAGGAGAGTTCTTGATAAAAATTCTAGCCATATATTGTAGGAGATTTTTCTCTGCTAATATGTCCGTTTGATATAAAAGAATAGGAAACACGAGCGTGCCCGGCAGCATACAAATTTGACTGGAGAACTAGAGATATGTCTCTGGCTTCAGGGTAAAGAACACACTGCCAGCGAAAAAGCGAAAACTGTGTGTGGGCCTTAAATCCAATGCATTTATACTGCATCTTTAAGTGATTAACTTGTACATTCAGTTCCCAATATAATCATGAAGAATCCAACTAGACGATAAAAATCTCACTTCCCAAAGCACACCATTTTTCTTTTTTTTCCGATAAGAAATTTTTGCCTTAACACAATAACATGTCAACATAAAAAATGACATCCCATATCAGTGGCTAATACTCAGGATCAGGAAACAAGGAACAAACAAATGGTGCCAATTACTGTCCCTGGGGTCCAAGCGCGTACATAGGGGTGGCTGTTTGTCCTGAATGCTGACAGAAATGGCAGCATTTTACCACATTTTACGCTTCTTTTGTGGAGGTTTGATTTACAGTTCTCACTGTGGGGTGAACTGACAGTGAGGTAAACACATACCACCTGCAAAATCCTTCATGCTAGGAAGGAAAATACAAAACTCGATCTGAATGTCGCTGATCTGCCCACATTTATTGCATTTTTCTAATGTTGCTATAAAAGCAACATAAGAGTAAGAATGCTACGTTTTTCTGTAGGTTTCTCTCTATTTATTGATCTTTACATAACATTGTCCCATTCAGTCCATATGTTTTCAGGAGAGTTTGATTATTGCATTTTATGATCACAGAGGTCAGATATTAAAAGGGGTGGCCATATAATGATAGCCCCTGTCCTTACCCGTATTAGAGCATTGGATGCCATAAAATAAACAGCTTCCCCTCAGGCAGCTCCATCCTATCAATATATTACACGGTTGGTCATTCACGTATAGCCAAATGCACCAGCTTTTATTCTAAGGGGTTTTATTTGTGAGACGACTTCTTTATATGTTAATGAAGGTTACCCTATAAAATTATGCTGAGACGGTGAACTGAATGATTTTAGGGTCTGCAGGACTTTTTAAAAGACTAAGTCAAACACTATCATTAACCCTTTAGCCTAATTTTTACTGTTTAATCGTTACCTGCTGGACCAGAGCCGTTCCTCCGTGCAATATCCACCGTTGGTCATCTGGCATCAACATTTGAGGGGGTCATCAACTGACTGCCGCAGCCAATCAGCAGCCCTCCAATGACTTGCAGCTTTCCGATTTTGTCCCAGATGGAAGAAATAATATCTCCTCTCCCGAGACAAAACATGAACATGAGCATTTTGCCTGGTAAATGTTAATGTCAGCTGAGCGATGAGGGACACAAAGAAGGGGCTTCTGTCCAGTAGGTGAATATGGGTTTTTACTTTTCTTAACCTCCTTAAGCCTTTTAAAGGACTGACCTGAATGCAATTTTTTTTTTTAATTACAAAGCCAAAAGAAACCCCTAAACTAAAGAGCTAACTTAAAAATGAACTTTTAGTTGCATAGACGATGGCAGATTTCCAATAATACAGATAGGATTAGATAGAATAAGGATCAGAATTACTGTGGTGGTCTGTGACCACGCAACCTACAGGTAGAGCACTAATGATCAACCACCTCCTGGGGACTATCAGAATAAGGAGACGATTGGATGATCTAATCCTCATAAAGGATATCTATCCATCATGCTATGTGTTTTTAATATTTAGCGCACCTTTCTTATCAATCAATCTAATAAAAGTTACTTTTTAAGTTAGGTCTTTAGTTTAGGGCTTTCTTTTGTCTTTAGCAATATGTAAGTAAGCAATAAATCGCCCCATCGATGACTGGTGAACAGTGATCTGTTTGTGCAATGCAATTTTTAGACACAGGTCGCAAAACAGTGTACAGGTTTGGGCACTGGTGCTCAGGAAGGATATAATGGAACTAGAGCAAGTACAAAGGAGGGCAACAACATTAATAAAGGGGATGGGGGAACTACAATACCCAGAGAGATTAGCAAAATTAGGATTATTTAGTCTAGAAAAAAAGATGACTGAGGGGCGATCCAATAACAATGTTTAAGTACATAAGGGGACAATACAAATATCTCTCCGAGGATCTGTTTATACCAAGGAAGCTGACGGTCACAAGGGGCATTCTCTGCGTCTGGAGGAGAG
This sequence comes from Ranitomeya variabilis, assembly GCF_051348905.1. NCBI lineage: Eukaryota > Metazoa > Chordata > Amphibia > Anura > Dendrobatidae > Ranitomeya > Ranitomeya variabilis. The sequence continues at coordinate 155,211,775 of NC_135232.1, forward strand.
AAGGGTTTTCCACCAACATAGAAGAGAATCTGGAATTTCTTGCCTGAGGAGGTGGTGAAGGCGAACTCCGTCGAGGAGTTCAAGAGAGGCCTGGATGTCTTCCTGGAGCGTAACAATATTGTATCTTACAGTTATTAGGTTCTCTAGAAGGATGTAGATCTGGGAATTTAGTCTGACGGAATATAGGATGAACTGGATGGACAAATGTCTTTTTTCGGCCTTGCTAACTATGTAAAGCAATTTCCTTATTTAAGGATAACACTTATTAATATAGAACCTGCCGATTTCATCTGACAGGTATCCAGACTCAGACATCTACCATCTTGGCAGAGGAAAGAAGAGTCAGAGTGCTAAATTTCAACATATCCTAGCCCTTTTGTTATAAGAAGAGATAAACCACCACCTGAGGTATCCACTATGCTTCACCCCACTCACCCAAATTAAAAGATATTCATGTCCAATGAAACCAGGGTCAGGAGAATTAGCTATGGACTTAACTAGAATTTGACATACAGCTATCTAATGTATATGGCCACAGTTAGTGTCTTCTCTGATTAAATGCCACATCTTCCCTTGGACCAAACCAAACCTGTACTTTCCATTCCCAACTTGCTAAGCCTCCTGTAACCGTTGCCACTTTTGTTTTTTTTTCGTTTCTTGATTAACGAGCCTTGAACTAAGTTGTTGCCATTTTTTTTTCCTTGCCTGTGAAAACTACAACACTGAATTGCTAGGTTACAGAAAATATGAGCATGCCTGAAAACCACAGTACATTATCAAAGTCAAGGTAAAACTAAGCACAGGATATGCTCTAGTTGAAGATTAATGTCTTTCTATATATAATAAACCGACATGATGTTTCCACATGAAAAAATATGAAATTAGATCCTACTTATAAACAAACTAAAAACTTTAACAGCAAATTATAATTACAATAAACCTATCAGAAAAATCAATGATTTTGCTGGAAACTGTAGATAATGCATTGATTTATGAAAACTTCATTATTTATATATTGTTCAGTAAAGCAAGTGAAGTCTAAGAACAGGCATTTGTTATTCATCTCATTATCAATGGAAGGATAGGAAATGTAAAGCAGCGAAGATGGCGTAGTACTAATGATCTCTATCGTTCTTCCTCTTATCTCGTCTGCATTATACCTGCACCTTGCTCTCTGCTTAAATTTCTTCATCACACTTTAACCTCAGGAACCGAACTGAATACACAAAACAATTGCAAGTTGAGCAAGAATAAGGGAAATAATGATATCTTAAAACAAAGACACAAACCACGATGGACAGTTGTAATAAAAGGTAAGTAAACAATTTGGAAATATTAAGACTTCTGCATTGATTTCTAACAATAATTATACTTACAATGTAGAACCTACTTTTTCTCCAACTGCATATATCACTAAAACTGCAGTAAAAAGATATCGTAGAGCGACAGTAGATTTATTTGGGTCACCCTTCTATTAACCAGAGTAGAGTGTAAAAAGTTAGCAAAGAGGAGCCACCTCAAGTAAATCAGCGTCATTCGCTATGACAGCAACGACAAACTGTAGGTTCATATTAGGTCACTTTATCACAGACTATTGAAATCATATCTAAATAGAGATGTTGAGAAACAGGTAATTCATAAGAGAAAGAAACAGAGTGCCAGCGCTGCACTCACCTTTCCCACAGCTTCTATCACCATGGATCCAGGACATCTTCAGAGGATGGCAATGCTAGAAACTACATTAAGTAACTGCACCGCTGCACCCTGATTATGTCCTGTTCTAGCAGGAGCATAAAATATATATATTTTAGTATTGTAAAATGTTGGTTTTATTTATGCTATACTATTGTCACAGGGTGACATATCTGGAGTGATATGTTTAATGAAATATGTCTGCACTTTGTTATACGTACTTATTTATCAATTCTATTCATTGTACTAATATGCACTCTAGTAATGTTTTATACAATTGCACTGTCACTTTAAAATTTATTCATTGTACTAATGTTATAATATGCACTCTAGTAATGTCCATGCTGCGCACTGTCATTTTTGTTATTATGATAATAACTCTTTTCTTTCTTCTTCCGGTTTGGAGTTCGGGTCAGACGCATGCCCACTGTGATCACACGCTGCCCAGTGCTGTGTACGGCACTCGATGGTGGCTCTCGCGGGATTATGACATCATCGGGGGATTTCCCCTGCCCGCAGCGTCACCGAGAATGCCGGAAGCAGTGCTGTTACTGGTGGTGATTTTCAGCGCGCATGCGGCGGTTCCCCACCCGCTCCTATCGAATACACCTGAGGCAAATATTGGAATTAGCTGCTCCTATAAACTATTGGCATAGCACGCAATGAGTCACGGCCCCCCCGAGGAAGCCCACGCAAAACGCGCGTCGCGGTCCCATTGGCATCTCCACACACGGGTTATTATGGGTGAGATATCCGGACTTGGTTTCTAACCTTCACTTACCATGGCCTGTTTTTATAAAGCGGGCAGCATTCTTATGGGCTCTTTTTGCTCTGGTCTCATCTACAACAAATAATGATTATAACAGTACTATGAGATGGATGCTTTTTGGTATACTAATAACTTTGACTTGTCGGATATCAGAAGTGGACTAGCAAGCATTATTTACATTGTACTGATTATTAATTATGTATGTTTGCATGGTTCTTAACCTGTACCCGATACTTTATGTGTGGATTTGTGCAGTGGGAATTTTTTGACACTGTGCGCCATTTTTTCCATCACCTTTTTCTTTACTATTTGTGAATTTAATATTTGTATTAATGTAATAAAGTTTGTAATTTTTTTTACATATTCTTTGGACTCTGAACTCTATGTCTAGTATAGGTTGCAGCTTCTGTTAGAGTGTCCACTTTTATGTCCATTATAATGACAAAACAGTGTGTCTTTTTCTCTTTGTTTTGGGTTCAGTTGATATTGAATATAATGTTACAGGTAGAGTAGTAAAAAAAGTAAATCACATTTAGATATTAGCCAAATAGGTAGACGTGCGGGGTATTGTATAATAAAAGGAATTACAAAAGTGGTTAGGATGTAAAAATAGATATTTAGAAACATTTTAGGTTCTGTAACACCTAGCATCTGCTGAACCTATCTATTTCTGTAAGACCAACTAGCCATCTATAGTAGATTTCTGGATCTCCCCCTATGGCAGATGCAAATAAGGACCAGGCAATTGGATTTTAACATACCGATCCTTTTGTTACTAAGATAGATAAATCGCTGCCACAAGTGTCTGGCTGTGGCCTTCTTCCTTCTGTACACAAACGCGAGTTGAGTCTGCAGTGTGTAAGGTGATTGGGAGAATAGCAGTCACTCAGCTGACAGGTCTCTTTCTAAGGAAATGGCAAGTCTAAGAACCAGCAAACATTACATGCATCTTCTATATAAACACCACCAATAATTTCCTACAGAAACATTGCATTTACTTTTTCGTATTCATTTTCTTCCTTCACCGTGGGAATACAAATTCCAACAACTAGTAAAAATTCTTCCTTATTTTATTGATGTACTGTAGTTATCAAACTATACTTATATTTAATAGGTTTTAAGCCGGGCTATGCTCTCATGCTTTAAAGCAAATGCAGCCTCAGCAAAAAATTGTTCAATAATATGACAACCCCATCAGAGAAAATAGATTCTCCTTACAGAACATGGCCGAGCTAAACTGCTCGAAACGACATTTCTTCAATCAATGAAGATTTTTGTTCTACTGCTTTAGCCTAAATACAGCTGGTAATATTCACCTGGGAGCTCCTCTTTGGATTCATCTTCAGGAAATGTCTACACAGATGAACATTATATGTGAGGTGGTGTGTTTTCTTTGCCAGTGGATACGTTTCCGAGAGGGGGAAAAAAAAGAAAAGTCTTTGTTTTGTCTGGAATAAAATGTATTTTTTTATTCTCCTCATTGTATTGAGCTGAAAAACTACCAAAGCTTCCTGTGCTGTGTTCCTTCCCTCCTCGCCGTGTCATCTTGCTGCAAGCATTAATAATGGCGCTCTGACAAAAATCAGTTGTCAGGAGATGTTAAAGTTTGAACAATTTGCTGCAGACTGTGAACATCACAGTTTACTCGGTCTGGTTATAGTATAATATGTATCTTTCCATTACTTTTATCCTCTTAAATTGGATCTTTCCGAATGTCCTGATGCCACGGTGATGCACCGGAGTGCTACTGAAAGCTTACACTGCACTTTAGGCAGGCTGACGTGAGGAGCTTGCAAACGATGCGTGACAATGCTAGATAGATTATTATTGTAATACTTAGAATTCTGATCATGAGAAGAAAACAGAGTAATAAATAATAGAGGGTTTACGAGAACTCTGGCACAATTGTTTTCAGCCCTCTATCTCTATGCCAAGTGTGGGGATTCACTCTTGTAAGCACTGGCAGGCATGTAGTAAAGAGACGCACATAGGTTTTCAGTCCAACCTCAGTGTTTTATTCATACTGGCAGCAGAAAAAAAAACACAGCTTTACATGAGACAAAGCAAAAGTCCACCTTGTTTAAACAACATAGGTTAGGGTCCGAATGTGACAGTCCGTTCAGCTCAGCTTTTCCCAACCCCAAAATACACTCTGAGCAGTCCCGGCTGTCTATTTATGTTGTCCTAAGTCCTTCAGTTGTGCAATCTGGATGATGTCCCAATAACTCGGAATGGAAGAGAAGGTCTGGGCAAAGGCATGACCTCCTTTCCTGCTGTTCACCAGTGCAAGAGGCACTTGCTGGGAGGAATATATATCCTATCCAGCACTAGAGATGCGGAAATATTTCAATACTCGGTACGGATTACGATTGCAGTATTTGTAATATTCGCAGAACATAACCGAACACCATTGGAGTCAAAGGGAGTAAAGATAAGCGAATATGTCCAAAAACTATCATCAAACATAAAATAGGCACAAATATGTTACGAATATGGCACATTCAGATTCAGTGATCGTTTTCCAAACATTTTTGCTCATCTCTATCCAGCATCATACCCCTCAATGCGTCACACAAGGTACAGTAGTCAATCTGATTACTCATACAATCCTTTCTACTTTAAGAACTAAGCATAAAACAACTATATGCATTGATATAATTTTATTTAAAACTTGTGCCTAGATTTAGTCTATTTTTGCAATTGCATTGAATTTATGATCATACACTAATTGTAAACTAACTTTGAACAACTGTCACGAGTGGCAATCTTCATGGTAGCCTAGCAGTTAATGATATGGCTCCCACTGACAGGCTTAGCACTATCCACTCCATCTACCAGATCCCAATGATTACTCTGGCCTTCAACCTTTAACACCTGTATAAGGATCTGGACTTTCACTAGTGCTCCTGGGTTGGGGCTTTGGAGTAGGCCGCTGGCCAGTGGAGCAAGCTGGTGGCAAAAAGGGTCAACGTGTGAGACTGGTACCAGGAGGTCAAAGCTAGAGACAGAAATGAAAAGCAAGCAGGTGGTTAGAATATGAGTAGAGATCAAAAAAACAGAATAATCAAAACAGCACCATAGGGGCAGGGATACAGACCGGGTAAGCTGAACTTAATAACTGGCAGTGAGGAACAGGGAAAAGGAACTTAAGGTGCAGAATCCCCAGGGTTAATCAAAATGGATAAAATACAAACTAGAGACAGAAGTAACCCTTAAGTAAGCTACCTGGATGGCACTGCAAGTCACAGGGAATACAAAGAACTGCTTCATTATCGTCAATTTAATTCACAGCAACAGCACATTACCACCCAGTCAGAGAAACCAAAACAGAAGGACAGGCACTGACACGTGAGATACTTAAACATAGTTAGGCACCTTTTCACCTTCTCTTGGAGCACAATTTAATCAAATCATTCAGACATGCAATTTAAATAAATGTTAATACCCGTTATGTTCACATGACAGATATTTCTCCCAACCCTCACTGGCTGAGCACCCAATAGTGTGTTCCCAATAGTAATAAAGGAGTAAGCAGCTGCCAAACACCTCTGGCTGTGAGAAACAAAACAGATTGGGCATTTAGAAATCCACCACCAGATCCTTCTTTCCTCCGAAATCTTCTATCAGAGGAAAGTCAGGACTTCCTCATGCACATTAGGTGGTAAGCCAGTTCAGCCTAAATTTGCAGGGTCAGCTGATAGTAGTTTAAAGTGCATGTCCACCATTTCGTAAGAGGAAAATTTACTGGAGTAATCAGTGATCCCAGGCAACAACTCAATACCTAATTCAACTAAGAATACTCTCTTATCTGCCCAGTAAAATAAGGTGCTATAAGGCGAGAATACACTCCTACACAGTAACATATTCAGGAAGAGATATTGATTTTGGTCCATGAACATCAATATACTACCACAAATGTGAACAACACTATTGAGTGGGGATCTGTTGCTTTTAAGACTAAATGGAGGCCATCATTTGTAAAAATGTTTCCAGTAACACAGTAACGTGATATATAGCTACTAACTGTATTTCTAGACATGAATCAAATCCATTACTGTTTGTTTACACCTGATTTATTTCATCAATGCATTAAGGTGTGGGTCGATGATTGTAAATAAGCGAGTGTTCTTCAATGTGGGAAATTTTTGAAATTGTGCAATCTCACTAGAACCTATCATTAGAGTCATTGTACCTTAACCATGGGAAGAATGATCAGAGCCAGGTATGTCTACCTTAGAAATACCACGGCACTTCAGGGAAAACAAAGTTTGAAAAGCCATTCGAAGACCATAAGTAGAGATGTAACCATTCTGATGACATTCTTGGCTAGCTTCACCGGCTCCATTCCAAGTGATTGACAAGTTTCTCCCACATATACATGCCAGCCAGGGGATGTGCCAGTCCCATCTCTGCTAACGGTCCCCGGATGTCCAAACTATATTGTATCTGAAACGGTATGGAATTACAGAATAAAACATACCTGGCTGCAATCGCACAGCCATGCTCTGACTCATAATGCCTGTGGTGCATGCTACCTAGCCTGATTCTTTGAACATATGTCATCTTGTGGACACTGAAATCTCAAACTGAATTTTTCACTGAAAACATAAAATTGTGTATATATATATATATATATATATATATATATATATATATATATATATATATATATATATATATATATATATATAAGTAAATCAGTAATTAGCGAGATAATAGAGTTTGCTAATTAAGTTAATTAGCAAACTCTCTATTATCTCGCTAATGCATAGGGAGATACTGGCATATTTGCAAAAGTCTGAGCAGGAAGTGTAGGTTGACTTTACTGATCAAAAAACAATGGCAACACTAACTATGTCATTGATAAAAATGAAGAATTTGTACATTACCATCGGTTTTCCTCTTGGACTCCATGTTAGAGACTTCTCAATCATATAATTTAGTTCTACTTTGCACTGATGAGAGGTAAACCGCCCCAAACACATATTTACAAATGGAGTTTCTGGTTTGGCTTTTTATTCTAAGGCTACTTTCACACTAGCGTCGGGCTCGGCCTGTCGCAGTGCGTCGGGCCGAGGTTACCGACTATCGTTGTATACGCCGCACAACGGGGGCAGCGGATGCATTTTTCCAGCGCATCCGCTGCCCCATTGTGAGGTGCGGGGAGGTGGGGGCGGAGTTCCGGCCGCGCATGCGCGGTCGGAAAAAGCGGACCGTCGGCAGCAAAAAACGTTACATGTAGCGTTTTTTTTGTGCCGACGGTCCACCACAACACGGCGCAACCGTCGCACGACGGTTGCGACGTGTGTCAATCCGTCGCAATACGTCGCTTAATGTTAGTCTATGGGGAAAAAACGCATCCTGCAAGCACTTTTGCAGGATGCGTTTTTTCGGCCAAACGACGCATTGCAACGGATTGCAAAAAACGCTAGTGTGAAAGTAGCCTAAGTCATGCGGCAAGGCCTTTTAATGGGTCGATATTGTTATTTTCATCACTGTATGGGTTGCTTATATAGCACCATCATATTCCGCAGCGCCTTACATACATTATAATTGCTCACCATCTAAATTTCCTATCAGTATTTCTTTGAAGTGTGTGAGGAAACCGGAGTACCCAGAGGAAACCCACGCAAACAAGGGGAGAACATACAAACTCCTTGCAGATGTTGTCCTTGGTGGGATTTGAACCTAGGACCCAAGTGCTGCAAAGCTATAGTGCTAACCACTGAGCCACCGTGCTGCCCGATAATCACTTTCAGTATAGAACTTATCATCTGTCCTGTTACAAGGAGTTACCAGCTACTTTATGTCTGTAGTCAAGTAAAGTCTGGGAATAAGGGGGATGTCTTATCAATATAACAACTTTTTAAATTGAAGATGGGTTGTGAGCCACTCACTCCTGAAACTAGCAGAGATCAGCTTTTATTGTGGCTTCTAGACACTTAAATTCAGTGTTGCATGTCTGTCATCCTTATTAGTGGTTGATAGTGATGCCTTTCAGTTGCGTTTCTACACTCTTTCTAGTAGAGGTGAGTCCCAAGTGGAGGAAACCCTCTATAAACATGATATACACTAAGAGATCAACTAATAAGGGGTCCTTGTGGAACAACTTTCCGGACACTCAGCAGTGTGACAAACTTATACTAAAATATCAACTGTTTGCAGAATGCCATATTTGTATAGCTTATGGTTTATTCTAAACAATCCCATAGAAGCTGTGAAGCGCTCATGACCAGTAAAGTGCTACAAGCCTTGCACTGCCCGTTGCATTTTTTGGGGTTCCCATCCTTTTCAAATGAAATCATTATTTCTTTGAGAACACATAAGGGATGAAGTGTATGGAAAAGTGTATTCAAAAAGAGAAGCAAGCCTTTGTAAAAGCGTTTAAAGGGTTCTTAGTAATTGTATGCATGCCATAATAATGTCCTCTAAATCTTCTCTGTTTGAGATGTTGCAAACATTGTCAATATATTAGATTTGCTCAGAAACTCATTATTCAAGGCTCGTAATTATATAAACAGGAAAACAATTCATGGTAACCAGGTTTGAAGGCTGTAGCCAGGCATAAATATTGTTACAATAAAGATGTAGGTTTTATTTTGTATGAATACAAATCAGTCAGTCCTTTTTTCCCTCCGCACTTCAGCCGCTACCAGATGGGAATTTTTGGAAGTTTTGTTGCCTGATGAGAGAAGCTTAACTTCTTTGAAGGCCAGAATATAGAGCCCATCTATGCAGATAGAAAAGGATGTCATCAGAAAAGCAGAGGCCCCACTTAACGTCCCTTATTCAGTGTTTGCATACTCTTGTGAATAATTAGTGAATTCCTATACCAAAACAGATTAAAAAAGACTTTTTTTTCCAGCTTTGATTCTCTTGTTTGCTAGGCTTGTTAAGGGCCATGGCAGGTCATGGTGATTGACAGGCCTTGTGTGTGTATTAGCCTTAATAATGCATATGCATCTTCCAAGGAAGTTCGGAGCACTGACTGTGGTTAACCCTTTGGCGTTGAGTGATCCTTCACTACTTCATAATGCTATAAAGCCGATGCTAACTGCAACATCCAAAGAGTTAATGAAAGCACATCCAGCATTCACATCAGCTCTGAAGAATCTAGAAAGAAGTGGACTCAGCCATTGCAATTTATGCTCTCTCTGTCAATTAGTGCCAGTAAGGAAATTGGACGACTATCCACACACATAAAGCATGTTGTCCAACAAAGCACTATTCACCTTCTCCTGGCTTTTATCATTGGCAGTCGTTATACAAACAAAATCATCATTACCTCCAGAAAGGACCTGCTTTCCAGCAAATTTGTGGTGTAAATTTAAAGAATTTCATGTTTAGTAGATATCTCATTTTAGGAATTTTCCAAAAAATATTCTAGTAACTGAACGGTGTGAGATGCACTAGGACTTGGAGCGATTCCAAAGGGAGGAGAAGACATAATTACAGTGGTGATACTTGTTAAAAATACTATATATTCATTTGGTTGCATCTTAATGGCTGGAGACTTAGTCACCAACCGGTAGATTTAATCAGAGCCTGGTATTTATTTAATCCACGGAGATTAGAGAGTGAATTTAAAATGTGTCAGTCCTATATCTGGAAAGAAATAAAACTATGCCCTTACAGCTAATTGGAACTAAGCGCTTTCATTGGTATGCTAATATATTTAATGTGACACAATGTAATAAATCTGTCTCTTATTTATTGGCATTGAATGGCTTATGTTCTTAGATTCCCTGCAAGCACTGACATACTTTGTCCTGGGTTCTACAATGTACAGCCACAGAGCAAACATATTATATCTCAACAGCCCTATCGTCAGCAATCAGGTATTCTTCATCTAAAGACCAGCAGGAGGCAGCAGGTCAGTGACCATAAAAAGCAATATAATCTTTAATTATGTACTACATGCTCTAGAAGCTAACTGAGGGTACTGCATCCACATGTGATTAAGGGTCCAGTTACATGGACCCACCAATGCCACCATATTACCAGTGATCAGTAAACTTTTACCCAGCGGCAGTCGTTTAAATACCTGTTTACACAGACAGGTCCCAGTAAACTAAGTGCACTGGGAGATCTATTGCAGACCACTCAGTGCACATAGGGTGCCATGGTTCTTGGCAGTGCGAGTGATGATGCACCGCTTACAATGATTATTTTTTGCAGTGCAACAAATCATTTCACCCAATGAACAAGCAAAAAGCTTGAAAGACCTTAGATGACGTCGCGGCTTGTGATTGGTCGCATGAGCGGTCACGTGACCGCCACGCAACCAATCACAAGCCGCGACGTCATCTGAGGTCTTTCAAGCACTCATTCTTAGGAACGGAAGCTGCCGGTTACATCGGTAAGGTCCAGGCTGCGTCGGAGAGGTAAGTATATCAATATTTTTTTATTTTTATTCTTTATTTTACACATTAATATGGATCCCAGGGCCTGAAGGAGAGTTTCCTCTCCTTCAGACCCTGGGAACCATACAGGATACCTTCCAATACTTGGTGTCTCATTGACTTGTATTGGTATCGGGTATCGGTATCGGCGATATCCGATACTTTTCGGGTATCGGCCGATACTATCCGATACCGATACTTTCAAGTATCGGACGGTATCGCTCAACACTAATTACTAATAAAACAGCACATTTTATCGGAAATACCAAAGTTTTTCCCTTCTTCTATTTCCCATTTTGCCTATTGGGCCGATGGGCTTCCTGGATCTCTGAGTTTATACGCACGCGGTGACGGAGACATCCAAGTGGTGAGTTAATTTTTTTACTGAATACATCTCATCTGGGATATCATTATATAGAGAGCTGCCAACAGCAGATCCTGATGATTTGCATAACCAAATGCATTCAGCGAGGCAGCAAATTCCTCAGACAACTATTAGTAACCATATCAGCCATATTTATTAGCACGACTCACACTCGATATTGAATAAATCATTGTGTTCGATGGGAGACAAGTCTGGAGACGCTGCAGGCCATGGTGTCACATTTACAACACATATGCTGCCTGGCATTGTCGTGTTCAAAAACAGCTCCTGCGCAATTTGGGGATATGGTTTACCACTGGTTCCACTCCAAACTTAACGTAACCTTAAGCTGTTAGTGTACCTGGAATGAAGGCTGTGAAGGGTTAGGCTACCATACATTACCCTACCTCAAACCATAATCCCGGACGTAGTACCAATGTGATCTTCCCTTGTAAAAGCATTTTCCTGGCGTCACCCATTGGTCTCCAGACTAATCTCTGGCTAGCAACAAGACAAAAGCTGGACTACTTTCACCCACAAAATAACAGACATCATAGCAAAACTAAGATGACCCTATTATAAGTCAATATGGTCCTCTGGCACTTCTGGTGCTGGTTCTGAGACAAATCTTTCAGAACTTTAATTCAATTTTTTAGCTCCTACAACATCAGGGTGGATTGATTTAAATCACGCCGATTTAAATCATGATTTAAATCACGATTTAAATCAAAAGATTTTTTTCTATTTAAATCGGATCGATTTAAATCATGATTTTAATCATGATTTAAATCACTGATTTAAATCAAAAGGTTTTTTTTAATATAAATCACGATTAAAATGAGAAGTGAGAGCAGTGCGCATGTGCGCCCATAGTTACACGGACGAAACTAGGGGCAACGATCTAACGCCAGGGTGAGGGGGGGACCCCAAAGTAAGTAAAAATCTTTTTTGTTTTACTATATGGCAATAGGTAGGTGTTTAAAAGCAGCATGTCTTAATTGTATAAACTATTAATAGCCTCCACATTTTGTTCATACTGCCTCTTTAATTCCACACTTCTAGCTTGGTTTCACTTTTGGTTTAGTTTCTTTTTCCATTCAGTTGACATGCCCAAACTTGTTGGATAGTCAGCATCCTACAGAAACCTCTGGAAGAGCATGGCATTGTGAATGTTACACATATACAGCCTTTATTCTACTGAGTTAAACAACTCAGCTTAATCTCATGATGGAAGAACCTTTGGATGGTAAAATATTTTCCTCAAAAAGCAGTTTATTGAAAAAAATCCGATTTAAATCAAAAAAATCCGATTTAAATCAAAAAAATCCGATTTTTTTGATTTTTTTAAAAAAACATTGATTTTTATCCACCCTGTACAACATGCAATAAAATTAATTTTACAAACCAAATGTAAATTCTAGAAGAAATACAGTCTTTTTTGCAAAGGTATACTGTATAGAGTGCTGTACACAGTACGCACTTACAATGAGAGGGAAATTAGATTGTAAGCCCAGTAGGATAGTTTTCTTATCTTATACACAAACATGCTAAGTCCAATTTCAAAGAAAGTCAAGTAACATTTGTGCAGGAAACAAATATGTAGGAGAAAATCTGCACAAACATGGAAAGAATGTACAAACTCTAAGCAGATGTTGGTCTGATCAAATCAAAGTCGATTTCTCTAGTGCTACAAGGTAAACAATGTAAATACTGAGCCACCGAGAGAAATATATATGGAGCTTAGAAGGGGGATCCAAGAGCAAATTCCACGTGTTGGTTTCCTAAACTTAAACTTTTTTCTCTTGTAGATGGTTGGATATATAGATAGTCAGATATACATTATACAGATCATAGTGGAGGTGATCGAATCACCAGATCATTCGATTTACAATATTGGTCCAACTGGGAAATTGGATTTGTGTTGAATATATTTGTTTCTAATTGAATTGCTGGTAAAAACCATTGATTATGCTCCAAGATCTCTTTCAACCCCTTAGCATAAAAAACAAAGGTGTTAAAAATTAAAAATATTACCCACCTTGTCCCTCACCTGTCCTTGGGCCACAGCCCCACACCTGGCCCTCTTCTAGCATGCTTCCTCCATCTGGTTCCCGGTTTCTCTTGTTTTCAGCCTTCTTCACTCTTTGGCAGCTCTGGCGCTCACTAGGCCTCACAAGGCATCATCATGTCACTTGAGACTTAGAATTAAAGGCAATGAGAAGTGAAAACGGAAGAGTGACCGGAGCAAGACAAAGGAAGTAAGCCAGAAGGAGAATGGATGGGATGCTGAAGCCCTACGTTCAGCCCTGGGGTCCTGGGTTCAAATCCCACCATGGACAACATCTGCAAGGAGATTGTATGTTCTCCCCGTGTTTGCGTGTGTTTCATCTGGTTTCTCCAGTTTCCTCCCACACTCCAAAGTCATACTGATAAGGAATGTAGATTGTGAGCCCCATCGGGGACAACAGTGATGTCTGTAAAGCACTGGAGAATATGATAGCATTACATAAGGAATGCCTAATAATTAAATAGGTAATATTTTTTGGTGTTTTTTTAGTTTGCAACCGCTTCCTGTTGTTAAATACAATGAAGCAAAGTGAATCGAATTGCAAAATAAATCAGAACGACAGATAGATTCTAGTGGGTATAGATATGTAATTCAAAATTGATATATATTATTGTTAAAAACTGTAATTAGCATTAAGTCTGAAAAAGCACAATCCACGTAACACTTCTGTGGCCTGCAAATTCAGTTCATGGTACTATGTCCTGTTATTTTATATTCAAACTTTTTGATTTACGTGGTTTGATAGAATGGTCCTGAGTTTTTATAAGGTTCTTTAGGTAGAACATTTCCTTTCTAGCTAATTACAGCTAACTGTTTTCATTGATATGCTAATATATCTACCATGACAGTATGCAATAAATCTGTCTTCCCTGTATTGACACAAGAGTGCTCGTGTTCTAAGGCTTCCTGCAGCTAATGGTGTTCATTTCAGTGTAGTTTGTAAGGTCATACAATGCACCTAGGAAAACATATATCTCCACAACTGTCTTGTGTAGAATACGCATGTCACCTTCTATTTCAAACCAGAGAGGAAACAAGCTGACAGTCAACAAAATTTTGTAACTCAATTTTTAATGATAAACTGCATCATTAAAGCAAGATTATTACCCAAGAGCAGCTTCAACCCATATGATGTGCTATTGGTGGTTGAAGGAAGCAAATTAAAGCTGTGTGCTCTATGATCATTGCCGAGCTTTATGTGGTTATGTTTATTATAATTATTATAATGGGGTATGTTGTTAATTCTTCACAATATACAATATTTAATTGTTCAGTACAAAATATGACTACACATATATCTATCTATTGGTGTATACATATGTATAGATAGATAGATAGATAGATAGATAGATAGATAGATAGATAGATAGATAGATAGATAGAAAGATACCGTATATACTCGAGTATAAGCCAACCCGAGTATAAGCCGACCCCCCTAATTTTGCCACAAAAAACTGGGAAAACGTATTGACTCGAGTATAAGCCTAGGGTGGAAAATGCAGCAGCTACTGGTGAATTTCAAAAATAAAAATAGATGCTCCATACCATTCATTATTGCCCCATAGATGCTCCATATAAAGCTGTGCCATATATAATGCTCCATACCATTGATTATTGCCCCATATATTATCCATATATAGCTGTGCCATATAGAATGCTCTGCACCGTTCATTATGGCCCCATAGATGCTCCATATAAAGCTGTGCCCCATATATAATGCTCTGCACCGTTCATTATGGCCCTATAGATGCTCCATATAAAGCTGTGCCATATATGCTCTGCACCGTTCAGTTTGGCCCCATAGATGCTCATTATAAAGCTGTGCCCTATATGCTCTGCACCGTTCAGTTTGGCCCCATAGATGCTCATTATAAAGCTGTGCCCTATATGCTCTGCACCGTTCAGTTTGGCCCCATAGATGCTCATTATAAAGCTGTGCCCTATATGCTCTGCACCGTTCAGTTTGGCCCCATAGATGCTGTCACGATTCACACCGTGACTGTCAAGATCCCTTAGCCGCTGCCCACAATATGTCACGGATCGGGGTGACTTTAGACCAGCAGACGGCTGTCACATGTGCAGGGGGCTTATCCTAGTTATCCCTCCACTGCCACAATGTGATGAAAAAACACACACGAGGCTATTGCCCTCTTGTTTACAGCAGGGGCTTATTTTAGGTATCCCACTGCTCTTCAGTATACCAGGAACTGCAGGGATTTGTGTCTATCCCGCTTACAGTTCCACTTAACACTTGCAGCTCTCTGGCGCCCCCCTTACTCTCAGGTCAGATTAGGTACTGCACCTGGGGTAATTAGTCACCAGAAAGGCTGCCTGCTATGTACTGGCTATTGGGCGCGCTGCAGCGACGCGATAACTACTCCCACGCAGGCAGGAACAATAATTATCAAGCCGCAGTCGCTACAGTGACCCCCCAACAGCTGGCACACGGTAAGCTGCCACCAGCGCCGATTAAACGGGTCCGGCTGCTAACCCAAAACAGTAGCGTAAATTCCCTTCAAAGACAGGGTACGTTTTTAGAGCATGGAGAACGAACTAGTAATAAATATTATACCCCATAAATGATTTTTAGGCAGTGTTTATAAAATATTTTACAAAGATGTTACAAATGAGACAATTGCAAATATGTACAAGGTAATTATGAAAATAAAAGGATTAAAGGAAGAAAAGATAACACTCACATGTTCTTAGATCATTGCATTGCAGGCAACCACACGTCCCAGCTCATTGGGCGTGCTCAGGTCTGTCCAGGAAAAACTCCAAATCTGCCTCCTGAAAGTCTCCCAGCAACTTAAAACCTGCAGGCTGTGACCTCACAGAAAGGGCTGGCTTTTCCAACCCCTCCTACTTCTTCAGTATTACTCACTGGGCATTAAATATATCTGATGCCCGTAACTTCGCTACAGAACATAAAATAATCGCACCATACCCATCATTCATCTCGTAGTATCGTGGGCATTCCGATGAGATCAAATATGTCCTATTTGTCACGCACACTGACAGAGAAATCCCTACCTCTGTACCAGATGGAGCTAGAAACCTGTGTTTCGAGTGAGGGGTAGATCCATCGAGGAAAAATAAGAATATATATTTTCGTGTCCATAACTTAAACGGTTTGCATAATATCTTCCAAAAACAGAACAAAGAACTCCCATGCGTTCTAGAAGTTTCTCTACCAGTTCCTGCTAACACAAATTTCCCTTGCAGCTATGCCAGTCGTAAATACCTTTCGTCAATAAAACTCCCCCACAAGGCAAGCTCTTCTACACAGTTAGAAACACAGGGAAGGAAAGAGAACCAGAGAGAGGGGGGTTTAGCCCCCGCATGCTAGCAAGAAAACTAACTTATGATATTTCATACCATATCGTGACAGATGCTCCTTATAAAGCTGTGCCCTATATGCTCTGCACCGTTCAGTTTGGCCCCATAGATGCTCATTATAAAGCTGTGCCCTATATGCTCTGCACCGTTCAGTTTGGCCCCATAGATGCTCCTTATAAAGCTGTGCCATATATAATGTTCTGCACCGTTCAGTTTGGCCCCATAGATGCTCATTATAAAGCTGTGCCATATATGCTCTGCACCGTTCAGTTTGGCCCCATAGATGCTCCTTATAAAGCTGTGCCCTATATGCTCTGCACCGTTCAGTTTGGCCCCATAGATGCTCATTATAAAGCTGTGCCCTATATGCTCTGCACCGTTCAGTTTGGCCCCATAGATGCTCATTATAAAGCTGCCCCATATGGAATGCTCTGCAGCGTTCAGTTTGGCCCCATAGATGCTCCACATAAATCTGTGCCATATATAACGCTGCTGCTGCAATAAAAAAATCAAAACACATACTCACCTTTCTTGCTTGCAGCTCCTCAGCGTCCCGTCCCGGCGTCTCTCCATACTGACTGATCAGGCAGAGGGCGCCGCGCACACTATATGCGTCATCACGCCCTCTGATCTGCGCAGTCAGAGCAGAGAGACGCCAGGAAGATGGAGCGGCGCCCGGCATGTGGAACGTGGACAGGTAAATATGCGATACTTACCTGCTCCCGGCGTCCCGCTCCTTCCCCCGGACAGCTGGTCTCCGGGTGCCGCAGCCTCTTCCTCTATCAGCGGTCACCGGCACCACTGATTAGAGAAATGAATATGCGGCTCCACCCCTATGGGAGTGGAGTCTATATTCATAAGTTTAATGAGCGGTCCCACGTGACCGCTGTACAGGGGAAGAGCTGTGGCACCCGAAGACAGTGTGACGGGCAGGGGGAGCGTCAGGATCGCCGGGACTAGGCAAGTATGCCTCAGCACCCTCTCCCCCTCACCCGCCGACCCTGCCGCCGACCGTGACTCGAGTATAAGCCGAGAGGGGCACTTTCAGCCCAAAAATTTGGGCTGAAAATCTCGGCTTATACTCGAGTATATAAGGTAGATAGATAGTGTGGCTTTTTTTTTTTTTTCAGGTAATTTTTATTGAACTTTTAACATTTTAAGATATGGGAAAGGGGGAAGGGAAACAGGATAAGGATAGGGAAGGGAAATAATTCCCCAAATGATATGAGGAATGGAATATCAGGCATTAGAAAACAGACCAAAGCACAGTAGCTTAAATATACTCCAAGTATATGTTACTTTCAAAAGAGAGAAAAAAAAATTATAGCAATCTTACGGTATAGTAGAACAACGATAAATTTTAGCAAGGTAAAGTGTTGCTTAGGAACTAGACCTAGAAGTAAAAACAGCAGTACTCAACTTAAAATTAAAGTAGCTTAAACGTAGAGAAAACACTCTATATACCTGGTGCCTACGTGTAAATCTAATAGAGTACCAAAGAGCGTCGTTGACTACTTAGTATTATATGATGTTCATTAATGTTAGTATACTCGCTTAATAGTCTGTGAAGTAAAAGTAGATTAAAGTGTCGTATAATATATGTTATAATGCCTGCAAAGTCCCAGAGTGCACATGACACCCCTAAGACCTAGTGGAGGAAAGTTCGGTTTTGATCCAAGAAACAAACAAGTAAAGTAAAAGTAAAAAATAAACTTTGAAGTGGAATTAAGTTGTTTCAGTTACTCAAATAACTAATCGTTGATTATTTGTAGATTGTTCATCCAGAACAAGTACCCATCAAGTTGTGGAGAGAGAACTGAATGCGGCTTCAGAGGATTTGATTCCAGTACATTTTAAAAATTCAATACCCTCGTCTGGAGAGGAAACATTAAATAATCCTGATGGGAGTCTCACCCAGAGAGTTGATGATGTAGTCCAGGTGTAAGAGAGGCCGGCTCGCAGTAGTTCACGTGTGATATGCGAAAAAACTCTCCTATTTTGGAGAGTGACTTTTGACAAATCCTTATAAAAGACCAAGTGCTTGTATGGGGATGAGAGGGTCCCTGACTGGTGGCTTACATTTGGTAACTATGGTCCTTCCTTTATATATACTGTGAACATTTTGGTGACCGCACGGCGGTTGTCCATGATGCTGCGGTTGTCGGTGACATTGCACTTGTTACTATGATGTATTTATTTCTTATTAGTCTTTTAATATATTAACGATTAACATTAATACATACATATTTCTTATATTCTATTTAAATAATTTTTGTGCATTGTCATCTATGACCGCTGCATTGAGGATACTACTGGTTACACTTGCAGGAATTTTTTTTTTTTTCTCTTCTGCGGGTGTGTATATACGCACTATATGATTGATTGGAAGGATACATATATATATATATATATATATATATATATATATATATATATATATATATATATATATATATATATATATATATATATATATATATATATACAGTGCCTACAAGTAGTATTCAACCCCCTGCAGATTTAGCAGGTTTACACATTTGGAATTAACTTGGCATTGTGACATTTGGACTGTAGATCAGCCTGGAAGTGTGAAATGCACTGCAGCAAAAAAGAATGTTATTTCTTTGTTTATTTTTTTTTTAAAATTGTGAAAAGTATTTTCAGAGGGTCATTTATTATTCAACCCCTCAACCCACCAGAATTCTGTTTGGTTCCCCTAAAGTATTAAGAAGTAGTTCAGGCACAAAGAACAATGAGCTTCACATGTTTGGATTAATTATCTCTTTTTCCAGCCTTTTCTGACTATTTAAGACACTCCCCAAACTTGTGAACAGCACTCATACATGGTCAACATGGGAAAGACAAAGGAGCATTCCAAGGCCATCAGAGACAAGATCGTGGAGGGTCACAAGGCTGGCAAGGGGTACAAAACCCTTTCCAAGGAGTTGGGCCTACCTGTCTCCACTGTTGAGAGCATCATCCGGAAGTGGAAGGCTTATGGAACTACTGTTAGCCTTCCACGGCCTGGACAGCCTTTGAAAGTTTCCTCCCGTGCCGAGGCCAGGCTTGTCCGAAGAGTCAAGGCTAACCCAAGGACAACAAGGAAGGAGCTCCGGGAAGATCTCATGGCAGTGGGGACATTGGTTTCAGTCAATACCATAAGTAACGTACTCCACCGCAATGGTCTCCGTTCCAGACGAGCCCGTAAGGTACCTTTACTTTCAAAGCGTCATGTCAAGGCTCGTCTACAGTTTGCTTATGATCACTTGGAGGACTCTGAGACTGACTGGTTCAAGGTTCTCTGGTCTGATGAGACCAAGATCGAGATCTTTGGTGCCAACCACACACGTGACGTTTGGAGATTGGATGGCACTGCATACGACCCCAAGAATACCATCCCTACAGTCAAGCATGGTGGTGGCAGCATCATGCTGTGGGGCTGTTTCTCAGCCAAGGGGCCTGGCCATCTGGTCCGCATCCATGGGAAGATGGATAGCACGGCCTACCTGGAGATTTTGGCCAAGAACCTCCGCTCCTCCATCAAGGATCTTAAGATGGGTCGTCATTTCATCTTCCAACAAGACAACGACCCAAAGCACACAGCCAAGAAAACCAAGGCCTGGTTCAAGAGGCAAAAAATCAAGGTGTTGCAGTGGCCTAGTCAGTCTCCTGACCTTAACCCAATTGAAAACTTGTGGAAGGAGCTCAAGATTAAAGTCCACATGAGACACCCAAAAAACCTAGATAACTTGGAGAAGATCTGCATGGAGGAGTGGGCCAAGATAACTCCAGAGACCTGTGCCGGCCTGATCAGGTCTTATAAAAGACGATTATTAGCTGTAATTGCAAACAAAGGTTATTCCACAAAATATTAAACCTAGGGGTTGAATAATAATTGACCCACACTTTTATGTTTAAAATTTATAAAAATTTAACTGAGCAACAAAACTTTTTGGTTTGTAAGATTTATGCATCTGTTAATAAATCCTGCTCTTGTTTGAAGTTTGAAGGCTCTAACTTATTTGCATCTTATTAAACCTGCTAAATCTGCAGGGGGTTGAATACTACTTGTAGGCACTGTATATATATATATATATATATATATATATATTTCTTTGCCACTGTTCCAGTCATACCTGTCGGTTGTCTCTGTATTTTGGTTGCTCCATAATTTTATGTGTGATATATGGTTTTAGATATGTTCAAAATAAAGTTTGTACTTTTTCATATTTTATGGCCTGGTGTTCATTCTTGGTGTTATTAATTGTACTTTAGTAAAATCATGCTTCCCATTAATGCTGGTAAGCCCAGCTAAGCCCCCTGCAGTGTTATTACATGGGAATGGCTGCTCATGTAGATTGGGATGGTACAGCACATTGCTTACCCACGCAGATGTCCCTTGGTCCTCTCCATTCTCAAGTCCCGGTGTTCTGTTGTCCACTCCTTTAGCGGCGCAATCTTCTTCTTTATCCAAGTTCCCTCGGTTCGGCGTCCCGTCACTCCTTTCTATGTGCAGTGGCGCACCCTCTTGTACCTCCGATGTGAAGCTCCCCCGGCGCGATCTTGTTACCGCTTCCTCTGCAGGGAGCGGCGCTCCTTTTTGTGACTTCTGTGCAGCGGTCAGTGTCGCGGTCTCAGTCCGGGTCCCGGCGGCAGCTAGGCTCTTCGGCACAAACTCCTGTGCCCTGTGATTTAGGCTGCTCCTCCGGATTTGGCTGGGCGGCTGCAGTGGATGAGTCACCTCTTTGTTCTCAGCTGCCGCTTGCTTCCTCCCAGCGTCCGGGTCCACCGCAGCTCCATGCTTCTTTCTGCTGCCGCTTACTAGTGACAGCGTCGCTGGAAGAGGAGCTTTCATCCCGGTCTGAGTCCCATAGGTCCGCTGTACACCAGAGGTCAAAATTTTTAATGATATCCCCAAACTAGTATTAAATAGAAAAACTAAACGAAAACTAATTTTAACCAAAATCTTTATTACAACATATTTAGGATAAATATACCAACACAACCACTTAAAAACTTTTCCATATAAAACAGGGTTAACTATCCGGTCACATATGTGTATATGGGCAGAGGGATGGGGTCACTGTCTAGGGTCTGAACCTGCACGTCCCTATGGTGTCCCCTGCCTGACTGCGGAGGTTGGCACCCTCTTGAGCGCAAAGTGGCGCCCCCGCTCGTCGACGGCTAGCCCTCAATGCCCTATGAGTCCCTAGTACACAAAAAGACGTTGATACCTCATACCTGCCCACTCCTAGGGCCCAAATATTATCGATACTGACCAGATATGATATTTTCACCAATACCACAGCGATAGATGAAAAAACCGTCTCTTATGGCTCAATCAAAAGATTTAAAGACTGAACCATCTATTCTAGGCCTCCTTCACTGGCTATAACGCCCTCACGTGCCCCTACCAACGTTGCCCTACCTCTCAGCGGAGGTTGGCACCCTCTTGATCGCACTATGGCGCCCCCGCTCCTCGGCGGCTGTCCCTAGGGTACCCTAAAAAGGTCCCTACAAAAAATTGGACCCGCTGCGGGAGAGTGCCTATGGGGCTGTGCTGGTGGGCTACAATATATACATTAGTTCATCATATAGGCAGGAATTGCACAGTGAATTATAACATGCTGTGTATCAGCTCTGTCATTAAATTACTCACACAAAACAAAAATTAGATACAGTCTTGATTAAACCCTAAAGCCACATATATAATGATATCTCTGTTATTTCAAGATATACACATGGTGAAAAGATCAAAATAATAACGTTTAAAAATCTGTTGCACTTATCTGTGCCCAGGTCTCGCCTCTACGCGTTTCCCCCCCACGATATGGTTCCTCAGGAGGCACATGGGAAAAAAACCGTGTGCGTCCACATCGGTGATGCGCTGTGCCTGGTTGCAGGAAACGCGTAGAGGCGAGACCTGGGCACAGATAAGTGCAACAGATTTTTAAACGTTATTATTTTGATCTTTTCACCATGTGTATATCTTGAAATAACAGATATCATTATATATGTGGCTTTAGGGTTTAATCAAGACTGTATCTAATTTTTGTTTTGTGTGAGTAATTTAATGACAGAGCTGATACACAGCATGTTATAATTCACTGTGCAATTCCTGCCTATATGATGAACTAATGTATATATTGTAGCCCACCAGCACAGCCCCATAGGCACTCTCCCGCAGCGGGTCCAATTTTTTGTAGGGACCTTTTTAGGGTACCCTAGGGACAGCCGCCGAGGAGCGGGGGCGCCATAGTGCGATCAAGAGGGTGCCAACCTCCGCTGAGAGGTAGGGCAACGTTGGTAGGGGCACGTGAGGGCGTTATAGCCAGTGAAGGAGGCCTAGAATAGATGGTTCAGTCTTTAAATCTTTTGATTGAGCCATAAGAGACGGTTTTTTCATCTATCGCTGTGGTATTGGTGAAAATATCATATCTGGTCAGTATCGATAATATTTGGGCCCTAGGAGTGGGCAGGTATGAGGTATCAACGTCTTTTTGTGTACTAGGGACTCATAGGGCATTGAGGGCTAGCCGTCGACGAGCGGGGGCGCCACTTTGCGCTCAAGAGGGTGCCAACCTCCGCAGTCAGGCAGGGGACACCATAGGGACGTGCAGGTTCAGACCCTAGACAGTGACCCCATCCCTCTGCCCATATACACATATGTGACCGGATAGTTAACCCTGTTTTATATGGAAAAGTTTTTAAGTGGTTGTGTTGGTATATTTATCCTAAATATGTTGTAATAAAGATTTTGGTTAAAATTAGTTTTCGTTTAGTTTTTCTTGTACACCAGAGGTCCTCAGCTTAGCTGGGGGTCGGCAGGGTGTCAGCTTCAAAGGTGCAGGTCCGCCATGTTTTCCTCCATACGAGGGCAGCGCTCCTCCAGAGTCACGTCCGCATTTCTGTCCTGGAGAAGGGTTTCTCTTCACAGGATTGGGTCCATTCTTCTTGTAATCAGTACCAGGCATGTTCATAGATGCTTTGGGACCCAAATAATCCACTTTTGTAAACGTTTTAGTAGCTTGGATCTGGGAAATTACAGGAGTTCCTGTAAAGTAGGTCTGCTCCTGCTCCCGTGCAAACCACGCCCCCGATAGTGTGGCTTTCAAAAGTATTTCTACCCCTTGGCTTTTTACCTATTTTGTAACCTGTGTAAAAATATTTGTGCAATCTGATTTGTGTGTGATGCATCAGCACTATATAGTCGTAGGCTATGTGCCCACAATGCAGAAGTAGCAGCGCTTTGGACGCAATGTATTTTTGCTGCGTTCTACTGAACTCAGGTAAATCTGCATGTGTTCACTGCACCATGCGGATTTACCACATTCAATAAATTCTATTGATTACATTTCTATTGCAGGGATACTAGAGAGAGAAATTGACATGCTGCGGTTCTGAAAAATGACCAGCAAGTCAGCGTGTCAAAACCGCAGCAATTCCTAAGTTGGTGAAGTGAGAAAAGTATAGGCATGAATTAAATTTAAGGGGTGAAATAACTAAAAATTGACAAGTGCATATGTATTCACTCCTTTTGCACTGAAGTCCCTAAACATTTCTGGTGCAAGCAATTCCCTTCATAAGTCACATGCTTAGTGAAAGGAAGTCCACCTGTGTGCAATCCAAGTGTCAAGTGGTCTGTCAGTGTATACACACCTTTCCTGAAAGGCCACAGATGCTGCAACACCAGAAAGCAAGGTGCACCACTAACCAAACAACAGCATGAAGACCAAGGAGATCTCCACACAAGTCAGGGACAAAGTTGTTGAGAAGTACAAGTCAGGGTTGGGTAATACAAAAATACCCCAATCTTTAATGATCTCCTGAAACACCCATCGAATCCATTATCATCAAATGGAAAGAACATGGTACCACAACAAACCTGCCAAGAGAACTGCCCACCAATAATCTCAGCCCGGGCAAGGAGGACATTATTCAGAGAGGCAGCACAGAGACCAAAGGTAACCCTGAAGGAGCTGCAGAGTTCCCAAGCAGAGACTGGAGTATCTGCCCATACTACCACCATACGCCTTACACTCTATAGAGGTGGCCTTTTTGGAAGAGTGGGGAGAAAAAAGCCTTTACTTACACATAAATATTGTAAGGCTCATTTTAAACTTGCCAAAGACAAGTAGGAGAGGTGCTGTGGTCAGATGAGACCAAAATTGAACTTTTTGACCACCAAGGTAAATGCTATGTCTAGTGCCAAAGCAACACAATTCACCACCCCAAAAACACCATCCCCATAGTAAAACAGGTGGCGGCAGTATCATGGGGAAGATGGATGGTGCAAAATACAGGGATATTCTTGAGTGAAACCTGTTTCAGTCTGTAAGTAATTTGAGCCTGGGTTGGAGGTTTACATTCCAACAAGATAATAACCCAAAGCATGCTGCTAAAGCAACACTCACGTGACTTAAGGGGAAACATGCAAATGGTTTGGAGTGGCTTAAGGTACCGTCACACTAAACGATATCGCTAGCGATCCGTGACGTTGCAGCATCCTCGCTAGCGATATCGTTGAGTGTGACACGCAGCAGCGATCAGGATCCTGCTGTGATGTCGCTGGTCGCTGAATAAAGTTCAGAACTTTATTTGGTCGTCCGATCGCCGTGTATCGTTGTGTTTGACAGCAAAAGCAACGATACCAGCGATATTTTACACTGGTAACCAGGGTAAACATCGGGTTACTAAGCGCAGGGCCGCGCTTAGTAACCCGATGTTTACCCTGGTTACCAGCGTAAAATGTAAAAAAAACAAACAGTACATACTCACATGCGTCCCCCGGCGTCCGCTTCCCACACTGACTGAGCTCCGCAAAGTGAAAGTGAAAGCACAGCACAGCGGTGACGTCACCGCTGTGCCCTGCTACTGCCGGCGCTCAGTCACTGCAGCAAGCGGACGCCGGGGGACGCATGTAAGTATGTACTGTTTTTTTTTTTTTACATTTTACGCTGGTAACCAGGGTAAACATCGGGTTACTAAGCGCGGCCCTGCGCTTAGCAACCCGATGTTTACCCTGGTTACCCAGGGACCTCGGCATCGTTGGTCGCTGGAGAGCGGTCTGTGTGACAGCTCTCCAGCGACCAAACAGAGACGCTGCAGCGATCGGCATCGTTGTCGCTATCGCTGCAGCGTCGCTTAGTGTGACGGTACCTTTAGTCAAAGCCCAAAATATAATCCAATTGAGAATCTGTATCTGGGGATATTTAATGTCAGTCTTGCACAGACACCCCCTGTACACAAGGACCCAGGGAGGCATGGGGAGTGAGAGAGGGTGGCCCACACAACCGCCGGTGTGGCACAACACTTGCCCACAACCCTGATATGCTGACAGACCTCCTTCACTAGCACCAGTGAAACAGAACCTTGCCAGCCCACTAGGACTGCTACCAGTTCCTTGTTAGATGTAAGCCCAGTCCATTAACGGGATTGTATCAGGACAGAAAAAAGTTCCGGTAGCATATGACATTAAACCGAGAACACAGACGCATGGATTCATGGATCGAGATAAAAGAGCAGCTCAAGGTAAAATTGGTATTTAATCACCCTTAAGGGCACACTAAACAAAACACTGTGTACACAATGGATATACATATACGATGGTCAGATAGATATAGATGTAATTATAGATGATAGTACAATAGTAGTTGTTTTTTGAGAGAGAAATATGTAGTTAAAGGGAACCTGTCACCACGTTTTTGGAAGATGGGATAAAAATAGCGTTAAATAGGGGCAGAGGTGGGCATTACATTAGTGTGTTTGTTATGCGTTTATTACCCACCTAAGTTGCCGAAATACCTTTGCAAAGTCTCCGTTTTCGCCTGTCAATCAGGCTGGTCTGGTCAAAAGGGCGTCTTGTCTTCCCCCAGATTTTGCGTAGTTTTCCGTTGGTGGCGTAGTGGTGTGTGCATGCCCAAAGTCCTGAATCCTCTGCCAGGGGATTTAAAAGAGCGCGCTGTTCGTTTTCATTGGTGATCGGTGGGCGCGGCCATCTTCCTTTGGCCGCGCGTGCGCAGAAGCGGCGCTCTGCTGGCCGCGGCTTCAGGAAAATGGCCGCGGGATGCCGCGCGTGCGCAGATGGATATCGCGGCGGCCATTTTCCTGAAGCCGCGGCCAGCAGAGCGCCGCTTCTGCGCACGCGCGGCCAAAGGAAGATGGCCGCGCCCACCGATCGCCAATGAAAACGAACAGCGCGCTCTTTTAAATCCCCTGGCAGAGGATTCGGGACCTTGGGCATGCGCACACCACTACGCCACCAACGGAAAACTACGCAAAATCTGGGGGAAGACAACGCCCTTTTGACCAGACCAGCCTGATTGACAGGCGAAAACGGAGACTTTGCAAAGGTATTTCGGCAACTTAGGTGGGTAATAAACGCATAACAAACACACTAATGTAATGCCCACCTCTGCCCCTATTTAACGCTATTTTTATCCCATCTTCCAAAAACGTGGTGACAGGTTCCCTTTAAATATTTTGCTGAAACGTTACATATTGTATTCTGAAAAGAATGAACAAAATATCTTATAGTATATACAGTATACATTCTGTTTTTCTTTCTATAAATTTGTCCAGTTGTACATATTTTTACATATATACAGTATATATACAGTATGTCTTATAGTACTGTAGTGCTTGTGTTTAGAATGGACAACATTATAGTTTTATCTTGATATCATCATGAAGTTGTTTGAAATATACATATTATAATTCATTTATTTCTGACTGCCCCATCTTCTAAGATCCCAAACTACTTGGAGAATCAGCCTGCTCCCAAAGAATTAATTGGACAAAGCCAATACATTTCATCCACTACAAACAAACAGTCTCCACCTTGAAAGTCACCTGAATGAATACAAATCTGAGATTATATACATCTTAATATGCCAAAAATGTCCATGTTGTAAACAAGTTTACAAATACTCAAAATAAATTTTAATAATCAAAATCTTAGTTGTCTGTAATGCCAAAACAAATACGGTATATTTTATTTACTCAGTTTCTCAAGATTTTTTTTAAAAAAAGTGACAAAGTGGTTGGAGACTATTAAATGAGGATCTGCAGTGTAACATAACTGTCTTAAAATGTGTATAAAATATAGTATATAATACTAACTCTCGCCTTGGAGGAACACAACCACAGCAGGTCACTGTATGAGAACTTCCTTTAAATTATTGATAAAAATTACTGCTGTTGAATCTAGATTGGGTTGTGAGAAAACAATAGGAGCTGGAGGTAAGATATTATTGACATTAACAAGAGATTTTTATATATATATATATATATATATATATATATATATATATATACATACACGTATGTAAATATTTAGTATAGACCTACAGTAGGATCAGAACGCTCAGAGACTATGGTACAATGGAGACCATAGTATTACAGCATTTTCCTTTCAACAGAGCAGTCAAAGCCATACAAATCATTTACCCCAATGGGCAGCTAAGCATTCAGAACCACCAGCATATAGTAAGTACATTTACATGGTCAGAATAATTTATTCCAACCTGCAGATGTTTCAGGCTTGTTAGTATTTGCCAGTGCATGATATGGAACTCTTATAGTTACTATACTACACCACATATAAACAATTACACTTATCATTCTGGGAGATTAAATTCTATATATACTAGCTGTAGATACAAAGAAAAGTATATAATGAATTATATGGCAACTCTATTTACCCTTGACTCTCTGTAGAAGTTTCTGCCAGACAGGCCTTCTCCTTGCATTGGTAGATGAAGAGAAATATAGGACTTTTGGAAAAATTGCTGCCCTTATAATTCAAGGATAGCTCGAGATCTTCAAAATCTTCTTTGGCTCATAAAAGTGCGTCCTGAGAAAAGGAGTCCCCTCTATGATAGCCATAGTTTCTAATATACAATATTGGTTGAGGTCTACGAAAGAGAACCCCATTGTTTTTCCATATACAGGGCTGATAATGAGAAACAATTGTCAATTGGAATTTTCTTTTAATAAAGTGTTTCCTTTTTTCCGAATCTACATTCTCGTCCAACTGTTTCCACTGAAAGTATAAAATGTGCAAACTCTTCTAGTTGTTCGGGACTACAATAAAATGTTCAATCCATATAGACAATGGATGAGTTTCTCTTGCTCTCCAGAGGCTAGTGTATGTATGTGCTGCATAATTGATTACATATTTTTTTTCAACAGTTGCTGAGAGAAGTAGTAAATGAATAAAATTATTAGTTTTTATATTATTCCGGCCTTATTTTCAGCTTTATGAAACCTCCCTATAAATCCTGGAATATTTAAGGATGTATCCGGAAGGTTCAATTACATACAGGGAGTCGAACTCTTCCACTGAAAATAAGGTTTTGCTTTGAATCCCACAGTTTTACAACAACCAACTTGCGAATAATTTATGTCCTGCGCTCAAAGAGAATTTCTGTTTTCTTTTTACATTGGACAGAAAGTAATATATTAAAATATAATCCAAGGAAATAAAAAAAACGTGTTACTTATTTTCCAATAGTGGTGCATTCTCATTTGGAGATGTGGCAACGCAGATGGAGAATCAGTTACAGATGGAACATAATTTCTTAAATACATTAAATCTAATACTTTTAAGTCTGGGTATTACCGACATCTGGACATTACAAAAAATGACTGCCCCTGCTAAGCATTACAGAATTAATGAAGACAAATACAAATAGCATTATCATGGCTGGATAAATTATTGTTTAATTTGCCGGATCTATATGAATGGAGCATGTGAAACCACAGGAGGATGAACGGAGCATTTGAAACCACAGGAGGGCATCTATAAATCACAAATACTCATGCACTAAAGAAGTTAATTTGATCTGCTTTACACATTGGGGAATCAAATTGTTTCTTTTGTATGCAACATGACATTCAATAAGTAATAAAAAACTAATCTTTGACCAGAGATTGGCCACCCATCCTGACCATAAGTGGTCCTCCATCCCCATCATGACTCCAGCATGTTTTTACTACTAGGTATCCTTTGTTTCAGACATTGTTTAAAAGGGGGTAAGTCTGGTACACGCTGCTAAGCAAGAAATCCAAGTGCTATCGGCACAAATTCCCATGTAAGGCCATGTTCACACAATGCGGTTTTTACTGTGGAACCGCCGCGATTTTGCCGCTGCGGGTCCGCAGCTGTTTTCCATGCAGGGTACAGTACAATGTAACCCTATGGAAAACAGGAAACGCTGTGCACATGATGCTGAAATTCACTAAAAAAGCCGCGCTGAATAGCTGCGGTAAAAAAGAAGGACCATGTCACTTCTTTGTGCGGAACTGCAGCGGTTCTGCACCCATAGACCTCCATTGTGAGGTCAAACCCGCAGTAAAACCCGCAGATCAAAAATATATCTGCGGGTTTTATTGCGGTTATGGGTGGAGAAACCGCTGCAGCAGGAAGTGCGGGGAAGCGGGAGGAAGTGCGTGGGCGGAAGTGCTTGGGCGGAGTGTGTTCCTGTATCCCGAAGAGACATGGAGGCATACCGTCGCATGGGGATCGATGTCGGCCGTTTGATAGATTTGGTATGTGTGTGTGTGTGTGTGTGTGTGTGTGTGTGTGTGTGTCCCCATGCGACGCTAGTGCCACCATTGTGCTAAGTCGCCGTATGGGACTACTACTCCCATCTGGTATTAGGATCGGAGAGTTGTCCCTGTGTCCGGCGACTTAGCACAGTTGTAAAGTTACACAAAACACACACAATACACATACATGACACACAGTACATACAACATATAACACAGAGTATATACTCAAAAACAGCACACTGGTAGGCGAAGCCCTCGATCCCCTAGAAAAAATCCCAAAATAAAAAATCAAATCCATACTCCCTGTCCGCAGAATCCATAAAACGAGTGTCCCACGCCGATCGGCTGCTCTCCGGCGATACACTGCTAGGAGCTTTGCTCCTGGCAGTGTATCGCGTACTGTTCCGGAGTTCAATGGCGCCGACGTCTCGGTTAACGGCAGTACAGCTGCGTTGAACTTTCCCACGCAGCACTGCCGTTAAGCGAGAGTGCCGGGGTCAATGATCGCCGGTAAACTCGCTCGCGCATGCGCAGTGACACACCGACAGGAACTATGGCTCCTGTCAGTGTGTTGCTGCAGCCGTGGAGAGCAGACATATCTCTGGATGTGTCTGTTCTCCATGGAAGATCTTCGTGGGACCCTCGATGGATTTCTGTGGACAGGGCCAGGGAGTATGAATTTGTTTTTTTATTTTGCGTCTTTTTCAGGTCGAGGGTCTTCAGGACGGATTGAGCGTACAATAAAATATGGTCAAAAAGTGGGTGTCTTTATTTCATTAAAATATTTTTTTTCTAGTGTTTGTGGGTTTTTTTAACCCTTTCATTGGATTAATAATGGATAGGCGTCTTATTGACGCCTCTCCATTATTAACCAGGCTTAATGCCACCTTACAATAGCAAGGTGGCATTAACCCCTCATTACCCCATATCCCACCGCTACAGGGAGTGGGAAGAGAGGGGCTAAGTGCCGGAATTGGCACATCATTTTGATGCGCCTTTTCTGGGGCGGCTGCGGGCTAATATTTGTAGCCGGGGGGGGGGGCAAATATCCATGGCCCCTTTCCTAGGCTATGAATATAAGCCCACGGCTGTCTGCGTAGCCTTTCTGGCCTAAAAATATAGGGGGACCGCAACACTTTTTTTTGGGGGGGCTCCCCCTATATTTTTTTTTATCATTTTAATAGCATTAATAATGGATAGGCGTCTTATTGACGCCTCTCCATTATTAACCGGGATTAATGCCACCTTACAATAGCAAAAATACGTGCAACTGAAATACGTGGCACTGAAATACGTGATACGTGGCACTGAAATACGTGGCACTGAAATACGTGATATGTGGCACTGAAATACGTGGCACTGAAATACGTGATACGTGGCACTTAAATACGTGGCACTTAAATACGTGATATGTGGCACTGAAATACGTGATACGTGGCACTGAAATACGTGGCACTGAAATACGTGATACGTGGCACTGAAATACGTGGCACTTAAATACGTGGCACTGAAATACGTGATATGTGGCACTTAAATACGTGGCACTGAAATACGTGATACGTGGCACTTAAATATGTGGCACTTAAATACGTGATACGTGGCACTGAAATACGTGATACGTGGCACTTAAATACATGGCACTGAAATACATGATACGTGGCACTTAAATACGTGATACGTGGCACTTAAATATGTGATACGTGGCACTTAAATACGTGATACGTGGCACTGAAATACGTGGCACTGAAATATGTGGCACTGAAATACGTGATACGTGGCACTGAAATACGTGGCACTGAAATATGTTGCACTTAAATACGTGGCACTGAAATACGTGATACGTGGCACTTAAATAGCTGGATAGAGCTGGATCCACGGGCTGTGATCTGGCCTACGCTCAGCACTCTGCGGAGCGCTGTCATTCAAAACACGTCCACTCATTTTGGTGTTTAGTCCCAAAATGGAGGATGGAAGAAGAAAAGGGTTGGACAAGGAAATGACATCATTTCTTTTTTTTTTTCCCACTGCAGTTAAAGCTTTATTTGTGTCAAACACAGACAATCTGCAGAGAAAACTGCATAAAAAACCGCACTAAAAACCGCATCAAAAAACGCACCAAAAAACGCACCAAAAACCGCACCTGCGTTTTCTGCCAAGAGCTGCGGTTTTTAGTGCAGAAAAAACAGCAGGGAAATCAGGAACGTGTGAACATGGCCTTATAGTCTATAATCACTTGCTGCCTTGTCAATGAAAAAAAAAGTCTAATCGGACAAGATTAGTTAATGTAGATATTTATATTTTAGCTTTATATCACTAGGTTTAAATGAGTTGTTCAGCCTTAGGCTACAAGTCTGAGGTCACTCCATGTTACTGTAGACTTGTGAATCCTCACATCAAGCATACTGCTAGCCTAAGGTAGGAAAAACCAATTAAAGCTCCTGTGCCCCAGTGCAAAATATGTAACAGGCCCCCCACCACCCATCTGCTATCCACAATACTGAGCTCTTAGCAGAGACCACTAACTTCATATGTAGCAAGATCTAGGTGCAACTTCTATCTCTATACACCCTATAGCATTGCCAATCCTCAGACCAATGAAGCTGCTTCACTTGTTTGTATCTCACTTAACTTTACTGCTACCCAGCTATGTACACACCATCTTGCTACACCCAAAATCGTTGTCCATATTTAAAGGGCAACAAAACCTAAAAGAAAAAAAAATAAAGGCCCAAATAGATATTAGACAAAAGTCACAAGATTTCACCAACATAATAAAGATCAGCTAACAATCTAATGTGTATGGATGCCTCCCAAATTTCCCCCGAATTATGCTGTCAGTGAAGATGAGGATCTGGCTGTTGAAATTCAATGGCAGATCCTAATATTCTTCGGGAATATATACTGCTGCCAGAGGAGTCTGCTACAGGAGTCTCTCTAAGGGCTCTCATACTCACCTGCGAGAAACTCGGATGAGTCTCGAACGTCAATACCCGGCACTCAGGAGCGGAGCGTGCTGCTGCATGTATTGCTATGTGGCCGCATGCTCCAATCTGAGTGCCGGCAGCAGCGCCAGGTATTAACATGAGAGACTCATCTGAGTTTCTCGCAAGTGAGTATGAGCCCTTAAAGAGAGCACAGGCAGAGGTGATGGTTCCTGCACATAGGTGAGTTGGGATAGATAGGTCATTTGGCCAACAGCCATCTGATGTGTTAAAAAGAAGGGGCTCCTTACAGCAACAATCAGATTGCAACAAACAAAATAGCTAAGCAGGATTTTAGGTTTTGAGTCCTTTTAAATCTCGAATCAAAAATGTCTGCCTCCATAAGCATTACTTTATTTCACATACTTCTAGCCCGGAGCACCTTCAGAAACATTTATATACATATTTATGAATCTAAGCAGATGTTTTTTTAGAATATGCCTTTTTGGTTACTTTAGACACAGTGACCCTTTAAAAGCAAACAAGCAGATTGCCATAATCACTATATTCCTTTCAGTGAATATTTGTAGCAACATTGGTTTGTGCAGAATTTTCTCTTAAAATATAGATTGCTTTTACCATCAAAATACAGAGTGTTTCATGTTCTGCTGTCATTATATTTATTATGTTTTGTAGCTCGAGGCGTTCTTCAAATATGATATATTCAGAAAAAGTATTACATACAAATCTACAATGCATTCTGTCCACACTGCCAATCATAAACCTGTAGGTCATTCGCTGTAGGTATGTGTAATTACTCCAATACATATGGATCTTTTCAAAGACATGTCTCATAAGTCATAAATGAAAATAAACATTATGAAAAAGTAATAAATACAGCGACTGATACTTGACACCTACTTATCACAATTCTTGTTTTGAGTTTTTAGTAACTTTCAAAATTCAATTTTTGACCTATATATAGTCTAAATTTCCTAGATAATCTGATGTAATCATTATTATTATTATCATTTCTATAGCACCATTGATTCCATGGTACTGTACATGAAAATGTGTACACACAAATTACAGATATCACTTACAGTAAGCAAACTAACAATGACAGACTGATACAGAGGGGCGAGGACCCTGCCCTTGCGAGCTTACATTCTACAGGATCGTGGGGAAGGAGACAGTAGGTCGAGGCTTGCAGGAGCTCTGATGTTGGTGAGATGGCAGCTCCGGTAGTGGTGAGGAGGCAGCGGGGTCAGTGCAGGCTGTAAGCTTTCTTGAAGAGATGGGTTTTCAGGTTCCATCTGAAGGTTCCGAATGTGGTTGATAGTCGGACGAGTTGGGGCAAAGAGGAGAGAGATGAATTATTTGGGCAGCAGAGTTAAGAATGGACTGGAGAGGTGCAAGGTGTTAGCGGGGAGGCAATATAAAAGGATGTTGCAGTAGTCGAGGCGGGAGATGATAAGGGCATATACAAGCATTTTAGTAGATTGACGGTTGAGGAAAGAACGGATTCTGGAGATATTATTGAGCTGGAGGTGACAGGAGGTGGAAAGAGCTTGGATGTGCAGTTTGAAGGACAGGGCAGAGTCAAGGGTTACTGTGAGGCAGCAGACTTCCGGTATGGGGGGAGGCAATATAAAAGGATGTTGCAGTAGTCGAGGCGGGAGATGATAAGGGCATATACAAGCATTTTAGTAGATTGACGGTTGAGGAAAGAACGGATTCTGGAGATATTATTGAGCTGGAGGCGACAGGAGGTGGAAAGAGCTTGGATGTGCAGTTTGAAGGACAGGGCAGAGTCAAGGGTTACTGTGAGGCAGCAGACTTCCGGTATGGGGAAAGCGTGATGTCGTTAATTGTGATAGATAGGTCAGGTAAGGAAGATCTATGAGATGGAGGAAAGATTATGAGTTCAGATTTGTCCATATTGAGCGGAGGAGGGAGTTATAGGTTTTGAATAACTGTTTGGGTTTGTAGGATAGGGAAGACATGAGGGTTGTGAAGTAGGCCTGTTTAGCAGAGGTGAGAGCAGATTTGAAAGCGAGTGTTGCCTGTTTGAATGCAGTGAAGTTGTCTTGTGAATGTGTTTTCTCCCAACACCGCTCTGCAACCCTGGACACTTGCCGGGGCTTTTTAGTGACGTTATTGTGCCGGGGTTGTCTATTAATACGTCACATTGCCATGAACAGTGTCAATATATATAATATATATTTATTTTAAATAATCAAAACTTTAATATGACGAGCGTAATATGCACATATGATCTATATTTTCTCTAAGTATTCACTTTGTACTCATTTACTCTTACGCTATGTTCACACTGCGTTAGCGTATGTGCTGAACGGGCTGCTGCTAATGGGCTGCTGCTAGCGCAAGTGCCGGTGTTTGCATCCCACTAGCGCAGATAGAGCTCTGCTAGCTCTATCTGCGCTAGCAGTGACGGACCCGGAAACGCTGCAGCCCACGTCTCAGGGTCCGTCACTCAATGACGGCACATCGCTTGCGATGCGTCCGCCATTGCATTCAATGGCGGTGTTAACGGACTACGTTACACCGTGTTATGCCGCGGTGTAACGTAGTCTGTTAAACAGGTCACACTAACGCAGTGTGAACCCAGCCTTACGTTCAAAAACTTCCTCTGCTGAATTGACTGCTCATGAAATTGGCCATGGAAGAAGCCGTTGTGAGCCACTGGCTTTGTGACGTGGCAATTGTGAATGGTGCGAATACAGCATGCACGCTGTCTCCTTGCCACAATCACTGTATCTTCGCCTCTCAGATACCGCAGCTGCTCCAGAGAATGAGCACACAGGAAATGAAGCTGGGGACGTACATCCAAATCCAGTGTGCTTGCCTGGGAAGCTGCTCGTCACTGCGCAGGCACGGAATAACAGAGAAACAGCGTTACCGTCTATATAAGCAAATGAGTTCCAACGGTAATAGTACGTGGCCATTGTCTAAGGTGACTAATACAGTTTTGACTGCTCCAGAACAGACGACTGAAGTGTAATATTGGTGTAAAGCTTTATTATTAATGATTGCAGAATGCAGCGATTCCCAAATGGGATCAATGCGTCTATCTATAAATAAAGGCTTTGCCAGTGTGTAAGTTGCTTTAAGTCCCTTAATAGACTTGGCAAGTGAATATACGGCTATGACTCTTTATGAGACCAGCAAATATTGCTTTTCAACATGGCTGATATTCATCTAACACAAAAAAATTACACGAACATTAAAAATAAACAATAAAGAAAATGGACTAAAGACAAAATTATGCCCATAACGAGCGCAGCTCAAAAATACAACAAAGTCGACAAAGTATTTGCAAACTAATCGTTGCGTCCACATTTATTTTTGCATATTGCTGCACATCCTTCTTTACATGAAATATGCTGATGACAATGATTATCCTATAGGTGGCATAAGCTATATGATGCCGACTGCTTTCACAAACTGATCATTGACATGATGTTTGAGAACAACAATTCTTATAAATGTTCGTTAGGCCAAATATCAGTTAATGTAGGAGTCTAAACACCAAGTATTTCCCTGTGTACTTTTATATGAGCATTAACGAAGGTTCTCCTTTATTGTAGCGGCAAATCTCAGTTTTCCCCAAGACGCATTTTTAACAAATAAGTTATTGAAGGGCGTGTCTACCTTTAATAATATATTTACTTAAATGCATGCATTTAGGGCTACAAATAATTTTTGCCATTGGATTTCTTTAAAAGTGGCTCAATGTTTCCCTGCAAATTCAATTTGATGTCATCTATGGTCATTAGTGATGGGCGAGCATGCTCGTCACTGCTCGATAATCGAGCATCAGGGTGCCCGATCGAGAAGTGAGCAGTTCCGGGTATCGCGTGGTGCTCAAGTTTTAGCTTCCTGGTAAGTGAATTATGAGAGAAAGAGTTTGCTCTTCACTTCCGCTGTGCTGGCTTCTTGAGCTACGTCCGAGGTGCTCGATTCGAGTACCGAGCACTTGAGCATTTTACTGTTCGATCAATGTTAATGGTCATAGATCAACTGAAAGGAGCTCAGGATATGATAAAAGTTATAAACTCTCCAGTCAGACTATCAGAACCAGCTCACTGATAAATTCTTAGTTAATTTATTCTGCAGCCAACAGAAGATGAAAACTATACAAGGCAAACAGAGTAAATGTTTTAATTAAGTCCAATTTTAAAAAATGTAGCTTAAAAAATACAGAATTTAGGTAAAAATTAGTCACCAAAAGTGGATAAGCCCTTTACGTTTCACACTCTTCCTCGCTTTTACAAGCACTAATCTACAGTCATGTGACAACTAAGCTCCACCGTGAGTAGGAAAGGTTTTAAAAATGTGATCAAGGTTGATAAATATTGAACTACACCTGATTGGCAAGATTATATGGAAAATTAGTTTCTTTGAAATACCGTTTGTAATAAATGAGTGATGCGTGAGTCGATGACGAAGCTGCAGACTTGAAGAAGTGTTTTACAAAGTATATAGAAGAATATATAATATACATGTCAATGAACTAAAAGTTGCAAGTGAGTCAGGTAGAAGGCAGCGTATGATTGACAGCTGAATTCTTTCCTTACTGCCAGACTCCTGGATGCGTGTAAATCTTTAATGAATTCTATCACTAATCTCCCTTAACAGTCAGGAGCTAGTGATATCATCGTGAGTTAACATAATAAATGGCCATGTTTTAAGAGTAGGGAAGGGGTGTGCATAATTGATCTTGAGATTGCTGGCAGAGACTGTATGTATAAACACAAATTACCCATCCATGAACTATGTTTATATTGAATCCTGCATAGCGTGCTTAAGTGAAACGTCTTAAATCCACACGCTGCTAAGGAAGAGGTGGGGGAGGCTTCCCACGTTATTGATGACTTGCCTTTTTTGTCTTGCATCCAGTTTTTGATGTTTCCAGGTGAATTATTCCGGATAGATCTGGAGGAATGCATATCAATATCAACGCCTTATGTTCCAAGGACTGACATTAGAGCAGGGCCTAGCTTTCCTACAAAGGTCTCTTGTCGACCCAGCTTGCTATTTTGAAGATAATAGAAGCCATAACTTCTTGAGGTAACAGTACGTTTAAATTACAAGAAAAAAAAATATGAGGTCAAAAAAAGAAAATCCACAGCCTGTTTTTCCGAGAGGAAAAAATTTTGCTTGGCTTAGTCAAAAGTTTATTGTTGGCAGATCTTAGGCATTTTTTTGTAAAGCATGTAAGACACAGACGTATAGTATTAATGTCTCTTAACAGGGGAAATATGCAGAGTAGTCACCAGACTTATTTCGCAGACTTCTATAAACCAACCAAATCCAAAAAGAAACCTCTTAAACAACTTAATTTAAATACGTTCTTAGGAAGGCACGTCGGGAAATGGTTTTCTATCGACAAACTAAAACCTGCGGCTAAATGATACCAGGAGAAGCCTGTTCCTGCCTTTGAACTGTTGGTTCTGCTAAGCCCATGTCAGGTGTGATGAAGTGAGTGCAGCAGTGACAAAACCCAGCGACTTATTTGCTCATTCCCCCTTGATTTCTCATTCATAGGCTTTGTCTTAAGCTTCCATAGAAAGGGGAAAAAAATAAGGTGAGAGGGTTAGATTCACTTTCACCAGGACCACAAAACTATTTCAAGGGCCCTTGGGGACATCATGTCGCCAGAACAACAGAAAAAAGCACAAAAGACAGATGTAGAGACAGAACCTTTTCAAAGCCAAGCCATTTTGGCACTTCATAAATCACGTGTGTCACTTCGCTATAACAATAACTGTTCTCATGTAGGGCCCTCTCGCCAGGCTCCTCTGTATGGTCTAGATGATATGGCACATGGACTACAGATGGTTTATTACTAAGGACACTAAAAATGGAGCACCATGATGGAGGTTTGGAGAGGAGAGCTTGGTTTGTAGATAGGTCTTTACACGGACGCAACAATCAGTCCCACTATATTCAGAACTCAAGTGCAAACCACAAACGCTCAAGACAAATCTGTTCAGACATCATAGAAATATCAGGCAACGTGAAGAATGCCTGCCCATAATTATCAAATCAATAAATGTTTGTGTGAATCTATTTTATTATTTTTACGATACCATTTAAATCTGCCTAATCCTTTTCGGATTAACTGTGATGATGGATTGGAATGGATCGTTGTTTGCCTCTTATTATAATTTAACATTACAGCATGAAGGAGGGTGATTGCAATTTCTAATGGTAATATATCATGTTGTCACTTTGTACAATTGTTTAACAGAGTAGGCAAAGTAAACACATGCAGAATAATTCCTAGAGTGAAGGACTTGCAGACATTAGCGTGGCCGTGGAGACTTTCAGCTTTATTAAAATATGTTAAGTAAGTTCTGTATTCTGTCGTTAGTGCTACTGTACCATAAACATATTTTAGATCACTGTGTAAATACAGTTTAAAAGAGATTCCTGCACTTTCTTTACTGACCAGTTTATGGTTCCTGCATTATCAAAACTAAAGCAAAAGGTTTGTTCTTTCTATTTCAAATGAGAATAAAGATATCTTCTCAAACTCTCTCATACTTACCAGCTGCCGTCTTCATCTTTTATCGGTGCTGATCTGGCCAGTCTTCACCAGGTTGTGACCTGCCGATTGATCCAGTGTTTTCTGGGTGATTTAAAAGTCACAACTCAATGTAAGTCTATGGGAGCCAGAATGAGGCCTGAACAAGGCTCTCATAGACTTACACTGAGAGCTTGTGACCGTTCCCTCTGACTTGTGATCAATCGGAAGTTGCGATCACAAGATGGCGGCATGGGACTGAAGCGGCGCTGATGAACAGGTGAAGATGGTGGGTGATGAGTAAAAGACTAGGTGCAGGGACTTTACATTAAAAGGAACACTCCAGTGATTAAAAAAAAACAAATTGCTGAAGTGGCACTTTAGGCCGGGGTCACACTTGCGAGTGTGATTCGAGAAACTCGCGTGAGTGTGATGCGAGAAACTCGCGCGAGTGTCTCGCATCAATACCCAGCACTGCTGCCGGCACTCGAGACCGGAGTGTGTGTCTGCATATATTTTTATGCAGCCGCACACTCCGGTCTCGAGTGCCGGGTATTAACGAGAGAGACTTATGCGAGTTTCTCGCATCACACTCGCAAGTTTGAGCTCGGCCTCAAAAAGAGAATTACAAGGGTGTAATCCACCAAAAGATACCTATGTCGCGGTTATAGAGGGTGCTAAGATAACATATACAATGGGGCCTTGATGCTCTATAGAGCCAAATGCCCCTCTGACACATGAAAGAGGCAACAATATCATCAATGGTAACTACCTTAACAAGTAATTCCCATGCCTACTGTCAATGCAATATGTCTTGCTGTTTTTTTTTTTCTTGGTGACCGTTATTAGGGTTACAAGGACTCTGTTTCCAAACTAGGCTTCCATTAAAGCCAGCAATCTATTGACTATCCATGAGTTTACTCTACAATTTATATATAATAACATTATTTTAATGTTCTAATATTGCACCAATAACTAAGCGTTATAGCCCTGAAAGCCAAGAGGTGATGAGGAACATGCAGTGTTTAACCCTTTCACCCTAGTCCTGTAGCGGTGACCCTGGCATAATAAAATAGGCAGCATCCTTGCTTACATTGCCAGGTGGGGTAGACCTGGAGTCTTTGAAAAGACTTTGCAGCTATTTTTCCATATTGCCTATTGTTTGGTAAGCTTTGGTCTTTTGGATAGTTGTAATGTACCGGTATAGACACAAAGGTGTTAAACCCTTGGAATGTTTTCCCGTCTCCTCTCTGTTTTACAGTACATTCACAGGTTTAACTAGCTGGAAGGTTGGAAGGTGCAAAAGATATTAGAAATAGCTTTAGCATGTTGGTCAAATTCAATGGATAATGTTCACAAGTGCTCGTAGCGATAAAATTTGTACCACGGGATTTTATAAATATTGTTATAAAATTATATGGAGCAGGTTCTCAACACTTATAAATAATTACGGCCCCTCTGTAGCTCATTCACATTTTTGAGTTGGCGAATTATATGTCTGCATCAGAACTTTGAGGAACTTTTGCGCTTTATAGGTTGTATGTTTTCACACAATGCATTTTCTAGCAGAATCCAATGTGCCGTCGTAAATTCTATGTTATGAAAGTGTGGAAAAAACTTGGAGCTGTTAGCAACAAGATGGAACTGTCAGAAACTAGGTGTATAAAGTTCGGGTGGAAATTTATGAGCGAGAACAATATATT
The DNA here is from genome assembly GCF_051348905.1 of Ranitomeya variabilis. NCBI lineage: Eukaryota > Metazoa > Chordata > Amphibia > Anura > Dendrobatidae > Ranitomeya > Ranitomeya variabilis. Next base: position 155,253,140 of record NC_135232.1, read on the forward strand.
ACAAAAAGAAAAGATTAGCCAGTGATTCCAGAACCTGGAGATACGCTGAAGATGACTGATGGGGAGATATCATAGAGAAACATTTTTATTTCCTCCAGAAGAGCATGGCTTTCTTATAATTACAGCAGTATAAATGGACCAAGCAAAATTATAAATTCAAGGTGTGTGACTATACAAGCCTCTCATTTCACTACATACAGTTATATGAAAAAGTTTGGGCACCCCTATTAATCTTAAGCTTAATGTTTTATAAAAATTGGTTTTTTTTGCAACAGCTATTTCAGTTTCATATATCTAATAACTGTTGGACACAGTAAGGGTATGTTTCCACGGTCAGGAAACGCTGCTTGTTTGACGCTGCGCAGAGCTGCAGCGTCAAACAAGCAGTGTCCAGATGTTCCAGCATAGTGGAGGGGATTTTATGAAATCCCGTCTCCACTATGCGTGGAAACTTGCACGCGGCGGCCCTGCGACTCCGGACATGCTGCGCGTCTTTTCAGATCGCAGCATGTCCGTACACCTTGCGGGGATGCAGCTTCCCCGCAAGGCATATCACAGGGCGCTATGGGAGAGAGCGATCATCCCGGATGTGAAGAGTTAACACATCCGGGATGATCGCGTCCCAGAAAGGGGGCGGGGCTTAGCTGCGGTTTTTTGGCTCCCCCTGGTGGTTTGGTTTATTATCCTGCGGGTCTGCTGGATCAGCTGCCTCGTTATTCACCAGGGAGGCTCCTATTTAGCCCTGCTTCATTTCCACTTGTTGCTGGCTGTCAATGTATTCAGTGCTATTCTGAATACTCCTGATTATCTCGTTTTCTGCCTCTTCAGGATAAGCTAAGTTCTGTTTGAATATTTTTTGCTCATCTGCCTGCAATATGATTTCTGTGTATGATGAGTCTAGTCCAGCTTGCTAACATGTGATTTCTTTTTGCAGGTAAGCTCTGGGGTACGGAGTTGCTTCCCCCGCACCGTTAGTTGGTGCGGGGGCTCGAGCAATCTCTGCGTGGATATTTTGAATAGGGTTTTTCATTGACCACACAGTTCTCTTCCTATTTTCTGCTATCTAGTATTAGCGGGCCTCATTTGCTAAATCTGATTTCATCTCTGCGTTTGTGCTTTCCCCTTAACTCACTGTTAATATTTGTGGGGGGCTATTCTATATCTTTGGGGTCTTCCACTGAGGCAAGTGAGGACTTACTTTCTCTCTAGGAATAGTCAGTTTCTCAGGCCGTGACGAGACGTCTAGGATTTTTAGGTAAACGTTCCACGGCTGCCTATAGTTGTTTGCGGATAGGATCAGGTTGCGATCAATCTAGTTACCACTTCCCCAGAGCTAGTAGTCTGTTCAGTTACTTAGCTAGTCCGACCTGCGATCCTTGCCACTAGGATCATAACACTGATCTCACCATTCTTCTTCTCTGCCTTTCTGATGTTTTTCTTGGCCTGCCACTTCTGGCCTTAACAAGAACTGTGCCTGTGTTCTTCCATTTCCTTACTATGTTCCTCACAGTGGAAATTGATAGGTTAAATCTCTGAGACAGCTTTTTGTATCCTTCCCCTGAACAACTATGTTGAATAATCTTTGTTTTCAGATCATTTGACAGTTGTTTTGAGGAGCCCATGATGCCACTCTTCAGAGGTGATTCAAACAGGAGAACAACTTGCAAGTGGCCACTTTAAGTAGCTTTTCTCATGATTGCATACACCTGGCTGTGAAGTTCAAAGCTCAATGAGGATACAAAACCAAGAAAAGTGCTTTAGTAAGTCAGTAAAAAGTAGGTAGGAGTATTTAAAACAAGAAAATGATAAGGGTGCCTGTTGTGAATTCTGTTGTGGGTTCTGCTCTTAGGCTCCCTCCGGTGGTTATAAGTGGTAGTGCTGCTGTTTGTCCTTCACAACAGTCATCAGCTGCTTCCACTTTGGACGGGGCTATTTAGTCTGGCTCCTTCCTTTAGTGAGTGCCAGTTGTCCATTGTTTTCTAGGGATCCACATCTCTGCTTGGTTTCTCCTTCTGGATTGTCCAAATCATCAAAGATAAGTCCTGGCTCTGTTTTTGCAGTCCACATGCGGTGGACTTAATAGTTCTGTGAATTGCTATGTTTTTTCTTGTCCAGCTTTGTCTGTGTTAAGATTTACTCAGCCAAGTTGGAAGCTCTGGAGTCACAGAGTTACCCTCCATGCATTTAGTTAGGTGTGGAGTTTTTTGTATTCTCTGTGGTGGATTTTGTAGTATTTTTTATACTGACCGCACAGTACTCTTTCCTGTCTTTTCTTTCTAGGTAGCGTGGCCTCCTTTGCTAAATTCTGTTTTCAGTCTGCGTTTGTAATTTCCCTCTCCTCTCACAGTCAATATTTGTGGGGGGCTGCCTTTCCTTTGGGAATTTTCTCTGAGGCAAGATAGTATTCCTGTTTCTTTCTTTAGGTGTAATTAGTCCTCCGGCCGTGACGAGGTGTCTAGGGAGTGACAGGAACATCCCACGGCTACTTCTAGTTGATGTGTTAAGTTCAGGGTCTGCGGTCAGTATAGAGGCCACCTACTCCAGAGCTCGTCCATGCTGCTCCTAGGCCACCAGTTCATAACAGGTGCCCATACTTATGCACCTGTCAAATTTTGTTTGAATGCAGATTGCACATTTTCTGTTAGTATAATAAACCTCATTTCAAGGCAGAAACATTACTGTGTCCAACAGTTATTAGATATATGAAACTGAAATAGCTGTTGCAAAAAAAAAATTTTTAATAAAACATTAAGCTTAAGATTAATAGGGGTGCCCAAACTTTTTCATATAACTGTAAATACTAAAACCCCCCCAAAACTGAGCAGGAGCATATGTTGCTGTAAGTGCAATGCATAGGTACACATTCACACTGTGGCCATTTAACACACAGAACCTAAAACACAACCAAAATGAGCCAATCCGCTGTAGTAAAAAAAATAATAGTACATGTAAATAACACAGGGTAAACCGTTAACAGTATTTTGATCAAAAATGCAGAAAAGCCTTCCCCCTGTGACAGGGTGTACCCAATTGGGACAGTATGTAACTCTTGTAGTTGACCTCACTATGTGTCAGTAGATGTAAAAATAGATAAGAGTAGAACAAGACCGGGTTCCAATTGTTCAGACATATGAATGCGGAAAGCTATATAAGCAAAATTAACAGCCCAAAAAGGCGAGCTGAGTCCCTGTTTGTACAAAGTACAAAAAAACTCAAGCAAAACCCAAAAAATGAGCCAAACCATATGTAGGTATTAGTGATGAGCGAATATACTCCTTGCTCGGGTGATCTCCGAGTATTTGTTAGTATTCGGAGATTAAGTTTTCATTGCCTCAGCTGAATGATTTACAGCTATTAGCCAGGCTGAGTACATGTGGGGGTTGCCTGGTTGCTAGGGAATCCCACATGTAATCAAGCTGGCTAATAGCTGTAAATCATTCAGCTGCCACGATGAAAACTTAATCTCCGAACACTAACAAATACTCGGAGGTCACCCGAGCAACGAGTACACTCGCTAATTTGGAAGAACTTTCTACTTACAAATGAGGCATCATGCACTGAGATAAAGCAACAGGGACCCAATACTACGGAGCTGATACCCATTCATATGATGCCACAATACGGTGCCATATTAACTCCACAACATGATGACTGAAGGAACATGTTCCAATTTTTTGTAAGACTAAAAATGACTAAGAAGTTCCCATACATCTATCGCTAACATGGTATTAGGGCTTCATACAACGTGAAGGTTGTGCAGGGCCGTAATACGATATACGAAGCCTAATGCATGTGCATATAGAAAGAGGCCATTACTTTAAAGACTTCTCTACCTGCAGACATGACAGCATGTTTAACCTCACAGTGACCTTGTTCTTTCCCCAGGCGGAAAAAGTAGCTGCTGAGAATATATTAATCCTTCCTCTGTTTCAGAACCACCCTCAGTCACCAATTTAAAGACTGGGAGATTTTGCAGAAGATTGAAGGTAAAATAAAAACTTTCAGGTCTGTACCTATAATAAGCATACACTGTAAGATTTATAGACAGTGTGGGACATGCCTCTAGGAGGAGGAGAAAAGGGAGAAAAAGCACTACATAGAGATGTGCACACCCGATATTATATAACATACCAAAAGTGTATTGAACAACATGGGACAAGAATAAAAACACTTAAACCCCAAGCAATGGGGCACAACACATCCCCGAGCAGGAATCTGTGCATATATTACAGAGCAGATTACATAAACCAGAGTAAGGAGAATAATATCCCCAGATGATAATACAGTATAGCTATACAAGGACCTTTAAGAATACCAGCAAATACGTAGCAAAGGTCTATAATGAGCAAGAAAATGAGATGCAGATGACTCACATTACATCAAAGATATTGAATTTCATTAGAAATAATCACAAACTTACATATGTAAAAGCATAAGCATCAAATAAGTACCCCCGTAGTATGGATTATAGTGTTTGTAAGGCCAAAAAGTGGTGGTGATAGCAGTCCGCCCGTACTAGGACTGGAATAACACAATATTTTAGACATGAAATAGTCTTGGAATCATCCCTAGTGTGATATTTTCTAAGATTAACCTCAAATTTTTTTTTTAACATTTTTTTTAATATTTCCTTACAATTTCCTGATAACTGCTAATGACAAACATTACAGTGATTACAAGAAGTCTTTAGCTTTTTATGGACCTTAAATGCCATACATATCAGCTTTCTTATACACGTAAAGGAAATCTGTCAGCAGGTTTCTGCCACCTAATTTCAGAGAAGGGGCAGAGAACCTGATTCCAACGATGTGTAACTTACTGGGCTGCGTACTGTAGTTTTTATATAATCGCCATTTTATCAGCAGCAGATTATCACTAGAGGACTAGTAAACCTGCTGCCAGGTAGTCCTCCATATTCATGAGCTCTATATAACCCAGCACCCATCACTGATTGGTTGCTTTCTGCACATGGGCAGAAAACTGCCAATCAGTGATGCGGGTGGGGTTATGCAGGGCCCAGAATTCAGAGAACTGCTAGATCTGCAGCAAATAAAACTATTTTTAATCATAACTACAACACCCAGTAAAGTAAGTGACACATTGCTCTAATCAGGGTCTCTGCACCCACATTATGCTGGTCTCAGATGGAGTAGCAAAGACATGGTGACAGATTCCCTTTAAAAATAAAAGATGTAGTGCTGGAAATGAACCTCATAAGACTTTATTGTTTACAAGTGCAGTCATGACAAAGTTACCATACCTCTTCCCCTCTACCGGTTATGTCATCTCCACTGCCGGATGTGTCCTGGTGCAGGAAGTTAGATCCCTCCTATGTGTCAATCATATTTTTGCAGATGGCTATTGCTGGGAGAAAGGGGCTGGCTTAGCTGTAAAACTGAACCAGACTGCCAGTCAACTTCGTGCCTTTTGCTCAACACAACCCCAAAGCATGATTGATCCCCCACCATGCTTAATGGATGGTGAGATGCCCTTGTTCTGAAATTCTGTGCCCTTTTTTCTCCACATATACCTTTGATCATTGTGGCCAAAGAATTACAGACATAAGAGGGATAGAGCGGAATTCAGATCGGACTTTGAAAACAGGATTTGCTTTCACGGATGCTATATTGAAGACGTTTGTCTATTGGGGTGTTGTGAATTAGGTTGTAAACAGACACCAATAAAAAACTCTTGCTTCTATGATCAGTTCTGACTTTTTCTGTTTCACGCTACCATACTGCATTGTAGGCATGGTGTTTGTGCGCACAATATAAAAGTACACTGTAGATCCTCATGGATATGTAAAAAGGAATTCAGTATAGCCACAATAAGTGAAGACAAAATATAGAAATTATCATACTCAGTATTTGCATTTTACAAGCTTACTGTTGAGCTGAGAAGGTTTATGGGTGCTTATCTGTCTTACCTTTCCTTTATTTCTCCATTAAAATTAATCCCTTGTAATAACAAATGAGGTTTAAATGGCTATTATGTATGTAAATGGAAGAGAAATAACAGTATCTCATATTGTAGCCAGTGCAAGGAAATGTGTTTATAGCTCAAAGTTGTAAAAGCAGCAACTTCAAACTCACTGCCAGATTTACAGCTCAGGAAATTCTGTACATTTTCATAGAACTGAGACTTTTGGGTATAGATGGGCTAATATCATAATTTTATTGTTTCTCTGAAATATTATCATCCCTGCACTGCAACAACTGCACACTTCTATAGCAGTCAGGAAACAAGGATTTTCCTAAAGTTTTAACCATAATTATGGCAGTAAACTACCGAGCAGAGATGGAGATAGATAGATAGATAGATAGATACATAGATAGATAGATAGATAGATAGATAGATAGATAGATAGATAGATAGATAGATAGATAGATACAGTAGATTGATGATGGATGGATAGATGATAGAAAGAAAGATACAGTAGATTGATAATAGATAGATAATGGAAAGATAGATAGATATAGATAAACACAAAAATGGAACAGCACTTTAACCAATAGGTGGGTGCACACCTCCCAGACAAAACATCTAAGACTTGCCTCAATCCAGACATGGGAAAAAATGCAGGCAGCACTCCGTAGCTTAAACGCAACGTTTCAGCTCAAATGAGCCTTTTTCAAGCTTGAAAAAGGCTCATTTGAGCTGAAAGGTTGCCATAGCATGTGGGTTTGAAATAAAACCACATTTTTTTCACCTTTAAGCTATGGAGTACTGCCTGCATTTTTTCCTTTGTCTAGATAATAGATAGAAAGAAAGAAACAAGCGGTAGATCAATAATGGATAGATAGACAGATGGATAGATAGATAGACAGACAGATCGATCGATCTACGGTAGATCGGTGATAAATAGATAGATACTTTAGATAAATAATAGGGGGCCTGACATTCAAGACCCCAAATACCATTCAAATGAATGGGTCATGACACTTATTTGTCCACTTTATTGTTTAGGCTATCGCAATGTCATACATGATGTACGTGACAAAGCCAATCTGAAGAACTATACTACATTTCTAATTGGAGGTATGTGCTAATAATATTATTACATTTACTGCATATTAGCATAGGATCTTGGAGATGTGAATGCCCCTTACAGTGCAGGGCACCAATATCTTAAAACTGGTGTAAAAAGGTTTGAAAAAAAAATCTGAATTAATTATTTTTCGCAGCACCAGCCTTTAATCACTGCTGTTTGCCCATGGCTACTGACTTAGGCCAGCGTTACACTGTGGACATGGCAACTTCATCTTCCAGTATTTATGCATGGACAAAAAGTGGGCTTCAAATTGACTGCTGGATTAAAGGGGACCTGTCACTAAGTTAAAAGTTTCTGCTGTCATTTGATTCTCATTAACCCTCTGAGCACTCTGCTTTCTCTTTTCTTTGAATCCGTCATACGGTGCCAGAGATATGGGCCTTTGCTTGTGTTACTTTTTATGCTCTTAAACAAGAGGGCGTGGCTCACATGATCAGACAGAGCAGCCTACAGACACGCCCCCAGAGAACCCTGTGAGCCACGCCCCTAAAGAACTCTGCGCCACACCCCCTTCAGTAAGACCATAAAAATTAGTGCTAAGTACAAAGGCTCATATCTCAGGAACCATATGACGGATTAAAAAAAAAAAAAAAAAAAGAATATACAGGTTGATCAGAGGAAATAAAATATCAAGCATCTAGTATATAAAGTGTCAGACTCCTTTTAATGTTTAGTGATCAGAAAACAGTCATTAAGACATAATGCAAAAAAATAGTGTTATATTTCATTCCTCTTAATACATAAATATTAATACCCACAGTAATAATATTTATTTATTCAGCAGTTCCCATTAAAGAGACACCAACAGGATAATTGATGACGCCTCTAGGCATTCCAAGTTTAATCACAAATAACGTGTTTTATAAAAACACGGCGCCGCTGCATGCTGGAATCCTCGCGCACATATGTGCCGTAATGAAATAACGGGTAGTTTAGGTTTAAACAGCAGAAGGGTTTTCCTGCTCAAACTGAAGATTTGCCAGTTACCTTAGCAACTAATAAATTATGTGATGATGAGGTTTGCCAACCTGTTAGCAAAGAAAGCGTAGTAAAAATATGCATGAAAGTGGTGAGAAAGCCTTTTAAGAGATTAGTCTAAGCTGTGGAAATAGCCCCAGGTTAAAGAGCGATGACTTAGTGCTGGCGTTGCTAACTTATGGGCCATGTGAAAGCACATGGAGGTTCTTTTAGCCATGACATAAACAATCATGTTTAGGTTGAAAAACTTAGATAAAAAAAACCAATATGTCGATGCACATTTCCTCCCAAAATATATACTTATTAACCGAAAAATAGGCCAGAGAATCAATCATACTAGCAATAGCTGGTCATAAAGTGCTCAGGGCGACGCAGTGAGGGGGTCTCGTTATGGACATCTTGGTTCAAGGGGTTGTCCAGGATTAGAAAAATATGGTTAGTTTCTTCCACAGGAGCTCATAGCTGGTTTGTGAAGTTGCAGCTCAGACCTATTCATTTCCATAGGTATACTAGCAGAACAGATGATACACAGGTCTATGTTCATATAAAAGTACAACATTTATTAGTAAAATACAAGAAAAAACAAGACAAAAGGTAGTGAGGGATCAGTCACAAGGGAATATTACACAAAATAGGCCACGCAGGGACCGAAGCTGTTACCAAAGAGGTATCAGTGATTCCCATGTATTAAGCTATACTGAGCTACAGTAGTACCCCATAAGTTATATTCAAAGTATAAATATATGTATTAAGCAATATCAAATGGAGTACAACCCAAAATATATACCATCGCAAATTTGGATGACAATCAAACACCTTCCAGCTTTAGTTCTATAAATATTTGCATGATTAACAAGATATAGTACATAGATGCAATATTACCGGTGATAGCAGGGCAGAGGGTACAGCCAGGTCCGTGCACGTCCGCCCCACCGCGCGTTTCGGACCTTCCTTCTTCGGGGGGCTGTACCCTCTGCCCTGCTATCACCGGTATTAAACCTTACACAATGGCAATGCAATGTACTCTTAAGATTTAAAGGGAATGTGTCATCAGAAAATTTCCTTGCAACATAAATCAGGTTTTTATGTAAAATGTATTTTAACTCCTTTCTGACATCAGGTGTAATAGTACGCCGATGTCGGACTCCCTCCCTTTGATGTGGGCTCCGGCAGTGAGCCCACATCTTTCCCAACACATGGCAGCTGTTTTGAAAAGCTGACATGTGCCCAGAACAACCACGGGTGAAATCGCGATCCACCTATGGCTATTAACCTGTTAAATGCCATTGTCAAAAGCTGACAGCGGCATTTAACATGCAATTCCGGTAATCGTGCCGGAAATTCGCCCACCAGTGACCCCCATCACGTGATCGCAGGTCACCGGTGTGTTGGAATGACAACCAGAGTTCTCCTGGAGACCTCTATGGTTGTCACTGATGGCTTGCTGTGAGCATCGCACAGTGGTCGGCGCTCATAGCAAGTGAGTTATTCAGCTACATACCTGTATAGGCAAAATGATCATCGCCTGTATGGAACTAAGCCGATCAAGTTATGGCAGCTTCTAGTCTCCCATGGACTATGCCAAAACTAAAACAAAAATGTTTTTAAAAAGATAAAATAATTAAAAAAAATATAAATGTTCAAATCATCCCCCTTTCGCCCCATTCAAAAATAAAAAAATAAAAAAATCAAACACACACATATTTGGTATCACCGCATTCAGAATCGCCAAACTGTGTAGCAAGAAAAAAGTCAAAATACCAGAATTACGTTTTTTGGTCACCACGACATTAAAATGCAATAATGGGAGATCAAAAGAACATATCTGCACCAAAATGGTATCATTTAAAACATCATCTCAGCATGCAAAAAAATAAGCTCTCACCTAACTCGAGATCATGAAAAATGGAGACGCTACGGGTATCGGAATACGGCACATTTTTTTTTAAACAAAGTTTGAAATTTTTTTTCACCACTTAGATAAAAAAGAACCTACACATGTTTGGTGTCTATGAACTTATAATGACCTGGAGAATCATAATATCACGTCAGTTTTAGCATTTAGTGAACCTAGCGAAAAAGCTAAACAAAAAACAAGTGTGGGATTGTATTTTTTTGCAATTTCACCGCACTTGGAATTTTTTCCTGCTTTCTAGTACACAACAAGGTAAAACCAATGTTGTTGTTTAAAAGTACAACTTGTCCCGCAAATAACAAGCCCTCACATGGCCATATTGACAGAAAAATAAAAAAGTTATGGCTCTGGGAAGAAGGGGAGCGAAAAACAAAAATGCAAAAACGAAAATACCTCCGTGTGTTATGGGGTTAAAAATATTTGGAGATGTTTTTCTGCTATTTTTCATATCTCAATCTTTATTAAAAATAAGAAACACAACAATTCTCACATTGCCCACTGAGGCTATGTTAGATTCATACGGATTGTACTTTTCTCAGCACTTTCAGAAGTCTCATTATCATCAGAGACAGTTATATAATGACTGGTAAACCTTTCTTCACAGTCTACTACTATTCAATATAAATGATGCCACTTCCCTTCACAAAGACCTTTCCACGTGCTCATTAGATGGCTCTATTAAAAAGATAGGGTCTGAGTCAGTCTATTGCTGATAATGTAGAATTCTTGAAAGAACAGGATGTGTGAGTCTAGAAATAGCCCTGGTGGACAGTGTTAAAATACCAAGATTTCTAATTTTATACAGTTTGCAATGTAAAGAATATAAAAAAAATTGCCAAAAATATTGAAGAATACATTTAACATAAGTCTGATTTATCAGAAGGTCACTTTCAGGTGATACATTCCCTTTAATAAGCTGATATTTAGTTGGACCCATGAGAATGATGTTTTGGATTCTAAGTTATTTTAGGAACAAGTTTCAATCAATGTTGTCAATTGTCACTACATAGAAGAGGTCGTCTCAGCATCCAAACAAAGATTTTGTAGATGCAATCAATATATACTTTCCTAAGTGTTTGTGTATTGCTATTTAGGCGGTTTAGTTTAGGCAAACTGTGTCACTCATTACTTAGACAGTAATTAGAATATCCTGGTGATTCAGCACAGATACACTGACTTATTGATCCCGGCTTAGAGGGAAGTCAGTCCTAAACCTGTATAGGTGTCATGAAAATTTGAAATAAAAAAGACTAACATTAAATTATGTTTTTATTGCTTGGCTTATTTCTGTAAAGTTCAAATTATCTTTCTTTTTTTTTGTTAATTCCATTTGGTTTTAAACAGGTTTTAATAATTTTCATAATAATGAATACATTTTGATTAACATATTACCAGAAAGCAATAATAGACTTATTAGTTGGACCCAATCATTTTATCCCAATAGCAGTATTGACTATTAAAGGGGTATTCCCATCTGCAAGATACTATCCCAATATGTAATAGGTATAATAATAATATTAGCAAATTCCTCCACTTAGAAATGTAGGATAGTTCTTCTGATTCGCTATGTCTCTTTCCACATGTGTAGGCAGTGCAGGACCTTATGTATCCATGGTTACAACCACTGATATAGTGACTGTTAATTAGCAAGTTGCAAGTGGTCCTAACCATGGATACCTAAGGTCCTGGAATGCCTGCACATGAGGAAAGAGACAGTGAATCAGAAGAACTACACTATTTCTAATTTGTGGAATTTGATATTATTACATCTACTACATATTGGGATAGCATCTTGGAGATGGAAATACCTCTTTAATCAGGCTATCTGGTATTGTTAACCATGTCAGTACTGGAGGGTTTATCCACTTACTAATCAATCCTATTTTAAAGGGACGCTGCATTTAGATTTCTCCCTATGTACACGCATAGGAGAGGCCTGCCAATCACCTGAGGTGAGGAGAAATCAGCCTGTGTGTCGGACTAGTCACATCTCTCCCTATGGTAGCAGCGTATTGAACTCTAAAAAAATAAACTGCTGCAACAGCACAGCCAGGCTGCTATTCATGCTGTCCATGGTTCTAGTTACAGGTCCCTTTAACTTTTTATTTTTTCATTTTTATACTGCTAAATTTAAAGAGCATTTAGCTATTTTTTTCAATGTAGCTCTACGAGGGCTTGTTTTGGGGGGACGATGCATTGTTAGTTTTACCATAAAGGCTATGCGCACATGTTCAGGTATTTTTGCGTTTTTTTCGCGTTAATTTTGTGTTTTTTTTTCGTGTTTTTCCCACTATTTAATGCATTGGAAAAAAACGCACAAAAAATGTACAAAAAACGTGCAAAAAAAGCATAAAAACCGTGAAAAAAACACATGCGGATTTCTGGCAGAAATGTCCGGTTTTTGTCAGGAAATTTCTGCAAGAAATCCTGAACGTGTGCACATACCCTTAGGGACAGAATAACAGAGTCTCTTTATATCATCAACATCACATTTAAATTTAATCTTAGGGGTTAGGCCCCTTTCACACATCAGTTTTTTGCCATCAGTCACAATCCGTTGGCTCGACGGATCAATCGCAGATTGTGAAAAACTGATGCGATGGATCCATTTTTACACCGGATCTGACTAGCGGATCTGGCTAATTGGATCGGAGCATGAAACGTGAGGCCATCTGTCACAATCCGTCGCCAATACAAGCCTATGAGAAAAAAACGGATCTGGCGGCATCAGTCACCTGATTAGTTTTTTCAAAATTCGACGGATTGCGACTGATAGCAAAAAACTGATGCGTTTTTTTTTTATTTCACAGTCTTTACTTGAAAAAAAAAAAAAAAAAGTAATATTGAAATTATCACACCGGGATTTTTTGAGACTTCTAAAAGTAGACTTCTATACACAGCTGATAACACAGTTGGTGATTTCACAGGGTAACCCGATGCTGCTCCATTCACAATCACCTTTGCACTTGCACATAAGATGCTTCAATACAAAAGAAAGACACGGTCAGTTCATTGCACCTAATATACTTGTGTATTTCCTTAAGCCACCAAAAGGTAAGTCTAAAAAAGTCCCAGAGGATAGAGCAAGATTTCTGTTTTCTAATACATATTTAAATATTAAAAAAACTGCAAAAAAAGAAAAACATTTAAATGAAACTTGTTACCAGAAAAAGAAAAACTCCATTAACCTAGAGATATGGGGTTAATCTACAGCTTAATTGTGTTATGAACCTACCAGGCGCCCGCACTTAGCTGAATGCTGCAGGGAGAAAATGAACTTGATTTCCCCAGCAGAATTCTGGTTTCAGTCACGGGGCGACGTGATATACAGTATACAGAGCAGCGGCTGTAACTGGCACTGGCTCTAGATTGAGGCCGGGGGCTCACTATACACTGAACCCGCACAGGTAACTGAAACTGGAACGCTGCCGGGGGGATTAAAGTTCATTTTCTCCCCGCATTGTTCGGGCGTCACACAGGTTACTAATAGTGATGAGCGAATATACTCGTTACTCGAGATTTCTTGAGCACGCTCGGGTGTCCTCCGAGTATTTTTTAGTGCTCGGAGATTTAGTTTTTTTCACCGCAGCTAAATGATTTACATCTGTTAGCCCGCATAAGTACATGTGGGGGTTGCCTGGTTGCTAGGGAACCCCCACATATAATCAAGCTGGCTAAGAGATGTAAATCATTCAGCTGAGGGGATGAAAACAAAATCTCCGAGCAATAAAAAATACTCGGAGGTCACCAGAGCGTGCTCTGGAAATCTCGAGTAAGGAGTATATTCGCTCATCACTAGTTACTAACTCTATTAACCTGCAGATTAACCCCATATCTGCAGGTTAAAAGCATTTTTCACATGACAGGTTCTCTTTAACGCAAAAACCTGATTTAGAGAATGAATCATTTTCGGATGATAGCATTGCTTTAATGCATCAGTCATGTCCTTATAAACGCTGCCGCAGCATTTACAGAGCCAACTAGCACTAAAACACTGAAACCTTAGCTGCCCTTTATAAATGGTTGCAGAGATAATAGGAAACCACTTCAATGTAAAAAAGTCATTGAGCGCTCCCCAAGTGGCTAGCACGACACTATTATAGTATTGCGAGGTTACCTCTGTTTACATGAAAGATGTTACTGAACATTTATGTGTTTAAACTCACATTTTCAGCACAGCAGCTAAAGGTGATTCAATGATTTTACAAACAACAACCAATAAGTAAACGATTGTTACAGAAATCATTGGAGAGGACCTATTGGATTTTTCCAGCAGTGTGCTTCTAATTAGGCAGGATCATTATTTTTGCCTATTGAAGACCCCCACAAGAGTCTTCGCTAGGTAGCACTGCCCATTGTAATCGCTGAAGAGGGTGGAATTCACATTTACCAATCATTATTTGTATGGCAACCTCGATTGATTAACCATCTCCCTACTATTGTTTATGGCCGATCCTATTCTTAATTAACAATGGCTAATTATCATCACGATTGCTCAGGAACAATAATTGGCCCATGACCTTTAAAATCCAAATAGATTAATAGGTCACATTATAAGAGGTTTTTTTCGATAGGTCACTTTGTGGATTGAGGTAACAGAATAGTAGAATTTAAAGTGTATCGGCACACACTATTCGATTTCTTCTAACGAGGATGGTGTACTTTTTTTTTGAAAATTCATGTCAAAATAGCTGCATAATCCTTTTTTAGCATTTTTCTCACCTAATATTAAGTCAAACTTTTTATGAGTTGTTGAATGGATTTTTAAAGTAATTGCACCAGCATCATCAGGTCTAAGAGATTCATTAGCGTAAATAGATTTTGCTGTGAAATCTAGTAACAGATCCACTTTAAAGTAGTTACAGATCCACTAGAAAGGAGTTGTATTAAAGTTATCCAATATTAAAAAGATGAAGGACTTAATAATTGCTGGGGGCTGGATCATTGGGATATCCATGATCCCCAGGACGAGGATCTGAAGAGCCTCATCATAAGAGTGCTTTACTCTATTTCTATGGGAGTACTGGATATGCCTGGACCCTTAGTGGTTAATGTTATCCTATTGTAAAGATAGCGGATAAGTTAGTAACTTAGTTCAACCCCTTAGGCGGCACTGGTGAGCTAAAACGAGTACATGCAAATCTATGAAATTGTCATTTGTTGATAAAAATGCTAATTGAATATATGAAGAAATGACAAAATAAATATATCATGCATTAAAATGTGAAACCATTTGTCTAGTCATTTTACCATTTTTGGTCATTTATGAATTTGCTAAATTAAAAATGTATTTTTTATTTCATTTATTCACTGTTTTATTACCGCTGCCCACTCTATACACAGCATATATACGTAGCGGCTTGCTTAAATCATTCAAAAAATAAATATTTAATTTCCTTTGTGTAAAATTAAAATAAAATGTAATTGAAACAATTACTTTTTATGTTATTACATTATCTTATTTGTTCTCTGAATCGCATAAAGATTATTATTATAATAATGTGATAATCATCAAAAGCCTATAAGGTGCGGAGAGAAAGATTCAATTTCAACAGGAGAAAATAAAAACACTAACGTCGGCTGCCCACAGCCTTATAAATATGGATTTTTCCTATTTCTCTTTGTTTATGTTAAGCCTTGACTATTTCAAGTGAAACTTACTTACTCAAGAGATTGGGTTGGTAACAAAATACATTGGCCTCTCTACCTACAAAAGGTCCCTAGGCTTCTTAGCCCCAGGGCCAAAATCACATTTGAAATGAGATCGCACTCCCAGTGTAATGTAAATATATGTCATTAGGAGTTGTGGCCTCATGCTGTGATATGCTTCCATGAGAAGGGCTCCGAAGAAGAGCACATTTACAAACACACATTATTAGACCCCGGGGAAAGAAATGCTATGGAAATTAATCCAATGCAAAATGTTTAATATTTGGATGCAGGACCGGGGCGGCTCCTATTGAACAGACAACATCCAAAACGGAAAAAAAAAGGGAAAATTCGATTTTTCAGATGTGTGTTTATTTTAATTCAAATGCAAGAAAAAAAGACGAGACCGCCAAGCATTTCTTCTTCTAACACTGCCTCGCCAGTGCTCTGAGCAGTTTATTAGGAGAGATGCAGAAATGCATATCAAGGTTGTGTAATAATGTTACATGTAGTAGAGGATTTCTTCTTAGTAGACCCATAGGGACTCATCACGCTAGAATACTTTAACAGCTGATATGACAAAGATGTCCATTACCTAAATGGACCGCACTCGCTATTGATCAGTGCCCCACTTAGCAATCCCATTTGTCATCATATAGTCCGTTCCATCATTTCTGTGGACTAGTAGGGGACTAAATTAGGTGTCATTTCTACTCAGGGTAGACCTGCGGTGCAAATGGTAGACATCAGTTACAAGTTCCGATTGATAAATCACACTGAAATAACTATAGTATTGTATATCCAAATAATCTGCAATATATCACAATGGCACACGCATAAGAAGAGTCCAAAGGATAGGCATAAATTAGGTATTATCTCAGAGGTCCAAGCTCCATAGTTAAAGTGTCAAATTTTATGGAACAGATGACATTAGCAGTTTACAATATACTAAGGGTACCGTTACACAAAATGATTTACCAACGATCACGACCAGCGATACGACCTGGCCGTGATCGTTGGTAAGTCGTTGTGTGGTCGCTGGAGAGCTGTCACACAGACAGCTCTCCAGCGACCAACGATGCCGAAGTCCCCGGGTAACCAGGGTAAACATTGGTGAGAATGGTGAGATCAGTCAAAGACAATCCTCAGACCACCTCCAGAGAGCTGCAGCATCAACTTGCTGCAGATGGTGTCACTGTGCATCGGTCAACTATACAACGCACTTTGCACAAGGAGAAGCTGTATGGGAGAGTGATGCGAAAGAAGCCGTTTCTGCAAGTACGCCACAAACAGAGTCGGCTGAGGTATGCAAAAGCACATTTGAAGAAGCCAATTTCTTTTTGGAAGAAGTTCCTGTGGACTGATGAAACCAAGATTGAGTTGTTTGGTCATACAAAAAGGCGTTATGCATGGCGGCAAAAAAACACAGTGCGTTGTACAGTTGACCGATGCACAGTGACACCATCTGCAGCAAGTTGATGCTGCAGCTCTCTGGAGGTGGTCTGAGGATTGTCTTTGACTGATCTCACCATTCTTCTTCTCTGCCTTTCTGATGTTTTTCTTGGCTTGCCACTTCTGGCCTTAACAAGAACTGTACCTGTGTTCTTCCATTTTCTTACTATGTTCCTCACAGTGGAAATTGACAGGTTAAATCTCTGAGACAGGTTTTTGTATCCTTTCCCTGAACAACTATGTTGAATAATCTTTGTTTTCAGATCATTTGACAGTTGTTTTGAGGAGCCCATGATGCCACTCTTCAGAGGAGATTCAAACAGGAGAACAACTTGCAAGTGGCCACTTTAAGTAGCTTTTCTCATGATTGCATACACCTAGCTATGAAGTTCAAAGCTCAATGAGGTTACAAAACCAAAAAAAGTGCTTTAGTAAGTCAGTAAAAAGTAGGTAGGAGTATTTAAAACAAGAAAATGATAAGGGTGCCCATACTTATGCACCTGTCAAATTTTGTTTGAATGCAGATTGCACATTTTCTGTTGGTACAATAAACCTCATTTCAAGGCAGAAACATTACTGTGTCCAACAGTTATTAGATATATGAAACAAAAATAGCCGTTGCAAAAAAAAACAATTTTTATAAAACATTAAGCTTAAGATTAATAGGGGTGCCCAAACTTTTTCATATAACTGTATATATATATATATATATATATACACACACACACACACACATACACTGTACATAAATAGTTGGAGCCGCTTCTCAGAAGGAGTTAAGTATTCCCTTAGATGGATGACATATTCATTATACAACAAGCATTGATTCTGACCATAACAGAGTGCACTTTATTTCTAGGCATTTCCAATCGGAAAAAACTTCCATACCCAGATTTCCTCTGAGACTCATTTTATGAAGCTATAAAGACTGTCAACCAGAGACGGGAACTCTTCGGCACCTGAGCTGCAGACTCAACTATCAAATAACATTTAATTGCTGGATGACAGTATGTGGCTGGACTTGAATTCTGATCTCAAAATATTATCTATATTACGGTCTGTACAGAATAGATTGTTATGGCACTGGAAGATAAAACCAATTAAACCGGGAAATGGATATTTTAAGATCTTAGTTATCAATAGTGTTTCATTATATCTTATATCAAAAGGCTTTATGGTTGAGCGACTTTTATTTTTATAGGATCGGGTCGAGCGAAATCGGACGATCCTATAAAAAAGTCGGGGTCGGGGTCGGCCGAAACACGAAACCCAATGCAGTGCAATGGGATACTATGGTTCCCAGGGTCTGAAGGAGAGGAAACTCTCCTTCAGGCCCTGGGATCCATATTAATGTGTAAAATAAAGAATTAAAATAAAAAATATTGATATACTCACCCGTCCGGAGGCCCCTGGACATCACCGCTGGTAACCGGCAGCCTTCTTTGCTTAAAATGAGCGCGTTCAGGGCCTTCCATGACGTCACGGCTTCTGATTGGTCGCGTGCCGCTCATGTGACCGCCACGCGACCAATGACAAGCCTTGACGTAATTCTCAGGTCCTAAATTCCTAACTCTAGGAATTTAGGACCTGAGAATTACATCACGGCTTGTGATTGGTCGCGTGGCGGTCACATGGGCGGCCACGACCAATCACAAGCCGTGATGTCATCTAAGGCCCTGAACGCGCTCATTCTTAGGAAGGAAGGCTGCTGGAAAGAAGCCGAGGGTGAGTATATTCCTATTAGGTATATACTCACCCTCGGACGCGCTTTGCTTCTTTCCGGCAGCCTTCCTTCTTAAGAATGAGCGCGTGAAGGGCCTTAGATGACGTCACGGCTTGTGATTGGTCGCGGCCGCCCATGTGACCACTCACGCGACCAATCACAAGCCGTGACGTAATTCTCAGGTCCTAAATTCCTAGAATGAGGAATTTAGGACCTGAGAATTACGTCACGGCTTGTGATTGGTCGCGTGGCGGTCACATGAGCGGCACGCGACCAATCAGAAGCCGTGACGTCATGGAAGGCCCTGAACGTGCTCATTTTAAGCAAAGAAGGCTGACGGTTACCAGCGGCGATGTCCAGGGGCCTCCGGAGAGGTGAGTATATCAATATTTTTTATTTTAATTCTTTATTTTACACTTAAATGTGGATTCCGATACCGATTTCCGATATCGCAAACATATCGGAACTCGGTATCGGAATTCCGATACCAGATTCAGAAGATCGCCGACCTCATGGCCGACCCCACACAGGGGTCGGGTCGGATTTCATGAAACCCGACTTTGCCAAAAGTCGGCGACTTCTGAAAATGGCCGACCAGTTTCGCTCAACCCTAGGCTTTATCAATACTAAATGTGTGAGTAGGAAAATAGTTGAAGTTTGGAAGAGATGGCTAATTGGTCCTGAATAATATTTCCATCTTTTGATGAATTTAGGGGTGTCACCAAGACTACTAATGTTGTTTAGTTTATAGCTGTAGCATGAGGAATATCTCAGAGCAGCAGCATTAGAAGGTCTACACTGAAGAATTTCATATTAGGCATAATTCTGAAAAGAACAACTCTCTTGTTATGCTTTTTTTTCTAATAATTCAAAAACCTGCTTTAAGGGGTTCTCTTGTCTTCTTCCTTCAGTAGCGCTCTGCTCCACAGCTTCCTGCTTGATGGTGGGTGGTGTGCAGCTAAAGATTAATTAGGAAAACACGGCACTTCTGGAGTTCTGGTGGTGCACAAATAGGATAACCAAATCCATCAGCTGTGATGTAGAAAAACTTTGCACTCGTATAGGTGTGTCGAAGAACTTATTTATTTATTGAGTGAAGAATTTCCAGAAATAAATGAGACGTTTTGGTCAATACCTAACCTCCTTCAGTCATCTGGATAGAGATCTGTGTGGCAGTGCGCTGTGTGGGAGTCTGCAGTATCCGCTGCTAAGACAGGAAGTGTCTGCAGACTCCCACACAGCGCACTGCCACACAGATCTCCTCTATCCAGATGACCGAAGGAGGTTAGGTATTGACCGAAACGTCTCATTTATTTCTGGAAATTCTTCACTCAATAAATAAATAAGTTCTTCAACACACCTATACGAGTGCAAAGTTTTCCTACATTGCAGCTAAAGATTGACAGCTCGGACAAACGGCAGGGTTACACTGAGGGTCCGAACTGGACACTTTCCCATGATACAAGCTGAGGCATCTTTGCATTGGAAAAGCATAGAGGTGCTAAGGCTGGCTAGAGTCAACGATTCATCCAGCTTCAGAGCAGTTCTTGCAAGCTCTAAAGCAAATGAAAGCGACAACCTTTGATAGACTGCACAGGTGATCAGTAGCCTAGTCAAAGAGTAGCAAACTTTTGAATGAAAAATCTTTCTTGTTGAGAACACTGAAATTTTTTTTAATAAGGTGTTGTTTTCACAAGCACTTTATAATTTTTTCCCCATTCAACAAGATGATACAATCCCTTTGCGTGTACAAAAAATTGGCCTATTGTGTGCTTAAGGTAAAACAATCTGCTATGGGACTTTTACTCATGCAATGGTAGCAGTAAATTGTTGGAATCTTTCCTCGAGGAGAAAGTCCAGTTAAATGGTGACTACACTGGATCTTCCTGGAGTCCTCTGCCTGTCTTTATGACCAGTTGTGAATATCCCCAAACAATGGAACTCGCTAGCCCAACCAGTCAGACTGTCCCTTATTTTCAAACACAGCCTGAAACCCCACTTCTTTATAAAAGTGTATAACATACACTAACCCTGCTGCCACTATACTTCTATATGAGCAGACTCCACTTTTACCTCCTGACTCCTTATTCTTCAGATTGTAAGCCCATGCAGACAGAGCTCTATGTACCAGTCTGTCTCTCGTTCAGTCATTTTTATTGTACTTGGTTTTTAATATCACCTTATTTTATATATTTATGTTATGAATTGTTATACGTTTGTTTTCACTATGAACCCTGTTTGCTTGTTATTCATAAGTACAGTACCCTGCCATTAGGGGGTGCTTTAAAGCACCACTCCAGTATGTTTTGTGTTAATTTACAACTGGAGTGGTACCACTAATTTAAGTTCCCTTCCCCTAATATCATACTTATCAGCCACCATCTTCTATTCTCGGCACCACTCTTGTCATCTCCAGTAGTTTTTGACCAGCTGGCTTACCCTAGTGCTTGTTGGACAATCCAGAAGTCACTACTCAATGTAAGTCTATTCGAGCCAGGATGAGATTCTCATAGATTTACTCCGTGCACTTGTGATTATTAGCTCTGACTTTTGGACAGTCAGAAGTTGCAGTCACAAGATGGCTGCGTAGGACCACAGCAGTGCCGGGAAGTCCAGGAGATTGAGAATGGTACATACAGGGCAAGGAGGTAAATCATGCCCTAAATTTAATAGATTAAAAGAGAACACATAGAGAAAGGTTGTTAGGACAGACAATGTCACTGTCATGGGTTTCTCGTTCCAAACATTTCTGCAATTTTCTAATGTCAAGTCTGTTCATGGATTAACAAGCACAAACTCACGTGGCACAGTTTAACAGTAGACTGTTGGACGTCACAAACCAATATTTAGCTTAGTCTGATGCCCGAAGGGCTAATTGAAAACAAAAGAACTGTCAAAATTACTATGGATGCTACCACCAGATTTTAGCTAATTATTAATACCCTGAAGCAAGATGAAATAGGATTGAAAAAAAAAAAAATGTCTCCTTAGTACGAATGTCCAGCTAATTCAAAATTATTATGAAGCTAATTAAACACGGAGCATTCATAAGTAATCTCTCCTATAAAGGCAGCACAATGGTTTTACAACAAATGAAAATATATTTATTACAGATCTATAACATGGTGTTTGCCTGCTATAGGTCACCTTCCCACCGTGCTGCCTTCTAGTTAGAGTATGAAAATGAGACTGGTTCACATATCAAAGACATTAAGGATTAAAACCATTACCAATGAGATTACATTTTTTATATTTCTTCTCAAGCCAGGCTGGATTTTGTCATTCTCTTGCTATCTAATTAAAAATGTACGATCCCAAGGGGCATTGACATAAAGAAAACTAATATCATTTTATGGTGGTCAAATCATATTCAATGTCTCTAATCTTCTTCACTAAAGGAACTTTAGATGTGTTAAAACTTTAGTACTTATTAAAATTTCACCACATTGAACACTGGAGAACATCGTCGTCTTTGGGATATAATATGTGACACATTGTTAGCTCTGCAGTCATACAGGCACAAGCTATTTTTGTGTTTTTTAGTACTGCTTATGGTATTTGAACAGTTTTACACTACTGTAAGTACATTGATTAATAAACCCAAACCCCGGGCTAAATCCCACCTTTACTCAGGAATTTCATATAAATTTGAACACCTACAGCCGAGTGATTTTGTTGCCTACGGTTTTTCATTATGTTTCTTTGACATGATACTGAACTTTAAACTTTTTATTCTTTCCTATCTCATCTAAACCTACAGTGTTCATCAAGATATGCTGGACCACCCAATGTTTGGGAAAAGCCTTTGGAACAACACTTGCCAAGAATCAGCTACTTTATGAAACACAATCTTAATTCATCTTAAAGGAATAGCTGAAGGCCCTCTTATGTCTTAACAGTGATAATGTATATCATTTGAGACATTCTAAACTGTAATTGTCTACCTTTGATAATGGCTACATACTAAACTATTCAACTGCATTTTATACCCTGGCTATCACAAGGTGACATTACACATTTGCTCCTAGATATGAGAAAAGCTCACAGATATGCACAAATCTAGCAAAGGTTACCTTAAAGGGGTTGTTCGAACTTAGCCTACAAGTCTGCAGTCACTCTATGTGACTACAGACTTGTGAGCCCTCACATTGCCCGTACTGTGAACGGTGAGGAATCTTGAGTGGTAATCTTAGGGAGTGGGGTGCACTGGGAGCGGGTGGTCATGTGACCACAAGTATACGAGTTGTACACTTCAGGTCAACATTCCTACTAGACTTGCCCAACCTCGCTCAATACACTTGCATTGCTGGAGGCCGCACCCATCTATTCGGCATGTGACTGCACGTATCCTTCTGGTGCCAGAACCGGTGAATCTTCACAACAGGTGGCGTGAGTGCTGTGATTCAAAATGCTGCAGATACGTAGAGTGACTGTAGTCTTGTAGCCAGAGGCTGGACAACACCGTTTAAAGTAACATTTGCTAGATCTGTACAAAATATGAATATCTGTGGACAACCCCTTTAACTCAGATAACACTATACTGGGATATAGCACAAAAAAGTTGTAGTTTGACACCTAACTTGACATTAGTCAATAGCATGTGCAATTTTAGAGAGGACCTGTTAATTTGGCATTATATTTCTTGTTCCTGCACATCTCCATGCCTCATATATGGCTCTTCTAGAAAGTATGTAAATTTAGTTCTGTTATTCAAGTGGGTGTAGTCAATAACCCTTCTATGTGGACATCTTCTTGAGTACCATACCCAGGTAGCGAAAGATAGCTATAATGACTGATGTCCAGCACAGCAATCACAGTAACCACGAGCATTGTTCAAGGGCTGTAGAACATAGGTCAGGCTAATTAACTAGTGGATTACTCTAAGGCCATGTGCACACGTTCAGTATTTTTCGCATTTTTTCGCTATAAAAACGTGAAAAAAACACGAAAAAACGCTTACATATGCCTCCTATTATTTACAGTGTATTCTGCATTTCTTGTGCAAATGTTGCATTTTTTTCCGCAAAAAAAATCGCATCGCGGAAAAAAAAGCAACATGTTCATTAAATTTGCGGAATTGTGGGGATTCCGCACACCTAGGAATGCATTGATCTGCTTACTTTCCACATGTGGCTGTGCACACCATGCGGGAACTAAGCAGATCATGTGCGGTTGGTACCCAGGGTGGAGGAGAGGAGACTCTCCTCCACGGACTGGGCACCATATAATTGGTAAAAAAGAATAATTAAAATAAAAAATAGTGATATGCTCACCTTCGATGGCCCCGGAGTCTTCCCGCCTCTCAGCGGTGCATGCTGCCGCTTCCGTTCCTATAGATGGTGTGTGTGAAGGACCTGCGATGACGTCGCGGTATTGTGATTGGTCGCGTGACCGCTCATGTGACCGCGACGTCATCGAAGGTCCTGCACACACACACCATCTATAGGAACGGACGCCGCTGAGGAGATCGGCTGTCTGCAGGGGAGTATAACCTTTTTTTATTTTTTTTATTATTTTTAAACATTCTTTTACTATTGATGCTGCATAAGCAGCATCTATAGTAAAAAGTTAGTCACACTTGTCAAACACTGTTTGACAAGTGTGACCAACCTGTCAGTCAGTTTTCCAAGCAATGCTACAGATCGCTTGGAAAACTTTAGCATTCTGCAAGCTAATTTCGCTTGCAAAATGCTAAAAAAACCGCGAAAAAAACGGGAAAAAAACTCAAAAAAAAAAATGCGGATTTCTTTGCAGAAAATTTCCGGTTTTCTTCAGGAAATTTCTGCAAGAAATCCTGACGTGTGCACATACCCTAAAAGGTTATTTTAGGATTAACATTTTATCTACTTCTGTTATTGTAGTTTGATCATGGTCTGGCTTTATTTGCACATTCTGCACACTTTTACAGTGATAACTCCCAAAAACTGTTTTGAACAAAAGCTTCTATATCAAAGACGTCTATAGTTTAGAAAATGCAACAGAAACACAGTGGGACAGTAATGAACAAAATGGGAATCTAAACCTCATTAATGCCGCAAGGGTCACACTACATTGAGATATCCTTGGGGGACTGTTAGCAGGAGCCCTGGTTGAGTTCATTGACTTGATGACCAGTTTATAGGAGAAACAAATCATGAGATTTTTATGTCTTCAGCCTTAATCATTCTTCTAAAATATTAAGTGATAAAAGCAATAATGCATTATGTATACATCATACAGTATATACTTAAGACATAAGGAATCCAGTTATTTTCCTTTCATATACATCATACTGTTCACTATACAAACAATAGGAAATAACTACTTCTTTTATTTCACTTGACAACCAAAGACAAACTAGAGTCACAATCTTCTGTAGACTAGAGGAAGGAAGTCACCATGGTCCTTGATGATTCAGCGTTGCACGAAAGTAGGATTTCAGAGCTGGAGGATTCACCCCAACCCAAACAGAAAACGCGATCCCATTTATTAATTTTACTTTCTGTCAATCCCGTGGTACGCCTGGTTGGCAGATGTCCTCAATCTCATTCTCCATAGTGCTTGATTTTTGGGTCTACGCAACCACTCAGAATTGGTTGAAAACCAACAATTAAAGGATCACAACAGAAATTCATCATTTTAGGAGTCTCACGAAATAATACAACAAATAATAGAACGTGACAATGGCGTCAGATTTATGGCTGAGGTGGTGTCTGTTATTTGCCCAAGTGATAACCCCAGGAAGCTCTTCCAAACACATTCCAGAGCAGCTCCACCTTCCCTATTGTTTCCCACAAAGCCTTTCCATCTATTGAAGGTCAATGATGCTGACAAAATGACACATTTGTGCTTAAAAGGCATTTAATCAGATTAACCCCATTATATCCTGTGAGAGATTACAAAGTGCAATATTCTGTAGACAGTGTTTTTCTCTAGAAGGATTACTTGTAAAATGACTGCACATTCATTAAAGCTAAATAATATAATTATGATTGCCCCTATAATTATGTAAAGTATGATAAGTGTGAGCAATGCGGTGGCTCAGTGGTTAGCACTACAGTCCTATAAAATGGAGTCTTGTCATTCAATGCTGTAAAACCAGAGTTGGAATGGGGATTATATATTCTCAGGATGTTTATATAAAGGGATGATATTCTTACATATTTAGATTTTTTTTGGAAGGCAATGACTCTTTATGGTGGTTATTGACTTTGCTATTAAGAGTAAAATATCTAATACACTTTCAATAACTGATGGCAAACTGGACAAATACTAAGAAACTAGGTTTTTAATGGAAAGAGAGAAGTGAGTCTCTGGCAGACACCTCTGGTGGTGGCTTATCTTCCTGAGAGCGGAGAAAGCTAGCACCACCCACACCAGACTCTGCATGCACATGGTCTATTGACAGTGAGCTGCTTATCACAGGAGGGGGCGGACCCAAACCAGGATGCACATGCTGTTGTAGTCTGAGCAATGATTATCACCAGGTGATAAAACCTTCATTGTAGGTAAACAACAGCACACAACCTGACAAGTGATACATCACTGAAATCTGTGTTTTCACCCCTACCTCATGCTGTCCTTAGATTACATAGCAAAGTCCTGCTGACAGATTCCCTTTAGTATATGTGCATGGTTGCCAGCTAGATCTAGATTATTTCTGTGTTCAAGATAGAAAAAAAAATCAGATGTTTCTTCATAATGGAGAACAATGACGAATCTTGAATAATTCAAGTGATATCAGTCTCCATGTATGCATATCAGTCTGATATAAATCCATTAGCACCATTTACAGTGAACTGTAAAATGATAAGAATTATAATCGCAATAACTTGTAGAAGCTTCTTCGGCTTAATACAAAAAAGCAAAGATGCATAAAGTGTTTTTCTTTTTTACACAGTGAAAAACTGACTATTGGTTGACAATTCTGTGTGTACGAAGGCTTAAATGAGTTATTTTCGTTATTATAAATGGCTTTAAAAAAAAAATCTCCATACTTAAGAAAGAAGGGGTAGCTAATTTGACTATTTGCTGTAGTTGCGGGTATCCTAGGAATATTGCTTATAAGTTATTTTCTATAGAAAAAGAACTGTGATATAAACTGGTGTGCATGCAGCATGTAAGTACTCAATCATTATGCATCTGTCTTTGTTTTTTCTATTTTCTATAGAGCTTGTAAGTGCTGATCTGAAGCTGTATCCCTTGATACTGCAGAGGCATGGGTGCCTCTACGTGCAGCATTGGAAAGTGCACAGTTTGGAAAAGAAGTGCAATAATACCGCTGGTCTAAACGACAGGGGAGGTACTGAAGCTAGGTGATGAGAACAACCCTTTAAAGAGTAACTATCACTTGAATTTTTATTTAATCTGCTTCTTTCAACTCCTGGATTGATCTTTCACTCTCAAATCATGGGTAAAATGTGAATTTAGTGAAGACAGATTGTCCCCTTAGCGGAGATAGATTGGTGCAGGGATCACCTAGAAGCAGGCACAGACATTCGGGTGAATTAATAGTTATTTCTGAAATGATATTTACTGCTCTCCAAAGAACTTTATAAGCACCAACTGTTATCTCCTATCTCAGTAATGAGGAAATCCGTACCTTACCCAAGAACTGAGAATTTTGCAAATTAATGATCAGTCCTGGGAGAGAAAGAAGCAAATTTATCTAATAAGATAAATAAAGTTTCTTATTTTCATATGTACAATTGATTTATGAAAGAAAAACTAAACCAACAGTTACTCTTTCAGGCTTATGAGAACTGCTCAGCATGATTTTTTATGTATTTGATCTACCTTGATGGTAGTTAATCCTTACCTAAAAATATTGCAATTCTGAGAGTTTAATAAACTTTAACACCCTACAAAAATTGAGTCATTAGACATAGGTATTAGACAAAAGGGGGAAAAGTTATAGCCAAAATCTCTACAGTGTACTGTATTATGATAAAATTATACCAGAAACTCAGAGCAAAATTAATTCTCCATGGACTCCATTGTAAACCAGAAGCTCCATGCATTTACTAATGGTGGGAACATCAGAGGAAAAATGGAACAGAGCAGAATTCATTAACCCAATTCGGGATCAGATGACATTTAATAAAAGTATGAATGCTGGAAGATAAAGAGTTCATGTTTTAATTTATCAAATGCTTCTGAACAGGTTAAAAAATGCAACTGATTGAATAAAAGTGAAAGCTACAGAGGACATACTCAACAGAGGTCTTTTTATGTTATGAGCATTGTGTAAAGGAGGTGGATGTGTTGCCCACACTCCCCCTTGAAGATATGTGATGTGATGCGTTATAACATGGTTGTATGTTTAATAATTTGCACAGTGATGAAGCTGTATTCTGCTGAGCAACAGGTAGTTAAAAAGGAGAGATAGTTAATGGTTTGGATTAGCCCAGAGTGGGAGAGGTTCCGTGAGGACACAGAAGACAACTTCCTGCTAGAATACCAAACAGGGACTAGCCAACAGCAGTAACAGACCATAGGTCTGACTAAGAAGTAGAGCCTCATGCAGTGGGTGTCCTGTGGTAAGAGAGTGACAGCCGAGCAGATAAGATCATACAGAGAAGTGAGTCGCAGTCCGGAGTCGGTTTACAGTGCGAGAGGAAAGGAAGAAGTATCAGGACCTTGGGCAAGAAGCCTAGCGGAACAGATCGAAGTTGTCTGTAAGTCAGCCAACGGGATGGAGAAGGAAGGAGAAGCGAGAGAAAGAGGAAATGCCCCATATGGTGGTCCAGAGGTGTCAAAGCAAGAAGCTAAGTAGCGGCCATATTGACATAGAAAACTCTCCTAAGAGGAGTAGGATGTGGAACAGCAGATGGAAGCATAGGACGCTTGCTTGCTGGACTTTAGTTATTGGGGACAAGGAGGCTCCCGGTATAGTGTGCTGGTGTAGTGTGTTGAGGCAGAAAAGCTATGAAGTTATGTGAAGTGGAAAGCGAGCATGACTCCAGGAAAGGGAGGAAGAAGTGTGTGATAATGTTCCATGCAATAACAGAAACATCCATGAAGATGAATGCCTACTATCTGCTGTACAGAGTTCCTCAAAAGTTATTGTTCAGTAAAAATATGTTTATTTATTAACTATGGCCTTTCTCATTGAACTCTGCAACACGTGGTCCTGGCCAGCCAAAAACAATGGCACCATGCGGTCTGAAAGGGTGTTTTGCCATCACAGCTAAAGTCTGCACTCCCAGCCAGGACCCCTATTTCCATGTAGCTTGCCGGGGTGTGAAGCACGAACACCTCACCCACAGCTACCGCCCCGCGTCACGTTACAGTTGAAGTAAGCGGCGCACAGATTCTGCAACCTAGTGTCCACGGCATTCCCAGCCAGCTGACAACCAGAGAAAACAAAGAAGAGCGGTCCTAAGGGATCACAAGAAGGGAACGAATCCTCTGCACACCCCTCACACTACAGAACACACCCCAGTTCCTGAGAGACTGCCATCTCTGATCAATATAAGGGAATGTTGGTACTTTGAAGTGCACGAGAAGAAAGGTGCTGAGAAAGAATATCCGAGTGCTGTCATTTTTTTTTTCCTTTCACATGTTTTGTTTTGGCTAAATACTGCAACTCGTGGCATTAAATTCTAGAAATGTAACAATTCACAAACCACCAAAGATAAGGCAAGCTTTATCATGGGAACAATGACAAATCCATGTTTTTCCAGAGCCTAAACATTCACTGTTAATTGTTTTATTCTTTATAGTTCTTCCACCTTTAGCACAAAACACCCAGAGTGAATTAGATGTTGAGCAGTCTGGATTTACAAGGCTGTTTGTGATTCAGATCAGGAATCTGAAGAAAATTCTGTTGGTAAATTATAAATAGACCTAATACATTTGAGTTGCCAGCAATCGGCTGGAAAAGTTTCACATATTAAATTACTTTGGTCAGGAAACTGCAGTGTGACCACCTAATAACACAGTTCCAATGCTTCAGTATACAGTTCCTCCCAATACTACAAATACCATCTGCTAGCCACTAAAGTGCGTCACCTTGGTCCATTCTCCTGCAGTCTAAGGGTATGTGCACACGTAGAAGTGGTCCACTGCGGATTTTTCCGCAGCGGATTTGATAAATCCGCAGTGCAAAAACACTGTGTTTTTACTGCTGATTTATCGTGGATTTACCGCAGATTTTGTGCGGTTTTCACTGCGGTTTTACACCTGTGGTTTTCTATTATGGAGCAGGTGTAAAACCGCTGCGGATTCCGCACAAAGAATTGACATGCTGCAGAATGTAAACCGCTGCGTTTCCGCGCGTTTTTTTCTGCAGCATGTGCACAGCGGATTGCGTTTCCCATAGGTTTACATTGTACTGTAAACGCATGTGAAACCGCTGAAGACCCGCAGCAAAATCCGCAGCATGACCTACCCTAAAAATGCTAAATGGGATTGTTACAGATATAAATCCCAAATGGCCCAAATAACCCAGCAGGACATCGAGTCTTTGTCAACTAGAGCCAACAGCCACATCATGTGCATTGTAGGTCAATAGGACCAAAATTAGGGAGGACCCAATTGTTATAATAATGTATTGTTTATTCTGCAGAGGAATGAACATGTCAATTACAGGCCCCAGAACTATAATCAACACCTATGAAGATAGAGAAGTAGAATCAACGCCTTTGAAACGTGGTGCTGGAGAAGGATGTTATTACCATGGATGGCAAGCAGAACAAACAAATCAATTTTGGAACAAATCAAGCCACACTTGTCACTCAAAGCAAAGATCACTAAGCTATGACTTACCTACCATGGACACATCATACGAAGAGAGTAATCACTAGAGAAGGACATCATGGACAGACAAATAGAAGTAAAAAGGTGAAGAGGAAGACCAGAAACCCAATGGCTTGATACTATCATGAAAATGGCGGACCTATCTAGGCTTGTACAAGATCGATCTTCCTACAGAGAGTTCATCCATCGGGTTGCCATGGCTTGAAACTGAGCCAAAGGCAGTTAAATAATAATAGTTATATATATAAATTTCTATACGAGTGTATGCATGTGTCTGTGTATATGTGTGTGTGAATTGATGTGACCATGCTGCACAGTTGCACTGGGACCAAGTAGATAGTAGTAGATAAGAGGGTCTATGCCCTAATGTCATTTTAACCCCTTTCTGACCTCGGACGGGATAGTACGTCCGAGGTCAGATACCCCGCTTTGATGCAGGGCTCCGGCGATGAGCCCACATCAAAGCCGGGACATTTCAGCTGTTTTGTACAGCTGACATGTGCTGGCAATAGCGGCAGGTGAAATCGCTATTAACTAGTTAAATGCCGCTGTCAAATGCAGACAGCGGCATTTAACCGGCGCTTCCGGCCGGGCGGCCGGAAATGAGCGCATCGCCGACCCCCATCACATGATCGGGGATCAGCGATGCTTCTGCAGAGTAACCATAGAGGTCCTTGAGACCTCTATGGTTACTGATCCCCGGTAGCTGTGAGTGCCACCCTGTGGTCGGCGCTCATAGCACACCTGCATTTCTGCTGCATAGCAGCGATCTGATGATCGCTGCTGTGTAGCAGAGCCGATCGCGTTGTGCCAGCTTCTAGCCTCCCATGGAGGCTATTGAAGCATGGCAAAAGTAAAAAAAAGTTAAAAAAAATGTGAAAAAAATAAAAAAAATATAAAAGTTTAAATCACCTCCCTTTCGCCCCATTCAAAATAAAGCAATAAAAAAAATCAAACCTACACATATTTGGTATCGCTGTGTTCAGAATCGCCCGATCTATCAATAATAAAAGCATTAACCTGATCGCTAAACAGCGTAGCGAGAAAAAAATTTGAAACGCCAGAATTACGTTTTTTTTGTCGCCACGACATTGCATTAAAATGCTATAACGAGCAATCAAAAAGAACGTATCGGCACCGAAATGGTATCAATAAAAACGCCAGCTGGGCATGCAAAAACTAAGCCCCCAACCGACCCCAGATCATGAAAAATGGAGACACTACGGGTATCGGAAAATGGCACATTTTTTTTTTTTTTTTTTAGCAAAGTTTGGAATTTTTTTTTCAGCACTTAGATAAAAAATAACCTAGTCATGTTTGGTGTCTATGAACTCGTACTGACCTGGAGAATCATAATGGCAGGTCAATTTTAGCATTTATTGAACCTAGCAAAAAAGCCAAACAAAAAACAAGTGTGGGACTGCACTTTTTTTTGCAATTTCACCGCACTTGGAATTTTGTTCCCGTTTTCTAGTACACAACATGCTAAAACCAATGATGTTGTTCAAAAGTACAACTTGTTTTGCAAAAAATAAGCCCTCACATGGCCATATTAACGGAAAAATAAAAAAGTTATGGCTCTGGGAAGGAGGGGAACGAAAAACGAACACGGAAAAACGGAAAATCCCAAGGTCATGAAGGGGTTAATGTTCGTTGACCTGTGTAAAAAGACCAGTAAAATCTGCAGATCAGCTTGCATATATCCATCGACACTTGATTAATGGCCAAGCTTCACCCATCTAAAGGGGCCATAAATGTGCCCATACACCATAGATAACTATCGGCTGACAGCTAGTTCTTTCACAATCTCCCCAGATACCTGTACACTCAGTTCAGCAGACCATCTATTCAATAGCGAGAGAGGAGGAAACCAATGCTAGCCACCTCTTGTGGTGGCTCATAACCTTGGACAACAACGTTCTGCATGTCTGATCCTTCTCTCCCATCATCTGTTGGCATTGGGGAGTCAGGAAGCCTCCATATACATTAGGCCAGTGATTTCATGAATTATTAAACAATACTTCAATATGTGCTCTATCATAAGCTACTGGTCCATAGCCCATTGCTCTTCCTGCACCTATACATTCATGTATACACAATGTAATATATAGCGCCAACAATGACACCAATTATTTATATATATACATATATATATATATATATATATATATATATATATATATATATATATATATATATATATTATTATTTATTGTTATAGCGCCATTTATTCCATGGCGCTTTACATGTGAGGAGGGGTATACATAATAAAAACAAGTTATATATATATATATATATATATATATATATATATATATATATATATATATATATATATATATATATATATATATACACACACTGTATATACATTGTATGTACGCACACACCATAGAATGTTATATACCTATAAAATCATCATACTTTTACATATAGTACGGTCTAATTTTCCCACAGTCGGTACGCTTAGTGCACTATACACAGACTATCTGTGAATTTGTGCACATACATTAACATATTAACGGCAGTGTAGCTGAAGCTAATGGACTACAAATCTCAGCACGCACTACAGCTCATACCACAATAAATGGGAATATAAAACTCAAGACATGTTGTCAGTTTCTCTAATCCACCGAAATGAGATCTGGTACTTATATTAGTTGCATGTCAAGACTTCATCCACTGCCAAAGATAAACTGTTTTCCCCCCTGAGATTGCTTGGCATTTTCTGGTATTTCATTTCCTCTCCAAACTATCTCCGAGCTCATACAGAACAGATCAGTACTCATAATATTTATTTAGGACACAGTATGTTACCGTAATACTGATTGTTAGTCAGGAATTTAAATACCACACAATTATCTGATGGCAAGAATGGAAAATGTTGTACAATCATGTAACAGCAGCTGCTCGGGGCTCGGTAACACAGTTTAGTAATGACCTCCAAATTAGTCATTTGGATGCCAACTATTGAAGGGCTATGACCAAACTCTGTGCAAGTATAAGGAATATTTCCACTGTGTTCGGTCTTAGGAAAATAAATGGTAGGTGACACTGATAGTCTACAGATACTCGTGGCACTAGTGTATTGAGCAAATCATAAAGGAAATGTGTCATGAGGACAGAGTACCCTTGCATCAGGGCATTTTTTATTATGCCCTATAAAAAGCGGAAGAAATAGGCCATCTGTAACCACTTAGTTGGTCCAGTGAAGTGACAATCACCATCAATTTAAGTCAAATTCGGCATGCCTGACCTTTTTTTCTTCAAACATCTGGCTTCAGAGGAGACTCGGGACATCACATACACGTTAGATGGTCAGCCTATCTTGCCAAAGTTCAGGGCTTCAGACAAGATTCACCTTAATGGTAGCAGGGAACTGGCATAAGGAATTTGATCTTCTTGGCAGACAAAAAAAGGAAATAAAATAATCCATTTCAGGATCAGATTTATTTATTTAAATTGTTAAGGAAAAGTCCCAAACTGTCTTTCGTTTGACTCCAATTTTCAGCTAGATCAAAAAAGTAGACTTCACATGTAATTTTGTATCTGATCAAAAAGATACAAGAAAACGGATCCAAATGGTATCTTAGGCTGGGTTCACATAGCGTTATGGCAGTCCGCGGCATAACGCGGTGTAACGCAGTCCATTAAAGCTGCCATTAACCCCTATTATCGGGCGCATCGCCAATGTATGCCATAATGGGCATGCGCTAGCAATGTGCTGTCATTCTGTGACGGACCCTCGGACGTGGGCTGCAGCGTTTCCGGGTCCGTCACCGCTAGCGCAGATAGAGCATAAAGTGATTTTTTTCAGCACTTGCGTTAACGCAGTCCATTTAACGCATGCGTTGAACGGACTGCAGTAACACAATGTGAACCCAGCCTAACATTAAATTCTATAGAAAACGAACCATAATAGTTGGTCACCTGTTATATCATTTGTTAATGAATCTGTTTTCTTAAGCACTGCACAAGCCTAGAACGATCAGAGACACCTCTAGTAAAAATGGATCCATTACAGATGGATAAAAAATGGATGCAAATCATAAACCAAAAAGTGTGTCACTTTTTGCATCACTTCAAGTGGATGAATGACAGCTGGACGTGAGAACAGAGCCTGATTTGTTTTATATTATTTTCATGTTTACCAATTGTACTCAGTATTTCTATGTGTAAACCAAAAGCAGAATATAAAATACGCAGAAAAAAATATATTGGAAAAAATGGGTACCACTTCTTTGTTTTAAACCTACTCATGACTTTGACAATTATGTATTTTGGTTAATATTTTGTATGAGTATTTAGAAGTCAAAGTGGCCTAATTTATAATCCAGAGCTATATTCACACTTCTGCTGTAACTATTGGAAGTAACCAAATAAACAGACTGAAGAAATGACCGCACTGCCAGCTGGTTCTATCACCTGAGTAATAACAATCCAACCTAGATACCAGAAGCTGTAGGATATCGGGTGCTCTCGCAGACGTCAAATAAAGTCATTCAAGCAAGAGAAAAAGAAGAAATGCGGGCACTCACCATCCAACTTTGCTTTAATCTTTATTCCAACATGATGTAAAATACAGGACAGGCAGGGAAATGTATATCCACTAGACGACGGCCTAGTTGGATGGTGAGTGCCCGCATTTCTTCTTTTTCTCTTGCTTGAATGACTATTGGAAGTAAGATGTCACCACATACACCAGTTTCATCAATTTCCAATATTTCAGGGATCACTGCTGCACTCTTAAATGGATCATTATAAAGTGCATGTCCTGAACAATGCACTTCCTATAATGGAAACTATTACAGGAAAATAGAATAAAGAGCTATATAATATACTGTAACGTAGGGTTAAAGAAGCACTCGAATTAAAGTTTTTATCCTCTTAATATGTTGCATTCATCATATTACATAGCACTGTGCACTTACAATTGCTCATTTTGCCTTTCTACC
Source organism: Ranitomeya variabilis (assembly GCF_051348905.1). NCBI lineage: Eukaryota > Metazoa > Chordata > Amphibia > Anura > Dendrobatidae > Ranitomeya > Ranitomeya variabilis. The sequence continues at coordinate 155,288,602 of NC_135232.1, forward strand.
CAGTTAATTCTTCTCCACCAGGTCTATAACATAGTGTGATTAAAAATTGAGTAGCTGAATTCTTATAAGCTTTATTTAGAAACCGGAGGTCTATTTTTCCTATACGAGTCATCATTAGAACTGGAGGACATGGAGCTGGGCTGCCAGGGACTTTGCAGTGGTGTAGAATTGTAGTTCTTATGTCGACTCAAGCAGGGAAAAGAGACTCCTATTTCTATATAAAGCTTAGAAAGATTCAGCTAGTCTGTTTTCAATCTCATAATATTACAGAACTAATGGAGAAGAATTAGCTGGGTAGAAAGGCAAAATGAGCAATTGTAAGTACACAGTGTTATATAATATGATGACTGCAATATATTAAGAGGATGAAAACTTTGATAGAAGGATTGCTACTTTAATGTGAGTAAACTTATGTAATTGCTGTGTCTTACAACATTATCTTCTGGTTATACAGCTTGTGCTACACTCATGATACAGTGATACATTTAACTTTGTAAATGTTGAAAGAACAGGCAGGTTGGAGAAAATTCTGCTCCTCTCAATCACACACATAAGAGGTAAAAATGCATAAAATCTTAGAAATATTTTTGCATTATGTTGCACGACTCGTAGGCTGTTAATTACTGTAAGCACAGGTCAGTATCCTGTGGTTTACAAGCTTCATGGAGCTAGTCAGTAACGCACATTAAACAATCCATCGCCTGACATCAAACCAGAGGTGGTTCTACTGCACGAGAAACTCATAATTGCTCACAGATCCAAGCTGTCTAGCATGAAGGCAATTATGCAAGCTGATTTTCCTGCTAAATACTGTTTTGGATACTGTATATTTGGGCCTCATTTAATACATATATGATAATCAATTACATTTATAATCAGAGCTAAATATTCTTTCTGAATCATTCATTTGCTCTTCCAATGCTCTTTCACTGGTACTGCCACCGACAACATTGTACATGAGGATGGCATGGCATCCTAGGTATGGTGTTTATGTCGCTAATTACGCAAATTGGGAAATGAACTGAAAAATTGACATTATTACAATAACAAAAATGAGAGAATCACTTTCTGGCAAATTGAATTTGCCGTGTATTTTGAGAAAAATTCAAATTTGTCGGAATCAAAATTTTGATGGATTTCTTCAAAATGTCGGCAGGTCAGATGGATTCAACAGAGATGGGAAGTGGTTAAAAAAATAAAAAATGAATCCTCACCAGACCCTAACCAACCTCATGTGGTCCAAATCACCTATTTGGTCTTCAATGGATGATCTTCATTGTCTACCGCCATCTTCTGTCACCAGGCTGTGACACCTGCCATGAGCCACACGGCATTATAACATTGTGGTCAAGTTAACCATGGAGACACAATAGATGCCAAGCACCAGAAGATGCTGAAGATTATGGACACCAGAAGACAATGAAGATTACTCAGTGAAGACTAAACTGATAAGACTGAGGAAGTTCATTTGACCAAAGAAGAGCAGGTGGGTAAGCGGGTATCAATATATTTTTATGTATGTTTATTATGGTCTGTGGTCTGGAGAGATATCAAAGCATTATAATGGACATTCAATTCATATTAAACAAATTCAATGCATCAAACTGCCTGAAAAAAATCAAGCAAACTCGACAGATTTGAACATTAGTCACGATCAGTTTTGCAGTATGCAATTAACATCATACATACTTTAGATGAAATGCTGACTATTTAAAGTGAACCTGACTGAAGATACATGCTGCCTGATCTTGGGGCAGCAAGTATATCAGGCACCGACTGTGTGATCTCAGTCAGATGTGTTTGATTCTGAAGTGTCATGGTATTTCATTGAAAAACAATGTCTTCCCTCTCATTGTCCTGGATTGATAGGCGTCTCCCTAAACACACATGTAGGGAGATCGTTAGGGCTCGTGCACATGACTGGATTTTCTGTCCGAGTCATATCCAACAAAACATCAGATTGCACTGGGACTAATATTATTTTATGGGGTCAAGCACAGGTCCAATGTATTCCTTGGATCAAGCTAGTTTGAGGGAAAAAATTGCAGCATGCCCGAGTTGGATGTGATTGCATCGCACTCAACAATACAAGTCACTGAGTCCATGGAAACCATCAGACGGCATTCCGATGATATCTTCGTGCAGTCCGATTTTCATGGACTAACTGAATGGAAAAGATGGAGAGTGTTTTTCCTCATCCGAGAAATTTGTATCACACTATAATCACATAATTGGCCCAATTCTCTCAGATAAGAGAAAATACCACCTTAAGAGAAAATAATAAGATAAAATACCACCACCTAGATGTCCTTAGCCTTAGGTTGTGTCTAGTATTGCAGTTTTTCCCAACTCAAGTGGCTGTACAGTAACCGAGCAGTAATTTCACTCACAACCCATGACCAGGGTGGCGCAGGTCTCGGGAAGAAATCAGCCACCTAACTCTTTTATTTCAGGCCGCATTTTTGTAAAGAGGAAACAACTTCTCGCTTTCTCAATGTATGATAAGAAGAATCTTTTCAAATTAATTTTAATTTGTTTATCCTGTTTTTGCAGTAAGTTAATACAAAGATGAAATTTTAAGAATGCTAATTAGTTTATCATTGTTGTTCAATTAACTTGTCTCATGTACATTGACACATGATGAATTTTAGCTCAAGATCCAGAGACTGGTAAACAGCGGAGGCTGGGAAGTGGCACACACCTTTCCTAAGTAAGACAAATGACTCATTTTCACCGAACATTTTACATAAGACTGTTAATGCCACATTTATTTGCACTGCTCCAACTAAAATATTAGATGCATGAAATATTCACTCCAGTCGTGGCAGGTTCATTTTAATTAGATTTCATTCCTTCCCCTGATAGCTAAAGTAGACTGAGTAAGTGACAGAACTTTTTGTTGTCACATATAATCTAGTTTATTACGGAGTATTACATCTAGGTGGGATAAATGGCGGCTTTCATGGCTCTCTGTGTTGGGTCGCTGTCATGTGAATGGGTGCGTCAGTGGGGACCAAGTACGTTACTCACATGTCCAAGAACCGTCTTTTTCAAGTCAAAGATGGTGACAAATTGCTATTTGCTAAGGACTAAGCAAGCACAAAGGACCAGTCTCACTCTAGATTTCCTGCTTGTTCTTTGTATAACAAGATGGATGAAACAGTGAAGCAGAAAGGAGTTTGTGTCCGAGCACACTCCACTTATTGTGCACGCAAGCAGCCACTACTAACTAACAATGTTTTTGGATATGTTATACTATAAGGGACTGTAAATACGACTTTGGATAATCCAGTAATCACATATAGTTGAAATGGTAATATTTATTATAATTTATGAATATTTGTAATATTCAGATTTAAAGCAATTGTCCAAGGTTCATAAATATGTCTGCTTAATTCCAAAAAACAACACCACGTTTCTACAGGTCATATGAGGTATTGCAGCTCAGCCCCATTCAAATCAATGAAGCTGAGCTGTAAGGCCAGACATAAACTGTGTACTTTTGTGCTGCTGTTTTTACAAGAAAGCAGCCACGTTTTCCTAGGTGCTATAAAAGGGAGTCTGTCAGCTGAGAATGAATGTTTAAACCAAGTACAGGTGCTCGGTGTACCCTTGGCATGACCAAACATATAGGCACACCTTCCTACCCACTTGTTTTCTATCAAACTTCACCATTGACTAGCTCTATAAAGACAGAGCTGTCAATGATATACTGTAAGAGGATACGCTGCTCCTGAGCGTTCATTTCTGCCTGTAATCCTGTGCACACTGCAATCTGTCTGACTGATGAAGGTCAATGCAGGACCGAAATGTTTCTTTATTTTTGGATTGCCTGCACAAAATAAAATTATCTGCTGACAACATTTACCTGAGTGCCACGTTTTCTACAAGATTTACATTGGATAGGATCCTACTTGGGCACCATCCACAGGAGTGCTGTAATTACCATTTTTGATAGAAGAGGAGTGGCCTAGATAGAAGCAAATCATGTAGGTGGGATGGTGCACTTAAATGTTTATAGTCACTCCAAAGGTGCATTAAGTAGTTTCAACAATCATTAAGTGTTGACAGACTCCTTTCAAAAAGTTATAAGTACAGTAAATATATTATTTTAACACATTAGTCTTATACAAAGGGCTGCCAAAGAAAATAGATATTAAGCAAGGTACAGCAGTGTCACATGCTGATTATCTAATGAAAAACTAACTTTAATGCCTGGTGACAATTAGAGCATGGATCTCATGATATGTCGCTATAGGAGGTGATGTGGTAGCAGCTGCACTAGATTTAGCATTTTGACCAGGATCTCTTAGGCTACTTTCACACTTGCGTCGTTTGGCATCCATCGCAATGCGTCATTTTGGAAAAAAAAACACATCCTGCAAATGTGCCCGCAGGATGCATTTTTTCCCATAGACTTGTATTGCCCACGGATCACGACGTATGGCCATACGTCGCGTCCATCGTGCACTGGATGCTTCGTGTTTTGGCGGACCGTCGTCACGAAAAAACGTTCAAGGGAACGTTTTTTCATATGTCGGGTCTGCCATTTTCAACCGTGCATGCGCCGCCGGAACTCCGCCCCCTCCTCCCCGGGACTTTACAATGGGCAGCGGATGCGTGGAAAAACTGCATCCGCTGCCCACGTTGTGCTGAATTTTCACAATGTCCGTCGGTACGTTGCGCCGACGCTTAGCGACGGCCCCGTACCGACGGAAGTGTGAAAGTAGCCTAAGCTACTCCTTAGCTGTGAGATAAAATCTCAGTGAAGGAGCTTCCAAACACCATGTCCTTTTGGGTTTTACCTTGCAGATCTGGTGCCATAGGTTCTCATGATTTGTCAATAAAATCAGTGACTTATGTACATATCCATCAGCTAAAATCTAAGGGTACATGTACATATTTGCTTGGGATTTTCTTTTTGAAATTACGAGTCGAAAATCCACAGCAGAACACAGTCCCGACTATATCCATGAAATCTGCAAAATTTTAACTACACATTGCGGACATTTTTCATTTGGAAATACACATGCGGTACAGATATTAAAATCCACAGCACGTCAGCATCATATCTGCCCCTTGCAAATCTGCCCTTGCACATGTAGCCTAAGGAGGAAAAGTGCTTGGAAAAGTGGTGTTACCACTGTCTTCTAGTATTAATGCTGGTCCCAGGTCCCGAATAATTACTTCTGAATTCAAAAGATTATGTGTAAAGGTGAACTTTTTCCATAAATAATACCGATGTTGTCAGGAACCAGAATGTTATCGCCAATCTGCACACAACAATGTTTCTACGAAGTTTGCAGATTTCGATTAACACCGCTTCATTAGGTCTTGTTTTTGCTTTCCTCCTGGAATGTTACTTTGCAGCCAAGTCCCTCTCTTTGTGATTTTATTGATTACCTTGTATGCTGTTTTATATTATTAATCTTTGCTTATCTGCAGCAGGTTTTGGAGGGATTAAGCAATAACATATCTTCCCCTTCAAATAAAGGTCATGTGTGTTATGGATCTAAGTCGGACCACAGTAAACCTGGCTCTATGGAAAGGTTTTCCTATTGTTCTCCATTGAGAAAAAGATCACGTGCGTGATAAGATAAGCAATAAGCAGGATATATAATTCCAAGCTACAAGTACTGATTCCTTGATTGATAACTAGCAGTAAATACAGTTGCCAATATCCAAGTATAGAAATAGAATAGAAATAAAAAATAGGTTCCTATTTTCTAAAAACATCAACCAATATCACAAGTTCAGTTTTCCTTGCTCAACGACTCAATTATTCATTCAAATGCCTATACAGTCTTACTTTTTGATAGACAAATAGATAATAAGAAAACCTGACCAGCACCTCCTCAGTGTGAACAGGTGCAAGCTGCAATGACTGCACAATATGTAAAAAGAAACAGCAGCACTCTGAGGGCCAAGATACATAGAAACACTGGGAACAGTCAATCTAAGCTGCATTATCAATCAGTAAGATGTACTTACAAAAAACGAAGGCTCTTAGCGCATAAATTGGCCAATTCATGTGTGCCCATCAACCACGGCAAGGTGCCACTACTCTGATGGGCATACCACTTTCCTATCCTATGGAACATGCCTCTCTTGGACAAACATGTCTCTCTGAGGCTATAAGCCTACAATTTGAATGGGCAAGTAGCATTGGTTAAAGTCACCTGTAGGTTGAATTTTATGTAGTGTTTTTCTTGACAAGAGTCACATTTTTTATGCAGAAACATCTGCAGCAAATACTGAACATGTGGACATGTGAAGTGTTGCAGATCTGTGGCTATTCTGCTGATTTTGGCCATCTGGGGCTCTCAGGCATAAGCTGGGAGCTGTGGTCAACAATTGGAAAGACTAATTGCCTAATCCTATTAACACCTTTGTAAAAAGTCCTTAGGTCAATTTTTTGCATTATAAAACAAGTCATCAGCAGGACTCCACTTTAGAGATGTTGTGGTTGTAACCTGAAGTGCTGGATGCTGTAACACAAGAGTCAGCAAGCAAACATAGCAATCGTTAACACACTCTAGATATTTCTTATTTGCTACCGTTTATATTGCTTTTTGTGTGTTTTTATGTCAATGTAACTGTAACTGTATGTGTAGTCAGTATGTGCCCATTTATTGAAGGCCCATACAATTGGGACTCTGCAATTCTTGTTTTATGTTAGAAGAGGCATGTAACAAGCAGAAAGCCTCCAAACCATCTACATATGCATGCCACACACAAAAGAACATTGCCTTCTATCAAAAATCACATTAGAAAAATGGCCAATGCACATTCAGCATAAGCAGGCATTGTTGCAAAAACGAGTGCTATGACCTGACCCAAGTTCTATTCTGTAGAGATGAGCAGAGCGAGACCATTTACATATTTATAGCATAACAAGTGGAAAATATGCTTGGCATTATTGGGTCTACGTTGAATTTATACTCTGCTGAACTATTTGCATCTCAGGCACGCAGGACTTCTGAAGTGGAAATTGATCAGCCCTGCAGTTATGGATGGAGTACAGTATTAATATTTTTTCTTTATTAGAGAATATGCTCGCCGTTTTCTTCAGATTTTCTGTGATTTATAATTGTGATAAGGTAAAGCCTCTTCCAGCTGTTCCCATAATACAGCTCATAATCAAGGTCGGGGGCCTAGATCAGCAAAGTGACAGGCGTAATGTTAATACAACATAATTCACACAGGGATAAATGTCAGCTTAGAATCAAGTGGCATATAGAAAACTTATAAACTATCGCACACGGGCCAATATCCTCCCAGTCTCCAGGGCATCCACTTTCAGACAAGGTTAAGTAGGTAAAGAGGAGCTTAGACTCACATTCCTGACTGCTTTCCAGGCAAAATAAAATCGCATTTAAGGGTACCGTCACACATTGAAATTTCCATCGCTACGACGTTATGATTCGTGACGTTCTAGCGATATCGTTATGATATCGCTGTGTCTGACACGCTACTGCGATCAGACACCCTGCTGAGAATCGTACGTCGTAGCAGATCGTTTGGAACTTTCTTTCGTCGCTTGATCACCCGCTGACATCGCTGGATCGTTGTGTGTGACAGCGATCCAGCGATGTCTTCGCTTGTAACCAGGGTAAACATCGGGTAACTAAGCGCAGGGCTGCGCTTAGTAACCCGATGTTTACCCTGGTTACAAGCGTAAACGTAAAAAAAACAAACCGTACATACCCGTCGGTGTCCTTCAGGTCCCTTGCCGTCTGCTTCCTGCTGTGAGTGCCGGCCGGAAAGTGAGAGCAGATCACAGCGGTGCTGCGCTCTGCTCTCACTGTACGGCTGCACTCAGAGCAGGAAGCAGACGGCAAGGGACCTGAAGGACACCGACGGGTGAGTATGTACTGTTTGTTTTTTTACGTTTACGCTGGTAACCAGGGTAAACATCGGGTTACTAAGCACGGCCCTGCACTTAGTTACCCGATGTTTACCCTGGTTACCCGGGGACTTCGGCATCGCTCCAGCGCCGTGATTGCAACGTGTGACCGCAGTCTACGACGCTGGAGCGATGATTATACGATGCTGCGACGTCACGAATCGTGCCGTCGCAGCGATGAAAATTTCAATGTGTGACGGTACCCTTAGGTATTGTAATAGACTTGAAAGGACAACGAGGTAAAAGAGTTGGAGGTGTTTACTGGAAAGAAAGTACAACGTAGGAATCTATAAAGTGCCAGACTTGGTGTACTTCAGGAAACAGAGGAAATAGTAAAAACCTCAACACAATATCAATTCATTTTCTTAGGACGTTCCCAAAACTTATAATAAAATAATAAAAATGTCAGCCAAAAAATGAGGTCTGCTGCATGTAAAAGTGCAGTGGAGCAATGGTAATAAAGAAGTTGTCCAATACTTTAAGACTGATGGCCTATCCTTAGAATAAGTCATTAATGTCCGATTCATAGGGGTGCAATACCTAGCACCCAGACCGATCAGCAGTTCTTGGTTTCGGCAGACATAACTGACCAGTTACAGAGCTCCACAGCGCAGCTTCATCTACTGCATAGTGCCCCCGGCTAGGAACTACACATCTACACCCTATTATTTGGAATAAGCGGCAGATGTGCAATACCCGGCTGCGGACACTCTACAGTAGGTGGAGAGACGTTGGCACCGAAATCAGCTGATCAGCTGGTGTGCTGGCTATCTCACCCCCACCGAGCAGACATTGATGACCTATCCTAAGAACAGGCCATCAATGTTAAAGTAGTAGACCATCTCTTTAAACATAACCCTAAAAGTCATCCATTTGGATGTTTTCTTTACTCTTTTCATTATTATTGCATACATCTTTTACATTGATCTTCTCTAAACACAACAGACAGTGACCTGGGTCATGAATAGCTGCACCTCAATGTTCATACTCACATTTAGAAACACAGTGTAGTACATAATAGGAGAATATTTACTCAGATCAATCATATTAGCACCATTTTCTTATGTCTATATTGTAGCCTAAATAACCAACCTCAGTGTGATGCTGTGAGTTGAGGTCTTGAGATCTGCGGTTGGGCCATATCGTAGATCAGTGTTCCTCAACTCCGGTCCTCAAGAGCCACCAACAGGTCGTTTTTTTCAGGATTTCCTTAGTATTGCACAGGTAATGGAATTATCACCTGTGCAATACTAAGGAAACCCTGAAAACATGACCTGTTGGTGGCTCTTGAGGACCGAAGTTGGGGAACACTGCCGTAGATGATAAATACAACCTCTATCTGGTTTGCTGAATTGGCTCTTAATAATTACAATATAGTGGTGTAGATCCATAAACTCTGCTAGGTAGGGTAGGAATGTACGGTAAGTTATTACTGCCATTAGTGTTACTTATAAGGTGACTAAACGCATCAATAGATTTATGTTGGCTGAGCCGGCTGCTTTTGGCAAGACCGGATGACTATCCAATGGCCCTGATTCATCATTGCCTTTGCAGCTGTTTTTTTTTCTAGTTTTGTGTTTTTTTATCCTTTTTTGTGTGCACCCTATTTGTGCCTTTCTAAGCTTTTTTTTACATGAACTTAGCAGTTATTCTTCTTTTGTTTTCACTTTGTGGGCAGAGTTTAGCGATTCCAGATGTTTTCGTCTGATTCATCAATTGTGATTTTTTAAAAAGTCAGAAAATGTAACACAACTCTACTCCAGTCAACCTCTTGTGTAGTTTTATGCACATCTTTTCAAAAGTCACATGCTCTGCGACATTTTGAAAACAAGCAACTTTTTGCTCAAAAGTTTAAAAAAAAAAAAAATGAAAGGAAAAAGTCCCATTTTTGATTTGGAGTCAAATTTATGTGCACCTTTGCACATTTTTAATTAATTTAGCCAAGAAATATCAGCAAGTTCCACAAGACAAAAAAAAGTAAAGTGACTTAAAAAACCCTGTAAATAAAGAGTCGTGGCAAAGTGTATTTGGTTCTCCCAACTTTCCCTCAGTGGCACAGAACAGTTCGACTTTGACATATCCGAATCTTTAGCTCTCAGGAAAGCCAAGCTGCCACCAGAGATGTATAGCATTGGCTTTCTCTCTTACTCCCATATTATAGCGAACACATACAAAATCGCCTAAGCATGCATAGGTACAGGGGAATTGTGGACAGATACTTATAGGCTGTAGATAGGCATCTAATGTGTATGGTCGGCTATTTACTAATGAAGTATTTACATATATTAATATTGATTACAGCCACAATTTGTACGGTATAATAAACGTCTTTTTAAGTATTCACCATAGTCAAATATCATGACCCAAGATCTCTGTTCAGGGTTTCCCTAAACTGCTCAAAGACCAATAACATGACATATGAGCGGATGAACAGGGTCAACCTCTGACCTGCTATAATGGTTAAGAGTCAAGTGTATCCTTATTAAAAAGGTCAATATCAGAAGTCTGGGGATGAACCATAAGTGAGGAGTGCAGTAATGCTGGATTATTTGGTATCTGCTTTCTACGGCATATCAAATAATCTAATTGTATATATGGATATATACCATGCATTGTAGGACCTATCAGTACAGTACACATTTTTGCCCATAAGCAATATGAACAGCACATTACAGGAGAGCAATAAAATGCAAAGAGAGGAAAGAAAATGTATAGCACTTTCTTATGTAATATTGATTCTCCACAGAGCAATACATTTAGGACCCAATTCAATAGTAAGTTCTTACCCACGTTCAGGGGTTCTCTCGGTGCTTGTGTCCGAATCCCCTGAAAAACAGGTTTGAGGTGTACGTGCTAAAGGAGCCATTGACCATAATGTCAACGAGTGGCCTTTCATGCATCATTTTCGGGTGCATATGCCTATTGGAGGTGGGCACTCAGATAGGTCAAACCCGAAAATAATGTACAACAGAGCGCACATTGACTTTATTGGCATCATTGTAGTTAATGGCCCCTTCGGCACATAAGCCTGAAATCCGCAAGCACTGACGTGACCCCTGATCGTGCGCAAGAACACAATGTGAATGCACCCTTACATGTTTATACTTCACTTTTTGTGTTTGTCTTGTATTCATTGCCATTCTACAAAGTGACACATGCAAGTTTAGTTTTGCAAAAGTGAAAAATGTTCTTTATTTTTGTCTTTTACCTAATTTGCACCTTAAAGTTGCATGATCATTAAAATATCCCAGGTAAATCTTCAACTGCGCAAAATAACATTATAGAGATTTTATGCACTAACAGGAAACTAGGGCACAATTGCAAACATTTTTTGAAAAGTTGAAATTATTGAATTAGGATAAAATATCTGGATTAAAAGAAACTCGCACACAAAAGAAAAAAAAAGGCCAAACAACGTTATCTTGAAATAAAAGCACAAATTCAATAATGATTAAAGCACAAATGAAATAAAGGTCACAATTAGAACAATTTTTACTTCAGAAAAGCGCAGAAACAATGATGAATTGGGAAGATTTGGGGCCTAAGTATTTACATTTAAGAAGCTTATAGCCACCAAGAATGGAAATGTTATCACTCAAAGGCCTGAAGTCTATGGGGCATACTGTAGTAAATGTGTTCTTGGAGGACAATCATAAAGTAGATCTAAACAAGAAGCTCATCAGACCTATGGTGATCCTCGTCTTAGGAGTCTTTGATGTTTGAACCCATGAACAGGGCCGGACTTAGCCCAAAAGGCGCCCTGTGCGAGACTGCAGGACGGCGCCCCCCCCCCCCTCCAAACTTTGAAAGAAAACAATAACTCTTTAATATTCACAACAACACGTTTACTTAGAAAACTTGTGTTTCCCTGCAAAACACTTGAAGAAACACTAATATTGCAATAACGGGAATTATAAAGTGCTTTAAAGCGGACCAAAAGGAAAAAATGACGCTTGGTCCAAAGCCATATGGGCTGACAGCCAATCAGAGTGCAGAGCGGCGGCCTGCAAGGCCAAACACCGCCACACCATGACCAGATGACATATTACCACCACAGTGATCGAATAATATCAAATACAAGGAACGAATACCACAACATCATGACCAGACCACATATTACCACCACATAGTGACTGAATACTACAATACTGATCAATAATAAAAAAAACCACAATACTATCACCATAAGTGCCATTATACACAGGAGATCTGTACTTAGTATGCAGCGTCTGTGTATAGGTAATACAGTGATCACCGGTGACATACACAGGACCTCAGTATATAGTATACAGTGTATAGTGTCAGTGTATAGGTAACACACTGACTCACCAGTGACATCTCTAGGTGAAGTCCTTCATCTTTCATCCCGCACAGACCGCCATCACTTCATCCAGCCAGGACTCGTCTCTGCAGGAAATAACACAGTTATCTCGAGTTCCACTTGCAGAACACATTACTTAATTTTCCCAACTTCTACATTACACCACATGAAGAAGGCGACATAGTGTCACTCTACACAGTAATAGGACCGCCCCTCCATTTAAAACAGTATACTCAAAAAATAAAATAAATACATCACTGCAGTAATAATATCCCTTAATTAGCCCCTATGGTAATAATATTCGCCATCCTGGCCCCCGTGTGTCTCATTCCTGGCGTCAGCCATATATTCTCCCATCCTGCCCTAATGAGTATCTATCCTGCCCCATATGATCTTCCCATCCTGCCCCATCTGTCTCCATCGTATCCATCCTGCCCCATCTGTCTCCAATCCTGCCTCCAGTGTCTCCAGTCATGACGCCATGTCTGTCATCCTGCCCCGTGTCTCCATTCTGCCCCTGTGTCAAGCATTCTGCCCGTGTCCAGCATTCTGCACCAGTGTCCAGCATTCTGCACCAGTGTCCAGCATTCTGCACCAGTGTCCAGCATTCTGCACCAGTGTCCAGCATTCTGCCCCTGTGTCCAGCTTTCTGCCCCAGTGTCCAGCTTTCTGCCCCAGTGTCCAGCTTTCTGCCCCAGTGTCCAGCTTTCTGCCCCAGTGTCCAGCTTTCTGCCCCAGTGTCCAGCTTTCTGCCCCAGTGTCCAGCTTTCTGCCCCAGTGTCCAGCTTTCTGCCCCAGTGTCCAGCTTTCTGCCCCAGTGTCCAGCTTTCTGCCCCAGTGTCCAGCTTTCTGCCCCAGTGTCCAGCTTTCTGCCCCAGTGTCCAGCGTTCTGCCCCCGTGTCCAGCGTTCTGCCCCCGTGTCCAGCGTTCTGCCCCAGTGTCCAGCTTTCTGCCCCCGTGTCCAGCGTTCTGCCCCCGTGTCCAGCGTTCTGCCCCAGTGTCCAGCGTTCTGCCCCAGTGTCCAGCGTTCTGCCCCCGTGTCCAGGGTTCTGCCCCAGTGTCCAGCGTTCTGCATCAGTGTCCAGCGTTCTGCCCCAGTGTCCAGCGTTCTGCCCCAGTGTCCAGCGTTCTGCCCCAGTGTCCAGCGTTCTGCCCCAGTGTCCAGCGTTCTGCCCCCGTGTCCAGCGTTCTGCCCCAGTGTCCAGCGTTCTGCCCCAGTGTCCAGCGTTCTGCCCCCCGTGTCCAGCGTTCTGCCCTCGTGTGCAGCGTTCTGCCCCAATGTCCTTTCTGCCCCCCTGTGTCCAGCTTTCTGCCCCAGTGTCCAGCTTTCTGCCCCAGTGTCCAGCGTTCTGCCCCAGTGTCCAGCGTTCTGCCCCAGTGTCCAGCGTTCTGCCCCAGTGTCCAGCGTTCTGCCCCAGTGTCCAGCGTTCTGCCCCAGTGTCCAGCGTTCTGCCCCAGTGTCCAGCGTTCTGCCCCAGTGTCCAGCGTTCTGCCCCAGTGTCCAGCTTTCTGCCCCAGTGTCCAGCGTTCTGCCCCAGTGTCCAGCGTTCTGCCCCAGTGTCCAGCGTTCTGCCCCAGTGTCCAGCGTTCTGCCCCAGTGTCCAGCGTTCTGCCCCAGTGTCCAGCTTTCTGCCCCCCAGTGTCCAGCTTTCTGCCCCCCAGTGTCCAGCTTTCTGCCCCCCAGTGTCCAGCTTTCTGCCCCCCAGTGTCCAGCTTTCTGCCCCCCAGTGTCCAGCTTTCTGCCCCAGTGTCCAGCTTTCTGCCCCAGTGTCCAGCTTTCTGCCCCAGTGTCCAGCTTTCTGCCCCAGTGTCCAGCGTTCTGCCCCAGTGTCCAGCGTTCTGCCCCAGTGTCCAGCGTTCTGCCCCAGTGTCCAGCGTTCTGCCCCAGTGTCCAGCGTTCTGCCCCCGTGTCCAGCGTTCTGCCCCCCGTGTCCAGCGTTCTGCCCTCGTGTGCAGCGTTCTGCCCCAATGTCCTTTCTGCCCCCCTGTGTCCAGCTTTCTGCCCCCCCCTGTGTCCAGCGTTCTGCCCCAGTGTCCAGCTTTCTGCCCCCCTGTGTCCAGCTTTCTGCCCCCCTGTGTCCAGCTTTCTGCCCCCCAGTGTCCAGCTTTCTGCCCCCCTGTGTCCAGCTTTCTGCCCTGGGCCCCCCCCCCCGATCGCCGCTCTCAATAAAAAAAAAAAACAAAACAAGTTCTGCTTACCTGACCGCGATCCTGCTCTGTCTGGTTATCGGTGGGGGCGGCCATCTTCCTGAGGCCGCGCGTGCGCAGGTGGAGTGCTCTGCTGCCTGGGGCTTCAGGAAAATGGCCGCGGGATGCCGCGCATGCGCAGATGGAGATCGCGGCGGCCATTTTTCTGAAGCCGACATGCGAACAGGTAAATTCTGCGCCGCCGGCGACCCGCCCCCCGCATTGTGCCGCCCCCCGCATTGCGCCCCCCCTTCCTACGCCACTGCTTGGCGCCCTGTGCGGCCGCACAGGTCGCACAGGGCAAAGGCCGGCCCTGCCCATGAATGAACACCCAGAGGCAGTAAAGGGGTTAAGTAATAGATGGTTTTACTTTCAGCTGCTAAAGTCACTGAACTGGAGATAATTATTCCACAACTGTGAAAATCCCCGGCTTTCTGTATTGCTCAGCTGCAGCTAAATTCAATGCTAAGTATACATCCCACCATCCACAGGCAGCGGTGAGGACAGCTCTGATAGTGGGAGAAAAGTAATGTACATGTATATATGACCATAAATATTCCAAAAGACAGACGGAAGCATTATTAAAACCTGAACATATATCCCAACCCTGCAGAGCACAGGCGTGTAGCATTAGCATAAAAGGTCTCTTGTAATATTCCCACTGGGAAGACAAAAAATATCAGATCAATATATGTCTACATAGTACACAACGCATGTGTGCTTCTTGGGAAGTCCTACTACATATTTTCCTACATATATGTTTTCCTACATTGCGTCGTTCTCCCACAGTGGCAGGGAAACAAGCCACCTCTCTACATCCGAAGATCCCATTTAGTTGCTGCCAATTATATTTTTTAATCAATTCTGTTTTATTATAGAGTCTGTTGCCCATGCATTTCCTAATCATCCGCTATTTATGAGAGGTCAATATTTCTGTGAACTGATTTCTATCACGTATAAGGCATCTTTCTTCAAAACAGATAAAAATGTGCGCGCTGTCATGCATGAGAAATTCGGTGTGTAATCTAGCAATACAGAATAAACAAACCTCAGTGATGAAGGGGAGAGACAAAAGGCAAGGCATAGCAAAATAATCACAATCTTTACGGGAGCTGTGCAGTGGGGTGGCAATCGGATTTAACCCATCTTCTGCTAGCTAGGAACTTCGGTAACTCACTTATTGGACTGAATATAGAAGACATTTAAATGGCCATCTAGCCTTCCCCAAATTACTCCCAGTTCTAAGCATGGTTATACCAAATCTGAGTACAACACTATGTGACTATACACAAACTATGTGCTATATAGAGATAAGAAATGGATTTGAAAAACTCACAGATTTATCAGTCTATAAAAACAAGGTTGGAGAACAGATTTGATTTGTCTTTTATTTAGCTACATTCCCAAATTTTGTAAAAACAAATATTAAGCCGAAATCAGTTCAACAAATGCAACCTAAAAGTTGTCAAATTGTCCTCTTTAAATAAAATTTGGTCCCTGAGCGTGGATTGGTCTAAAAAAAATCATAACGGGCAGTACTCACCTTCCACGGGTCTACTGGCGAGTTTCCGCCACTCTTCCCGTCCTACCAGTGACTGGTTTTGACTGCAGTTCTGCAATACCGTGGCAGCCAATCAGTGAGTTCAAAAGCTCCGTTAGTGTAAACCGTGCGCCCCATTCAGAGCCACCGAGCTTACGAATTGGCTACCGTGCTTTCAATATGATGTCAGCAACACAGCCAATGCCAGATATTGCAAGCAGAGGCAGAGACTCGCTGCTGGACCCGGGGAACAGGAGTTCTGTGTGGTTTGTTTTTATATATCAAAATGTGTTAATGGACAAAAATTAACTAAAAAGGTGACAACTCCTTTAAACTCGCTGGCACATGCTATAATGTGCTAACTAAGGTTAGGCTTACTTCATACACAGGTTTTCCTGTGCTTATTTTAAAGAAATGCTTTTTGGAAAGGTAAAATCTTATCCAGTGCGGTAAATGGGTGAAAATGTACAAAAGCCTAAAAACAATCAAGACAAATACTAAAATAGATGCACAGGCATAAGAAGTGTATATCTGGCCTGTAATATATACTGGTTAAAGTCTTTCAAATGTCAGCAAACGGCATATTTTTTCTAGCGGGTGGTCCAAGTCATTTAAGATCTTAGAAAGGTGCTGACCGGGTATTTCAACAGTCTGATCCTGCAAACTTAAAGCCAGATGGATGACATCATAGCACAAACTCATAAGTCAGCATGAAGCAGTGCATAAATACATGTGACTTTAGTCTCCTTCGTCTTTGAGTAACGAAAAAAGAAATAGAAAATTCTTATAAATTGAAGCAACACACACAATTTAACATCATCCAAAATAGTTTTGGACTGCAAAACTAAAAATGGTCTTAATCTGTTAATATTAGAGATTACGCAAATTGAAATTGAGTCCAATTTCCTGAAATCTTTAGATACAGGCAAATTCGAACAATGAGTGTTACAATTTGCATGAATTGGCAAAAATCTTGTCACTATTTTACACAATGGAGAAGACTGCATGAATCACAGACTCATGAGCATCCGTGAAATTCACTGCATGCATGACATCACACAACATGGAGCCACCAACCAGGAGAGATTATGGTATTCCTGTGCCTATGAAGGTGGCAATGGGGCAGTTAGGAATGCTATTTTTTCCTCTCTCTCCCTCTCAGTCTCTTTCACTTTGTCTCACTCTCTCTCTCTTTCCCTCTGTCTCCATATTTCTCTCTCTTTCTTTCAATATTTCCATTCAATGGGTTACATGAAATTGCTTATGTTCCTAAGAGAACGCAAAGCATTAGACACATCTTTTCAGGACAATTAGACCACCTACAATTTGCGATAGCAGCAAATCAAATTTTTCGGAAATCTGCCAAGTTCGATTTTCAAAATAAAAGTTCAATTATCTCTAGTTAATAACTTTTTTTTTGTAAATGCATTGATTTTATATCATTACAATATGCTACCAATGTCTGTTTGATGTGGGCCCCATTGCTATGACCTCTGTCATTAAAATGACAGCATTTTTTTACGGATGCAAAATGGGCAGCTCCCTACTATCGATGGCCACCATATATCTGCTGAATAATGGTTAGATAGTCCCCTCAAAAATTAAGTAGCAGTGTTTTCGTACCAGAGCTACCACTCCATTCTATTTAATTTAGAGGTTGTTGGTCACAGCAGTGACTCATGATCATACCCTGAAAATTTTCTAGCAATATGACTACTTCTTTATTTAAGCAAGCCTTTTGCAAAAGAAGCCAAATGAAAATGGAATCATAATAGACTTAGGTGATCAGCCCAGGATGCATTAATCTCTTCAATTAACTGGTCAAACCACTTAAAGCCAGGGTCTTCCAACAGATTATGCTGGATTTCCAATAGTCAATCCCTTTGTTCTCCAGGAGAAAAGCTGCTATCAATGGAGTCTGGAAGTGCCTCTCTCATAGAGAACTCATGAGCACTTGGCCAAGCCAAACATTCCTTTGTATGGTGGAGGAGGGGGACATAGCTGTGGCTTGATCTATCAGTCCACAGACAGCTATCCCATGTGTATGGCAGCCTTTAAGGTGGACAAGCACAAGTATTGCCAGAAGTGATGTTAATAAAAGAAGGGCGGAGGATCATTTGTAGAAAGATTGTTTGCGTATCAGCCACTAAATTCAAACATGGCTGATATCATTACAGATGATGAGTGAGTGCGATTGGCAAACTATAAGAATTGTACAAAAATTATATTCACTATGATGAAAATTTACATTTTTATTTACTTTGGTCCAATGTGTTTGCTCACCTTTAGAATAAACAGTCTGAATGAACCAGTCAGTGGTCATATTCCAATACATTTCTTTCATCCTAATGCTTCTTGAATTTAAAAAGATTAATAAGTTCTGATACCCCACATATGATTCCATTGGGGTCCACTATTCGTTATTGTGTTTCAACAACTAATGTAAGAAGATGCCAAAACAGAAGATGCAATGGACGTACTAGGAAATTCTAGTTTTAAAGCAATCTAGAAAGTAGTGTTTTCTGTTAATTAAAGAGGCTGATAGGTGGATCAAGACAGTGATAGCCTCAAAAATCACAAGTCAAAACTCTCCGGAACTGCAGCATAGGAAATAATGTGTCGTCTTACAAGGTTTGTGGACAATTTGATAGCAAAGCTGATGGAAGAGCTTTTTAAATACAAGAACATATTAAATGCCAAAAAGAATGTTCCAGTTTGCTCTCTACTTGGAATTCATCATGAGACAATTAGATCTAATGAAAATTGGGCATGGTTTATTGCCTAGCTCCACAGAGGAGAGCTGTGCAGCTATATAAAGTGAAAAGAAAATTGACTAGATAGAAAAAAAACCTGACAGTTTTGTTTCACTATATAATGTCGGCTACAAAAGATGTTCTGATATCAGAGCTGGTGTCATTAGGCCTCCTGGAGAGACTCGTTATTGCTACAGAGAGGAGAGACATTTTGGATGCCCAAATATAAGTCTATGTAATTACATTTCAGTCATATGTTAAACAAGTTACTGCTAATCTATTTCGACATGTTGTAATGAAGCTAAAAAAAAAAAAATGTGCATATATTTCCAAAGGGAATTTTCGACTCAATTCCCAACCAAGCTTGTGAGTTATCTAGTTACGACTGGGGAAGAGACAGAAGGAAATGAGAGACATACGTTTGTGTAAAAGGGTGAAGTAACAGCAATTAGAATTATTGCAAACTGTTGGCTCTGCATCTACCAGCCATGTAGGATTGAAAGGGTGTAAGAAAAACACAGACATCCTCTTCTACTATTTTCTTTTCTTTTACCGTTTGCCACATTTGACCTATGGGATAAAAACAAGCCCTGAGGTTACTAAAGTAGAGCTGTTCTTGTCATCTGTGAGGCCTAGGACATCTAGCAGTGATTACAAGAGAAAGCCACAAAGAAAGTCCATACTGGAACTAATTGTTGCTGTAGAGGAAATGTAACGCAATACTCGGCTTTTCACAAAAAATATGTGTGGTTTTGGCACTAGTAAAAACAATATGGGTGTAAAATCAAGAGCCATGGTATAATATTAAATGATGAACCAAACAAAGCGAAAATGTGAATCATATATTAGGAAGCTATGAAAGGAATTCATGCCAAGTAGCTGCATTAGACAAAGAAGCTCAGTTTAAGCCTTTTACTCAAGGGGACCACAATATACTCTTGTGTCCATGGAAATATCTATAGAAACAGCATACAGGTTCCTTCTATTATTACAGATATGCAGGCAATGGATGCATTCAGGCACCAATTGTATGGAACTGCGTGCTTGTCTCTTTACCTACATGGTCATGAACTAATGACTCGCCCACAAAGCGCTCCACACTTCTGTGCTACCCTACATCTCCTGCCCCTCTCAGTCTACCACCCTACCCATGCCCTCCATTATGCTAATGATCTTTAACTACCATACTCAATAATCTGAACCTACCACACCCATCTCCAACACTTCTCACGTGCTGCGCCAATTCTCTGGAATGCACTACTCTGGACAATTCCCAATACTCAGTTTTAAGTGGGCCCTAAAAATGTATTTCTTTAGACTGACCTATTGCCTCACTTCACTTATGTTAATATCCCTCCATTTTGCTCTTCTAAATTTTTCCCCCAATTCTGGTCCCTTGTAACCTCTGTTTACGCACCCTTCATGCACGTAATAGCACATTGTACCTGAACATCATTCACCGTTCTTGGAATAGCCTATTTATTATATTGATGGCTGATCATACAATACAAGCATATTTTTTACCATTTACCTTGTGTGCCTGCACTATTTCTTCATAGATGGTAAGCTTTCGAGCAGAACCCACACACACACCTTTGCATCTGTCGAATTATGTTTTACTCTTTTATGTTTAAAATTAGTATTATTAATATTATTATTATTATTTTTAATGTGATTATTAATGAAGCCAAATTTGAAGTAGACTTCTCATTAACGTCCCCAGCAGATGGCAATATTCACCAATTTTGTTGGTAAGTGAAGGTTTAGTCAGCTGTCACAGAGATTGACAGCAGGATTTAACAGGCTAACATTGAGGGCAAAGCTCTGCTCCACTCGCGGCTGTTAGAGGTGAATGATGAGGGAAAGATGTGGGATCGGAGTCCAAGTCCACATCACAGGCAGGGACACGACGTGACACAAGTTTAGGTCATATGTTGTGAAGTGGTTAATATGTGTGTACAGCATTATTGCCTTCCCTTACGGTCTATACTAGATTACAGTAACACTAACAAATGTAATTTACAATCTTACCAAAAAACACAAAATGTATTATATCTGTTTCTAAGTAGTTGCAAGACAAAACAATCATGCAAGGAACATATTATATCTGGAACAATACAAGCACCTGGGATATTTTACTGACTGTTTCTTTCCTATTATATGTAACGCTTTTCTTTTTACATTGTGACAATGAGAGTTATTATTTATAGGCTTTGCAGATAAAGCAGGAAGAAAAGAATTTAAGAAAGGATTGAAAATTTAGAAAAATCCCATCTTCATTTTTCCTTGAAAAAACAAAATATTCAGCTGACAACCCATAAGTGCATGAGACCGTTATCACTCTTGTTACCAAATATTTAGACCTGGAAAATGCTTTTAGCGTGAGTCACACAATAGAGCACTGTTTTATGTTTATACAGGCAGTATTTTTCATCTGTGACATTACAAGATTTTTTGGTTTCTTATAAATCTGGTTTCACACTGATGTGTTTTCTTTAGAGATTATTCATATGGTTTGTATCCATCAGAAGTGATAGTCATTTATCACAGTCAATACCTATCTTCCATCTACTGTCATGGTTACTTTAAGGGGTTTATTCATCAAGTCACATATATATATATATATATATATATATATATATATATATATATATATATATATATATATATATATATATATATATATATAAATAAATAACATATTAGCGAATCACCCCCTTAGAATAAAATAGGAGCTTCGGAAATAAAATGAGTGCCTGATAAATATTGCAAGAAAGAACTTATAGGGAACTGTACCATTTTTTTTGTACAAAATGCGCTTTATTCAGTTTCATTATTCTGCCTCTCCAAAGAAGTCTTGTACGCCCTTGAACACATTTACAATGGATTTTATTTACAAATCAATAGTAAATGGATGTATATTATAACAGTCTGTTTAAAATGCTCAATTAAGATTTTCTGAAATCTCAAAATGGAAAGTTGGTGACAATACAGAGAGTTCAATTGTTCAAGGTGCCTGATAAAGAAAAGGATGGTTCCAGAGACTGTTGACTGGTAAGTATTGGTAAGGTTCCTTCCCAACATATTTATGCCACTTAGGCCGGTGAAACTTGCACGAGTCTCTCGCCTCATTACCTGGCACTGCCGCTGGCACTCGGTACTGGAATGTGTGGCTGCATGTATTTCTATGCAGCTGAACGCTCCAGTCTGAACTGATGGCGGCAGTGCCAGGAATTGATGTGCGGGTTTCTCGCATTGCACATGCAAGTGTGACATCGGCCTTACATACCCTGCATTAGATGGCTGTTGACTGAATGATTTTTCAGCCAATCGTTTGGTCGGCAGCTATCTCGACTAGTTCTCCCGTACACATATCGCTCATTTGACCGAGTGTCCTGTGTTCTCAATTAGAGTGTGATCAACAGACATGTAGGGTGGCGGATTATCTAAAGTAGAACAAACAGATTAGCAGTTCAAAACTAGACATACCCAACTGACATCTCCCCCAACAATCCAGGTTCCCTAAATACATCAGACTGTTGGTCGAACTTGTCGATATCTATGGAGTCAGCTGACATTAGTCTAATTTGTATGAGTGATGGTTTAGGAAGGGTTCCCAAAACATTTTTGCTCTTCATTAAAAGCCCTAGCAGGGAGCCTTTTAATATAGGCACTAAGTGGCTTTATATGGCACCATTGACCTAATGGAGGTGTGATATATGTGATGCAGTAACCCCTGTAACAGGTAGGGGGCGCTGCATGGTCTCCCCGGGATGTGCACGGAGTTGTATTGAAGCCGTGAGAATTGACCTGCAGTGATGTCAGGATCACGTGACCAGTCCATGTGATCCATTACTGTGGGTGTGGTTACAGGTACATAACGTGACCAGAGTGTGGGTCACATGGTCCTGTGTGGTTCCAGTGTTTGGACCTGAAGGGTCCAAGGGCAAAATCCCTGAGGGAGTTCCTGAGGGCTCGGTGTGTTCCTGTGTTGGAAGCCTGGGAGGAGGCTTCCTGGAAAGCACCTGCTGGCCTGGGATCGTCCTAGGAATGACTAGGATCCCGGAGCAGTGCACAGTGGAACTGGGGAAGCTACAATCCTTCAGTGGCTCTGGACTGACTAGTGTGTGCCGGCCAGGCAAGTTGGTGATCCCTGTAAGGCAGCTTACCCGGAGGTGCGGACTGGCAAGGAGTCAGCAGGTGGAGCCGGAGCTCCCGTCAGGTACGATACAGGCCGGTAGTGCTTGTGAAGCCCTATGAACTGCGTGGTCTCCCTTGGGAACTGGTTAAGGGAGTACCAGCGTGTTTAGAGACGACAACCCGGAGTCACATGTGCTGTCTGTGACTTGGGACGTTGGTGAAGTGTACGGCGTACGGACACCCTGGTAACTGGGCGAAGTGAGAGGCCCAGCACGTTAGTGTCCGTGAGGCAAAGCCGTACACTGAAGTGTTTGAAGATGTAAGTTAATATCACCAGTTGGTGCCTGTTGTGTTTCATGTTTTGAACTGTGCGTAACCCGGTTTATGAGGCTTAATAAACCGCATGGACTGCTTTGTTTTATAAACCCGTGCCCGTGTGCTTGAATATCGCGGCCAAGTGAGTGTCCCCCAACACTCTCAGTAAGAGAAACCTTACAGAGGCCAGAAAGTTGTCTTTTAGGCCATCATAAGGCTGGTACTGTAAATACTGGTATTGTACAAAAAAGTATGAAATATTTTAGGAGAAGACGAAGATGACATACTATTGGCATCCTTAATGGCTTCAGTTTAACATCTAGATTGGAAGATTTTTCTAGCACCAATGTCAAATGGATGCCAACTTCTCTTCACCAACACCATTCCTGCCCAGTATTGGAATTCTCAATACCATTTAAACGATAATCACTTAAGTTAAGGTATATGATGAGTTATTATTCATCTCTTTCTTTGCAAGTTGAATTTATACTTTTTTGGGTTAAACAGATTTATTTAAACAAAATATAAACTGAACAAAATGTTTATTTTATCAGCAAACGGTCTTATTTAAAACGGGTTGAAAGATCAACACTTCCAAATTACAAGGTTTAGTAAGTTATAATTAAGCTCTAGCAATTTCTACAATCTTTTGTTCACTTCATGTCCGCGTCTAAGTTTACTTCTTGGGTCATTGCAGCAAGAGACTTGTGGGGTTTTGATGTGGTAGGTTGTCTCCATATTGAAAATATCTATTTGTGGTTTGAATCATGATAAAAGTGGATTATATCCTGAAGGTTTTTGTATTTTTTGGTCCCATAAATTATTTTCTTAAGCAATATGAATAGAAGCTACAATGTATTGTTCTGTGTAAGTTGGACTTATGAAACCAAGTTAATGAAACAGTCAGCTCACCATTGAAGTAAAACATAGTCCAGGTTCATGGAAATCCATCTTGATCCAAAGTAATGAGACAATTAAAATCAAAGAGGGCTTAGTCCAGGCTCCTTAGATAAAATTTCAATGTTTTATTTAAACAATTATAAAAAATTGCATGGCACTGAAAACAAAAAGTCAACAAAGAGGAGAGGAAAGTGACGTGTTTCGATCACAGACTGCGATCTTAATAGCAGACTGTGATTGAAAAGGGTCGAGACTAAACCCTCTTTGCTTTTTGTTGAATAGGAATTTATATTCAAGGAAGTAATTTCTAAATCATTGCTTCGTTAAAGTATTAGAAAAATCCAAGCTTTACTTTACCAGTTAATAACATATGGTGGAAATTTTGCAACATGATTATCTTATGCCTTACACCACGTGGCAGCCGGAACTGTTCTGATGCACTACAGTCACCTGGTTACTGTACCTTACAATGCAAGATGCAAACGGTAGGTATAATTCTTTCAGATATAGTCGTTCAGTGATTTTTTACAACTAAGGATTGCTTACAGCAATGCCCGTGTCATCAGTAGAAAGTAGAGACCGATGGAGAACATGACGGCATCAGAAAATGATCAATGGAAAATCGGTGATGTACAATGCTCAAAAAAATAAAGGGAACATTAAAATCACAAATCCTAGATATTACTGAATGACATATTCCAGTTGTAAATCTATATTCATTACATAGTGGAATGTGTTGTGAACAATAAAACATAAAAATGATTAACATAAATCACAACTAATATCCCTCGGAGGTCTGGAGTTGGAATGATGCTCAAAATCAAAGTGGAAAATGAAGTTACAGGCTGATCCAATTTCAGTGGAAATGCCTCAAGACAAGGAAATGATGATCAGTAGTGTGTGTGGCCTCCATGTGCCTGTATGATCTCCCTACAATGCCTGGGCATGCTCCTGATGAGGGGGCAGATGGTCTCCTGAGGGATCTCCTCCCAGACCTGGACTAAAGCATCCGCCAACTCCTGGACAGTCTGTGGTGCAATGGTGCGAGACATGATGTCCCAGATGTGTTCAATCGGATTCAGGTCTGGGGAATGGGCAGGCCAGTCCATAGCTTCAATGCCTTCATCTTGCAGGAACTACTGACACCCTCCAGCCATATGAGGTCTGGCATTGTTCTGCATTAGGAGGAACCCAGGGCCAACCACACCAGCATATGGTCTCACAAGGGGTCTGAGGATCTCATCTCGGTACCTAATGGCAGTCAGGCTACCTCTGGCGAGCACATGGAGGGCTGTGCGGACCTCCAAAAAATACCACCCCACACCATTACTGACCTACTGCCAAACCGGTCATACTGAAGGATGTTGCAGGCATCAGATCAGTCTCCATGGCATCTTCAGACTCGGTCATGTCTGTCACATGTGCTCAGTGTGAACCTGCATTCATCTGTGAAGAGCACAGAGTGCCAGTGGCGAATTTGCCAATCCTGGTGTTCTGTGGCAAATGCCGAGCGTCTGCACGTAGTTGAGCTGTGAGCACAACCCCCATCTGTGGACGTCGGGCACTCAGACCATCATCATGGAGTCGGTTTCTAACCATTTGTGCAGACACATGCACATTTGTGGCCTGCTGGAGGTCATTTTACAGGGCTCTGGCAGTGCTCCTCTTGTTCCCCCTTGCACTAAGGTTGAGGTAGCAGTCCTGCTGCTGGGTTGTTGCCCCTCCTACAGTCCCCTCCACGTCTCCTGGTGTACTGGCCTGTCTCCTGGTAGTGCCTCCAGCCTCTGGACACTACGCTGACAGACACAGCAAACCTTCTTGCCACAGCTCACATTGATGTGCCATCCTGGATGAGCTGCATTACCTGAGCCACTTGTGTGGGTTGTAGAGTCCATCTCATGCTACCCTGTGTGTGAAAGCACAACCAAGATTCAAAAGTGACCAAAACATCATCCAGAAAGCTTTGGTACTGAAATGTGGTCTGTGGTCCCCACCTGCAGAACCACTCCTTTATTGAGAGTGTCTTGATAATTGCCAATAATTTCCATCTGTTGTCTATTCCATTTGCACAACAGCATGTGAAATTGATTGTCAAACAGTGTTGCTTCCTAAGTGGACAGTTTGATTTCACAGAAGTTTGATTTACTTGGAGTTATACACTGTTGTTTAAGTGTTCCATTTTTTTTTTTGAGCAGTGTATATAATGCTACGTTTGTTTTCTTGACTCATTTTGGGCATTTTGCTAAATAGCTTTACTCACGAGACATTTCCTTTAAACTAAAAAGGCAAAATGGCAGAAATGGAATCAAAGCTCAATGCAAATATCTATTTTGTACAAACATACCCCATCATCTGAACAGCCAAGAATAAATGACAAGAAGTAAACAATGCTGATATTTCTCTTTCAATAGGACACTACATGCTATGTCATCCATTATAGCAGATCATATCACATGGCGAAAGCTTGGCTTATAGAATGAAAGAAGCTTCCTATAGCATTAAACATCAATTTGAACACTTCATTGACCACAATCACATTCCCAATGGCGTCTACAATC